>NC_090924.1:1402549122-1403886622 GCF_040938575.1 Ambystoma mexicanum
CATTCTGGCAGAAACAGGAAGCACAGGGAGGAGCTTACAATCCATTGCCTAACCATCCCCAACTGGTGGGCGTAGGGAGGACATTTTGGAACTCTCATGCACATACACTGCCAAGTTTACACAGGAATACGACAGTAGGCAGGGATCCCCGACTAGAAGTCAAGGGTGAGACCCATAACCTTCCTAACCTAACCATCTCTAACCCTAGGGCGGGGGACACATACCTCCACGACTGATGTCCACATACCGCTAGCCTTCTACAGAAGATAATTACCACACCACAACGTACCTGCCAACTAGGATGCCAAACAATATCAAAGAACACAGGATGGTCATAGATGCCGACCACGGAACCCAAAGCAAAGAGGTAAGAAAATAAACCCTGCTAACCCAATACTAAAACCTCATTTTTCTGCATACTTTTCTCCTACAGAAACTCAGATGACCACATTTCTGCATAGCAAACCGCATATACTTCACCACACTGCAACAACATACAAACACATAACCATGCACAACAGCACATGGGAATTGCTCAGATTCAAAAATCGCACCTAAACTCAGCGAACGGTGCAAACCAAACTGTAGCTGCCAACAGAACATCATATCTCACTTTCCTAATCCCACTACACCGTCCTAACTGCTCCCACATCCTCCCTGTTTCACACCATCCTTTTTCAGTTCCGCCAGAGTGCCAGGGGACCACTCCGGTGGTGATAGTGCACTGTACAAGTAACCTTTAACATTAACATTAAAATCTCTGTGTTTCTGTTCTGCTGTACCTGTCTGGGATATGGGCACTATGGCTGTTTTAGGGAGTTGCATTTCTCACCTGTGTGATAAAGGGTCGGGGGAAGGGCAGTTGCTATCATCTGTCTCTCAGAATTCCCCCTCTGGTCCAGTCCTCAAGCACTCCCTCGTTCATGTCCTCCCCTGCATAGGTTATTTTTGGGGTCCATATTTTAGTCACCACCCAGGTTGCCTGCACGTCTTATGTGTTTATCCACGTTCCAGGTCATATAGCAGCGCTCCCCATTTAAGTTGCAATATACCCATCGTTCAACATAATTTCAAGGCTCTTGGGGATAAGGACATTTTGATCCAGGAGGGGTAATAGGGCTTTCCCTTATGTAAACATGAGGCAGTTTGTGTATGTTCATGAACCTGGGCATTCAGATGTATTACTATTTCCATTCCAACTGCTCCTTTGGCAGCCTTTTTGCAACTGTTTATTGCTATTCTTAAAGTACAGAAGGCCAGTAGTATGAAGACTAATATGACTATTAATACTTTGAATGCATTAGCCAACCAGGTGGGTATCCATGAGAACAGATAGCTGAATCAATCATCATTTCCTGCTTAATCCACATCCTCCACCATCTTTGTATGCAATTCTGTTAAAGGGGCTATGGCCTCTGTGATGGTCCCATTTTCTCAATCGTGATCATGTGTGTATGTGCAGCAAGATGATCCAATTTTCGCACAAATGCCACCCTCCAGGGGCGTTATCAAATCGAGGACATACCTGTTTTGGCGTGGCATGAGTCTATGGCCCTCATTTCCTCCTTTATGGTGTTAAACCCTTTCACAGTTGCATTTATGTTTGTAGCAACACCCATCTGGTTATTTGTAATCATTTTGCATTAGTTGATGGCTGCAAACTGGAAGCAAAGAAGGATCTAAAGAACACTGCTGTACTGCTAAACAGCCTATGTTCATATGGTATGTCATCATAGGCCTCTGTTGATTTGGCTGAGAAATATTTGTCTCTTCTACTGCATTTAATGGACCTTTTGTTTCTTAGGTGTGTATTCATTTGAGAAAAGTTGCCAATTTGTACTTCACTCTGGGGTACTACGGGAACTGGTGTATTTATTAGTACTATGGATCACAGGCCTCCCGAGTTTGGGGGCAATTGCATATAAGCTTTAGAGCCAAAAGCTCAATAGTGGTGCGTTAATACAGCTGTTCCCACTTTCATGCCTGGTACATCAAAAATGTGTCCGCAAACATTGCTCTTTCCAACCTTTACAGTACTATGTTTACGAAAGCATAGGGTGGCTTTTTTCAGGGGTAGTATCTGTACTGATACCCCCTCATTATTGACCCATGTGAGTAACTTTGTTATTTTGGGCCATATGTTGAGACATGTGTTACTTGCGTTCAGCACAACCTCTTCCCATTCCTCTAAGAGTGCTTATGCCTTGCACACCACCAATCCTTCAGTCCATCCCTCTGGTGTTAGTAAAGTCCCTTTTATTTGTAACCGCCTATTTCTCAACATTCAGGTATTTCATTCCCTTTCTCATCGTTGCACTGCATCATTTTGTTTTCTTCTATCCTAATCCCTGCTCCATTTGTCTGAGATGGTATATATTTTATCACCTTATTCCGTGTCTCGGCCTTTATCATCATCTTTATGTCTTGTATGGAATTCTCATCCCGTGTGGACTTTGCTTTATTCACCCATACTAGTGAAGCTGTCTGACCCTGAAATTGCACTCTAGTCATACAAAGTGCAAAGTGCGTTAGGCAAAGTGCTGTGTTCGCGGGTACTTCTGTTGCTATAAAAACTCTGGACGCACTCATGGCATAGGGGATAATAGATCACACATAACTCTCAGATGACTCTCTCCCCACTCGGCTCATATGCTGGTCCCACACATTATTAGTTATTTGAGTTAATTCAGTCATATATAAATTCAGGTGCTCAAAGTAATCTTTCACACTTCATTTCAATCTCCTCATCTGCTTGGTTACCACAGGAAATTCTTGAGTAATCATTTAATTTACCATTGTGATGGGAGTTACATTGGTATGTACTGGTCTGGCCACATTGTAAAGGATCAACTCTCACAGTGCCATTCAAATAATAAAATAAAGGGTGTAAAAAGTAAATGAAATAGCTATAAGCATTATTGCCAACGTGTTCACTTTTTGCAAAATACTAGGAGTATTATTTCTTCTATGTGACAAAAGCAAATCTCTAACAACATTAACATGTTACATTTTTCTTCCCCCCAAAAAGTTATTTTCTGTTTCTTCAAAAAGTCAGTGTTCACAGGAAAAATTGCATTAATACAGCAAGACATTTGAAAAAATAAGTAGGTTTTTATATTCACCAGTATCACAGCGAGACTAATGTTTCGTACTCCTGGAGAAGGATAAGCATGAAAAATATAATTGTTAGAGAAAATATTGGTTAAATATATATTTGTTTCTTCTTTTCTTTTTTCCAAAGTACAATGTCACTTTCTATTGCGCACAAGTATCTGTTATGAGACGCCAATTTTGATGGTCCCTATGTTATAGATGGGGGCATATTACCTTATTATCGTTCCCTACTCCCAAGATGGCTGCCGTAGCTCCAGGTGCTTGCCCAGCCTTGTTGTGTCTTCCGGATTGGGCGGCTCCTCCCCATGCCTCACATTCTCCTTATCTATGAGCCGGTAGAAGGACGCTCCGTGTTGCTACTCTCAGCACACAACGCTCGTAAGTTTGTCTCTTTCCTTTCTCTGCTTTCCCCTAAATCCAACCCTTCTGAAAGCATTCTAACATTTTCTTGATTTGTTATAGCTGCAACTCTCACCTCCTTTTAGAGGAGACATGTCCCGAGAATCCGCCGCTCCATAGTGTGGGTCTTCAATCTTGTCACATGGTAGGTGATATATATACTACCCGAATATCTATCTCGCAGGGGGGAGAGGGGTTTGTTTCCCAAGGCTAGCATTCATACTTTATCAGAATACATTTCAGGTGCCAGGAAATTTCAGCCGAAAGAAAGAACGTTATCATCTCTCAGGACTATGTTTCCCCTTCCGGGTAAGACGCTCACGTTTCCATGGCAACCCGCTTGTTGTAATAGGTTCTCTGGTTAATCCAGTGGTCTTCAAACTTTTTTGGCCTGGTCCCCCCCTGAGCAAAGTTTGGGCAGGCCGGGCCCCCACAAAAGTGCCAGATGAACAGTTTGTAGAAATCGCTATTAACTTTTGCGCGCCGTCACCGCACCCTACTCCCAGTACAGACCCTGGGCTCTCCACACCCTACTCCCACCACTATCCCAGTGCTGCAGCCCATCCTGCTCCCACCACAGTCCCATAAAACAAGCATACACATTTAAATAAAAAATAAATCTCCATAAGCGTACCTTCTGCAGGGGCCTGGGCGTGGTTGCTAAAATGCCCCGCTCCAGGTTGCTCTGCCCGTGTGTGCGAGGAGGCGCATGAGCACCCCCTCGCACATACATACATGCAGTGCCCCAGCCAGCATTTCCAATGAGCTATGCAAGGCTGGCGAAGCAAAACACCCCCAGTGTTGCATGGCTCAGTGATCATGTGCGGCTGGGGAAATGTACTGTCAAAGGCAAACAGTGTTTCCTTTGACAGTTCAGCCGGCTACTTGGATCCTCCATAATGGGTGAGGTGGCCAGAGGGTGGACTCCCCCCTCACCCATTATGGATGAGCCGGCAGGCTTGGACTGGCCTGTAGGGCAATAGGGCGATGGCCGTACCAAAAATGCAAAATGCTAGTGTAGGCCAGTCAAAATGGGCCACTGTCTTGGCCAATGTGGGCCAGTTTGAGGAGTTACTTCACTATGCAGCTAGTAGTTTTGGCCATTGTTGCTGAATAAATATTCTTTAACTATCATCATTTGTTTACATTTGACCAAAAAACAACCCCTTGGGTACTATTCAAACAGTCTGTGACTAAAGGACTGAATATCCATTTGCAACTGCTGGTCATTTTTTCATTGGTGCCTAAGACCGTTTTATGGTCCAGTCTGACCATGTGAGCTGCCCCTTCCCATTTCCTCCAATCTAAAAAAAAAAAGAAAAAAGAAAAACAGTTTTTTTTTTTTACTCATTTCATGCTGGGTTCTGGCGTCCCCCCTGGGATGCGGCGGGGGAGCGCCCCACAGTTTGAAGACTTCTGGGTTAATCTGTCCCGATTATTTCCGTAGAACGATCCCAGTCCCAAAGTCCTCTGTTACTTCCGAACAAGCTACCGCACTGTGACGGGACAAGCTCCTCCCGACTTATTTGAACTTCTCAGCCAAGCTGCCGAGGTATTATTAGAATTACAGGGTTCATTTCAGAATCCTTCCATCCTTTAATTTGCCCCCTTGGCCCTCCTGTGCCCTCCAGACATATAGGTACTCTCCCATCTCATTTTATCTGTTCTGTCCAGTCTCTTATTGTACGCTCTTTCTTTATCCTGCATGGAACAGTTACAAATTCTTCAGAAAACTTGGCTGTAATCTTACAGGTATTCTACATTATAGTCTCTATGTAGGAACTATTCTTTCAGTTCCTGACTACTCATTTCCTCCTTTCTTTATATACACATACAGCAACCAGTATGGAGGTACCAGTTTGCCACTTTGTCAATCCCGAAGACGGCTCCAGAAGACCTGGCGCTTCAGGACAAGTCATCCACAGGATGAAGAAGTCCTGGGTTTTTTTCCCCAGAGGTTTTCACGGGATAGTCTGCATTCTCCCCACCTCTCCTTGGAGGCCCGAATTGTAGTGTAACTTGGGAGGCTTTTCATTACTTCCTAATTGCGGCGTGGAAACCCAGGTTAGTGGAATACTAAAAAACCTGTGACAGTTGATGAAAATATTTTTTTTTAAATTTTTTTTTTATTATTATTGTTTGATCAAAATGTGATTTTACAATACTGAAGCTTTGTAGTAAACTACAATGAACTCGTCTTTGTGTTTTCTGTTTTGAAGGAAGAAGACGGAGGCTTATTCTTTACAGCTCGCTGTTAACATTTAGTAGATTCGTGTCAATGTATTCTAACATTTTTGCAGTTGCTATTTGCCACGTTGTTTTATCTCCCCCAATGAGTCTACACCACCACAATTGCTCTTCTGGCAGTGTGCTGAAACCCGGTATCATTGGCAGATAGCACTGTCTAAGTGCTGCAGTCGCTGTACATGCCATGAGTAGATGTCTTATTGTCTCCTTTGGAGGTTGTATGTCGTTGGAACAGAATCTGCAGATGTTTGACTGTGCTTGTCCTGGAACATGTCTTATTTCATTTGTTTTGAACAGTTTGAGCCTAGCTCGTAGAATTAGGTTCTGTGCTTGCCTGTTTGGAAATTGCTTTATGTAATTTTGCAGTTCATTTCTTTTTACAGTAAAACTTGGTAAATGAGCGATGAGTTTTAATGTCGTGGTATCGTCAATCGTTTTGGCCCAGTCCATATCTTTTATTTTCTTTAGCACTTTACATGGATTTGTGATGAGTTCGTCTTCATCTGAGACGATTGCATCTAATACTTTTTGATTTTGCTTTTGCCAGTTGGTTGCCATATCACAAGTATTGTTGTTCATTTCTTGTTTGATGATACTAAAGATTTTGTTTTGACTGTCCATTCTGCATTTGCGGTATAACATGATGGCATTGCAAGTTGCGGCACATTCTAGAGATTGTAAACTTTATTTGCGTCATATTGCTACGCCAGGAGTCAAATTTGGTAGTTTAAGGACTTTGTGCCAGAAATATGCTTCTAATTTGCACCAAACATTTTGTGGAATCGTCGGCATGGCTTCTATGCCATAAGTGATGGTGGGTACGACCTTCATCTTGTAAAAGTTTATTATTGGTTTCAGGGAGAATTTTCCAAATTTGCTGTCAATTTTTTTTGCTTGAGCTGCTAGTTTACTCATTTTTGTATGTAGTTCCTGCTGCATTGTGGTTTCATGGAGGGAAATATCCATGTTTACTCCTAGATATTTAAAATTTGAGACCACCTCAATTTTGATCTTGCCCAAATGCCACTGAAAGTTTTCCTTTCTTGGATGACATTGGAAAATCATGATTTTTGTTTTATTGATATTGATTTCCAAATGATTGATGTTGGCGTAGATTAGAAGGGCGTCAAGTTTGCGCTGCAGCCCAATTTGGGTCTGGTCAAAAATTGTTAGGTCATCAGCATAAAGCAGGTGTCCGATTTGCGTTGTTCCCAGTGTTGGTGGGAAGACTCGTGTTTGACTTCCCATATTTTGAATGTCGCCGATATAGGTGATAAAGAGTGCTGATGCCAGTGGACAAACCTGTTTGACTCCTCGTGTGGTGTTTATTTCGGCTGATAGGTCTCCTTCACGGCTGAGTCTGACTCTTATGGATGTATCATGATGCAATGCTTGAATTGGCTCTAACAGAGAGTGGGGACATTTCCATGCTTCAAGTTTGTTCCACAAGAGGGATCTTTCAACTCTGTCAAAGGCCTGATTGAAGTCAATATAAGCTGCGAACAGACAGTGATTCTTTTCTAGGGTTTTTGCTTTTAGTATACTGCACACTAGTGTATTGCATGTTGTACCTGTGTGTTTCTTGAACCCTGTTTGCATTTCATCATTACATTCTGCAGAGGCCGCCCATCTTTGAAATCTCGTCAAGAGTAATGAGGCGTGTACTTTCCCCATGACATCTAGTAGGGCAATCGGTCGAAAGTTTGTTGGGTCCGTGAGGCTGCCTTTTTTATAAATCGGTACCACGATTGTTTTGGTCCATGATTGTGGCACTGATCTCGTTTCAGTGCATTGCTTGAAGATGACGCTTAGCAAGGTAGCCCATTCTTCTGGATGACTTTTTAGTTCTGCATTACTGATGCCATCTGGGCCTGGTGCACGCAAGTTTTTCAGTTTTTTGATGATGTCGATAATATCCTCTTTTCTTTTTTTTTATAACATGTTTTTATTGAGGTCTCGACAATTGCAGCAGCGCCCAGCAAACACAATATATAGTAGTATGCATAACAATATTGTTGTTAAATACATAAATAACAGTAGTAATTTAAACAGTTGTTTCGATATCAGAAAGCATGTCACAGAGGTATGTCCTGAATGGGCCCCAAATGTCTTTTGGCCTGCTCATGCTCGGTTGGGACAGCACGAATTGTTCCTCGCATTCATTGATGTAGGTTAGTTCACGTAAGAACACGTCCATGGTGGGGGCAGCCGGGCTCTTCCACAACTTCAATATGCATCTTTTAGCTATAACACACGACACATTGAACAATCTTCTACGCTTCTCGGAGCATTTACCTATATCACCAAATAAGTATTTTTGTGGGGTCAGGTGCGGGGGAATCTGTGTGACTTCATTTAGCATTTCCGCTACTTTCTCCCAGAAACGCATCACAACTGGACACTCCCAGTACATATGATAAGACCCCGCTGCCGGGGACCCACATTTGGGACATTTGCCTGGGTCATCTGGTGTGAATGTAGCTATCCTGGCGGGTGTGTAATGCAGTCTGTTGAGGATTTTAAATTGTATTTGTCGAAGCCCGGCATTGAGGGAGACTCGCTTTGTTAGTGCACAGTATCTCGCCCACTTTTCTTCTGGTATTGGCATTTTCATGTCCACTTCCCATTTCTCCCTCACCTGGCTTACCACTGCAGAGTGAGTCTGCATTGCCTTGTAAAGTCTGGAGATTCCCAGCCCACCCCGCACTGTAACCAACTGCACACACGGGTGGGAAGGGGGTTCGTCTGGGAATGACGGCCAGCGACTGTGATATGCTGATCTCATTCGATAGTACTGCAATGTCTTGAGCTGCCCACCTCCCACGCCCCTGGTGAACACCTCCAGGGTCACGAATTTCCCCTCTAGGTACATATCGCCTATTTTCATCTCCCTGCCGGGGTCCCAGGTTTCCTGTATATCGGTATCGAACGTGGGGGGGAGGCCAGGGTATTTCCACAGGGGCACCTCAGGGTTATATGGAGTCTCTATTTTCAGCCTTTTATATATCGCTCCCCAGGCTTTTACTGTGCAACTCACAGGGTCGAACTCGCAGGAGTCTTTATGTCTTGTGTTGAAGATCACTGATCCAATGTTAGTGGGCTCGGTAGTGTATTCCTCTATTTGCGCGTGAGGGGAGTTGTCACAATCATCGTACCAGTACTTTGCAAATTGTGCTTGTGACACAGTATAATAGAGCTCAAAGTCTGGTGCGGCCATTCCCCCCTTCTCGTAGGGTTCTGTCATCTTTTCCCAGCTGATTCTGGCTGTCTTCCCGTCCCACAGAAAGGACACCACCATAGAACGAAGTCTAGAGAAGAACTCTCTCCCTGGCCATATGGGGATGTTTACAAATAGGTATAACAATTTCGGCAGTACGATCATTTTAAGAATGGCAATTCTACCGTGTAGTGAAATTGGGAGACGCCTCCATATCTGTAATTTAACATTAAGTGTGTGTAGCGCCTGATCGTGATTGTCGATGTATAGTGTTTGTTTGTTGCAGGAGACCAGTACCCCGAGGTATCTGATGTGGTGTGCAGACCATTTAAGGCCACAAATATGAGCCGGGCATCTTGTGGAGGGGGTGAGCGGGAACACCTCTGACTTGGAGTTGTTGACCTTGTATCCAGAATATTCTGTAAATTCGTTAATATCTGTCATGATGGGAACAATGTTTTTGTCAGGTTCGCGAACATAGAGTAGCGTATCGTCCGCATATAATGATATTATTTGGGTGGCTCCCTTCAGTGTTATGCCTCTATTATCGTGTCTCAATCGTATCGCCGACGCCATGGGCTCGATTGTTAAGGCAAAAAGTATAGGGGAGAAGGGGCACCCTTGTCTGGTACCCCTGCCTAGTTCAAACAATTGGGACATAGTTCTGTTTGTGTGTACTTTCGCACATGGAGCTGTGTAAAGCAGTTTAACACACCGAATGAAAAATGGGCCAATCCCAAATGCCTCCAACACCGAGAACAGATATTCCCAGGAAACCGAGTCAAACGCTTTCTCAGCGTCCAGGGATATCGCCACCGCTTGTTTGTTCGGGTTGATCTGTGACATTATGCCAAATAGCCTACGCAAATTGAGGGCGGTGGACCGTTGGGGAATGAACCCGCTTTGATCGGCATGTACTAGTGCTGGCGTGATGGGTAGCATACGGTTTGCCAGCACTTTCGCGAAGATTTTGGCGTCCACGTTTATTAGGGACAGGGGCCTGTAGGATGACATGTCTTGAGGCGGGCGGCGGGGCTTGGGCAACACCGTTATTATGGCCTCACGCATTGTTTGTGGTAAGGATTGTTTACCCAGAGCCTCCCCCCACACCTCCAGCAGAACTGGGACCAGTTCTTCCCGGAATTCTTTGTAAAATTCCACTCCCAGGCCATCCGAGCCCGGTGCCTTACCAGACGTGAGCCCCTTGATCGCTTCAGTGAGCTCCTCTGCCGTGACTGGTTGCTCCAGTATGAGCCTGTTTTCTTCTGTGAGTTTAGGGAGATCCAAGGCGGCCAAATAGGCTTTGATCTCATCAGGGGATTTCCTATCTTGGTTCGCGTACAGTGCTTTATAGAACTGTACAAATTCATCATTTATTCCCTGTTCACTTGTTACCATCACGTCTTGCGCCGTGAGTATAGACGCAATCGGGGCCACTTTGTTTTCCTGCTTGACCAGATTGGCCAGCATTTTCCCAGCCTTGTTCCCCTCCCCGTATCTCCGGGCTCTGGAAGGGGCTGCTATATAGTGAACCTCCCTCATTGCCAATTTATCGAATTCCCTAAGAGATTTATGTATTTCAGAGAGGGTATCTCCACCATGTGTTCGGCTATATGTCTCCTCCAATACGGTTAGTTCCCTTTCCACCCTTTCCAGGTCTCGGCGTACCTCTTTCAGTAGGCCCGTTGTTTTGGATATTAGGACCCCTCTTGCCCACACCTTGAATGTTTCCCAGACTGAGGAGATATGGTCCACAGACCCAATGTTGTCTGTGAAGAAGTCGGCAATGTCTGTGTGCAGGCTTTCTACTACGTTTGGATCTTTTAATATACCGGTAGGCATTCTCCACCTCCTGGCCGGCTTAGGGGCACCCCTGATAATGATTTCCATGGTCACTGGGGAATGATCAGACAGTGTACGGGGAAGGATTTCGCAGCTCTGTAAGGCGTGTGAAGTGCCTGAGGGGATAAACCAATAGTCGATGCGTGACTCACTGTCATGCACAGAGGAATAGAACGTGTAACGCTTGCTTGTTGGATACAGCACCCTCCAGGCGTCCAGCAGGGACAGCTGCTGCATTATCTGTTTCAGAGCTAGCGACGTCCTAGATGGTGGTCTAGGTGTCTTGGCTGACCTGTCCAGGGCCTGGTCCAGCACAGCGTTGAAGTCACCTCCCCATATTATGTTTGTTGCCTCATGTTTAGCAAGGATTTCAAATATATGCAAGTAAAAGTCTGGGTCCTCAAGATTAGGGCCATAGGTATTTACCAGGGTTATCTGTTCGCCAGCAATTTCCCCCCAGACCAGTACATATCTACCCATCGAGTCCAACAGGTGGCCTTTTTCAATGAACCCCAGTGATTTGTGAATCAGAATGCTTACCCCCCTGGATTGTGAGGAGTAGTTCGTGGAGAACCGCTGCTTACCCCATTTCGCCAGTATTTGATCATTAACCGTGCTCTGCGCATGCGTTTCCTGTAGCATTAAAATTTGGGGCCCGTGCCTACTGACATAATTGCCTACTTTTCTGGTTTTCATTGGATTGTTTAGGCCTCGGACATTCCATGTCATTAGTTTAACCTTTAACCCATCACCCATTATCTGTGCGTGTGGTTTGTGTTAAGTTTCGACAACCGTTAATGCACATGTATTCAGGACTGGAGCGATGCCAGCACTTGTGAGACCGTTTTCCAACCAAACCACAACCTTCAACTGCCCACATTTCCCTCCCAAACTGAAACTCGTCTGGGCGGTGATCACAACAAAAGAACTTACCCTTTGGCCCTATCCCTCCCACCACCCACATCATCTGCCCCAACTTGACGATGAGCCCAAGTAACTGATTGGAACAATCCTGAGGGTGCATCGTCGCAAAGCAATGCTCAGCCGTCTGGCCGCCCATGCGGGAGACTCTACGGCCCGATTACGTCGGATTTCGGTTCAGTTTAGCTGTGCTGACATTGTAGTGAAAAGAGAAACAAACTGCAACTGGTAGGGGGGAGTCTCATCCATCCACCGGATCGCCTCTACCCTCACCCGGGCAGGGTCTTGCATTCGGGTCTCTTGCGCGGTCTCTTGGGGGCAGTGGGATGGAGGCCTCGACGTATGCCAGTGCCTCTACGGGGTTTTCAAAAAAGTGGGCTCTACCGCCATGTTGAATTCTCATTTTTGCAGGGAATATTAAGGCATAGGGTGTGTTGCGGAGTCGTAGTTGCTTTTTGACCATCTCGTAGGACCTGCGTTGTGCCTGTACATTTGCAGAAAAGTCCGGATATATATGTATTCTGTTGTCTTCATAGTGTAGTGTCCCCTTTTCCCTTGCTGATCGAAGGATCGCATCTCTGTCCCTGTAGTTGAGTAGACGCGCAATGATGGTTCGGGGTGGGGCGCCCGGCTTGGGGGTTGGTGCCAGGGTGCGGTGGGCCCTTTCAACGAGGAAGTGGCCGGACAGGGAATCCTCCCCTAGTACAGATTTCAATAGCTCCTCCACCCTTCTCTCCATGGAGCCCTTGCCAAACGACTCTGCCACTCCAACAATACGGATGTTGTTTCTGCGGGATCTAGATTCGAGATCCTCGCACTTATTCTGCGTCTTGCGGAGTTCTGTCTGGAGTAAGGCTATGTCACGACCATGTTGTGTGAGCACGTCTTCATTTACACCTATCCTGTTTTCTGCCTCCGAGATGCGTGCGCTTTCCTTCTCCATTCGCGCTTTTAAGGAGCCGATCGTCGCCACAATGTCGTCTAATTTCACATTGACCGCCAGGAACCCGTTCTGTACAATTGTAGCCAAGCGGTCCAAGGGGTCCGAGTTTTGAGCATCAGACGCTTGTGTTGCCCCTCCTGGCGTCTCCTGTTGTTGGGAGTTTGTGTAGGAATCCATTGGGCCGGTCTTTCTCACCCCCGTAGTTTTTTTCTCAGTGCGGCCCATTGGGTGGCGTTGCAACTTCTAGGGTGAATTGTGCTCTCCCACGTCTGTATGCTGCCGGCCACCAATGACCACCAGCAGCGGTTCTGTTGCGATGTAGGTTGGGGGGTGGGCACCGGGATATACAATCTCGTCCCCGGGGTGCTGTGGTGGGCCTCCGCGGTCCCCGTATAAAGCAAAGCCTCGGCCTTGAGTATGTCGGGAGTGCAAGAGGTTGGCGTTCAGCCGTTGCCTTGTCTTTACATCGAGGGGATCCAGGTGAACTTCTGGCCTGCAGCTCAACCGGGATGTAATGTAGTGCCCCCACCGTCCACACCGCAGTCCCCGTGTAGGGGCGGATGAGTGTTGGAATTAAGCGGCCTGGCGGGCCTCACTGTTCAAGGTGTATCGCAGCGTGTATGGGAGCACGGGGCTGTCCCTTCGCACGGGTAATCTGTGCGTTTGGTGTCCAGGCAGATTTTGCTGCCGTCCGTAGTACGTACCCCCACAAGACCACAACGGCGGGGAGTGTATGCTCCCGGGGGGGTCCCGTGAATAGGATGTTTATTCCTGGCGCCTGTGTCGTTCGCCCCCGCTCCCGTGGCACGGACGCTCCCTGTGGGGGGGCGCTGGCCCCCTGTCCGTCCACCTCCCCGGTCCGCCCACTTACTTCACCAGCTACGTCCTAGCTGGGCTTTGCCGCGGGCGGGACCGGAATCAGGGGGCTGGTGTCGTCGTCGCAGCGTTTCCTCGCCCGGTCTATCCTGTGGCCTGAAGTCCGGAGCGAGGGGGTCTGCTCTCCCACCGCCGATCGGTCCAGCAGGAGGATGAGTGGTGCGTCGCCGTCCACAGGCATCGTCCGTGTTCAGGCAGGTTGCTCCTCCCCCACAAGGCCGCTCAGCCGTTTCAAGCCCGGGGCTCGAGTGCGAATCGCCCGGAGCCCACCAGTGGCCAGGCCGCCGCTCTGCAGGCGCTGCCGATACAATCGATGATTGCTCCGCCGTCTCGAGATCCACTCACACAGCCTTTGCAGGATGTCTTCCAAAGGCATTCCCCAGCAATATTCTGCAGTAGCGCGTCGGCCAACGCTAACCTGGAAGGATTTATTAATAAAAAGGATTACGTTCGAGCCGGAGCTCTTCACCTAGGCGGCCATCTTAGCCGTGCGCAACAGCGCCCCCCGATAATATCCTCTTTTCTATCTAGGTTCGACCATTGTACAGCTTTTAGTTGTTGCGCCTGTGGTTTTACATTTAGATCAGATTTAAAGACTTTGCTGAAGTGGCTTTCCCACGTGTGTTGACTGATGTTGTTTAAAATTTGATTGTCCTGCGATTGTTCAACGTTATGTATTAAGGACCAGAAATTCCTACTGTTGTTGTTAATAAGCGCTTTTGTTATTTGTTCGGCGTCCTCTTGGTACAGTGTATGTCTATATGATTTTACCCAGGCTTTGTATTTTGTTTTGATACTTTGAATCTCTGATGTACCGTCGGTGGCAATTTGCTTGTAGGCTTTTCAAAGAGCTCTTCTATACTCGCGCCTTTCATTGATTAGAACTTTATTATATGCGTGTTTAGTATTTCTGTTTGTTGCATTTCCTTTTCTTTTTGATGTCTGTATATACGGCAACAGTAGGGGTTGGTAGTCGATGCTGGGGCATGTCGCTGAGGTGGTGGTAGCCTTGTATTTTGCTGTGATTTTGAGAATTTCAGCAGTACTTAGTTTGATTCTGGTGCCTTTCGTGTTTGCCTCAATTTGTATGTTCATTTGACAGTTTTTGTTGGTTTTGAAGTTCCATGCGGTTTCAAGCAGGTTATGGTCGCTTGTTGGAGTGTGCCGCACTTTAAAAAGTTGTAGGCAGTGCAACATGGATTTGGATACATAGATGTAATCGATCGTGGAGGCCGAGGATGCACGCTCCCAAGTTGCTATTCTGTCTGTTTCCACGAACACTTCTTCCAGGTTGTATAGCTCACGCGAGTCGGTGAACTTTCACCAAATTGTGCCACGATATGCGGACGCCTTTTGTAGTTCCGTTGCATTCATACCAGTTGTTTGGGTGACATTTAGATCTCCACAATTCAGAATGTTCTCTATGTCATGCTCAGTTCTTACTGCGTCAATTGTCCTTTCACAAAGGTCTATGAATATTTTTGCGATGATTGCAGCTGGGTTCCAGTAAAGATTTATTATAACAATTTTTGGTAAATCTATCTTATGATTTTCGTCGCCTTGCCAGGCAATCTCTACTGCCAAAATTGATTGATTTGCAATTATCGTTTGTACGATGGAGGCTCCAGAACCGTTTCGGCAGGCTATCAGGAGACCTGAGGTTGGACGTCCTTTGGTTCCTCTTGCGGCAGGGGATAGTATGATCTGATATGTGTGGGGGTTTGCTGAAGCCAAGTTTCCTGTAGACAGATTATGTGAAATTCTCCAAGATTGGGGCCTCCTGGAGCAGTCAGATGTATATGGCCTCGCGTATTCAATGAACATAACTTGATGTTGTTGATGACTTCTATGGGCTCATTACATGTGACTGTTTCCGCCCGCTTGAGTGGCTATTGTTTGCGATGTAGATTTAGTGCTTTTGGCAACCAAGCCCAGATTCCAATTTTACTGCTTGTATTTGGGCTTTGCTTGAATTGAGCCGTCGGTGGTGAGCCGACTCTTTGCGTGCAGGTTATTTTTGTGGTACCATTTATGATTGGTGTCCGTTGTGGATTTACCATCTTTTCTTTCTCCGTTGTTTTGTTATGTACTGAGTCATTCTTGGTTTTGTAATGCTCATTTTTGCTATTATTATAATGTGATCTCTGATATTTCTTTGATATTTCAAGTCCCTTTGTTACTTTGTGGTCTTTCTGAGGATAATCCTCTGTATCTTTTTCGTCATGCGTCTTGTACTTCGTGGTTAAGAGTTTGTTTTCCGTGGCGTCGGTCTCTCTAGTTTTAGCTGATTCAATGCGTTCTTCATTACTGGGTACTGTGAGGTCTTCCACGTAGTAACCAGAATTATAGATGTCTCTTCTATATTTTAGAATTTTTATGAATATCGTTGAGGACGTTAGATGCAGTATTGTGACTGCCCCATGTTGCGTATGCCATGGTTCAACGATTTTCAAGTCATCTGTGTGAAGTCTCTGCAAATCTTTAATTTGACGCAGTATTTTCAAGACCGTTCTACGATTTAAAATGGTCTCTTCTTTGATGCAACTTTGTTGGGTCATTCTAATTGAATATTTTGAGATATTTTTTGTGGGGTATCTCCCGTCGTTTTTTTCAATTTCTGTGTTTCTTGTGTTTGGAGCGTGAGATGCTTGTTTGTGTGGATCGTTCTGTTGTTTCTCTCCTGAGCTGTCATCATGTTTGGTATTGTTGTTAGTTTTTCTTATTTCGTGTTCTCGTTTCTTGGGTGTATCTTTGTACGCCTTGAGCATTAGTCTATTTTCTCCTTGAGGTTCTTGTGTTTTATTTTGTGTTCGTTGAGTGGTTGTTGACTCTCTGTCCGTTGTTGTGCTCTTTTTTGTAAGGCGTTCTTCTGATTTGTTTCTGATATTTTTTGTTTTATTGATGTTCTTACTTTAGATAGTCTCTGTGCATCTATCTGCAATATGGATTTTCTTGTGCTCTTTTTTGTTCTCACGGTATGCTGCACACTTTGTTAGACGATTTTGTTTTTGTTCCAGGGTTTCGAAATTGCGTTCTTGCAGCATTTCCGCATTTTTTTCTTCTGTAGTTACTGCAGTCTTTTGTTTCGGTGATGGCGTTTTTTCCGCCTTTTGGTTGACTGCAACTAATGCTGTTGGTGAATCGATGACTTCCGAATATGTGCTCAGGTTCGTTAGGGGATCCGTTAAGTCCAGTTTTTCCTTGGAGTTCCGTTCTTTAGTCAGTTTGTTTTTGCAGTTTTTTACGTTTTCTCAATTTTTGTTTTCCCTCATCGTGGTGGCCGTTGAGCTATTCGCATTCCATTTTGATACTGCGGCTGGTGCTCTTATTTCAAGACTAGAGTTCGATTCTTTTTCTATGTTTTGTTTACTGGAGGTATTTTTTGAGACGTCCTTTTTAGTGCGTGTTGCGGCTGTCTCTGAATCGTTATTCGGTTTGTCTTTCTGGCCAGTTACCTCGAAAATGCCATGTAAGGAGGTTGCAACTCTGATCTCACCTTTGTCTTTGGCGTTTGCTTGATTTAGTACCAACATTACCGGTGGCGTTTGTTGTCCCATGGTCACATTGTTTTTACTGTTTGTTATCTTGTTATTGCTTGTTGTCTTTTGCTGGGTTTTTTCTCTGTCAGTTGCTTTTATGTCGACTGTTAAGTCAATGATGGTCTCTGTTTGTGTTCCAACTTGACTTGTGTTGATTGACTTGCTCAGTCGATTGGACAATGTTGTCTCATTTGTCATTTCTGTGCAGTTGTTAATCGTCTCATCGATGCATGGCTCAGTCGTACCTTTGTTATTTATAGGACTTTCTTTTGCTGTGATGTAGCCTTCCAAGTATACTATTTTCGTCAGAGGCATTGCTAGGATGACTTGTTGATCTTTTACTGCATCATTCATGGTCTCGTATAGTTTGCAAAAAGGATTGAGTGCAATAGTTATGACGGTCATGATTCCTTGTATGTCCGTTTTTTTCGAGGATGCCTCTTGTGCTGCATTTGGCATTTGTGGGCATGAAGTTCTGCCTGATTGGTGTTCAAACTCACTATGACTTCTCCTGGGTGTTCGTGGTTGGTTTGAGCTTCTTGATTCCGTTTGTAGTATTTTTTCTGTCGGAAGAACCCGTTGGGATCTGTCTTTTGTTTTGTTCACTTGAATGTCGAGTTCCACTATATTTGGGCGTTTATGTGGTTCTCTTGCAACTGCCGCGTGATGGCTGGTTGAACATGGGCTGAGATTCTGACTGGATGCAGCTGGTGATTTGGATGCTTCTGACGCAGAGGTTTGGAGCAGGCTTTCTCGTTCTTGTGTTTTGGCCGTGACCGCAATGGCCTTTTGGGGCTCTTTGAGTTCTTTGCTGCCTTGAATCAGTTGTTCATCGCTTGTCGTGCTCTCCTGGTCCATGTTAAACAGTGTTGAAGGCTCACCTTCTACGTTGTCTTGGTTAGGTGCGTTTTTTTCATTGGGTATGTCTTCGCCTAGATTCTTAGAGAGGTTGGCTTTTGACATTTGTCTTATGGCATTGTCATCGCTCTCATTTCTTTTTTCGCCTTCCTTAAGACTAGAGTCTGTTGACATGAGCCTTTGAGCTGCGGATTTGTCTGCTTGTGACGAACCTGCTTCAGGTGGGAGGTCCATTCTTCGTTGTTTTGCATGTGGTATGTTTTCGCTTATGGCTGCTAACATGTCTGCATCCGAGATTTCCGCGAAGTTTTGTGATTTCTTTAGTAGCTGGAGTTCGAAGAAGTCAGTCAACATACGCATGGTGTTGTTTTTTTTTTTTTTTGCGATGTTTGTGCTTTTGATCATGCGCTCTTTCACAGTGTGTGATGCGTTTTTGGTGGATCGATTCACTTTGGCTCTTGCATGCATATTTGATTTGTTATTCTTCTGATTGGTGAATTTTTGCAAGCTCAATTGCCTGAGTGTGGTTTCACAACATTCTCTGCTCCTTTTTTTCATGTTTCCCGCTGATGTTAGTGCGCTTTCTACGCAGTTCTTCTATGGTGGAGCGTATTCCATACAATTTGCACTTTCTTGGAGATCTTCATCATTGTTTGAGGCATGTACTAAGACTTTTACTCGTTGATGAGCCCTCGTTGGTGATTGGTCCTGAATCTGTTTTTCACATTTTTTTCCTTTCCATTTGCACGATTCGGAGCTCTCTACTTCGGTTGCGAGTCGCGTCTCCTTAATGTGCGCACGATCTTCCTCATCCGACGGCAATTCAGTGATAACTGTAGGCAGTCAAACCTTGGTAGGGCTCGATTGCAACGTTTCTTCGGCGTCTTCATTTCGTGGGCATGTCTCTATTTCCTCACTTTGGTCTAGGCTCTCATCATGCCTGCACTCCGACCCCCCTCCGGGGGTTGACGATGTGGCTAGCTTGAGAGTGCCGAGTTGTGGGGAAGTTGACGTCTTGCCGTACTCGCTCTTTTCATTATCCAACTGTTTACGACTTCTGAAAAATATTGCTTATTGTTTGATGACAGATAGCCACACCCAAAGAATAGAGAATGATACATAGGGATTTGGTTGTTCCACTAGCCATGGAGCCCATGCAGCAATTAATGGCGGCGGTGCAGTCACTAACCGCCGAAGTGCAGAATTTAAAACAAGAGAACACTGCCCTGCGCCAGATGATACGCTCTCCCCAAAGTTCAAAAATTCCTCCTGACCCCTTACCAGGAGGGAGGTTCAATGGAAATCCTCACAAACTGAAGGAATTTCGAGATGCTTGTACGGTTCAGTTTGCCTTTAAAGCAGCCTTTTTCCCCACCAAGCGGGATAGAGTAGGGCATGTTATATCTCAATTGACTGGTCCAGAACTGGCTTGGGCTACTCGTTTAGTAGTGTCTAATAACCCCATCCTGGATTCCTACACTGCATTTACTAATAGTCAAAGACCATGTTTGGCTGGAAAGAAATCACTGTAGCTTCTCAAGAAAGACTGTTAGACTTCAAACAAGGAACTCAGGAGATTCTTACCGATATAACTAACTTTAAACAACTGGCTAACGATACTTCTTGGCCAGATGATGCCCTGATCACTCTATTTCGGAGGGGTTTACGCAAGGATCTCAAGGATGAGGTCTCTCGGGTGCCACGCCCTCCGCACCTTGCTGAATTGATCGCATTAGTAATGCAATTGGATTACCGTCTTCAAGAACGAGCAAAAGAAAGAAAGAGGCACCGATTTACTCGCACAGTAGTAGAACCCCCATATAGCACTGGAAAACCCTTATCAGCAGGACGGACACAACCTCCAGAGGAGCTCATGCAACTAGGGACAGCTAGAGGCCCATTATCCCCGGAGGAAAGAGTCCGTCGAAAAACTCAAGGACTATGTATGTACTGTGGCGACAACACTCACATTCTACGGGATTGTCTGGATGCACCTCCTCGGAGGTCGGGAAACGCCAGGACCCATCCATGAAGGGAACCATGGAACGCAGTCCTTCGGCGAGATTCCCAGTTACTAAGATTACTCCTTCAACTTTTGGAGAAACTGACTTGGTCATGATGGTAGCGATGATCTCTTTTTCCTGGACTGATCTAAACCTTGCACCGGTACCACCCCTGATCGATAGCGGGGTCGGCAGGATGTTTCATAGATGATCAATGGGCCAAAAAACAAGGTATGTCAAGAATGAAAAAATATGTGGCTATGCCGGTAGAGAGCGTGGATGGGAGGCTTTTCATTACTTCTTAATTGCGGCGTGGGAACCCATGTTAGTGGAATACTAAATAATTTGTGACAGTTGATGAAAATATTGTTTATTGTTTGATGACAGATACCAATACCCAAAGAATAGAGAACGATACATAGGGATTTGGTTGTTCCACTAGCCATGGAGCCCATGCAGCAGTTAATGGCGGTGGTGCAGTCACTAACCGCCGAAGTGCAGAATTTAAAAGAAGAGAACACTGTCCTGCGCCAGATGATACACTCTCCCCAAAGTTTGAATATTCCTCCTGGCCCCTTACCAGGAGGGAGGTTCGATGGAAATCCTCACAAACTGATGGAATTTCTAGACGCTTGTACAGTTCATTTTGCCTTTAAAGCAGCCCTTTTCCCCACCAAGCGGGATAGAGTAGAGCATGTTATATCTCAATTGACTGGTCCAGCACTGGCTTGGGCCCTTTAGTAGTGTCTAATAACCCCATCCTGGATTCCTACACTGCATTTACTAATAGTCTAAAGACCATGTTTGGCCAGAAAGAAATCACTGTAGCTTCTCACGAAAGACTGTTAGACTTCAAACAAGGCACTCAGGACATTTTTACCTATATCACTAACTTTAAACAACTGGCTAACGATACTTCTTGTCCAGACAATGCCCTGATCACTCTATTTCGGAGGGGTTTATGCAAGGATCTCAAGGATGAGGTCTCTCGGGGGCCACGCCCTCCCAACCTTGCTGGATTGATCGCACTAGTAATGCAATTGGATTACCGTCTTCAAGAACGAGTAAAAGAAAGAAAGAGGCACCAATTTACTCGCACAATAGTAGAACCCCCTATAGCACTGAAAAACCCTTATCAGGAGGACAGACACAACCTCCGGAGGAACCCATGCAACTAGGGACAGCTAGAGGCCCATTATCCCCAGAGGAAAGAGCCCGTCAAAAAATTCAAGGACTATGTATGTACTGTGGCGACAACACTCACATTCTACGGGAATGTCCAGTTGCTCCTCCTCAGAGATTCCCAGTTACTAAGATTACTCATTCAACTTTTGGAGAGACCGACTTAGTCATGATGGTAGCAATGGTCTCTTTTTCCTAGAATGATCTAAACCTTGCACTGGTACCAGCCCTGATCGATAGTGGGGCGGCAGGATGTTTCATGGATGATCAATGGGCCAAAAAACAAGGTATACCAAGAATGAAGAAATCTGTGGCTATGCCGGTAGAGAGCGTGGATGGGAGACCCTTAACATCCGGACTCATTCGGGAACAAACTCAACCCATTCACATGTCTATGTCATCCCACAGGGAAGAAATTGTGTTGGATTTGATCAGGACAGCCCATTATCCTATGATACTGGGATTGCCTTGGTTGAGGACTCATAACCCCTTTGTGAACTGGTCAGCGGGGTCCTTCTTTCTGGGGACCGAATATTGCATCTCACATTGTCTTTCTGGAAATGCCACAGGATTCCACACCTCCACCTCAGAAACCGCTATGCCTCCCACTGCAGCCATTTTAAACTAAGTGCATCCACTTAGAACAGTATCGTCCGTTTCAAGAGGTGTTCACCGTTTCTGAATACTCCGAACTTCCCCCACACAGGAGAGATGATTGTGCTATTGAGCTAATTCCTGATTTACCTTTACCCTTTGGACGAATGAATATTTTATCATCCAAGGAAAAGGAAGCACTGAGAGAATACCTTCAAACCAACCTACGGAATGGACTAATTGCTGAATCTACATCTCAGGCAGCAGCTTCCTTATTCTTCATTCCAAAGAAGAATACCAATGAGTTACGTCCCTGTATAGACTATCGGGGACTTAATAAGATTACAGTACCGGACAAGTATCCGATGCCGTTGATTCCTGACATCTTGGAAGCCGTAAAAGATTCTACCATTTACACCAAACTAGATTTACGCGGAGCCTACCATTTAATCCAGATACGGCCGGGAGATGAATGGAAGATGGCTTTCCAAACTCCTTTCGGACATTTTGAATACCGAGTGATGCCGTTTGGATTATCTAATGCTCCGGCCATATTTCAACGTTTCATGGATCACATCTTTGCGGATATTCTACTACATTATGTTATCGTCTACCTTGATGACATATTGATATTCCCAGCCTCCCTCTCAGATCATATTTGAAGCCCGCGAGGAGGAAAGGGCGCACTGTTGACTGCTGTTCGGCTGGGCTCTCTAATCCACCTTCTGTGAGCTAATTGACTTGATTGAACTGCTACTGCCTCTCCGAGTCGCGTAAGACTGTCAGTCTCCAACAGCTGACAGCAGTTGAGGAGAGCGGGACACGAGAGCCGCCGCATCTGCTTACTCACGTGACTCGCGTCACGTGCCATCTGGAAGACACGCCCCCTGACCAGCACATTTAAGCATAGCAGCTCGACCCTTGCGGCGTGAAGCCCACGAGGAGGAAAGGGCGCGCTGTTGACTACTGTTCGGCTGGGCTCTCTAATCCACCTTCTGTGAGCTAATTGACTTGATTGAACTGCTACTGCTGCTCCGAGTCGCGTAAGACTGTCAGTCTCCAACAGCTGACAGCAGTTGAGGAGAGCGGGACACGAGAGCCGACGCATTTGCTTACTCACGTGACTCGCGTCACGTGCCATCTGGAAGACACGCCCCCTGACCAGCACATTTAAGCACAGCAGCGCGACCCTTGCGGCGTGAAGTCCGCGAGGAGGAAAGGGCACGCTGTTGACTGCTGTTTACGGCTGGAGACGGCAGTAAGGCTAGGTAAGTGACTATCTTTAAACTCACGTAGCAAACCGCCATTGTTAGCTAAAGTACAACTACAGTTAGATAAAGATGGATACTGTAAAACCCTGTACTAGACTCCAAGAGAAATTGGAAGAAACGTTAGCTATGAATGACAGAGCCAGAGCACAGGTCAATATTAAATCTCAAATAATTTCTACACAGATAGAGGAGAAGTCAAGACCAATTAAAAACAAATTGAATATTGCACTGAAAAAAGATAATACCGGTGAACTAATACAAAAGATATCGCCTTCTTCAGATGATAATATGAATGCCCAGATACAGCCCCCAATCGGAAACGCGTTAGATCTGATAAGCATACTACCACTTCAAACTGCAAACCAACAGATGCTATCAGATGCCAATATTGATCTTATGACTGTGACATCAACTCAAGGAATTGTTAATAGTAATAAATTACAGAAAACAAGATCAGAAGATTCCTGTTTTACACCATCCCTGCAAGAGAGAGCAAGGCTCGCAAAACAACATTGGCAGGTATCATATCGTCCGACCCATTCTCTCTGTGACAATAATATGCAGTCTCTCCCCATCAGGATAGCACGGTTGTCGCTTGACATCACCGAGATAGGTGCACTAATGGGCTGTCAAGAGAAAAGACAAGAAGTGTTCAACGGAATCTGTCCAACTATCCATACCAACCAAATAAACACCTCTACGCCGATAAATTACAAGGAAAGTCATACAACAGTGAAAACATGCACAGACAAAACAAATAATCATACAAAAAAAACAAAAACAGAGACCCTTGAATCCTTATCCATAAGTACTCACTCTGACCTCACGAGGGACTTGCCTAAATCTAAATCTCCACAGAGAATACCGACTACGATGCTAGACTTACAAAATACCCTGATTGCAGTATTATCAAATGCAATGATTCCATTTCTGAAAATCCAGGAATCCATGGTCGACGCTACCAAAGATCAAGCGACACTTCTAGCGATGATCATGATGAAACAATCCCAGTTCGAATCATTCACTAACATAATACAAGAACGATTGAAATATGAAGCAGAAACATCTAGGACATGGCAATCACGATTGGCAGACATGGCAAGAGTGGACCATATGGACAAGCAGAATTTATTGGAAACAGTGTCAACTATAACAAAAAAACAAATAGATGAAAAAGTGAAAAAACAACCATATATGATATCTCAATTACAAGTAATAACTCAAGAAACCCAAACTGAAAAAAAGGGTATTCAAGTAATAATTACACCGATCAGACAACACAGTATGAAATGCAACCAATGATGATTGAAACAAACAGTCACTTACTGCCGATAATTCAAGGCACTAACGAACCAGCAACATGCACCCCTTTTCACATATTCAATCTTTCCAAACGAGGATCAACAGGACAAGATGCCCTGAACAAACCAATTCATAAAAAAGCAATTAAGAAATCGCAAAATGGATATCGTGCATTCCCGAGAAAAATGCAAAGTGTACAAAAATCACTAGGAGACAAATACCCGCAAACTAATCAAAATAGTGTAAAGAAGTACATAGAGCAAAAAAAATGAATTCCTATTCCGGCTACAATAAACAGCTCCAAACCAACTTCACAACCTGCTAAACAAGCATTAATGGAATCGTTGGATGACCTGTTAGCTGAAATTAATCATGATGCCAAAAATCAGACACTAAGTCAGATCCCGGTAACCGAGCCTCTGATAATTGAGGATTTGATCATTTCAAACGCTCAGGACGAGGAATTGACCGTAATCGATGAGTGTTATGATACTGACACAGCTATCTCGATAAACTCCCTAGTATTAGACGACCAAGTGAATAACATATCGCTCACATACTCATCAGTATCAAATGAAGAAACATGGTTATCCGCAGAAAGGCAACAGAATACAAAACAAAATGATGACAAACAGATGTCAAGCAGAAATTCTCCTATTATGAGACCGAAGTTCCAGAATCCCTTGAGTACAATGTATGCCAACAGACTAGCAATGTTCCAATTGATGTCAAATTCAGAAGAACCGGTGGTACTCAATAGATCTACATTCTGCGTTTATTGAAAGCCATTCCACAACTTGGAGAAATTGAAACGGACGATATTGAAGTAATCATCTTTTCGAATAAGAATCACATGGAGGAAGCACATATTGACTTCTATTTTGAAGAGACTATGAAGCGTGTCCTAGCTGCAAACCATCAAATTAAGAAACTTGGGTTCAAAGTAGAAGTAATCTTTGTAACCAGAATGATGGCTAAGAAACAAAATCTTCGAATATTGCACTTCTCGACCAAAGGAAAAAAAACAACAACAAAAGGAAAGAGACAAACGGACACAAAAAACAAAGTGATGATCCAAGTACTTCTAAACAAGATAACGTAATCATAGCCGACATTCCAGGAAAACATACCTATAACAACCAAAGGACAAATCAACCCACTCAAATAAAACATCCTTAACATCATGGAACACAATATAAACATCTATTGAAAAACCCCTCTATAACTCTAGCAGATTCGGAAATAATCTGCCTACAAAAGACCTGGTTGACCGAGGAGGTCCTTTGTGAGGGATATATAACTTGGCTGAATCCCACAATACCCTCAATTATAGGCAGACCGGCATCAGGAATGCTAATCCTAATGAATATCAACACGATGTGGTCAATAACTGCAAGAAAGAACATCAATTCTTGGTCTCAATACATTACTATCAGTATGCCAGCCTATAACTCAATTCATATGACACAATGTGTAGAATATAGATGTATTTCAATCTTTGACATCTACTGGAACCCTACTGCAATTAGTGACAACAAATTTATCAATTCCATATGTGAGGAAATTGATTCCATTGCGCGATCTAACAATGAACACGATTTCATCATAGTTGGTGATTTCAATTTTCATCTTTTCGATAAAGAGGGCAATAAATTTACACTGCAAGAAATGTCTCCCCGTGCAAGCAAATGGATGGATGAAGGAATTGAGAATCCATAATATGTTCGAAATGGACAGGACAAACTTCCATTTCAATAATTGATTATCTGTTTGCCTCCGAAACCTTACAGAAATTTGTAATCGCAACTAATAACACTCCAAATGATGCAAGCGATCATCATCAAATCTCAATTTCATGGCATGCCCAAGAAACTATCACTGAGCAAATAAACTTACCAGAAATCGAAGTATCAAATGGGCTGAATAAGTTAAGAATATGAAACCACCAAGCCCGGGAAAAACTTTCTACATTTCAAGAAGCCCCGTTGAAGGATCAGTAAAAGTTGAATTATGGTTGGATATTAGAAAAATACAAACATCCGGAAGTAAAATCTAAGAATTCGGCTAAGATATCCTATAGCCATCAATATAATCCAGAAATCAAACAAAAAAAACAAGAGCATCAAAAAAGACTACGACAATTGAAACTAAAGAAATAACCTGACTTCGAAAAACAAATAAAAAAAGAAAAACAAAGTTACTCAAATTTCCTAAAAACCAACAAGGCTATGATGAAACAACATGATGCCGAAGCAATTTTGAGAGCTTTACAAAACAAAAATACGAGAAGTCTGTGGACAATGATGGACAATGATGACCGACAATTCTACCCAACAAACAATGATACAAGAGGTGGAGCCTCCTACGTTGGTTAAACATTATCAAGAAGTCTATAACACCAAAACACCAAACTTGTTAACAAACAGAGCAAACGTCAAGTGTACTTGGAAATTTAACTGGGACGTGGAGGACATAACAAACAAAATTAAAGCCTTGAATCCATCTCGAGCACCTGGACCGGATGGGCTCTCAAATGCAATACTTAAAGCAACACCGGAAGAATGGGCAAAATTCTTCTTTCATCTATTGCAACTCATAGAAAAAAGAAAAGAAATCCCCTACACCTGGACAGTTGCGATTCTGATCCCTATTTTCAAAACAAGAGACCGAAAGAAGCCAAGTAACTATAGATTAATAGCTCTTCTAGACCCGTTGGGAAAATTATTTGCAAGCTATTTACAAAGACAACTGAACAATTGGACAGCAAACAACAGAAAGCAAGCAAAAAGACAAACAGGTTTTGTGACAAAGATTGGAACCAATGTAAATCTATTACTACTGAATATGATAAAAGCGGAGGCAAGCTTAAGAAACCATCAAGTCTATGCCCTGTTCACAGACTTGAAAATGGCATTTGACTCCGTAAACAGACATAAGCTCTGGGTGAAACTAACATCATGGGGTTGCCCTACATACATCTTAAATCCAATAATTCAATTATACTCAAACACTTCTATTCGAGTTTGCCTAACAAATGATGTTATAGTCACACAATCCATTCCTACTCAGAATGGATTGAAACAAGGATGCCCTTTAGCTGCTTGTTTATATAATCTATATACCAACGATTTTGAAGACCAAATACAAAATCTTAAAGCAAATCCTCCGAAGATTAATAACGGATCTATCCACACATTAATCTATGCTGACAAAATCATAATATTAGATAAAACCATAAAAGGCTTACAAGAATCCTTGAATAAAGCACAAGAGTATATGTGCATAAATGATTTGCAAATTAACACGAGCAAAACAAAGGTTATGAAACTCTTCATTCAAAATCAGACAATTCAACATCCCATAAAAATTTTGCTTGGAAACAAAGAAATATCAACAACAAAGACAATAAAATATCTGGGTGCTCTGATAAATCCCTCAAACAACGAAAAAGAATGGTATGAATATATCGAAGAAAAAGCAGGATCCTTGGCCAGACAAGGAAGGTTCTTTCACCTGAAATATGGAACATATTCAGTATAGGCTACAACATTATTATACAGACAAAAAGTAGTTCCAATAATAACCTATGCCAGTGAATCTTTAATCAACAAGAAGGTCATTAATTGGTCTTTTCTAGAAGGGTTATACTGGCGAAAAACGCTAGCTCTCCCAAAATCGTTTCCCATTGCAAGGATCCGATTTGAATTGGGCCTACAGTCTATTGAATCTATAGTCTCATGGAAACAGATGGACCTATATAGAAAAATCATTTCGGATGACCAGATCCCGTCACTAGAAATACAAAAAAGAAAAGAACAAGCATTTCAAACGGTAGCTCTTTCGAAATGGATAACAACAATAAAAAGAAAACTACAATTTGAAGAATATTCAGAAGAAATGTTGACAAAGAGACCTGAGCAAGCCAAACGAAAATTAAAAAACAACGACTGGATAAAAACGGTAGATATGCAAAAAACATACAAACGTTTCCCTCAAATGTGATATAGAGGTAAGAGCTCTAAACAAACTACCAGAATATCTAAGTCATTTTCCTGACAGAATGATTTGTGATCTATTTTTGAGATTTCGCCTAAATATATTACCAACCAGAGACTATGTAGCAAGGTTTGACTAAACTGGCATGGTCTCCTCGGATTGTAGATTCTGTAAAGAAGTGCAAAAAAGCAGAATACTTATTCCATCTAATCATGGTGTGTCCTGTGTTGAAAGAAAAAAGAGAACTATTCAGAGACTTCTTTAGAATCGCGAACAAAGCGAAGACGACTGAAGAAAGATGGGCTAATCTCCTAAAAGGAAACGATCAATGGCTAATCATTACAATAATTAAATTTTGGATTGAGATCATCAAATGAGTTGTAATGCACAGAACAAATGTATTGTCTAATAATGAACCTGAAAACGTATTTTAAATGTAAAGTTTGTAAAATCAAACAAAACATTTTAATAAAAAAAAATACATTTGTCATGTGCAAGAAGTACTCTCCAGATTACAAAGAAACCATCTCCTCTGTAAACTGGAAAAATGCAAATTTCACCAAACTAGAATCACCTCTTTGGGATATGTATTATCCTCCAAGGGTATTGCTATGGATCCCACCATGGTACAAGCAGTGATAGAGTGGGCTGTTCACAAATCGGTGAAAGACATCCAACGGTTTATTGGTTTTACCAACTTCTACCAACGTTTTATCCTGAATTTCTTTTCAGATATTCATCCTCTTACTCAGTTGTTAAAGAAGGGCAACCCTTTTAGATGGTCTTCCGATCAACAAACAGCATTTGAGACCCTTAAGAATTTTTCACTACCGCCCCCATATTGATCACTCCTGATCAGGGGAAACCATTCATAATAGAATCTGATGCCTCTCAATTTGCACTAGGAGCCGTATTATTCCAAACCAACAATCAAGGTATTGAATGCCCAGTGGCATACTTATCCAAGACCTTAGCCCCCGCAGAATTAAATTACACAGTTTGGAAAAGGAATTGTTAGCTATTAAACATGCTTTTGAGGAATGGAGACATCTCTTGTTGGGAGCTAGCTTACAGTAAGGACAGATCATCATAACCTGAGGGTGTTACAATACGCTCAAACTTGTAACAGTAGACAAGCCCGTTGAGCCCATTTTTTTTCCCCTTACCTGATTGAATTTGAGTTCATCCTGGGAAAAGCAAACCCCAGAGCAGATGCCCTATCCAGGAAGGAGACGGCCCATGACTTCGGATTCCATTCTGAACCTATCTTTCCGAACGGCCGGATGGTGAATATGGTTCAGACATCCTTACAGGAAGTAGCTAACAAGACAGTCCCTTTTGAAATCCAATATCCACAATTGAGGAAGGAACACTCTCTCATCCCTTTCCGTGGATGTCTGTTTTATCGGAAGGCATTGTTTCTTCCTAGTCCAGAACTGCATGAAATGCTTTAGGATGCTGTCATGATTCTCCCATAGCAGGACATTGTGGTGTGACTAACACCACTGAACTACTCCGAAGATACTTTTGGTGGCCCTCTGTGGTTTCAGATGTCAAGGATTACGTAAATGCCTGTTCTGTCTGCCAGCAATCTAAAACTTCCAGGAGACCCCCTCTGGGAGATTTGTTGCGAATTACTTTATCAGAGAGACCGTGGCAGATAATTTCGATGGATTTTATTATAGACTTACCTGCATCCAGTCATTGCACGACGATCATGGTGACTATCGATACCCTTAACAAAATGGCAGTTTTTATTCCTTTGCCCAAAGTCCCGTCGGGCGCCCAAATGGCTCGTATCTTTATTGAACACATTTTTTCTAAACATGGCCTTCCGGATTCTATCATCTCGGATCGGGGTCCACAATATGTCTCTCAATATTGGAAGCATCTGTGTTCGACACTCAACATCCGTCGGGCTCTCAGTTCGGGCTATCATCCCCAGACCAATGGGCAAAATGAGAGACCAAATCAGACATTGGAATGTTTCCTTTGTTGCTACATTTCAGCAGCTCAGGATAATTGGGTGGATCTCTGCCCTTGCCCGAGTTTGTCTATAATAATGCTTTGCATTCTTCTCTGACAGCCAGCCTGTTTTATGTGACTTATGGGTTTCACCCCTCGAGTTTTCCGAACTGTACGATGGCTTCCACGCCGCTCCCTGATTTGGATAAGTTAGTCCACGAGATTCAACAGGGCCATCGGAAGGCTCTCCAATGTCTTCGGGAGGCCCAGGACTGTGCCAAGTTCCAGGCCGATCTCCATAGGATCTCAGCTTCTGTTATTCAGCCAGGGGACATGGTCTGGCTCTCTTCTCGTTACTTACCTCGTCATCTGGTTCCTTCCAAGTTGTCTACTAGATATTTGGGCCATTCCAGGTTCTTGCCCAGAGGGGTGAGGCGGCCTTCCTGTTGAAATTGCCTCGATCTTCGTCTCGGATTCATCCGGTTTTTCATGTCTTCCAAGTTTAACTGGTGGTGTTGGATTGGTTTAGTCGGGGGGTGTCTATCAATTCTTCTCCCATCCTCACTACTGATGGGCCAGAGTTTTAAGTAGCAGGTATTTGCGACTCCAGTTACCATTGTGGCAGGTTGCAATATCTGATTGATTGATTGGAGAGGGTACTCAGCAGCTTAGAGTTCATGGGAACTGGCTGAGGCAGTACATGCCCCCAGATTGGTTCGTCGATTTCACCTGTTTCATCCTGGCAAGTCTGGGGGGATTCCTCTTCAGAGGGGGCATACTGTTGTGAGACGCCGATTTCGATGGGCCCTATGGCATAGATGGCAGCATATTGCCTTGTTATCTTTCCCTACTCCCAAGATGGCCGCCATAGCTCCAGGTGCATGCCCAGCCTCATTGTGTCTTCCGGGTTGGGCGGCTCCTCCCCTTGCCTCGCATTCTCCTTATCTACGAGCCGGTAGAAGGACGCTACTCTCAGCACACAACGTTCGTAAGTTTGTCTCTTTCCTTCCTCTCCTTTTCCCTAAGTATAACCCTTCTGAAAGCATTCTAACCTTTTCTTGATTTGTTATAAGTGCAACTCTCACCTCCTTTTAGAGGAGACATGTCCGGAGAATCCGCCGCTCCATAGTGTGATTCTTCAATCTTGTCAAACGGTAGGCGATATAGATACTCCCCGAATATCTATCTTGCGGGGGTGAGAGGGGTTTGTTTCCCAAGGCTAGCATTCATAATTTATCACAATACATTTCAGGTCCCAGGAAATTTCAGTCGAAAGAAATAACGTTCTCATCACTCACGACTACTTTCCCCCTCTGGGTAAGACGCTCAGGTTACCCTGGAAACCTGCTTGTTGTAATAGGTTCTCTGGGTAATCTGTCCCGATTGTTTCCGCAGAATGATCCCAGTCCCAAAGTCCTCTGTTACTTCAGAACAAGCTACTGCACTGTGACCGGACAAGCTCCTCCCGACTTACTTGAACTTCTCAGCCAAGCTGCCAAGGTATTATTAGAATTACGAGGTTCGTTTATATCAGAATCCTTCTGCCCTTTAACTTTCCTCCTTGGCCCTTCCGTGCCCTCCAGACATATAGGAACTCTCCCATCTCATTTTATCTGTTCTGTCCAGTCTCTTATTGAAGGCTCTTTCTTTACCCTGCATGGAACAGTTACAAATTCTTCAGAAGACTTGGTTTTAATCTGACAGGTATTCTACATTATAGTTTCTATGTATGAACTATTCTTTCAGATCCTGACTACTCATTTCCTCCTTTCTTTATATACACATACAGCAACCAGTACAGAGGTACCAGTTTGCCACTTAGTCAATCCCGAAGACGGCTCCAGAAGACCTGGCGCTTCACAACAAGTTATCCACAGGACGAAGAAGTCCGTTTTTTTCCCCCCGAGGGTTTCCCGGGATATTCTGCATTCTCCCCACCTCTACTTGGAGGCCGGAGGTGTAGACTAACTTGGGAGTCTTTTCATTACTTCCTAATTGTGACGTGGGAACTCAGGGTAGTGGAATACTAAAAAACCTGTGACAGTTGATGACAATATTGTTTATTGTTTGATGACAGTATCCCTATAGAAATGTTTGCTCAGTCCTTGTGCCTATCTAGGGGAATCAGTGTCCCTCTATTCCGCTTGCTGCTGATTAACCCTTGCCATGGCCCTAGTCTGGACTCTTCTTGTTTCTTAATCACCTTCACTCTCTTGCGGGGTTAGCAGTGGGGTCTCTCCTTTGTTATCAGGTGACATCAACATGGTGGATCCATGGTCGTCTTTGCAAGAGCTTCACTGATGTCAGAGAAACTTCTTCCACAATGAAGGTTCTGTTAAAGTGTGGCTGGTGCCACCTCCTGCAAAAACTCTTGCAAAGGACTTTGCCCCCTGGAACGAACAGTAGAGGTTTTAGCAACATTACTGGATCAACTTGTTCACTATTTTCATCAATCTTCTTTGATCCCACTGCCATGGTCGAAGCTGTTGAGACATAAATTTAACAGACTTCATAATAGCCATCAAATAATCATGCAACTCAGTACCCAATACAATAGCTGCACTTTCTGCGTCAGTGAGAGCTCCAAGGAGCATATGCATTCAGTGTCTGTCACCAGCTCATGTGGAGTCAGGTGATGGTCTGAGCCAGACTGATTGCATAATGGAAGGGTGAGGAAGGATAGCTCAGGGACAACACGTTTGTCTTGGAAGCAAGGCAACGCGACGCAACACAGGTTCAAATGCTGATCCCGCGCTTAGAAACCACTCACTGGTATTAAGCACATTATAAATTAAGAATAAAATAAATAAATAAAATACTCAAGGAAGGCAATGGAGCCAGACGTTTTTCAGTGTCACTTTTAGTTTGGCAATGCACTCCTTTAGGAGGACATTTAAGCGTTTGCAAATGCTGTTTGCCTGTGGGGGATAAATCGGTTAAAACCTATGCTTAATACCCAACAGAATTGTGATGTGCTCGAACACTTTATTTACAAAATGCAGTCCATTTTTGTATGGCAGTACTTCGGGCACTTCCCACTTTGGAAAAACCTCATGTGCGAGGTACTTCTGGGCACGTGTAGCATCAGGATGTCTTCATGGACCTGCTTCAATCCATTGGGAAAATGACCCTACGACTACAAACATATACCTGTAGCCGTAACAAATTTGGAGCATACCCACATAGTCCATATGCAAAAGATGAAATGGTCCAGTAGGACAGCGTATTGTGCCTCTCACTATTCGTAAAGTGTGCTGTGAGGGGTCAGAACTGTGAGCGGACAACCTTTGGATGATTTCTCAAAATATGCCTTTTTATCAAAGCATAAGTTTCAATAAATGCCTCACTATCCCTAACTTGACTAGGATTTCCCTGCCTATCTTGCCCTCACACTTATACATACAATACACAAAAAAATAAAATATATGGCAATCTACAACAACATTAAAAACAGCATTTAGAATGAATTCACAGTCTTTCTTTATAACAAGGGTGAATTCCCCTTCCCCAGGTTTCAGGTTTTTAGATTTAACTCCAATGTTCAACAAAAAGAAAAAAATTGAAATCTGGGTATGCAAAAACGTTTCAACACAGTTCTTGACTCCTTTACTATGGAAAAAGAAAATTCTGTTAAATCAATGGTCAACCAAAAGAACAGTTCCTCTTCTTCTTCATTGAAGAATCTTTTCCACTTCATCAAATAGCACCAATGGAATTCTTGGTCAAGGTGCTTTGCCACATGTTGTAAATGTCGAAGAAAATATCACGCCTTGTCAGATCCAAAGCAACACAGCCTCTGAGAATGATTAAGAAACACACCTTATTGTAAAGAAATAATGAAACTAAGCTCTCTCTTTAGGACTCAATAAATCACAATTTACAACTTTAATAATAATAATAATTTGCATTTATATAGCGCTACGAACCCTCAGGCATCTGAGCGCTGTTTATTATTACCCACAGGGTGTGGTGCTCTTTGTCAGGATGACTTCTTAGCACCTCTGCTTCCACCTGGTTGTCTATCACCTCAGGTTTACTTCTACACAGATTCACCATGCTGGTCTTATTCACCTGCCCGCTAGTGTTCTACATTCAACAATGCTTCTGAAGTCTTAAATAACTGACAAGATGTTTGAACACAGCTTCAGCAGTCTGCAACTTTTGCAACATTAATATTCCACAGCTTGCAACTTTGTGACTATGAACAACTTTTCAGAAAAGACAGTGTCCCACAACACTCCAAAGTAAGCCAGGCACTCTTCTTCTGAACATTCACCCTCCAGAAGGGCAGCCTCTTTGCCATGCTTATCTTTCTGTCACATCAACCAACCTTTTCCATGCTTGCATTCACCCGTTCTCTTCCTGCCAACCAGAGTAGCTTAAATGCATGCCTTGTTTTTGGTCTCTCTTGGCTTTACACAATGCTTGTACAACACTTTAGGCTTTGGCAATACTGGTACCCCTCTTGGATTGGGCAATGGTTGCACCACCCTTGGCTTTGGGCAATGCTTGTAAACTGTAATTCATACATCAAAGTTCAGTCACTTTAGTACAATGCTACCATGTTCTTCTGCATTTATCAATGATCCTTTTAGTTGGCCTTTACTTTCAGGATCATTTTTAAGCACACACAATTAGGATTTCAGTCTCTTTTCAATAGTGTAATCTTCAATTAAAACTATTATGGCAATTTTACTTCTACGCGAGTGCTGCTTTGGTCATCTTCATTGCTCAGCAATCAACAATCGCATCTGCATTGCTTTAACTTTTAACTCCTACGCAAGTGCTACACTGTTGCATTCCATTGTCTGATGATTAATGGGGGCAGGTGCCCCCGTCCCATCCCTGAAGCTGCTCCTCGCACATGGAGTGCACTGCAGCAACATCGCCGGCATCATCGTAGAAGGGCCTGCCTGACCCTGTCCCAAAATGTGCCTGACTCCCGCATGCCGGGCGCCGCGCATCATGACAACGAGGCTGATCCTCGTTTGTAGCACTTTAAAATTGCAAACATCCACCAGTAGGCGGAGTCGCCGGTGGCCAGCCACGAAGGCCACAAAAAGGCCCTGTTTTGCACCTGTTCGGCGCAAGGGCGGCGCAGCGAGGCCTATTCCTTTGTTCCTGCTTCCAAAAGATATCTCGCAAGGAACCATGCCTTCCGCCATGATGTACCAACATATCCACGGTAAGCCTTGGGGCTTTTTCTTGCGCTTTTAGCAGTGAAAACCAGAAATCCGTATACCTGCGACTTATCTCCCACTCACTTCAAAGGGCCACGCTACAACCTTTCTTGCACTTCGGTAAAATGTGCTGACTTGCCCCTGGCCACCACCTTGCAGTTTATACAGTCTTAATGTATGAGGTCAGCCATGCCATAATGACCACTCTGCTTCAATAAGATCCCCTTCACCAGCGCTGAAACTAGCCTCTACATAAGCTACCTATGACTACCTACTAAAGTTCAATTGGGAGCCACACCGTGCTTTTCCCTCGCCTAACCAAGGCCTTGGGTAGCTTGCAAACATATGCCGAACATTACCCACTGCCTCTGCTGAACATTGCCCACTGCTTCTGTGTAATTTAGTCTTGGCCTATGCTGATCTACGCCCACTGTGCCTTTGTGCAACTTTGTCATTGCCTATGCTGATCTATGACCGCTGTGCCTTGTGCAACTTAGTCTGTGCCTATGCTGATCTATGCCCACTGTGCCTTGTGCAACTTAGTCATTGCCTATGCTGATCTATGCCCACTGTGCCTTGTGCAACTTAGTCATAGCCTATGCTGATCTATGCCCACTGTGCCTTTGTGCAACTTAGTCATTGCCTATGCTGATCTATGCCCACTGTGACCTTGCGTATCTTATTCATTGCCTATGCTGATCTATACCCACTGTGCCTTTGTGCAACTTAGTCATTGCCTATGCTGTTCTTTGCCCATTATGCCTTTGCGTATCTTAGTCATTGTCTATGCTGATCTATGCCCACTGTGCCTTTGCGTATTTTAATCATTGCCTACGCTGATCTATGCCCACTGTGCCTTTGTGCAACATAGACATTGCCTATGCTGATCTATGCCCACTGTGCCTTTGTGTATCTTAGTCATTGTCTATGCTCGTCTATGCCCACTGCCTTTGCGTATTTTAGTCATTGCCTACGCTGATCTATGCCCACTGTGCCTTTGTGCAACTTAGTCTGTGCCTATGCTAATCTATGCCCACTGTGCCTTGTGCAACTTAGTCATTGCCTATGCTGATCTATGCCCAATGTGCCTCTGTGGAATTTAGCCATTGCCTATGTTGATGTATGCCCACTGTGCCCTTGTGCAGCTTAGTCATTGCCTATGCTGATCTATGCCCACTGTGCCTTGTGCAACTTAGTCTGTGCCTATGCTGATCTATGCCCACTGTGCCTTGTGCAACTTAGTCATTGCCCATGCTGATCTATGCCCACTGTGCCTTGTGCAACTTAGTCATTGCCTATGCTGATCTATGCCGACTGTGCCTTTGTGCAACTTAGTCATTGCCTATGCTGATCTATGCCCACTGTGCCTTTGTATAATTCAATCATTGCAGCTCACTGTGCTCATGCTATTTGAACCTCAGTCATTGTAGCTCACTGAGCCTATGCTATCCCCTGCCCATCCAAGCCACCTACCCAGCCATTGTGTTTACTGGAATTTAGTTCCACATCATGAGTAGCATACACTGCAGCCTGTTATTGTACTTACTTCTAACTTTCTTCCACCATAGAGAGGACAGTAGCTTCCCTACAGCGCTCATGAGACCCCTAAATAATTCTACCATGACCATCCTCTCTACCGACACCAGTATGGAACACCCGGATCTAAGTTCCGCAACTGAGTTTCCTAGTTACCCATGTAGTCTACTCTGTAGAAATTCCAGGCTTAGAGCTAGACTCTCGAAACTCCATGAACCTCTGACTAGAACCCTACCTCCTACTAACAATAGATCTAACACCCAGAAGACTAATATCGCCCATCTCAATAACAGGAGACTTCCTCCTACCTATACCAAAATTGAACCGGCTCATCCAATAGCCCCCCCCCTCAAAGAGGGATTAATAAATGCCAGATCCCTGACCGCACATGCCACAGACATCTGCGATTTGATAGTACTCGATAACCTGGACTTTATCGCTATTACAGAGTCTTGGCTGCATGACGCAGCAGGACCCCTACTCTCCTTAGCCATCCCAGAAGACTTTACTATACTCAGGCAAGACAGAACCAATATGCGTGGTGGCGGTTTTGCTATCATTGCAAAGCAAAGACTAGTCTAGGTATGAGAATCTCACCTACTACAGTATCCGACTCATGTGAATCGCAACCATTAAACTCCCACTAGCTAGTTCCCAGACATTGACTATCCACCTCATCTACAGACCACCTGGTCCCCTAGGGACCCTCGAGGAGGATATCCACAACTTACTTTCCAATAACCTTAAAACCTCCTCCCAACTACTTGTCCTAGGGGACTTCAATTTGGGCTTCAATGACGCTTCAGACAAAAAGGCCACCATCATTGCCAATTCCCTCTCCAATCTGGGTATGACGCAAACAACTCTAGAACCCACTCACAATAAAGGAAGAATCCTCGATTGGCTAGTAGACTACAACTGTACTGCCAACATCAAAGCCATCATCCCTCAACCTTGGACAGACCATTTCTTCCTGTCATTTGAATTATCTACCTCCAGACCACTTCCACCCACTTCTATCATGGCCCGCCTTGCTTAACAAGAAACAAAAAGAGCATCACCAGAGATAAAGTGATCCAGGCCATTCTACCTACCCTCAACAGATTAGAGGATCATTTAGACCCAGAAACATTAGTCAATGGGCATAACAAAATTATAGTAACCACCCTCGAAAACATCACACCTCTGAAACTCAGACAAAGTAAACCCAAATCTCACCTAAACAAATGGTTTACCCCTGAACTAAAGGATCTGCAACTACTTAAGAGGAGTTGCGAAACAGCATGGAGGCTTACCCCCTCAGTAGATCATAAAATTAAAGTAACAGAAATCTCCGCCCTATATAAAAAAGAAATCCACTTGGCCAAACAGAACTCTTTCAGTAAGCGCATCTCCAACGCCAACTGAAGCATGAGGGAACTGTTCACCATCCTCAAGGAACTAGAGTCACCCATCCCCATCCCGGATATATGCACCAAAGATAAAACCTGGTGTTCCGACATTCAGCAAGCCTTATCAAAAAAATAATGTCCTCACTCCAAACGAAAATAGCCAAAAAGAAAGCCTCCCTTATATAACCATCTAAGACCAACAACTCCACTATAGACCTTGCCCCAAAGGCTCAGGACCCAGCTATATGGTTCTCTAAAACCTCTATTTTGAGGTGGAGAAAGTTATCCTCTCTCTTAAGCCGTCAAACTGCCAGGGCGATTCTTGCCCTGCCCAGCTTATAAAAGATGCTGCTAGGGACCTCTCCCCGTTTATTGCCAAATTTGTCAACTCATCATTCACGTCCGGCACGGCACGGTGTCCACCAATCTAAAACAATCATGGGTACTACCACTGCTCAAAAAGCAAACGCTAGACCCTCTTATACCCACGAACTACCGTCCCATTATGACAGTCCCCTTCCTGCTTAAAATCTTGGACAAGATTGCCTATAATCAAATCCAAAGTTTTCTGGAGCAACATAAACTCTTAGGAGGGCGCCAATCAGGATTCCGTCCCCAACACGGCACAGAGACTGCCCTCATAGACCTAAAGGCACAAATAGATGAACTAAGAGATAAGGGAAAAATGGCTCTCCTCTTGCTGCTGGACTTCTCGGCGGCATTCGACCTCGTGGACCATGGGGTACTTTGCAGCCATTTAGACTCTGCCGCACATTTCTCCAGAGAGGCCATAACTTGGAGTGAATCATTTCTTAGTGACAGGACCATGAGGGTGTTCTCCCCATCGGCAGCGGCTGACCCAATCCCCATCCGGTGCGGAGTTCCTCAGGGCTCGTGTGTCTCCCCGACAACATATTCACTAAGCCCCTTTTTGATGATCTGGACCATCTCGGTATCACCTACACTAACTATGCAGATGATACCCAGATTCCCCTCCCACTTTCCGGGGATTACAACAAGGATTTGGCCTTGGTGAACAGGGTGTATATCATCAGCCAGGCACGGATGGCTACCCACGGTCTATGCCTGAACGATGATAAAACAGAGTTGATCATCCGAGGGACGCACTCCAACACCAAAAAACCTAGCCAGGACTATACCTCATTTGAAATTGATGGGAATATGATCAAGGTATCTAAAGACGTGAAGACACTTGGCTTCTATCTGGATGCTACCCTCTCCTTCAACAAGCAGGTGAAGTCATTGGCCTCAGCCACCGCCTACACATGCAAACTTATTAGAGCAGGCAAGCACTTTCTTTCTGACAACAACTGCCTTATCCTAGCGAGAGCACTAATCCTCTCGAGGCTCGACTATTGTAATGCCCTCTACATTGGAGCAAATAAATCCATCACCCACCGAATTCAAATTCTCCAAAACAATGCCCTACGAGCCGCCCTCGGTGTGCCTAAAAGATCGCATATTTCAAAGATCAGGCGTCAAAACAACTGGCTGTCCACCCAAAACAAAATCCACTTAAAAGTTGCATCCTTGGTTCACAAAGCCCTGAACAATGCCGCACCGAGCTATCTCTGTAATAAACTCACAAAAAGAAACCACACGCGCCCTGCCAGAACCTCAACTGCCAATAGCCTCATCTTTCCAAGATTCAGACTATCTAGGGTGGGGGGCAGCAGCTTCCAGGTTCAAGCGGCACAATTATGGAACTCACTGCCTAACCCTCTACGTGAGGAGCAGTCCTTTCCGAAATTCAGAACTAACTACATTAGTCTGCTGAGGTCTGCCAATGACTAGCCCATTGGCGCCCACTTATCCTCTCACATCCCTAGCATATACACATCACTATCCTGTTCTCCTCTGATCCTATGAACCCCCTCACTCTGCCCACCTGGCCGATGAGCTAACGTCCATCTAATACCTATATACACATACTGTCTTTATCTGTATTTTGTATTCATTCTGCATGTACCTCATGTGTAAGTGCAATTGCCGCCTACCTGCGATTGATTGTATTCTGTATTTTTGTACATTGTATGCAACCCATGACCCTACCCTGTAATTTAAGCTTCGCATTTTCTGTACTGCTGCGCCTGGCTACCTTCGGGTCTGGTGCGCATTATAAGTGAATAAAACAAACAAACAAACAAACAATGGTTGGGTTTACAAGTTTTTCACTCACACGCAAGGTATTTTTCTTGGCTACAGTTGCAGGCCTTTGTTCACGCATGGGATCAGAATGCTCGGTAACACTCACCGGCTTCTGTCTTTGCTCCCTTGCGCATTCCACTGGACTTGGGCTGCTTCTGTCTTCTTTGCACATACACTCTTCCTCGTTGAAGGTGTCTGTGTTCTCGACATGCAGTTTCAGAGCCGTCTCGCTACAGGGACCCTCGTCTGTACAACAACTTTCAGTCACGGTCTCTGGCACTCTTTCTGGTGCGCAACCTCTGCAATCAGGTTCACATGAGGAAAAGCAGACTTCCTTCATGCTTTCCGCTGCACAACCTCTGCACTTCAGATTTAGGGGGAACAGGACCCTCGCAGGACAGCTAGAATCTGCTTGGTTAAAGTCTCGGCGTCCCTTCCTTCCACCCACCTCTGGCTGGATTGCCAACAATATGCTCTCCTTCTACTTCTACTACTGCTGCTACTGCTGCTACTACTCCAGCTCCATCACCATCTAATGGCCTGCACCTGAGGGGACCTTTTAAGCCTCTCTTCTTTCCACAGGTGTGGGCCATTAGGCTTAACAGGCTGATCACTCCTGCAACATTGCTCTTGGACCCTCTTCCTCATCCCGGTACTAAGTAGTCCCCACCACCGGAATTAGGCTTTTCCATTTCTTTTATTTGGCGATAAGCCCTCTGAAGTGTGGGATTGTGGGGAATGTTAAACGAAAGGGGATCCCAGTCTTCCTGACCTGTTTCTCCCACAGGTCATCCTCCCACAGAACACCACCCCCAGGGTCGGGATCAGGAAGCGTCTGCCTTTCCCTGGCCACATGAGAAGGGTCCCAGGCCAGGTGTTCTGGGTAAATCAGTTGATTCATCACAGTGCCCCGCAGTGAACTGTTGGCAAGTCAGACAGTTTATAACAAAATGTGCGACCTGTTAGGTCAGGTTTGGGACGAACAAATCATCCGCAATCCATGCTACAAGACATTCTCTAGATGCATGTGCTGGGTAATGCAATTGGTCTAATGCTACCTTAAGCAGCCCTAAAGGCATAACTGCTTTCCCGGGGCTGTCCTGCCACCACATTGCATCTGTGGGGGACAATGAGCACCCCATTTGTTTCCATAATTCCTGCTCTTCTGGTGGTGCTCTTCCCTGTAATTCTGTAATCGGTGCTATGGGCAATGTATTAAACCCCTCTTTTATTACCATACTGAGTGCACGTGTGCATTTATCCGGATATTTCCAGGAAATATGCTGCTCTTTTGGTTTCAAATTCAGCATCCTTGTTACTGCAAGAAATCAAGTCTGTACCTTTGGTGTGCCCTGCGAATTTCACCATGGCAATTACAATAATAACTAGTTTTTATTCAGCGCTACAAATCCACAGGTATCTAAGCACTGCAAATCAGTTGTTATTATCATTCCACTGCGTGGTACTCAATTTATCGACCCCGGAAGGATGAAAGGCTGAGTTGGCCATGCCGGGTTGTGAGCCTGCATTAGCAGACTACGCACGAATGTCAGAATGAGCATTCAACTCCCTGTGCTATCTGACCGACTGAGCAATAGCCGATGGGGGCTGTAGTGAGTCTATGATCCTGTCCAATAATGGTACATGCAGCACTAGTGTGCCGTCTACATGGTGTGAAAGGTCATAAATGCGAGACGGACACAAAGATATAGTTTTGTCAATGTTTACCATTTATTGAATGAAAAGGATTGAGATAAACACCTATCTTTCTCTATCCTAACAAGGATGTCCCTACCTAGCAAACTAAAACTAAAGAAGGATGACCTAGTGTCCAAACAGTCTTTGACACTCACACTAATACATACAACAAACGTATACCAGGAATATTTGGCCTTCTTCAGTTCAACAAAACAGTATACAAATTCCATTTTATAGATTTTAGACAGTACTCTTTCTGACCAGGGTTGGGGTCCATTCCCCTGGATCAATTCAGGAATACCCTTGGAAAAGTTCTGATTCAACAAAGTTCTGTTCAGTTTTGCACAAAATGTCCTTTGCCTCCACTGCGTCCGTCCACTTGGTAAAGTAAATGTCTCTTTCACAAATACTGGTTCACAAATCAAAGCAATTGTTGTTTTCCACAATATCCTTCTTGGTAAGGCAAATGTCTCTCTCACAAAGCACAAGTTCATAAACCAAGGCAATTGTTCTCCTCTGGATGTAAAGCAATTATTAGCATATTACACTTATTCTTCCAATGGAATACGTTTGTCAGGATAGCACAGCAACTACCTTTGGTGATGCAAAAGAAGGTCAAAGTAATAATAGAGTTAGCAATTTCTTTCTACCACACCTTTCTGCCACAAACACACTTCTTCAAACCATCTTCTTCTTTTGTGGTATACTCGCCTGCCAGGACTAACTACTATGATCCCTTTTCTGGTGTACTTGCCTGCCAGGAATAAAAACTCCTACAATTACAATTGATCTTATTGGCAACATTTGTTCAAAAATTCTCCACACCAGTATCCCATGTGAGGAGGGCTGAACAATAGTTACTTCTTTTTATAGTCTCTGCACTCTTGGCAATGCGGGTTACAGGTTTCCCCAAACTGGAAACTCAAGGAGAATTGCGCCCAAGTTGCCTCTTGACTGCTTCTATACATCCTCTTGGCTGTTGATAATGCAGGTCACAGATTTCCCCCAGTTGGTGTTCCATCAAAAAAGGGGAGCTGTACCATTGTCATCTCTGTACTGCTTCTTTACAGCCTCCTGGCCGTTGGCAATGCGGGTTACAGGTTTCTCCCAGTTGGTATCCCATAAAAGGGGGCCTGCGCCTTTGTTGCCTCTTTATTTTATTTGGTATTCAAAATTATTGTTTACTGTCAATTGCCCTGCTCAGAGCTCCCCAGGGTCACCTTTAAATTCAGGCCAGCTGCCTGGTCTTCGTTGGCATCTCTGCTTCACTGTCTGCTGCTGCAGCGGACCTCCTGCGTCCTGCCCGCACTATTGCCAGCTCTCATGTAACTTTAGCGGACTGCACAGCTCTTCTTTGTGTGGTCAATTTACTTTGGGGTTTTTCAAGGATCGCAAATAGTGCATTATCCACACATAATGTCATTGCACATCCCATGGTTATGATAGCAAATTTCTCTATCGCAAATTTTGCCGCCAATCCTTGTTCACATGGGTATTGTCCTCTCATCACTGGATCTTAAATCCCACTGTAAAATGCTAATGGTTTCTGTCCTGTGGTTATTATTTGTGCCAGGCCAGCTGTCATTACTACCCCATTTGAATGGGAAAATAGGGAGAATTCTGCATTGTAATCAGGGATCCATAATATGGATGCTGTGCTTATGACTAATTTCAATTCCTCAAAACCATCTATCATTTCGCCTCTCCAAGCGATGCCATTGTTTCTTTAATCTTGTGACTGTATCTGGCGTTGGTGTCTCCATAATTGCATAGGCTCTTTCAGGGGTTACCTTTCTTCCCTCCTGTGATATCAGCTGGCCTATGAATTGGACTTCTTCCTGACAATATTGCATCTTCTGTTTGTCAACCTTGTAACCTTTCTTCACTAACACTGTCATCCGCTGTACTGAGTCATTTCTACATTGTTCATCCATCTCGCTGCACACTAAAATGCTATCTACATATTGTACTATCAGTTTGTACGTTCCCCAAATCCATCTGAAGCACTAGGTTAACACTAAAGGTGACTCGCTGTACCCCTGAGGTAAACAAATAAGTTTGAACTTTATTCTGCGATAGGCAAACAAGGTCAAATCTTGAGACTATTCATGAAGTTGGATCGATAAAAAGGCATTCTTTAAATCAATCACTGTAAAGTATTGGCATTGGAGGGTATGTTACATATAATTGTGGCAGGGTTAGGAACCAATGAGACCCATGTCTCAACAATATTGTTCAGGGGCGTAAATCCTGGATAAATCTCCACATCCCCCCATCACTTTTTTCATTGGGTACACAGCTGTGTTACATGGGGACTCTGATGGCAACAATATCCCTTGTCTTACTAGGGAAGCAATGGTGTCACGAATGCCTTTGTCTGTGGTAAAATTGGTCCTTACTTTAATTTCATTTTGTTTGCCCCCACTCCTTTTAGTAATCCAACATCATACGGTTGTTGGTCCATAATATACTCGGCACCTTCCTGGAGGAAGTTCGGTATCTTTTTTACTATTGAGATTCTCTGGGGTATTTCTCCATTTAAAATTTTTTGCTGATACGTAAGACTTATATGAAACCTCACTTTATCATCTGAGTCATCGCCTATAAACAAGTCTTCATCTGTTAAGTCAGTCAGTCTATGTCCTACATCAAGAGCTATCACTGTTCTCCAGTTTATCCCTTCCTTGTCAACTCTATGCAGAATGACTCGGTCTTCCCTTACTATTGCTGCTTCTAGTTCTATTGCAATGATCTGCCCTTCATCCTCATCCATGGGTATTTCTGGTCTGAAAAGGAATTCTGTAGGTAGTCGTAATAGTTTACACTGTATTCTCGGAAGCCATGCTAATGATATGGTTTACCACGTAAAGGAATACATCAGGGGCCAGTGGCACACCCATTTGTACTTTCTGACCACAAAATGCTATCCTTGGAGTAAAACCTATTATTCCCTGAACTGTAAATTATATTGTTTAGTTTGCTCATCAAATTAATTCTGAATATGTTAACTTGTGTCTTGAGGGAATATAACAGTAGCATGGAAAGATCATGTTCTCCTATAGTGATGGATAAGTCGTTAGTAAAAGGAACCATACTGGTCACCCCGGAAAAACCTTGTGCATTTATGGCAATGCCTGATATTGGTTATTTTCCCTCTTTGACACAAGACTGAGTCGCCCATGTGACTACTAGGAAGGAGAATGTTCTGTCATCTAATGTCTCTCCAAGCCTCTGTTCCTCTTGTGGGTCTGGTGAAACTGATAGGATGGGACACATGAAGTCTTTCTGTGGGCTGTTCTATTGTGGGTATAAGTCTAGTCCTGTGACAGTGAAAGGATTCCCCCCCACTACGGTCACACCCTCTATTCTAGGTGTGGGTGCCTGTGCCAGTATGTTCGTGTTCCACGGCACCACTTCATTCTGTTGTACAGGTCCTTGTGTCTACATCGGTATTTGCTGTGGCTGCATTGGAATTTGGTGGTTTTGCATTGGTGTTTGCTGCGTTTGTGTTTGTGATGCTTGTGTCTAATACTGCATGTGATCTATGCATAAAATGCATGTGGCTCTGTGCTGTATGGAGGGGGATATGCATTCCCCCCTCTTGGATCAGCTGCCGGCCAACTCTGCTGCATCCCTCCTCTGCTTCTGCACAGTCGCAAAATGTGACCAATCTTACCCCATGTCCAACATTGCTATGTCTGCCCTCCAAACCTGGTTTGTGCTCCAATAAAAGACCCTAACTGTGGAGCCTGAAAATCTGTACCCTCTACCTCTGGGCACCCCCACCCTCGTAGGAAATGATTATACTGTCCTATTCCTGCAAAATCCCTGTTAGGTGGTGGTTGTACCTTTTGTGCCTATTGTGTATTAAACACTTCTCCACTTGTCAATAGTGCCCCTTCTATTGAGAGCTTTGACATTTTTTTCAGAACTAACTTTGCTTCCACGATCTTCCTGTTTTCAACTTTTTTTCTGTCCTTCTCTTAGTGTAGTTGACAATGATGAATGATTGTGAGCTGAATTTCTGCCCATGGCTTCGCTTCAATTCCCACAATCTTTCTCAACTGTCTTTGAACTGGTTCGGGCAGTCCCTAGCATAGTATATCATAAAAATAGTTATGTTTTTGTCCCACGGTTCTCTTGTGTCTAGCTGCCATTTTTCCTGAATGTCCTGAATGTACATCGTTGGGTCCTTGTCTACACTCATATCTGATGAATCTGGGTACTGAACCCTAAGGGCTCTCCACACATTAGCTCGACAATTATTAAAGGGTGCCTCATCATGGTCAGTGTTTTGTGCAGTAATTCCAGGTAGCCCCCTCATGCCCAAATGTCAAGTGACCTCTCACCTTTTGTGGCAGATAGCAAGCTGTTTATGTCCCAGAGGGTCATCCCAGCTGTCATTCTTTTCAATTTGTAAATCCATTTACCCGCTCCTGAGGTCAGTGTTGGAGGTTGACAAACCAAATTATTTTTGGGCATGGTACATATTGCGGTGCCCCTGTAAACCCAGTAGCCTGTTTGAGCGCAGCCGCACACATCGTTTTTGTCACTACGTCTGTCATCCAATTTCTTTTATCGCCCTGGTAAATTTCTCAACCTATTTACATATGATGTTTTATCTTCTGAACTGCCTAATTTCTTCTTAGGGCGTTTGGGTTATTGACTGGGCTATGGTCTCCTCACTGGTTCTTCCAAGTCTAACCACGCTATCTCTCTCCCTAGCCCCATACCTGTAGAAGGGTCTTGTGTGGCCTCTTCCTCTACACTTTCCTCTCTTTCTTCATCTTCAAACATTGTATCATCACTCTCATCTCATTCATCATCCTCCCTGTCCTCAAAATCTAATCTTCTGAGGGGACTTGTGATGTACTTTCCACTCATCACCTCCTCTAATAAATGTCTTACTCCACCTTGAGAGGACCCTTTGCTTTCCATCATACGGCCAGTACCATCCCTTCTATTCCTGTACAGGTTATTAATCCTCCTTCATATTTCCTCTTTTTCTCCTTCGCCTGGAAGGATATGCAGTCTAAGGATCTCATCTACCTCCTTGCAGCATCTTTCTAAACTCCTTTCTCCTTCTCGCTCCTCCTGCCTCCGACTCTTCTCTTGGTCTGGGGGCTTACATCCCTTAATAATCTCATCAACTTCATTCCTCCGCCTTTCTCTACCTCTTTCTATTTCTAATTGTCTTCCATCATCCCTTTCTTCCTCCTTCCATCTTTGTTCTTCCCTTTCTGCCTTTCTCTCTCTTCTTTTTCTGTTCTCTTCTTTTCTGTCAGCCACTTGTTTCTTTTCTCTTTAATTTTCTTGTTTGAATCATCTTGACTTCTCTCTCACTTCCATTTCTCATTCTTTCTTCTCCTCTTCTTTCTCTTGTCTTTCTCTTACTTCCTTTTCCCTTTGTTTACTATCATCCATTCCCTTCCATCTAATTTGAGCACCATTTTACCTCCTACCCTCTCATTTGATGCGATTGCTGCCTCTTCTCTATTGCCCTGTCTATCTCTCTGTCTCTGAACCTCCTCCTCGGTCTCTGTCAATTTGGCTTACTTATTTTTTCTTTATTTATAATATCTTCACTGCTTTATGCAGGGGGTGCACATATGGGATTAGTGTATCCTGCTGCTGCTTTTAATTTTCCTAGTAGATATAATCCCTGCACTTCAGGGGATGGCTCGCTACTCTGGGGAGGAGGAGGAGGATCCATGGGCACTATGTTCCCCTCATCATGCTGATTAAGCATTCATTCTTTCACAGCTGTCCATACCGTTTCCACAGTTCCAAAATTGCTAGCCTATTCTGTAACATCTTACCTTTGTGCGCGGCATGTAAATATGTTGTAATCGGTTTCATCACTGATTATGAGTGAGTGCCCTCCTGCAATCAAGGAATAACAATTTTGGCTGCACTGTCCCGCACCCATTGGTTATGGTACTTGAGAATTGTGTCCTTATACCGGGCTAATGCTTTACTCAAATAAATAATCGGAGTGTCCCACATAATGATATGTTAGCTTGTAATCTACCCCCGTTAACCCCACAGATGTCTTCCTGTCACGCCTGGAACAAGGTAATCAACAATATAATCGGACTGCGCACGCTGCGTCGCCTCGCGTGTGATACGCCCCTCGACAGGAGGGCTTAACCAGCCAATTATCTTCCGTATTAGGCAACCAGCTAGCTACCGCCTACAGGGAAACGTCATCTATCTATCGAGTTTCCTGCTCGATCAATAGGGATCCTCATCTACTCATTGATCAATAATCACCAAATCGTAGGAAACCGCACACACACACACCCTTACACGTGGTCGCAACCTAGGCCAATCAGTGTCTATATGATGTTTTCGTGCTCCGCCCCCTCCTCTTCTGTAACGTAGCGGACTGCTCTCGCACTTGTCCAGCTACCATTCACTTCACCGTCAACACTAATTTATCAAACCTTCGCCGCGCACCTGTGTAACACCTCCCGCCTCCCGTATTCTATTCCTCCCTCCTCCCTCACAATTTCACATTGCTTGTTGGGCTTGGCATACTCACCAAGTTCTCTTGATGCGGGGCCGCTCGACTGCGTGCACCCCTCCAAGCGGCTCACCACCTCCCCTCGTCTGGACCACGTCTGGACATTCGCCAAACGCGGGCGGGATACTTCTCAACCGGCTCCCGAAGGCCAATATCCGGATTGCGCTGTCTGGTCTTCTCGCAGTTCCGCGATGGTCCTGTAGTCCTCAAAAGGGGGCAGCGGCAGAGGGGGCCGCGCCGCCGGGCCTCCTCGCAACGGGAGCACTCGGAAAAATAAAATAAAAGCAGATCTTACACAGATCTCAGCAGTGCCTCCAACTTGTCGGGGGGAAATTCTCCCGGGGTCGGCTGGGCCGTCCGCGGACCTCCGGGCAGGGAGGCCCCAACTCCTCCCGTGTATCCCAAAAATGAGTATGAGCCACACGCAAGAAGCAAGGTGATTCTGCTGTTTATTAAACAAAACGGCAGGGATGGGTCAGGGATCGTACGCGTCCGTCCTGACACTCTCTCTCCATTTGTGGGGCTCGCAGGCCCTTTTTACCTCAGTATGACGCGCTACTTGCGTCACCTGGGAAAGTTAGCAAAAAACCTATCGCCACTCTGGATTGGTTCCTCGAGTGGTAGGGTTAGTATAGCATACGTATAGAGAACGCTGTTAGTGGTTGAGGGTCAGTCTGGTGGTATACTTGGGTTGTCCCTTCAATTAGATACATGAAAATTGTTACATGAAGACCCCTGAGGATTGGCTAATGTTAATGGCGTCAGTGATAAGAGCCCCATGTTCTGATTGGTCCACTCGCGAGCCCCCCAGTCTGGGACCATCGCTGATCCCAGCTCGCGGTGCACCTGTCATTTGCAACAATGTATAACTATGGGTATGTGCAGACAATGCAAGGATTTGTTCATATGCTGGAGGGCAGACTACTCCCACCGCTGCAGATGTCCATTGAGTCGCTTAATTGTTGCTGCCTGCGTCTCAAAACGTGGGATCCAGGCGCCTCCTTCCTCCTGGGCCTGGCACCCTGTCAGGTTCGGCTTGGTCACGTGAGGAGAGACCGTGGTTGAGGCAGAATTCTGCACATTTAATATTGCATTTTCCACTGTGTGTCTGGCTTAGTTTGCAGGTGTGACCTTGGCTTTGGCTTGTGGCATGCGAGTTTGTAACATTGTGCCCTTGACTGTCTGTTCTCGCCGGGCTCATTCTGCAGGGTCAGCAATTGTACTCTTGTTGGTTCAATGTTCATGGAGGCTCTTGCTTTCGGCCTACTTGGGCCTGGTGCATAGGTGGGGATGTTTGATGCACGCGCCTTAGGTTATGGTATCATATTGCTTTCTCCCCAGTATCATGTCTTCGTTATATTTCTCATTGCAATGCATGGGGTAGGAGAAGCGTCAGCAAGCATTTTAGATGAGTTCGTTGTGCGTCTTGCGTTTCTGCATTTTGAAAAACCTATGTGAAAAATAATAAAGATGCGCGTCAGTGGGTGTGTCCGTCACCTACGTCATAGCACTGAATATGTTCTTCGTGTGGATTGGTGTGGGAGTGTCCAGTGTGCATGTTTGCACGGGTGTGTTGACCGTTGGCTAGGTCGTCATGGCATCTCTAACGATGTGTTCATTTACTGTTGAATGGTTCAGTCGAGTTCATCCATGCTGCGGCATGGGCAGGGCAGGCTGGTGGGCAGGCTGGTGGGCACATCCGTATGTTCCTGTACCAGGGTATTTGGTCATCTGGTAGATAGGCAAACTCCTCTCGTGGCGGGTGTCTGGGCCGCGATCCTCTAGGCCAGGGGTGTGAGGGGATTGGTGGGAGCCTTTTGTTCCATTCTCCCACTTCAGCCTGCAGACGAGGCTTTCGAAAGACGAGGCCTGCGTAGGAATGGCAGAGGCAGGGATCCACTCAGGGAAGATCAGGGCTACACCACCTCCGGAACAGTTGGATCTGGGAGCAGAGAGGATCTTGTAGCCATCAGGGAGGAGAGTGTCAAAACTCGTGACAGAGCTAGCAGTGGACCTTGTCTCGGTGAGACCAAGGACATCAAGGTCAAGATCTTCCAAGAGACGGCAGATGTCAGAGGAGTGTTTGATAGCAGAGCGAGAGTTGAGAGTGGCAATATGGAGAAGGTTGATGTCCTTGAAAGATTTCCGGGGAGGGGTACAAATCAAAGGTACGCCCTGCAGAGGTGTAGAAGATGCCCGAGGGGGGCAGAAGAGGGTCCTTCCTCTCCTCTATCTCTATCTCTACATGTGGTGTCCCCTAGGGGTCTAACCTCTCTCCCTGGCTGCTCAACCAATAACTGGCACTCCTTGCGCGCCGCATTGCTGCTCTCTGCCCCAACTTCTAGTGCTATGCGGATGACACTCAAGTCATGTTCAGACTGGAATCTAAGTGATTTGCCTGCGGCTGAAACTACCGCGGGCAAATCGTTCGCATGAGAAAGGTGCAAACTACCAAATGTTTGCACCTTTCTCATGTGAACACACATACATTCTTACATCCACACCCACCCACACCCACACACACACAATACACCCATAACACCCCCCCACCCACATCCTCAGCACACCCCCACCCACAGCCCCAACATAAACAAACCCCATTTACCTTCATCTTCACGCTGGGTTCCTACAGCGCCAGTTCCCTTTCACTTCCGTGATCGGGACCTGGCGCTGCAGGGTCCTTTTCTTTTCTTTTTTTTTTTTAACTGAAGGCTGCGTGGTGTCCCCTGCAACCTCTGCTCACTATACCATAAAGTATAGTGAGCGGGGTGATGCGGGGACACGCCCACAGCCCCTGTTTGTTTTTTTTTGTTTTTTTAAACAGAAGGCTGCGGGGATGTCCCCCGCAACTCCTGCTAACTATACCATAAAGTATAGTGAGCAGAGCGAAGCGGGGGATACCCCCGCAGCCCCGTTTACTTTTTTAAACAGAACACAGCCCCCGCTCACTATACCATAAAATATAGTGAGTGGGTTGATACGGGGCACACCCCCGCATTCCCTGTTTCTTTTATTTTTTTTAAACGGAAGGCTGCGGGCTGTCCCCCGCAACTCCTGCTCACTATACCATAAAGTATAGTGAGCGGGGTGATGCGAGAGACACGCCCGCAGCCCCTTTTTTTTTTTTAAACGGAAGGCTGCAGGGATGACCCCCGCAACCTCTGCTAACTGTACCATAAAGTATAGTGAGCAGGGCATAGCGGGGACAATCCCGCAGCCCCGTTTCTTTTCTTTCTTTTTTTAAACAGTAGGCTGCGGTGAGATCCCCTGCAACCCCCGCTCACTATACCATAATGTATAGTGAGCGTGGTAATACGGGGGTAGACGTGGGGTAGACCCGGCAGCCCCCGTTTCTTTTTTTTTAAATGGAAGGCTGCGGGGGTGTCCCCTGCAAGTCCCACTCACTATATGGAGTATAGAGAGTGGGGTGATGCGGAGGACACCGCTGCAGCCACCTTTTTTTTTTACAATGCTACCACCAAAGGTAGCATTTTTAGAACTTTTGGTCTTTGCGACCATTTGTTTATGATAAATTTGTCCTAGACCTCAGGCTGCCCTCAGCCACCTCCTTGCCTTCTCTCATCTCTGATTGTCTGTCTGCTATCCAGGAGTGGTGTGCCACCAATGATCTCTGCCTTAATGCCAGTAAGACTGAGATTATCCTCATCGGCACACCCGCTCCCTCCTTTCCTGCTGCTCTCTGGCCGGCCTCTCTTGGCCCTCTTCCTGCTCCCATCTGTGAGGGTAAAATCCTTGGGGTCATCTTCAAGCCACACTCTCCTTCTCTCCTCACATGTCTGACGTCTCTAAGAAGGCACACTACCAGCTTCACCTCCTCAGAGGTATACTTCCTTTCTTCTCCTTCGCCCAGAGGTTCACTGTCGCCAGAGCTCTGGTTCTCTCTAGGCTGGACTACTGCCACAGCCTCTTTCTAAACCTGCCTGCCTCTACTCTCACCCTCTGCAACACATCCAAAACAGGACTGCAAGACTTGTCCTTGGCCTCAAGCCCAGGTATCATATCTCTCCAGGACAGAAATCTATGCACTGGCTCCCAGTGGCTGCAAGGGTTAAGTTCAAAACCCTCTGCATTGTCCACAAGGCCTTATGGGGCCTGAGGCCTCAATACCTTCAACTCTCTCTTCCTAAATATTTCCTTCTCAAACCCTTCACTCACCCGCCCCCAACTCCCCCATGGTCAGTTGCTTCTCCAAGCAACGAGTAGGTGGTAGATCTTTCTTCGGCTGGGGCCTCCCTGTGGAACAGCCTCCCTGCCTTTCTGAAAATTTAGGAGAACCATCTCCAGTTCCGGAAGCACCTCAAGACCTTCCTCTTTTATTCTGCTTTCCCTCCTCTTCTCCCCTGCTGAACTCCTGGCTGAAACTGTAATTGCACTGGTCACCTGGCTACCTTTTGTTCTCAGGCCCTGGTCTCCTCCCTGCCAGTTGCACACTTGCACTGCCCCACTGGCAACCCTTGCACTAGGGGCTGTTTATGCATCACTTGACACCTGTTGTCCTTTCACCTGCCACCAGCAGGCCGCACTTCTTATTGTTCTTATGTATTCCATTTATTTACTGCTATCCTATGTGCTGCACTTCCCCTTCCACTTCCCCCTCGCACTTTTCCCTCTCCTCTCCCCCCCTGCACTTGCGCAATCTGAATGTCGCCTGGCCTAGTAAGATCGTAGTCTCTGTCTTCCATCTTTTCTCCTCCCTTGCCTCGTCGCGCCTTGAAACACTTGTGTATAAGCACATTATAAATGCCTTATCATATCATATCATACATGATACTGAGGTTTCTTGCTGAAAAAGAGTAGGGGAGAGTGTCAGGTGGGAACTGGATAGATAGGGGAAGAGATGAGAGAGAGTATTTGGCAGGAAAGAATAGCACCTCTGTTTTGGTAGTGTTTAACATCATAGAGCGCAAAAAAGCGCAAACCTAATAAGGCCCAGGTTGTCCAACTTAATCATCATTAAAAGATATTTTTCCCCAAACCCCACACTATAAAAAGTGACTCACGATAGCCAATGTTGACAGAGCTATAATAGTGGTTCAGATAGTAATGATGCTAGAGTGAACAGGAATAGTAGAGTAGAAAGGTGAGCTGAAGAAAGGTAGCAAGGAGAAGTTGTATGTGAAGAAGGGAAAGAGCAAACAGGAGGAGTAGAGTCAAAGTGGGAAAGAGAGAGAGAGTGAGAGAGTGGAATTGTAGCAAGGAAAGATCTGAGGGGTCAAGTGGAATGATAAAGGAAGGAAGAACATTTCAGAAATGCCAGGAAAGAAGAGGAGCAAAACATCCCAGTAGAGGGAGGAGACATTGATTTAAGGGGAGGAAGGAAGGACGCATGACCCTTAGAGAGGTTGTTGGGAGAACAGAGGATAAAGGGAAATGAAAGGAAAAGGAGGAAAAGAACAGCAGGGCAACGAACCACCAGGAGAAGGTGGCATGAGGGCATAAGAGAGAAAAGAGGAGTAAGACAAGAAGGCAAAGTCTTGTGACTACCGAGGCAGAGGGAGAATCTTGCTCACACGTTACTGAATATGTAAAACCCAGACTCAGGGCTAAAGTAGTTGAAAATGGGAAGTACACATTGCTGAGAGTTGAGTTCCAGGCCTTTTCTGAAAAATCAGGATCTGTGGTGGCCGCTAAAGTGCCAGACCCTATTGTGGTTGGCACGATCTATAAAGCGCTATATAAAGCGCTATATAAATACATCAATATCATTAATTAAAGCATTAATGCTCTTGTGCACTGTAGTGACTTGCATCTATTTGATTTTTGGATACTCTGTTATCACAGCAACTGGAAATGTAGGGGTTCTGCTTTTCATATAATGACGTGAAGCTAAAATTGGCATTATATGGAAGTAACAGGCCATGCAATGCTGAAGTGGTATATCTATGGCATGGCCTCAGCCTTTGTTGTTCTATTGGGTCTATCCCTGTCATATCGATATCCAGTAATAAAGTCGCTGAGATTATCCCGCTGTAAGGAATGCAGATTATGCACTTTTTCACATATATATTGTGTGTTTGTTTTCTTTATATGTCCACTTACTGATTAATAAAGGACTTTTATCATGGAGAAGATGGCCAAACGTGATTCTTTGGATTTAAAATGGAGGAGTGCCGCTGTGAACCGCGTAATTGCAGTTCTTGTTTTTTCTTCATATATATGGGGGGGTGGGTAATGGTAAGTAAGTATTTATGTTATGGGGTATGTTGGGGGAACGGAGGATGGGGGCGTCCCTCTGCATATATATGTCAAAAAAGTAAATACAAAATGATTTTTTCTTTATTATGGCGACTTTATTATGGAACCGTCATATCATGACCCCATTCATGGCATATGAAGGATGCACCCTTCTTAGAATGTGTTTGATATATATGTGTGTGACAAATTGACTTGTCCTGTGAAAAAAATCTACTTGTCACTCTGTGCCGTCACTTTATTAAATATGGAACACAGACAAAACATGCTATTTTAGATTTCAAATACCAGACAGATGCATGCCTAGAAATTGATGCAACATAGCAAGTACAGCTCACTAGAACTTGTTCTATCCAAGTGTGTGGCTTCATACTTCAAAATAGATAAAGTAGGGGATAGTGTATGCAAGGCATCGTCTGCATCCTCCACTCCTTCCCAGCAGTTCAAACATTGCCATTTTGCTTGTGCGCTTCCTCTATGCTACTTAGGCAATGTCGCTACACTCTCCCTTCCTTTCTATGACTTTCACAGTTACCGGTCACCGCTCTTCCCACTCCATCCTACCTTCCTACGGCCCTCTTTCTCAAAACCCCAATAATCATATTTGGATCTCCCCCACCTCATTTCCTCTCTCTCTCTCTCTCTCTCTCTCTGTCCATTGAGCTACTCAGTGGACTTCCTCTGTATATAATAAAACACATTCTCTCCTGGACACCTTTTTTCACCTTAATTTTCAATTTCTCTGACTGAAACCTGCATCTCACAATCGAACCCAGACACCCTGTCTAGTTTTTCTCTCCATCTACTCACATCTGTTTTTCCTTTGCCTCTCTAGGACCGGTGGCGGCAATGGCATTCTCTTCCACTCCTCCATTATCCCTCACACTCTCTCATCCTCTCCTCCCTCATTTCTCTCATTTGAATGTCACTTAAACCCTTCCCTCTCACCTTTTTCATGATCTACCGCCCCCCTGACTTCCTATCCTCTTTCTGCAATGACCTTGACTCCCTTCTATCCTCATTACTTCACATCTTGTTTCCTTACTTTCTGCTTGGTGATACCAACCTCGGTCTATCGACTATTTTCCTTCCTCTCCTCCAATCTTATTCAATACGCATCTCCTCCTTCTCTCACCTTGGTGCCCTCTATAGACCTTATGTCTGCCACTCCGTCTCTTTCCCTTATTATGGTGCTTCCTTCGTATTCTTCTGATCATTCTCTCCTTACCTTCCCCTTCTTCCCCTTCCTCCCACTCCCTGTTCTTCTACTTCACTGATTCTCCTGTTTATACCAGTCATAATCCAGAGTCCTTTGATGCTCCTTCCTTTATCTCTTCATTAACCTGCTCCTTACCTTCTGTAAGCGACTTCAATTCAACACTACAGCTAAGTCAATGCCTAGTCTGGGATGCTGATGGAAGCCCTTAGTGATGTATTTTTATGTCTAGTTCGTTTACTCTGGATGACAACCCTTATATAACACCCCTCTCTTAGAATCCCCCTGATCCCACTGAGCCAAGAAGTAGGTTTGTTTTGCAAATTAAAAAGTTTATTTGAAAATTAAACTATATATATATCACACTTTTATAATAGATTAATATTTGATATCACACTTATGAAGATGATAGTGATCAACAATGGATAATGTTACAGTGGTACACTCTTTTTGATGGCTTAGAAGTGATATAGAGAGGATAAAGTAGCTGAGAATGCTTTTATGGCTTCAAGGACAATGCAATGATTAATGCAATGATTAATGAAAATGCAGTACAGAAAATAAACTTGATATGACTTCAACAAAAGACAATGTAATCACTTTTCTTTGACAATTCACCCCCCCTTATGCAAGGTAAAGAGATGGGAGGAAAGCACACAGTTCTCAGGAATGCAATCAAATATAATTCAGTTCCCCCCTAAACACAGGTCCAAAATGCTTTGAATGTGATTGCAATTAAGTGAAAAATATGCTAAAATGATTTTAATTCCCTCTAGAGGTTCAGGGTGGGTGACAGCTACTTTGTATTAGGTCAGGGTCACTTTAGCAATGCTCTATGAATGATTGTCAGGTTGCAAACGGATTTCAGCAAAGGAAAGCAAGGACAAATATTTTTACACGTGGCTGAAATTAAGCAAAATGTCAAATCGCGGCAAATTTAGTCGCATGCGTCGAGCGCCCTTACGGAGGGAGTATGAGGAGTAGCAAGTCGGTTTAGAGCTTAGCATCTCAGCTTCAAAATAAAAGTTAAATCTTGCTTCTATCACAAACGGTTCCGGAGATACGGCCGATTTAGTAAAGGTAGTTTTTGGATTTGAAATTTGAAAGCTCAGAATGACAGATGACAGTTTTCAGGTTTAAAGATGACAGAATGACACGATTCTAGAAGGCAGTTCTAAATAGGTTAAAATAGTTTGGATTAGAATATTTTAAACTAAGAGATTGGCTTTGGTACAGTGAGTACTCACACTATATTTTTGAAATAAGCCATCAAGGTCTGGTCAGGTTGGACGGGACTTCCGGCGGGTGGTTCTGAAGTCCCGGCTATCTGGGTCAGCTCTGCTCTCTGGGTCTGTCAGGCACCGTGTCTGCTCACAACGGTCCGGTCTGTGGGTCACTCTGGTTCCGGATACAGCACTGCTTTCTGGATACTGCTACAGGTTCTTGCAAAAGTTCTTGGCAAAGAATTCAAACAGCTCGCCCGGCTGTTGAATAGTTTGGTTGGTTTTGAGGCCTGCTGAAGAGAACTCAGCTTGTGGTTTAGGCCTTTGCTTTAAATTGTGGAGTCAGAGTTCTAAGTTCTGGTCTCTGTCTAGCTGGAGTCAGTCTAGGTCTCTGGAGTTCTCAATGTGAATTCGTCCGTCAGCGTGCTCTGCAGAAAATGGGAATTGAGTGTCTCTACCTGCCCCAGCAGTCTCTTTTTATGTGTTCTACAAGTGGGTGTGTGAATGGACATAACTGAGCCGGCCCCTCGCAATCTATCATTGGCAACGTCCTCCTCTCTCCCTTGATTGGGGAGCTGGGTTGTGTGTCATCTGTATGAAAGACACTCCCCTTGTCAATGTGCCCACAAATCTATTTCTGATCCAAATACATATTTATCTATGTACCATTTTTCTAATATTATACGTCCAGTTAACATATTTTCTGTAGCACCAAACCATCCGATCCCTGTCTTTGTAAGATGTCCTGTCTACTTATGACAGAATTCTGCCGTTTTCATCTAGATCACGACCTCTGAACCTTTCCAGATATTACACAAATGTGCACCAGGGATATGGGTTTCAGATGATAAAGCGTCAGATTTTTAACATGCATACATTTGAGTAACAACCTTTTTTTTCCGCCACTATCCCCAATAACATACCACAGGGTCCTAACACCTCTTAAAATGTGCACAGAAAAATCACAAGAATGATGATGTTATTTATATAATTTTTACAAGTCTGCACTATGAATTATCCATCTTTTTAAAATTATGCTCTGCCCCAAAGGAGTGTGGTTTTCCAAAGCACATGGTGCAATTTCTGGTTTATCCACTTCCCCCAAGCTCAGCTTGCTCACAGATGCAGTGCCCCTCCCAGTTTCTCCCAAGAGGAAGCCATTTTACGACCTTCCCAATATAACATTTGCCTGAGTCCAGGGCAGGGCTTTGTTCAATTTCCTGCAGTCTGCAGGTACCACTCCCCTAATTCAATCAGAGAGGTGTCATCTCCTTTTGGCAGGGGCAGCAGGATGCAGCCAGGCCTGGGAACACAGCTGCTGAATTCCCTCTCCTGTCGGGGGTAGTTGTCAGGCAGAATCCAGTTTCATTAAGCCAGGCTTCAACTAAATGTCACTTTTGTTCCCAGTTTTACTTCATTAAACTCAAACTTACAATTTTTACACATGCAGATAGAATTCTGATTCTAAGTTCAAAACTATGACATTTAACAGTTCAAAACTATGTGACACTCAAAAGTAGGTCACTCATTTATTTTAAACATTTAGATTTTAGTGTCTTTCAGTCCAATTTCCCTTCAGCTGCTGACATCCACAGCTCAGCCAGTTTTGCTATAAACATTGTTTTGGGCTCTTTCTCTTTCCAGATTTTGTATGCACACAAGACTACATTCTGCCAAATGTCTGCTGGTCTTCATTGAGATTTTTGAATATCCTGCAATGTTTGAAACAGGCATTTTAAGCATGCATTCAGGGAAACAAAGGTGGTTTTAAAGCGCTTTTTTAGCCAACCGGCACTGCTGTTTTTCCTTTGGCACACATTTCACTCATGGTACTCCTGGCCCATCATGCTTGCACTGGTGGGTGGCAGGTTAGGCAACCATTTTGGTGTGCGCACAAACTGCACGGTTTTCCCGGATTCTGGCGCAAATGTGGGCGGCGACAGCTCATCCCCACATCTACCCAGTCTATTGATTTAGTTTGTTCTGGGATAGAATAATGGGCGGCGACAGCTCATCCCCACATCTACCCAGTCTATTGATTCAACATGGGTCAAAACCCTTGACAAGCCCCGCCGCCCGACTGCGCTTTGATTTGGAGTCGAGGGGGAGTCGGGGGAAAAGGATGTTTTTGATCCACGCACTGGTATGTCCGCATCATCTTCTTCCAATTCCGTAGATGGCCCAGTTCAGCATCTTTTCCTCCATCCAGTTGGATCGACCAGTTCTCCTCGCCGGTCCTGATGGGAATATTGGGCGGTACCCCGGGCCCCTCAGATCTTTGCTCCCGGTCCCCGGGTCATCCTCCTTGGTCAGTCTCCATGGTTTCATCTCTCCTAGGATGATAAAGCAAAAGCGGCAATACTTATTCATAGACATTTTTCCACCACTATTGATATAGTGGGGCGGCATATACATTTTATACATCAGGATACATTTTGCAGTCTTATTTTAAAACAAGATATAACATGAAACATTTTTTTTTTCAAATCATAATATTTTAGAGACTATATGTGGGATATTTTAGGGTGGGAACTGAATTAATCTGGAGCGGTCCCCTCTGGTATTGCAGAGGACTCCTCCAGTTGCTGCAGAGTGTGCCTGGGATGGCAACACTTTAGCTGATTTATATGTACCCACTTGTCTTCCCTTCCGCCAGACTACCTTTGGGGATGCAGATCTTATACGCTACTGGGGAGACCTTGTCTATAATTTCAAACCGTCCCTTTCATGTAGGCAAAAATGTTCGCTGTTTGGCCTGGTTCCTTTGGAAATTGTATAGATAGACCCGGTCTCCCACAGTATATTCCTTCCTGGTGGTCTTCAGGTCGTAGTGGGTTTTCATGCTATCAGCTGATCTTTCTAGATTCCGCTGAGCAAAGGCAAAAGCATGCTGAAGGTGTTTCCTTAAATTCTCCACATACTCATGAGCTGTGGAGGCATTTATCAGTGTCTGCTCTTGGGTCCTGTAGAGCAAATGCTGGGGAAGCACCATCTTGCATCCGGTCATCAACTAAAATGGTGACATTTTGGTTGCAGATGAAGGGGTAGATCTGATGGCCATTAGGACCAGAGGTAATCGGATATCCCAACTTGGCCCAGAATCTGCCACAAACTTTTTTTAAGATGCTCACAATGGTCCGGTTGTAGCGTTCTACTGCCGCAGAAGAAGCTGGCCGGTAAGCAATATGTAACTTCCTTTTGACCCCCAGTATCTCCCACATCTTTGTCATTACCTCGCTGGTGAAATGGCTACCTCTGTCTGACTCAATCCTTTGAGGTAGACCAAAACGGGAAAAGATGTGGTTAATCATCAAGGCAGCTGCTGTTTCTGCCTTGCAGTTTGCGACCGGGAGACATTCCACCTACTTGGTAAACAAGCATGTGACGGTCAACATGTACTTGTTTCCTCTAGATGAGCGAATTACAGGGCCTACAAAGTCGATTTGCAAATCTGACCATGGCAGTGTCATCCCCCTCTTTTGGAGAGGCGCACGGTGTGTGAGGGATGATGGCTGAAATTGTGCACACACCAGACACCCCTTCAAGTATTGGTCGAGGTCCTGCCCCATGTGTGGCCAGTATGCAACCTCTCTTAAGATCTCAAGTGTTGTGTGAAACCCCCTATGACCGGCTGTGGTCGCATCATGGGTGTGACTTAACATCAGGCTTCGGAATGAGGTAGGGACCACCCACTGATCATGGCCAGCTTGGGATTTCCTTACCAACAAACCGTCTTGGATTCGGAACATCTTTGGACATTTCATCAACACTCTAAGGTCCTCCTTCCCAATGTAATCGGTACCCGTCAGGGGAAAGTTCTCAGGGTCCTCAATGTGTTGGTAAAACTTACCAATTATTGGATCCCCCTTTTGAGCCGTAATTAAATCAGCATCAGGGGTCTCCTTACTCCATTGTGCAGTTGAAAGATCATTGTGAACATTTGTCTGGGACCAGTGATAGCAGTGACCTGGATTTCCCCCAGCAGGGACTCTATTTCTATTCGATCCCCTTGGATGGCCCCAGTTTTGGCCAGCTGATCAGCTAAGTCATTTCCAGTTTTGTCTGGTCCCTCTACTTTGGAATGACCCTTGATCTTCTTCCAGTAGATGGTCATCCCATTCGAGGTGACCAGATCATCAATGTTTTGAATTAACTTCCCATGTTTCAAAGGTTTGTTATTAGCACATAGCATGCCTCTGGTTTTCCAGTTAACCAGGTGCTCCACGAACCCGTTCCGTACATAATCCGAATCTGTGATTATGACCAGTTCGTGGAGTTGATGTTGGACAGCAGTGAGGATGGCTTGATGCACAGCCATCAATTCTGCCACCTGACTACTTCGGGGACCAATTTTGTATCCAGCAGAGGGTTCTGGGGACTCATTCACCCATGCATTCCCTACGCCGGCCACCAGTTCTTTTTCCCTGTTGTTGTCAACGTAGTAAGAGCATCCATCCACATAGACAGTGGGCATTCCCTCACACTTGTCTTCTTCAAAGACTTTGTGGGGGGAATTAAGGTATGCCTCCATGTTGTCCTTGATTTTTAGACTTTCGTCCTCAAGACAGTTTTCTCTGGCACAATCATGCAAGTCAGCCAGACCTTGCGCAAGGGGACTCTTCTTGTTTTGGCCATATCTGACCTCCACAGGAAAGCTTGCATTGACAGAATCTAGGAAGTAATTCGGGAATTACTCACATTTCCGGCCCGGATTCTGTCACTTAGGAGGTATTGCAGAGGCTTGTGTGGAGTCTCCACTATGATGTGTTCCCCCTGGATGAACGGGCGGTAATTCTTCAATGCCCACACCGTTGCCAGGAGTGCCTTTTCACAATCGTTGAATTTTTCCTCCACAGAGGATAAAGTTTTGCTCGCATAGGAGATTACTTTATTGACCTTGTCATGCTTTTGGTATAATACTGCCGCCATGCACGAATTAGAGAACCCTGTCTCCAGGAAGAACTCCTTGTTTCTGACAGGGTAAGCTAGGCAAGGCGCTTGTGAGAGGCTTCTTTTGAGTTGTCTTACTTCCTCGGATTGTTCTGGACCCCATTCCCACTTGACCCCCCCTTCAAAAGATGAATCAGGGGTCTGGTGATCTCTGCGTAGCCCTCAATGAACTTTCTGCTGTAATTAGTCAGTCCAAGGAGGCTCCTTAGTACCCGCAGAGTTGTGGGATCCTTCAGTTTCTGGAGTGCTTCCACTTTCTTTTCTTGGGGACAGAGACCCTGAGTAGTAATCTCATGCCCCAAGAAATTAACACAGGTTCTACACCACTGTGCTTTCTGAAAGGAAAGTTTTGCTCCGGCGGCCCTCAACTGTGTCAGAACATAACGGATCTCCGCTATGTGTTCCTCCACAGATGAACTTTTGATGAGGACATCATCTACATAAGCCAGGTTACCCGTCGCACCCAGGTCGGGCATGGACTTGTGTAGGAAAATGTTGAATTAATTGGCAGAGTTGAGGTATCCGAAAGGAGTTCGGGTCCATGTGTACTGCTGGCCCCCAAAGGTAAAAGCCAGTTTGTATTGGTCCTCCCTACTGACAGGCACGGTCCAGTATCCATTGGTCAGGTCTATTGCTGTGAATACCTGTGACCCCTGAATCTGGGCCAGCCCTTGGTCAATGTAGGGCAGAGGCCATCGGGAAGTATGGACCCATTTGTTGAGCTCCCTAAGGTCGGCACAAAGTCTCCACTGGCCGTTCGGCTTCAATATTCCCAGCACCGGATTATTGAAGGTGCTGTGTACTGGACGGATTATTCCCTGGGACTCAAGGTTCTTAATTATTTCATTAAGGGACTCCATGGATGCGAGAGGCAAGCGATATTGCTTCACAAACACTGGAGTCATGCCAGGGTCCGTGGGAATTGTTGTTGTGTGGATGTCGGTGCGACCACAGTCATATGAGTCTACCGCAAAGAGATCTTGGAAATCCAAGAAACTTGTTTCAACTTTTGCTTCTCTTTCTTCCACCATCTGCCTGAAGCCTGGAAAGACTTCTGGTTTTGTTATCTCAGCGGCCTCCTCCAGCTGGGTGGAGAAGTCCCTGGTCAGAGTGCTGATTTGGACTGGAGGCTTCAGGTGGGAAAGGCAGCCCTCATGGACCTGGAAAATCACCTCATCCCTTCTAAAGTCACAAGTCACGTCTTCCTTACCATAAGGGCAAGAAGTGTACACCAGGAAGTTCCCCCCATGCCGGGTAAAGATCCTGTCTGGTGTTGTATTGTCATCACTGTCACTGTCAAAACAGTCCTTGGGGATTGGTCCTAACAGTTAATTTCCTAAATCAATGGAGAAATGTCGGTCATCAACCGCCATTCCAATAATGGTGCCTGCGGCTAGAGTAATACTCTTTAAGTCGCTGTTATCCACCTCTATTGGAATGGTGTCATGTTCTATGTTGACTAATGGTGTTGGGTTTACCCCTAACCCTTGCTGTTGGAGAGAAGCATTTAGATGAATATAAGCATCAGGGTTTTTCAATTTTTGTCCTCTTTTAACGTTCACTTCCAGGGAGAATTGTCGGGTCCTTTCTGGGATGGTGACTTCCTCTTTAAGCTGAATTTCAACTGCATAAGGTAGCAATTGAGCTGACCTAAATACTTTTTCTGGATCATCAAAGCCCATGGGATTATCCGCTAATCGGGACCAAGCTTTGAAGTTTATTAGGTCCAAACTAATGGCAAAGCGATTGAGAATGTCATCGCCTAAGTAAAAGGCGGCAGTGACGTCTCGCACGACCCAACAATTATGGACTATGCTCTTGTTGCCAATGGAGATTTTGAGCATACACCTGCTTGGCAGGAGATGTTTCGAATTGGGTGTTTCCAGATCCATTTCCCATTTGTCTAGCAGTTTGAATGTGGGAATGGCTGGATCTTTTGCGAGTTGGCGGAACATGGCTTCGCTGATGAAGCTCTTACCGTTGTTCACACACACTCGAGCGAGAACAGCATCCTTCCCATCATTTAACTGAACAGGGATGAACAACTGCTCTCCAATCTGCTGAATATCAGCCAGGCTTTGAGCTGATTTCACATCTTTCTGGACTATAGGAGTGGGAGTGTCTGATTGTGGATTGGTAAAGAATTTCAGAGTGTTTCCTTCCAGTGTGGAATACCACCTTAAACTGGAAGGAAGGTTGATTTTCAGAAATAGGGATGACCCCCATCACCAGTCTGTTGTCCTACTGTTATTACTGCCACGACTGGAATTTGGTTGTTCTGGAAGTGAAATTCTACTTGGTCAGATTTTTGTTCAACCATGTGGCACATGCCGTTTAAACTAAACATGGTTGACACTCTGTTTTAATTTTATTGGTCGGCTAGTCTGGGTCCAGAGGACCTTGTTTACACAATCTATTAGGGGTGACAACCTTCTCAGGAGGTCATTCCCTAGTAAACAAGGGGTGCCCTCTGGAGTCACTATGTCAGGCTCCTGTTGACTGGCGCAGAGGCAGCACAAACACCTGCCTCCCCGTTGGGTCTTAGCACCTGGGAATGTAAACCACAGGCCACCTTGACCCGCCGGGGAAAGAGGGTTAGGGTCCGTTGGTTTGGATGGGTAGAGGGAGTTCAGGATAACCGGAAAGAGGGTTAGGAGGCTGTTATGGAGGGGTGGGGGGTTTTAGGGAAACATGCTCCTCGGCTCCTGTGCGCTGCTCCGATGGACGTACTCCGCCCATGCACTCATGCACCTCACTCACACTGTGTCCCCTTCAAAGGGGAGTCTTTGTACTGGAGCTCCAGAACCAGGACACTATGACATGAAAGTGCTGACTATCGTAGCTGCTCCGCTACTAACTATAGTGTCGCCACTGAAATAACACCTGCATTAACTCATGCAGCACATATTCCCAAATTGCGTGCGTGATCACCAACCCCCTTGCATTATACTCATACAGGGTACAAACATTTAACAGCACTTAGCTCTGATTGCTGGCTGGTGCCTCCGATCCTCCTGACTTGTTCGTGTTGCTCAGCCAAAGGACACTCAAGCTTTCACTGCAAAATACCAAAACACATTGTCAATGCGGGCGAAACAATCCTGGTGTCTAGCACATGGTTAGAAACAAACTCGTAGTTGACTTCACTCCAAGATGCCTCATTAGTTTTTCCACGCATTATGTGCGTGGGCAGTTAGTCACAGTATTGCCCAAATCATACGGTGTCTATGTGCTGGTTCCCAGATTACTGGGGACTCGTGCGCGATGCTTCTTGTGCCTCTGCCCCAGTCTGCAGTACGGTGTCTAAACCGTAATCCCAACCGGAAGTACAGCCGAAATCGTCGTGGCCTCCTAACAGCGTTTGCGTTCCCAACAAGTAGTTCTAAAAGAGCAACTTATCTTTTGATTGTGCGCGGGGCCTGGGGTGTTCAGGCAGGAGCTTGTGCCCCGCGTAGGCGTGCCTGCCGGAGCTCGGGTGAAACACGTCTTCTCTCCTCTGCATCCGGAATTGTGAGCGTCGCTCCGTTGGCGCGGCACGCACATGTGCATTAGCGCGGGCGTGGCATTTCCTGACAGCAGGCTCGTGCAAGGCACGGCCTGCTGGGAGATGTAGTTCCAAGGCGGTTCTCCATCCCAGAGTCTTCTTTCTGCAAAAGGGATGGAGAACCCGCCTTGAATACTGGGTAGGGCATTTCAGGGGGGTTCCCACCCCTTCTGCAGCCCCCACAGTGGCTGCTACCTGCCTTCTGGCCCCAACACGTGGCTCAGCCCTGACACACTACTATGACCGGGTGTTTCACCTTGTGTCTCCCAATTTTGATGTCCAAATCTGCAGTCCCCTCGACGGGAATTTCCTTCCCGGCAAAGTTCTGCAGTTGTCCAGGAAGAGAGGTGAGAGGAATACGGTAATTCTCCCCCCTTCCTGCATTTAGTTCATCAAAGGCCCTTTTGGACAGAAGGGTAGCTTGGGATCCAGTGTCCACCAGTGCCAAAATTGTACCCTGCCCCTGTACTTGTACCGGGGCATAGTATCTTCCCTCCTTCTCCTCAAGGGGTCACAGATAATGCACATTTTTGGACAACTGGTGGGCTAATTTTCTGGTTTTGGACATTGAGAAGGAAGAGATTTGGGCAGAATTCTGTGGAGAGTCATGGGGATCTGAAAGAAAAATTTGGCAGCTTGAAAGAGGATATTCGAGTTCCCCTGGTTCCGGTCCTGGGCCACCCCCCCCTTTTTGGAGGCAGTCACCAGAATAGGTTTGAACCCGGGGATTTTGGTATTGTTGGTTCTGGGATAGCATGATGGGCGGCGAAAGCTCAATCCCCACATCTACCCAGTCTATTGATGTGGTTTCAGGTTCCCCTGGTTCCGGTTCTGGGCCGCCCCCCCCTTTTTGGAGGCAGTCATCACGATGGGTTTGAACTAGGGGTTTTTGGTATTGTTGGTTCTGGGATAAGATGATGGGCGGCGACAGCTCAATCCCCACATCTACCCAGTCTGGATTGGCATCCCTTGTGACCCATTTTTCCTTGGAAGGAGTTCCCCAATCTCTGAAGGAGAAGATCCTTTCCCCAGGATCCTCTTGGGATCCCACTTCCTCAAATTGGAAGATCTGTACCTCTTCCTCAAAGTGGGTCTGTTTGGGTACTTTTTTTCTCCTACCCCCCTCTGATCCTTGGGAGGCAGACTTTCAGAGGCAGGAGATTTTGTTTCCGGTTCCTGGGCTTCCAGGGGCTCTTTACAAGTGGGGAAGGCAGCTTACTCAAAGGCTGGACACCCCCCTTCCTCTTGTGCCTCCTCCCTGGGAACCGGTGGGTTATCGGGGTGCTGCCCCCGTCATTGTTCTGGAGCACTAGGTCCAGAGTTTGGGGCATTCTGTGCCGGCATTTCCATCTGAGGGTTCTGTTGGGCCCTCAGCATGCGGCCCAAATCCTGTGCCATGTTCTGAACCTGGTGCTCTAACTGGGAAACCCTCTCAGGCTGATATGGGGTCCGGTTTTCTCCCCTGGGCTGCTCCCGGGAAGGGTAGCTATCCCTTCTCTGGTAATACCCTGGGTTGGGAAGATTTGGGTACCCCTCCACCCTTGGCCTCCCCTCTCCCGGATTAGGTTGTCTGGGCTCAGGGAATTGAGGAAAGAAGAATGGATGGTTTTGGGGTTGAAAATTGGGTGGATACCTGGGGAAAAAGTTCTGCCCCGGATTTGGTGAATTTCTGCCCTCCTGGGGGAAGTTAGAGGGAAGTTCCCTGGGTTAGGCGCTTGGCTGGATCCCCCCCCCTTTGGCTGGAGGAGTCCACACATAACCCAGGATGGGTCGGTTTCCCTTGTAGCAGGGACTTACATAATCAGGGGAGCGAGGGACCCCATTTGTGGGACTACCTCTTTGACTCCCAGTCTGTGACTGGCCCGAGGGCCTTCTGGTATTAGAGTTATTCTGCGCAGGCAGGTTTTTAGGCCCCCCCATCTCCAAATCTAAAACGGGGGCAACCTTTACAGGGGTGCTGTTGGTTTTGGGTTTTTTCTGCGCGTTACTTTTATTTTCTATGTGCTTCTGCACCTCATAGATCCGGGTGGCTTGCTCAATGACCCAGTCTAAAGATCTTTTCTTGTGAAAATCTCTCACGAGCTGGGTCATTATGTACTTGGGAAGAGCATGGAAAAATGTGTTGATGAATTCTCTGCTGTCCGTGCGCACCCTTCTGGTGGTCTGCGCAAAGGCACGCTTCAATTCTTGCACGAATTCTTGTGGGGCCTGATCCTCCCCACATTGCAAGCTGTAGGCTGCCTTGTGAGCCTCTTGGGGATTTCTATGTACAGAAAGTTTTTTCAAGATGGCCGCCCTATATGTGTACCATCTTGAATGGTTTTGGTCCTCCAGCCCCGCAAAGAAACTGGAGTATTCAGGGGAGAATGTCCATTTGACGTACTGGATGCAGCTACTGCTGTCCTTCAAATGGAAAGTCTCCATCATTTGCTCATAGAGCTCCAAGTGTTCCCAAACAGAATACTTGGCGTTCTTATGATAAGGCGTGAGGACACTCCTGATTGCCTTAATCGGTTTTAAGGGGTCCTTAAGCAAGGCCCTTTTCACCTTATTTGCCTTTTTGGTTCGGATAACTCTGGTCCATTCATCCTCTGATTCAGAAGCACTGCTCCCAGAGGTGCCCGTCTGATCTTCCAGGTTTTCCCAGATTCTGCGAGCCTGGGAATAGCTGGCAGAATGTGGGGACCTGGTCTCCTGTGTCCTGTGACGCTCAGAGGAGTCTTCAGATCCCTCCTTGCTACCAGGATTTGATGGGTACCCCTCCCCCCCACTGACCTAACTGGGCAGAGGTTTTCAGGATGCCCTTAGTGGGCCTACTCTCCTGGGGTTCCCCACTAAATTGCACTGTACTTAGGTGCCCATACCCGGATGCCCGCCCATCCATTCCTGGGTGGTACTGGCCTATGAGCCCCATCCTTTTGGCTGGATAGTAATCTGCCATCCCTGAGGCCCTGTGCTCATGTGCCAGGGGACATGGGGGTGGCAGAGTCCAGGGACTGGTAGAGATGAAGGCCTCTGGTACTAGGGCTCCTGAGGTTATGCTCAGGCGTTTCCCTTTCCCAGCGAACCTCATCTCTATCAGCCCCTGCTCCCTGTTGCAATGCAAGAGCCTGCGCTTTCAGTTCCTCAGTTAAGGCCTTACTAGACTCTATCAGTCTCTCCTGCATGGCTACCTGTTGCTGGAGCCTACCATTGTGCTGGCAGAGAGCCTCATTCTCTCTCTGTGCCTCCTGATTGGTCCTGGAGTACTGGGCCAGTCTTTGCTGCAGGAGGGTTACCTCCTGATCCCATCCCTACTGGCCTGCTCCTTTCTTGCCAGAGCCCCCACCCTCCTGGTGTGCTCCAACAAATTCTGATGCTCTTTTTGGAGGTCACCCAGCCACTGGTGGGCCAAGTGATTTTCTTCAGTTTTTCTTTTTAAATGGCAGACTTCCTGGCCTAAGGTGTCCCTTTCCTGACTAAGAGTCTGCATCTGTGCTGCCAGGTTGTCCCTTTGCCTTTGAAAGGCACCAGCTTTCTGGCGCTCCTGATCAAACTCTGCCTGGGTATCCAGGTCTTTCAGGATCAGTGTATTGCTCTCTGCCTTTTCCCTATCTAGGTGGTTTTGCAGGGTGACTAACTGCTCAGCACATGCCCTATTGAAATCCAATTGTTGCTCCAGCTTTTTCTGGCTCTGCAGTAGGGAGTCCAAACCTTCTTGGTACTCCTTCTGCAAGGCCAGAAATCTGGTTTCCTGGACAGACTTTTCCTGTTGCAGGATACACATGTCATCTTTGATTTTAATGAGATACTGTCTGCTCTCATTTTATGACTCCTGGCTTCTGTGCATCCTCTGCTCAGAAGAGTCTAGGTCAGATTGGGCCTTCTCTAACGTGATCTGTTGCCTATTTGCCAGATCTTGGCCTTCAGCACATTTGTCCTGCATGGCTCCCATATATAGATACAAATATGCCGCTATCCTAACCATCTTGTCGTATTCATCTTTAGCTTTAGGAGCCATGTATAGTTCACTCAGGGCCACATGTAAGGGACCCTGATCTCTCCAAAAATCTAACCCAGTTGCAGTGACCTGTTGTGTGATTGCCTGCAACCACGCATCCTGGCGCTGCTCAGTCCATTCACCTCTCACAAATAGCTTATGTAAGAAGTGCTCTCTGGCTATTTTGATGTCTACCAGTGTCGTCATTATGGAATTTGAGTTCCTTCCTGATTTACAGAAGTTTGTATTTTATTTTGCAAAACAGACCGTTTCCTAGAGCGTTCCTTTGAGGGGTGCTTTCACAGTGTAAATCAGCGTGGTGATCTAACCGGATATGTGTATCCGGTCAGCTGGCACACTGTATTAAGCTGCACAAGTGGTAAAACTAACCCAGAATATCCTGGACGAGCCCCCACTTTGTAAGTGACTTCAATTCAACACTACAGCTAAGTCAATGCCTAGTCTGGGATGCTGATGGAAGCCCTTATTGGTGTATTTTTATGTCCAGTTCGTTTACTCTGGATGACAACCCTTATATAACACTACTCTGAGCCAAGAAGTAGGTTTGTTTTGCAAATTAAAAGGTTTATTTGAAAATTAAACTATATATATATATATATATATCACACTTTTATAATAGATTAATATTTGATATCACACTTATGAAGATGATAGTGATCAACACGGGATAATGTTACAGTGGTCCACTCTTTTTGATGGCTTAGAAGTGATATAGAGAGGTTAAAGTAGCTGAGAATGCTTTTATGGCTTCAAGGACAATGCAATGATGAATGAAAATGCAGTACACAAAATAAACTTGATATGACTTCAACAAAAGACAATGTAATCACTTTTGTTTGACAATTCACCCCCCCCCCTTATGCAAGGTAAAGAGATGGAAGGAAAGCACAGAGTTCTCAGGAATGCAATCAAATATAATTCAGTTCCCACCTAGCAAGCTTAGAGGAAAACAGGTAGGAGTGTTAAACACAGGCCCAAAATGCTTTGAATGTGATTGCAATTAAGTGAAAAATATGCTAAAATTATTTTAATTCCCTCTAGAGGTTCAGGGTGGGTGACAGCTACATTGTATTAGTTCAGGGTCACGTTAGCAATGCTCTATGAATGACTGTCAGATTGCAAACGAATTTCAGCAAAGGAAAGCAAGGACAAATATTTTTACACGTGGCTGAAATTAAGTAAAATGTCAAATCGTGGCAAATGTAGTCACGTGCGTCGAGCACAATTACGGAGGGAGTATGAGGAGTAGCAAGTTGGTTTAGAGCGTTGGAAAGCTTAGAATCTCAGCTTCAAAATAAAAGTTAAATCTCGCTTCCATCACAAACGGTTCTGGAGATACGGCCGATGTAGTAAAGGTAGTTTTTCGGATTTGAATTTCTTTTTTTTTTTTAAACTTTTGTTTATTGGCAAAACGGAAAGTCAAGACAGGAATAGCATAATTTGCACAGAAATACACACATTCACATTAGTACAGTCGGGTATTACAACATTAATTTTGAAATGGCTCGAGGAGGGGGGAGAGGGGGTGCTGGCAGTTCAAGGGAAGGGGGGGCAAGGCGCCCAATCTTTATTGTGACGTGTCCGGAGGATCGGTCGGGGGCACCGAGCCCTCAGTTTCAGCCTTATTGTTCAAATAAGTGCAGAACTCCGTCCACACATTCTTTGGGCGCGCCGATGCGGGCAGAGATCCGATATACTCCTCCTCGCAGGTTTGTACCCAGGTGAGGGCTTTCAACCACATTTCAAAGGTGGGGGGAGAGTGGCGTTTCCAACATTGTAAGATGCATCTTTTAGCAACCATAGCACCCACGTTCAAGAATTTAGCCGCTTTTTTAACATTTTCCCCGGTCCATATTCCAAACAACAGGGCTTGCGGGACAGGGTCTACGGGGGACCCAATTATCTCTGTGAGCGCTCTCGTTACCTCCAGCCAAAACGCACTCAGCGCGACACAGGACCAAAACATGTGCATATGATCTGCCTCTTCGGAGTTACATTTCGGGCACCTGTGGGTAGAAGAGCGTGTGAAGTTCGCTACTCTAAGCGGTGTGTAGTAAAGTCTGTTGAGTAGTTTATATTGTATGCAGCGGAATCTTGCACTTAGGGAGGCTTTACGTGTGTGCGTACACATGTTGTTCCACGTATCGTCAGTGATTTCTATTTCCAGCTCCCTGGCCCAGGCTTCTCGTGGTTTTAGGGACGTATTCTCTCGCTTTGCCAGCTGCATTTTATACAGGGAGGAGACTATACCCTTGCCACCCATGGAGTTTGCTATGAATTGGAGTTCGGGCGAGTCTGGGGGCTCGTTTGGGTACGATGGCCACATTACCCGGACTGCCGCTCGTAGCCTAAAGTATTGTAGTAGCTCCAGTGCCGAGTTAGAGTGCCCGGGTTTCCATGTTTGGGGGGTAATGAATTTGCCTTCTGGATATAGGTCTGTGAGTGCACGGTATCCCAGGGCTTCCCAGTGTTGGATGAAGTGGTGGTCATGCGTGGGGGAGAGACCCGGGAATTGTCGCAGGGGTAGCCATTTATAGTATGGGCGGTGTCCATTTGCTGGGTTCAAGATCATGTTCCATGCTCTGATCGTAGTGGCCACTGGGTCTGCAGGGGCATCAGTTTGGAACATATGGTGTAGCAACAGGGTCATAATGTTAGTGCCGTCCCCTGCAAATTCCTCTAGTTTGACGTGTGGAGGTGGGTTCAGGTATGCATACCAATGTGTGGCGTGTTGGGCCTGTGCCGCAATCCAGTACATGGTTAGGTCTGGGGCTGCGAAACCCCCTTTCTCGTAGGGGGGGGGGTCATGTGCAGCCACTTTTTCCGGACTGCCCCGGAATGCCAGAGGAATTGGGCAAACGCAGCGTGGAGTCTCTTAAAGTATTTCTTCCCGGGCCAAACTGGAACATTAGAAAAGACATAAAGGAGCTTAGGGACCACAATCATCTTGACCAGTGACAGTCTGCCTGCTAGGGACAGCGGGAGGTTACGCCATTTGAGCATCTTGGAATCGACGTGCTCTGCTGTTGCCACATAATTATCCTCCAATAAGGAGGCCCTGGTCAATGAAGCCTGCACCCCCAAGTACCTGATGCCTCCAGGGGACCATCGCAGGGGGAATTCACATGTTGGCTACCGAGTTGCCGTGGTGAGGGGAAATATTTCGGATTTTGAGTAGTTGATGTTGAAGCCAGAGTACGTTCCTATTTTTGTTATGTCTCGGATAATTGGGTCGAGGTGTTTAGAGGGGTCTCTGACATATAGGAGAACGTCATCGGCATATAATGAGATGATCTCCGTGGGCCCTGTAGGCGGATACCCCTGCGAGTATGCCTGTTCCTGATGTGATCGGCCATGGGCTCGATAGCGAGCGCAAAAAGGATGGGGGAGAACGGGCAACCCTGTCGGGTGCCCCTATGCAGCACAAAGGGGGGGAAACAATGGAGTTAACCAGCACCTTGGCCCGTGGGTCAGCATATAGAAGTTTAATAAAGGAAAGCATGTTCGGACCTATCCCCATCTTTTCCAGCACCGCCCACAGGTACCTCCAGGAAACCATGTCAAATGCCTTCTGGGCATCCAGCGTGACTGCCACTGCGTCCGCCTTCGGGTCAATTCTTGACATTATATTGAACAATCGGCGGATGTTGAGGGCAGTGGAGCGGCTCGGAACAAATCCATTTTGGTCAGCATGGATCATATGGGGCATGAATGGGAGAAATCTATTCGCAATCACTTTGGCGAAAATGTTCATGTCCGTGTTGATAAGCGATAGGGGCCTATAGGATCCGCATTCATCTGGGGGTTTCCCTGGTTTGGGGAGAACAATGATTAGGGCTTCCCTTAAGGAGGGAGGGAGAGATGCCATTCGAAGGGATTCCGTCCAGACACCGTGCAATATGGGGGCTAGGATGGCAACGTGTTCACGGTAGAATTCAGATGTGAGCCCATCGGGGCCCGGGGCCTTGTTTTTCGGGAGGTCGGAGATCACCCGGACTATCTCATCCAGGGTGAACGGAATGTCAAGTTGTTCCTTGGTGCTCTGGGAGATGATGGTCATAGGTATGCTCTCTAACATGTCGTCTAGGTCTTGAGTGTTGTGCTCCGGCTGGGGGCCATAGAGCTTGGCGTAGAAGCCAGAGAAGATGTCAGATATGGTCTGGTCAGACCAGTGCCGCTCGTTATGCTCGTCCAGGATGCTATCTATTCGGGATCTGCCACCCTCCACTCGTATCAGTTTAGCCAGGGTCCTGCCAGGTCTGTCGCCCTCCCCATAGCGGCGGGCAGCCACGGGGCGGGTTAAATACCGCAGTTCGCTCTGGGCATGGGATTCGAACGTTTCTAATTCTTTTCTGATTTTTGCGAGGGTAGCCGGAGTCGGGGCGGAATTGTGTTGTTGTTCTAGCGTTTTGAGCCTTGTTTCGGAGCAGTGTAGGGCTTGCCTTATAGCTTTGAGGACCCCGGCCTCCCTCGAGATACACATCCCTCTGATGTAAAGCTTAAATGCTTCCCAACGGGTCCCCTCAGTTGTATCCTGCGTGTTGTTGTTTTCAAAAAAGGTATTTATGTCTGACAGTATCTCAGCCTTGAAGACAATATCAGACAAGGCCTCCGACTTAAAGCGCCAGGATGGCCGGGCGGTCACAGCGCTACCCAGCTGGATCCCCAACAGCACGGGGGAGTGATCAGAGAGTGTGCGAGGAAGTATCCTGACATCCAGCACCCTGCCCACCCGACATCCCGACAGCAAGAACATGTCTATTCGGGAAGAGCTATCATGCACCGTGGAGTGGAAGGTGTAATCTCTGTCCAGGGGATGGAGCGTTCTCCACACATCATATAGGTTCAGGGATTTCATATGTGTAAGGAGCCGTCTGGCGGCTCGGGGCACAACCCTGCGAGTCGAGGTTGTCCTGTCCAAGTCATTATCTAGTATAAGGTTCATATCTCCGCCCCATATAATAGGCACTGCCACGTATTTCGTGATAATGGCCGTCACAGCATCTATAAATTCGGGGGAGTCGGTGTTGGGGCCATACAAATTCACAAGTAGGCATTCCTCACCCGCTAGGGTGCAATAAAGGATCACATACCTGCCTTCCGTATCGATGTGGGATGCGTGGAGTCTAAATTTTAAAGATTTGTGAATGAGTGTTAGGACTCCCCTGGATTGAGTGGAGAATTGTGTATAAAATCTGTTGGGGCCCCAGGACGGTGCAAGATTGGATGATAGGAGTTTCTGGGCGTGTGTCTCCTGCAGCAGGAGTACTGTAATTCCATGTCTTTGCGCGTACGCTGTGATCCTACGGGCCTTTGTGAAGTTTGTCAGTCCTCGAATGTTCCATGTCATTATTTTAAGAGCCATGTTGACATTTTATGGGACATCCCAACTGTACGAGATAGAGGATCTGTGTCTGTTTACCATGAGATGTGCATCTGTGGTGTTGTCGTGCATCAGTTCAAACCCCATCATCACTTTCCTGCCATTTTTCTTATAACTTCCCACAACTTTCCCGCCCCCCTCCATCACCGCCCAGGCGGAGCCTGCAGTGTGACAAAACCCACCCCCAATACAACCAACCGCGTGCCATTCCAAATTAGGCAACGCTTCACCAACGGCCCAACAGGGGCTAAACCACAAACTCTTCGCTCCAGAGGGTATTGCAGCTGCAGTGGGGGCTACCGCTGCCGAAGACCCACATTTGTTAACACATGCCATGATGGTACATCATTGATGTTTTACACGGCTGTTGAAACTAAGGGTTACAAAGAGAGCAAGCATGTTCTTAGGTCCCAAGGTCCCCACCATTATTGAAGTGGTTTGGCGCCTAGTTGATAGGCAGGGGTGACAAGGTTCAGGACCAGGGAGTGCCATCCTGGACTCAAATCGCAGTGGCACACCTTTCTTTTACATATCGTGCGAATGGAGCCATCGGGACTAGTTAGGCCCCAATGAGTGGGGGGGGGAGAGGATCAATTCGCCCCTCGAGGGGGGGCTGCTTTTGGGAGAGTCTTAGCTGGTAAGGTCTATAGCGGGGTCTCGTGAACTCGTGTTTCAGACATCGTCCACTGGTTCTTCCATTTGGTTCACTGGCGGGATTTGCGCCTCGATAAATTTGACTGCCTCGTCTGGAACGGTGAAGAAGTATACTTTGTTACGATGAGTAAATTTTAGGCGGGCCGGGAAGAGCATAGCATATTCAATTTTTCTGTCTCTCAGCATCTTTTTGACTCCCACAAATTGGCGACGTTCCATTTGTACTCCCACAGAGAAGTCAGGGAAAATTCTAATTGTTTGGGAGTCCAGCCTTAGTTCCCCCTTCTCTCTGGCAAGGCGGAGTATATTGTCTCTGTCTTTGTAACTGAGCAGTTTTGCGATTATTGGTCTAGGAAAGTCTCCGGGCTTGGGTCGAGGTGCCAGTGAGCGATGTGCCCTCTCCACCGTGAAGAATGGTGATAGCTCAGGGTTGCCAAGTAGGTCTTTGAGTAGCTGTTCGACCGCTAGCTCCATGCGACCTTTTAGAGCAGTTTCGGGAACCCCCACGATGCGAATATTGTTTCTTCGCGACCTCGATTCGAGGTCATCGCACTTGGCTTTGACTTGTTTCATATCTCGGACGAGTTCTGCGACTGTGCCCTGTAGTGCGTGAACATTGTCCTCATTGGTCCCTATTCTTTGTTCCGCCTCCGTGATTTTTGCACCATGTTGGTCCAGCTTGGCTCTCAGGGAGGCCACATTGGCGTTAATATCGTCCAGTTTTTCGTGGAACGCCGCAAAGTTTTTGGCCATGGACTCCATCATTACCGCCAGGTCAGGCTGGGGTGGATCCGGCAGGGCGTCGCAGTCTTCTTGTATGGTGGAGGAGGATGCCTGGTCCGGCCTGGGCGCCACCTTGGTGAATTTGTCCATAGCGCCCGCCTTGTTTGCTCCCCGTGCTCTGTTCGACATCACTATCTCAGGTGGGTGGTTTGATAGCGAAATCTGGTTTAGGAGCACTGTAACAGGGGTGGCGGCTTTGTGGGGAGGGGTTGGCCAGGGGGGGCCCGTATGGTATAGTTGGAGGGATTTGATGGTCTCCAGGGAAGCTAGTGCTGTACTTGGCGGTATTTGGGGCCTTCTGAGGTAAATTCCATGAATGGGCAAGGGATCGTTTTACAGGTGTTACCAGTGGAGGGTGCTCTCCCTTCTTGGGGTTTGTGTTGTTGTCGCAGCTCCCTGGTGTGGACCGAGGGCTCTCCAGGGCGACTCAGGGCGCTCCAGGGCGCGAGTGCAGCCCGCGGGCGTCAGCTACTCCCTCCGCGGCTCCGTTCTTGTGCTGCTCCCAGCCCGTGGATGTGTGAGGGAGGTCCAGTTCCAGCGTCAGGATCAGGGTATCGAGGCCGTGGTGGGCCGCAGCCAGCCGGGCCCGGGGGCGGACACGGGGCGCCGGCGGATGCCGCTGCACTCGGAAAGGAAGACAGCCGAGGCGAGGGGGATGGACGGGAGCGAGCCGCAGCTGCCTCGGGGTTGATGCCGGGCTTGCCGGGCTTGGGGGAGCCCCGGCGAGGCGAGGCAGCGGATGGTTGGCGGCGCGCTCGACCGTCCCCAGCCACTCACCTTTTCCGCCCACGGTCTGTGGGCCTCGTGGCGGCAATATCGTCGTGGCCCGCGCCGGCTTCTCAAGGCAGCGGCTCGGCGGGAGATCTTCCCGCGACACAGATTTCTCAGCTCGGTGGGGCCGCTCACGGATGGGCAGGCCCTCCACTCCTCAGGGCACCCAGAGGCGGGCCCAACGGCTGCACAGGGCCGGCCGGCGCCATCGGTTGTATCTCGGCCGCCGTTGGATCCTGGCCGGCGGGATTTCGACAGTGTGTGCCCCACAACTAGGGGAATAAGCTTGTGCAGTTGTTGGGGTCAGAGGTGTGCGGATTCTGCCATTGTTTATCGATAGTGATCTGTGGGTCTTGGAGCTCCTTAGCTAGGCGGCCATCTTGCCGGCGGCTCAACAGCGCCCCGCGGATTTGAAATTTGAAAGCTCAGAATGACAGATGACAGTTTTCAGGTTTAAAGATGACAGAATGACACGATTCTAGGAGGCAGTTCTAAATATGTTAAAATAGTTTGGATTAGATTATTTTAAACTAAGAGATTGGTTTTGGCACAGTGAGTACTCGCACTATATTTTTGAAATAAGCCGTCAAGGTCTGGTCAGGTTGGACGGGACTTCCGGCGGGTGGTTCTGAAGTCCCGGCTATCTGGGTCAGCTCTGCTCTCTGGGTCTGTCAGGCACCAGTTCTGCTCACAACGGTCTGGTCTGTGGGTCTCTCTGGTTCCGGATACAGCACTGCTTTCTGGATAGTGCTACAGGTTCTTGCAAAAGTTCTTGGCAAAGAATTCAAACAGCTCGTTCGGCTGTTGAATAGTTTGGTTGTTTTTGAGGCCTGCTGAAGTGAACTCAGCTTGTGGTTTAGGCCTTTGCTTTAAATTGTGGAGTCAGAGTTCTAAGTTCTGGTCTCTGTCTAGCTGGAGTCAGTCTAGGTCTCTGGAGTTCTGGATGTGAATTTGTCAGTCAGCGTGCTCCGCAGAAAATGGGAATTGAGTGTCTCGACCTGTCCCAGCAGTCTCTTTTTATGTGTTCTACAAGTGGGTGTGTGCATGGACATAACTGAGCAGGCCCCTCGCAATCTATCATTGGCCACGTCCTCCTCTCTCCCTTGATTGGGGAGCTGGGTTGTGTGTCATCTTTATGGCTTACAGAAAGACACTCCCCTTGTCAATGTGCACACAAATCTATTTCTGATCCAAATACATATTTATCTATGTACCATTTTTCTAATATTATACGTCCAGTTAACATATTTTCTGTAGCACCAAACCATTCGATCCCTGTCTTTGTAAGATGTCGTGTCCACTTATGACAGAATTCTGCCCTTTTCATCCAGATCACGACCTCTAAACCTTTCCAGATTTTACACAAATGTGCACCAGGGATATGGGTTTCAGATGATAAAGTGTCAGATTTTTAACATGCATACATTTGGAGTAACAACCTTTTTTCCACCACTATCCCCAAGAACATACCACAGGGTCCTAACACCTCTTACAATGTGCACAGAAAAATCACAATAATGATGATGTTATTTATATCGCACTATGAATAATCTATGAATAATCCATCTTTTTAAAATTATGCTCTGGCCCCAAAGGGATGTGGTTTTCCAAAGCACATGGTGGAATTTCTGGTTTATCCACTTCCCCCAAGCTCAGCTTGCTCACAGATGCAGTGCCCCTCCCAGTTTCTACCAAGAGGAAGCCATTTTACGACCCCCCCCCAATATAACATTTGCCTGAGTCCAGGACAGGGCTTTGTTCAATTTCCTGCAGTCTGCAGGTACCACTCCCCTAATTCAATCAGAGAGGTGTCATCTCCTTTTGGCAGGGGCAGCAGGATGCAGTCAGGCCTGAGAACACAGCTGCTGAATTCCCTCTCCTGTCAGGGGTAGTTGTCAGGCAGACTCCAGTTTCATTAAGCCAGGCTTCAGCTAAATGTCACTTTTGTTCCCAGTTTTTCTTCATTCAACTCAAACTCACAATTTTTACACATGCAGCTAGAATGCTTATTCTAAGTTCAAAACTATGACATTTAACAGTTGCAAACTATGTGACACTCAAAAGTAGGTCACTCATTTTTTTTAAACATTTAGATTGTAGTGTCTTTCAGTCCAATTTCACTTCAGCTGCTGACATCCACAGCTCAGCCAGTTTTGCTATAAACATTGTTTGGGCTCTTTCTCTTTCCAGATTTTGTATGCACACAAGACTACATTCTGCCAAATGTCTGCTGGTGTTCATTGAGATTTTTGAATATCCTGCAATGTTTGAAATAGGCATTTTGAGTTTGCATTCAGGGAAACAAATGTGATTTTAAAGTGCTTTTTTAGCCAACCGGCAGTGCTGTTTTTCCTTTGGCACACATTTCACTCATGGCACTCCTGGCCCATCATGCTTGCACTGGTGGGTGGCAGGTTAGGCAACCATTGTGGTGTGCGCACAAACTGCGCGGTTTTCCCGGATTCTGGCGCGAATGTGGGCGGCGACAGCTCATCCCCACATCTACCCAGTCTATTGATTTAGTTTGTTCTGGGATAGAATAATGGGCGGCGACAGCTCATCCCCACATCTACCCAGTCTATTGATTCAACATGGGTCAAAACCCTTGACACTTCTCTCTCACCCTTTTTGTTACTGCCCTCCAAAGACGACCTTGCTCGTCTCAGTTCTACCATCAATCCTTGATTCCCTTTACCCTACCCAACCTTTCACACCATTCCGCAAACCTTCACAAGCCCTGGCTTGGATCCATCCTCTACGTGCCACTCGCCACTGTGCAGAGCGTCAATGGAAAAAAGTCTTGTTCTACTTATGAATGCCTTTTACTATCATCTTTTTACTCCTTTATTACACTGCCTTCTATTCTGCTAAAAAGCACTATGTATCCCTCTTATCTTGTCTCATTCATCCCATCATCTTTTTCAACTTGTAGATTGCCCTCTCTTGATACTTCTTTGTCCTCCCCTCTTTCCTCAGCTTCCCTCCCCCCTTATCCTCCTCTACCCTACCCCCTGATACCATTCCCACTTCTCCTTCCTGGCTTTCATCTATTTTGTTGCCCCCATCTGATTCTGATTCTGCATATTTTCCTACTTGTGCCCATCCCACTGCCTTCCCCTGCTGACTCCTCAGCTACTCAATCCCAAAGTCTCTTCTCTTCTCATCCCCGTCCTGACTGCCATCAAGCTCTTCCCTTTGTTCTTCTATGTTCCGTTCAGACTTTGAACACCCTGCTATTCTTCCTATTCTGAAAAAGACTTCACTTGATCATTCTCCTCCTTCTCATTTCTGGCATATCCCTCTTCTCCCCCTTCTATCCGAACGTCTGTAATGTGTGGTCTATTCTCAGTTCTCTGCATATCTGGAACAGCACTCTCCTTCCTCTGCATCAATACGGTTTCTGTCCTATGCACTCGACTGAAACTGCTTTGTTCTATGTCACCAACTCTCCTCCAAACTGTCCGACCATGGCAAACTCTCTTCCATTCTGATCCTATCTGACCTCAAAGCTACCTTTGATACGGTTGATAACTCTTCTTAACACACTCTCATCCCTGGGCTTTTCAAACTCTGTTTCTCAATGGTTCCAATCTTACTGATCTGGCCACACTTTCTCAGTCTCTTGGGCTAGCACCTGCTCTTCTTATCCCTTCCAGTCGGGTGTCCATCAAGGCTCTGACCTTGGTCCCCTTCAATTCTGTCTCTAAACACCTCTTCTTTCTGCTATTACAGCCAAATATGGTTTTTCTGTCCACCAATTGCACAAATTTGTGACTCTGATTTCTCTGACTATCTACACTTTTCTCTAACCACTTGTCTCCTTAAAGGGATGGTCTAGTAACATTTTTTATTTAAAAAATAGAGAGGCCACATAAAAAAAAATACTAGCATCCTCCGTTTTAAAACTTCCTATGTAAATTTTTGAGCTATTCAAGCTCAAAATTCGAAAAAGCAAGCACAGGGGCGCCGCCATTTTGTGAAATGGAGGCCCTCCTGTGCTGGCTTTTGCTTTTGCGGCACTAATGAAGGAAAAGCCAGCCAGCTGTAGTAAACAAAGTCTACCGCTGGGTGGCTTTCCCTTCATTAGTGCCGGGACTCGGAGGACGCGGACCGGAGACCAGAGCAGGAAAGCTGCAGCTGAATCTCGGTAAGTGCTATTTATTTTTTTTTTTACAAAAAATAAGCACTAGCTGCGGTTTGTTTTCTAAGTTTTCCGGGCTGGAGGAGCCCGGAAAACTTAGAAATAAAACCGCAGCTTTAAAAACGTTGTATTTATGTTTGCGGTCGCTTTTGAAGCGACCGCAAACATAAATACAACGTTATTGTGTTGGATGCACTCTGGCTACCTCCATCTAAATCCTTCTGAGAATTAAGTTCTTTTTCCCCTCTTCCTATATATTCCCCTCACCTTCTCCAACCTGTTCTCCCCTTTTCTCTCACTGCTCACAACCTTGGTATCCTCTTTGATTCCACTCTTAACTTCTCCTCCCATATAGCCAATATTTATCAAATGAAATTTCCAATTGTTTAACATTTGCAAACTAGGCACTCTGCTTTCCTTCACTACAACCAAAACAGTTATCTTTGATTTTGTTTTCTCTTAACTCTTCTACCCTATATAGCCCTACTTGCCTACCAACTCTTCACTATCTATAATTTATCAATTTGCATCTTCTTCTGCCTCCCTCCGTACTCTTTTATTTCTGCTTCCTTACTCTCGCTTTCCTGACTCTTTTGAATCCCTCCTTCTCTTTCACTTTCTCTCCATATTCTTTAAATGTCTTAATGGTGGCGCTCCTCCTTATCTTTTCTCCCTTATTTTCCTTTACTCTCCGACTTTCTCATGCACTCTGAATTGCACTTCCTCCTTTCTGTTCTATAGCTGTCCTGTTCCCTGTCCCGCTTTTGCCATTTCTCTTAAAAATTAGAAGGCTCTTCCTCTTTCAATTCACTCTTTTACTTCACTTCTGCGTTTCAGTTCTCGACTAAAGTCCTTGCTTTCCTCTACTGCCCAATATAACCGCATTGTCCTAGTCCTAATATACAGCTCCTTGGCATAAAGCATTCTGTAAATAAAATTAATACATATACCAGAAAAAGTTATATATGATTTGGACAGCACAATTAAGTGCTTAAGCAATGCGGAGGAAAATTGGACAAAACAATTTTTTTCCAGATCACACTTTCCAGATAACCCTTTCTAACACATCCATGCAATCGTCTGCAGTGCCCTCTCCACTGGAACCGCCTCCCCCTTCACATCCGCTCATCTCCCACCAACCCTTCCGTTCGCTCTTCTCTAAAATCTTACCTCTTCCACTCGCCTCCCTAACACCCCACCTTTCCCTACCTCCTCCCTTCCCCTTTACCTTTGCCTCTTACTCCTCCTCTTCCTACCCTCTCCATCCCTCCGATCCCCTCCCTCCCCCCACTTGACTCTTGTCTCACCTTCTCCGCTCTTCCCCCTCATACTCCTGCTCTTCCCCCGTACCTACCTACTCTTACACCTATCACTCCCTTGCTCACCTTCCCCCTCCCACACCTTCCTCACTACTACATTACTGTAAGTTGCTCTTTATGCTGTTATCCGGTTGTGGTTCATTTGTCATCTAATGCCTGCTGTATATTTACTGTTCTTATGTAAAGCACTTTGGATTAAAGTGCTATATAAATTCAATAAAATACAAATACAAATATTAGGGCGTTTCATTCGAGATTCATTTTGGTGGGGGTGGGAAGAGTGAGGAAGAGGGGCATTGATCTTTAAGGTGTAGTTGGTAGGTTTGAACTGTAGTGATAAAACAGAGCATGGCACTCTGGTCTTGCAACTGAAAAGAGCAGAAATATGGAGTCTGCACAACAATAAAAGAAGCATTACATTATTACCACTATTCAGTCACAACATTTAGCACAACTACTACTTCAGATGATGTGCAATGAATTGAAAAACTGAGGTGGTACATGAATTCTCTAAGCAGACAGCAGCACCTGTACATGAACACAAATATAAATGAGCAATTGCCGCCACCTGAATTGTCTACTCACTGGCTTTAAGCTGTGATAAGCCTAGACCCCTTCTCTAGGGTTTTCCCACTCAGGACCCAACCTATGCTCATCCTGCCTTCTACCAGTATTAAAAACACTCAATTGGACGGCCAACAGGGAGCGCACGGATGGAAGTCTCATGAAAGCGCACCTTCATCACCCAGGCCCCTAATTAGTGTGGTTGCCCCCACCTGATGCCCCTGTGATGCCTGGAGGACCCTGGGGCTGAAGCAAGGACCTGGTGGGTATCTATTGGCCCAAAACCTGAAGGTAATCAGTGCTCCCTAAGTGGAGTTTCAGCTCTCCACAGGGAGCCCAACGCACTGAGAGATCTTGAAAGGAGGGCCGGGAGGTGCATTGAAGGTGTGACACGGATCGCACCGTCCCGACCCAGAAGTGGGTCCCTTGGGGGCTAACGTGTCGTTCCGAGGGACCTGGTCCTGTGATGAGTTCAGGGAGCTTGTCACAAAGCTGAGGAGAAGAGCGAAGGTCGGCGCAGCAGGCAGAGACTGAGGGACAGCCCAGGCCGCGGTGTCAGTGCGGATTGGCCCATCTGCATTGGGGCTGCAGAGTGGTGAGGGCCCCCAGACCTGGGGTGTGTGCCTCCCTCCCTGGAAGAGGCACATGAGGTCTGGAGCCCCTGGGTGTGCAGGGTAGAGAGGGGACTGGCACCGAAGAATGGATCCCCCGGCACCTGGTGAGATCGGGAGCTGCAGCTCTCAAGGGCGGGCCCTGGGCAGTACGGGATGGCCCGGACTGTGGTTGGGGGCAGAGGCTGAGGAGGACAGTCAAGGGGTGGAGTCCCCTCCCCCAGGAGCCTACGGAGGATCAGAGCACCACCTCCCACAAGCAGTCACTGGGCCCCCTGCAGAACCAGGGCCGCAGTGAACACAGAGGTTGAGCCTCACAAAATGCAGAGTCACCATCTTCCAAGACCTGTCCTCTCTGACCCTCTCGAAGAGGTGACTGTGCCTACCTCTGCCGAAGTGGCTAACTAGAAAGGGGGTGTGATATCAATGGGGATTCCCATTGTCCAGCTCCTTCAAGCTTGATGGGCAGAGACACAGGCTTGTGACTGAAGAGGAGATAGATACAGCCACGAAGGAGCTGCTAGCGGATGAAGGATTGGCCTCGGGCCCAATGGGGGAGTGAATGATAGCGACAGAAGATGGCGCATCAAGAGACCGAGGAGGAAAAGGGTTCTGGGCTGTAGGAAATTCATGAATTTGAACACAACCCCTCCCAACACGTCCTGATTATACCCCCCGAGGTGGCTCTGAAATGATCGGGGTGGGGGAATGAGGAGGCTACCCCCTTTGGGATTGCCAGAGGGGAGACAAGGTCTTGCGGCAGGGATTGTTTAGTTCGCTGAAGCTGATCAGTGTGGTGTAAGAAATTATTAAAGTGTTTTTTTTTTCTTCTAGTGGTCTTTCGGGATTCGGGGATCTGGCTGGGGGCAACTGAGTTTGAGTTGTCTTGTGGAGAGGCCTGGGTTTTTGGCTTGGTTGGTCGTTCGGGCTCACCTGGTGATGGTAAATGGGGGGCGGGCGTCTTGGGGGGAGGGGGAAAAGGGGAAGGGGATTGGGAGTTTAGGGAAATTGGTTTATAGATAATGGCGCAGGGTATGTTCACCAGTGAAGTTTGTTCTCCTGGTATGAGTGGGCTGCTTTTGCTTTGCGGTTTAGGCAGGACACAGGATTTCAATATGGTTGATAGAGACAGGGTAGGGATCGGGACAGTTGGCGTGTGTGTGCATTGAATGTTAAGGGGCTCAACTCCCCCACTAAGATGTCGCTGGTCACCATGGAATTCAAAAGGTCAGGCATTGATGTTATGCTCCTCCAAGAAACCAGATACCACAGAGGTGAAGAACGGTGAATCCCGGATGAGCAAATTCCATGCTAACCAATACCCGGGGGTCGTGTATTTTCAGGAAGGGAGGGGTCGAGATTTTGGTTCGGAAAGGGCTATGTATGGAAGTAACAAAGGTTTGGTCTGACGCAGAAGGGAGATCTGTGTTGATTTCTGGTTTGATTAATAAAATAAGGGTCACCTTCGCAATGATTTACGCCCCAAATCAAGGTCAGAAGAGATTTCTGCAGAGAACGTTAGAGAAAATAATGAGTGAAGGCCAGGGACACCTCCTCCTGTGTGGATGGATGGAAGTCTGGACAGACAGACCAGACAAGAAGTGGACCAAGAAGCACAGAGAAAGGGAGATGTTGAGTTGTGATTGGCCATTGAACTGTACAGGTTAAGGGACTTATGGTGGCACCTCCACCCACAGGAGAGGGGATTCACCCGATTTTGTGGTCTGACCATGACATGGTATCTATGGACATTAACTGGGGAGGGCTGTGCCCGAGGAACTCCAAGTGGAGGTGTACTGACTAACTGCTGAAGGATCCGGTCTTCAGAGAGGTTCTTGAGAATGGCATTAAAGAATTCTTTACCATCAATGACACCGGTGAAGTGGGGAGGGGGACGGTATGGGACGCAGCTAAAGCCACATGGAGGGGTTTGCTGATCCGGAAGGGGGCCCGTTGCAAGAGGGAAAATATACTAATTGAGAAAGAACTCAGGGACATAATAGGTACTCTTGAGAGATGTACTCAGTCTTCCCCTGCGGATAGTGAGGATCATATTCAGGAGGCAAGGGGTCTGAGGGAAAAGTTGAAATTGCTGGAGGAAGGGAAGGTGGTTCGTACTCTGTAGTTCTTAAGCAAAGATTTTACGAGAAGGGAGAAAAGGCAGACACCCTCCTCGTAGCAAGGCTAAGGGGACAGAGGGCAGACGGGTTCAGATCAGAAGGAATTCAAGAGACATTTGCTGCATTCTATGCAGCCCTATATGAAAGTGAAGGGAAGGCCACAATTGGTGAGATCAATGCATACCTTGAGGGGGCCTTTTTCCTGTCTCTGTCTGGGACTGACTCAGGGTACATGGAAGCCTGATATTCAGGTGAGGAAATTCAGAACGCCATATGATGCCTCCGGTTGGGAAAAACACCTTGGGAGGACGGGTTTACACCAGGCTGCTGGACCCTTTAATGCAGGGCCATTTCCATGTGAACGAGCGCTTGTGACTGCAGCGTTTGCCATAGAGAAGGCAACCACCATAACAATAGGGTGCCCAGTGATTTTGGATGTGGAGCACTCGCTTTTTGCGATCCTCAAAAAATCCATATCCACGCTAACAACTCAAAGAGACTTGGTATATTGATATTGATATTTTATTTCTATTGCGCTCGTACACAAGTGTTTCAGAGCGCGGCAAGGCAAGGGAGGGGAACAGGGGAGAACAAAATAGCGATCTTACTAGGCCCAGTGACATTGAGAATGCATGAGTGCATGGGAGAGGGGAAGGGGAAAAGTGCATGCAAGGGGAGAGAAGTGGAAAGTGTGAAGCAGAGGAGAAACAGATAAATAACAATAAAAAAATAATAAAGGCAACAAACAGTGGTAGTGCAACCAGCAATTTGCAAGTGCTAGGTTTAAGGCAGCAGACAGGGTAGGTCTGATAAGTTCAGGAAGAAAAAGGGGGGGCTGTATGGGTACAGATACAGACCCCAGTGCAAGGGGTGGCCCGGAGGCAGTGCAGGAGGGTGGCAGGGTGAGCAGGTACCTGGGCCGGAGGACAGAGGGTGGCCAGGTGCACGGTGCCAAGAGAGAACAGATCAGCAGGGGAGAGGGGGAGCCAAGGCAGAAGAAAAGAGGAAGGTCTTGAGGTGTCACCGGAACAGGAGATGGTAGGGAGGCTGTTCCAGAGGGAGGCCCCAGCCAAAGACAGAGATCTACCCCCAGCTAATTTCTTTGAAAAACAACTGACCCTGAGGGGGTTGGAGGTAGAGGAGCGAAGAGCTCGAGAGGGGAGGTATTTACGGAGGGATATCTGAAGGTATTTTGGACCCAGGCCCCAGAAAGCCTTGTAGACAATGCAGAGGGTTTTGAATTTAATCCTTGCATCCACTCGGAGCCAATGGAGAGATTCAGAGCTGGAGAGATACGATCCCAGTTCTTGAGGCCAAGGACAAGTCTTGCAGTCCTGTTATGGATTAGTTGCAAAGGGCGGAGAGTAGAGGCAGGTAGATTTAGAAAGAGGCTGTTACAATAGTCCAAGCTAGAGAGAACCAGAGCTTGGGATACCATGAGCATCTGAGGGAAGGAGAGGAAAGGCAGAGTACCTCTGAGGAGTTGCAGTAGGAAATGTGACTTTTTAGAGACCTCTGAGATGTGGGCAGAGAAGAAAAGGGTGGAGTCAAAGATGACCCTGAGGTTCTTAACCTTGCAGGTGGGGGTAGGAGGAGGGCCAAGCGAGACCAGCCAGAGAGTGAGGGGAAAGGATGATGAAGGTATGCCGATGAGGAGGATCTCCATCTTGCTGGCATTCAGACAAAGATCATTGGCGGCACACCAATCTTGAATGGCAGTTAGGCAATCAGAGATGAGAGAGGGAGAGGAGGTGGCAGAGGGCAGCCTGAAAATGAGTTGAGTGTCGTCAGCGTAGCACTGGAATTTTGAGCAGAAAGTGGCAATGCTGTGGGCGAGAGTTACCAGGTATTGGTTGAAATGCCAGGGCAAGAGGTTAGACCCCTGGGAAACACCACAGGTAGAGAGGAAGATAGAATTCCACCGTCCCTCTTCCGTGGAGCAGGAGCTCCTCCTGACCGTGCAGGAGCAGTGGTCCCCTTTGCTGTAGTCATCCTGAATTGCCTACGAATTTCTGGTAAGCGTCTCAGCACTCGAGCAAGAATCGCATTTCTCGCTGCTAATTCTGCCTATTGAGAGGCCCTGCTGCAAGAAAATATTTGCAGCCTCTATGCTGCAATCTAGATGCCAACAGCTGCCTGAGACCCATTGCCACCATTACCCACCACGAGGAATTTTGCACTTTCAAAGATGGCCGCCCGCAATCTTTCACCGACCTCCAGTGCTTAACTGAGCCCAGCAGACTATGCTGAGCACCGAACATTTGCTGCCTTCCAACTTTACACCTCACTCCGCCCCATCACACCCACTCCACAAAGCCCCTTCCCCAATCCCACTCAACCCACTGCCCTGGATACCTTCCAAACACACTCACCTCTCACAGACTCACCCCCTGCATCCTGCATCACAATAATGTATAGACTAGAAAGACTTAGAGCTTGCATACTGACTGCAGAAATCAGCACACAACCCCCTCCCATAGAACACAGAAACTATAGATTGAGCTCCCGCGCCACTTCCAAACACATCCCTCGCACTGAACTTCAACATACCTACAAACAACCACCCACTAACCAAACCATACCCCACAATGTCACCACACATAACATATTAGACACATCCGACACCCACGCCTCCACTAACAAACTACACACACCTCACATCAAATATGCCCTCCTCAATGTCCGTTCCCTCCCAGCTCATGCATCAGATATTCATGACCTCTTAACCAACAACGACATTGACCTATTAGCCATCACAGAAACATGGCTACATGAAGCATCAGGCCCCGTCATTGCACTTGCACTACCACCAGGATTCACCATACTCCGACAAGACAGACCTGCAGCTCTGACTTGTCAGTCACTCCTCGACCAGCAACTCTGACCTCTTATCGGCCAAACTCACAGTGTCACCCAACAGTACCATCAATATTCACTTACTATACCGTCCCCCAAGCCTCACCCTAGACTCTCAGGAAAACATCATCCACATTCTCAGTAATAATATCAAAAGCTCCACTACAACCCTTCTACTAGGAGACCTCAATCTGGGATTCAATGATGCTAAAGACAAACCTGCAGTCACCCTCACCAAGGAACTTAGTGACTTAGGCTTCACCCAGAAAGTAGAAAGTCCAACTCACTCCAAAGGCCGCATTCTAGATTGGATCGCGGACCATAATTGCCTCGCTACTATGACCTCTAACACCTCACTGCCCTGGACCGACCACAACTATATCGAATTCTCTGTCCCATCACTAAAAACCACAAAACTCTGACCCCTTCTATCGCTGCACAAGTCAGAAGCTCTAAAAAACTTAAACAGGATAACGTGCGCCCTTACCTCAACACCCCCGAACCAGCACCCCCTTTTGCTAATGACCCCAATATCCTAGCAGACATCTACAAAGATGTCATCACTAAAGCTATTAATGAAATAGCACCACTCGAATGGAAAAAAGAAACGAAATCACTACACACCAACTCTTGGTTCACTGAAGAACTGCACTCAATGCGCTCCAGCAAAACTGAAGCACTAAAAAACTGGCAAACCAACCCCTGCAGCAGTGCCAAAAACAAATTCAACTGAATCTCCCACCAATACAAAACAGCCATCACCGCTGCCAAAGCCAACGCCTTCAACACACAAATCTCTAATGCCAAATCACACTCTAAAGAAATCTTCACCATTTTTAAAGAGCTCATCTCCCCCCCCAATACACCTGATGAAATAATCAAAGATGAAGCTTGGTGTGCTAGTATCCAAGCTACCATGCTACACAAATTTGACCTTCTCCAAAAGAAAATCAAAGACCATTGCAAAGCATTACCTCAACAGACAAGAACCAAGCCTACCAACTCCACACCTGCCTCGTCTAAGCCCTCCATACCTGACTTCTCCTTCAGGGACGTCACTGAACCAGACGTTATCAACTTACTAAAAAATCTCAAACCCTCCCCTTGTAAAGGCGATATATGCCCGCCCAAGCTCATCAAAGACTGCGCAGACTGCTTTGCGCCGCTCTTTACGGCCTTCATCAATGCGTCCTTTAAATCAGGCATTATCCCAGCTAGCCTCAAAGAGGCCTGGATCCGCCCCCCCTAAAATAACCTACCCTCGACCCCCTTCAACCCAACAACTACAGACCGATAACTACTATTGCTCCTCCTAGATCTCTCAGCCGCATTCGATCTGTTTGATCACAAGACCCTCACCTCACACCTCACACACTCAGACAATTTCTCTAAAGAATCAGCTCTCTGGATCACCTCCTTCCTCGAGGGAAGAGCCATGAAAGTCTTCTCAGGCACTGCTAACGCCACACCCACTACAATCCATTGCGGGGTCCCTCAAGGATCCTGCACTGCACCCACACTTTACAACTTGTTTACTAAGCCTCTCTTTGACAAACTCGACTCACATGGTAGCACGTACACGAACTATGCGGACAACACACAAGTACTTCTACCTCTCTCAGGATCATACCACAAAGACGCCACGGCACTCCACATGATCTACTCCATCATCCAGGCTTGGATGGCAGTTAATGGCCTCTGCCTTAATGGAGACAAGACTGAGATCATGATACTAGGTCAACAGAGCACCTTAGACAAACTGGACAAACTGTACGCCAACTTCTCCATTGACAACTCCATCATCCCCGTATCCACAGCTGTCAAGACACTGGGAGTATACCTAGACCCCTCACTGTCAATGACCAGACAAGTCAGCGCAATCACTTCCTCATCTGCGCATACCACCAAACTTATAAACGCCATCAAGCCATACCTCTCAAAACCTAACTGCCTTTCAATAGCCAGAGCAACCATTGGAGCCAAACTGGACTATTGCAATGCCCTCCTAACAGGCACATCGGCAAAAAACCTTAACAGACTACAAGTCACCCAGAACAATGCTCTCTGGGCCACTCTTAGCATCCCAAGAAGAGAGCATATCACCCACGCCAGACACTCAGCCCAATGGCTCCCGGTCAAAGAGCAGATCACACTCAAAATCCTCACCCACACACACAAATGCCTCTCTCTTTCCACCCCGTCCTACCTATCAGAGACCATCTACAATCCCTCCTCCTCACGTCCCACCAGGACGCAATACACCAACTTACTCCATATCCCACGCATCAAAAAAGCCAAAGCCGGTGCCCTAAGCTTCCCCTACATTGCTGCCAAGTCCTGGAACGCTCTACCTGCAGACATTAGAGCGGAGAACTCACTCTCGATTTTTCATAGGAAACTTAAGACCTCCTTCCTTGCACAATAATATGTGACACTCGCTAACCTATGTAAATATACTGCACTGTAAATTTGTAAAAATGTCATACCTGCTCCTGTAAATTATGAATTACTTGTGTATATGCAACTAAGATATGTCAGTAACAAGCGCCACGATGCCCCAGGGCTTACGTGCACTCTACAAATCCGAATAAATAAATAAATGAAAGGAAGGACCCAAGTTGGACCTGGGAGGGTCAATCTGAGAGGAAGGAGGTCAGCCAGGCCACAGCCTGATCAGTGATACCCAGGTTTTCACGGAGACGGTTGAGCAGGATGGTATGGTTGACCGTGTCGAAGGCAGAAGAGAGATTGAGGAGGATGAGGACAGAGGGAATGGTAGAGTTAAGGTTGGAGAGCAGTTCTTCATGGATGTTCAGGAGAGCTGTTTCCATGCTTCTGGCAGCTCTGAAGCCAGACTGGTGGTCATGGAGACAGCCAACAGAATTGGAATGAAGGTTAAGCTGAGAGATGGCCAACTTTTCTGGGAGTTTGCCCAGAAAGGGAGTAATCGAAATTGGGTGATAGTTAGGACAAGAAGGATCAGCTGTGGGTTTCTTGATTGGAGGATGCACAAAGGAGTGCTTCAGAGGGGAGGGGTAGGATCCCGAGGCAAAGGAGTGGTTGCAGAAATCAACAAGGGCCGGAGCGAGGGATACGAGCTGATACTCACAAACCCAGCAATTGAGGTTGTTAGATGTCACCTAGTGAAACCACTACATAGCACAGTCAGCTTCGCTGGGAGAATACGTTCATGATTGCGCATCATATCGGGACAGGATGGCAGGGAATCCCAGGTGCAAGAAGACCCCAAAGAGAACCCAAAGAGAGGGTAAAGAGAGGGGAAACATGCTCTTTGTTGGCAGGTCTCTGGCAATAGCTTTGAGCATGGGGTGCCAGCACACTGGTGCTGCAGTAGTGTACCATCATGAGGACGAATTTCGCATTTGGTCTCAAATGTGGTTGTCAGCTCATTATTCGGCACAGGTGGCAGAATTGGTGACTTTAATAACTGCACTAAACATCTCAGAAGGGCACATGGTCAACATTTATTCAGACTCAGCATATACCACCTCAACGGTGCACACAGGGTTGGATTGATGGGAAAGGAGGGAATATGATGGGAAAGGAGGGAATTTAAAAGCAGTGATTGGCCCCCTGTTCAGCATGCAGAATTATTGGCACGACTCATTGAGGTGTTACCCCTCCCAGTGGAGGTAGCCATAATAAAATGCAACGCCCACACAGGAGGCATGTACTTCATTTCACAGGGCAATGACAGGGCCGATAGAGCAGCCAAAGAAGCAGCCTAAAGGCCTGAAGGAACTATCAAATTACTCCAAGGTAAAACAGAAAAGGTACCCATAATGGCACTCGTATCCAAGCGACCAGAGAGCCTTAATAATACTGAGACCTTTAACCCACTGCCCATTGTTCAGATAATAGAACTGTATGGTGAAGTGCCCCAAGAGGAAAAAGAGCTATGGCTCTTTCTCCCCTACAGATCTGGTGTGGAGACAAAACAGCACAGTCAAACCCGTAATGCTTAAGAAATGACTTAATGTAGCATTAGAGCATCTCCAATATCCAGCCCACATCAAAGGAACATGTGGCCGCCAACATTAATGAGGGGTGGTTAGTGCTCAATCGTTATGAGATGGTTCCAAATTTATAAATAATTGTACCACCTGTCAGAAATTCCTAGTGGGACACATACTAACAACTGTCAGGGAAAAGTTACTGCACCCAAAGAGGCCCTTCCGGCATCGAGATGAAAGATAGGTGTGCCTCCTACAAGTACATGATAGTAGTGGCATGTTCTTTTTCACGTTTGCTTCAGATGGCACCCTGTGCCCATAACGATGCAAAGCCAGCTGGCAAATTTCTAGTTTCAGAGGTATTCCTAAGGTGGGGAATATGTGATGAATTGAGGTCAGACAATGGGTAACACTTTGCCAACAACCTCTTTAAGGAGGTTACAACCCTCTTAGGAATAAAGCACTGACTATGCTCAGTGTACCACCCTCAAGCTAACGGACTGTTGAATTCTTAAATGGTTTGCTTAAAGAGCACATGGCCAAGATGTCGGTGACACCTGGCAAAAATGGGCTCTACCACTTGACTATTGCTTTATTTGTCCTAGGCAATTCACCTGTCGTGCATCATCACGTGAATCCGCACTAAATTTTTACTGGCTTGAGAATGCATGCCCCTCTTATTCTTGCATGTACAATTTCAGATGCTAACAGCTCTGCTCAGAAACTGGTGGAATAATTCACTACATACTTGAAAGAACTTACAAAGTCTCTCAAATACATATCTCGTCAGGTACACCCAAGCTCAAACTGGCTGGCCAATGACTCTTCACAAACTAAAAGTACAAGCGAAAAGACATTTGCACCAGTGGCCCTGCCCATCTACCCAGGGAGCTGAGTTTTCCTGTGCAACTTTACCAGATCGTGGAAGGTGCCTCGTTTTACAGGCCCGCATACAGTCATCTACTCCACCCCAACAGCCATCAAGGTAGCTAACCACCGCGCATAGATCCATCATTCCGGTGTTCACAGAGAAAACAGTGTTGGCCCCCTCGAAGGAGAGGAGATGGGAACCACTTGACAGGAAGTATTGCCTAGTTGTCATTGACTTTTTTCTCTGCTATTAGATTGTACAGGAGGCCTGTGGAGGAGGAAAAAATTGGCCCCGCAGTAAAAGTAGAAACAGTACAAGAAAGAAATATAACGTCTTTTGGTGTAGTGTAGAGTTTTTGTGTATTGCCTTTCTTTTTATTTGTTTTCTAGTCGCTATCATCTTTTATTATTATTAATATGGTATTTATTGAGTGTGGACCTAGCTTTGAGGAGCAATGGAGCGCGTTACAGAGGCATACACCAATGCAGATATATAATGGAGTGCTTTACAGAGGTTTACTAGACAGCACTAATAGAAGTAATGATGACCTAAGCAGAAGCTGAGTTTATGCAATGCAAATAGGTTTCAAGGTGGTATTGGGGAAAGACAGGTGTAAGGAACTCATGGTGGCAATAGTAAAGACACACACAAGTGATCACAGTTCAAGGGTGTTTATTAAACTGTACAAATGGGTGAGAAAAATGCCTAATCTAAACCTAAATCTAGGATGGGAGAAAGCTACGACCATCAAATAATAATAAAGCAGTCCTAGTGGCGTCTTGTCAAATAAAAAGGGTCTGTACTAAAAAACCTATTGCCAATCCTTACTTCTAAGTTACATAAGAGTGTAGGAGTGTTTACAAGAAAAGAAAGAGGTGTTCACAAAATGTTAAGCCGGAATGTTATAGCCGGGGTCTCCCTTCCCCACATTTTTAGCACGGGACAAGGCAGGCCTCTCGAGCACAGCACACTCTTGGGCTTCTCCAGCAGCACGAGGTTACAGTTCCTTTCAGCGATATCAGGACCTTCAGTGGTGAAGTCTCTTTTCGACAAAGTCTCTTGCCTCTGAGGGCCTGATGGGACAAAAATAACAAAACAAAAGTTCCTTTCTGTAATCTTTTAGGTTGGGTGATGACTCTTTACCCCTGGATCCCCCTCAACCCAGGCTTCGATCCTTTCGAATGTTAGCCTCCCTTCGTCGGGTTAACTACGGCCTTTCACTCAAAATCTCTTCACCTGTAGTATTCACGAGTCTCAACGCTCTTTTAAACAACCTTTCACTGTGGACATCCCTCAGCCAGGTTCGCTCTTGTCCACATAATGTTCACGGGGTTATCTTGCTTCACCCCGCTTTGCACGCATCCCTCAGCCGGGTTCACATTTGCCAGTTACACCATTCGCTTTACTTCATCACAATGCGGGATTCACTTCCCTTAGCTTTCTTCTTGGTTACGGGTCAAAGACTTATGACTGTACAAGAGGTTTTACTCAACCCTCATTTGACCACTTTGACCTCCTAAATCGGCCCCTCCTAGGGCCTACTGGTATCTGTAGTTTTAACAAAAGGGGACCAACCAGCGTCTTTCAAAAAGTGCCCTAGTGGCGCTGGACCACTCTGCATCTGATCTTTCCGTGGGTTTTAAAAGTTCAGTAAACACATATGTTCTTTGTTCAAATCATGCTGCTGTTTGCAACCTTTGCTCAACACAGCTTGGTCTATTATTTGTTCTCCCTCCCACTCACTGACTGCACTGAACTCTTTGGTGTTTCTTGTCTCTGGAGTCAATGATGGTACCACAGTAACAAGCGCCTCTCTCCACCTTCGTTATCAGTATGGGAGGGCTCTGTGCACTTTTGACATCAGTTGCACCACACGCTAGCCGTAGCTCCTGGTCTTATAATTCCTCTTTCGGAGGCTTTGCGTGTCTGGGTCAAAAAAGGCAAGGGTACTTCCCTCCTGGTCATCCCATCCAGTCTCCCCGCCTTTTTCCTCCTCTTGAACTGCCATCCTGGAACAGTCGCCCACTCACTCATTTTTTCTTGTTCAAAGTGTGCTCCTGTGCTCCATCCTTTATCCCTGTGGGGAAGGGAAAGGGCCATCAGGCGTATGTAGTTATTGTCAATTGCCTGACTCTGCCTGACCCTTGTGTTGGGACATGTCAAGTAAACGGCCCTGGTGTTAGTCTGTTGTCTTTCATGGTGTAAGAAAGTGTTTGTGTCGGAAAGGGGGGCGGAGGGGTAGAGCTTCTGAATATCCTACAAGGTAGAAAGGGGAAAAGGTGTTATATGGAAGGGGGTACCATGTCTCATCTGTCAGTGTTGCACTTCCACTCCCCGAGGATCCCCTATCCAAATGATCCTCAGCTACTGGTCCACCTCCAGGAACTGTATCCAATAGCAAAGGCCATGTCCTGACCACCTGGATGACAGATCCCCGGGAACTAGCAGGTGAGACACCTTCAGGTTTCTCACACAGTACACGGCATCTGGTAATGTGTGGTACGATGATATGGGACGTTTTGGGCGAAGGAGGGCAAATGACGTTATGTGTGCTCGCTCATCCTGCATGTCACAGAGATGCCCAAGCTTTTCCTGCCCCAAGGGGTCATGATGGAGGAAGAGGGGTTAGTGGGGTTTGAGTAGGAAGTAGTTTGCAAAAATGAATGATAGCTGTAGAGCAAAGTGGAATAAATATGTGCATGCTTCAACTTGGACAGATGAGAGACACACAACCAGTAAACATTAAGAATCGTACATGATTTTCCTTATGTTTCAGATCCACTGGGGGCAACACATCTGGGATCTAATCCTGGCTACACCAAGGTGATTTATTTATTTATTTATTGTACATTTGTATGGTGCCTATACACAAGTTTATCCAGGCACCACAAGACAAAATGGGGGGGGGGGGGCATAGGGAAAAACAGCAGTAACGGTCGTACTAGGCCATGACATTCTTACTGTGCAAGTGTAATGACAGAGAAGTGCAGAGGAGGATGGAAGTAGGGGGACAGCGGTTGTATGGGGAAGGGAGGGAGGGGGTGAAGTACAGGAGTGGGAGCCCAGGGGGATGGGAAAGTGCAAAGGGAGCCACAATGGCAAGTGGGAGAGGGAGGACAAGTGCGGAGGATGGGTGGACCAGACTCAGGCTAGTCTGGGAAAGATGCCAGAAGGAAAGTGCTGATAGGGATGCTGGCGAAGACTGGTCAAGGTGTTACACTCATAAGGTACCAGGTACCAGTCTCAGTGGCAGTGGAAGATTAGCGCGGGAGGGAGAGAGGAAAGCAGGGGGCGAAGAGGAGAGTCATTAGAAGTTTCCGGAACTTACGAAAATATGGCTCAAGTCTGAGGGGGCAGGGAGGCCATACCAGAGGGAGGCTCCTGCCAAGGAAAGGAATCTACCTCCCACCCTCTGCTTGGTAAACCACCTGCCATGCAGAGAGTTGGAGCTAGAAGACCGAAGAACTCTAGCCGGGAGGTATTTAGGGAGAGAAGGTTGGATTTAGAGAGGTCTCAGGCCCCAGAGAGCTTTGTGGATTATGCAAAGGGTCTTGAATTTGATCCTTGCATTACCGGAAGCCAGTGCAGAGATTTTAGAGCTGGAGCGATGCAGTCCCTGGGCTTGAGGCCAAGGATAGGTCTTGTAGCCCTATTTTGTATTAGTTGAAGAGGGTGAAGGAAAGAAAGAGCCAGATTGAGGAAGAGGCTGTTGCAGAAGTCAATCCAAGAGAGAACTAGAGCTCTGGAGACATTGAGCTTCTGGGGGAAGGTGAGGAAAGGGAGGAGGAGGTGAAGCTGAAAGTTGGACTTCTTGACAAGGTCTGTGATGTACCGGGAGAAGGAGAGAGAAGAGTCAATGATGACCCCAAGGTTTTTTGCCTCACAAGAAGGGGAGGGGACCCAAGGAGGGGGTCCAGAGAGAGGGGGGGAAACAAGGAGCAGGTGTCCCAATGAGAAGGATCTCCATCTTACTGGCATTAGGGCAGAGATCATTGTCAGAGCACCCCATGCCTGGATGGCAGTCAGGCAGTCAGGCAGTCGGGGATGAGAGAGGATGGAGAGGAGGTAGAAGGGAGCGAAAAGGAGAGCAGTGTCTTGTCAGCATAGCACTGGAAGTGAGGAGAGAAGGTGGAGATCAAGTGAGCCAGAGGGACAAGGTAGATATTGTAGAGCCATGGCGATAGTATAGAGCCCTGAGCAACGCCACAGGTAGAGAGTGAGGTGGAGGATAGGAAAGGGCCCAATTGCACTTGGAAGGGTCATTTGAAAGGAAGGAGGTCAGCAACGCCAGGGCCTGGTCTGTGGTGCCAAGGGGATCACAGAGACGATTTATGAGGATGGCATGATTGACTGTGGGTTATTTGGGAGATTACCCACTTCTCCGTGAGTTTGCCCAAGAAAAGTGTGACATAGATAGGTCCAGTGGCAAAGGAGTGGGAGAGAAGGAGGACAGTATGGGGGGATGAGGGTGGCCAAGCTAGGCAAGAGAAGAGAGTGTTTGGGGAGGGGAGTTGATAACAGTGAGGACGGGATGTCCTGATCTTTGGAGAAGTGGAAGGCCAGTGCAGTGCAGCGGGCCTGGGAGGGAAGAGGAGCGGAGAAGACTGCAGTAGGATTGGCAAGCTCCTTGCAGATTTTGAAAAGTTGAGCCGTGCTATTTGTGGCCACAGAGAGGCAGGCTTGGACAGGAGCCCTCTTCTTGGAGAGGATGGTGAGAAGATATTGCCTTTGGAGCAGGTGGCAGGCCAGTTTGTCAGAGGATGTACCTGAGTCCTGCTGCTTCCGCTCAGCAGCTTTGCACTTGCGTTTGAAAGCTGCCAAGTCGGATTCATACCAAGAGTTGCAGTTGGATGCATTCTTTATGCGGATCCTCATGACAGTGGCAAGTATGTCCAGAGTGTTGGAGATGAAGAGATGGAGGTTAGACAGTGCTGAGTCTGTAGAAGAGTCGGGGGTAGGGGAAGGAGGAGGGATGAAGGTGGCAGTGAATGCAGTGACTGACACGTTTCATCGGTCAAATGACGGAGAAGGAGACTGGCAGTGTGGGCAGAGGCATCGTCAGAGGGCCAGGGATCTCAAGGTGGGAGGAGAGGAGAGAGTGGTCTGACCAGGGGAGAGCAGTAGTTTGAGGGTTGAAGTGAGGGATGTCCGTTGAGATGAGAGCATCCAGGGTGTGTCCAGCGGAGTGGGTTGGGCCAGAGGGAAGAATGATGAGCATCCCAGCACTGAAGAGCAGGAGAGCGGCAGTTTTGGACCACTGGAGGGTGTGTGGGACCTTAGCGTATGCCCAGCTGCCTCCCAACTGCGGGGGGCTATGCTCCCTTGTCACATTGCAGAGCCCTACTGAGGTAGTGCCTTGGGCGGAATTGATGCCCTTCAGTGACCATCCTGCGGTACTCAAGGGAAAGATGATGGGGGAAGAAAGAGTACAAGAAGGGCGGACACAGACATTGAAAAGAAACAGGCGCAGCAGCAACTATTGGTCCAGCAAATCACAGAACGTTTGGCTGCAGTTTTGTTTGTTCTCAGAGATATCTGCTTTATTTGCGTCCTTCCGCCTTCCTCGAGTCAAAGCTGTTACCAATGCAAATGGCTGCAGGTGACCTGCTATGAGGTGCTGCAACTGGCAAATTCGACTGAAAATGGAGTCAGTGCAGTAAGGCAAGAGCTTCGGCCAGTCAGCCTGGTGGCACTTGAGAACAGATATGTGTTGGATATGATTACTGCATTGGAGGTTGGCATCTGCCACAAAATAGACAGTAGCTTCTGCACAATAATACCAGTTAACAACCCAGCTCACGGACCTTTGACGAAGGCCATATAGGAAATTCGTACTCTCCATGAGACTATAACAAGGGAAACAAATGCAGTATCATCGCACAACTGGTTTGACTCTCTTTTTGCGAGTCCTAACGTGGTTGGCGAAAAATTTTAAAGTAGCTGTTCCAGTGCTCTTTCTGGTGCTCATCACCTTCTGTGCAGTTTGGCTAATATTAAGGCACTGCAAGAACAATGGGGGGAGGAGGAGATATATGATGTCCCTAAATGTTGACGGGACGGGAGATAAGGCACATAGTAAACACTTGGGTTTAACACAGTCTGAACAAATTAGCATAATGCACAAAGGCTGGTTACAATGCTTCCTGTAAACCTGGAGGCATATGATGCCTTTTGGGTGACATACTCAGATGATGGGCTTTTGCCTGCAGGGAGTATGAGGTCCAAGGGGGGAGCATGGATAGGGTAACAAGGCTGTGTATCCTTAAGGTGGAAAGTAAAACTTGACAAGCAAGAAGGTGTTGATCGATGGATCACTCAAAGGGGGTAATGCAGTAAAGGTGTACATTTAGCACCGCAAATGGGGCACCTGTCAATTATGTAACTGATGGGGGGGGGTCGCAGCCGCGAAGGGGCACTCCTGGGGGTGAGAACATCATTGCCCGCTGCACTGTGTAACTTATATGCAGTGTGCACATGTTCAGCCAGAGAAGTCTGTGGAGAAGAGTGGAGTTGGGGGTACCGAGAGGGGAATGGGGCAGAGGGGCACAAATGGGATAGATACAAGAGGTAGGGGTAGTGGGTAGAAAAGGTAGTGTAGCACAGTGTGAAGAACAACATAACCATTTATATGTATAGGCTGCAGGTAAGTAAAGCATTTGTTGTTTCATAGCCACGGGGCTTGTGTCTTGGGTAACCATAAATTTCTCCCACGCTAAGCTACAGCAGTGGGCTGGAGAAATGTTGCTGGTTAGTAGTTCCCAGGAGAACGTAGTCAGGGGAATGGAACTAGTAGATACTGTAAGGAAGGCATGGTATCAAACAGTGAAGACAGACACAAGTGCTCACAGTTCAAGCGTGTTTATTGAACTTCAAGGGTTTGGGAAAACCCTAGCTAAACCTAAATCTAAGGTTGGGAGCGAGCTACGACCATCAAAATATATATAATGCAGTCCTAGGACTGTCTTCATCAAAATAACCTTACGCTGACCTTACGTGCATGTAGCTCAGACATAGGGGACTATTTGGCAAATCACTATACATTGCTGTCATAGACTTAGAGGCAGCCTTTGATAACATTGAAATAAACAGACTGTGGCAAAAACTAAGATAGTAGAAGTTAGATATTGGCCTTCTGGAGATTAGACAGTTATTGAACACAGGTACGACAACCAAAGTAAAATTGAACAATCAGGGAGAATTGTCCAGTGCAATTAATGTGACAAAGGGGGTGAGACAGGGTTGTACTCTGGTGCCCACATTGTTTAATCTTTATATGGCGGACCTGGGGAAAAAAATCAAGGGTGGAAGGGTCTAGCTCCCAAATGGAAAGATCTCAAGGTGAACATTCTGGCCTACGCTGACGATTTGGTGCTGATAGACTACACTCCTGCAGGGTTACAACGTACCCTGGAGGGTGTGGAAAGCTTTCTACACAACAATCAACTAAAGAGAAATCCCAAAAAATCATTCATTATGTCCTTTACGAAAAAGCAGAAGACCAGAGGATTTACCTGGAGATTAAACAATCAACCTGTCACTATAGTAACTACTATAAGTTACCTAGGTCTACTGATCTCTTCTAGGGACCTAGTAAAAAAACAAAAGGGGAAAATGAGGGAGAACATGTTGTCCTGTATCTCTCTGATGAAAGTAGCAAAGAGGAAATCGTGTATGTTTTCCCTGGTACCACAGATTGAACTCTATACACTTAAAATAACAGCAATGTTGTTATATGGTTGTGAACTAACTGTCTTTAAAAATCAAAAGTTTTTGGACTTCTTAGAAGGAAATATTTGGAAGGTAGTTCTGGGACTGCCAAAGACTGCAGCGATCAGTGCAATACGGTTGAAGTTGGGACTTAAATCATGGTGGGCACAATACATGAAACGTAGTCTGACTTTATTCTACAATATGCTAATGGCTGAAGAACTTAATTTGGGGTTCTACCTGAGTGAGGGTTTCACAAATAGTTGGAAGGAATGCCCATATTTAAAAAAATTCAGCTAAGGTGCCCTCTATTTCAAGACCCAATGCTAATAGCTATGTCAGACTCTGATTATGTTAGTAAGAACAAAATGAGACAGTGGGACAAGACTAATGATGTCCTGGATTTGGAAAGACTGAAGCTGTTCAGAAGCAAACCAAAAAATTATATACCGAAAGCGACTTTAAGAATATACATACTTAAATTCCCTTCACAGAAAGACAGGACACAGTATTTGAAATTTAGATTAAATGCACTGTTCTCTTTAGAAGTTATTGGGCCCAAACTGTAACTCCCTAAATCCTTTTGTGGCCGTAGAGCCTGTGGCAAAACAGAAATGTAATCCTTATTTCACTTTGTGCTAAAATGTCCTGCATTTTTGGTGGAGAGGTCTAGACTACTGGGCTCTTTTGTGCATTCTACGGAATCAGTCGTTACAGACCTGTTATGGGACAGACTGGTGACAACGAATAATCAATCCTTGATTCTAGTATTGTGTAAATCATTGGAATTAGGTTTTTCAAAACTCAAACTGATTAAGCAGCAAGGTGAGGAAGAGTAGCGGAATGTTTGGGATGACTAGTAATCAGGAATGTTATGTAAACACCTGATCCTCTGAGGTCTGTATCATGGGGCAGGTTTCTGCTGAATAGCTGTTTTGTATTGTTTGTATTTTAACTGTTGAAAGTTTCTTGTAAACTGGAATACACTGAATAAAAAAAATTCAAAACACAATAAAAGGGCTTATAGTAGTATAAACTATTGCCAAGCCCTACTTCAAAACAATAAATAGTGTGGGAAATGATTTAGATAACAGAAAGTGTGTCATGAAACAATAAGGGTAGTAGAAACCCAGTGTATATTGACACTGGATCCGTGAGAGGTGATTCACGTATAATATCTTTCAACAAATGAGAGATCTAGACACTCAATGTATATTCAGTCTTGATTTAATCAGAGCGTAATGGCCAATTGTTCGATGGGCATGTGTGGTGCGGTGTGGTGCTGGTTACATGCGATCTAACGATCACTGTGACCGTGCAACTTCTTCTCTGCTGCCCTATAGCCTCCAAGTGGCTATCCAACACCATAATCCAAGGACTGAAAACCCATCTATATAAGCTGCCTTGATAAAGACCTTTGGTCGAAACATGTGTTGGTTTTCCTCATGTGGCCTTCGCATATAACCTGTACAACATGTGCCCAGCGAACAACTGCCCATTACGCTCTGATTAAATCAAGACTGAATATACATTGAGTGTCTTAATCTCTATTTGTTAAAAAACATTATACGTGATCACCTCTCACCGATCCAGCGCCAATATACAGAGGGTTTCTATTACCCTTACTGCCTCAACATATGGGAATCTACAAGCATTTTGCAATGAAACCCTGCACACGGGTGCAGGAATGAAACAGGCATCTACAGGAAATGATCCAGCGCAAGGATCTGTCTTTCCTACAAGCTCTCAACCTTGAATTGCACAAGTGTCATGAAACAATATTTCAGGATGAATGGATAGTTGGTTCCTCTTCCCCACATTTTCACCACGGGACAAGACGGCACACTTGGGTTTGGAACACAATTCAGTTTGGCTAATCACAAGGGCACGGTTCCAGTTCATATATCAGCTATCCGCTACAAAACAATCTGTTGCTCAATAAAGGAAGGCTTCTCCCTCGCAAGATAAAAGTTAACAAAGATTGTTCAAAGTTCCTTTCCTCAGGAGTTTACTTTTTAACCAACAAAAGTATTTTATTCCACTGTGAGGCCTCCTCCGTCGGGCTCAGACTCCTAGTTCACTTTACAATGTACAATAGGCCTCTCTCTGTCTGACTCAGGCCTCTGTATGGTTCTGTTCTTAATTCACACCACTTTCACCTTTGACTTTGAGTCCTCCTCCGTCGGGCTCAGACTCCTATTTCTTTCACAGTTCCCTACAAATTGGAGACTTTCGATTGTGCAAAGGATTTGACTCAAACCCTTGCAGGACCAATTTGATTCTCTTCCTCATAAATCATATTCACATTTCATACGTTCTGTCAGTGGGATACAGTCAGGCAGAGACCTTTCGATTGGGCACACATGCGGTGCCGGACCACTCTTGTACTTAGTATCGTGTGTTCACTTCTCAAAGTTCAGAAAACAATTATCAACGTTCCCTTTTTATTTGAGTCTTTCATCAAACGTCTTTTCGATTCAACTTCATAGGACACTTTGTTACCGCCCGTAACCTTCGTTCATACCCATCCCGGTTTCACACAGTTGCCTTCAACTCACTGGCTGTACACAAGGTGCAGCTCGAGGCTTTGATTATGGAATCACGGCGATACCACAGCGGCTGTCCCTCTCCCCCGACTCGACTAGTCAGGCAGGAGGGCCCCTGGTATCTCGGACACACATTACAGGATTCTCTGGCCTCACTTCTCCGCCTCACACGCGCTGCTTCTGAGTTTTCCACAGCCCACCGGTTACTTGTCAAATGGCCCAAGGGATTCTCCCTCTTGGTTTCATTGTGCGACTTTCTGTCTGGCTTCCTTGATTCAGCTGTAGTCTGGAATAGGCTGCTCCTTCGTGTGCTGTGTCTCTCTCGTTCCTGGCCTTGCTCGAAGTGTGTTCCAGTGCTTTTTATCCAGGTGGGGAAGGTAAAGGGGATTCAGGTATGAGTTGTTCTAGGCAATTGCCTGACTCTACTTGACCACAGCAGCGGGACATGTTCGAGTATGTCTTTCCCCAGTGTGTAAAGGGAATGTATATGTGTTCATGCAGGGAAGTGGGGGGGGTTACAAAACTCATGTACTTGATCAGGAAAGAGGGAGTAAAGGTTTTAAAGGGAGGGGGAAACAGCGTCTCACCATTTGGTGTTGCACATCCACTCCCCAAGGATTCCCCATTCAGGTGATCCTCCCGCACTGGTCCACCTGTGGGGTCTGGATCCAATAGCGATGGCCGTGGCCCGGCCACTTGGATGACAGACCCCTGAGGACTGGTAAGTGAGACACTTTCCGGTTTCTCACAATACTTTCGAGGTCAGCGAGCTAGGAACCTGGATGCTCGCTGGGAACTTGCAGGGAATTACAATGAAATGCTGTCAAATAAAATCGAATCACGGTGAGGTACATGGTTTACAAATCTCCCCTTGGCAGATGGTCATGGGAAGACGCTGTGGGGCGAAGGGACGAGCGACGGGGAACTGATCACCAGGGAATGTTTTGGTGTCCCTAAGGTGCAACAGTATTTTGTGTACCTGCGGATGTCCACAGGGCACTTCATTTGTTGGATGCCGTGTGAATGTCTCCCCTTTGTCTGTGTCTAGTGTGTTCAATGGGGGATGACCAATAAAGTTCCAGTGGTCAGCGCAATCACATAATCCCTTAAAACGTAATCGTGGGGTGGTGTGGGAAAGTTTGTGACGTCACGATGGGTGGTGTTGGACAATGGGGGCCAGGATGGCGTGAACCAATTACAATCATTCAATGTCTGAATATAGGGGACTGGCGTATTCCCACCAATCAGCTTTTTTAAGGGGTTTCAGAAAATGTTTCAACTGTGTGTATGCAAATTATGTCCTTTCTGTATAAAAGGTTTGCCTGCTGTGGGCGGCGTTGACAGCTCACGCCACTCAGTTCCGTTCCACAGGGCTGTTTGAACCCTGCTTTCGCAGCTGCGTACTGGGCCTAAATAAATTGGGTTACTTTATGCTTGTTGTATGCTCCTTTTGGATTACTTTGGTGTTCCAGTTGTTACTTGCCTTGGCGGACCCCTGATACAGCTCCTTGACCTAAAGAAGTCAGTTTCCATTGTTCACCAAACTTAAATAATACACGTCAGGATATTTTATTGCATGCTGCTGGGGCTCTAAAGCTATTGCTTGTCTGTTGTTGACAAGTACATTCTGCTCTGGTCAATGAATCCTGCAGTGCATTCTGTGGTCACTGTATAGTTTGTGTGTTCACTATGGCACAACACCTTTAGCATTCTCACCTTTCTGTGGGGATTATATTAATTATATGCAATAGCTGGAGGTGAAATGTATATTGAACAATTTGAGTGTTGCAATGGTTTAGAAGATAGCTCTGTGTGTTAAACACTCATTGCAGAGATTTGTGTTCAAATGAAAGATTACAATACCAAATTCCAGCACGGCCTTTCCAATGTCTGAAGTTGATAAACCAGCGTGCCTATGTACTTTGCTCTGGAGCACAACAGGTGCTATTATCATCAATGTACCTGCACCAGATAACAGTTCCTACGAAAGCTAGCATAGCCTCAGCACGGAGGCCTAGAATCTGGTTCCTTCGGACTGGGTGGGGGGGTTGTAAAACCTAGGTAGTCACCTCCAACGATGAGCATAAAGTGTAAGTCCGGAGAAGTGGCCAGGAATCCAAATTCAAGATTGTGGAGCCAAAGCATTCAGACGATACAGTGATCCTGGGCAAATCATCTTAAATTACTTACAATACTATGCTTTCTTCTGTGAAAAGGTGTGCCTTCTGACATGCAGGTGGCATTGCTTAGCCCATTAGCTGATTCTTCTTTTTATGTAGGCCATTTGAGTGGAAGGTTTCTAGACAGAAGGAAGCCGACCAGATATCACAAGCCTCTTGCAAGCATATTTTAAGGCATAAAAAACGTTTTTCACTTTTGTACAATTCACATGCTCTTCTGCACATCATAAAAGCCCGTGTTTTGGGTGTATTGAAAGCTTTAACCTACAAAAAAAAAACTAAAGTGAAATCTTTTATGATCACATCATTTAGTATGCTGGTACTTGTATAGTTCCCTTGGTGGTGGAGATAAAGATGCTGGAGTCATTGCCATTTTGCAAAATATGCTTCTATGTCTTGTTTTTCAAAATTGCCTTATTGGGTTATGCGATATCTGTACTTTCTAAATCAGTTCTGTAAAATGGGATTATTTTAGTTCATGAAATCCAAACATTAACAAATAATTGCTTGATTATGGAACTGGAAAAGAAATTAGCAAAGTGCAGAAATTGCAGATTGGGCATACATCTCAGCTTCACCTCTTAACCAATGTGTGACCCTGGACATCTCATGGAATCTTGCATTGCCTCACCTGTCAAAACTGCCAGTGCCTAAACCTAAACTGTCAGTCCTTCAGAATGATTTCCTTCTCGGGACATGATCTTCAAAAAGAAATCTCATGGTTACACTAACTATAGTGTTGTTTCATCTATAATAATAGTGACAATGATATATTACACACCACAGCCATGTGTTTCTTTGCTCTGTTATGACAACACTACTTGAAAAACATGTGTATTTTCAAAACTCAGTCTTTCTGGCTATGGACCTCTTCCTGATAGTTTCTAATCTGCATCCACTTACTATGCTATGGCATGCGTAGCTTTCTCATTGCTTCCAATTGGACTCCTCTATTCATGCTTGAGCACTTGTGCGTTCTGTGAGGCAGCCGATCCGAGTCCTCATTCTATTCTGGGTTAATGCACCTTTTTTCATAGAATCTGTGTCCTGCATTTATTATACGGCTGGTATACCTTTCTTGTGGCTGCTATAGATAAAATAAAAGTGCCCTGTACCTATGCTAGAACACAAGTATCCTTGTCGTGGACTGCTAAAGTTGAACTTGAAATGCTGCTTGTTAATTATTTTCATTACTGCCAGAATGAAGAGGGTAAGGGGACTGAAAGGGTGTACCCATGCTTATTTTGATCGCTGCAAGGCAAAATTTCAAGATATGGGTTGTAACTGCGATGAGGGGGTTGCGACAATATTTTCTGGATCCCTTCATATCTTCGGTTCAGTCTAAGTGGGGACACAAAGATGTCTGTGACCCAAGCCACAACATTGCATAAAGTAGCCCTGTGAAGAAGGGTGCACTTTCTGGGCCTGCCCTTTTAATACTAGTGTGGTCAGAGGGGTGAATTCTATGCCTTCAAAAAGGAGCAATACGATTGGTTAAAAATAAATCCTAAGAGTTTTTTTTTTAGCTCACAGCATCTCATTGGCAACAGTCCTTGCATGTTTTGGATATTTGAACTGTGACTCGTCCAGGCAGCTCAGCTGATACATTGAAACTTGGAGCCGAATCAAAGCCCTGGCTTGGCTCTTCCTCCGAGTTTTGTGACCTGCCCACCTCAGCCCCACGACGAACATACACTTCATTGCAGGCTTCTGCTGACTGCATAGTCGAGCACCTGTCCTCCACGGGAGCCGTCGCCTCATCTCATCTCAGCTCTGTAAACTGCATGTACATTTTCCCTCCCAGCTTGGCTCTCCCAGCCTCCACTCCGACAGGCAAGGAGAATAAGCGCGCAATGATTTTTATTGGGAAAGCTGTAATCATTTTCATACGAGCTGACTTTTAGTTCCACTGAATTGTTACTTAAGTGAACATGAAAGCCCCTCATTCATCCCCGCTGCAAATAGCATGCTTTTATCCGAAAACTAACAATAATTTAACAATTATTTACTTTCCACCAGAAAGAAAAAAAAAGAGGCTGGATGTGCGTTTTGCCCGAGGCGACCAGATGCCCCAGTTTGCTCCGGCCAAGCCCAGTGGCGCTAATGGAGCCTGCCCGCTCCTGTCGGCTGCAATGAAAGCTGTGGCAGGCGCGCGACGCACGCGGCGGCCTGCGTCTGCCTGTGCGCGCGCTGCGTCTCGCCGTCCTCCCAGGCGGGGCGCCCTCGCGCCTGCGGCCTTCCTAACATCTGCAACCATCGGAGCCCGGGAGAAGCGGGCAGCGGGCCCAGGGGCGGGCCCGCTACCAGGCGCCCCTGCCCGCCGAAACAGAGGCTTCTGCCGGAGTGCAGGGGCACAGAGCCGGCCACAGAACAACAGCTATGGCTGCCAGTTAGAGGGTTGGCATGTCGGGCGTGGCCTGCGCCCAGGGCCGGCCTGGTTAACAGGGGGCGGGGCCAGGATGGGCAACTTTATTATTTATTTTTTTTAACCTCCTCGCTCCAGAGAGGAAGTTAAATAGGTGCCGTTAGCACCCCATTGTCATTGAATGAGGCCGCTGCCTCGGGTTCATTCAATGACAATGAGGTGCCGGCCACGCCTTCTTGCCACCACGCCAGCTCGGGGGAGCCCTTGAAAGACTCCCCGAAGCTGGCGTGGCGGGGGCACAAGGCGTCCTGGGGGGCGTGGCGCCCCGGGCAGTAGCCCGGCTCGCCCCCCTCCCCCTCAGGCCGGCTCTGCCTGCACCCACGGCACTACGAGCATTATGCGTGTAATTTACTGTACATCTCATACAAGTTGTAAGCACACGCTTGTCAATGTTAGGTAGCATCTGTGCAACCGTTAAACTGAACGTGTTTGGTAATTATGGCAGAGAAGGAAGCTCAAACCTAGAGACAAAGGGGACCATACACAGCAGAGGCATAGACAGGGTAGGGCCTGAGTGGGCAAGGCCCACCCGAAATGTGTAAATGCCCACTCAGCAGTGCTGTGTGTGCATTTACTGGTGTTAATGTCACTTAGGTGGGCCCAACTACATGAGATTTTGGACCCACTTGTTAGATAATCCAGGTTACGTCTCTAACAATACGGCCCAACATAACTACATATTGCATGTTTTTGGTAGTCCTTATCCATAGCTCTCAACCATTTCTGTCGCAAAGGCGGGTGAAACACCCAATTTTGTTTTTGGCGGGTGAGAGCCCATTAGAGTGAATGGGCATGCAGGAGGCTTGGCGGGTGAGTCCGCTCTTTGCAAGTCGGGTGCGTACATGCCAACCCTCCCAATTTAGGCAGGAGAGTCCCGATTTTTCAGTGAAAAATATTGCTATTTTTCACGCTCTCCCGGCTAAACTAACCGTAGCCCAAATGCATTCCTATGGGAAAATGCACGTCTCCCGACTTCCTTGGGGAAATCTCCCTCCCAGGTACGTCGCAATGTTGGCATGTATGCGGGGGACACCCGCCAAAAGCGTGTGAGTTGAGATCTTGCCTCATCCTCTGCTAAAGTCTATGGAGCAGATTCACAGAGCTTTTTTCACAAAGCCTTTTGAAGGAGCTAGTTCGATTTACCCCTGCAAAAGTAGTAATTTACTCAGATGAGGTAAAGTAACTATACTCTTATCATAAATGGATTTACTACTGATTTGCAAAAGGATTTTCTATTGGCGTACATTTAAGTGTAAATTACGCACCATTGCATACCTTAGACATGCACAGCTTGGAGCTAGAAAGTTATTGCGTAAGCAATGTACTGTATGGGATATAGAGTACATATGTGCTCACAACAGTGCATTCTCTAGAAGTGAATTGGATTATATTACTGAACAATAGCACCCATATGTGTCACTAATACTGACATCACTTAAGCCGTGTAGCCCAGAGGAAGAGTCAAGAGACTGAAACACGTGGTTGCAACATTTATTTTTGATTTTTGAAAACACGGATTCAAATCGAACAGACTACTATATAGATTCTTGATATTTATGTACAATAAAATAGAAACCTTTGAAATTAATTGGATTGATTTATGGCTTAAAACATTATGTCAGTGCACGCAGAGCAATTCAGTAGAACAAAGTAAACATGTGTTGTCATTGTTTATATATTGTATTAATTTTTGTTCAAGTTCCGTGTTGGACAATGGCTTCTGTGTTAGTGATTTAAGCCTCCAGGACCAAGGGAGGCGTAATGATAGTGGGATTATAACCCTCCCTGCGGGTTATAAATTAGAGAAGGCCATTATACAAAGAGATTGTGGCCCATTCCAAGTGTAGCAGGGTATTAGCACAAAGAATTGTGCAACTAAAAAGAAAACGTTAATAATTTCAGGAGCATGCACAGGTTAGAATGCTCACAATGAGATCTATTACAGACATTAGCACCTGGAAGGTCATCTAATGGCACCTCTCAGCCAATCAGGGAGCTCAGAAGGCGGTCCTTAGCCACCCTGGACCCAGGCCTTTAACTATCACCAAATTAATGTTGCTGCCATTTTTTATGATTGTTCATTTATCCACATTTATTCACAGTGACTCACTCTATGACCAACTCACTTAATGTTCACTGCTTTTTAGTGCATTAGATACTTCACTAAAAGGACTCATTTATTCTATGTTCACAAATTTAACATCAATAAATTAATAGATTATTCCAATGCAAAATGTATACATGGATTTTGGTTTTACTGATCAAAAGGTTTTGTGAGCCGTATCCCATTGCAATTGTATTGATTAATTAAGCATTTTGTAAAAATATGCAATATGTTTTTTATAACCAAAGTCTAAAAAAGGTGACTACACTGTAAGTGTCTGCCATACCGGATAGTGTGAGGGAAATACCCCTTGAGTCTTTATGGCTGCTGATTGCTGTGTAGATGCTTGTAAATATGCCTATAAAAGCGAACAAAAAAACGGAGTCGGAGATTTATAAGCCTTACGTCCAAGTACTTACTTAATCATAATAGCATATGCAAAGTCATTCTTACCTAGTTGGCTTATTCCTTTTGTGAAATTATAACTGCCCTCTCAAACGAGGAAAAACGTTGCCTGTAATGTCCCTCAACTTAAATAACGTCGAATTGCCACGTCTACTGCTAGTAGTCACCTTTTAGATCGATTTGTGAGAAATTTCAAAAACATTTTTCAGACTTTGGTTGAAGCAAAACCAACTTGTGTAATGGTTCTTTTTTTGCATCACTAGGCTCTGCATTTTTCTGGGTGCACTATTTCTTTTAGAAGGACAGGTAGGCTGAGAAATGATTGTGATTATATGGATTCACATTTGCATTAGGGGATTCTTTTTATGCATACTCTGATGAATCTAGTGAGATCATCCGTAAAACTCCGGTAGAGGCCTCCTCTCATATGTCCAGGGGAAGGCAGCCGCTACCTGATCCTGGGGGCGGTACTATGAGGGGGATCACATGGGAGGAGACTCCTATCAGGAGGAATTGGCGACCTCTTTAACTCATGACTTCCCTATTTCTACCGGAAGCATTGACGGCATATTGTAAAGTAGAGCAAATCAATGTAACTGCTATGCATATGACATCTCCTAACTCTAATAACATCCAGTTCAACAGTCAAACAGAAATAAGTAGACATAAAATATTTAAATCCATTGTGGACTTCAAGATCCATAATACCTGTGGTACTGGGACAAGGAAGAAGTACCAAGAGTCAATCAGGATCAAAAGTGCTACTGAAGAGAATATGCTGTCTAGTTGTTTGAAGGAAAAGCACCTAAGCGGGACATTTAAACTTGAAAATTGACCACAGCTGTGTGGAGGAGGAAGGGAAGATACCAAAGTGGTTGAAGCTACAGGTGAAACAAGAAGAGACTTCACTCTCCCAAGCTGTGGCTTGGGATCAGATCATATACGGAACAGGTGTGTGGAAAGGCGAGGAAGCGGACGTGACGGTTTCGACGAGGAGGACGTGAGATTGGGAGAGCCGTGGCCACTGAAAGTGGGACAGCAGAGGCTCCCAGAGAGAGAGGGACCCAGACGGCTAGAGAACCGAAGAGGTACCCAAGATGCGGAAGAGAAGAACCCCTGTGCCATGCAGCACATGAGGAGGACCTCGAAGCTGCCAACAGTAATCATTGATCCTTAGAAGAGATACAGGGCATGAGGGCTCATTGAATTCCCCTGAATTGATCCAGGGGAAGAAAACCCAACCCTGGCCACAGGGAGTACTCTCTAAAAGCTATAAGTTAGAACTTTGCACTGTTTTGTTGAACTGAAGACAGACAATTATTCTGTGTTCACTTTTGCTGTATGTATTAGTGTGAGGGTCAGATGCTTTTTGGATACTAGGTCCTCTTTCTTTAGTTTTAGTTTGCTATGTAGGGACTTCCTCGTTAGTATAGGGAAAGATAGGCGTTCATGTCAGTCCTTTTATTTTAATAAATCACACACACTGAGAAAACTTTACTTTGTGTCCCTCTCGTATTTCTGACCCCTCACATAACACACAATTATATATATTATGTATTTTTGTATTACTAACCATGACGATGGACCTGTGGTCCGAAATGCATCGGGTATGGATTCTGCCATCTCAGCTATGAGAATACAACAGTTGCATCAATAAAGGATGCTTATGAATAAGATTTATAGAATTAGCTTTACTTCTAAAAACCTGTATTTAATCCTGAGTGTGCGTACTGTGGAGTCGTTTTTACTACATTATGGTGTCACTGGTTTTGATGACCTTGATCATCAGAATTTTCATTGCTGCCATATTTCCTGATAGTGTGCTATTCAGGTTTCTGGTGGACACCTAAATGTGGCTATAATTATCATTACAAGTACTTACTTTTTGTGATGCCCGCCCACGACTCAGACGTAGGACAATAATTAGTACAAACATTGTTAGTATATTAGTCTATCTTTTGCACTAGCACAGTGTTGTGGAATGTTTGTGAATGTTTTCTTTCTTTGTCTCATTAAAATGGTAACACATTTTTAGGTTTGTTTTGTGAATGTGAATTAATTGACTAAATCATGCAAGTGCTAACGTTGGCCCCCGGGGCCATTACCCGACTGATAATGCGCCCTTATCTCTGAGTTATTAATTAATTCCTTAAATAGGTACTGCATCTCACATTTCTACTACTTTGTGATTTGGGCAGTTTGAAAACATTTTTTTTACGTTATTTGAAATGGTTGCTCACCACCCATTGGGGAAACGTCTTTTGTTACATTAATTTAATATTTTAATTACTTAAGAATATTAGGACTCTATATACTTGTAAAAGAATATACCATGCATAGGAGGCATTAACTGGGATTTCGTCACTAACCCCTAAAAACATTTGAGGCATGTTCAGTCTGTCTTACACCATACCTGACGACACAAAACATACACCTTTGGACAATGGGCCCAATCAGTAGCCCGAAACCATATATAGGGTTCAAAATCGAGATTCGTTGAGCAGGAGCTAAAACCAGTTCCTGTGTGTCGGACATCACCCTGTAGGCAGGAGCTATTGTAGGGGTACCAGGAGCTACCAGGGATGCTCCTTTAACTTTGTGTCCATTTTGTATGAACCATTGTGTTTAGACATATATTAGATGTGTTCTAATTCTTCTTTATTAACATTCTCAATTACTCAAAGTTAATGTCACATTTACATGTTTGGAAGTGATCAGTTGGCCTTTAGAGACAAAAGTAGCTCCTGTTAGTGGTTGGTTTCAAGCTAAGCAGGCTCTACTTTGCTAAAAGCAGGACCTAAATAGCTCCAAACTCCCCTCACTTTCGACCCCTGCATATATATGGCCTACTCTGTCGCACCAAGTTTCTCTTCTCTGTAGTCTTTTGAATGCCAGATCAACCGCAGTGAATGACCACTCCAATGGTGATTTGGATATATAGAGACTGATTCTCAAGGATTTGCAGTGGAACTAATCAGAGATGTCTGTGAACACCTTTTGTTTGCCCCTTCTACCTTATAACTGATTCACAAAGCTTAAAACTGGAGCCAAACCAGAGACGTTTAAAACATCTTTAAGACGCTCATGCAAATATGATTAACAAAGATTTGCTCAAGGGCATCACATAGGTACAGTGTGCATTACCAGATGTTCTCTATTATTAAGCTTTGCAAATCTATAATGAAGAAACTGGAGCATTCACTGGCATCTCTGATTTGCTCCAGCTCAAATCCTAACGAATGAGGCCCACAGTCTCAATTAGACACTATTGATATGATAATATGATATGATAAGGCATTTATAACGCACCGATACACAGGTGTTTAAAGGCGCAATGTCTATTGGGTGACGGAAACATGATTCACAGGTGTTTCATGTGCAGTTTACCCCGGCCTTAATAATAATAATAATAATAATTTGGCCTTTATATAGCGCTATGAACCCTCACATATCTGGGCGCTGCTTATTATTACCCACGGTGTGTGGTGCTCATTTATCGACCTCAGAAGGATGAAAGGCTGAGTTTGGCCCTGCCGGGATTCGAACCTGAGCGGATGTCAAAGCGAGCTCTCTACTCGCTGTGCCACTTGACCGCTGTGCCACTTGACCTTGTTCCAACTGGCAATACAATACTATCAATAATCCGTGTCTCGTGGTGTGGTGGAGCAGCGTTGATCAATAAAGTCTTTCTTTTACCAAAATGGAATGATTTCAAGCAAACTTTACTGATCTTCATGAGCTAGAGACTTCTTACAAGGTGCCACAATCTTACATGTTCTAATAGTGTACTGACCACCTGCAATGAAGTGCAGCTTCCAGGTAGGTGAGTTTATTTCTTTATTTGTTCATCATCATTATCAAGCCCACCGGCCTCTCTTGCCACCTCTCCTAACCACCTCACTTTCTCTCTGTGCTTGCGCACTCCTTCCATCTCCCAATTCTCATTCTACTCAGAACGTCACACACCTTCCTTCCTTGTGACCTATAACATAGCATGCACTTAAATTATGACTAAATAATAGAATAAAAACAATAATGATGACTTGATAATCGAACAAAACAATAATTATGTACAGACTTTTATACAACCTCAAGAAAATATTACACTTCCCTGCATTTGAAAGGTATGTAATCCAACATTCCCATAGGTACATTCACTGCACATATTCCTTCAAGTAACTCGGTTTGCGACATTCCCTCTTGGGACGCTCACATTCCCTCTTGGGACTCTCACATTCCCTCTTGGGACTCTCACATTCCCTCTTGGGACGCTCACTTTCCCTCTTGGGACTCTCGCTCTTCCTTTCCACCCTTTTGAATAAGCTGGCCGGAGTTGCTGCCCTACGTGCTCAAGACCACAGGAATACTGCCTGACCTTGCCTGGACACTTGCTGATCCCGCCCCCTACTACAGGAAGTGTTTATTATCTACTTCCGGCGCGCATTTGCGCGTGCACATTAAGTACGCGCTCTTAGTAGCGCTGTTTGCTGGCCGGAGTTGCTGCCCTACGTGCTCAAGACTACAGGAATACTGCCTGACCTTGCCTGGACACTTGCTGATCCCGCCCCCTACTACAGGAAGTGTTTATTATCTACTTCCGGCGCGCATTTGCGCGCGCGCATTAAGTACGCGCTCTAAGTAGCGCTGTTTGCTGGCCGGAGTTGCTGCCCTACGTGCTCAAGACTACAGGAATACTGCCTGACCTTGCCTGGATACTTGCTGATCCCGCCCCCTACTACAGGAAGTGTTTATTATCTACTTCCAGCGTGCATTTGCGCGCGCGCATTAAGTATGCGCTCTAAGTAGCGCTGTTTGCTGGCCGGAGTTGCTGCCCTACGTGCTCAAGACTACAGGAATACTGCCTGACCTTGCCTGGACACTTGCTGATCCCGCCCCCTACTACAGGAAGTGTTTATTATCTACATCCGGCGCGCATTTGCGCGCGCGCATTAAGTACGCGCTCTAAGTAGCGCTGTTTGCTGGCCGGAGTTGCTGCCCTACGTGCTCAAGACTACAGGAATACTGCCTGACCTTGCCTGGACACTTGCTGATCCCGCCCCCTACTACAGGAAGTGTTTATTATCTACTTCCGGCGTGCATTTGCGCGCGCGCATTAAGTACGCGCTCTAAGTAGCGCTGTTTGCTGGCCGGAGTTGCTGCCCTACGTGCTCAAGACTACAGGAATACTGCCTGACCTTGCCTGGACACTTGGTATTTACTTACCTGCCCTCATTTATGTTACTATATAACCTAATATAAGTATATATTACTTATATATGTCCCTTATTCTTATTATTTCAGCTGATCCCGTCCGCTACTACATGAAGTGTTTATTATCTACTTCCGGCGCGCATTTGCGCGCGCGCATTAAGTACGCGCTCTAAGTAGCGCTGTTTGCTGGCCGGAGTTGCTGCCCTACGTGCTCAAGACTACAGGAATACTGCCTGACCTTGCCTGGACACTTGGTATTTACTTACCTGCCCTCATTTATGTTACTATATAACCTAATATAAGTATATATTACTTATATATGTCCCTTATTCTTATTATTTCAGCTGATCCCGCCCCCTACTACAGGAAGTGTTTATCATCTACTTCCGGCGCGCATTTGCGCACGCGCATTAAGTACGCGCTCTAAGTAGCGCTGTTTGCTGTTAGCTGGCAGCCGGCAGCTGGTTGCCAGTTACCCTAACCAATACAACCCCGGGCGAAAGAGTGCACACCACTGCTGGTTATAGCAACGTGGCTCAAACTTAAATTTCCTTCTTGTTTTCCCATGCTCTCGGTTGTTGATGCTACCTCAGACAAGGTGCTGCCATTCTATCTAGTACATGTATTGGTTTCTGTTTAGTGTGCTTTGAATTACCATCCTTAACTGCATCAAATAATCTGTATCGCAAATCTTTCTCTCGTAGCATCCCTGGTTTCTCTCACTTACATTTCAATTATGGCGAATGGACTAAGAAGCATAAAGGGTAACTTGACCACTCCCTCTTCGCTTTCCTCTAGTACCATTGACTCGCTTATATGTCATGGGAAAATTTCATATGTCGAACCGACTGTCCCTGAGGTCTCTACTGCGACCTTGGCTCCAGAAGAGATACCCATGCCTTGTAATGGCCTACATGCTGCTCAAATACATGCCCGAACTAAGTCTCAATCATTCAACCATACTTTGTCCCCTGTAACATCTGTGCCCCCTACCTCTCTCCCCTCCATTAGCCCGGAGGTGCGTAAGGCCATAGACGACTTTAAAAGCTGTTCGGAATCACCCTTGCCTCTTGAAACTGACAAAAAGCACTTTGATCTAACGATGGAGAAAATGGAGGCCCTTGATCAGGCTGTTTGCCGTTCCATCGGCACTCTGACACCAATAGTATTCAATTCAACGAAAAAACGCATGTCCTTTCATTCGCACATGCCCAACTATCCAAAAAATCTTTTGGACATGAGCGCTGAAATTGTTGACGATATAAATAAAGAGTTACCTCCGTCTCCAACCACCAAAACACCTGAATCTGTGACAATACATGATCAGCTTCCTCATCTTTCACCATTACACAACGAGAGCCCTCTCCAATACTCTCCTGGTACTTTCCCGGTTATTATCCGGATTCTAGACCTTCTTGATAAAGGCCATGATTTGACCCACCTCGAATTGAAGGAGATCAAATCATCTCTCTTATCGATGTCATCAAAGATGGACCGCATCGAAGGCTTCATTTTAGCAGCTGAAACTTTGAAAAATCTTAAACCTGCTTCATCCCCAAATCACTTATTGGTTACTAAACCAACTCTGAAAAATAAAAATATACAGTGCTCTCTTGCCCTTTTTCCCACCCTCCCGGTGATTCCCCCAAATGTTTTGCCAACCCCCCATGTATGTCCTTGTCAAAATGCTTCCATTGATTTAACAACAGCTATTGAAAAAATGAACATCATCATAGCGCTTCACACCTCTAAACCCATGGAACCCAAAGATAGCCCTGATAGTCCTACTATCCTGGTCAAAGCACTGGAACAAATGCAGCCAGATTCTCAAATATTGGTTCCAACAGAAACGGCCACGGACTTTATGTCTCGGAGAGCTAAAAAACTCCATCAAAGAGCTATTAAAAGGTATGACAAACGAAGAAAAAATGCTTTGACCAAAGGTTCTTGTACTCAAACTGCCCTAATTGACCAACCACCACCTTTCATTATTGCAAAAATAACAGATGAAGATCACATTGATCTTGATCAATTTTCAAAAGAAAGTCAAGAAGCCCTAATTGTGACTATAAAATCACCTATCAAATCGAAATCTGCCAATGAAATTGCATCTGTCAACATAGAAAAAATGCAAAAGCGATTAGTAATGCACCAATAACAAGCAAACGAAGAAATAAAAAATACACAGCGATATCTATGTGTACGGATGATCTAACTACACCGGCTTCGACCCATTTAACGGGAATCAAATCAAATCTGACTAATTATTTTCTGAAATCTGGCAGAATTCGTACTACTCGACATGATGAAATTTTATTATTAGGCTCCACTACCACCATAACTCCCAAATCTTATAGTGAAGCCTGCAGAAATGCTAATAACTCAGCTTCGAGCTCTATTCGAACTATAGACCTCTCTAACATAACTGACTCAGTAACAACACAGATTGTACGGGATACCGGTTCACTTACACCAGTTCTGCCAGTGGTTCAGTGCTCTCCCTCACAGTCGGAAAATTTGGACCCAAGCAGCATGAATGATGCTTTACGTCCTTCTATTAAGTTACCACTTCAACCGGATCTTTCTATCACCAGCAATGATCAAACGGATTCCTCCACTATTGTACGTCCTGAAATAGTAGTTAATGGATGTGGCAAAGTGACATCTTTCACTACGTGTTCATCCACAGAATCTTTCCCCTTGCACACACCTAATCAGGTTTTGCCTAGCGCTTTTCCATCTTCCGATTATAATAGCGCTTTGGTGCATGGCCCTGCGCTATACAGATCTCTCCCAGAAGTGCAAACTTCTGCAATGCTTACACACCATGATATTCTAGACATTCTGAGGAAGGAACTCTATGAGAGATCTATCAAGCCTGCTCTAGATAACGAACCAACAGGCTCAACCCAGACTAGACCGAATAATCAGGTTCCCCTTTTCGAGGACATCTCTGATCCCCATATAAAATCTTATGCCCGCTTCCCTGACAAGGCACAACACATTATTACGGAAAAACTCCACCTAATAGGCTTTGAAGGTAAACGCGAATTACTTGGGATTAATTGTATCAATCGAGCCTTTCTTTTAACGCTCTTTGGTCGGATCCCCCAATTACGGATGTTTAAAACAGAAGATATCCTTCGGGTATCATTGTCCACAGAAAATAACTATCGCGCTGTCTGCTACTTGTCTTCAGAAGCCGTTATGAAATATCTATGGTTTAACAGGGAAGGTATAAAAGAAGAAGGCTTGGTTCTAAGCTCAATTGAAAATGAACCTGAAGCTATTAAATTCATTGAGCACAGCTATCCTCAACCATCTATTTTTGATTCACGAACCGTTTCCATACTTAAAACTAAGGTGGATCCAAATGCAGCTATTAATGAATTATTGAACAAAGCAGGTATCTCTCATGATCTCCCGTGGCTAGCCCCCATGCTTAATTCTCTCTACAAAGCTGAAGAACCTAATTCTACATCATAGCCTTCAACAAAATCAACCTTAACCTTCTTATCTTGGAACTCATGTGGTTATAACAACCTTATGAAGTGGTATTCAATGTTAGACTGTGATACCCGTCCATCAATATTATTGATACAAGAAACCATGAAAACGACTGTCCTCTCGCTACCGGATTATACTACTCACTGCTTACCGGCAACACGATCGACTGTCGGTCGTCCCGCCGGAGGTATCTTGATAGCAGTTGACAATGCCTTAATGTTTAATTATAAGATCATTTGGAAGGCCGTGAATCTTCTTGCGATACTGTTGACAACTAACATCCCCAAGTATCGTAATATAATTATAATCTCAATTTATTGGAATCCGGTGCTTTCACCTATTGATGTGATGATTACCTCGGTTGAGAATTGCCTGGAATTCGTCACACAGGAATATCAAGATATTGAAATAATACTAGGAGGCGATTTCAATTGCGACTGCAGGACCACTACTGAGTTTAGAGGCCCTAAAACCAATATTCTGTCAAAGCACAGAGGCTCATGATGGAGGAATTTTCTAAAAGATTGGGACTTGGATATCATCATACCTGATGAACAATCAAACTGGTCCACATGGTCTCGAGACACTAAAGTCTCAACGATTGATTTTATATTTGTCACCCATAATCTGCTTTTAACCATCAGTGCCGTTAAAAATTACTTTGATGCCATTCAGTGACCATGCACAAATACTGGGCCAGTCGAAAATCAACTTCCCTATTCTGATACTTGATTCTTCGACTATGCTGCCTGAAATAGATCGTCCACAGATTTCCCTGAGATGGAGTAAAGCATTATGCATCAAATTTGTCCAACACGTAATGCTGACTATTGCCAATAGTCACATCCCAGAGGAAACCCCGAACAGTGTGATGGAGTCAATCTACGCTGCAATCATTCACGCTACTTTACTACATTTTAGTAAAAATAAAATCACTGCTACCAAACATCCTCACACATTTGATCCCCCCTGTAAAATTCAGAAACGGAATAAAAACAAGGCTCTTAGAGACATGAAGAAAAATAACGATCTATCTCATGAAATGTATCAGGTTCAACGGAATCGTATCACAACATTATATAAACAAAATATCAAACACATAAGGATACTCAGATACAACGAAATTAATTGTAACCTCATAAGAGCCATAACAGCCCATGATACACGCACCATCTGGCGAACTATTAAAAACAATGAAAATCAATTATCACTCTCAATTCCGAATGCCATATCTGAATCTACTTGGCACACATACATTATAACCAAATTTTGCACCCCTAAGCAGTTCTTGAATATCAGTACCATTTCTTTACCTTATCACGATCTACCTCGGCTAAATTGGACCATCGATGACATTAAGTGGGCTATATCAAGATTGAACTACTCTAAATCAGCTGGTCCTGACGGTTTCCCTCCCTGCTTGTACAAGGCAGATCCGAATCTATGGGTCATCCTTCTTAAAACCTAATTTCAGGCCATTATCGACTCCGGAATTATTCCCACTTCTTGGCTCTCGGCTAATATCATTCCGATATTCAAAAAGGAGACCCGTCCTTGCCACGGAACTACCGGCCTATCGCTCTAATTGACACGGAAGCCAAACTCTTCGCTGTTCTTCTTCTTCACGATCTTGAAAAGCATATCGAAATGAATCAGCTATACTCCAAATATCAAACTGGGTTTAGAAAAGGGCTAAGTACCTCTCTCAACGCCATGATTATGGCATTTACCATTGGGGGAGCAAAACAGCCATCTGCAAATCCGGTCTATATTGCCCTGATCGACATGACTTCGGCTTTCGACACGGTAATACGCAACTTATTATGGGCTAAACTAATTGAAGTGGGAATACCTCCTGTGCTGATATATTGGTTCATTGCCCTACACACGAACACCTCCTATAAAATCAAACTTACTTCTGAAGGACGCCCCACAAAACCTATTAACACCGAAATAGGCCTCAAACAAGGATGTAATCTAGCTGCTACCATTTTCAACCTGTATTTAGCAGACCTCGACAAATGTTGGGATGAGAAAACATTGTTCTCTGCAAAAATCGGCCTTCTTCGACTAAAATGGCTCGCATTTGCAGACGACATTATCCTATTCGATCCCACTCCTGCAGGCCTCCAACTGAAATTGCAATTATTAGAGGAGTTTGCATTAGCACATAATCTAACCCCCAATCCTGCTAAAACAGCAGTGATGAAATTTGGTGTTCATAAAAAAACAGGGACATTTCAATGGACTATTATGCAAACTATCATTCCTGTTCATACAGATGGGATTTACCTAGGGTACTATCTATCTGAAAAAAATTCCATCAAAATGTGGACTGAAATATTAAATGACAAGATCCGACCCCTGATATCACAACTAAAAATTATACATGCAAAATACTGTAAATTCTCATTAATCCCTTTTATCGAATTCTTCACGTTGAAAATTGAAACTGTTATTCTCTATGCAGTAGATATATGTCTTGTCGACATTGGTGCAATTTTAGACCAAATTCAAGGGACATCACTGAAACGTGCAATGTCTCTTCCCATGTCATTACCCAACGTGGTTTTAAGGCACGAGCTAGGTCTAATAGCGTTATCCACTCGATGGAAATGGCGTCTTCTCACCAGCTTTGCAAAAATAATGCATCCGAAATCAAACTCTCTATATGAGGACCTTAAACAATCAATTCACTCTAGACCAACGATCCTCATGGATCATTATTTGACAAAAATACACGCCATTTTACATGATACTGACATCACAGTGGATGACGTTTATATTAGATCCGCTTATGCCAAACGCAAGTTATTTGAACTTGATTGGCGTCTAACTATTGATCAGATAGGATCTTACAAACTTTACAAGGAGTACTACTTATTCACAAAGAAACGAATACCGCGATATGAGCACATCACCGTATTTCCCTGTAACCACACTCGCAAGGTCTTTATACGATTTAAATTCAATTTATTGTATACTAAAGAAAGGACTGCAAATTGGGCTGTCCTGAAGACGGGCACTGAAAATAGGCATTGCAGATTTCCCCTGTGTACCGAACCTATAGAAACATTGAAACACTTGATTTTATATTGTCCATATTTTAACTCCCCAAGATCTCGCTTACTCATGGAATTCGTGAACATAAATTTCACTGACTGTTTACCGTTCCTTTGGGCTCGAATGATGCAAGGCAATCCTAAACCTCTCATCTTTGCCTTAACCAAATTCTGTAAACTTATAGAAAAGGAATTGGATAAGCATGTCAATTGTGATTTGACGAATTGCATGGTGAATTTTACTAATTAATAAAAAGAGATATGTTCTTGATGTTATACTTTTTTTCTCTCCAATTTTGTTTTCTTTTTTCTCTTAACGTGAATATGTTTGTTTCTATTGTAAAAATGTTCATTGAATTTTGATTTTACATTGTTTTCCTTCATATAGGATATGTTTTATGATGAAGTTTTATTGAATTTTGATCTGACATTTTGTATGAATTACATTGTAACGACCACTTGATACTTCACTTTTGCAAAGGTTCTGTTTCTTTGTAATAGAACCAAGACAAATAAAATAATAAAAAAAAAAATAAGTGGCCAGCGGACTATTAGCAGCCTCCTCGTCTACATGCAAGTGAATCTGGGCCCAGGATATCCCCTGCACCAAGAACGGAAGACCAAGCCATAGGACAAAGGTTTACTCTCTTTATTACAAATTCAAATGACAGGGATTGCAGCATGATCAACGTAATATTCTCCACACCTCTACTGGCTTCTAGATAGCTGCAATCCAAGTCAATTTGGTAATGTGCCCTGTCCATGCTTGTGTGGAAGTCTGTTCCACAAGTACTGCAATTCTTTCAGGCAATCCAAAAGTCCTTCAGCTTTACACGCGAGTGTTGTTTTTTGCCACTTGCTTGTATATTTCGCCCCTTCGATCATCAGATATGGTTCTTTCAGGCAGTTGGTGTTGGTGGAACTCGTTGTGTGCCTGAAACGTGCCTTTGATCCTACATAGCGCAAAATGAATTAGGCATTGTGCCTCTATCATTGGTACTTCCTGCGGTACTAAAACCTTGAGTGCCCCAGATGCGTGCGGTATTAAGGAACAGACATAGCAACTCCCATGTGTGATTCGTCTTCCCACTGCAGTCATGTCTGAGGACCAACTGTTGGAGTGCTCGGGATGAATAATATCTTCAACTGCGTCTAGGCCTAAGCTATGGTATGCATCATATTTGTGTTTTCGTGCATGTCTCTTTATTCTCATGCGTAGTACATGCCCTTTTGCTACCCTGCTTCTGCTGTCTGTAATGTTTAAACTACTGCTTATATTACACAGATTGTTTTTGACGTTAGGGAGTAGTATTTCAATAATTTTACTTGTACATACAGTTGTATGGGAGTTGCTACTATTTGTGGGGGCCACGTTATGCGTGATTTGATTCTGTGGGATTAAATTGTACACTCTTATTTGTTATTTCATTCAGGTCTGGACTTGGACTCAGTGTGGTTACATTCGAGGATATAGGGGTGAATTCAGTTAGAGTGGAGGGTATAAGAGTTAATTCAGTGACATTGGAAGGTATACCTGTGTTCCAGATCCCTGTGCCCCCCCTTCTTTTAGATAGCCAGCCCAGATAAAAGATATTCCCCAATAAATCCCCAATAAAATCATCAACATTCTTGGGCTACTAATTCTATTTCTATTCACATTTGAAGAACATCTTGGCATAGTCATTTTCATGGTAGTAATACCTGTGGTTTGGGAAAAAACAGGGAATGTATAGGGAGGGGAAAAACAAGGTAGGGAGGGGAAGAGGGAAGTGAAGGAAGAGAGAGGGATAGAAAGAGAGAGTTTAAATTTAAGTAGCTTTCACTGTAGCAGCAATGCATGTACTTTGTACGCTTTCACATGCACTCATATGGTCAGCATGACGCTACGCAAACTGAAATTGTGTTGTATTACCTTTGGATACCTGGTGTTGAGTCGGGCGGGGCCCTGCTGATTTCTTAGAGGAGTAACCAATATCTGAGCCTCTTCACCTTCACTTCGAGGGGATGGAAAACATGACCTCGTAGGGACCATGGAACCTGGGCATGCACTTAAATTATGACTAAATAATAGAATAAACACAATAATGATGACTTGATAATCGAACAAAACAATAATTATTTATACAGACTCTTATACAACCTAAATAAAATATTACACTTCCCTGCATTTGTTCCTTTTTCACACAAAGCTCTGAAATAGACCAGTTCCCCCGGCAACAGTGGTTGGGCGGGTATGGCTTCAGTTTGTGGGGCAGTTGATGTTTGTGCATCTTCTGTATTTAGCAGAGCCATTTCTTTTGCAATACATCTGATTGCGTGTATCAGTTGGGACAGATACTGCTTAAATTCTTCCCCAGAATTGCTGCTGCTCTATGAGCGTCTGACGCTCTCCTCACAGGGGAGATGGGCTTCTGCATTCGTCTGCCAGTGACTATTTCATGAAGGGGGAAGGTGGTGGTCCTTACTAGGCTCTGTGCGCAGATGAAACAGGGCTGGGGGAAGGCAATACACCCAATTCTTTTTCAGGGTGTTACATAACTTGGAGAGTCTGCTCTTAAGGAGGCCGTTTATTCGCTCTACTTTTTAATTTGCTTGTCGGTGGTAAATTGAACACATGAGATGTTTGATTCCTAAAACGGATGTTATTTCTTTGAAGAGCACATTGAAAAAATGGGTGTCATTATCTGATCTTAAAACACAGTCCCCAATGGGGGAAGTCCTCTCTGATGAGGAAATGTGTGTCACACTTGGCATCTGGGTGGGCACATGGACCAGCTTCAGCCCATCTTGAGAACGGACACACCACCACAATCAAATATCGTGCACCATTGCATCGTTCCCCCATGTTTGCATAGTCAATGTGCAGCTCACGGAATGGGCCGGTGGGGCAAAGTTCCTCACGATGTTCTGTTTGTCATCCCTGTACTAAACACTTGGTAGGTCATGCATTGAACGACCGTAGTTGAGAGGTGTACTTGCAAATTGTAGATAAACCAGTCTTCCTGGATGTCTGCTGCAATGTGTTGCTTAGAGCTATGAGAAGGGTAATGCAATTGCTTAAAGGCTGTGTGTAGTAATTCTGTAGGCATTACTACTTTTCCTGTACTTTGTTGTCTCTATAAGAGGTCAGTGACCATATGTTTTGTTCCTCTGGGGACACCCTATGTTGTAGCTCAATTATCTGAGCAAGGGGGAGGGCTGTGCATGCACCTGTTTCTGGCATGTAAGTTACTGTAGTCACAACGTGTTCAGCAGATGTGGGCACTGGGAGGTATGCTGCTGCTTTCCCCAATGAGAGTTTGTCAGTATTATGTGTATATACTGTGCATTTAACGACCACCACCACAGAGGGTTCTGCGAGGGAGGAAATCAGTGTGTTGAGCAGGGCGGCATGCTGTACTGGTGAGCCATCTGCTCGCCTGAATCCCCTTCTTCTCCTTCCTGACAGACCTGCATTCACCGTGGTGATGACATAGGCAGAGTCTGAGTGTATGGTGACATAACAACCCTTGGATGCCTGTAGGGCTTCAATGAGTGCTACCAGTTCAGCTGCTTGGGCGGAATAATGCATGGGCAATCTTTTCATTAAGGTGGTTTTATATTCCCCTACTTCTGGGCATACTACTGCTGCCCCAATAGGTCTTTCACTTGCCTCTTTATCAATTAATGCTGCCCCATCAACGAAGAGTATTTCTCACTCTTCTAGGGGTCGTCTTCGCCTTCGCCTTCATAAGATGCACAGTCATGCTATTTCAAATCTTCGGCAGTGCATGGTTGTGTGAGAAACGTGGTGTGAGAAAATATAAAATTCCAGTGTGTAATCTGGGGTTCACTGTTTTGCATGTTACAACGTGAATGTCTGGGCTTGACAATATGAACTCATAGGCGGATGCCCTCTGTTTGGTGAGGGTGGACTTTGATCCATCCAAGATCGCAAAGAGTGAGTGCTCCACATACAATATCATTGAGCACCCATGACAATGTTGAAGCTTTATTCAATTGCAAAGTCTGCAGCTGCTAGAGCTTGTTCGCAGGCGAATTGTTCCTGCATGACAGAGTCGAGTGTGCCACTGTAGTAGGCCAGTGGCCTGTGGCCCATTGTGCTCTTTTGTGTGAGAACTGCCATCATGAGTGTACCATTTGAGTGTGAGAAAATATAAAATTCCAGTGTGTAATCTGGGGTGGCAAGGACAGGTGCTTTGGAGATCTCTTCTTTTAAGTCATTAAAACTTGTTATCATCTCTGGGGTCCACTGTATTTTGTTGTTCTCTTTTTGTGCTTCCTTGAGGCCCTGTAGGAGTGGCCACATGTATGCTGCATGATCTAGAATCCATTCCCTTCATTAATTTCACAATCATAAGAACATTTGCATGTCTTTTACTGTGAGTGGCTTGGGAGTGGCACGCACTATTGCTGCCCTGTCAGGTATGATTCTTTTTCCATCCTCAGAGATGAGTTGCCCCAGGTAAAGTACTTCCAGTTGGCAGTACTGGAGTTTTGCCTTGTCCACCTTGTACCCTTTCCTTGCTAGCAACTGCAGTAGTGCAATGGAGTCCCTTCGACAGCTTTTCTCACTGTCACTGCACACTAGTAATTCATCCACATATTGAATTATTGTGCTAGGCACCTGAATATTACCTAAGTCTTTGTGCATTATCCTGTTGAATATACTGGGGCTTTCGCAGTACCCTTGAGGCAAACGAGTATGCTTGTAGCACCTTCTGTCCAGGCTAAAGGCTTTGAGGTACTGGGAGTCTGGGTGAAGGGGCACTGAGAAGAAGGCATTTTTGAAATCCACAACAGTGAAGTGAGTTGCCTCATTGCACAAAATCGACGCTGGATTGGAGACAACTTCTGTACTCTGTCATTAAGGGGGCAGAGATCCTCGATCATCCTCCAACTGCCCTTGTTGCCTTTTTAATGGGGTATATGGGCGTATTGCATGGTGAAGTGGAGGTTACTATGATCCCTTGGTGTAGCAGGGCCTGTAGTGTCTCTCTGATCCTCTCTTCCGCTTCTCTGGACAGCGGGTATTGTTTCACCCCCAGGAGTACTGCCACTGGTTTAAGTGTGATTTTTACAGGAGTCACTTCGTTCAGCATCCCTACATCGTGTGGATTTGTGGTCCATAAATGTGTGGGGACGTACTGCAGATCTGCCTGGCTGAATGGGGATGGTGCGACAAAAGCCATTAGTGGGCTATGAACTTTTCTGAATTGCACCATGATCTCACAGGGTATGCAAATCTCGAGGATGATCTCGCCATCATTGTTGTCATCCTCAAAAAGTTCTTCATCAGTCAATTCTCTTAGAGGCATATTGGGATCAATGCCTGACACAGTGCTCCATTGGCACCCGTGGGGGTCAGTACCTAGAACTACAATTCTTTTTACAGACACTAGTAAACCTTCTAAGTCCAATGATAGTATTGTGCTAGCAAACAGCTAGAGGAATACTACAGGTTGGAAAATGAAATCAGTGGGCCCTCTCCAGCAGGTTCTTGTAATCAGAGGGATGGCTCGTGCAAGCACTTTTATGCTGTAAATGAACATGTCAGGATTTACAGGGGTACCCTGCACTGCTACATCACTTGCCACAGCATGTATCACAAGCATAGCTCTTAGTGAGCACATGCCAGGTGTAGCGCAGACGATACCTCTGTCTGTAAATGAGATCGTCATGTTCAACTTGGTAAGCAGATTCCTACAAAGCGATTTGACCGGAGAGCTCTCAGAATATAGGAGGGGGCCCTTACGACCACCCCTCTCACTTTGACGTCTAAATCTTTTGTTTATGGAACCATTAAAACAGCCCCAGAGAATCCCTGCATGTCGATAGTCTTTCCTGATAGCGAGAAGTCACCTTCACTGATGCACAACTTTTCTTCTCCTGAGTCCACCATAAAGATGAATTGTGTGTTCCCTACCTCTGCCCCCACCAATGGTTTGTCTTCAGGATTTAGGGTAATTGACAGGACTGGACACTCAAGTGCTCTCTGTAGACTCTCCTAGTCAGGGTATGTGTCTGTCCCAGGGAATGTGAAAGGGTTTCCCCCCACACTGTAGCACCTTGAAATGGGGCCACTGTGCCATTAGGCTCAGTACCAAAAGCATTCCTATTCTCTGCTGGCTATGGGTTAGGGTGGGGCTGGTAAGGCTGGACTGCTTGCTGCTGGTATTCTGGGTGACAGGGGCCTGGGATTTGTGGGAGTAGCTGTGTGTAGGCCTGGTGAATATCGTATGGTATGAAAGTAATTCTGGGAGGTGGCCCTTGGAGGCTACCTGGATAGGGAGAATCATCATTCTGCTGGTAGTAGTTGTAACCCCGACCCCTTGTCTGCTTTGACACTCTCTCAAAAAGTGATCCCACCTCACACATGTCCAGCACTGCCCTGGACCCCACCTTTTGGTCCTAGACCTCCAAATTCCCCTCCTCTAGGCTCTCTGAGCCACCTTGTGCTTGTTGTTGTCCTCCTTGCCACTGTGGTCCCGGAAATTGCTGGTTTCATCCCCACTGTCCTTCAGCCCACACTGCCACCATTCTTGTCTGTGTCGCATTCGAGGCACACCCTTCCTCTCCCATCTGCTCCGTCGTAGGCCCTTTGAATACTGCAGCCACTTTCACTAGTTTATTGTAAACCAGTTTCACTTCCTCAGCCTGTCGCCTTTGAATAATTTCCTTTTCGCGCCACATAGCATCCCATACCTGTGCTCCAATCCTGTTAAATGATGCTCCATCATGGGCATCATTACTCAAAGTTACTCCCGGATAACCTGCTTTAATACACACAGTCTCTGCTTGTTTCCAACTGCAGCTACCAACAAACTCTTGATATCCCCTATTGCTAAGGGTACCCCTGCTGTGTTCTTTTCAAATGCATAGATCCATTTCCTAGCCCCTGCTGTGAGTTGGGGCAGCACTTTAAGGAGGTTATTTTTGTCTATTTGTGCACAGGGTACATAGTGCGATCGCCCTGCGCCCTTGTGTTTTAGTGGCTTTTGCATTTTCATTTTTCCTTCCCCGCCCTAAGTTGCACTTCCCTTTTTCCATGCTAACAGTATTTGGTCAAACCTCTCTCTCAATCTTCCGTCCCATAGACTCTCTAGCCTTGGTGTGGCCTGGGGTGCTTGTTCGTCCACTCCCTCTCCCTCTTCTTCCGTGTCATAAAAATCACTATAGTATTCCTCTTGCCCTCTTCGGGACCCTGCATTCTCGTAACCCAGGCTGTCGGTTTCTCTTTCCCACTCTACGTGGATGGTTCTAATAGGCGCACTGTCTATTCTGAATAGGATGTCGCCGGACTTCCACTCATCTCTGGGTGGTTGTGGATGTGCCCCTGCAGGCAACATTGTTGTTTCTACCACCCTAGTCGCATTGCATTCTGCCTGTAATTGTAACGCTCACCTGGTTCCCACAGAGGCGCGGCGTCAAAGGCGCAGAACTCTGAAGATGGACAGGAAGGGCCCCTCTATTCTGGCTTCCCTGGCTCGTTGGATACCCTCCTGTGCGTGAAAAGGGAGTATTACCAACTGAGGAACAATGCTCAAGCCTCCCACTCCCTTCCAACCCTCCACGATACCTCCTCCACGATTCCCCGTAAAGCCTCACTTTAGGGTTTGGAAGGATGAGCTCTCCATCCTGCTTCTGATGCAGGGGCGCGTTGAAACCCAGTTACTTCACTGGATTGAGGATTGATGGGAGTTCAGGTAAGCTTGACTGTTCAGGTAAGGCGCTGTAAAAGTTCTGTTCAAAAGTTCAAGCTTAATAATGTTCGTTGTCTAATTGCAGCAAGCGCTAATGCTTATGTCTATTTCCCCTTAGGGGCCGGGGTTCGGAGTGCCGGAGATATGGCGCCGACCCGAAGTGAAACAGTTCTGGATGAGCGCTCAGGTAATGTCTTTGCATTCGCTCATTCAATGTCTTTGTCTTTTTTCCCATAGGGGCCGGGGTCCGGAGATGCCAGGAAGCGGCAGGACCCGAAATGCAGTGGGAATAATCCAACAGGTAAGACTTAAAAGGAAACTGAGCTTTCCTTATTCCTTTTCTCCCTCTCACCTTTGTTCTTGTCTTTTTTCCTCTAGGCGCCGGGGCGTAGCTGAATCCGGAAGATCGCTGCTGAAGATGGAAGCGCCTTGCAAAGGTGAGTAAAATGCAGCGCTGCAGCGATCGAAACAAAATGCCTTTAAAATGATGTCTTCCTTTTCAGGGCCGTTGGAGAAATGACTCCGGGATGCAGATTTAGCAGGTAAGGGCTTTTCTTCTCCTATTCTCTTCCTTTCTCCCCTTGCAGGTGTTCCAGGGTGCTGGCAGGCGTGGCTGAAGTCAGGATGCAGGAGCTGACACGGTGAGCGTCCAGCTGCTAGGTGCAGAACAACGCGAAGCATGTGTGGCTGTTCGGGTGGGGTTTAAATAGCCTTGGAAGAAGTTCCTGGTATGTATCCTTCCACCAATCAGGTATGTATCCTTCCCCGACCACACCCGGGTGGTGAAGTAGTCCTACAGATTAAGTAGTCCCATTCAGGCCTCAAGAGGGCCTGGATGAAGCAGCAAGGTCTGCATCAGGTAAGTGTGCACCCAAGCACTTAAACACATATCCTCTTCTATGAGCCTGGCGCCTAAGGCGCCAGGACTGGGGTCCGCTATGAGCCTGGCGCCTAAGGCGCCAGGACTGAGTCCAAAGGGCCCCGACTTGGGCCCGCTGAGACTTCCCTGGGGAAAATGATGTCTGCCTCTGGGGTTGCTGGGCCCGGCCTGGCTCCTTAGAGGTAGGCATCATGACAGTACCCCCCCTCAAGGCCCCTCCCAAGGTCTTTTCCTCCGGGGGTTTTGGTTTGTGCGGGAATCTTCGATGGAATCTTTGAATTAATCGTGGTGCGTGAACATAGTTACTGGGTTCCCAAGATCTTTCCTGAGGTCCATATCCTTTCCAATCAACAAGATAGAAGAGTTTCGACTTAACTATCTTGGAATCTAAAATGTCTTTCACTTCGAATTCTAATTCTCCATCAATTTGGACCGGGCCTGGGGGCTCACACAGTCTGGTTCCAGGTTGTACTGGTTTTAGAAGAGATGCGTGAAAAACGGGATGAATCCGCATGTTGGATGGTAAATCGAGTTTAAAGGCCACTGGGTTGATAATAGCTTTGATGGGGTAAGGCCCAACGAATCTGGGATTAAAAGTTCGCTGACCCTTGAGGGGTAGATGTTTAGTTGCTAGCCATACCTGATCTCCTACTTGGTAAGGAGGAGTTTTACTTCGGTGCAAATCAGCGTTTTCTTTATACTTTTTCTTGGCTTGCTGTAAGTGGGTTGTAGCTTCTTTGAAGGCTTGGGTTATTGTGGAATGTAGGTGATTTACTGCAGGCATCTCCAGGGTCAGAGGTGGATCTAGGTCAGAGGTCCGAGGATGGTGACCATACAGGGTATAAAAAGGAGTCTGTCCGGTTCCAGAATGCACTGAATTGTTGTATGCATATTCTGCAATCCAAAGGATGTCCTTCCAATTCAACTCGGATTGGTGTAACATGCACCGCAGATATTGCTCGAGAGTCTGATTGGTTCTCTCGGTTTGTCCGTCGGTCTGGGGGTGGTGGCTGGTGGATAACCGCACGTCTATTTGTGCTAGTTGGCAACATTTCTTCCAAAAGTGGGAGATAAATTGACTTCCACAGTCTGAGACTAATATGGAAGGGAAACCATGTAACCGCACTATATTTTCCATAAATTCCTTGGCCAAGGTGGAAGCTGACGGCAATCCTTTTAAAGGGACAAAATGGGCCATTTTGGAGAATAGATCCACTATTACGAGAATCGTGTTGTAACCACCACAAGGAGGCAGGTCAGTTATAAAGTCCATTGACAAGGTGTGCCAAGGTGCTGGTGGAATGTCCAAAGGTTGAAGTAGGCCGGCTGGCCTTTTCTTTTGACTCTTATTTTGGGCACAGATTCCGCAAGACAACACAAATGACTTTATGTCTTTTCTCCAAGAAGGCCACCAGAAGTGGCGTTTGATCTTTTCTTCTGTTTTCGCGATACCGGGGTGTCCTTCCATTAATGATTCATGATGACGGGTAATGACAAGTTCCTGCAATTCTTTACTTGGCAGAAATAACCGCTCTTGGAAGTAGGGTAAATCATCCTTAACGGTGTAGTGAGGACCCTTTTGACTCCATTCCAGTAAGGCAGAAGAGTCAAAAAGCTGTTTTACTTGAGCTTGGATGTCCTCAATGGTTTGCAATGAAGTCAAGCCCAGAATTCTTTGTTCCGGTATGATTGGCACAGGTTCTAAACTCGAATTGGGTTCTTCCATGCCTATCCGGGATAAGGCATCTGCCTTACCATTCTTGCAGCCAGGGTGATAGGTAATTACAAAATCAAATTCCGCAAAGAATAAAGCCCATCGGAGTTGTCGCGAAGATTGAGCTTTGGCCGTCTTTAAATACTGCAAATTTCTGTGGTCCGTAATTACGGTGATGGTGTGTCTTGCAGCGAGAAGATAGTGACGCCAAGCCTTGAAAGCTGATTTAATAGCCAGTAGTTCTTTGTCGGTAATTGCGTAATTGAGTTCAGGTGGAGAGAATTTTCTGGACCAAAAGGCTACAGGGTGTAGTTGGTTAGTTTCTGGGTCTCTTTGCGACAGGACAGCTCCCATGGCCGAACTGGATGCATCGGTTTCCACGATGTAAGGGAGATCTGGGCGCGGGTGCTTCAATACAGGTGCAGAGGTGAATTTGGTTTTCAGGTCCTGAAAGGCTTGTTCAGCCTCAAGAGTCCATTCAAAGCGTTTATTTTTCTTTAGGAGAGCTGTGATGGGTTGAACAGTTCGAGAAAATTCTGGGATGAACCTTCGATAGAAATTGGCAAAGCCAAGCATGCTTTGCACTCCCTTCACAGAGCTAGGAGATGGCCATTTGAGAATGGCGTCCACTTTCCGCAAGTCCATTCGGATTCCTTGAGGTGTCAGGATGAATCCGAGAAACTCCACTTCTGTGGTATGAAAAACGCATTTTTCGAGCTTTGCAAATAATTTGTGCTGGCGCAATTTCTCAAGAACTGCCCTAACATGGTTTCTGTGATCAGATTCTGAGGAGGAATACACCAGGATGTCGTTAATATAAACGATGACACAAACATCGATAAGTTCCCGAAGAACATCATTCATGAAGTACTGAAAGGCGGCAGGTGCGTTGCACAAACCGAAGGGCATTACTTGATATTCGAAGAGCCCAAATTTGGTGCGGAATGCAGTCTTCCACTCGTCGCCCTCTTTTATACATACCAGGTGGTAAGCTCCTCGGAGATCTAGCTTGGTGTACACACGAGCATCTTTTACTTGATCGATAAGCTCAGGTATCAGGGGCAAAGGGTAACGATTCTTAATCGTTATCTGATTTAGGGCGCGGTAGTCAATACAGGCCCTAAGGTCTCCTTCCTTTTTAGGTACGAAGAACAAAGCGGAAGAGACTGGTGACTTTGATGGGCGAATGAAACCATTGGCCAGGTATTGATCCAAATACTGGCGCAAATGCAGGTTCTCAGGTTCACTAAGAGCATAAATCCTACTACAAGGTAGTTGTGCATTGGGTACCAAGTCGATTTGGCAATCGTAAGATCGATGGGGAGGTAAGGTGTTAGCCTGCTCTTTCTGAAAAACGTCTTGGAATTCTTGGTATTCAGATGGTAGCTGTACAGGGGTGGAAGTTACAGAGGCTAGACCCATAGCTGAATTCCTTGGGTAACAGGTTGGTTCACAATCAGGAAAAGTTATCTTCTTTGCTCGCCAGTCTATTCTCGGATTATGTGTTTCTAACCAAGGGATTCCAAGAAGTACTTGAAATTGTGGGGCCTTGATCACATCAAACACGATTGCTTCCCGATGTCCGTCCTGACCCACCAGAGTGATTTCAACTGTGGAATGCGTTACAGGCCCTGAGGCTATTTCGGTTCCATCAACTGTAGTAATTACATCTTGGGTTACTTTCGGGCGGAGAGGAAGCTTAATCCTGGAAGCCAATTCACGGTCTATGTAATTTCCAATAGCTCCACTGTCTATGTATGCTTTTATAGCATGCAACTGCTGAGGCTGTTTTGGGTTCACAAGCACCATTGGTATGACAAAATGCGAGGTCAAAGAGTTTGTTTTCAAGCTCGGCAAGCGGACCCCTACGCTTGTCGGGCTAGGTCGTTTCCCGAACCAGGTGTCAATAACTCGTTATCAGTGGCTCCAACCACCTTCTTGGGTGGTTTAACTGGACAACTTTGAAGAAAGTGACCGGAAGTTCCGCAATACAGACAAAGTTGCATTTGTCGCCTTCTCTCTCGTTCCTTCTGCGTTAATGGTCCTTTAACACTGCCAATTTGCATAGGTTCGGAAACGTCAGTACTCTTGGAGTTAACGTGGGTCTTGATAGGTACTCTGGTTTCATACTTGAGCCGATCTGCTTTTCTATTTTGAAGTCTGTGATCAAGTTGAACCACTAAGTCTATGTAGTCTGCGCAGGCCTGGGGTGGATCTACTATCTGAGCTATAACATCTTTAAGCTCTCCGCGCAGGCCTCGATGAAACAATGTGATCCTTTTATTTTCAGGCCATCCGGTTTCCACAACTAGTCTATTAAAGGTGGCGATATAGGACAAAAGATCCTGATTACCTTGTCGTAAGGATAGCAGTTCGTTGTCAAGGGCCTGTCCCTGCGAGTGTCGAGTGAACAATCTTTCCATGCTGGCCTGGAAGCCCTGGAAATCCCGGAGAATGGGATCATCCTGATTTACCAATGGAATAGACCAATCGGCAGCACAGCCACTGAGGTAAGATAGTACAAAGGCTACTTTGGTCTGGTCGTTGGGGAAGGCCCCGGGCCTGCATAAAAAGTGTAAACGGCATTGGTTCATAAAAACGGCATATTTCTTGGGATCCCCCGCAAAACGTTCCGGCGGGGCCAAAGGCATGTGTCCAGGTAGATTGATTTGTACCGGGTTATTCGAACCCATTGTTGTAGAAATATCTCCGGAAACAGGTAAAGGAGTGTGCTCTGCCTGGCCCTGCAATAACCTTTTGGCCAGATCATCAGTTCTTTCCTTGGATAGGATTAGTTCCCTTCTGAGAGCATTAGTCTCCTGGCGGGCTGAGTGCACTTCTGCCCATAATTCCCCTAAAAGATGGGCCAGCTGATCTGTCTCGGAAGTCTCCATAGCGCCCAGGTGGGAAATTGTGGTAAGGCTTCGCGTTCTGTAACGCTCACCTGGTTCCCACGGAGGCGCGGCGTCAAAGGCGCAGAACTCTGAAGATGGACAGGAAGGGCCCCTCTATTCTGGCTTCCCTGGCTCGTTGGATACCCTCCTGTGCGTGAAAAGGGAGTATTACCAACTGAGGAACAATGCTCAAGCCTCCCACTCCCTTCCAACCCTCCACGATACCTCCTCCACGATTCCCCGTGAAGCCTCACCTTAGGGTTTGGAAGGATGAGCTCTCCATCCTGCTTCTGATGCAGGGGCGCGTTGAAACCCAGTTACTTCACTGGATTGAGGATTGATGGGAGTTCAGGTAAGCTTGACTGTTCAGGTAAGGCGCTGTAAAAGTTCTGTTCAAAAGTTCAAGCTTAATAATGTTCGCTGTCTAATTGCAGCAAGCGCTAATGCTTATGTCTTTTTCCCCTTAGGGGCCGGGGTTCGGAGTGCCGGAGATATGGCGCCGACCCGAAGTGAAACAGTTCTGGATGAGCGCTCAGGTAATGTCTTTACATTCGCTCATTCAATGTCTTTGTCTTTTTTCCCCATAGGGGCCGGGGTCCGGAGATGCCAGGAAGCGGCAGGACCCGAAATGCAGTGGGAATAATCCAACAGGTAAGACTTAAAAGGAAACTGAGCTTTCCTTATTCCTTTTCTCCCTCTCACCTTTGTTCTTGTCTTTTTTCCTCTAGGCGCCGGGGCGTAGCTGAATCCGGAAGATCGCTGCTGAAGATGGAAGCGCCTTGCAAAGGTGAGTAAAATGCAGCGCTGCAGCGATCGAAACAAAATGCCTTTAAAATGATGTCTTCCTTTTCAGGGCCGTTGGAGAAATGACTCCGGGATGCAGATTTAGCAGGTAAGGGCTTTTCTTCTCCTATTCTCTTCCTTTCTCCCCTTGCAGGTGTTCCAGGGTGCTGGCAGGCGTGGCTGAAGTCAGGATGCAGGAGCTGACACGGTGAGCGTCCAGCTGCTAGGTGCAGAACAACGCGAAGCATGTGTGGCTGTTCGGGTGGGGTTTAAATAGCCTTGGAAGAAGTTCCTGGTATGTATCCTTCCACCAATCAGGTATGTATCCTTCCCCGACCACACCCGGGTGGTGAAGTAGTCCTACAGGTTAAGTAGTCCCATTCAGGCCTCAAGAGGGCCTGGATGAAGCAGCAAGGTCTGCATCAGGTAAGTGTGCACCCAAGCACTTAAACACATATCCTCTTCTATGAGCCTGGCGCCTAAGGCGCCAGGACTGGGGTCCGCTATGAGCCTGGCGCCTAGGGCGCCAGGACTGAGTCCAAAGGGCCCCGACTTGGGCCCGCTGAGACTTCCCTGGGGAAAATGATGTCTGCCTCTGGGGTTGCTGGGCCCGGCCTGGCTCCTTAGAGGTAGGCATCATGACAGTAATTGGCTAATTCAGTGTATGTTGATGCAAGTGCTACCTCTAGGTCTCTCGCGCTCACCCCGCTGTGGGCAGTAACCTCCGGAGGTGAGACATATGATGGCGGTGGGGCTGTGCTCGCTACCATAAGACCTGCCGACACATAGTTATACCCTTCCGCTGGGTGAGTTTTTATCAGATGTAGCCCCTTTTTTGTCTCCCCATTCTTCCCAGTCTCCCCTGTACTTCTCCCTTTGTTGCTGTCGTGTGTCAGCGCCTCTCCCTTCAGGTCCTTTGTTTCTTCAAACATTTTCCAGAGGTTCAGTACTTCCCTTCTATTTTGCAATATTCTCTCCTTATATTTTTCTGTCAGAAAAATGGACATGTGCTCCAGTGCACCTTGGCCAAAAGATCCTTGCTCTGCCCAGGAGTGGTGCATTCCCCCCCTTTAGTCTCAGTCACCCATTGACTGTGATTTTTTTTATTTTGTCACAATGCAAGGGAAAGACATATATGGTCTAAGTGTGTGTCTACCCCCATGGTTGTGTCTGGGGTGTGTCTGGTATTGGGGCTATGCTTATTCTACTGCGGCACAGTCAAAACAGAAATTCATTTTAAGTATTTAAAGCATATACAATTCAGTCTGGTCTTTAGTACATGTCAATACTGTCGATTAACTCACAGAAAAATCATCTGTGCACTTTTCCCGAATCCGCTATTTCCCAATAGAGCTTTTTCACACACTCACTACACACTCTCCTGATGCACCCACACACACCATACACGCCCAAGCTGGGCCTCCTCCTTACACTTTAAAATACACCAACAAAACAAATTAAAATAACAAGCTAAAACAAGGATTGGGGTTGTAAAACCGTTGCTAAAATGTTTGAGGGAGAAAATAACGAAAGTTATTCTTCTGAAAATAACTTTCGCTCTTCTCTCCCCTGAACATTTCAGACTTTGCCCTTGCCCCCACACTTACCTGTGGGCAGCACAACTCCTTGTGTGCCGCCGTCTCCAAAATCCCTCTGCGACGCTGGTTCCCTTCACTTGCGTCTATGGGAACCAGCGCGAAAGGGTCCGCTTTTCATTCTTTTTTTTCTTTCTACTTTATTGAGTCGGGGTTGCAACCCTCGCTCACATTACAGTGAAGAATGCAGAGGGAGACGCCCCTGCAGCCCCCGCTGCCTTCTTCAATGTAATGTTTCGTATGGCATATTTTTAATTTTTAGGCCACACAAGATTTTTGTATAGCCGAAATTCAGCCAAATATGGCATATGTTTTTTTTTGTGGTCTTTTTGGGTGATTCCTAAAACAACCACCACTACTTTTTCTCGAGCTCTCCTATATTTCTCCTTATATTTTTTCCGCACTGGCCGAGACAGTGCACGTGGCACCACCCTCCTCCCTTACTCGGGGGGTGGTAGAACTCCCTTATTCTGTTTTCCATATCCTCAATATCCTTAAAAAATAAATAAAAAAGCCCAAAAAATCAACACAATCCATGAACATATCCCACTCTTCCTTTCACTTACTGCGTTTTCACACTTTTCACACTGCTCCATACACCCACCCTTACTTTGTTATCCCTTGCAGGCTATACTCACTGGTTCATATTCTCTCGAGGGCCTCCGTTCACGGGGTTCACAAACGGGCCTGCACTTCTCCTTGGGGCTTCACCCCGCTCCAAAGAGCAGGCGGGTTTCTGCAAAGACAGCACCCACAAGGCCACTCAGCGACACTTTTTGGGACTGGTCACTGCAGGTGGGCACGGCCCTTCCAGAGAGGCCGCCTGGATACCTCTGCAGGCATAGGAGCGGTGGGATCACATCAGCATGGTCACCAAATGAAGGCAAGTCCCTGTTTACGCACACTCTAGAGTGAATACAATCCTCTAGAGAAATAAGCCAGGAGATAGCTTGTAAGGATAACAAGGTTTAATTATGCAGAATACAAAATATCAGCAAAGGGCTCCACTGCTCGAGTATGTTCTGCCTTCAGAATACACGGCTCTGCCTTTTGAGGGGCCACAGCATCATAGATGACATCACATATACGGTCTAAACTCACACAGTTCATTGGGTGGACAGTATACATGTTCCTGCTCCATATTGGATGCCAGGCTACAATTGGTTAGTTCCCTTGCCATCTGTCAGGTTCCACGTGGGTCAGCAGGGCTCATCGTGCTGTGAAGTGAAGGTCAGGTCAGGTCACTCATGATGTACATTGTTAAATCTAAAATAGCATTCTAAGCCTACAACTACATCACTGTGGCATGCACCTTGGCGGCGTGGGGATCGGTGCCAGGGGGAAGGGAGGAATAAATACAGTCAAACTGACCATCACATATTCTAGGCTTCATTGATACCACACCTCTCATGCTCTAGGCTTTCACCCTTGCTTTCATCTATAATTTATCCCTCCCTGTACCTCGTGTTACAAAGGATGTGTTTTATGCTGAATGGTGAGACAGTCGCGCACACTTAAACCTTTCATGGTCACTTGGTTTATGCTAGGATTGGGTAGTAGCTTTCCTATCTTGGAATGCAGGGATGTGGGGGTCGGGTCAGTGGTGTGGGCTCTGGGCTGGCTGGGTGGGGGTTAGAGACCTGCTGGAAGCTTGGTTGTGATGAATGGACACTGCAAGGAGCCTGGTGTTGTCTCACAGCCTTGAGGGCGCATTCTGTCCAGTGAAACTAAGTATTTTCAACAGCGAAGGGACAAGAGGGACGTGAACGTCCGTGAGAACTAGTGGTGCAGACACATTTTGCCTTAATGATCTGGGCCTAGTCAAATACTTCCATGGAACTCGACTGATGCAGCGCGGTCGTGCAAGCCTGTGCTTCTGTCGCAACTACAAAATGGCGTTTCTTTCTAGGCATCTCCTAATGTTATGAACTTGCTGTTCGCGCTATGTTACCTCTGCACTGAGTTTCATAGTGCGGTTCTCTCCCCCTTATACACTACTCTATTTCATAGAGGATTCGCCTCACCTTAAAGCGCCTTGGGGGGACAGATATACTCATTTCCATCCCGACAGCAGTTGTCAGCCAGTTTCGTTAGTCTGTGACATCACAAAAACGTGGTTACATCCCAAAAACCTAACAGGGGAAGGGATTGGCTAGTGAGGTGAACTATATATATTTTCTATAAGGGTACATTCATTTGGTGACCATATCTGGTGGCTCCTCCTGAGACCACCTCTTCATGTAACAAACACAAAGTTTCAGGTTAGTGAAAGGCGGTTGGCCAGTGCAACATAGCGTGAGCTTATTGTGGAAGGTGACTAGGGTTTGAAATTAAAGGGTCCTCTCAGCCATGGAGCCTTGGACAGCTACCAACCCAAGTGCAACTGTTGAAGGTGGTGAGAACAGCCCCGAAGGTGCTGCATGTTCCCAATAAATTACTTTCTCCGATCTCCTAGGCCGTGAGATAAAACATTTGGTGTTGATCCTGTGCTACTTTTGCATCTCCTTGCCACCAGCTCGATGGGAACAGAATTGCTAAGACTCGTCACGCATCACACTTAGAATTGTGAAGATTAGCCATGCGTCACATTTAGATAGAATTTTGAAGATCAGCCACCTAGAAGAAAGTTGGGAGTGCCCAATGTACTAACCACCACTCTAATGCTCCCCTCCAAGATACAACCCAAGTACTATACACACCCAATGGGCTAGCCAAACTACGCACAAACACTCACTCAACTTAAGTAGTATTCGCATGCAACAAACAATCCCAGACAGTGGGCCCTAACCCCTACGGACATAAAAAGCCAGTGCACACAACCACAACCTTAAATACAGCCAATCTACACAAGAAACACACAGACAACACAGACAACGTAACAAACATCCAAATAGAATAAACAACCCAGGCATTGGGCCTCACACTTACAGATACAACACGCCAGTGCAAGCAACCTTCTGCAAGCCAACACACACAGACACAAGTTACTCCTGGTTCTGGACCTATCTTATCACTCTAGCCTCACTAACCAAACCTGTCCTCTTTCTTGCTGAGCGACGTGAGTGTCTGAAGACCGCCCATGTGGGCTAAGGGTGCGCGGTATAAATCGACATAACATTATATAGCTTACTGCATGGACACAAGCAAGTGATCAACTGTGAATGACCAAGACTGTCCTGGTGAGAGTACTGGACACCTACAATGAGTGGCAAATGGGGGCAGTGCAGTTTCATTGGTGTTGCCTAAGCTCTTGATGGCTTTTGACAACATGCACCATCAGCTGCACCTTGTTTGCTTTTACTGTGGCTACCAGGCTAGTTTATAGGATGGCTGCTGTCTTTCCTTTCAGGCAAATGGGAACTGGTGGTTCTTCCAACTTACAGTTCGACCCAAACACCTCATACATATGGGGTTCTCTAGAGCTCAGTTCTCACCTTTATTGTAGCATCATCTGACAGGAATTGTATCGCCTTTGCTTCTATATGCATGGGAATAATACCCAAGTCTTCTACCTGCTGGAGAGGGGCCCAGAGATAGCAGTATTTTACTATAGGGCATGTCTTATTGCACGAGATAAATGGATGTGCCAGAACCTCCTGAAACTATGTGCAGATAACATCTGCAAGATTTGCAATCACATTGATTCAGCTGACCTGCCATTGCAGCTCCTGCTTTCTTAGCAGAGGCTGTGACTGTATATAATCATTTGGACGTTTTCCAGTTTGCACCAGTTACAGATGAGGCTGCTAGGTTGGCATTAGGTCAAATTAAATCATCCCCTTTAGATCCTATTCCCTTGCATATCCTTCAGTCTTTACCTATCAATGTTTTTACTGAAGCCCTTCGCCATTCTTCTGCTTATGGCTTGATACTGACCACTTTAAAGCACGCATTGGTCACTCCTCTTCTGAAAAAATCTCATCTCACTCCACCAGATCCAGTCAACCTTCAGGCATCTCACGTCTTCCGCTGTTAATGTAGCTTTTGGAAATCATTGTCACTCCCCAACTTTCACATCTTTTGGAGTCAAACTCTTTTTTGCACCGTCTTCAAGTCAGTTTCTGGCCCCTTCGACGTGCAGAGTGACCAATGCTACCTATTTTGGATGATATGGCTCTGCTTCAGGACTGAAGAAACATTGGAGTATTCAGTCTCCTTGACCTCTCAGTGACTTTTGACATGACTGACCATCATATCCTTTTCGGACGCCTGGAATCGGCTGGTATTGTTGGTTCCCCCCTCTCTTGCTTTTCTTCTTTTCTATGAAACTGGTCGCAAACAGTGTCTTTATTTCCATTCTATTCCGAGCCGGTGTCTTTCACTTGTGGTGTTACTCAGGGCTCCTCTTTGTCCCTTCTTCTTTTTAATCCTTTAGCACATCTGATTACGTCCCATGGTGTGTGTTTTTACACCTAAGCGAAACGACACACAATTGATTTTCTGTATGAATTCCCCGGTCCTGGATCCCACAGAGAAACCTAGAGGTTGTCTAACATCCATTGTCGCATGGATGTCAGGAAGTTGGTTGAAACTTAAAGGAGAGAAGACAGATATTTTGGTTTTTGGGTCACCAGATTTAAATCAATTCTGGAATGCTGAAATTTGGCCAGACTCCCTGGGAGCGTGACCAGCCCCTAGTGGTTCAATTAAGAGTCTGGGGGTGAAATTGCTACTTACGGGGTCCAGAGAAGCACAGATTGCTTCAGCCTGCAATGCTAGGTTTCGTAATCTTAAACTTTTAAATAAGATTCTCCCTTGTATTCCTTTACACCTTCGTTCTGTAGAAGTCACTGCTTCAGTCATGAGCTCCCCTGACTACTGCAATTATATTTACCTAGGGCAATCAGATGTATTAATCCACCGCCTTCAAAAATCTGCTGCTCACTTAGCTTCGAAACCACCTAGGCTTGTGCATTTCCTTTTTAAATATCTTTTTTGGGGGTTTTTTCGTATAGTAATAAAAAGTGGTTTTTGCACCAAAAACGGGGGATTGGCTGGGGACCCCCCCAAAAAAAAAAAAAAAAGAAAAAAATCAACCCTTTGGTTTTCGGTCCATTTGATTCAACCCTTTGGTCATTCGATCCGTTGCATTCGAACATTTGACCTAGAACCCGCCCAGATGCCTTCGCGCAGCGGTTCACCCTTTATAAACCATGTTACAATACAATTACAATACATCTAGACGGGGAATAAAACTGAGGTCCACTTGTCTAAGTTTAACCTAAGAGAGTGGTCTACTGGTTTCTGATTGCCTTGTCTGGGTGCATTTCTAACTCCAGTTTCAACTGTGAATCATCGGTGGGAGAGATCTAATGCAGCCCTCTCTCCCTGCCTGAGCAGAAAATCAGTGTGGCGCAAGCAGATTTATTTCATTTTAGAGCACTAAGTGAACTTCTTAAAAAACGTTCAGTTTACAACTGGGAACAGTCCAGGGTCCTCAAGGGTGAGATAAGATATTGCAGAGGATTGTAGGTTGTCCTGCCCAATTCAGCTAGTTATGAGCCTCAGTCTGGCAGTTAAGACTACTTTATAAACTGGCACCAAGAGACTGGGTGTTCCTGTCTTTGCACACACAACACTGGCTGGCAGGCTCTAAGAGGATCCTTCATAAAGTCGTTTGCATGGTTCAGTAAGCTTCACATGTGGGGTGTCCCACATTCCTAGCAAATCGGTGTAATTTTATTCACTCATGGCGCATGGTCATTCACTCCAACACACCTTATTAACCAGTGTTTCCGACATAATCAGTCAATCAATCATTATTTCCTCGTTCGTATTCCATAAATGTGACATGAAAACACATTTAGCAAGAACACATCCAGTAAATGCATGCATCGTTAAATAACACATCATGCAACAACTCAACATATCATTTATAATCATTATAATTGTTCATTTATAAGGCGCTTAATACTAAAACTAAGCGCGGGATCGGGATTCACACATGTGTTGCACTGCGTTGTGCTGCTTCCTAGACAAACACATTGCCCCTGAGCTATCCTCCCTCACCATCATTAGTAAACAAACTCTCCCAAAACTAAAATAAAAATAGTAATAGTAGAAATGTGTATGAGTAGTTTACAACTGTCAGACTATACAACTCAACTGAAGGGATTAATACATATACTACAATTAAAACATGGTCAATTTGACCAGTGTCTTCTCTCTAATCAACCAAACACTAGAGAGGATGTGACTCTAATTAGTAACCACCATACTGGCAGACTCGTTATGGCTGTAAATGCATTTCTTAGCAGGCTTCAGAATTGTAGAATTGCCTGCAAGTTGACCTCAGACCTGACTTCTCATCTTTTGAAGTTTCATAAGCAGGTGAAAACCCTGTATGGAGTGAAAGTGTTTTTCTATTCATCAAATAGAAAAAAAGACCGATTTAGAAAGGCTGCTCTGTGACCACACAAATTAAAACTGTCATGCCCCTGCCGCACACGAGTGAGCGCCAGGGCTAACAGGCACGTCAAGACCCGGAAGAGCCGTTGCGGGAGTACCGGTTGGTGTTTATGTGTGTGTGAGTGGGTGTGTTGCGTTTTTGTGTGTTTATGGGGTCGGGCAATGCTTGGGGGAGGAGGGAGACGGCGGCGGCTGAGGAAGGGGGTCGTGAGTGACACCCTCTTATTTTAAAGACATCCCATCAACGAGGAAAGGGGGATAGCGGGAGCAAAGAAATGTGATATCCGAGGCAGCACTTTACAAATGGTGTCGAGGCCAGGATATGAGACATTGGAGGCTGCACTTGACATACGATGGCAGCGCTTGCCATCCGAGGCAGCACTTTACAAATGGTGTCGAGGCCAGGATATGAGACATTGGAGGCTGCACTTGGCATGTGATGGCAGCGCCTGCCATCCGAGGCAGCACTTTACAAATGGTGTCGAGGCCAGGATATGAGACATTGGAGGCTGCATTTGGCATATGATGGGCGTGCCTGGATATATTGGGCTACACCAGACATACAAAGCAACATCAGTACAGATGGTGGCGACAGTCCCTTAGTAGGGTGCCTTTTCTAAGTACTAGTACATATGGGAGTGAGCCAGCTGGTAAAGGGGCAATGCCATGATAAACATAAAAAGGGGACAAGAGAGCAAACATAGACATGATATACTGTTAGGCTTTGAGACAGTATTTACATTTGAATAGTATAGACATGTACAGTAGAATGGAGTCTGGGTAGGGCAGGCAGGGTGGTCAGATGTGTAGGGAATTAGAGGTTGGTACAGCGAATGGACCCTAGCAGGCTAGAAAACAGAGCTTGTCTGATCTTGAATAGCTCCGTAGAGTAGATTGCTTTCATGGTAGAAAGGAGGGCATTCTAGCAATAGTGTATGAGAAGTGTAAAGGAGTGGGGCTGGGATGGTGCAAGAGGAAGGGGAACAGATATATGGACATGGATGAGAGTATGGCTTGATAGGGACAGTAGAGATAGATATAGCCAGTGAGGCATTGGGGTCAATGCCCTGAATTGAGGACGAAGGGTGGTTTTGTTATGTTATGTTACATTGATTTATACTGTGCATCGTTGCCCTTATCCATGGTCTCCAGGCACTAATGTGGGTCTGTAAGAAATGTGGGTGTGGTTGGTTAGTGAAGGATAGAGGGATGGGATAGAGGTTGTGCTCTTCTGTTGATGCTTGTAGAGCCAGGATAAACTGGCATCTGTGCGTGTGAGCTTTAGTTAGGAGTGCTTTGTGGTGTGCACTGGGCTTGTTGTGTCCGCAAGGGAGGCGTCCAGTATCTGAGTTGCTTGTTTATCTGAGAGTATTTGGTTTTGTAGTATGATTAGCGAAGAGTGTGTGGTTTGTGTGTTTTTGGTGGGTTGTATCACTAGCCCTGAGTGTGTGTGTGGTACTTCAGAGGCATGATTGTGTGGATAGGAGAAGGATTATAGGTTAGTTGGTTTTTGGTGGGCTCTGGGTATGGAGCAGTTGGGTTGGTTCTTTGTTCTGTATAGTCTCTCACTATCACTGCTACTTTACTAACTGTGGCCCCTCATACTTGGCTCAAAGAATCTCAAAAGCGAATCCTACTGGTCCTGTATGATCTCCCTACAACCATCTTCTATCCATCCCCAGATTCAAGCGCAGCAGAGCAGGTGGAGCCAGCTTCCCAGTTAACGCCACCTGAATTTGGATCTAACTGCCGCTGCACTTACGTGCCATATCCTCTTATTGGCACTTAAAAACCTGGTTGTTCAAGTAATCAGTGTCAGCTAAAATCTTGATTACATGTCCCCTTGGAACACTCTGGTTTGGACCTACCTTCTGATACGACTCTTTTCCTTAATGCCTTTTCTTTCACTGACCTACCACCTACCTATTGTACCTTGTTCTGTAACTAGCGCCTGGATGCCCTTGCGTTTAGCGTGTTGCTACAAATGCAAAAATAAATCAAATAAGTACATTTGCTGAGGTCCCGTAGTATGGTTTGTGGAGGTACCCGTCTATATTTGTCCCAGTGAATTGAATAGCGTGGTTTTTAGTAATTTCCTGAAAGTTAGGTGGTCTTCTGTCATTCTTATTTCCTTCGGTATCGAGTTCCATAGTTTGGCTATCAGGCAGGAAAAGGCAGTTCCTCTGAATTTCCTTTTCTCGTAGTGTTTTGTTTCTATTTGGAGATTGTGTCTCGATCCTAAGTTTGTTCCTGGTTGGTATTGGGAGATTTGAGCTTGGAGGAATTCGTGTCCGTGTAATGATTTGTGGGCGATGCAGAGGAGTTTGAAGTTAATGCGTTTCTTTACTGGTAGCCAATGCAGACTTCTCAGGGCCGGTGTGATGTGGTCTCTTCTATTCAGTCTCAGGAGTAGTCTTGCTGTGGTACTTTGGATGCGTTGTAGTTTTTTTGTGAAGCATTCTGCCATTCTGAGTTAAATACTGTATGTGTAGTCTAGTCTTGATAATACCAGGTAGATGATTGCGAGGGTACTGTGTGGTAAATTGAGGTAAGAGAGGATCCATCTTATTAGTCGCAGGAGGTAGAAATGTTTTTTTGCTATTGCATTGACTGGTTTTAGAGAGAGGCTGTTGTCCATGAGGATTCCCAGGTTTTTTTTTATCACTGACAATGTCTCTGATTGGATTCCCATGCACAGTAGCCAGCACAGGCCCACCTGTATTGTCTTCCAGTGGGGAGATAATTATTTCTGTTTTCATCGGGTTTAGCTTGAGGGTGTTGTTTGTCATCCAGGTGTTTATGTCGGTGAGGCATTTGTTGAGGGTGTTGTCTGGGTCTCAGTCAGAAGTTATCTTGAAGATGAGTTGGGTGTCGTCTGCATAATTGTAGGCTGTCAGTCCATGAGTTTGGTTGAGTTTTATTAGGGGGACATGTAGATGTTTGTGGAACGCTGCAGTTGTAGTTTTTAATGTTTGATGTAAATGACGCTTGGTGTGTTCTTTTGGTTTGGTTGGTGAAGAACGATTTCAGCCATTGTAGTGCAGAGCTTTTTATGCCACAGTCCTCCAGTCTCTTCATTAGCGGTGTGCTTATGATTGTGTCGATGGCAACTGATATGTCCATTATTATGAGGGCCGATTGAATACTGTTGTCCGTGTTTATTTTTTGGTCTCCCCTTAAGTCTAAAGCCGATTTGGGATTGGTCAGGTATTCCGGTGCTTTCAACGTGATTGAGTTGTTCTTTGTAGATGTGGGTTTCTCAGATTTTCATTGGGTAAGCTAGATTTGATATAGGTCTGTAGTTGCTAGGGTCTTCTGTATTTCCTGTTTCATCTTTTAGGAGGGATTTGATGTATGTTGATTTGAATGATGTAGGTATTATTCAATTGTTTAGGGATAGATTAATTAGTAGTCAGACGTATAAGGCTGGCGTTCTGTGGTTGAGGAGTTTTTTGTAGATATCTGCTTGGCAAGGGTCACTGTGCCAACAGACCATGTTGGTGTCTTTTATTAGTTTGTCTAAATGTTCCTCGCTTATAGGTTCGAATCGATTGTGGTGGTTGGAGTGCTAGTTTCTGGGAGTTCTGAGGAGGTGTTTGTGGTAATGTGGCCAGCATCGATGGTCCGTGGTATTGTTTCTGTTTTTGCTCTTAGATGGGTCGTGATGTTGTCACATAGGGTTTGCGATGGTATGACACATTCGTTGCAAGAAGTTGAGTCTGGTTATTTTTGTCGGTTTGTTCTTGTTTGTATTCTTGTAGTGTATTAATCTTTTTTGGCTTTCAGGACTGGTAGTTTGCATATTCGAATTTGTCGTTGGTATTTGTTTTTGTTCATTTAATTCATTGCAGTGTTTTTTAATTGTTTTTCCAGTTTTTCAGTTTGTTTTTTTGGGCTCCCTCAGTTCTTCCATGAACTTTCTCGCTGCGATTTTCCTTAGGGTGGGTTTGAAGAGTTTTGCAGGTGCTCATTGATCTAACGCATTTGTAATCCATGTGTCAAGCCTTTCTTCCACCAAATCCAATGTCATTCTATTTAGCTGGGAAGTGTCTGGTTTGGTGGATTCCAATACATCTGTTAGCATTTCCAAGTTGAGACTTTTGTTTGTTTGTCACCAGGAGTTTTATGTTTATGGTATCATGCGGCTCTGAGTTTTGTTGGTGAACGGGATCATATGATGGTTGCTCCATATGATTGGTACCGGTAGGGCGGTGGGGCGGCCGTCGAGAGTCCATCTCTGCAGAAGATTGCGCCTAAAGTGTGTCCAGCACTATGTGTGGGACGGTTTACTATTTGCTTGAAGTGGAGGGTTTCCAGTAGGGCACTGAAGGAGTTTGTTGTGCATTTGTTTTCTATTTCGAACCAGATGTTGAAGTCCCCCAGCACAACTATGTTGTCATGGTTTGTAGAGAGGTTAACTATGGCATCAGTGAGATTTGTGGCAAAATTGGGGTTGTAAGAGGGCAGTCTGTAGATCAGGAGGAACAGTAGGTTGGATTGGTCATTGAGTTTGATCCTGATTAGGAGTGACTCGCAATCTTCTATGTCGGTTGAGGGAAGATGTGTAGAGCTGATGTGGTTTTTGTGCACCAGTGTGATTCCTCTTCTTCTGTTTTCTCTGTTAGAATGTTTAAGTTTGTAGTTGTCGGGTATGGGTTTGTGGGTGATTACTTTGCAGTTGTCAGGCGGCCATGTTTCTGTGGGGAAGAGTGCGTCTGTGCCACCCTCGCTTAAGAGACTGTATATTTCTGTTTTGTGCTTTTCGATAGATCGCACGTTGATTAGGCTGCAGTGTAGAGTATGCAAGTTGGCTTGTTCATTGTTAAATGTTATTTATTGCATCTCGGTTGGGGCATTGACTATGGATTTTGTGGTTCTCTCTTGGGTGAGTCTGCTATTTGCTGAGTGCACAGTTGGAGTATCTATGCCTTCATTAAGTTGCACAATGGGTTTCTTTGTTCTGATTTGTAGTAGTGGGGTGTTTGGTTGTCCGTGTGGTCCTTTTTCCAATCTATGGTTATGTAAGGGGCGTGAATGGTTAGGGATTCTAGCTTAGCTCTGGTTCTTGTGGGTGTTTTTCAAAAGATGTTTTTAACGCTGCCGGGTTCTGTGTGTTGTGGTGGTAGGTTTGGAAGTCAGGTTGGGCCTACTTTAGGAAACATTGGGTCCTTAGTTGTGGGTTGTTTGTTTACTGGTGTAGAAGGATTGTAGGTGGAGAGGTAGTGTGAGATATATGATGTTTTTGTTCTTGTCTTAGTTTGTATCTGTAGTTCATTTAGGGGTGGTTGATGGTGATTTAGAGATGTTGTGAATTCTGGTAGGCAATTCCTGTTCTACGGTGGGTCTGGTTGTGTATTATGATATTTTGTTCATTTTCATCAGGGCAGGTGAGTCGTGGTGTTAGATGATTGTTGACTGGATAGATTTTTCTAAGTGGTCTCCGATGTCATTTGTTCCATGGATGACAGCTTTGGGTTTTCTGGGGGGAACTTCACTGTATGGTCTGTTTCGAAGTTGGAAATCCTTACAGTGGGGGATTTCTCTGGGATTTGTGGTGGTGGGGTACTGAAATAGACAACATTTTGAGGATCCTGCCTGTGGAACTTGTCTCAAGGTTTGATTATTGGTTTGAATTAGTGCCTTGGTGGGGTTTTGCAGAAAGATTCTGGTGGTTAGAGGTCAGAAACAAGAGGCTGTGAAAGAGATATGGAGAGAGGAGAGAAAGAGAGAAAGAGAGAAAAAGATAGGTGTGAAAGAGACAGACAGAGAGATGGATTGAGAGAGGGAATGAGCGAGAGAGAAAGCAGAAAGAACATTCAAAGGCCACTCTGAGGAGCAGAACCCAAGTGTGACCAAATTATATACAGTAGCAAGATTCACAGTGGCAGAGTTGCAAATTGGAACATACTAGGGAGCACTATGCAATTTTAGCAATATACAGCAGTAGGGAGATTCACACTGGCAAAACTATCTTTGGAATATTCTTGCAAGAAAAATGCAAGTGTGGCAAAATGTAATTAGACTCGAGTTTGGAATAGGACATCTATAATTGGAACTCAGAGGCAGAACACAAGATTGGCAAAATTATAAACAGTGGTGAGACTCACAGTGGCTGTACTACAAATTAGAGCACCCTGGGACACACTCTAAATACAGCAGTGGGGAGATTCACAGTGGCAAACGAAATTTTGGAATATAATGGGAAGAAAAATGAAAGTATGGCAAAATGTAAACAGGGGCACAATTAGTAGCACTCTAATTTGGGAGCCCTAGTCAAGGAAAGTGCAAGAGTGGCAAAGTATAAATAGTGGCGAGCTTCAACGTATCAATCTAAACTGGGGAATCGAGTCAGGCAAAATGCAAGTGTGGCAGAACACAAACAATGGCGAGCGTCAGAGCAGCAATCTAAATTAGGACCGCCTAATCAGGCAAAATGCAAGAGTGGCAAACTACAAGCAGTGGCGAGCTTCAAAGGAGCAATCTAAACTGGGGGACCTCATTGGGAAAAATGCGAGTCTGTCAAAATATAAACAGTGGTGAGTTTCGAAGCAGCAATCTAAATTGTAAAACCTAGTCAGACAAAATGCAAGTGGGGCAAAATGCAAACAGTGGTGAGCAGCAGTCTAAACTGGTGGCCATAGTCAAAATGCAAATGTGGCAAAGCATCAATCTAAATTAGGAACCCTAGTCAGGCAACATTCAAGTGTGGCAATATACAAACAGTGGCGAAATTTAAAGCAACAAGTTAAATTGGGAGCCCTAGTCAGGCAAAATGCAAAATATACAAACAGTGGCGAGATTTAAAGCAACAAGTTAAATTGGGAGCCCTAGTCAGGCAAAATGCAAAATATACAAACAGTGGCGAGATTTAAAGCAACAAGTTAAATTGGGAGCCCTAGTCAGGCAAAATGCAAAATATACAAACAGTGGCGAGATTTAAAGCAACAAGTTAAATTGGGAGCCCTAGTCAGGCAAAATGCAAAATATACAAACAGTGGCGAGATTTAAAGCAACAAGTTAAATTGGGAGCCCTAGTCAGGCAAAATGCAAAATATACAAACAGTGGCGAGATTTAAAGCAACAAGTTAAATTGGGAGCCCTAGTCAGGCAAAATGCAAAATATACAAACAGTGGCGAGATTTAAAGCAACAAGTTAAATTGGGAGCCCTAGTCAGCCAAAATGCAAGTTTGGCGTTATATAAACCCAGTTGGAACATTGTGGGAAGCACTATGCAGATGTGGCAAATAAAAAACGGGCAAAATTCAAATTAGGCGTCGCTTACATGAAAGTAGATGTAGCTGGATAGTGAGGCGCCTGGCAGGGCCACAGGGCAAACAGGGATGCAAGGCGCCCTAAGGAAGGCGCCCTGAGCCTGTGCCCTTCTCTGGCTGCCCAGGGAAGGATGCCATGGGAGAGAGCTTCAAATGTGGTGTTCCAGGTCTTATGACTTGGGGAACACCAATGGGTTGTAGCGAAGGCGGGCAGTGGGATGTGGAGCCGGCTGGAAGGGGCACATTGAGGGTGCTTGGGGCCGCAAAAGCCCAACATGACAAAATAATAAACTGCATGAGGTTCTCACGCCCTGGGTCCTCTCTTCTCTTTCAAATCAGCAGGGAAATGAGAGATTGCAATTTCTGTCACCATGCCTCTTGGTGTTCTGAGTCTCATGACCTGGTGAACACCAATGGTTTGTAGCGGGGGGCGGGCTGTGGGAGGGGGAAGGTTGATCTGGCGGGAAGGGGTCAAGCGCAGTGAGGGCGCTTGGGGATGCAAAAGGTTAAAAATGGCAAAATAAAAAGCAGTAAGGGCTACTCACGCTCTGGGTTCTCTCTTCTCTTTCAAGTCATCTGGGAAAAGTATTTGAATAGAAAGTCATTCAGCGTGTGACTATAGATCAAGGTGCGGGAGCATCTAGCATGTAGGAAAGTTGAGAACTTTGCTGAGGGGAGTAAACACGTAGTGGGGAAAGGCCTGGTGCAGGCTTGAGCAGTAGTCAAGTTTATTGAGGACCAGAGAAGAGATGAGGGTTTTGGCAAATGGTGAATGAGGTGTTGGTGAATTTATCTGATACCTAGAAGGTGGATCCTGGCTGTAGTTGCAGTAGTAGTGATGAAGTAATTGCATTTGGTAATAATAAGCAGTGCTCAGATGCCTGAGGGTTTGTAGCCCTATATAAATGCTAAATTATTTTTAGTATTACTATTTGAACTCGTTGTCAAGGAGGACCTTGTAGAGGAGGAGCCAAGTACCCCTACTCCACCTACCCCGCCTACATAACCTGAGAAGTATGAACCAAAGTATGTGACATATACTACACCAATCAAAAGGCAAGAAGGAGAGCAACGACTCTGTGCAGTACCCATTTGAATACCTATACCTAAGAGAATATGGGAAGTGAAGTATCCATTAAGGAAACCATACCTACATCCAAGACAATGGCCATTTGAATGCAATTGCTGATGAAATAAAGAAACTGAATGAACAGGATGAATGGTGACGTCATACGAAACTGAATCGACTCCATATAAGAAGTTAACAAGACCAGAGTGGCAGACGATTTATGAAGAATGAAGAAGTACTAAGGATAAGTGACATCTTGAGATCAAGATAAAGAGATTTATGCCATAAGCATGATGAAGATACTTAGTTAGTTTAAATGTGTACAGAAGCAATGACACACAAGCAGCAAAGCAATCATAAACTAGCCACATGCTTATAGTAAATAGATCACAGCAAGCGCCAACATGTACATATATACCTCAAAGATACATATGGATTAAATAAAGAATGAATGTTCCACTGCTTATATAGCAGTCTTGAACAACGAGGAGGGCCTCAAAGTCAGTGTCGCAGTTACAAAAGCAATTGAATTAAAACAGAATATATTTCAGCTAAGGAGTTGGATGAACCAAAGAGCCAAGGTCTTATGAGAACTAACATTGGCTAACATTAGATACAATTAACGTGAAAGAACAGAAGCCCCTGTTCAAGAAGGTCAAATGAAAACAAAAGACATCAGAGGACTATTGAGAAATAAAATCAAATACACGAAAAAGGCTCAAATCCTGGTGTCCAGTCACATGATGGAAGAAAGTTGGATGCATGAGGAGATCACACCTGCGCACGGAAGCCAGAGAGTACCCATACTCCTTAAAAAATTCTAGAAAACAGTACAGACTCAAGGCCAACTTCAAACACTAATTTACACTGAAACATTCAGGTGGTTAAGGAGTGTACTTTTAATTGGTGGGAAGCTGGTATCAGACAAGTTCACCCGCACCTGGTTGTTTAGTCTGCATGCGTCTCATGTAGGTGGAAAGTTTTTGACAGGGGTTACATGCCAACCAATTGTAGAGGACCACGCAGTTGGGGTCCTATAGTTTGTGCAGCCAATGGGACGTCGTACATTTAGTGACGTTCATAGTGGCCATTTTGAAGGGAGGGCGTAGCTGTCCCACTTGATGTTGAATATCCAATTATTTCTCTCTATTACTCTATACAGATATAACACCTATGTTCAGTTATTCACTTAGAGCCCTCCCGCTTCCCGATAGGTTTTAGAAGTTTGCCATGTAGGATGGCGTTGGTAATGACGCAGGTGAACACGTCAGCGATGACCAATTTAGAGTTTAAGAACCCAGCTTTTTTATGAAATGATTGAGATTTGAGTAACGAGCGATTGCTGATGTTTGTTGTACTTCCTGTTTTAGTTACTTACGTTAAAACAGACAAACTTTTGCCAAGCTATTTGTGTCATCTGAATTATTGAGTTTTGATTAAAATCTGCCTCCCTATCCATCTCCAGGGTATTGCTACTCATCTTAAAGTTCAACCCCAACCTTAGATGATGGAGTTAAGAAGTAAGGTGGTGGGTAATCATCGAAGGGTGAGCAGGATTGACCTTGCAGGCCTTGAGAAAGTTGACTTCCATCTTGGAGGAATTAAGTATGCATCAAATTAGAGCCGTCCAGTGACTAATGATGGGGAGGCAGTTAGTAGTGCACTTTGAGATGAATGGGCAAGGGAAGTAAAAGAGATGACTTCAATGTAGTGGAAACGAGATGCCAGCGAAAGCCAAAGGAAGAAGTGACTTTACTGCGTAAGGAGGTAAGGGGGTGCAAAGGAGTGGGTACATGACTGATCCTTGAGAGAGACCACTAGAAAGGCAGTGGGGGAGAAGGTTTTAGAGTTTCAAGAGATGGAGAAGAAGTGGTCAGTGACATACGTATCCCCCAGTCCCCCAAGTCAAGTATGGTCTCATGGAAGTTGACGAAGGAAATGGCTTTCTAGGAGGGAGGGATGATTGGCAGTGGCAAGGACAGCACAGAGATCAAGTAGAGTAGAATTAGGATAGAGGAGGTGTGGGAGTGGTGGGTAGTGGGAGAATGTTTGGGATGTGAGTGAGAGTGGTTCCAGTGCAGTGTTACTTTGAGATCCTGATTGTAGTGGGTCAGACAGTGAGGGTTCCTTGAGATAGTGGATGATCCGGTTGAAGCCCACCTCCCCGAAGGATGTTGGAGTGGTGGGGTTGAAGAGAGAGAGGTCGGTAAAAGGAGAGCTTGCTAGCATCTGCAGTAGGTTTGTTTGGCAGATGGGCATAACCGTCGCCACTTTGCAACAGGCTGGGAAGATGTCAGTTGATCGAGAAGGATAAAAGAGGGAAGGGCGGTGGGTGCAAGGGGCAGGAGCAAGTTCCTTAATAGTCTAGGATGCAAATGGATTGATGGGGGTACAACATGGGTTAGCTGAGTGCAGGATGGGTATCGGCTCATCAGGGCACGTGGGAGTGATGGGAGTGAGTGAAGGTGGGGCGAGAGGAAGGAGGACGGACATCATGCTATGCATTTTGGTGATCTTGGAGGAGTAGGCGCCATCAAAAGGGAGGGGGAGATATGGAGCATGGTTGGGGTAGCAAGATTGTCCTGCCGGGTCATGGATAGCTTACTCAGGTTTTAGCAGAGTGCGGATACATGATATAGTACATGATATAGTGGGTTTATAGTGAAAAGACCGAAAAAAAAATATCGAAAAAAAGGTCGAACCAAAAAATTCTCAAAAAAAAAATAATCGCATTTTTTTTCAATACATTTTTTTTTCGAAATGGGGGGGTTCCCCCAACCCCCCTTTTTCATTTTTTTTTATTTTACCCCTTTTATTTACTTACCTGACCCCACAAATACATATAAATAAATAAATAAAAAATTTGGGTTTTTTTTCGAGATTTCTTTTCCGATATTTTTGTCATTCGATATTTTTTTTTCGCCCTTTTGACTGACCACCGATATAGTGTGAGGATTAAGCAGTATCAAGAGTATTGGTGGGGGCAAGTGGAGAGTTCATGGAAGTCATATAGAAAGCAGGGGAGTGAGTCTTACACCAGCTGCTTAGCAAGACATGCATGGTGGTCCACATCTGTTGCATGGCTAGGGAGATCCAAAGTTGGGGCAGGGGAGGGGGATGAAGAGCAGGCAAGATAGTGTGCATAGAAGGAAGAAGCCAGTGCACTACTGAATTCATTAATATTGAGTTTGGTAGAGTGAACAAGGTGGAGTGAGGGTGTCTATATAAGAGGCTACACTTGGCCTATTTCATGAACACCAGGGAATGTGGGTGCGTTTGTAGAATATGCATGCTGTGTGTGGCTGTAAGTGGAATGGGATAGCAGTGACTAGCTATAGGAGGCTGTGTTACCATTTAATGGCAGTGCCTCTGGCCAATACTGATGCTGCTGGGTGTACCCCAGTCATATCATAGAACCCACCCATAACCATGTGTTCTAGGTCAGCTAAACATTACATGCTGGAATAATTCGGGATCATAAACTCCAACAATGTATCTAATTAATTAGAGCATTGTATCCCATGTATTATTCTGCATAGATCTCCAAAAGCTTGCGCTAAACAATATAAACAGTTTCATAGACGAAAACAATGATCCAATTTCCACATCAGAGACATTAAATGTCTACACAGTGTTTCGGCCAAACTTTTCAAGGTACATCCATCCCAAGCGTTTCTGGACAATGTTTATGATGGCCTTCATCAGGACAGGAAGAGTTTCTTCAATTTGAGGGTACGTTTGTGACACCCTTGTATATATGGGCTCTGGCATATTTCAAATCTTTACACATCCATGTATGAAGGGCAATTTCTTGGACACGCTCGAATGAGTCAGCCCTCCCGCGTGTAACATTACACGAATTATGTCATCATTTTTGTCACAAATATCTGGTTGTTCTTTTCACCAACCGGTTTTCCAAAAGCGAACCAAGCCAGCAGCTTGAGACGCAGAGTGTATTGTGACCGTGGCAACAATACATGCCACCTCTCAAGCCGCCGGCATTGTTTGGCTTTTGGAATACCAATTGTATATTTTGAAAGCCCACGAGTGAAAACCTAATGCAAAGGACTGAAAATATAGTCCAATGTGTATAGAGACCCACATGGGCAAGCCCTAGACAAAACACTGACTAGTCGGTGCCTATCAAAAGACTGAAAGGCAGTGGTAGAAGTGTAACGAAAAAGGTAGTGAAACTGTGGTTTCGGCAGAGGGGAGGGTAGGCGGAAACCTAATGCAGCATGTGGCAAGGTGTTGCAGCCGGGGCATTGCAATAGTCCAAGTGACTAGTAACTAAGTCTCCTATTAGAACTTTCCACTTGCACAAGGACATGAATGGATACATACTCTATACAGAATGTTGAATATGGGCGTGAAAATTATGTTAACAGAAAAAAAGAAAAGTAGTGGAATCCAGGCGCTGCCGACCGTTCCCGTTCACTTCGATCACTGCCTGAAAGGTAAAATCTCATGCGAGTCTGGACTCGGATTGCCACATGTGTGCATGCTTTCCTGAGGCCAGTTACCAAATGCCCTGACTTTCGGATTGGGATTGGGATTGGGTTGACCCACCAAAAAGTAAAATCCAGTCTGGTTTTTGGCTCTCCTAACCAACAAACACTGGTCCGACATACGTAGAACACACCTGCTCGTGAACATCATCCAGCTCCACACTTCTCCATGCACGCCCCACTCACTCTGCCACACCACACAACCTGACCCCAGCCACACTGTTCCCAGTAACAAACTGGGACCATAACAAGGATGAGGTTGGGGGGTGACTGGACTGGCACACAGAGACAGGCTGAACATCACCTCTCCCTCGTCCTCCACTGGCCCTGCTCAGCCCTCTTCTTGCAGGACTCAGTGCCAAGAGGACGCTCACAAATTAAAGAAGTTGTCCTTTTTAAGGCCACCTGGCTAGCTCAGGGGAAGGCGCTTCTGTTGGCATCAACATAATATGATATGATAGGTTATTTATAATGCGATTAATACCCAGAGCTTTCTAAGCACGGACCGGTGATCGAACCTGTGGTGCTGCGTGTCGTTTTGTTTCCAAGGCGAGCACTTTGCCCCTGAGCTATCCTCCCTTTCCTGCGCAACCTGTGGTTGATTCTCGTCACCTGTGCTTAGATGCTGGGGAAGCCTGCTATTAAGCATGATATGAATGACCAATAATACAAGACCCAGTTACATTACATTACATGGGCCAAAACGAGGCAAGGAATCTGAATTGCAGTTCATTGCATGTCGATTTCTCATTAATATTCATTATAGATTTCCTGAAAACTGGACTTGAATGTATACTTGGCCAATCGTTCAGCCCAGCCTGGATTGCCAGCCAGCCCAAACAGCCTCTTGTTGAAAGATATCAGACGGGTTCAGTACTTGCTGCTGCTGGTGGTTGGTTCGGTTCTAGTAAAAGCTGAACATGCAAAGTAACTGTTAAACTAACTGTTAAAATAGGCCCGTCTCACGCCATTCAATGCCTTCTCAATCCCCCACACGTTTTCCTCTTCACTTAGAGGCGCTCTCTAAGCCGGGATCATGGAGTTACATATTTTGCAGAATACTTTTGTTCATCAATCCTGGCACATTTTACTTTAAAATGGTTGTTCTAAGATGGATCGCTAAGCTGTTTTTCCCTCTTTTTGATATTTTCACTAATATCTGCTTAGTGTGGTACTTCCCTCTAAAAAAAAAGAAAAGCAGGCAGAAAAAGCAAACACAGTCGCTATAAGTGCTTCTTGCAACACGAAAATATCTCTTTTTCATTTCCCTTTAAGTGTTTTACGAGCTATCAGTAGATGCTTGAATTAAATGTTGAATTAAATGAAAAGCCATTTCGATGCTAAAATGACCCGAGAAATGCTTGTTATAATTTCCTTTCCCCTCCTAGCCATCCCCCTAAATCTAAAATGCTCCCTCCCTCCCCTAAATGCTTCTGTGTTATTAATATTTTACTCACTAGACAGGAAGGACAAACGTTTTAGGAATCAATCGGCATGCTAACCATTATTATCACAAGAGAGCAGGGGCGAGCCTTTCCCTTACTGTAAATCTATGCATCATTGTCACAAGACGTCAGAGAGTGCCTGTCCCTTACTGTATGTCTAGGCATCGGTGTCACAGGAGAGCAGAGGCTGCCTTTCCCTTACTGTAGATCTAAGCATCATTGTCAAAAGATGTCAGAGGGTGCCTTTCCCTTACTGTACATCTAAGCATCATTGTCACACGATGTCAGAGGGTACTTTTCCCTTACTATATGTTTAGGCCTCTATGTCACAAGAGAGCAGCGGGTGCATTTCCCTTACTGTAGATCTAAGCATCATTGTCACAAGACGTCAGAGGGTGCCTTTCACTTACTGTATGTCTAGGCATCCGTGTCACAGGAGAGCAGACAGTGCCTTTCTCAAACTGTAGATCTAAGCATCATTGTCACTATACGTCAGAGAATACCTGTCCCTTACTGTATGTCTAGGCATCTGTGCCAAAAGAGAGCAGGGGCAAGCCTTTCCCTTACTGTAGATCTAAGCATCATTGTCACAAGACGTCAGAGAGTGCCTGTCCCTTACTGTATGTCTAGGCATCTGTGTCAAAAGAGAGCATGGGCAAGCCTTTCCCTTACTGTGGATCTAAGCATCATTGTCACAAGACGTCAGAGGGTGCCTTTCCCTTACTGTAGATTTAAGCATCATTGTCACATGACGTCAGAGGGTGCCTTTCCCTTACTGTATGTCTAGGAATCTGAGTCACAAGAGAGCAAAGGGTGCTTTTCCCCTACTGTAGATCTTTGCATCATTGTCACAAGATGTCAGAGGGTGTGTTTCCCCTACTGTATGTCTAGGCATCCATGTGACAAGAGGGTGCCTTTCCCTTACTGTAGATCTAAGCATCATTGTCACATGACTTCAGAGGGTGCCTTTCCCTTACTGTATGTCTAGGAATCTGAGTCACAAGAGAGCAGAGGGTGCTTTTCCCCTACTGTAGATCTTTGCATCATTGTCACAAGATGTCAGAGGGTGCCTTTCCCTTACTCTATGTCTAGGCATCCGTGTGACAAGAGAGCAGAGGGTGCCTTTCTCCTACTGTAGATCTTTGCATCATTGTCTAAAGACATCAGAGGGTGCCTTTCCCTTACTGTAGATCTAAGCATCATTGTCACACGACGTCAGAGCGTGCCTTTCCCTTACTTTATGTCTCGGCATCTGAGTCACAAGAGAGCAGAGGGTGCCTTTCCCCTACTGTACATCTTTGCATCATTGTCACAAGATGTCAGAGGGTGCGTTTCCTTTACTGTATGTCTAGCCATCCATGTGACAAGAGAGCAGAGGGTGCTTTTCCCTTACTGTAGATCTAAGCATGATTGTCACAAGACATCAGAGGATGCCTTTCCCTTAATTTATGCCTAGGCATCTGTGTCACAAGAGAGCAAAGGGTGCACTTCCCTTACTATAGATTTAGGCATCATTGCTACAAGAGAGCAGGAGATGTTAATGTCAAGTCTAGGCATCAATGTCAAGAGAATGGAGGGCGCTTTAACAGAACTGAGGGTCTAAACATCATTGCCTCAAGAGAGCAGAGGGTGCCTGCCTTACTGTAAATTTAATCTTCATTGTCACAAGAGAGCAGAGGGTGCCTTTTTCTTACTGTAGATTTAGGCATAATTGTCACAAGAGAGCAGAGGGTGCCTTTCCCTTACTGTATATCTAAGCATCTGTGTCACAAGAGAGCCGAGGATGACTGTCCCTTACTGTATATCTAAGCATCAGTGTCACAAGAAAGCAGAGGGTGCCTTTCCCTTACTGTATATCTAAGCATCTGTGTCACAAGGGGGCCGAGGGTGCCTGTCCCTTACTGTAGATCTAAGTATCATTGTGACAAGACATCACAGGGTGCCTTTCCCTTACTCATCAATAACTTTATTTTGGCGTTAAGCCATACAAGTACATCATGACAAATAAAACATCATAAATACATTACACATGCATTGAACATTGCACACTCCCTATATGTTGAAATTTAGGGTAACTTTAACACTAGTGCCTCAAATCAGGTGGTAGCCCATGATGGGCTCGGCCCAATGCATTGGACTTCTCAGCATAGGTTTGAAGGGGCCCCCTTCATTGTTATACATCATTTGTCACATACTAAATTGGTTTAGACTGAAATAAGTCATTCATCATCCTTTTGCCCCAAAGGGACAACATTTGCGCCTGAGAGAATGGGTCATTGTGGGGTGTTTTCCTGGAAATTGTCATTGTGGCTTGGGGGGTGAGAGCGCATAGTTCGATAGCACTGTTCGCTGGGGGGGGTGGCATCTTCTTCCAAAGCTTAGTATATATTTATTTATTTAATTTTAGCGCGCCATAGCCTTAAGGCATTAGGGCACATATATACCCATGTACATTCAGCAGGAACATAGGACAAGAAAAATGAGAGTCCTAAGGGTTTTCAGATTTTTCCTAAAGACAATTTTCCTCAGTGCGCTGGCTCACTGGAAGGGAGTTCCACGCTCTGGGAGCTCTAAAGGGGAATGAACCGCCACTTCCGCTAGCGCATTCAGAGCAGGGAGCGGTAAGACGTTGCGTTGAGCAGGATCGCAAGGTCCTGCTGGGGTTATGTCGCGTCAGTGACTGCTTGAGATAGTCCTGGGCATTACCATGTAGACATTTATGAGTCAGTGACAGGATCTTGAGTTGGATCCCATTTTCCACAGGCAGCCAGTTAAGCTCTTTCCGGAAAGTAGTGACATGCTCTTTTCTAGAAATTGCGTACATTATCCTCAGCGCATCCTTTTTGATAATCTGTCATTTGCATACATCTTCCTTGCTAGCTCCGCTAAATAGGGCATTACAATAGTCCAGCTGGTGCCTTATTATAGCTCTGACTAATGTATTAAAGTTCTTACGTAAAACAAGAAGGTTAATTTAATGCAATACTTTGAGCTGATAGTGGGAATTTTTGACAACGTAGTTGACAGAAGCATCGCAAATTGAGTTAGGCCTCTAATATAATACCTTTTGTCTTTACTTTTATGACCACTGGGATAAGACATTCATCTACCTTAAAGCTAGAGTAAGCCTGATTTAAGTTGTTCCTTGCAGAATTGGTGACAAATATCATGAACTCGGTTTTGAGCTGTTGAGGCACATCCATTTATTAATCATCCATTGACTGATGGATGAGTAGATGAAATTGAGATTGGCCAAGTCAGTAGCATAGTCTCCACTGAGGTCCATTATGAGTTGGAAATCATAAGCATAGTTGGTGAAGTTGAAAAAACCACATTTCCCTTCTGTCCCAGGTCTCCTGTAGTCCCCATGACCTGTCCATGTGACCATTCACTTCCTGTGCTCTCCCTCTTCTTGACTGCTCTTTAACTGTAATCCAACTTCAACCGGGCTTTCAACTGATCCCAACTTGACAATCGTCCTTTTAGATTTTCTTGATCTGCAATTCTTCCATTCTAGAACTGGCAGTCTTGCTCTCAACAGCTCCTCTGTCTCAACCTTTTGCTTCAACTGTTCTACTGGTCATCTCCTAAAGAAAGATCCAACAAATTATTTTAGGGAGGCGGATGCACACCCTATTCTGGAGACATTTTTTCATGAGTACAATCATTATCATTTTACATTAACTCTCCCGTGTATCTAGGGCAGGAAATTAATGCTCGCCTTCTTGTCTTTAATAGAATCAAGACTACCTGCGCTATTTAGCAGGGGTAATCTTCATTCTATGTCAAGACGGAGGCGAGCATTATGCTTGTTCAAAGCTTGTCATCACTGCCTCTGCAACTGACTGTACAGGCTTGAAATAAAATGTTCTAAAGGTGGTATCGCTAGCCTAATCGGCTGCTTGTAATATGTCCTGCAATCTCGTGCCCTGCGCTAGCGCTTTCAAAGCCATCGCGCCCCTGACAGAATGCGCTCCAAATTTAGTCCTATTTATTCCTGCTAGCTGCATTATTTCTCTGACCCATCTTGCTATAGTGGCTGTAGCTACTGCTTTGTAGGGTTTTCTGCGCGTTATCAGCAATTGCGTTGTTCCCATTGGTCTCAACTCTGCTGTCCTCAGCTCATATTCTTTTATGCAGGCTGCTATGCACCACTTGGGATGCTCCTGCAAGTATGGGTAGACAATTGTAGAGTGAAGGTTAATCCTTCTGGTCAGTATGCTCTCCTATTCACGTCTAGAGCTCTGACATCTGCTACTCTTCTACATGACACTAGGCATAGCAGCATTGCTAGCTTCCCAGATAGTTGTTTCAATGACAAATACTTATTCCCTGGCCAGTAGTCTCAGGACTACCGCAACGCCCCATAACGAATCATATTTTGGCTGCAGTGGTTTTTCTAAATCTTATTCCTTTCAACAGTCGTACTACTGCTTCATTCTCCCCTACCGATAACCCCTCTATGGGTGTGTGGCCTGCTGATATTGCTGATCTGTGTATTCCAATTGTTCTATAGGCCTTCCCATCTTGTAGTAATTCAGCTAAAAAGTTTAATATCTCTACTAAAGGTGCTGAAACGGGATGAAGACTTCTCATTTTGCACGACCTTGACCATCTATTCCAAGCTGCGTTGTAGCTCCTTCTAGTCAATGGTGCCCATGACTCAACGATGAGGCTAGCAGCTGCGCTGAAATCCCAGGGAGATTCCAGTGTCTCCTGCTATCTTGCACGACATCAGTGTCCATCTCACTCTCAGAGGATGATATGACCCAACTGGGTCCGTGAGTAGGCTGTCCCTTGTTGTTAGTAATCTTGGGTAATCTGTCACTAGTTCCATTAATGCTGGAAACCATACTTGTGACTTCCATATCTCCGCTACCAATACCCTGCGTACTTTCGTTAGCACTCTGTTCATCATAACGAATGGCGGAAAGGCGTAGTGCGTTTCTCCTCTCCAATCCTGCTGAAAGGCATCTACTCCTGTCGCTGTCGGGTCCAGCCTCCAGCTGAAGTATTTGCTCTTTTGCGTGTTCAGTCTGGACGCAAACATATCTGTACGTGCTGGTCCCCAAATCTCTTCTGTCTGCCGAAAGATCTCCTTGTCTACCATCCAGTCGCTGGTGTCTGTTAGATATCTGGAGTTCCAGTCGCTATTACATTTGGTGAGCCTGGGAAGTACTCCGCTACGGCTGACGTCCCTGATTCTAAGCAGAAAGGTCTTTGGCTAGTTCTGCTAACAATTTGCACTTCGTCCCTCCTAAGTGATTGATGTACCTTCAGCAGGATGCACAAATTCACTTTGTCTTTTATAAAAGCCTTGATTGCAAACGATCCGAATAACAGTTCTAGACAGTTGATGTGTAATTTGAGTTCTTCCGAACTCTACTTCCCTCCTGTCTCTAGTTCCCTGCAACGGGCTCCCCAGCCTGCTCTGCTGGCGTCTGATTCTATTACGAGGTTGAGCCGGTCGCCAAATATGGCTTTCCCGTTCCAGGCGTCCATGTTCTGTAACCACCACTCTAGTTCCATTTTTGACTCTCTGTCTAGAGGTACTAGTTGATGGTATTGCAAACCCTACTGTAGGTGTTTTATTTTCAGCCGTTGGAGGGCACGATAGTGCAAGGTATCGATGCTGCTAGCAGCCCCACTACTTTCGCTATCGTCCGCAGAGAAATTAGGGTTTTGCTGAGGCAACTCCTTATTTCACTCTTTATGTCTCTTATTTTTCTGAGCGGAAGTTCTAGTGTCGCCTTTCTGGTATCTATGACAAACCCTGGAAATTCCATCCTCTTCGCAGGTGTCATTTCTGATTTCTCTTGATTCACTAGGAAGCCTAATGACTTCAGGAGGTCTGTCACCCAGTTTGTCTGGTATAGGAGCGTCTCCCTGATGTTTGCCATCAACAAGATGTCGTCCAGATATATAATCGTTCTTATCCCTTTCTCTCTCATCGTCGTGGCTATGGGCCTCATATGTTTTGTGAATGTCCGAGGCGCTGAGGCTAGCCCGAATGGCATTGTCGCAAATTGCCACAATTGCCCGCCCCAGTAGAATGCTAGAAATTGGCGATACTCTTTCTGCACTGGTATCGTGAGATACGCATCCTTTAAGTTTACTCTCGTGAGCCAGTCGCCCTGTCTGAGGGTGTCCCTGAGCTGATGGATCACCTCCATCTTGAAATGGTGATACACCACCCACCTGTTCATTTCTCTCAAGTTTATCACAGGCCTTCCTTTGTCTTTCCTGTTGAACCAGGAACATATTGCTTATAAACCTGGTTGTCATGAAGGGTTCTATTGCCCTTTTGCTCGCCAGACCTTGCAGCTCTGCGTCTAAGGTCTCCTTCTCTGCTAATGCTAAATACAATGGGCGGGGGGAAAGGGATTGATAGGGTATCTCTGTGAATTCTAGCTGCAGGCCCTTGAATGTCAGCCATACCCAGGCGTCGCTGGAAAGCGTGCACCAGTTTTCCAAAAACCTTGCTGTTCTCCCCCCCAATGGCGGGTATACGTGCTGTCTCACCTGTGGGGAAGTTCTGTCCTCTTCCTTGTCCTCTGCTTCACTTTCCTCTTGGGAAACAGCCTCTTGGTGGAAAGAAGGTGTCCTGCTGCCGGTTTTCCCAATAGTGGGCCCTGTTGTTGTGAGGCCTTCTTGTGGCTTGGTAGCGACCGGACGCTCGGCCTCGGTACCGACCGGTCCTGGCAAAAACCCTCCCAGAAAAATATTTTCTTTAATGAGGCTTGAGCCTTCTCCAATGAGGTGTAGGTCCCTACAAACCTCCCCATTTCTTCCCGAAGGTTTCTCCGAATAGCAGTCCTTAGGCTGCTTCGCCGGCCTCGTATGATGCTAGGTCACCTAGTTTAGGGTCTATCTTGAGGAGCAGTCCTCTTCTGCGCTCTGAAGATATGGCGCGATTAGCATTACCCAAGAGGCAAACCACTCTCTGGGCTCAGTTGGCGAGTGCATTCAGGTCTACTTTTTATCCTGTACCTTTTGCTCGCTCGGCTAAGTCCATGATCTTCGCTCGCAGTCACGCCAGGTCGAGGACTTTTTCTTGACAACTTCACCAGGATCGGTCAATCCCTTTTCTGGGATCCCTGGTGGTCTTTGAAACAAAGGTCAACCTTTTCGGATCAAGCTCCGGTGCTTCTGCTACTTTTCCTGGTAGTTTGGGTTTTGGGCATTGGCAGCCATTCTGAGGACCTCAGGTTTTTGATATCCTCTGGTTGGGACATATCTGATGGCCCTTCTTCCTCCTCAATGTTGTTGAGTTTCCTCAACTTTTTCTTGGGTGGAGGTTGGATCTCTTCTTTGTCTATTTCATCTTGTGAGGATCATGGGGACCCTATGGGGTCTTCTTCTGAGCATTACTCTTCCTCGCCCATATTATCCTCCTGTGGGTAGGGGGTATTGAGGCTCGGCACTCCCGACTTCTTGATGAATGCGTCTCTCAATTTTTTTTTAACGCATTGGTAGCCTCAGGGTCTTTCAGTTTCGCCCATTCTGCTTGACCCGGGGGGTCATAAGAGTTCTTGCTCTTCCGGGCCTTTTTACACCCCTATGGGTCCTCCAAAGGGACCTTGTGGACGTGCTGTCTTCTGATACGGTGCTCTTCTCTTTCTGGCTCAGGTATAGCTCTATTGTTTCCAGTCTGTCTTGGAGGGGCCTTACCCCATGAGCCACTGCCTCTATTAGTGAGTCCCCCAGCACTTCTTTGAAACTATAGGGTGCCTCCTGCTCCTCCTCACTCCATTTGAAATCCGTCATATTCAGTGCTGGTAAGTGCCTTTCAATACCTCTTCAGGTGTAGTAGCACATCCACTGCTCATTTTATGATGTGGTTGAGGATGCACCTTGACCTGCAGAGCAGAGTCTGCACATATTGCCCTCTGTGTTACTCTGAGCTAGTGCTTTCTTAGCTCCGTGTGTTAAGCGTTCTTTTATTTTCAAGGGGGCACTGTCCGGTATATTGATAGTGTTTTTAGAACTCCTAGGAATCACTTGTTTGCTTCTGGTGCTCCGAACACAAGCGTAAGAATTCGCTTGTTTGCGTACTGGAGCTCCTCCTTCGCGAGGGTGGGGGCTCTTTCCCCCACCAATGAGCTTCGTGCTCTTATGTGGCTTCCGTGGAGTCTCCTTGTGCTTTTGGAGTTTTGTCTCCACCCTCACGAGGGTGTGGGCTCCTTCGCGCAGCGAGCGCGCTCCTTTGCTCCACCCCCATGCGGGTGGGGGCTGCTTCACGCTGTTAGCGCAACTGCGGCTCCCTCGCCTGAACGGCGGGGACTCCCTTGGGATTGAGGAGGAGGCTGAAGACCCCTAACGTGTCGGTAATGTGACACGAGGTCACCGCCTCCTCCTCAGTCGGTACTCGCAACTTAATACGCTGCGTACTGACCTAACATCATATTGTGATGCACGCGCTCTCCATCTACCTCAGACATTATAAACAATCCCCATTATGATGCGTTACTCAATCTACCTCAGAAGATATTCAAAAGAATTGCGTAACACTATAGAAACACTTGCGCGCGCTACTAGTGTATGATAATCAGTTTCTAGAAATCATTAACTCTTTAATAGCGCCTAATCTACGCCGCTAAGCATAAGAGGTACTTATCTGCTTGGAGAGCAGGAAAGAAGAGGGAGAGCACAGGAAGTGAATGGACTAAGGTCACATGGACAGGTCATGGGGACGACAGTAGACCTGGGACAGAAAGGAAATGTAGTTTTTGTTTGAAAAAGAAAAAAAATAAAAACATGTTTTTCCTCCAGATAAAATGTTAAGAAAATGGTTTATTCTTGAAACTGCTGGAGACAGGAATAAATGGAAGATGAAGCAGAATGCTCGCCTCCGTCTTGACATAGAAATGAGTCGGGCATTCATTACTCCAGCAGATTTTTGAACTTCTTTCACTCAGGAAGGAGTTTATCCACTCAATGGTGTGACTAGAATAGATCCCTAAGTTTTTTTAGCAGGAGTGAATGGTCTAACAAATCAAAAAGTGGCTGAAAGGTCTGTTAAAATCTGCAACGTAGCCACCTTATCGAAGATCATCAGCAGGAAGGGAGTTTTGGTAATTGGCCTTAAATTTGCTGAGTCCTTAGTGACTAAGCCCAGGCTTCTTTAGAAGGGGGGTTGCTGCTACTTCCTTGATAGCTAATGGCACATTTCTGCGTGAGAAGGATGCATTGGTGAATCTTGTAAGAAAAGGAGCGAAAATACTGCTTTTTTAAAGTATGATTTTAGTTGGTATAAGATCACCAGGACCTAATATTAGCTAGTATTTTAACCATTTCTTCAATGAGATGGATTTAAAGGAGAAGCCTGGCAATAAGCTTGTTCCCCTTTGCTCATTCTCTTGCTCATGTTCGCACGTTTCCCCTGAATTAGTCTGCAAGTTTTTTATTTTGTTTCGGGCCGAAAGCACTTTATCTCGAAATTTAATTTGTACTTTTCCGCAGTCTGCATTCTCTGGGATGAATAAATGGGATAGGACTGTTGGTTTCTACCATGTCCTGTAGATTTCAAAAAGTTTTCTAGAACTATTTTCCTGCATTCTTAATGTGTTCATTATGAATTGGTTTTTTGCATCGAAGACTTTTTTCTTGTGTTTTTTCCAGAGATTTTACTCATATTTCTATTTTCGCTCTTCTGATTTTTGGCCCATACTCATTTGGCCTGTCTTTTTTCTTTCTTCGGGGCACATAGCTCAGATGTAAGCCAGTCTTGTTGGTTTGGACGGTCGGGCACTATCTTAGATCTCACAGGTGCTATTTTATCAAGTAGATTGGTAAAAAGCGGGTTTTCATGGGGGTTCGAGATCAGATGAAGTGGTCATAATGAACTGAATACATTTTTCTAAGTGTACTGTACTGAGGTTGTTAAAATTCCTATTTAGAATTTTTTGGGGAGGGGATCGAGAGGGTCCAGTAACTTCTGGAAAGTGTAACATGCAGTCAATGGTGCAGCGATCAGAGCAAATATATGCTTTTGTTGCAAAGCAGCTTGTGTCAATGTTACCCGTCGACATCCAGTCCAGGATGTGACCACTTCTATGAGTAGGTTCATGATTTTGTACTAGGATTGCAAGGTGTTCCAAATCAGCGGCATCCTTGTCCTTCGTGTCCCCTTTCCACCGATTCAAGTCCCCCAAGAAGATAGTTGCAGTGTTATGCCGGTTCAGGGGGTTCAGGTGATGAACTATCTCTTTGTTAAAAGATGGCATTTCGGGTGGGGGTCTATAGACCAATATAAGGTTGATACAATTATTGTTGGTGGTGGTCATTTTTACGTGCACAATTTCACATCCTGAGCATTCAATGTTATACTCATAAAGTCAGAGTTCTTTTTTACGTAGTCGGGGTGTAGGGTGAGTCTTACCCGAGTTGTCGCAGCAGCTCTTTATAGTTTTCCACCCCTTCTGTGTCCAGCCACCGACCAGCTCAGATCAGCTAAATGCGCTGACTACGAAACGTACTTAAATCCTGCTCTTGCAGGGAATTGCAGTTATTTTAGACTACAGGTTCTTGCCACGTGACTGTGAGCAGAAGTTAGACTGCAAATCACTGCAATCACGGAACAGTGATTCCGGGCAATGGTGCAAACTAAAACTTAGATGGAGTGAGCCCAGTATTTCAGTAGGTTTTTACAATTTTAGCAGTACAATTTTCCAATTAATTTTGTCACAATGAATAGGAGCAAAAGGTTGTGCTGCCTTCACAAAAACGTACTACTGCAGTCAGACTGTTGTTACACAACGTTATTTGGAATCCTAATTAAATTATCATGAATTCAAGTCAAGCAGAAACATACAATCAGTCATGCACAGAAGTGTATGCCTTTTTGTCATGCTTAGGTCGGTAAAGGTGATTCTAATGGAATCAAAGTTGTTGCCCCCCTTATAGCTTAATCTGGTGCAGCTCAGAATTTGATCCCGAGCGACAAATAAAGAGCCCCTTACTGCCCGTGGCCAGTGTGTACATTTATTTAGTAGAGCATCTCTAAGTTCATGTTGCTTAGCAACCAGTTTTGGAACTTTGAGTAGGTATCATGACCTCCCTTCGCAGTTATCTGGAGTCGTGCTGATTTTGACAAGGGGTGTAGATGGATTATGGTCAATCCTACCGGCCAACTATTTTTGTCTTTTTCTTTTCCTTGCTTTATGGTAAAAAAGAATTCACCTTTAACAATCATGAACACAATAACATAAAAAATAAATATGCAATGATCATTCCACTAAAATACTCACTTAGAATTCATGAAAAAGGGAACAATTCATCAGCTGCAAGAAGCAGAGAAGATAAAACAAAGCACATCCATCACGTTCATGCACATACAACACAAAGGCCTTGTCATAATTCGGAGTTCCTAAAACAGGCGCTGAACACAGCGCGGATTTGAGGAAATCCAATGCTGTCTGGTGTTCCAAGGTCCATGGCAATGGCAAAGAAATGTCCTTTTTTGTCAAAGCCAGCATCGGTTTAATCGTTAACGAAAAGTTAGGGATCCACAATCTACAGTAAGAAGCCATACCTATCAGGGCTCTAACTTCCTTCTGCGTATATGGGACAGACATGCCAGAAATAGTCTTTATTCGTTCAGGTGTCAACCGTCTTCCCTTCTTTGACAGGAGATAGCCTAAATAGGTGACCTCCTGACAACAATATTGGAATTTTTTAAGTGAAGCTTTGTGGCCATGTTTCGCTAGATGACAAAGCAACAAACCGGTGCCTTCTTTACAGGTGCTCTCAGAATCAGCAGCCAAGAGGAGATCATCTACATACTGCAATGTGCAAGTAGTAGGCAACTCGAGAGTATCGAGCTGCTCTTTCAATGCCCTACTATGAATACTTGGACTCTCAGTGTACCCTTGTGGTGCACGAGTGAATGTGAACGAGCATCCACCTAGGCTAAACGCGAACAAATACCTGCTATCCTTGTGTATGGGAATACTGAAAAATGCGTTTTTAATATCAACAATGCTAAAATGAGTGGCAGAATCCGGAATCATGGTTAGTATCGTTGTAACATCAGGTACAATAGGAAATTGAGGAGCCACAATTTTGTTAATGGCACGTAAATCAATTATAAAATGAAAGGGAATTGCATTATCACCTTTTTTGTATACTGGCAAAATGGGGCTGTTACACAAGCTACCCGTAATTTCCTCATTTACTCCACGATGTACAAAATCAGAAACTATACATTTCAAAGCCTGCTCGCCTTCAACTGAGATCTTATATTGCGGGATGCGAGGCAATTTTACTTCATGTTTCAGAATAATTTTAACAGGTTCAATTTGAAGAATGCCCACAACATTATCATCAATTGCCCATAAGCATTCTGGAACATTACTGAATTCTGGCGGTAAGGGTTGAGTCAAAAACTGAGAGGCGAGTGATTGCTGAGGTGAAATTGTTAACCGAACTCCGCCCGGAGAACAATGTATTACTGCATGCAATGCCTTCAACAAATTTAGCCCCAGCAAGTTCTCCCCACAGTTTGTGGTAAGTAGAAATGGACACTGTTCCGTGAAGGGACCCAGTGTTATCGGTACCGGCAAAGAGACCGGACAAACTACAGGAGTGCCTGAAAACCCTACGGAAACATTGGACTGCCCTGACAGGGGAATATTTGGAACCCGTGAATGATCAATGGAACATTTCTGTGCTCCCGTATCTACTAAAAATAGATGCTTCCTATTTCCCACCGCAATCTCAACATAGGGGCCTTTCTGATGAACGGGAATAGGCGTTGGTTCCAAATCCTGCTTCGGGCAATCCTAGCGAAACAGAATATTATCAAAAGGAAGCTCTTCAGAGAGGTACGCGGCAGAAGGGTGATCAAAAATGTTTCTATTATCCACATTCGAAACTTGCTTATCTTGTGAAGGAGGTTGCTGTGATTCTGGTGCAAACTGACCTCTGCCAGGGCCCCTTGCACGTGGGCGACCTCTGGATCGTCTACCCTTGTTCCCAAATGACCTGTGCTGCAAGGTCGGACATTGTGCAAGCCAGTGGCCTTCCTGCCGACAATAGGCACACTGGTTAATGGTTACCAGAGCCAAGGGCGCACTTCCCTGTGGGATGTACTGACCTCTAAATTGATTACCCTCTCTAGGGCTTCTAACAATCTGTTGTAATAAGACTTTTGTTTTCAGGTCACCCTTTTTTTTCTCAAGTTGTTCCTTTTCAGTATTTGCATGATTTTCATAGTACTGAGCCATATGCAGTACTTCGGATTGAGACTTCGCCTGCCAAGTGCTTTCGGAAGACATAATCTGTAACTGGATGTCAGGCAGCAATCCACGTACAAATTTGTCGACAAACAACCTTTTCCCTGACTCTGTGCCTAAGTCTTGTCCACTGAAATCTGAAAATACCTGCTCGAACCGATTGAAGAAATCAGTAGCACCCTCAGATTTTCCTTGGACACAGTCCGTAAGCTTGTCCCAAATGATTATTTTTTCAGGAACTATAGCTTTCAATTTTACAATAATTCTATCAGGCAAGGTTAATATCACTTGAGGTGGTCGTTCGCCAGCTGGTCTTTCTCTGTCTAGCCTAACCATGTTATCCCATTTATCTCCCAACCCAGGTATGTCATCTATAGTCCTAATCTGTTTCCACAAATCGACTGGCCGGCGTACGGGAAATAATAAATCAATATCACTTAAGGTGAATACCGACGACTGTAAGACCGACTCTATTTCTTTATAGAACCCGGTCGGATTATTTCTTACATCGGGAATGGATTGCTTTATGGTGTTCACTTCCTGTCTTGAAAACGGGACGTGAACAAACTGTGATATGTAATGTGCGGGAATTTCTCCCGCAAGTATTCCTCGTCCAGCATCGGCCGCAATCCCAACTTTCGGGACAAATGTCGGAGGGACCTCTCTCATAGGCAACTGAGAAGTAGGCAGCTCCGAACGCTTACTAAGCAACAGAGCCAAATCAAGCGCTAGGGCAGTCTAAGAAGTATCAATCGAAAAAGCTCTCTTATAAACACTCAACAATTCTGCGGGACAACAAATCATTCTTTTTACACACTCATTCTGCAGGTACTCTACCATCACCTGTATCACCTTCTTTTGCATTTCTAACGTATACTGACTATATGTGTCATATACTTCATCTGGAGTTATCGACATATCCGAAATCCATCTTATCGCATCCTTTATACAAATTCGTGCTTCCTCACCTTTTAATTCAAGGCGAGGAGAAAACCGTTTCTGTAAGTACATAATACCTAAACTACCACCATCTGCTTCCTCATTCTGTAACCCTTCCAACTCCTTCCTATACTCAAAAATCCTCTCAACATGCTCATATACCTTCTCCGCAGTATCTCTGGACAACGCTAAGGCGTTCAATTCCCGTAACCCCTGTGGGAAATCTCCATAGTTTAATCTATTCCACATTATACTCAAATGAGCCCCTAATCCTTCAATAAAAACATTTTTCTCAGGAATACCTTTTAAATTTTCGAGTGTGGAAAAAACATCAGCTTGTTCAACCTTCTCCATATAATGTTTAGCCCAAGCAATCAATTCACTCTTTTTGTCTGGGGACACAGTATTATGAGTCACAATCCTTGGTCTCGCTCCCTGGTCTACTACAAGCGATGCAAAATCACTCGGAAGAGGAAGAGTAGGCACATTCTGAATATCAACAAGTGGAGGCAAGGGGGCAGGCAAAGGAGCGACTGCTGGAAGAACAACAGGGAGAACAGCAGGGAGGACCGGAGGAACTATAGGAGGGGGAATACCAACGGGAAGGGGCAAAGCGCCAGGAGGAGGGACGTACGGGGAGGCGCGGAGGCATCAGGCCTTCGTTCATGCAAAAGATCATTAATCAATTCATCTGACGTATGAAAATCTTTTGAAGGGAAGATTTTTTTAATGCCTAATTGAAACGCCCTGTCCGTGTTCCTAACTGACTCCAATTGTTTATTTTGATCATATAACCGTGCCTTTTCGACACTTGTCATATGTCGACGCATATGTTTCTCTCTACTCTTTTGTTGCTGCAAAGCTTCTGTTTTCCAACTGTGCAATGCGTCAAATGCTGCAGGTCTAGCCTTTTTCTTTACTAATACAGACTCTAGATATTCTATATGAGGAATTTCAAAACTACCATTGTTTGGCCACCGAAGATTAGAATTATGTATGGTCTGTCTGTGCCAAATGTCATTAAATGCTATACTACCAAAGCCTTTCTTACAGTACATAGTACATGCCGGCGACCCCTCCTGTGGTGCGGGATGGCATTCTTCCAAAGATTGTCTGTCGCTGCGGAATAATGCCCTAAAGCAGGTAGACAATTTCCCAGGCATATCAAAGTTCTGGTGTTATCTGGTCAAGTAATTGTGCTTGTGAGTACAATGCGCCAAATTCAAATTGTCAGGTTAAATTAAGAATCGGGACACAATTAACCTGACCAAAGGACTGGGAGGCCCGATCGTGTTACTAAGGACAATGCTAAGGACCCACGTGTCTGGTGATTTTCGGCAAATTTACCCACCTCGATATATGACCCTCGTCAAGACGTCGTCTCGGGCTACAGCTCACCATTCAGGGATCGGATCGTGCACTTTTGTCGAGGAATTTGCTTCTCGTCTAGAGTGGCCATTTCTGCTGGCACCGTCCAATCCTGGTCCGATAGCCGAGCCAACCTTCAGTTTAGTTTATTTTTTGTATAGCGCCGCCTGGCCCTAGGGCATCCGGGCGCTTGCGATGAATACAACAAGAATAATGAATACAACAAGAATAATGCAGCAGAAATGTACAAATCGATTACATATTTACAAATTTACAGTCTAGGTGCATGCTAGTGCGGTAGGGCTAGGCAGTTTCTTTGGATAGAAGCCAAGTTTTGGTGTTGTGTCTAAATCTGTGAAAGGACGGTTCTGATCGCAGCTCGAGTGGAAGTGAGTTCCAAAGTTTGGAGGCAAGCACGGGGAAGCTGGAGCCACCTGCTTTTTGGAGCTTAAATCTTGGGATATTTAAGCAGTGTGTTTGAGCTGATCTGGTAGGGCGCGCTGGGGTGTGGTGCTTGAGGTTGTCGGATAGGTATCTGGGTGCTTGGTTAGCTAGGCATTTGTGTGTGAGTGAGATGGTTTTGTATTCAATTCTTTGTGGTATGGATAGCCAATGGCAGGTGCGTCTGGCGTCCGAGATGTGTTCTTGTTTGGGTATGTTCAGGGCTGCTCGCAAGGCGTTGTTTTGTATGACTTGTAGTTTGTTGATGTTTTTCTGACTGGTTCCCAAGTATAGCGCATTGCAGTAGTCAACTTTGGAAAGGACTAGCGCTCTGGCTAAGGTGATGCAGTTGGATGGTGAGAGGTAAGGTCTGCTGGCATTGATAAGTTTACAAGTGTAAGCAGTGGCTGATGAGATGGAATTGATCTGTCTTGTCAGTGTGAGGGAGGAGTCGAGGTAGATTCCTAGGGTTTTGACGCTGTTAGAGACGGTGATGTTATTGCCGTCTATAGTGAATGCTTGATAGAGTTTGTCGAGTTTATTAAGTCTGGGTTGGGAACCTAGGAGAAGAAGCTCGGTCTTGTCGTCATTAAGGCATAGGCCATGCTTGGCCATCCATTCTTGGATAATGGAATAAATGTTGTTGAGAGCAGTGAGGTCAGTGGAGTAGTCGCCTGTTAAAGGGATCAGTATTTGGGTGTCATCTGCGTAGTTGGTGTAGATGACACCCAAGCGGTCCAGTATGTCAAAGAGGGGTTTCGTGAATACATTGTATAGAGTGGGGGAGACGCAGGAGCCCTGGGGGACACCGCAAGTGACTGGGGCTGGGATGGCAGAGGCTGTGGGTGCGAAGACTCTCATGGATCTGTTGTTAAGGAAGGAATGGATCCATGCGTTGGCGTTATCTGAAAATTTGGCTGCTGAGGATAGATGTTTGCAGAGGATGTCGTGGTTGACCAGGTCGAAGGCGGCCGATAAATCAAGGAGGAGAAGGAGGGCTAGTTTACCATTGTCTTTAATGTTGTCCATCTGTGTCTTAAGGTCAATCAGGGCGGTCTCAGTGCCGTGTTTGGGGCGGAATCCTGATTGTCTGAGTCCTAGTAAGTTATTTTTCTCGAGGTGGTTCTGTATCTGGAGATAGGCAGCTCTGTCGAGGATTTTTAGTAGGAAGGGTACAGTCGTTATGGGTCTGTAGTTGGTGGGGACATTAGGGTCAAGGGTGGTCTTCTTAAGTAACGGAAGAACCCAGGAGTCCTTGAGGTTGTTGGGCACTATGTTGGAGGTGAAGGATGCGTTGATGAGGGAGGTGATGAAGGGAGCAAGTTGTTTGGCAGCATCTTTAATGATAGGGGCTGGGCAAGTGTCGCCTTGGCATTTGGACGGTTTAAGAGAGTAGATTATTTCTTCAACCTCTTTAATGGTTATGGTGGAAAACTCAAAGAGGTTATTGTCATCATTTTGGGGGGTGGTGTGGGTGTATGTAGAGGGGGTGATGTTATCGGAGAGGGTGAGGCTTTCTTTCTTTGTCAGGATTTTGGCTTGTAGCGTGGCAATTTTGCCTAGGAGTGCTTCCTGGATGTTCGTGCACCAGTGGATGTCTTTGTTGCAAGTGTCTGGAATGGGGGAGGGTGATTCGAGTTCTCTCAGGATATTGAAGAGCTCTTTGGTATTAGATTTGGCGTTGCTGATTCTTTCATTGTACATGTTTTTTTTAGACTGGATGATGGCTGATTTATAGATGTTCGATGCTAGTGCGTAGGATGTCTTATTAATAGTGGATGGTGACTGTTTCCATGCTAATTCAGCTTGTCTTTTGGCTTTGCGGAGTGTTTTTAGTTTGGGGGTGAACCAGGAATTGAGGTGTGCTCGTGGTTTGGCTTTCCGAAGCTTGAGTGGTGCTATGGTATTTATGGCCTTAAGGATAGTTGTGTTGTATAAATCTACTAATTCAGTAGGGTTGGTCATGGTGGGTGAGAAGTCGATGATGGGTCGGAGTAGCGGGAGGAGTTTCTCTAGTGTGATATTTTTGTTATTTCTTGTGAGTGTGGGTGGGGCATTGGAGGAGGGCCCTGGTGTTTGAGTGCCTTTGTTGATGGTGAAGGTAATAAGGTGGTGATCGGTCCAGGCGCATGGAGTGTTGGAGAGGATGGTAGTGTTGCAATTGAGGTCAGCTATCCAGTCAAGGATGCGGCCTTTGTTATGTGTGGGTTGTGCGATATGGTGGGTGAGTCCTAATTCTGAAATAGTGTTGGCGATAGTGTGAGCTTTGTCATCTTTCTCATCATTGAGACCTAGATTAAAGTCTCCTAGGATAAGTAGTCGAGAGTTAGGTTTGATATTGTTAGAGAGTAGAAGGGCTATGTCGTCATTGAAGGATAGTATGGGGCCTGGTGGTCTGTAGATGAGGTGGATGGTGATAGTGCTTATGTGCGTTGTGGATAGTTTGAGGGTGAGTAATTCCGCTGGTGTCAGTGATTGGTTTTGTATGTGTCTAATGTTGATGGAGCTTTTTGCAATAACGGCTACTCCACCACCTTTAGCTGTTTGTCTGTCTGCACGGTAGATGGTATAGTCATTGGGTATAGCAAGTGATAGAGAGGGGCCAGATGCTGGGTGGAGCCAGGTCTCTGTAATAGCTATGAAGTCGAGATCATTGACGGTAATAATGTCGGCAATGTCTAAGGCATGGGCGACTACAGATCTCGCATTGATGAGTGCACCTTTAATGGTTTCGGTGGTGATGCATGATTTTTTGATGTGGGTGGGGGGGGAGGGTGCGATCAGGCCGTGTGATATCTGGTCTGTCGGAAGTGTAGGGCATGTGCAGTGAGGGGCAGATTTGGTTAAGGTTATGTTTTGTTTGTTGCCTAGATTGGGGAAGGATGCGGGTGTGTGTGTTCTGGATCTGAGTCGAGTGAATCTCGATAATCCTGAGCAGGGATAGGATCTGCTGGTAGTGAGGTTCGTGATAGTGGGTTGGCCGATGGGAGTAGTTTGTGATGCTTCTTGGGGGCTGGGGGTGTCTGCTATGCGATGAGAGTCAATGGAGGAGGTAGGCTGGAAGGGGTTGATGTTAGGTAGGAAGGGGGTGGGGCAGGGTATGGGATAATGTCTGGGGCAGGCTAGTCTGCTGAGGCCGTTGGAGTGTAAGCGAAAGTGTGACCCTGTACAAGGGGTGTCATGGGGGACCAGGCAGAATGGGAACATAATGAGGAAAGTCCAGGTTATCATTTCTGAGTTTAGAGGGAACTGACGCACAAAATCGTCAGAGAGAAGCTAGTGCGCAATGTTAGTACACAATGGTGCTGCAGTGAGGGTACTAGCGCAGAGAATCGGAGAAATGCTAGTGCACAGTGCTGATACCCAGTACTAATACGCAGTGTACTCTAGGCGACCATAAGGCATTACACAATGTCACAGTAGTCTCTAAGCGACCATAAGGCACTTACACAAAGTCACAGTAGTCTTTAAGCGACCATAAGGCATTACACAATGTTGTCACAGTGGTCTCTTAGCGACCATAAGGGACTACACAATGTTACAGTAGTCTCTAAGTGACCATAAGGCACTGCACAATGTTACAGTGGTCTCTAAGCGACCATAAGGCACTACACAATGTCACAGTAGTCTCTAAGCGACCATAAGGCACTACACAATGTTGTCACAGTGGTCTCTAAGCGACCATAAGGGACTGCACAATGTTACAGTAGTCTCTAAGCGACCATAAGGCACAACACAAGTGGTCACAGTGGTCTCTAAACGACCATAAGGCACTACACCATGTGAGCAGTAGTCTGTGTTATACCGTACTGCGAGAATAGGGTTCAGTGAAGGCTTGAAACAGTTCAGGTTGCTGGCTGGAACAGTTGAAAAAAGGTTGCAGTAAGGGGCGGTATGTTTACCCCAAAGGAGATGGGCAGGGGATCTAGCCCTATGCTGGGTGGTGTATACAGGCTAGAGATAGGCACAGTGCACAGTGCCTTCGAGGTGGGCCGGTTCGGAACCTGCTGGCTTGTGGTTGGCTCCCAATAGAGGAGAGGGGCCAATCACGATGTTTGCAGGGTAGCGGGGCCGGATGGAGGGCTATAGATGCGGCGGACAGCCATCTTTAAATGGTGTGAACCTCGGGGCTTCGATTGGTGGCTGGATGCACTTAGAGTGCATTAATGAGGCAGATCCTGGCAGGAAGGGCCGCCCTGGGCAACGCTGGAGCAGAGCAGATATTACTAAATAATTTGTCGCGTGTTGCCTTCAAGACGCACGCTCGTGCTGTAGCTAGGGACTCGTGACATACCTGGTGTCAGCAGCTCCAGCAGTGGATGGAAGGAGCTCCTGCTCATGGTGGCTCTGGATTGGTAAGGGCAGAGTTTCTGGCCCCTAGCTCCTGTGGCTCCGAACAGGCACCCAACAGGCCTTAGAATGGCCTTCGAGCTGGCCGCCGGCGTAATCCGCCTGCCGGCGGTTCCAGCTGATGAAATTGAGGCTTAGCCTCGGTTTCGCGCCGCGCTGCGCCCGGCATGGGCGAGTCAGGCGCCGTGTGGAGACAGGGTCAGGCAGGCCCTGTCCGAGTTCCCGCTCGGCGCGTGGTTCCTCTGCTGGGCTGGTGGTGCTGGGGGGGCTCCTGCCCTCGCCCCACGATGAGGAAGGGTGGAATGGGGGGTTAGCAGGCACCCAACAGGCCTTAGAATGGCCTTCGAGCTGGCCGCCGGCGTAATCCGCCTGCCGGCGGTTCCAGCTGATGAAATTGAGGCTTAGCTTCGGTTTCGCGCCGCGCTGCGCCCGGCATGGGCGAGTCAGGCGCCGTGTGGAGACAGGGTCAGGCAGGCCCTGTCCGAGTTCCCGCTCGGCGCGTGGTTCCTCTGCTGGGCTGGTGGTGCTGGGGGGGCTCCTGCCCTCGCCCCACGATGAGGAAGGGTGGAATGGGGGGTTAGCAGGCACCCAACAGGCCTTAGAATGGCCTTCGAGCTGGCCGCCGACGTAATCCGCCTGCCGGCGGTTCCAGCTGATGAAATTGAGGCTTAGCCTCGGTTTCGCGCCGCGCTGCGCCCGGCATGGGCGAGTCAGGCGCCGTGTGGAGACAGGGTCAGGCAGGCCCTGTCCGAGTTCCCGCTCGGCGCGTGGTTCCTCTGCTGGGCTGGTGGTGCTGGGGGGGCTCCTGCCCTCGCCCCACGATGAGGAAGGGTGGAATGACCCTCAAGATTGACTTCAACGAGACAAAGTCAATCTTGAGGGTCCCTATTCGGGTGCCATCTGTGGAATCAGAAAAAATACAATATTAAGGCTTTTACACCATGCAAAGGAAAATACACTGACACGGGCTTGTAAAGATTCCCAGAATCTTTATTACAAAACTGAACAGTATCGAACAAAGTACACAAATAGCTATTTGGCCGTCAATACATGACAGAGACCACCAGCAGGGTTCAATGTGAGCAGTGTGCAGGATTTGCTAGCTGGACATCAGCGTATTTATACAGTTTGTTATAATGATGTCCAGCCTCTTACAAGTTAATTATATACAGGGCTAGGGTCGCGCCAGGTTCGTTTCCTAATTTACATATCTCGTGCATGCGGTTTACTTTTCAACATATTTACTACACACACTATTATTCTTTAATATTAACGTTACACTCTTTACACATTGCTTTAATACAGATCAAACAAATGTTTCGCATGTCGTATTTGGATTGCGTTATTGTTCTTGTATACTTGTAGGTTAACATCGCCGATTCAAGTAATCCCCTGATCCTGAGGTCAACGAAGGACAAGGTCTACATGACCCTAACAAGTAGCCTGAAGGTAGGCTGGACATTAACTCCCCTACAGAGGTTGGAGAGGTTAAGCAAGAACAAGAGCACACGAGATGGCCATTTTAGACTACAGGGTGACTTTGTACGATAAACTAAAATGGCGGCTCTAACCTAAAATGGAGGCTTGATTCACTTGAGGTCACGACCTTGTAATACGATTTTCCTCGCAAAGCGACTGGGCATAGGCCAACATATACAATGAGGACGAAAACAATATTATATCAGTTCTAACACCTTGATCCGCATCACATGGCATGGGACAGTCACAGTGGCCGAGAACAGTCTTGGGGGCATGGCCTCCTCCCACACCGCTAATTCAGCAGGACAGTTTAGCCATTGGTCGAAGTGTATGAAAAGAAGTAGTATGTTCGCTGCTAGCCTGCAACCACTCCCCCTAAACCCCATCACCACACTGCCTCCCACACACAATACACACCCCCAAACACATTCCCCTGCTGTTTAAGGGAATGTTCCGTTCAGTGCACTGAAAGTGCAGGTTTCAACTGCTTTTTAAAACGAAACCGTTACGGAACAGTCTCTTCTTAAAATAAAAGTATAGGAGCAGTAAAACCTAATTTAAAAAATTAGAGGAGCACCGCTCTCAAATGCTCCCACTCACTTCGACCACTGAGTTTAGCTCTAAAATCCCCGGAAGCTTAGGTCCTGACAACAAACCTTGCAAGTCAAGATGTATGCGCCCCTCCCTCACTGAGACAACCTAAAGCTCCCTCTGGGCAGACCCAATACCTCAGTACGGAAGGAGATGTATTTCCCTTTTGCACCCAACAACGGCAGTGAGTGTCCTGACACTGTTACAGCTTCACATGGTACATCAAAGGAGTCATTCGACAAAGTTTGAGAGAGACACACTGAACTCTGCGGCTCCGTGCATACAACACTGCCAGTTCGATACTTCCCAGACAATGACGATTCAGCGTAGGAAGCAAAGCAGGCTAAACATAGTTCCAGAGTTTCTCATGTTATGTTATGTTATGTTATGTTATGTTATGTTATGTTAGGAAGCAGGTATCCTGGTGCTCAAAGAGAAGAAAAACCTACAGGAACAGAAATGAGTAGCCAAAAACATATCAGTGAGGGAAGAGGAACGTTTTAAGCAATTTCCCCAAAAAAAGAAGGAAATCCTCAGTTGGTCTGAGGGAGAGAGTTCCACAAGCGGAGAGCAGCCACCGAGATCGCTTGGCAACCCACTGTGACCTTCCTAAACTAGGGGACCACCAGGAGACCCAAGTTAGCAGAGCAAAGAGCCCTAGTAGGAACATAGGTTGAAATCTTTTCCTGAAGAAGGGCCGCCTCCTGCCTGTGCAGAGTGCGATGCGTGAGGCAGAGGGACTTCATCTTAATACGTCACTCGACCGGCAGCCAGTGACGCTGGATCAAGACAGGCGAGGCGTGGGAGAAACGAGGTCAGCCCATCACCATCTGCAAAATCTGGACCCTGCGGATGTATTTGGGCTGGGCAAGGAGGACCGTGTTGCTGTAATCGAGGACACGAGGCTGCCGTGGCAATCACAAGGCTCTGATGATGCTGAGGGAGGCAGGGAATCACCTTCCTGAACGTTTAGAGTTTAAAGAAACCAGATTTACAGATGGCGCTAACCTGAAGCTCAGGAGATAAAGAAGAGCTCATCTTAACGCCACGATGTTTTAGGGCGTTGACAGGCACTGGCATATTCCCTAAACTGACGGGCCAGACGTCCCAGGTCCACGCCCGACTATGAGCCAGGAAACACCAACGCTTTTACCCCAGTACAGGCGGCACAAGGAAGGGTAAGAACAGATAAAAGGAGAAAAACCACCATTCCAAATATAAGCTTGGTAAAGCCGATGCAGGTGGGCTCGGGGAGAGTAACTAATTCCCACCCTACACCCAGTTACAAGTCACAGGTGCAGACCATCACACAAAGTCTGTGACAGGGTAGCTGGTTAGGTTGCAAAAAGTGGATGGCGCAAGGGTGGATTGCAGTAACAGAACTGGTTTCATTTTACAACAGCAATGACAACAGATGGGCTGTAGGTTTATTAGGGAGCAAAAAGAAAGTCTTGTACAGTGGTTCCAGGTGTGGAGGCCTGTCACCCTTGCTGGTGAGTTTGCTTGACAACCCTGGCATTTGTCTTAGATTTGCAGGTTTCACTGGGTTGCTGAACCATGGTCAGTTCAGTACGTTTGTCTGTGCCTTCCGCAGGTAGTATTCTAACTATCTGTCTATGTTTTTTTTATATAACGCTTTATCGCCCATAGGCTTCAGAGCGCTTAGCTAGAATTAGTTGGTTGATGTCCTCCAGCAAAGTAATGTGGGATGTTCTTACCCATGCATCCAAGCCCTACCTCAAAAACTGTGCAGTACTGACATGGAAAACATCATGATGGCCAGAGCTTCCCAGAAAATGCACAGGGAAATGCATGAAGAATAGGCTGCCACTCATTTTTTGCCGATGTTATGGGCACAGAAGGGCACTGCCTAAAACCACCATTGGACTACCCACACAGTAGTCTGAAACCATTGGGAATGGCAATGCTGATTGCCAAAAGCAACCTAGAATTGTGGGGAATTCATTTCTTAAATCCCAAAAATGGTTGCATTACCAGTACTCACCACTATCAGAAAGCTGGCATTTTAAAACCACCAGATTTTTTTGTTTTGTTTAAAACTGAATAGATGAACCCAAAGCAGGCCAAAGAAAGACTTACTGAGAGGTGGATACAATCTAAAGTTATATTCTGAAGTGACTTGAAGGTTTATAACAAGACTGGCTGAGCTGTGGATTTCAGCAGTTTAAGTAAATTTGGACTGAAAGACACTAAAAATCTAAATGTTTAAAAGAAATGAGTGACCTACTTTGAGTGTCACATAGGTTGCAATTGTTTAAATGTCATAGTTTAAATTTAGAATCAGCATCCTAGTTGCATATATAAAAAATTGTCTTGACTTAAACTGGGGAACAAAAGTGACATTTTATCTGAAACCTGGCTTAAGGAACTGAATTCTGCCCACCAGCTACCCCCGACAGGAGTTGAGACTTGCACAACAGCTGTTTTCCCAGGCCGACCTGCATTTTGCTGCTCCCACCAAAAGGGATATGACATTTCTCTGATTGAATTACCTGGGCTCTGCAGGAAATTGAACAAAGCAGTGTCCTGACTCAGGCAAATGTTTTATTATGGGGGCCATAAATGGCTTCCTCTTGAACAATGGGCCTTCCAGGGCCCAGGCAGATGGTTTATTGCAGGGGTAATAAAAATGGCTTCCTCTTGGCAGAAACTGGGAGGGGGAGAAACTGGAGACAGAGGCTGAGCTTGAAGAAAGTGGAAAGACTGGTTTCTGTACCATGTGACCTGAAAAGACACACCCCTGTAGCCAGAATATGGTTTTAGAAAAAGATGAATAACTCATAGTACGGACTTGTCATAATTATTTAAATGATACCATAATTCGTGTGATTTTTCTGCCCACATTTTAAGAGGTTTTTAGAACCGGTGGCATGATCTGGGGGCAAGCTAGCAGTTAAGAGGGTATTACTTAAAATGTATGCATGTTACAAATCTGACACTTCATCAATTAATGTCCATACTCCTTGCGCACATGTGTGTAAATTTGGGGTAATGTCTGATATTACGAAATCAGTTAAAAAGTGCAAATGTCGCCATTTCTGAATGCAAGCTCCCAGGAAGAGCAGATTTGGACAGGGTATACCTCCTGTGATATGTGATGGGTGCATGTAATTTTAAACAAATGTGTACCTGTGCAAATATGTCTTTTGGGTCAATATATAGATTGTGTGTAATTTGACAGGGGTGGGTTCTCTGTATCATAAACAGACCTCATCATGATGACACTTCATTTCATTCCCCCAATCAAGGGGAAGAGGATGAAGTGGCCAATGACAAGTGGAGAGGGGTAGAGCCTAGTGATGCTGCACACACACCCATTTTCAAAACACATAAAAGCAGACAGTCAGGACAGATAGGGACCTTCAAATCCATTTGCTGCGGGACGCTCTGCCGGGAAAATCCATACTTTACCTCCATCAACCTTCAGAGAGCCAACATAGAGACTTCAATCTATCCACATCCAGAGATCCAGACTTCAAATCTATCAATATCCAGAACCAGAGGCAGAGCAGAGCTGACCCAGACCACTGTTAGCAGAACCAGAGAGCTGACCCAGATCACTGTGAAGTGCCGAGACCAGACCAGAGGCCAGTCTAAAACCTGACCAGATCGGTGGCGAGGCCCGTTCTATTTCTAAATATATTGTGAGTACCTAGTAGAACTGTGCAGAACCAATCTCTTAGTTAAAATAATATAATTCAATCTATTTTAATGTAACCAGAACTGTCTCCTAGAAGTTGTACCTTGTCATTTTGCAAAACTGTCACTTGTCACTTTGAATTTTAACATTCCAAATCCGAAAAACTACCTTTATTTAATCACTCATATCTCCGTGACCGTTTGTCTTAGAGACTTTCCTCTGAAAGCTTAGAAACTCAGCTTTTCAACGAACCTAGAACCGCATTCCGATTCCTTATAGTCTTGCCGCAATCGCGAAAAACGCACTCACGAATTTGCCGCGATTTGCAAATTTCTCAACGTGTGAAAACAGCAGTTTTCTTGCTTTCAGTTGCCAAAAATTCGTTTAACCTGCTAGTTACTCCTAGATCCTTGCTAAAGTGAGCCTGGACTAATATTAACTTGATACCACTCACCCTGAACCTCTAGAGGGAATTAAAAGCATTTTAGCATATTTTTCACTTCATTGCCAGCACATATAAAAGCATTTTGGGCCTGTGTTTCCAACTTCTGTAGTCTAAGCTTTAGTCTAAGCTTGCTGGGGTGAACTGAATTACATTTGATTGCATTTCTGAGAACTGTGTGCTTTCCTTCCATTTCCTTGCATTGTATAAAGTGGGGAGGGGATTGCCAGAGAAAAGTGATTACATTGTTTTGTTGAAATCATATTGAGTATTTTCTGTATTGCATTTTTCATTCAACATTACATCCATCTGAACTTATATAAAGTATTCTCTACCACCTTATTCTTCTGTTCCTATTCACAAGTGTGCTAGTGCCAGACTATCCATTATTGATTACTGATCAGATTAAGTGTGATATCCAATTATTAATTATTATAAAGTGTGATATATATCTATATTGTTCAAATTCTCAAATAAACCTTTTAAATTGCAAAACAGAACTACTTCTTGGCTCAGTGGGGTCAGGGGGATTCCTAGAGAGGGGTGTTATATAGGGGTAGTCATCCAGAACGCATGAACTGGACATAAAGATATATCAATAAGGGTTTCCATTCAGTATCCCAGACTAGGCATTGACTTAGCTGTAGTGTTGAATTGAATCCTCTTACAAATTGGGGGCTCGGGCCGGACGTTTGGATTAGATTTATCACTTGTGCAGATTAATACAGCGTGCCAGCTGACCAGATACACATATCCGGTCGGATCACCACGCTGTGTTACGCTGTAAAGCACTCCTCAAAGGAACGCTCTAAGGAAAAGGTCTGTTTTGCAAAAATAAAAGACAAACTTCTGTAAGTCAGGAAGGATCTCAAATCTCTAGAATGACGTCCTTAGTAGACATGAAAATAGCCAGAGAGCACTTCTTACATAAGTTATTTGTGAGAGGTGAGTGGACTCACCAGGACCGCATGGTCTGGTTGCAGGCCATCACGCAACAGGTCACGGAAACAGGGTCAGATATATGGAGAGATCAGGGTCCCTTACATGTGGCCCTGAGTGAACTATACATGGCTCCTAAAGCTAAGGATGAACAAGACAAGATGGTTAGGATAGCGACATACCTGTACCTATATATGGGAGACATGCAGGATAAATGTACTGAAAGCCAAGATCTGGCGAATAAGCGACAGATGGCGTTAGAGAAGGTCCAATCTGACCTGGTCTCTTCTGAGCAGAGGCTGCAGGGGAGCCAGGAGTCAGAAAATGAGAGTAGACAGCACATCATTAAAATAAAGAAGGATATGGACATCCTGCAACAGGAAAAGGCTGACCAGGATACCAGATTTCTGGCCTTGCAGAAGGAGTACCAAGAAGGTTTGGACTCCCTACTGCAGAGCCAGAAAAAGCTGGAGCAACAGTTAGACTTCAATAGGGCATGTGCTGAGCAGGTAGTCACCCTGCAAAGCCACCTAGATAGGGAGAAGGCAGAGAGCGATAAACTGATTTTGAAAGACCTGGATACCCAGGCAGAATTTGACCAGGAGCTCCAGAAAGCTGGTGCCTTCCAAAGGCAAAGGGACGACCTGGCGGCACAGATGCAGGCTCTTAGTCAGGAAAGGGATACCTTAGGCCAGGAAGTCTGCCACTTAAAAAGGAAAATGGAAGAAAATCACCTGGCCTTCCAGGGACTGGGTGACCTCCAAAAAGAACACCATAACTTGTTAGAGCACACCAGGAAGGTGGAGGATGCTCTGGCAAGAAAGGAGCAGGCCAATAGGGACACAGCTCAGGAGGTAACCCTCCTGCAGCAAAGACTGGCCCAGTACTCCAGGACCAATCAGGAAACGCAGAGAGAGAGAATGAGGCTCTCTGCCAGCACAATGATAGGCTCCAACAACAGGTAGCGATGCAAGGGAGACTGATAGAGTCTAGTAAGGCCTTAACTGAGGAACTGAAGGCACAGGCTCTTGCATTGCAACAGGGAGCAGGGGCGGATAGAGATGAGGTTCGCTGGGAAAGAGAAACTCCTGAGCATAACCCCAGGAGCCCTAGTACCAGAGGCCTTTATTTCTCTCAGTCCCTGGACTCTGCCACCCCCATGTCCCCTGGCGCACATGAGCACAGGGCCACAGGGATGGCAGATTACTATCCAGCCAGAAGCATGGGGCTCATAGGCCAGTACCACCCAGGAATGGAGGGGCGGGCATCCGGGTATGGGCACCCAAGCACAGTGCAATTTGATGGGGAACCCCAGGTGAGTAGGCCCATTAAGGGCATCCTGAAAACCTCTGCCCAGTTAGGTCCGTGGGGGTGGTACCCATCAAATCCTGGCAGCAAGGAGAGATCAGAAGACTCCTCTGAACGGTACAGGACACAGGAGACCAGGTCCCCACATTCTGCCAGCCATTCCCAGGCTCGCAGAATCCGGGAAAGCCTGGAAGATCAGACAGGAACCTCTGAGAGCAGTGCCTCTGAGTCAGAGGACGAATGGACATGGGTTACCCGAACCAAAAAGGCCAATAAGGCAAAAAGGGCCTTGATTAAGGACCCATTGAAACAGATTAAGGCAATCAGGAGTGTCATCACGCCTTATCACAAGAACGCCAAGTACTCTGTTTGGGAACACTTGGAGCTCTATGAGCAAATGATGGAGACTTTCCATTTGAAGGACAGCCAAAGCTGTATTCAATATGTAAAGTGGACCTTCTCCCCGGAATACTCCAGTTTGTTTGCGGGGCTGGAGGACCAAAATCATTTAAGAGGGTTCACCTATAAGGCGGCCATCTTGAAACATTTTTCTACTCATAGAAATCCTCAAGAGGCTCGCAAGGCAGCCTACAATTTACAATGTGGGGAGGATCAGGCCCCACTAGAAATTGTGCAGGAGTTAAAGCGTGCTTTTGCACAGACCACAAGAAGGGTGCGCACGGATAGCAGAGAATTTATTAATACGTTTTTCCATGCCTTGCCCAAATACATAATGACCCAGCTCGTGAGGGATTTTCACGAGAAAAGATCTTTAGACTGGGTCATTGAACAAGCCACCCGCATCTCAAAAACCAGCCTAAAAACCCCAAAACCAACAGCACCCCTGCTGCTGCCAAGGTGGCAGAAGTAAAGGTCACCCCCGTTTTAGATTTGGAGATGGGGGGCCTAAAAACCTACCTGCACCTAATAATGCTAGGCCCAGAAGGTCCTCGGGCCAGTCACAAACAGGGAGTCAAGGAGGTAGTCCCACAAATGGGGTCCCTCGCTCTCCTGACTATGTAAGTCCCCGTTACAAGGGAAGTCGTCCCATCCTGGGTTATGTGTGGACTCCTCCAGCCCAAGGGGGGGGATCCAGCCAAGCACCTAACCCAGGGAACTTCCCTCCTAACTTCCCACTGGATGGCAGAAATTCTCCAAACCCTGGGCAGAACTTCTTCCCCAGGTATCCACCCAATTTCCAGCCCCAAAATCCTCCACCCTTCTTTCCCCAATTCCCTGAGCCCAGACAACCGAATCCGGGAGAGGGGAGGGTATCCAATTCTTCCCAACCAGGGGTACTACCAAAGAAGGGATAGCTACCCTTCCCGTGATCAGCCCAGGGGAGAAAACATGGCCCTGTATCAGACTGAGCGGGTTTCCCAGTTAGAGCGCCAGGTTCAAAATATGGCACGGGATCTGGGTCACATACTGAGGGCGCAGCAGAACCCTCAGATGGGCATGCCGGCACAGAATGCCCCAAACTCTGGACCTGGTGCTCCAGAACAATGACGGGGGCAGCACCCCGATAACACACTGGTTCCCAGGGAGGAGGCACTAAGGGAAGGGGGGTGTAAAGCCTTGGAGGAAGCTTCCTTCCTCACTTGTAAACAGCCCCGGGAAACCCAGGAACCGGAAACAAAATCTCTTGCCCCTGAAAGTCTGCCTCCTAAGGAGCAGAGGGGGGTAGGAGAAACAAAAGACCCAAACAGACTCAGTTTGAGGAGGAGGTACAGATCTTCCAATTTGAGGGAGAGGGATCCTCAGAGGATCCTGGGAAAAGGATCTTCTCCTTCAGAGAGGGGGGAACTCCTCCCAAAGAAAAATGGGTCCCTAGGGATGCAAATCCAGACTGGGGAGAGGTGGAGACTGAGCTACCGCCACCCACCATCTCATCCCAGAACCAACAGCAAGAAAATCCCCTGGTTCAAACCCATCCTGGTGACTGCCTCCAAAAAGGGGGGGGCGGCCCGGAACCGGAGCCAGGGGAACCCACAATGGCTCTGATCTCCAGTTGCCAACTTTTTCTTTCAGATTCCCAAGGCTCTCCACAGAATTCTGCCCAAATCTCTTCTCTAGCGATGTCCAAAACCAGAAAGTAAGTTAGCCCACCAGTTGTCCAAAAATGTGCATTATCTGTGCCCCCTTGAGGAGAAGGAGGGAAGATATTATGCCCCGGTACAAGTACAGGGGCAGGGTACAATTTTAGCGCTGGTGGACACGGGATCTCAAGCTACCCTTCTGTCCAGAAGGGCCTTTGATGAACTGAATGCAGGAAGGGGAGGGAATTACCAAATTCCTCTCACCTCACTTCCTGGACAACTCCAGAACTTTGACGGGAAGGAAATTCCCGTCGAGGGGACGGCAGATTTGGGCATTAAAATTGGGCGACACAAGTTGAAACACCCGGTCATAGTTGTGACTCCAGAGGGCACCCCTTGTTTACTAGGGAATGACCTCCTGAGAAGGTTGTCACCCCTAATAGATTGCGTAAACAAGGTCCTCTGGACCCAGACTAGCCGACCAATAAAATTAAAACAGAGTGTCAACCATGTTAGTTTAAACGGCACCTGCCACATGGTTGAACAAAAATCTGACCAAGTAGAATTTCACTTCCAGAATAGCCAAATTCCAGACGTGACAGTAATAGCAGTAGGACAACAGACTGGTGATGGAGGGTCCTCTCTATTTCTGAAAATCAACCTTCCTTCCAGTTTAAGGTGGTATTCCACACTGGAAGGAAACACCCTGAAATTCTTTACCAATCCACAATCAGAAACTCCCACTCCTATAGTCCAGAAAGATGTGAAATCAGCTCAGAGCCTGGCTGATATTCAGCAAATTGGAGAGCAGTTGTTCATCCCTGTTCAGTTAAATGATGGGAAGGACTCTGTTCTCGCTCGAGTGTGCGTGAACAACGGTAAGAGCTTCATCAGCGAAGCCATGTTCCGCCAACTCCCAAAAGATCCAGCCATTCCCACATTCAAACTGATAGACAAATGGGAAATGGACCTGGAAGCACCTAATTCCAAACATCTCCTGCCAAGCAGGTGTATGCTCAAAATCTCCATTGGCAACAAGAGCATAGTCCACAATTGTTGGGTCGTGCGAGACGTCACTGCCGCTTTTTACTTAGGCGGTGACATTCTCAATCGCTTTGCCATTAGTTTGGACCTAATAAACTTCAAAGCTTGGTCCCGATTAGCGGATAATCCCATGCGCTTTGATGATCCAGAAAAAGCATTTAGGTCAGCTCAATTGCTACCTTATGCAGTTGAAATTCAGATCAAAGAGGAAGTCACCATCCCAGAAAGGACCCGACAATTCTCCCTGGAAGTGAAAGTTAAAAGAGGACAATATTTGCAAAACCCTGATGCTTACATACATCTAAATGCTTCTCTCCAACAGCAAGGGTTGGGGGTAAACCCAACTCCATTAATCAACATAGAACATGACACCATTCCAATAGAGGTGGATAACAGCGACTATTACTCTAGCCGCAGGTACCATTATTTGAATGGCGGTTGGTGACCGACATTTTTCCATTGATTTAGGTAATGAACTGTTAGGGCCAATCCCCAAGGACTGCTTTGACAGTGACAGTGATGACAATACAACACCAGACAGGATTTTTACCCGGCATGGGGGGAACTTCCTGGTGTACACTTCTTGCCCTTATGGTAAGGAAGATGTGACTTGTGACTTCAGGAGGGATGAGGTGATTTTCCAGGTCCATGAAGGCTGCCTTTACCACCTGAAGCCTCCAGTCCAAATCAGCACTCTGATCAGGGACTTCTCCACCCAGCTGGAGGAGGCCGCTGAAATAGCCAAACCAGAAGTCTTTCCAGGCTTCAGGCAGATGGTGGAAGAGAGAGTCAACCTAGTTGATGCATGTGTGACTCTGGAACAAAAGCAAAAGTTGAAACAAGTTTTCTTGGATTTCCAAGATCTCTTTGCGGTAGACTCATATGACTGTGGTCGCACCGACATCCACACAACAACAATCCCCACGGACCCTGGCATGACTCCTGTGTTTGTGAAGCAATATCACTTGCCTCTCGCATCAATGGAGTCCCTTACTGAAATAATTAAGAACCTTGAGTCCCGGGGAATAATCCGTCCAGTCCACAGCACCTTCAATAATCCGGTGCTGGGAATATTAAAGCCAAACGGCCAGTGGAGACTCTGCGCTGACCTCAGGGAGCTCAACAAACGGGTCCATACTTCCCGATGGCCTCTGCCCTACATTGACCAAGGGCTGGCCCAGATCCAGGGGTCACAGGTATTCACTGCAATAGACCTGACCAATGGATACTGGACCGTGCCGGTCAATAGGGAGGACCAATACAAGCTGGCTTTTACCTTTGGGGGCCAGCAGTACACATGGACCCGGACTCCCTTCGGATACCTTAACTCCGGCAATGAATTCAACATTTTCCTACATAAGGCCATGCCCGACCTGGGTGCGAGGGGTAACCTGGCTTATGTAGATGATGTCCTCATCAAAAGTTCATCTGTGGAGGAACACATAGCGGAGATCCGTTATGTTCTGACGCAGTTGAGGGCTGCCGGAGCAAAACTTTCCTTTCAGAAAGCACAGTGGTGTAGAACCCGTGTTAATTTCTTGGGGCATGAGATTACTCCTCAGGGTCTCTGTCCCCAGGAAAAGAAGGTGGAAGCACTCCAAAAACTGAAAGACCCCACAACTCTGCGGGAACTAAGGAGCCTCCTTGGACTGACTAATTACAGCAGAAAGTTCATTGAGGGCTACGCAGAGATCACCAGACCCCTGATTCATCTCCTGAAGGGGGGGGTCAAGTGGGAATGGGGTCCAGAACAAGCCGAGGCGGTAAAACCATTCAATAGAAGCCTCTCACAAGCGCCTTGCCTAGCTTACCCTGTCAGAAACAAGGAGTTCTTCCTGGAGACGGGGTTCTCTAATACGTGCTTGACAGCAGTATTATACCAAAAGCATGACAAGGTCAATAAAGTAATCTCCTATGCGAGCAAAACTTTATCCTCTGTGGAGGAAAAATTCAACGATTGTGAGAAGGCACTCCTGGCAACGGTGTGGGCATTGAAGAATTACCGCCCGTTTATCCATGGGGAACACATCATAGTGGAGACTCCACACCAGCCTCTGCAATATCTCCAAAGTGACAGAATCCGGGCCGGAAATGTGAGTAATTCCCGAATTACTTCCTGGATTCTGTCAATGCAAGGCTTTCCTGTGGAGGTCAGATATGGCCAAAACAAGAAGAGACCCCTCGCGCAAGGTCTGGCTGACTTGCATGATTGTGCCAGAGAAAACTGTCTCGAGGACGAAAGTCTAAAAATAAAGGACAACATGGAGGCATACCTTAATTCCCCCCACAAAGTCTTTGAAGAAGACAAGTGTGAGGGAATGCCCACTGTATATGTGGATGGATGCTCTTACCATGTTGACAACAACGGGGAGAAAGAATTGGTGGCCGGCGTAGGGAATGCATGGGTGAAGGAGTTTCCAGAACCCTCCGCTGGATACAAAATTGGTCCCCGAAGTAGTCAGGTGGCAGAATTGATGGCGGTGCATCAGGCCATCCTCACTGCTGTCCAGCATCAACTCCGCGAACTGGTCATAATCACAGATTCGGATTATGTACGGAACGGATTCGTGGAGCACCTGGTTAATTGGAAAACAAGAGGCATGTTATGTGCTAACAACAAACCCTTGAAACATGGGAAGTTGATCCAAAACATTGATTATCTGGTCACCTCGAATGAGATGACCATCTATTGGAAAAAGATCAAGGGTCATTCCAAAGTAGAGGGACCAGACAAAACTGGAAATGACTTAGCTGATCAGCTGGCCAAAACCGGGGCCATCCATGGGGATCTAATTGAGATTGAGTCCCTGTTGGGGGAAATCCAGGTCACTGCTATCACTAGGTCCCAGACAAATGCTCACAATGACCTTTCAATTGCACAATGGAGTAAGGAGACCCCTGATGCTGATTTAATTACAGCTCAGAAAGGGGATCCAATAATTGGTCAATTTTACCAGCACATTGAGGACCCTGAGAACTTTCCCCTGACGGATACCGATTACATTGGGAAAGAGGACCTAAGAGTGTTGATGAAATGTCCAAAAATGTTCCGAATCCAAGACGGTTTGCTGGTAAGGAAATCCAAAGCTGGCCACGATCAGTGGGTGGTTCCTACCTCATTCCGAAGCCTGATGTTAAGTCACGCCCATGATGCGGCCACCGCCGGTCATAGGGGGTTTCACACAACATTGGAAATCTTAAGAGAGGTTGCATACTGGCCACACATGGGGCAGGACCTCGACCAATACTTGAAGGGGTGTCTTGTGTGTGCACAATTTCAGCCATCATCCCTCACGCACCGTGCGCCTCTCCAAAAGAGGGGGATGACACTGCCATGGTCAGATTGACAAATCGACTTTGTAGGCCCCGTGATTCGCTCTGCTAGGGGGAATAAGTACATGTTGACTGTGACATGCTTGTTTACCAAGTGGGTGGAATGTCTCCCAGCCCCAAATTGCAAGGCAGAAACTGCAGCTGCCCTGATGATTAACCACATCTTTTCCCGTTTCGGTCTACCTCAAAGGATTGAGTCAGACAGAGGTAGCCACTTCACCAGTGAAGTGATGACAAAGATGTGGGAGATACTGGGGGTCAAAAGGAAGTTACATATTGCTTACAGGCCAGCTTCTTCTGGGGCAGTAGAGAGATATAACTTAACCATTGTGAGCATATTAAAGAAGTTTGTGGCAGATTCTGGGCCAAGTTGGGATATCCGATTACCTCTGGTCCTAATGGCCATCAGATCTACCCCTTCATCTGCAACCAAAATGTCACCATTTGAGTTGATGACTGGGCGCAAGATGGTGCTTCCTCAGCATTTGCTCTACAGGACCCAAAAGCAGACACTGATAAATGCCTCCACAACTCATGAGTATGTGGAGAATTTAAGGAAACACCTTCAACATGCTTTTGCTTATGCTCAGCGGAATCTAGAAAGATCAGCTGATAGCATGAAGACCCACTATGACCTGAAGACTTCCAGGAAGGAATATCAGGTGGGGGACCGGGTCTATCTATACAATTTCCAAAGGAACCAGGCCAAACAGCGAAAATGTTTGCCTACGTGGAAGGGACCCTTTGAGATTATAGACAAAATCTCCCCTGTGGCCTACACGATCCGCATCCCCAAAGGCGGTTTGGCAGAGGGGGAAGACATGTGGGTCCACATAAACCAGTTGAAGTGTTGCCATCCCAGGCAAACTCTGCAACAACTGGAGGAATCCTCTGGAATCCTAGAGGGTACTGGCTCAGTTTAATTCAGTTCTAATTTAAAATATCCTACATATCGGCGATCAAATTCTGAGTTTCTCAATGTGGGTGTTTTCGTTTTTGAATGCAAAAAGAAATGTGCATGTCCATATGTTTTGACTATAAATTTATATGCCACCCCACTATATCAATGGTGGGCGAAAAATGTCTATGAATAGGTATTGCCGCTCTTCCTTTGTCGTCCTAGGAGAAAGAAAACCGGGAGATGGGCCAAGGAGGATGATCTGTAGACCGGGAGCAGAGACGCGGGGGGCCCAGGGTACCGCCCAATATTCCCATGAGGACCGGCGAGGAGAACCGATCGATCCGACCGGATGGAGGAAAAGATGCTGAACTGTGCCATCTATTGGAAGAAGATGAGGAAACATCCCAGGTCTTGCGAGTTCCATCATTGAAACAGAATGGCCATCGCAAGAGGGGGGCTTGTGGGATGTTCTTACCCATGCATCCAAGCCCTACCTCAAAAACTGTGCAGTACTGACATGGAAAACATCATGATGGCCAGAGCTTCCCAGAAAATGCACAGGGAAATGCATGAAGAATAGGCTGCCACTCATTTTTTGCCGATGTTATGGGCACAGAAGGGCACTGCCTAAAACCACCATTGGACTACCCACACAGTAGTCTGAAACCATTGGGAGTGGCAATGCTGATTGCCAAAAGCAACCTAGAATTGTGGGGAATTCATTTCTTAAATCCCAAAAATGGTTGCATTACCAGTACTCACCACTATCAGAAAGCCGGCGTTTTAAAACCACCAGATTTTTTTGTTTTGTTTAAAACTGAAAGATGAACCCAAAGCAGGCCAAAGAAAGACTTACTGAGAGGTGGATACAATCTAAAGTTATATTCTGAAGTGACTTGAAGGTTTATAACAAGAGTGTCTGAGCTGTGGATTTCAGCAGTTTAAGTAAATTTGGACTGAAAGACACTAAAAATCTAAATGTTTAAAAGAAATGAGTGACCTACTTTGACTGTCACATAGGTTGCAATTGTTTAAATGTCATAGTTTCAATTTAGAATCAGCATCCTAGCTGCATATGTAAAAAATTGTCTTGACTTAAACTGGGGAACAAAAGTGACATTTTATCTAAAACCTGGCTTAAGGAACTGAATTCTGCCACCAGCTACCCCCGACAGGAGTTGAGACTTGCACAACAGCTGTGTTCCCAGGCCGACCTGCATTTTGCTGCTCCCACCAAAAGGGATATGACATTTCTCTGATTGAATTACCTGGGCTCTGCAGGAAATTGAACAAATCCCTGTCCTGACTCAGGCAAATGTTTTATTATGGGGGCCATAAATGGCTTCCTCTTGAACAATGGGACTTCCAGGGCCCAGGCAGATGGTTTATTGCAGGGGTAATAAAAATGGCTTCCTCTTGGCAGAAACTGGGAGGGGGAGAAACTGGAGACAGAGGCTGAGCTTGAAGAAAGTGGAAAGACTGGTTTCTGTACCATGTGACCTGAAAAGACACACCCCTGTAGCCAGAATATGGTTTTAGAAAAAGATGAATAACTCATAGTACGGACTTGTCATAATTATTTAAATGATACCATAATTCTTGTGATTTTTCTGCCCACATTTTAAGAGGTTTTTAGAACCGGTGGCATGATCTGGGGGCAAGCTAGCAGTTAAGAGGGTATTACTTAAAATGTATGCATGTTAAAAATCTGACACTTCATCAATTAATGTCCATACTCCTTGCGCACATGTGTGTAAATTTGGGGTAATGTCCGATATTACGAAATCAGTTAAAAAGTGCAAATGTCGCCATTTCTGAATGCAAGCTCCCAGGAAGAGGAGATTTGGACAGGGTATACCTCCTGTGATATGTGATGGGTGCATGTAATTTTAAACAAATGTGTACCTGTGCAAATATGTCTTTTGGGTCAAAATATAGATTGTGTGTAATTTGACAGGGGTGGGTTCTCTGTACCATAAACAGACCTCATCATGATGACACTTCATTTCATTCCCCCAATCAAGGGGAAGTGGATGAAGTGGCCATTGACAAGTGGAGATGGGTAGAGCCTAGTGATGCTGCACACACACACCCATTTTCAAAACACATAAAAGCAGACAGTCAGGACAGATAGGGACCTTCAAATCCATTTGCTGCGGGACGCTCTGCCGGGAAAATCCATACTTTACCTCCATCAACCTTCAGAGAGCCAACATAGAGACTTCAATCTATCCACATCCAGAGATCCAGACTTCAAATCTATCAATATCCAGAACCAGAGGCAGAGCAGAGCTGACCCAGACCACTGTTAGCAGAACCAGAGAGCTGACCCAGATCACTGTGAAGTGCCGAGACCAGACCAGAGTCCAGTCTAAAACCTGACCAGATCCGTGGCGAGGCCCATTCTATTTCTAAATATATTGTGAGTACCTAGTAGAACTGTGCAGAACCAATCTCTTAGTTAAAATAATATAATTCAATCTATTTTAATCTAACCAGAACTGTCTCCTAGAAGTTGTACCTTGTCATTTTGCAAAACTGTCACTTGTCACTTTGAATTTTAACATTCCAAATCCGAAAAACTACCTTTATTTAATCGCTCATATCTCCGTGACCGTTTGTCTTAGAGACTTGGAGTAACTTTCCTCTGAAAGCCTAGAATCTCAGCTTTTCAACGAACCTAGAACCGCGAAAACGCACTCGCGAATTTGCCACGATTTGCAAATTTCTCAACGTGTGAAAACAGCAGTTTTCTTGCTTTCAGTTGCCAAAAATTCGTTTTACCTGCTAGTTACTCCTAGATCCTTGCTAAAGTGAGCCTGGACTAATATTTACTTGATACCACGCACCCTGAACCTCTAGAGGGAATTAAAAGCATTTTAGCATATTTTTCACTTCATTGCCAGCACATATAAAAGCATTTTGGACCTGTGTTTCCAACTTCTGTAGTCTAAGCTTTAGTCTAAGCTTGCTGGGGTGAACTGAATTACATTTGATTGCATTTCTGAGAACTGTGTGCTTTCCTTCCATTTCCTTGCATTGCATAAAGGGGGGAGGGGATTGCCAGAGAAAAGTGATTACATTGTTTTGTTGAAATCATATTGAGTATTTTCTGTATTGCATTTATCATTCAACATTACATCCATCTGAACTTATATAAAGTATTCTCTACCACCTTATTCTTCTGTTCCTATTCACAAGTGTGCTAGTGCCAGACTATCCATTATTGATTACTGATCAGATTAAGTGTGATCTCCAATTATTAATTATTATAAAGTGTGATATATATCTATATTGTTCAAATTCTCATATAAACCTTTTAAATTGCAAAACAGAACTACTTCTTGGCTCAGTGGGGTCAGGGGGATTCCTAGAGAGGGGTGTTATATAGGGGTAGTCATCCAGAACGCATGAACTGGACATAAAGATATATCAATAAGGGTTTCCATTCAGTATCCCAGACTAGGCATTGACTTAGCTGTAGTGTTGAATTGAATCCTCTTACAGTAAGGAACTGAGCAATTATTTCCAAGAGCGCTTCACTCGCTCACGCTTTGGGGGTGGAGCCTGCGGTGCTCCCCGCTGGTCGACTTCCTCCCTGCAATATGGTGCTGGACCCCCGGGAACTGTCTTGCAACCGTCTCTAGAGTAAGCTCTTTGGCCCTCAGTTAGATTGTATGGTCTTGGACCTCCTCCTGCCTTAGCTAAGTTTTTCCATGGACCACGTTCCCTGCTGGAAGCTCCATCTTCCTGCTTCCTAGGGAGGCCTGGGCTCCGTTCACCTCCTCTAGCGCCATAGGATCTCTCCCCCTTTTACACCTCTCCCTCACTCCCGAAACAACTCTCCTCCTTCTAATCACACCCCTCTCCTTCTCCAACCGTATCCACTCCCTAACAGCTCTGACACCTGTCCCCTTCTGAATCCTTCCCAGACACTCTCTCCTACCTCTGGCTCTCACCTTCTTGTCTCTTCTCAGTACTTCTCTCTCTCGCTGCTCCCTACCAAACTCCCTTCTCCTGCTCCTACTTGAACTGCCAGACTGTACTGGCTGCGTTTCATAGTACGGTCTCCCTGACCTTATATTGAGGATGTCTGGGTAGATTGGTCCCTGGGGTTGCCGTCATGTGGCTTGGAAGGGGGATGGTCTGAGCTACATGAAGGCCATCGGCCATCTTGGATTTCAGGAGGGCTATAGGCAGGCCTGGAGTTTCCATCTAGTCCTTTGGACGCTATGGTGTCATTGCCTGCTTGGACCTGTACCCCTATACTCAACCATTGTGATTCTGGAGTAAAGCAAGGAAGACTGTTCATTACATTAAATCCTCCTTTGCCGCAGGGCATTTTCAAGTTTGCAATCCTGTTGGGGCAGAGAGAATGGCATGTGTTTACTTCCACGTGAATCACTCTCCCATTGTAAAGCTGCAACTTTGTAGGTGCAGGACTTCTGCGGGCTGTGCCAGTAGGAGTCACAATGGAAACTGAATTCCCGCCACCTGCATTAAGAAGAACATATATGTATTGCTCGGCGAGGAGCCTGAAGTATTGGAACATTGTTTTATAGAGTGAGATACTTTCCTTTCTATGCTGCTGCACCGGGGGTGACTAGGAAGCTTGAATACCTCTCTGGAAGCATTCACCTAATAGGCCTTTGTTCCTTTAAGGGGCATGGACAGCCCCCTCTCTCTGTTCTGGTCACTAGTACGTGCTGGGTTTGTGAAGGGAGTGGGCGTGTCTCTGTGATTACCCTCCTTATGACCCTGCCCACCATTAGGAGTGCCAAGGGACACTGACATAGTGCGGGACCCCAGTGGGTTTGGTCTGTGAATCACCCATGTTCCACCTCCAGTCCTAGAAGACACTTGCTTGGGATGGCACCCGGCTGGCTAAGTTGCCCACCCACTGAAGGTTCTCAAGGTCAGGCAGGGGACATTGTCACAGTTCCCACCCAGGGGAAGGAGGAAAGGTAGCGTAAAAGCAACTACGCCCAGTTGCCCAGTGTGGCTTGCATGAGCAGGAGGCCTGCACAAGGAAAAGCCTGGAGACTGCGGAGCATTGAGAGGGTGCGGGGGGGGGGCAGAGAGGAAAGAAGTGGTAACATCCGGAAAGCTTGGAGGTGGTATTGAAAAGGAGGGCGTAGTAACAACGGGTGGAGGAAGTAAGGTGGAGGCTGGAAGAATAAAAGTAGAGGAGATGAGAGAGGTGGTAAAAGGCAAGTATGGTGTTAGTACTGAAGAGGAGGAGCTGGGAACCACTGGGGGGAAGTGATACTGAGGGCCAGGTAGGAAGGAAAGCAGCAGAGTATACTGTTGAGAAGGGGGGAATAGGTGGTAACAACATGGACCGAAGGCGGCAGGAAGGAGGAAGCAGCAGCACGGAGAGCAGAAGATGGGTTTGAGATGGCGAAGGTGGTAACAGAGTCTAAAAGTGCTACCAAGGTGAAGGGTGTGAAAAATACAGGTTGAAAAGCAGGTATTAAGGAGATAGTGTCGGTAGCAACAGGTTGCGAAGGAGTGGCACAGGAGGAAAAAGGTGCTGCCCAGTGGTAGTCAAACATGTTTAGGCTAAGACCCCTTGAGTGAAATATTGGTGGTGGGCCCCCAGACGTCTCAGGAGGATAGCTGAGGGGCACCGTGCGCTTGCCTTGGAAGCAAGACAACACTGAACAACACAGGAGGTTCGATCCCCGGGTCCAACCTTAGAAACCTCTGGATATTAAGAGGTTATTACCTGATTTGGGCCCCATTGGGGGGGGAGGGGGCACAGTTTGAAGACCAGTGGTGTAGCAACAGGAAATTGGCGTGTAGATAAGGCAGCGGTCGTAACACTGCAGGAGGAAAGCGCCTGTAAAGACCGTTTACCAACAGAAAGAGCGGGAAAGGAATTCGTTAGCCAGTGCAGGAAGGTTGCAGTGGGCCAGACCCGGCATGGCAGGCACAGACGCAAGAAGAAGCACCGGGAGCAGGACAGAGACAGTACAGAAGGAGGAGAGGATGAATGGCCGGCCTCTGAGGACAATCCATCCCAGCCACGCGGGTGCCTGTTTCACTCTCACTCGCTCTCAGCATCACCCCAAGAAAATTCATTGATCTGTCTCATTGGTTGGGCGGACTCCTGGCGAACTTGAATACTTGGGGTTCGGGATCCCCGTAAACCTGCAGGTCGATCTTATAAGTGACAGCGTACAGGGTCCTTTAACCCTATAATGCCCACAGAGCAGCCTTCTGGAGTAGACAACGCTGCAGAAGGCCTAAAGGGCCGGGATACCGGGAAAGACTATGGATTGGTAAGTGATAACCCATGTAGGCCTTACCGAGAGTGAGCTTGTGGCATGCTTGTGGATCTTTCTTTATTTGAGAAGTTAACCCTGATATAGATGGCCCATTCTGACATAGTATTTACGTTTTAAAAGCCACGCTAATTAAGTGAAGTTTGAGTTAAACAAACCGTGTTCAAACTGGCACTGTGTTGCAAGTGCGGGCACAGCAAACTGATAGCACCCAGGCTTTTTAGAAGGACCTGGCATAGACAATGGGCAGTTCCCTGCTTACTGCTGAGTCTGCTGCCATGTACCTAAAGAAACTCCCATTTAGATGTACTGCTCTTAAAAGAGACGCCTTCAAAATGATTTGGGGTGCGTCGATGACAGGCCCTGCATGTGCCACCTGGCTTTCCTACTTCTTCGGGAAAATCTTTCTAAATGGGTTCTGAGGTTTGTGTGGGTGTCTGTCCTAGTCTACAGATTTCCGAAACGCCTTGCCTAGCACCCTCTTGTGACGATGAAGAAAAAGCTAACAATTAGACAGATCTGTGCAAATCGATATCTGTTAGTTGTACAATTCCCTTTTCTTAATGACGTGATATTAATGTATTAATGTGAAGCATCACTATAGCGGACGCTGTTTATTTATTTATTTATTTATTTGTGTGTTCACTTATAGTGCGCCGGAGCCCACAGGCATCAGGGCGCAATGACTATAGTTCCTTGAGTCATTTCAGTCCTTCTGTGTTAGGGGCCGGATTCCGCCATTTTTGCTCTGATGGGACTGACTGCCACTTCTGCTGCCTACACCCTCTGCCACCTGTCTTGCTAGGCGTGGAGAGAAGTCTCAACTCTTTCTTGATGAATCTAGAGCTTGACCAAGATAGTGCCCACACCCTCTGTTTGTGAGGTTCTCCCTCCCGTCACTAGTATGAGAAGATGTACCACAATGCCATGCGGTGGTAGAGAAACAGGATGCGCCGAGGTGTCCTTGTGCTGTTGCGCTCGCCCTCTTACGCACACGACAGCCAGGCTTTTCTGCAGAGCATCTTATCACGTTCATTGCCCCCACACAGAGACACTCACGAGGCTAGAACCCCAAAATGAACTGACCCCACTCTACTCACTGCCAGGTTAATAAGTTCGCCTGCCAGCTCCCTGACCACCAGCCGAACCACACTTTCTCCTCTTCCCACCTTCCTGGCCTCTCACTCTCATCCGTTCCAACGCATTCACCTCTACCTCCTTTAGAATCTGCAGTACTTTCCTTCTTCTCCATATAGTGCTTTGAAATAGCCTCTGGGCACTGTTAGGCGCCATACAGCATGTGCAACCTACCATCCATGCAGACTGCGTCACGGATACGTTGTAGGTTTCATCTCCGTCACAAGAGGAGAACTCTGAAGTTCTGCAAAAGAAAATGCTTTTTTAACTAAGAAAGTGAAGGTTACTTCCACCTCATATGAGGACCTTTAAATCAAAATATCTTCTCTGAAGAGACGGGAGTAGTGTCATGCATTGTACACAGACAGGCCCAGGGTACTAAACCAACTCCACGATACAAATAAATGAAACATAGCAAACTTAAAATGCATGACCACATTTCTAAAGGCCTGCAGTCTTAATGACTTGTGTAACCCCGGCCCAGCCTTCTATTGTATCAGTGATCATTAATAGGTCATTCATATATTTTTGAGTAGTTCCAATGTCATTTTTCCTGCCCAAATGGGTATCAAACAGACTACTGTAAACTTAAAGTATCGGGGTGTATTGAAGTGTAACATTCGTCCAGAATCATGAGCGGTCAGTGAATCAATGGGCGAGAAATTGACAAAGTTGTGAGTTCGCAAATCAGAAGCAGATGCCTAAGCAAGAGGAAGAAAGGAGCGCCTATTCATGTGAGCATTTCTCTCTCTCGCGACGCTTCCTTAGAAGGCCTGCAGTTCCAACCATGGACCTATTCCGATTTCAGAAATATCCTAAGATCGCTTCACATCTGCATTCTCAGCAACGGAACCCCAAAACCTGTGATCCTATTCCCCTTTGTGTCTGTTCTGCGATCGCCCCCCCCCCCCCCCCCTGGCATAGTTCCATGTGTTTATAACGAATGAATAAATAACGAACACTTTTTAAGTGAAGCAAAAATAATGAAAAAAGTCGAATTTTGTTCTCTTTTTTTTATCTTGGGGTGGGGGTCCTTCTCAAACCCCCGTTTCCCTAGCTTTATTACCCCAACCTTTTAAAATCCCTTACCCCACCCTCCATATTTACTTTCAACCAAAAATGTGACTTTTTTCGTTATTTATTTTTCGTTATATTTACTGTTTACCCCGACACATACCCTGTTCAAGCCTGCACCCCATTTATTTGTTCATAGTAATGCACTCCCGCATCCACTGCGCCCGATTATTATAGTATGGAAGAAGAGTCCACTGCCATATCATTTGCAGCCATTGTCCTGGATGCTTGTAATGATTGGGAGTAGAGGTCATAGTTTCTGAGGTCCAAAAAACCTACTCCACCCTTTCCCTCCTTTGCCTCACAATGGCCATGCTTGGAGTATAATGCCTTGAAGAGGTGAAAACAGTAAAAGATCAGTGGTAAACACAGCCAGATTCGCAGTCCAACAGCTAGTCAAGCATATACCAATCGCCCCCATGTTCGGGGTTGTGCAGGACTGGCAACGACCCACCAGCTTGAACCTCGGTGGGCCAGAGTGAGGCGAGGGCCTTGGCGAGGGTTCTGGGTTGTTACGGACCCTGTAAATACACAAACAAGGGGGTGACCGATATTTGCACCCTCGGCGCGTCCTCCAGAGTATGAATGGTATCACGCGTATTGCGCAAGCCCAATGTCCCACCGCAAAAAACAAAGATGGCCCCACCATAGTAAGGAAAGAGAGACTAAGCGCCTTTTCTGTTTCTATGGCGGACCGGTGTGGACGGCGAGGGAGTGCACCAGCCGGAGCAGGAAGCCCTGGACCAGTGGCTAAGTCCATGGTGCGGAGTGGGCAGAGGTCAAAGTGGGCGGGAGCGGTCGGGAGCGGTGCTCCTACACTTTTTATTTTTAAGCTTCACTGTTCCTATAGTTTTATTTTAAAAAGAAACCGTTCTGGAATGGTTTAGTTTTAAAATAAAAGTGTAGTTTGAAGTTGAAGCTTGCACTTCAGTGCACACCATAAACAGCAGGTGTGTTTGTTTGGGGGCTTTGATTGTGCATCTGAGGGGGTGCAGCAATGGGGTTTGTGAGGAGCGGGGGCAGGCCAGCAAGGAACATAGTTCCACTACTGTTTTTTGTACACTTCGACCACTGGGAGTGGGAAAAGGGGTAAATGATACCATTAGGATTGAGGGGGGAGGAGGACCAGGGCAGGGCGCATGGGGGTGTCTGTGAAAGAGGCACAAAATAATTGTGACACATTAATTAGGGGTATGAGTGGCTATGAGAACGCAGGTGAACACTGCCAGTTTCCACCCACGTTCCCAGCCACCTGGTTGTGTAAGGGGATTCAATTCAACACTACAACTAAGTCAACGCTTAGTCTATAATACTGAATGAAAACCCTTATTGATATATCTTTAGGTCCAGTTCATGCGTTCTGGATGACTACCCCTATATAACACCCCTCTCTTGGAATCCCCCTGACCCCACTGAGCCAAGAAGTAGTTCTGTTTTGCAAGTTTAAAGGTTTAATTGATAATTTTAAACAATATATATATATCACGCTTTATAATAAATTAATAATTGAATATCACACTTAATCTGATATGATAAATATTAACAACGGAGAATCTGGCGCTAACACGCTTCTCTATAATCAATAAGGAGTTGACATGAAATGGATAAGGTAGCACACTGGTAAATAGGAACAAAAGTATAATGTGGTAGAGGATGCTTTATGTAAGCTCAGGTGGATGCAATATTCAATGAATGCAGTACAGAAAATACTCAATATGATTTCAACCAAACAATGTAATCACTTTTCTCTGGCAATCCCCTCCCCCCCTTGATGCAATGCAAGGAAATGGAAGGAAGCACACAGTTCTCAGAAATGCAATCAACTGTACTCAGTTCACCCCAGCAAGCTTAAAGAAAACAGATAGGAGTTTTGAAAACACAGGCCCAAATGCTTTGATATGAGCTAGCAATGGATGAGAAATATGCTGGAAATGCTTTTTAATTCCCTTTCAGAGGTTCAGGGTGAGTGGTATCTAGTTAATATTAGTCCAGGCTCACACTAGCAATGATGCAGGGTAGTTAACAGGTTAAACGAATTTCTGGCAAATGGAAAAGCAAACAGCAGCTGATTTTACATGTGGAGAAATTTGCAAATCGCGGCAAAATTCGCGGATGCGCCGAGCGCTATTACAGAGGAACCACAAGGACTATCTCTATCGTTTTGGGGTCCTAGGAAAGCCTAGGATCTCAGCTTCAAAATGAAAGTTACTGCAAGTCTCTAGCACAAACGGTTGCGGAGATATGAGCGATTTTGTGAAGGTCGTTTTTCAGATTTGAAATTTTAAAGTTCAAAAAGACAAGTGCAGCTTTACAAATGACAGGTGACAGTTAGGAGGCAGTTCTACTTAGATTAAATAGGATTGAATTATATTATTTTAACTAGGAGATTGGTTCTGCACAGTTTTCTAGGTACTCACACTATATTCTTGAGTGAAATGGGCCTCGCCATGGATCTGGTCAGGTTTTAAATTCGCCTCTGGTCTCTGCACTTCACAGTGATCTGGGTCAGCTCTCTCTGGTTCTCTGGTCTGGGTCTCTAGTTCTGGATAGATTGAAGTCTCTAGTTTGGCTCTCTGGAGGTTTGATGGAGGTAAAGTATGGATTTTTCCGGCAGAGCTTCCAGCGGCAGATGGATTTTGAAGGTCCCTATCTGTCCTGTCTGTCTGCTTTTATGTGTTTAGAATGTGGGTGTGTTCTAGCATCACTGACCCTACCTCTCTCTCAGCTTCTAATTGGTCAAACTTCCATTTATCATTTGATTGGGGAATGAACTGTGAGTCAGAGTGATGTCATTTTACAGCCTGCAGAAAGTCCACTCCTCCTGTCAACTTACACACAAATCTAGATTTGAAACAAATACATATTTGCAGAGGTACATATTGTTTTAAAATCATATGCACCCATCATGCATTACAGGAGGTATCCCCTGTTCAAACTCTGCTCTTCCTGGGAGCTTGCATTCAGAAATGGCACATATTTCACTTTTTAACTGATTTTGCAATTTCTGACATTGACCCAACTTTACATACATGTGCGCAGGGAGTACGGACATTAACTGATGAAGTTTCAGATTTTTAACATGCATACATTTAGAGTAATATCCACTTTTCCGCTAAAACCCCCCTGAACACGCCACCGGGTCGAAAAACCTCTTAAACTGTGGGCAGAAAAATCACAAGAATTATGGTATCATTTATAAAATTTTCACATGTCCGCTCTATGAGTTATTCATCTTTTTAAAGTTATGTTCTGGCTCCAAAGGGGTGTGGTTTACCCTCAGCACAAGGTTGAATACTGGTTTTTCCAGTTCTGCCAAGCCAGCTTGCTCTCACAGGCAGTGCCCCTCCCCTTTCCTCAGGAGGAAGCCACTTTTTACGACCATTTACGACTCCTGCCAATAAAACCTTTGCCTGAGCCAGGATAGGGCTTTGTTCACTCTCCTGCAGAGCACAGGTAATTCAATTATCAGATAGATGGCATATCCTTAGTGTGGGCAGCAAAAGGAAGGTTGGCCTGGGAACACAGTGGTGACTCAAGTTTCACTCCTGATGGGGGTAGCTGCCAAGCAAAATCAAGTTCCTTAAGCCAGGTTTCAGATAAAATGTCACTTTTTGTTCCCCAGTTTCTGCATTCAAATAAAACTAAACATTTTCACATATGCAGCTATAAGGCTGATTCTAAGTTTAAAACTATGACATTTAAACAATTTCAACCTATGTGACACTCAAAAGTAGGTCACTCAGTCAATTTGAACATTTAGATTTGTAGTGTCTTTCAGTCCAATGCAACTTAAACTGCTGAAATCCACAGCGCAGCCAGTCTTGTTATAAGCATTTTTCTGGGCTCTTCATTTCCCAGATTTTGTAGGCACACAACACTCCATTCTACCAAATGTCTGCTGGTGTTCAGTGAATATTTTGCACATATTGCAATGTTTGAAATAGGCACTTTGGCTTGCCTTCAGAGAAACACAGGGTGGTTTTAAACTGCCGGCTTTTGGATAGTGGTGAGTACTGGTACTGCACCCATTTTTGGGATTTAAGAAAATGAATTCCCATTTGGCAATCAGCATTGCCATTCCCAATGGTTTCAGACTACTGTGTGGGTAGTCCAATGGTGGTTTTAAAGCGCTTTGAAGCTAACCGGCGCTACTGTTTTTCCTTTGGCAACCCATTTCCCTCATGGCAACCCGGCCTTTCATTCTCGCACTGGTAGGTGGCAAGTGAGGCAACCATTTTGGTGTGCGCACAAACTGCGCAGCTTTCCTGGATTTCGGCGCACATGTGGGTTTTCCGCCATCTTGAATTTTCTGAGCCCACAGCACCAAATGTTGTGGCATGATAGCTTAAACGTGGGTCAGGACACCCAACAAGCCCCCCCACGTGACTGCCCCTTGAATTTGAGTCGATGGGGAGTCGCGTGCACAAGGGTTTTGACCCATGCACCGGTCTGTCCGCATAATCTTCTTCCTCTTCTGTAGATGGCACTGTTCAGCATCTTCTTCTCCATCCGGTACTGATCGATGGTTCTCCTCGCCGGTCCTGATGGGAGTATTGGGCGGTCCACTGGGCCCATTGGATCTTCGTTCCCGGTCTCCGGATCGTCCTCCTTGGCCCGTCTTCAGATTTTCTTTCTCCTAGGATGACAAAGGAAGAGCGGCAATACCTACTCATAGACGTTTTTGCACCACTGTTGAGATAGTGGGGCAGCATATGCATTTCATCATAACAAAACATTACATTCTTATTTTGAAAAAAAAAAACAGTATAACTAAGAGACAGTTTCATGCAAATCACAATATTTTAGAGACTAGATGTGGTATGTTTTATGGTTGGAACTGAATTAGTCTGAGACAGTACCCGCTAGGATTCCAGAGGATTCCTCCAGTTGTTGCAGAGCGTGCCTGGGATGGCAACACTTCAACTGGTTTATGTGGACCCACTTGTCTTCTCCCTCTGCCGAACCGCCTTTGGGGATGCGGATCTTGTAGGCCACAGGGGAGATCTTATCGACGATCTCAAAGGGTCCCTTCCATGTAGGCAAAAATTTGCGCTGCTTGGCCTGGTTCCTTTGGAAGTTGTATAGATAGACCCGGTCCCCCACCTGATATTCCTTCCTGGAAGTTTTCAGGTCATAGTGGGTCTTCATGCTATCAGCTGATCTTTCTAGATTCCGCTGAGCATAAGCAAAAGCATGTTGGAGGTGTTTCCTTAAATTCTCCACATACTCATGAGTAGTGGAGGCATTTATCAGTGTCTGCTCTTGGGTCCTATAGAGCAAATGCTGAGGAAGCACCATCTTGCGCCCAGTCATCAACTCAAATGGTGACATTTTGGTTGCAGATGAAGGGGTAGATCTGATGGCCATTAGGACCAGAGGTAATCGGATATCCCAACTTGGCCCAGAATCTGCCACAAACTTCTTTAATATGCTCACAATTGTCCGGTTATATCTCTCTACTGCCCCAGAAGAAGCGGGTCTATAAGCAATATGCAGCTTTCTCTTGACCCCCAGTATCTCCCACATCTTTGTCATTACTTCACTGGTGAAGTGGCTACCTCTGTCTGACTCAATCCTTTGAGGTAGACCAAAACGGGAAAAGATGTGGTTAATCATCAAGGCAGCTGCAGTTTCTGCCTTGCAATTTGGGGCTGGGAGACATTCCACCCACTTGGTAAACAAGCATGTCACAGTCAACATGTACTTATTCCCCCTAGCCGAGCGAATCACAGGGCCTACAAAGTCGATTTGTAAATCTGACCATGGGAGTGTCATTCCCCTCTTTTGTAAAGGTGCCCGGTGCGTGAGGGATGATGGCTGAAATATTGCACACACAAGACACCCCTTCAAGTATTGGTCGAGGTCCTGCCCCATGTGTGGCCAGTATGCAACCTCTCTTAAGATTTCCAATGTTGTGTGAAACCCCCTATGACCGGCGGTGGCCGCATCATGGGCGTGACTTAACATCAGGCTTCGGAATGAGGTAGGAACCACCCACTGATCGTGGCCAGCTTTGGATTTCCTTACCAGCAAACCGTCTTGGATTCGGAACATTTTTGGACATTTCATCAACACTCTTAGGCCCTCTTTCCCAATGTAATCGGTATCCGTCAGGGGAAAGTTCTCAGGGTCCTCAAGGTGCTGGTAAAATTTACCAATAATTGGATCCCCCTTCTGAGCGGTAATCAAATCAGCATCAGGGGTCTCCTTACTCCATTGTGCAATTGAAAGGTCGTTGTGAGCATTTGTCTGGGACCTAGTGATAGCAGTGACCTGGATTTCCCCCAACAGGGACTCAATCTCAATTAGATCCCCTTGGATGGCCCCGGTTTTGGCCAGCTGATCAGCTAAGTCATTTCCAGTTTTGTCTGGTCCCTCTACTTTGGAATGACCCTTAATCTTTTTCCAATAGATGGTCATCCCATTCGAGGTGACCAGATCATCAATGTTTTGGATCAACTTCCCATGTTTCAAGGGTTTGTTGTTAGCACATAACATGCCTCTGGTTTTCCAATTAACCAGGTGCTCCACGAACCCGTTCCGTACATAATCCGAATCTGTGATTATGACCAGTTCGTGGAGTTGATGCTGGACAGCAGTGAGGATGGCCTGATGCACAGCCATCAATTCTGCCACCTGACTACTTCGGGGACCAATTTTGTATCCAGCGGAGGGTTCTGGGGACTCATTCACCCATGCATTCCCTACGCCGGCCACCAGTTCTTTCTCCCCGTCGTTGTCAACATGGTAAGAGCATCCATCCACATAGACAGTGGGCATTCCCTCACACTTGTCCTCTTCGAAGACTTTGTGGGGGGAATTAAGGTATGCCTCCATGTTGTCCTTTATTTTTAGACTTTCGTCCTCGAGACAGTTTTCTCTGGCACAATCATGCAAGTCAGCCAGACCTTGCGCGAGGGGACTCTTCTTGTTTTGGCCATATCTGACCTCTACAGGAAAGCCTTGCATTGACAGAATCCAGGAAGTAATTCGGGAATTACTCACATTTCCGGCCCGGATTCTGTCACTTTGGAGATATGGCAGAGGCTGGTTTGGAGTCTCCACTATGATGTGTTCCCCCTGGATAAACGGGCGGTAATTCTTCAATGCCCACACCGTTGCCAGGAGTGCCTTCTCACAATCGTTGAATTTTTCCTCCACAGAGGATAAAGTTTTGCTCGCATAGGAGATTACTTTATTGACCTTGTCATGCTTTTGATATAATACTGCCGTCAAGCACGTATTAGAGAACCCTGTCTCCAGGAAGAACTCCTTGTTTCTGACAGGGTAAGCTAGGCAAGGCGCTTGTGAGAGGCTTCTCTTGAGTTGTCTTACTGCCTCGGATTGTTCTGGACCCCATTCCCACTTGACCCCCCCCTTTAGGAGATGAATCAGGGGTCTGGTGATCTCTGCGTAGCCCTCAATGAACTTTCTGCTGTAATTAGTCAGTCCAAGGAGGCTCCTTAGTTCCCGCAGAGTTGTGGGGTCTTTCAGTTTCTGAAGTGCTTCCACTTTCTTTTCCTGGGGACAAAGACCCTGAGGAGTAATCTCATGCCCCAAGAAGTTAACACGGGTTTTACACCACTGTGCTTTCAGAAAGGAAAGTTTTGCTCCAGCGGCCCTCAACTGTGTCAGAACATAACGGATCTCCGCTATGTGTTCCTCGACAGTTGAGCTTTTGATGAGGACATCATCTACATAAGCCAGGTTACCCCTTGCACCCAAGTCAGGCATGGCCTTGTGTAGAAAAATGTTGAATTAATTGCCGGAGTTGAGGTATCCGAAGGGAGTCCGGGTCCAGGTGTACTGCTGGCCCCCAAAGGTAAAAGCCAGCTTGTATTGGTCCTCCCTACTGACAGGCACAGTCCAGTATCCATTGGTCAGGTCTATTGCAGTGAATACCTGTGACCCCTGGATCTGGGCCAGCCCTTGGTCAATGTAGGGCAGAGGCCATCGGGAAGTATGGACCCGTTTGTTGAGCTCCCTAAGGTCGGCGCAGAGTCTCCACTGGCCGTTTGGCTTCAATATTCCCAGCACCGGATTATTGAAGGTGCTGTGGACGGGACGGATTATTCCCCGGGACTCAAGGTTCTTAATTATTTCAGTAAGGGACTCCATGGATGCGAGAGGCAAACGATATTGCTTCACAAACACTGGAGTCATGCCAGGGTCCGTGGGGATTGTTGTTGTGTGGATGTCAGTGCGACCACAGTCATATGAGTCTACCGCAAAGAGATCTTGGAAATCCAAGAAAACTTGTTTCAACTTTTGCTTTTGTTCCAGAGTCACACAGGCATCAGCTAGGTTGACTCTCTCTTCCACCATCTGCCTGAAGCCTGGAAAGACTTCTGGTTTGGCTATTTCAGCGGCCTCCTCCAGCTGGGTGGAGAAGTCCCTGGTCAGAGTGCTGATTTGGACCGGAGGCTTCAGGTGGGCAAGGCAGCCTTCATGAACCTGGAAAATCACCTCATCCCTCCTGAATTCACAAGTCACATCTTCCTTACCATAAGGGCAGGAAGTGTACACCAGGAAGTTCCCCCCATGCCGGGTAAAAATCCTGTCTGGTGTTGTATTGTCCTCACTGTCACTGTCAAAACAGTCCTTGGGGATTGGTCCTAACAGTTCATTTCTAAGATCAATGGAGAAATGTCGGTCATCAACTGCCATTCCAATAATGGTGCCTGCGGCTAGAGTAATACTCTTTAAGTCGCTGTTATCCACCTCTATTGGAATGGTGTCATGTTCTATGTTGACTAATGGAGTTGGGTTTACCCCCAACCCTTGCTGTTGGAAAGAAGCATTCAGATGTATGAAAGCATCAGGGTTTTTCAACTCTTGTCCCCTTTTAACTTTCACTTCCAGGGAGAATTGTCGGGTCCTTTCTGGGATGGTGACTTCCTCTTTAACCTGAATTTCAACGGCATAAGGTAGCAATTGAGCTGACCTAAATGCTTTTTCTGGATCATCAAAGCCCATGGGATTATCCGCTAATCGGGACCAAGCTTTGAAGTTTATTAGGTCCAAACTAATGGCAAAGCGATTGAGAATGTCACTGCCTAAGTAAAAGGCGGCAGTGACGTCTCGCACGACCCAACAATTATGGACTATGCTCTTGTTGCCAATGGAGATTTTGAGCATACACCTGCTTGGCAGGAGATGTTTTGAATTGGGTGCTTCCAGGTCCATTTCCCATTTGTCTATCAGTTTGAAGGTGGGAATGGCTGGATCTTTTGGGAGTTGGCGAAACATGGCTTCGCTGATGAAGCTCTTACCGTTGTTCACACACACTCGAGCGAGAACAGAGTCCTTCCCATCATTTAACTGAACAGGGATGAACAACTGCTCTCCAATTTGCTGAATATCAGCCAGGCTTTGAGCTGATTTCACATCTTTCTGGACTATAGGAGTGGGAGTTTCAGATTGTGGATTGGTATAGAATTTCAAAGTGTTTCCTTCCAGCGTGGAATACCACTTTAGACTGGAAGGAAGGTTGATTTTCAGAAATAGAGAGGACCCCCCATCACCAGTCTGTTGTCCTACTGCTATTACTGTCACGTCTGGAATCTGGTTGTTCTGGAAGTGAAATTCTACTTGGTCAGATTTTTGTTCAACCATGTGGCAGGTGCCGTTTAAACTAACATGGTTGACACTCTGTTTTAATTTTATCGGTCGGCTAGTCTGGGTCCAGAGGACCTTGTTTACGCAATCTATTAGGGGTGACAACCTTCTCAGGAGGTCATTCCCTAGTAAACAAGGGGTGCCCTCTGGGGTCACAACTATGACCGGGTGTTTCAACTTGTGTCGCCCGATCTTAATGTCCATGTCTGCCGTCCCCTCGACGGGAATTTCCTTCCCGTCAAAGTTCTGCAGTTGTCCAGGAAGAGAGGTGAGAGGAATTTGGTAATTCTCTCCCCTTCCTGCATTCAGTTCATCAAAGGCCCTTCTGGACAGAAGGGTAGCTTGAGATCCAGTGTCCACCAGTGCCAAAATTGTACCCTGTCCCTGTACTTGTACCGGGGCATAATATCTTCCCTCCTTCTCCTCAAGGGGGCACAGATAATGTACACTTTTGGACAACTGGTGGGCTAACTTTCTGGTTTTGGACATTGCTAGCGAAGAGATTTGGGCAGAATTCTGTGGAGAGTCTTGGGAATCTGAAAGAAAAATTTGGCAACTGGAGATCAGAGCCATTGTGGGTTCCCCTGGTTCCAGTTCTGGGCCACCCCCCCCCTTTTTGGAGGCAGTCCCCAGTATGGGTTTGAACCAGGGGATTTTCTTGCTGTTGGTTCTGGGATGAGATGGTGGGCGGCGGTAGCTCAGTCTCCACATCTCCCCAGTCTGGATTTGCATCCCTAGGGACCCATTTTTCTTTGGGAGGAGTTCCCCCCTCTCTGAAGGAGAAGATCCTTTTCCCAGGATCCTCTGAGGATCCCTCTCCCTCAAATTGGAAGATCTGTACCTCCTCCTCAAACTGAGTCTGTTTGGGTCTTTTGTTTCTCCTACCCCCCCTCTGCTCCTTAGGAGGCAGACTTTCAGGGGCAAGAGATTTTGTTTCCGGTTCCTGGGTTTCCAGGGGCTGTTTACAAGTGAGGAAGGAAGCTTCCTCCAAGGCTTTACACCCCCCTTCCCTTTGTGCCTCCTCCCTGGGAACCGGTGAGTTATCGGGGTGCTGCCCCCGTCATTGTTCTGGAGCACCAGGTCCAGAGTTGGGTGCGTTCTGCGCCGGCATGCTGATCTGAGGGTTCTGCTGCGCCCTCAGTATATGACCCATATCCCGCGCCATGTTTTGAACCTGGCGCTCTAACTGGGAAACCCGCTCAGGCTGATACGGGGCCCTGTTTTCTCCCCTGGGCTGATCCCGGGAAGGGTAGCTGTCCCTCCTCTGGTAGTACCCCTGGTTGGGAAGATTTGGGTACCCCTCCACCCTTGGCCTCCCCTCTCCCGGATTCAGTGGTCTGGGCTCAGGGAATTGGGGAAAGAAGGATGGATGGTTTTGGGGCTGAAAGTCGGGTGGATATCTGGGGAAAAAGTTCTGCCCAGGGTTTGGTAAATTTCTGCCCTCCTGTGGGAAGTTTGGAGGGAAGTTCCCTGGGTTAGGTGCTGGGCTGGATCCCCCCCCTTGGGCTGGAGGAGTCCACACATAACCCAGGATGGGTCTATTTCCCTTGTAACGGGGACTTACATAATCAGGAGAGCGAGGGACCCCATTTGTGGGGCTGCCTCCCTGGCTCCCTGTCTGTGACTGGCCCGAGGACCTTCTGGGCCTAGCATTATTAGGTGCAGGTAGGTTTTTAGGCCCCCCCATCTCCAAATCCAAAACGGGGGTGACCTTTACCTCTGCCACCTTGGCAGCAGCAGGGGTGCTGTTGGCTTTGGGGTTTTTCTGGGCATTACTTTTGCTATCTACCGGTTTCTGCACCTCATAGATCCGGGTAGCCTGTTCAATGACCCAATCTAAGGATCTTTTCTCGTGAAAATCCCTCACGAGCTGGGTCATGATGTATTTGGGCAAGGCATGGAAAAACGTATTAATAAATTCCCTGCTATCCGTGCGCACCCTTCTTGTGGTCTGTGCAAAAGCACGCTTTAACTCCTGCACAAATTCTTGTGGGGCCTGATCCTCCCCACATTGCAAATTGTAGGCTGCCTTGCGAGCCTCTTGAGGATTTCTGTGAACAGAAAAATGTTTCAAGATGGCCGCCTTATAGGTGGACCATCTTAAATGATTTTGGTCCTCCAGCCCCGCAAAGAAACTGGAGTATTCCGGGGAGAAGGTCCACTTTACATATTGAATACAGCTTTGGCTGTCCTTTAAATGGAAAGTCTCCATCATTTGTTCAAACAACTCTAAGTGCTCCCAAACAGAATACTTGGCGTTCTTATGGTAAGGCGTGATGACGCTCCTGATCGCCTTAATCTGCTTTAAGGGGTCCTTAAGCAAGGCCCTTTTTGCCTTATTGGCCTTTTTGGTTCGGGTAACCCTTGTCCATTCATCCTCGGACTCAGAGGCACTGCTCCCAGAGGTTCCCGTCTGACCTTCCAGGTTTTCCCGGATTCTGCGAGCCTGGGAATGGCTGGCAGAATGTGGGGACCTGGTCTCCTGTGTCCTGCGCAGTTCAGAGGAGTCTTCAGATTCCTCCTTGCTGCCAGGATTTGATGGGTACCCCCTCCACTGACCTAACTGGGCAGAGGTTTTCAGGATGCCCTTAATGGGCCTACTCTCCTGGGGTTCCCCACTGAACTGTACTGTACTTGGGTGCCCATACCCGGATGCCCACCCCTCCATTCCTGAGTGGTACTGGCCTATGAGCCCCATACTCTTAGCTGGATAGTAATCTGCCATCCCTGTGGCCCTGTGCTCATGTGCGCCAGGGGACATGGGGGTGGCAGAGTCCAGGGACTGAGAGGTATGAGGGCCTCTGGTACTAGGGCTCCTGAGGTTATGCTCCGGAGTTTCCATTTCCCAGCGAAATTCATCTCTATCCGCCCCTGCTCCCTGTTGCAATGCAAGAGCCTGCATTTGTGCCTTCAGTTCCTCTGTTAAGGCCTTACTCGACTCTATCAGTTTCTCCTGCATCGCTACCTGTTGCTGGAGCCTATCATTGTGTTGACAGAGGGCCTCATTCTCCCTCTGTGCTTCCTGGTTGGTCCTGGAGAACTGGGCCAGTCTTTGCTGCAGGAGGTTTACCTCCTGGGCAATGTCCCTATTGGCCTGCTCCTTTCTTGCTAGAGCATCTTCCACCCTTCTGGTGTGCTCTACCAAGTTCTGGTTTTCTTTTTGGAGATCACCCAGCCCCTGGAGGGCCAGGTGATTTTCTTCCATTTTTCTTTTTAAATGGCAGACTTCCTGGCCTAAGGCGTCTCTTTCCTGACTAAGAGCCTGCATTTGTGCCGCCAGGTCGTCCCTTTGCCTTTGGAAGGCACCAGCTTTCTGGCGCTCCTGATCAAACTCTGCCTGGGTATCCAGGTCTTTCAGGATCAGTTTATTGCTCTCCTCTTTCTCTCTGTCTAGTTGGATTTGCAGGGTGGCTACCTGCTCTGTGCATGCCCTGTTGAAATTGATCTGTTGCTCCAGCTTTTTCTGGTTCTGCAGTAAGGAGTCCAAACTGTCTTGGTGCTCCTTCTGCAGGGCCAGAATTCGGGTATCCTGGTCTGTCTTTTCCTGTTGTAGGATGCCCATATCCTCTTTTATTTTAATGATATATTGCCTACTATCATTTTCTGCCTCCTGGCTCCTCTGCAGCCTCTGCTCAGAAGAGTCCAGATCAGATTGGGCCTTCTGTAATGCCATCTGTTGCCTATTTGCCAGATTTTGGCTTTCAGCACATCTATCCTGCATGTCTCCCATATATAGGTACAGGTATGCTGCTATCCTGGCAATCTTATTGTGTTCCTCTTTGGCTTTAGGAGCCATATATAGTTCACTCAGGGCCACATGTAAGGGACCCTGATCTCTATATATATCTGACCCTGTTTCAGTGACCTGTTGTGTGATGGCCTGCAACCACACATCCTGGCCCTGTTCGGTCCATTCACCTCTCACAAATAGCTTATGCAAGAGGTGCTCTCTGGCTATTTTCATGTCTACTAAGGTCGTCATTCTAGAGATTGGTCTCTGTCCTGACTTACAGAAGTTTGTATTTTATTTTTGCAGAACAGAACTTTTCTTGGAGTGTCCCTTTTGAGGAATGCTTCACAGCGTAATGCAGCGTGGTGATCCGACCGGATGTATGTATCCCGTCAGTTAGCCACTGTATTAAGCTGCACAAGTGGTAAATCTAACCCAACGTCTCGGCTCGAGCCCCCAATTTGTAAGGGGATTCAATTCAACACTACAACTAAGTCAACGCTTAGTCTATAATACTGAATGAAAACCCTTATTGATATATCTTTAGGTCCAGTTCATGCGTTCTGGATGACTACCCCTATATAACACCCCTCTCTTGGAATCCCCCTGACCCCACTGAGCCAAGAAGTAGTTCTGTTTTGCAAGTTTAAAGGTTTAATTGATAATTTTAAACAATATATATATATCACGCTTTATAATAAATTAATAATTGAATATCACACTTAATCTGATATGATAAATATTAACAACGGAGAATCTGGCGCTAACATGCTTCTCTATAATCAATAAGGAGTTGACATGAAATGGATAAGGTAGCACACTGGTAAATAGGAACAAAAGTATAATGTGGTAGAGGATGCTTTATGTAAGCTCAGGTGGATGCAATATTCAATGAATGCAGTACAGAAAATACTCAATATGATTTCAACCAAACAATGTAATCACTTTTCTCTGGCAATCCCCTCCCCCCCTTGATGCAATGCAAGGAAATGGAAGGAAGCACACAGTTCTCAGAAATGCAATCAACTGTACTCAGTTCACCCCAGCAAGCTTAAAGAAAACAGATAGGAGTTTTGAAAACACAGGCCCAAATGCTTTGATATGAGCTAGCAATGGATGAGAAATATGCTGGAAATGCTTTTTAATTCCCTTTCAGAGGTTCAGGGTGAGTGGTATCTAGTTAATATTAGTCCAGGCTCACACTAGCAATGATGCAGGGTAGTTAACAGGTTAAACGAATTTCTGGCAAATGGAAAAGCAAACAGCAGCTGATTTTACATGTGGAGAAATTTGCAAATCGCGGCAAAATTCGCGGATGCGCCGAGCGCTATTACAGAGGAACCACAAGGACTATCTCTATCGTTTTGGGGTCCTAGGAAAGCCTAGGATCTCAGCTTCAAAATGAAAGTTACTGCAAGTCTCTAGCACAAACGGTTGCGGAGATATGAGCGATTTTGTGAAGGTCGTTTTTCAGATTTGAAATTTTAAAGTTCAAAAAGACAAGTGCAGCTTTACAAATGACAGGTGACAGTTAGGAGGCAGTTCTACTTAGATTAAATAGGATTGAATTATATTATTTTAACTAGGAGATTGGTTCTGCACAGTTTTCTAGGTACTCACACTATATTCTTGAGTGAAATGGGCCTCGCCATGGATCTGGTCAGGTTTTAAATTCGCCTCTGGTCTCTGCACTTCACAGTGATCTGGGTCAGCTCTCTCTGGTTCTCTGGTCTGGGTCTCTAGTTCTGGATAGATTGAAGTCTCTAGTTTGGCTCTCTGGAGGTTTGATGGAGGTAAAGTATGGATTTTTCCGGCAGAGCTTCCAGCGGCAGATGGATTTTGAAGGTCCCTATCTGTCCTGTGTGTCTGCTTTTATGTGTTTAGAATGTGGGTGTGTTCTAGCATCACTGACCCTACCTCTCTCTCAGCTTCTAATTGGTCAAACTTCCATTTATCATTTGATTGGGGAATGAACTGTGAGTCAGAGTGATGTCATTTTACAGCCTGCAGAAAGTCCACTCCTCCTGTCAACTTACACACAAATCTAGATTTGAAACAAATACATATTTGCAGAGGTACATATTGTTTTAAAATCATATGCACCCATCATGCATTACAGGAGGTATCCCCTGTTCAAACTCTGCTCTTCCTGGGAGCTTGCATTCAGAAATGGCACATATTTCACTTTTTAACTGATTTTGCAATTTCTGACATTGACCCAACTTTACATACATGTGCGCAGGGAGTACGGACATTAACTGATGAAGTTTCAGATTTTTAACATGCATACATTTAGAGTAATATCCACTTTTCCGCTAAAACCCCCCTGAACACGCCACCGGGTCGAAAAACCTCTTAAACTGTGGGCAGAAAAATCACAAGAATTATGGTATCATTTATAACATTTTCACATGTCCGCTCTATGAGTTATTCATCTTTTTAAAGTTATGTTCTGGCTCCAAAGGGGTGTGGTTTACCCTCAGCACAAGGTTGAATACTGGTTTTTCCAGTTCTGCCAAGCCAGCTTGCTCTCACAGGCAGTGCCCCTCCCCTTTCCTCAGGAGGAAGCCACTTTTTACGACCATTTACGACTCCTGCCAATAAAACCTTTGCCTGAGCCAGGATAGGGCTTTGTTCACTCTCCTGCAGAGCACAGGTAATTCAATTATCAGATAGATGGCATATCCTTAGTGTGGGCAGCAAAAGGAAGGTTGGCCTGGGAACACAGTGGTGACTCAAGTTTCACTCCTGATGGGGGTAGCTGCAAAGCAAAATCAAGTTCCTTAAGCCAGGTTTCAGATAAAATGTCACTTTTTGTTCCCCAGTTTCTGCATTCAAATAAAACTAAACATTTTCACATATGCAGCTATAAGGCTGATTCTAAGTTTAAAACTATGACATTTAAACAATTTCAACCTATGTGACACTCAAAAGTAGGTCACTCAGTCAATTTGAACATTTAGATTTGTAGTGTCTTTCAGTCCAATGCAACTTAAACTGCTGAAATCCACAGCGCCGCCAGTCTTGTTATAAGCATTTTTCTGGGCTCTTCATTTCCCAGATTTTGTAGGCACACAACACTCCATTCTACCAAATGTCTGCTGGTGTTCAGTGAATATTTTGCACATATTGCAATGTTTGAAATAGGCACTTTGGCTTGCCTTCAGAGAAACACAGGGTGGTTTTAAACTGCCGGCTTTTGGATAGTGGTGAGTACTGGTACTGCACCCATTTTTGGGATTTAAGAAAATGAATTCCCAACAATTCTAGGTTGCATTTGGCAATCAGCATTGCCATTCCCAATGGTTTCAGACTACTGTGTGGGTAGTCCAATGGTGGTTTTAAAGCGCTTAGAAGCTAACCGGCGCTACTGTTTTTCCTTTGGCAACCCATTTCCCTCATGGCAACCCGGCCTTTCATTCTCGCACTGGTGGGTGGCAAGTGAGGCAACCATTTTGGTGTGCGCACAAACTGCGCAGCTTTCCTGGATTTCGGCGCACATGTGGGTTTTCCGCCATCTTGAATTTTCTAAGCCCACAGCACCAAATGTTGTGGCATGATAGCTTAAACGTGGGTCAGGACACCCAACAGTTGACTGAGCGCTTCTCCCCAGATGTTAATAAGTGTTGCAGCAACAAGATAAATCATTAAATACAAGACCAGGTTTAAAGTACCGAAGTTCATTCAAATGCCTTAAAGTTAGTAATGTTGGAAAGTGCACCAAGTCCCTTTCATCAGTATGGAATAATAAAATGGCGGCAAAAATCTCGCCTTTACAAAAAATGGTTTGACCCGGTAAAGGTGTACCCCATTATACCATTTAAGGGGAGCCGGGATTGTGGGGGTGTCCCCCGCTCCTATTAAATGGTATAATGGGTCTGGGGGTTGCGGGGCGGGTCCCCTGCATCCTTTCCATGGATTGCGGCGGAAAAACCACAGCCTTTTTGCTGCGATTTTTTTGTGTAAACGGCCATTTTTGCCATGATTTTAACACATGGAACCCTTTCATCCACCTACCAGAGAAGTATGTATGTGGGCGATCTGGCGCTTTACCAAGAATTAAAAAAAAGAAAATCATCTACAGCTGAGAGTGAGCGTTGTCTCATTTTCATCCTGACTTCAGTTCATTCCCCACCTCATCTATGGTACCCCATGCCACTGAAATAGCGGACATAATCCAAAACAAAAACATAGATCTCCTGGCCATCACTGAATCCTGGCTCCACCCTGCAGCAGGCCCAGCTATCATGCTAGCCATTCCAGACAATTACACTCTTATACGTCTGGATCGCACCACGTCTAGAGGTGGCGGCCTTGCTATAATTGTTAAAAATAACCTAACGCTAAGACTTTCCACACCCCACGATACTAACTCTTGTGAATCCCTCACAGCCATACTCACCATAGCCAACAATCAAACTATCACATTCACCTGATATACCGACCACCAGGCCCCCTAGGTTCCTTTGAGGAAGACCTCATGAATGTATTATTTGACAATTTAAAAACTTCTACTCAATGCCTCATCCTAGGCGACTTCAACCTTGCATTTAATGACTCACGAGATCTAATGCCCTACAAATCAACAGCTCCCTTGAGGAACAAGGATTTACCCAAAAGATTACAGAACCCACACATATCAAAGGAAGGACCCTTGATTAGATTGCTGAACACAATTGCCCAACCACTATTACCTCCATAATGCCTCAGCCCTGGTCCGACCACCACCTGGTATCTTTCACCCTAGAAGTCACACCACCTATGAACAATAGTACTTTAGCTCCCACTGCACCTACCAGAAATAAAAAAAACATTACTCCTGAAAATCTTATCCCTCTCACCTTAAACTCCTCATCTTAAACTCTATCTTAGATCAGTCTGACACAGCCACCATGGTAGAAATGTACAACAAAGTGATGCTTGCCTCTCTGGACGCTATTGCACCACTGAAGATTAGAAAGAGCAAACCCCGCTAACACCTAAATACCTGGTTCACACCTCTTCTGAAAGATATCAGACAAAAGAAACATCTAAGTGAAAAAATCTGGATATCAAACCCTTCAGACATCAATAAAAATAACTTGAAGAAATTAGCTACCCTTTACAAAAAAGAAATTATCCTAGCTAAACAAACATCCTAGAACTCCCGAATTGCTCAAGCCAAATCCAACACCAAAGAACTGTTCGCCATCCTAAAGGAAGTAGAATACCCTATTCAAGTTCCTGAGTCATGCCTTAAGGATAAGAACTGGTGCAAAAGCGTACAAAATGCCCTTGCCAACAAGATAACAATGCTCCAGGCGAAGATTAATAACAAAAGAGCTACCATAACTGCTCCAAAAACTGTTACATCAATAAAAATAACTTGAAGAAATTAGCTACCCTTTACAAAAAAGAAATTATCCTAGCTAAACAAACATCCTAGAACTCCCAAATTGCTCAAGCCAAATCCAACACCAAAGAACTGTTCGCCATCCTAAAGGAAGTAGAATACCCTATTCAAGTTCCTGAGTCATGCCTTAAGGATAAGAACTGGTGCAAAAGCGTACAAAATGCCCTTGCCAACAAGATAACAATGCTCCAGGCGAAGATTAATAACAAAAAAGCTACCATAACTGCTCCAAAAACTGTTAGCAATGGCATCACCTCTAAGACTATCACAAACACATTACTAATTCCGCAATCCACTTTAACTCCACCCACACCAGACACCCCTTGCTTCTAATTTCAAAGAAGTTGAGAAAGTTATCCTCACTCTCAAACCTTCCAACTGCAAAGGCGACCCATGTCCAGCCCAAATTATAAAAGACGCTGCCTGTGAACTCTCACCCTTCATTACTAAACGTATAAACGCCTCATTCACATCAGGCACCATACCTAGCAACTTGAAACACTCTTGGGTCCTCCCTCTCCTTAAAAAGCAAACCTTGGCCCCTCCATCCCAACTAATTACCCCCCTATAACCACTGTGCCATTCCTACTTAAAATCCTAGATAAAGTAGCTTACCTACAAATTCAGCACCATCTGGAACTAAACCCCCTCCTAGGAGTTCGCCAGTCTGGCTTCAGACCACAGCATGGTACTGAGACTGCACTCCTAGACCTCAAGGCACAAATAGACACACTACGAGACAAAGGTAAGATGTCACTCCTACTACTCCTCGACCTCTCTGCCGCATTCGATCTGGTAGACCACTCAATACTCTGCAACTATTTGGTCACGGCAGCCTGCTTCACTCATGAGGCAGTCGCATGGATCCAGTCCTTCCTAGATAACAGGACAATGGGTGATTTCCCTCCTCTAGCAGCCGCAGACCCCGTACCTATAACATGTGGCGTACCCCAAGACTCATGCATATCTCCTACTCTGTACAATATTTTCACAAAGCCCCTTTTCGATTATCTAGACGGTCCAGGTATCACCTGCACTAATTATGCAGACGATACACAGCTCCTCATCCCGTTGACGGAAGATTATGACAAGGATTTGGCCTTTGTGAACAAAGTCTACCTCATCATCCAGGCATGGATGGCCTCCCATGGTCTATGCCTGAATGATGACAAAACCGAACTCCTCATTCTAGGCACATCCTCCAACATTAAAAAACTAGGTCCCAATTATGCCTCCCTCATAATTGACAACAACATCATTACTGTGGCCAAGGTAGTCAAAACCCTTGGCTTCTACATAAACTCCACGCTTACCTTTGGTAAACAAGTAAATGCCATGGCCTCAGCCACTTCCTACACCTGCAAGCTAATTAGAGCAGCCAAGCCCTTCCTCTCACCCAACAACTGCGTCACTCTAGCAAGAGCACTAATCCTGTCTAAACTGGACTACTGAAACGCCCTCTACATAGGCAGTAATAAATAAATCACCTCCAAAATTCAGACCCTTCAAAACAATGCCCTGAGAGCCGCCCTAAATTTCCCTAAAAATCCACCAACTGGCTCTCCACAAAAGACAAAATCCTCCTCAAAACTGCATCCTTAACACACAAATGCCTTAACCACACAGCCCCACAATACCTCATAGACAGATTCCCTAGACAAACAGCCTCTAGCCCCCTAAGAAAAGCCAATTCCAACCTTTTGCTAGTACACAGATTTAAGCTCACTAAATCCGGTGGGAGCAGCCTCCCTGTTGAAGCAGCACAATATTGGAACTCCCTTCCCCCTGCTTTAAGGGAAGATCTCCCATACCTTCAATTCAGATCCAGTGTCATTCATTGGCTAAAGGAACATGACGCTTAACCATACCCCACTGACAGCCTTCTGGGATCTTTTGTATACTTGCTCTGCTTTATTTATGTGCCACACATGCATTCCTGTAAATTCACTGTATATACATTCCCGCTTTCCTTGACTGTACATGTATACAGCGTTGTAACCGCAGCTGTACTTTCCCTTGTATAATCTGTAACCTAAGCTGAACAACCCTCATTACGCCTTCGTGCCCGAATAACCCCGGGTCTGGCGCGCAATATAAATAATAAAACAAACAAACAAACAAATCAAGAGATCACAAAGAATCTTCTAAGAGGGAAACCAGGAGGAGGAAGGAAATCCTCAGACTCTGGAGAGATGGGAAGAGAGGGTGGAAGAGGAAACAGAGTGGCACTTTAGTGGCCTCCTGCTCAGATACCAATTTGTGGGGGCGACAAAGCACACGTGACAGTAGAAAGCTTGGTCTAAGACACGTTGCCAATATGGCATTGCTGTTACGTATAAGCTATGTGTGCAATCTTTTTCTATCCCAGGCCTACAAGAAGTAAATATTTCTTTCTGCTGTGCATATTATACATGGGATGCCAATGTTATGTCCCAGTCACTGTCAGTTACAAAACCAATTAAAAGTAATATAAAATACATTTTGGCGTCATTTCTTCACCAATGAAAGTGGGTACTTTTCAGCGGGATGTGGCTGACCCGGTCCCGGTCAAGATATGCGCGCAGGGTGCACACCTGAGGTGTTTGGCAGACCATTTGCATGAAGTACACAGGCAAGCAAGGACATGGTGTTAGTGCTCCTTGAACACCACTTCTGGAAGGTTCCATGTGATAAGGTCCCTGGAAAAATGTTGTCTGACAAAAATGTCGCCAAATAAGGCCCGTGGTTTGCTGGGACATTATCACATTGTACATGCGGAGAACAGCCCTGCAGCCCCCAAAACCTTTTTTATTTTCAAGGAGAGCGGGGTACACTTCCGCAACCCTGCTCCTGCTGACCCCATACATATGGTCACCATATATAAAGTCACCACAGCCTTTTCTCGGCAACCACATGCATTCGGACCATATATATGGGGATAATATTACCGGATACCATCCGGAACCAGCTATCAAGATATTGCAGCTGGAAATCACCTGCTCCTTCTGGCCAGTGTGGAAGTCAGGTCCCAGGAACATTTCTGTTGTATGAGCAGCAGGGACGGTGTGAAGCCTGTGCTACACACTTCTCACTGCATGGGGATTGCTCAATTTGTCTGGGTCTACAGCACTGCACAAGCCTGCAACTGCCTGGACATCCTCTTCATGAGTTAGGGGTCTCATTCGGTCGCTTTGGCATGAGGACCCTTTATTTTTGACTGTTTCCTATCTACTTATCTGACATTTTCATGCATCTTAAAGACGACCTCGTCAGAGATGCCAGGAATGTTTGTGTCCACCCCCCTCCCCCGATGTACATTAAATATGTATCCTGCTTCCCTAGTACAATCGTTCTCACACAGCTGGCTGCATGTGTATTAACGGACAGTGGTATCCTTTTATGGAGACAACTGCACCCGGGGCATGACTGTCGAACATGGCTGCGCCCCAGCTCTACTGCCCCCTTTAAGTACTTTAGCCACACTATGAGGCTTTAAATAGGCTTGTGTGTAAAAAGTCAAGATTTGTCTTGGCTAATGCACAATAAATAAATAAATAAATAGGCTTGAAGCTCCACGAAAGAGCTGGGAAAGATAAACTCAACTACACACTCCGTTCGTGGATTCCTGGAGTGTTAAATTACTCATCTTATCCTGGTGGCCTGCTGTTCATGCTTTCCCAAGATGGCCGGCACGCCCTTGCTTATCTCACAGGCATGATGAGGTGAAGCGTTCAGCCCCACACCACTTGCCGTGCCCTGCACAGCTTGATTAATACTGTGCCATTGTCTGTATGCCATTTCTCTCACTTTTCCTGCAATTTTGGTCTGATCATCTAGGTTGGTTCCACAATGTCCACCTCCTCCTCAGATGGTCCTGTCATGTGACATGGACATCAAATACGGTTCCTACATAGAACAAAAATAAAAAGAAGAAACGAGAGGGGCAAAGTACTGGACTGGCAATCTTTCATTTGCTTTGGTGTTTTTAAGATAATGCAGTGACCCCGCTTGGCCTGTAAGGGCGGCGCTCTATATTTGCATATTATGCCAAATCAATGTATCAGCCTTTTCTCAGTTATTACTTATATGAGCCAGGATTGTCGATAGCTCACTTTTTGGCCTTCTAATGCCAGAATCAACGGTTCCTGGCAATGCGCGCTGTCCCCACAAAATGACACCGGCAGCAGCCTTCAATTGTGCCATTACAAGACGCTACTTTGGGACCCTAAGGGTGATTGAGCATCTACAAATGGAAGAAATAAATCGGGTCCACGCCTCTTGATAATGAGCAAAACTAAAGGGTAAAGAAGAGGGCTTTAGGGATAAGTACCGTTGGTTGATACCCGCCGCCAACTGTGAAGGGTCTGACATCCAAGTGTAGGGATAGATTTCATGAAATTCCGCAAACTTCACCTGAATTATTTACAGGCTCCTACTAGAATAAAAGTCCTCTTATTGCGATACTGGTCCAGAAGGCATATAAAATGAACCAGGCAAGATGTTCTTGAACACCTTGAAAATGGGTGTCTTGTGGAACACACCAGAATGAGAGATGGTGCAGAGACATGTCAACTGAATGAGGCGCTTCCAGTCATAAGCTACTGAGACAACAGATGTGGCCTTGGGTATATACTTTCTAACACATAGCTGGTGGCCCAGTAATATTATTGAAGGCTAAAGACCCAGATACAATGGTTTTAAATTATTCACTCATTTCTAGGTGTGTGCACCAATAAGGAGGTTGGGAATTCTCCAGATAGGCATCACCAACACCCTCTACCTAAGGGCAAAAAGAGTGTGGATAGAAATCGGAAGAGTGAGTTCCTCCTACTTATCAATAAGTAAATAATTTACAGCCAAATTGAGTGGTAGAATGAGAAGCTAGGAGTTGTTAACAATCCGTCTTCTCTGCCCAAGAGGGCAGGACTTCTCCAGTGAGACCTTCATGCATCTTTCTCTTCTTGTGTTGGGAAGTATATAGTGATGCATTGGGTGGATGTGGTCACTTCTCTTCTTGCTAGGGTGACCAGATTGCCATAGACATAGAACTAGGACTACAGTAACCACACACAGGACTCGATAAAAACGGTAGTCCTACTTCTATGTCGCTGGCCAGTTCCGGGGGCGGGGGATATGGGGAGGTGTTCCTGGCAAGCTCATCTGATTGTAGGAGAGCAATCAGGGGGGGGAAGGGGAAGGTAACAGGGGCGTGAAAAGCCTTCATGAGTAGTAAGAGTCGCACTGGCCCCCTGAGTGGGAAAACCGGGACATCTGGCAGGGGCGCTGAGTATGCGGGTGCTCTGGGGCCCGGGCACCCCCTTCGGCAGAATGAAGTCGGGGCTGAGCCCCCCCGGGCCGTAGAGAAGAGACGCAGTACGGATGGCCCTTTGTTCCATCCATACTGTGCCTCCATCTGGCGGCCCGGGTGAAAGCCGGGTAAAAAACGATGTTTAAAAATTGAGGGACGGATGCAAAGCAAGAGGCTCTTGTTTTGCATCTGTCCCTCAATTTCTAAAAATCGTTTTGGTTTGGGTATACTTCTACATCTGTGCACTCGGGTGCACGGATGTAGAGGTACACCCAACCCAAAACGATTTTTAAAAATGGAGACACAGATGCAAAGCAAGTCTGTCCCTCAATTTCTAAACATCGTTTTGGGTTGGATGTATTTGTACATCTGTGCACCCCTCTTGCATTGCATCTGCAGGGGGAGGTGGCAGGGAGAGGGCAAATGAGACTGTTTGCATGTCTCTGAGCGTGTACGTGATGAGGGTGAATGCTATGATATGGGCGGGGAACTGAGGCGTTGAGGGAGGTAACTCCCGTGAATTCAAAGGAAGGTAACAGCGTGGGAGAGGGTGGGTTGAGGTGGGATCACCTTCTTGGGGGGGTTTAGCATGGTGGAGGGCAGTAGAATGTGATAATTCAGCCTTTTGAAGACCACACAAATCGACCAAAATAAATCTGTCTTTTTTGTAATTGTTCTTCAAAATGCAGAATTATCACATAGAACCCAGTATGGACCTTGCCAATGGGACAGTACTTGCAGGGCCTTAAAGAGACAGTAACAGCACTTCTCAGCCGGGCTGTGTGATCTATTTTCTACTAGAGTTGCCATATTTGAAATGGAGCAATGCTGGTACTCCTCAGTTAGCTCGATAAACAGGGCTTCTATAATCGTAATACTATGCTTTTGTTGAGGCAATGCTAGTTCATCTTAGTGGGCCTGCTATACTTTTGATGGGACAACATCAGCACTTCTTAGTTGAGCTGCTACACTCTTATTGACAAGGCCCCAGCACTTCTCAGCAGATTTATTTATTTTAATTGGTTATTTATAATGCGCATAATAACACCCAGAGGTTTCTAAGCGCAAACTGAGGGATTGAACCTGTGTTGCCTTGTGTTGTCTTGCTTCCAAAGCGAGCACGTTGCCCCTGAGCTATCCTCCCGAGACTCTGAAGATCTGAAGTACGTTTAATGATACAGGACCAGAACTATTGAGCAAGTCTGATATCATCTTCATCATCATCGGAATAACTCAACACTGTCGTGGTTATACAAGAACTAATATATTTAAAGGGATGGAATTACTCAGAATGTAGCAGCACTATTCAATAACCCAAAGTGCTTAAGCATAGTTAATGTGAAAATATTACACTTCTCACCGTTGGGACAGTACTGCCACTTCTCACATAGGCTTCTACACCTTTTATGGGGCAGCACAGATCCAGCCTACAGGACAGCTTCACATTTAATGGCACTTCTCAATAGGACTGCTATACTTCAATAGGAAATGACCAACACTACCCGGCAGGGAATTGCATACTCTTGATGTCACCGAAGCAGCATTTCCACCCACCACAGCGTCTTTATTTTTAATGGCACAGTGCGTGTACATCTCAGCCTCTCTGCTTTACATTTAAACAGACCAAATTGTCATTTCTCAGCAGTACTGCAACACTATACCATTGTGTTCTGTATGTTGAGTGCTTCTTCACCACCAATGTGGGTTCATGGCACTCTCCGAGTGTCTAAATAGTAGATCTGGCTACATTCAATTGGCAACAGGCATGTCCCGAGCTGCCTACTGTCCATAAGCTGCCACTCAGGATGTTGGAAGCCGTGATGGGGCAAGGGATAGAAGGCTCGAGCCTGTAAGATAGCAGAATCAGCAGGGTCTTAAAACCTTCTCACTCATTCTGGCGTGAGGGACCATGGGGCAAAATGAGCATGATCCCACATACAAGGGGTTGTTACCCCTTTATCTCTCTTGAATGAAAGAATGAGCTCTCTCAGACACAAGTTATCACCCCTGCACACACATTGAATGAATATGGTATGGATCTATAGATCGAGAAAACTGGAGTGACAATTCAGAGTGTTTTAACAGAAATATAATTGTCTTCCCAGATGGGAGACTGACTCCATGAATATACATGGGGTCACTGAGACGACCAAGAGTGAAACTGTACGTTCAGTTGTGAGATTACCAGCAAAGGGTATACTATGCTCTAAGGATTGAGGTGCCCACATTTTAAAGGTGGGAGACCCATTCTGAATGCTTGCCCAAAGAGCCTTGGTCAGAGTTTCACACTGAAGAAGTGAGCATGTGATCCGGGGTCTACAGCCCACACACACGCATGGGATTCCCATGCATCCACTTGCGAGATTTGCACCAAATTAGTGAGATTGTGCTCCAAGGTAGGAGGCACACGCACAGTCTTTGCTCTGAGGTTTGACACACTCACAGGATGGGATGGCATTTCGTTCTCCCATCCTAGTTGTGTTGCTCTGCCTTTTGAGGCCTACTACAACCTGGATGATTATAGAGGGGTGGAGTAGGGGCAGTGATGGCCTACTGGAATGCAACTGGAAGGCTGCATCCTCCTTCTTACTTGACTATAGTATATGCAGTACAAGCTAGCCAAAGTTTCCACTGTTCTGCGCCCTCCCACCCCCCTCGCACCAAGTTGGCGACTACGTGCAAATGCGGTCATATAACTGCTGGTGATGTCACTTCCTATATTTGAACACCCTCCGGGAAATTTATAAATTGGCTCCCCTGACGTCTGGTCACCCTACTTCTTGCATGTTATGCCTGAAAGCAATGTTCCATCTTTAACATTGTCCCTACCTTTAATGTTAGGACTATATGTACTCTTGGGGTACCGTGCAGCAGAAGAGCCACGCAGTCAATCAGAAGCCTGTCCGCCTCACCCACTATTTCCTTTGAGAGACTAACCCACCGTTGAGCAATACGAGTCATGCAGAACCCGGTACATGCTACAGTAATATTCTGATTCTATGCTGACCTTGGACTCCACACCTGACAGGGTAAAGTAATTCCGCTTCAGAGACTTCCTGAAATTGAATTACTTCGCTTTGACGTTACACACGTTTTACATCTCTATTAGGACATTTAAGGTGTGTGTTCATATATCTCTACCGATATTCTTTTATTCAAAGTAATATTGTGTTAACTTGCATTCTTGTCTAGCCCCACTCGCCTGCTAGGGGCCTACCCTGATTATACAAGTGCAGCTAACACCACGTGAGCCCAGGAAGTTCGACAATATTCCGTGGGCCTGGATTTGGGAATGTAACTCCCACTATTAACCGTGGGACTCTGGGGTTCCTCTTAAATCCTGATTCATGGCAGCAGGGATTTAACGATTGGTTCACTAAGTGGTACTATGCTAAATTACTAGCATCGCCTGCGTGGCTATCAAAGCCCGCAAGATGGCCTGCCTGCTGGTGTCCCACCTGGAACCCTGAAGCATCCATGCTAGTGTCTGACCAATGGTGAGGCTGCAATGTGTCTCATTTCAAACAACAAGCAATAAAATACAAGACACCTGTGGCGCCACCCCAAAAGCGGAGAATCAACACACCTGCAAGAACAGAAGATGATGATGTGTGGTCTGGTGCAAGTCAGAAGCAGGCAAGTGGAGTGTGTGTGCTGGGTGAAGGCATTGGCTTTGGCACTGATGGAGGTAGCGCTGGTGGAAATGAATCATGAGTTCTGAATGAAGCTCACGAGGGCATGGACTATGTCAATTACACTGGTCTTCTTGAGCCTGACTGTTAGAGCCGCACAGAGAACGTTGGGCCCTCAAATGTCCTTATGCTTCTCCCACAGAGGTGAGCCACCAAACATTTTACAACAATGCCTTTAATGGGGTTCATGGACGAATATATAAGATCAGGCGTCACATTAATAGCACAAACCTCTCCTCCATCAAACCTGAATTCCCCTATGAAACACCCCACAACAGACCGAGTTTAGAAGCCTTACACAGGAAAGCCAAACCAATAATATCATAGTCCTCATAGGCGCCTCCTATGAACACAACATCCTCTACTCTTCCATTGTGACAGTCACCCCAGGGGAGTAACTCCTGCGGGTCTAATGCCACCATCTGAGCATGGCATCTCCCCCGACACACTAAGCACTGGCCCGATGCTCCTTCACTACAGATGCCCACACTTGAACCCACAAGACTTAATTAAATATGGTGCCATCAAGCATTACCCGTTATCGGCAAAGTAATTGAGTAGACTGTCGCCCTCCAGCTGCACGAAAACATTGTACAACACAACCTTCGAACCAGTCTGACCTCTGGCAAAGGGGCAGCATTGAGTCCACCAGCATCCAGGTCATGAAAGACGCTTTACACTCCTAGACTTAGTCTTGCCGTTCAGCCTCGCCCTGCTAGATCTTTCCTTCACACAAATCACTGCTCAACACACTGGACTTCCATATTGGATTGGTCAAAACTTTCCAGCTCTGGTTTGCCTCCTCCTACCTCATAAACAGTCACTGGCACGTCACCGTGAGCACCTATGGATCACTCGGACGCTGCACAACCCACACAGTCCAAGAGGAACCTGCCTTCTCATAGCCATCATCAACCTCTTCATGGAAACACTGCAAGTGCTCCTGACCAATCAGGACATAAGGGGTTGGCAAAATTCTGATGGTGCGCAGCTCCACCTGAAAATCAACTGTATCGACTGAACGCTTCCCTCTGTTTTATACAGGCCTGAATGTGAAGGGCCCCTTTAAAGGTGAACCCCAAGACCATAATCCCCCCAATCTCCCCGGAAGTTCCACCAAAGGCAGCCATGTCCAAATAATCGAGACTGAAGACCAAGCTCCACAGATTCACTACACAGCACAACCTGGGAGGATGGGCGGGAAACAGGACTGTGATGAGGAAAGGTAGGGCCCGATGTGTGATAGGGAAACCGATGAGTTACCGGGCATCAACACTGTAGCCATCTTCCTCGTCACAGTCCTTAACAATGAGGGCAGAGAAGCAGCACAAATGGATACACACCATATATGACCCCATCAACAGAAATATGCCCTGAAGTGAGTGTGAAGCCGCCCAGGTGGTGGGCTGGTGGGAGACAGGACAATCAGAAGTGAGGGTGGGTGTGGTGGCATTTATACTCCTCACTCCATTGGTAGGAGATTGAGAGCGCAGGTCTCTGCTGTAGGACGCCATCATTGATAAGGACTGGGACGAGGAAGAGTGGTCTCTAAACTCTGCGTGAGTAGTAGTCCTCAGTGCGTTGCTGTGAGGGGAAGAGCTGGCAGGGCAGCGTTTGATGGATGGCCGCGGGAAACGCACCGAGTTTCTCTTTCTACCGCCGTTAAGCGTCCTGGAAATGCACGTCAGGTCTGTAAACAGTACTTCAGAGGCCATCTCTATGCAGATTACGGAGGCAGATCAATCAAGAGAACTAAACTCCAGAGGCGAGTCATTCCCGGAGTCTGGGCATTAATCACGGTAAGGCTTTGCGAGCCATGCAGGAGAGTGACAGCTGAAAAGGTGTGGGACAGCTAGCGCGCGAGGGGAGAATGGGGAAAGGAAAGGAGGGGGAAAGAAAAGGGAAAGAGGGGAAGAAAAAAGGAAGGAGGGGAATAAAAGAAGGAGGGAAAGAAAAATGCAAGAGGGGAAGAAAAAGGAAGGAGGGGGAAGAAAAAGGAAGGAGGGGGAGGAAAAAGGAAGGAGGGGAAGGAAAAAGGAAGGAGGGGAAGAAAAAAGGAAGGAGGGAAAGATAAAAGGAAGGAGGGAACGAAAAAAGGAAGGAGGGAACGAAAAAAGGAAGAGGGGAAGAAAAAGGAAGGAGGGGAAGAAGAAACGAAGGAGGGGAAGAAAAAAGGAAGGAGGGGAAGAAAAAAGGAAGGAGTGAAAGAAAAAGGAAGGAGGGAAATAAAAAGGAAGCAGGGGAAGAAATTAAGGAAGGAACAATTGAGAAGACGGAGAGAGGTAAAAGGATTGGAGAATGAAGACAGAAAGGGAGGACTGATGGATGGAAGGAGGAAAGAACGGAGGGAGGAGGAAAAAGGAAGGTGGGAATAAAAAAGGAGTAGCAGAGTGAGGAAGGAGTGATGGAGGGAAGGAAGGTGAAGGAAAGAGGGAAAAAAGGAAGAAACGAATGGAGGAAGGAATTAAGGAAGGGATGTAGGGTGGAAGAGAGGTGTGGATGGGTAAGAGTTAGGACATAGGAAGGAAGGAAGGCAATAATGAAAAAAGGATAAAGGGGAAGTAAGGAAGAAAGAGAGGAAGGAAGGGGGAAGTTCAAGGTTAATAGGGATGGAAAGAAGGAAGGAAGGAAGGAAGGAAGGAAGGAAGGAAGGAAGGAAGGAAGGAAGGAAGGAAGGAAGGAAGGAAGGAGGGAGGGAGGGAGGAAAGGAAGGAAGGAAGGAAGGAAGGAAGGAAGGAAGGAAGGAAGGAAGGAAGGAAGGAAGGAAGGAGAGGGAGAGGCAAGGGGAGGGAGAGAAAGAATGAAGAAAGAGAGTAAGGAAGAAATGAAGGAAAGGGGAGAAAGAAGGAATGGATGGAGTGAAGCGTGAGTAGACAGGAAGATAACGAAGAAAGTGAGTTCGATAGAAAGGATTGAATGGAAGGCAGGTAGGAGGAAGGTAGGCGAGTATGAAGGCGGTAAGTAGGGGGAGGTTGATGAGAGGCCGGTGTGTGTGTGGCTGTATGTGATAGAGAGAGAGGGGGGGTAGAAAGGGAGATAGAGGGGGTGAGATCAAGGGGGAAAGAGAGGGAATATTAGAAAGAGAGGGAGACAGATGTAATAGACGATGGAAGGTTGGAAGTGACAAAGGGCTCGCGTTAAAGACAGGTATAATTGCACTAGCCAATCCTTCTCAGACAAAGGAGTGTTCACAGAAGCAGGCACGCCTCATCCTAACCAACAACCAGAACTCAAAAAAGGAAGAAAGGTCCTAATTAATATGGAGGGACTAACCTTTCAAATTTTGGGTGAGGCGCAAACTTCAGAAACGGTGTAGGGGGGGGGCATCTAATTCCCTAACTTCTTTACACATTCTAATGAGACTATTCTAGTGCAGCTTCAATGTGACAAAGTATTCATATGAATAACCCTTCATACTCTCTTGGAAGGAGGGGTTTCCTTGAAGGCCAGGCGGCCAGCCATGGGGCGCCACATATGTAATGCGGTGGGGTGACATTTCTGTGCATCCTTGACTTGAGAGGAGGGTGCAGGGCCTGTGCTCGGCTGCAAATGCCCGTCCAGAGGGCCACATTCATCATCGGCTGTCCAGAAAGGATCTGGGCTGGGGGGGAGAGGGAGGGGATCGAATGACTGACCCCCTAAGTTAACCTCTACTGCTCCCACCATATTGTTCCAGAGCCAGGCCCAGAGCTGTGTTTAATCGGCAGCACTCCCTGAGTTAAATCACTTAGTCAGTTGCAGCAGCAGGGCCTGTAATGTTAAGTGTCCTGCTCTTGGCCGTGTCCACCCAGCCCTGGTGCACACCGCGCTGCTGGGCATGGTGCGGGCCTGCGCATTTGCCTCTGCCCCTCCCCACCCTGGAGTGTGCAGCTGTGTCAGAGCTCTACAGGGAAGTCCAGCACCTGAAAGTGTTAAGTGCTGCTGCCCACACTGGCCCATGTCTAGTGCGAGGGAAACCTCCACTCGTGCCTACACCACTTCTGTGGCATGCCTGGTAAAGTGCTTCACTGGGGCAAAGTTGGCATGGCACTGTTGAAACTGACATCTTCTGTTCCTAGGGCTAAGGTGGAACTGGGCCTTTTTCAGGGGGCAGTGTGAAACTGGCATATTATGTATTTACTGGGGTAAATATGGGACATAGCATGACAATGGGCACAGCCTGGCCAAAGATAGAATGACAGGATGCAGTTTGAAAAATGCTTGCCAATGTGAAACTGGGCACAGGGATGTATGCACGGACACTGAGAAGAACGGTTGAGAGTTTGGGCATCTGGAATGCCCTACCTCCCACCATCCGTGGCGAGGACTCCCTCACCACCTTCCGCAAAACACTGAAAACTACCCTCTTCACATAAGGACCGACACATCAGCACGAATACCTATCATTTATGTTTGCAATATACGACCAAATGCAATATTTGTAACAATAGAATGATTTCTTGTACTATTCATAATGTGTCAACAATCGCTATCATATGTACCATGTAACTAAGTTATTGCAAGTAACAGCGCCTCAATGCCCCTGGGCTGCTTGCGTGCTATATAAATTTAAATAAATAAATAAATAAAATAAATCCTTTTGGCAGGTTGGTGCCTTAAGCATCATAGCATTAGTAGCCCACTGTAATACTTGAGCAATACCCTGACATTATTCAGATGAACTTTGCTTACTTGGGAAACACTCAGATATACAAGGCATGTGGTGGGAATATTCTTACATCAAAGGAGGATAGCTCAGGGGTAACGCTTTTGTCTTGGAAGCAAGACATCCCAGTGCAACACAGGTTAGTAACTTGCTGAGGAACGATTAGGTGCATTACATCTCTAGGGACATCTGATCCCATTTAATAACTTGCTGAGGAACGATCTGGTGCATTACATTTCTAGTGACATCTGATCCTATTTTAGTAACTTGCTGAGTAACGATTCGGTGCATTGAATCTCTAGGGACATCTGATCCTATTTTAGTAACTTGCTGAGGAATTATTAGGTTCATTAAATCTCTAGGGACATCTTATCCCATTTAATAACTTGCTGAGGAACGATTTGGTGCATTAAATATCTAGGGACATCTGATCCGATTTTAGTAACTTACTGAGGAACGATTAGGTGCATTAAATCTCTAGGGATATCTGATCCTATTTTAGTAACTTGCTGAGGAACGATTCAGTGTATTAAATCTCAGTGACAGCTGATCCTATTTTAGTAACTTGCTGAGGAACGATTTGGTGCATTAAATCTCTAGGGACATCTGATCCTATTTTAGTAACTTGCTGAGGAACGATTAGGTGCATTAAATCTCTAGGGTCATCTGATGCTATTTTAGTAACTTGCTGAGGAACGATTCGGTGCATTGAATCTCCAGGGACGTCTGATTCTATTTTAGTAACTTGCGAGGAACGATTCGGTGCATTGAATATCCATGGACATCTGATCCTATTTTAGTAACTTGCTGAGGAACGATTCAGTGTATTAAATCTCTAGTGACAGTTGATCCTATTTTAGTAACTTGCTCAGGAACGATTCGGTGCATTGAATCTCTAGGGACATTGATCCTAATTTAGTAACTTGCTGAGAAACGATTCGGTGCATTGATTCTCCAGGGACATCTGATCCTATTTTAGTAACTTGCTGAGGTACGATTTAGTGTATTAAATCTCTAGTGACAGCTGATCCTATTTTAGTAACTTGCTGAGGAACGATTCGGTGCATTCAATCTCCAGGGACATCTGATCCTATTTTAGTGACTTGCTGAGGAACGATTCGGTGCATTCAATCTCCAGGGACATCTGATCCGATTTTAGTAACTTACTGAGGAACAATTAGGTCCATTAAATCTCTTGGGACATCTGATCCTATTTTAGTAACTTGCTGAGGAACGATTCAGTGGGACTCATTACGACCCAGGCGGTAAGCGGTTAACGGCGTCGTAAAAGGTGGCTGCGCCGTTAACCCCTTACCGCCTAATTACGAGGTCCCTTTGCGGCTCCCGACCTTAATGGCTGGTTTTTACCAGCCGTTAAGGATTGGACCCGCAAAGGGACCTTGGAGGTATTTACGTTACCGCAATTTGCAGTACCATAACTACCGCCTTCCCCATTTCCATTGAGCCCTATGGGGCAAAAATTGGAATGGGGAACGGCCAATGGTGAATGGGGAATTACCGCCCCGCCAACCTTGGAATGGGGCAGTAATTCCACCATTCACCATGGCGCAATCGGTAAAATACTGGCGGCAACGATGGCGCTACTAGCGCCATGGTTACCGCCTGGGCCGTAATGACCCCCAGTGTATTAAATCTCTAGTGACTGCTCATCCTATTTTAGTAACTTGCTGACGAACGATTCAGTGCGTTAAATCTCTAGGGACATCTGATCCTATTTTAGTAACTTGCTGAGGAACGATTAGGTGCAGCAAATCTCTAGGGATATCTGATCCTTTTTTTATTAACTTGCTGAGGAACGATTCGGTGTATTGAATCTCTAGGGACATCTGTTCCTATTTTAGCAACTTTCTGAGAAACGATTCGTTGCATTGAATCTCCAGGGACATCTGATCCTATATTAGTAACTTGCTGAGGAACAATTCGGTGTATTAAATCTCTAGGGACACCTGATCCTATTTTAGTAACTTGCTGAGGAACGATTAGGTGCATTAACTCTCTAGGGATATCTGATCCTTTTTTATTAACTTGCTGAGGAACGATTCGGTGTATTGAATCTCTAGGGACATCTGTTCCTATTTTAGTAACTTGCCGAGAAGTGATTCGGTGCATTACATCTCTAGGGACATCTGATCCTATTTTAGTAACTTGTTGAGGAATGATTCGGTCCATTAAATCTCTAGGGATATCTGATCCTATTTTAGTAACTTGTTGAGGATCGATTCGGTGCATTAAATCTCTAGGGATATCTGATCCTATTTTAGTACCTTGCAGTGGAGCTATTCGGTGCATTAAATCTCTAGGGACATGATTTAAAAATGGTGCAATTTCATCTTGCGTGTGATAAATGAGTTTCACTCTTCCCAGTGAGATGGTGGTACGTTTTGTTGTGCAGAATGTCTGTGGTGTGGCATCTATACATATGTTTGCTCTGGCATCAAGCATTTCCACCAGGAGGCAGTGTTCTCATGGGAACATGTATGATTTGCTGTGGGGAAATGCCCCTTGCTGCCCTCTCAGGTATTGCAGTATCTTGTGAGTTCCCTTTCAGCCCTCTCACGTATTGCAGTATCTTGTGAGTTCCCTTTCATTCATCTCAGGTATTGCAGTATCTTGTGAGTTCCCTTTCTGCCCTCTCAGGTATTGCAGTATCTTGTCAGTTCCCTTTCATTCATCACAGGTATTGCAGTATCCTGTGAGTTCCCTTTCATTCATCTCAGGTATTGCAGTATCTTGTGAGTTCCCTTTCTGCCATCTCAGGCATTGCAGTATCTTGTCAGTTCCCTTTATGCCATCTCAGGTATTGCCGAATCTTGTGAGTTCCCTTTCATTCATCTCAGGTATTGCAGTATCATGTGGGTTCCTTTTCAGAACTCCCTGTAAATCCAACAACTTTTGAAAATGGTGTCCTTTTTGACCCATTATTTGAAATACATAGTGTGGGATGTATTAACCCACTTATGCTCTGCCCTGCGGCATCCCTGTGTCCTGATGGTGCCAGAATCATCAAAATGTCTGCAAAACCCCTGGGTGTGCCAAAACCTATAGAAATTGTGCTCTACAAAGCACAAAAAGATGGCTGCCAAATCTACCATGCATGTTGTCAGTGGTGGAACGGAGACCTCACTTCTGAAACATGTCATTGGGCTGCCCAACCAGTAAAAATGGAGCCTGCATGAAAAGCAGTGCTTGCTGAAAGAAATCCGAAATCTTGCATTTTAAATCTTTTCTTGGTTGCTGAAAATACAAAATGCCGGCACAAAACAACCACAAACATCCAATATTCTTGCTGGGTGTCACATTGTACTAAATTCAAGAAATCATTGTGAAATTGCAATATCCTGAAAAGCTGAATTGGTCATCCAAACACCCACAGACCAAGTTTGCCTGCCTGTGGGATCTGTCAAAATCTGGGCGCTGTACCGGCAGCCGCCTGAATGACTGTTTCAAAAGCCTGCATTAAAACTGTAAACTTGTACAATTGCAATTTAATGTCTGAAATCTATGTGACCTGTTATCAAGAGTAACCTAGGTTGTAACTATTTAAACTTCATGGTTTAGAGTCTGGAATCAGTGTTCCAGCTGCTTGTTTTAAAATTACTAATTTATTTAAACCAAGGAAAATTGTAAAAAAAAATGACATTTAAATTAAGCCTAACTCCAAGCCAAAACCAGTAGAACAACTTCCCCCACGGGGCCAGGCACCTCCCTTCTGCTCTCTAGACCAGGAACTCACACCCAGGTGATGATTAAGAGGGGAGGAGAACTTGGGCTGCTGCTGGAAGAGCACAATGGCCTTCCTCCAAGGAAAGGAGATGCTAATCATGAAGGATCGTAAATGCCTCTGCCAGAAGGAAGGGGGTGGAGATTGCTTCTGAGCTGCAAGAATGAGAAGGAGAAGGAGGCGGGGACAGACAACCTTTTGTTGATTCACAATGGACAAAAAGCATATTTCTAAAAAGACTGATAATTAACTGTGTACAATTGTAAAAATTATGTAAACCCCGGACTTCTGAACCTAATTTTTGGCTTCACATTTTAAGAGGAGCCAGAACTCTGTGCAATGTTCTGGGACGTAGTAGTGAAAAATATGGCCTTACTCCAAATGTATTTATGTCAAAAGCATGAAACTTCACATGTGTATGCCCATATGCAATGCGCATAGTTGTACACATTTTTGGATAAACTAGATATTGTGTTCTGGCCCAAAAGGGCAGAATTCTGTCAAAAGCCGACACAAGATCCTACAATGACGGGGCTTGGAAGAGTATTTGCTCCACAAGATATGTGATCTTGATATGTTATTGTGATAAAGTTAGCAAAATTGTAAATATGTATTATACTAAAAGTAGATTTCATGTTCAAAAGCCAAGGGGAGGATGCTCTGACTCATAAACCCACATCATCATGGTGACACCCTGTTTTCTCCACTAAACAAGGGAGAGGGGAGATTCTAACCTATAGCCAGCCTAGGAGGCACGCCTAGGATAATCCAGCATACACACCCCTTTACCAAATGCATAAAAAGAGACAGCTGGGGATTTAGACACACACAGATTCACCCACCAACCGATTGCTGGCAGAGCACCTTGCGAGCGGACCAGACATCTTCCTTGCTCCAGACTCCACAAACTTGGCAAGCAGAAAGGCCCATTCTATAGCTGAACCATTCTCAACTTGGCCTTAAAATTCCAGAAACCAGAATTTACCCCAGACACCTAAGGGGATAAAAAGGAACAGCCAGGCTGTGCTGTAACTGCTTTCCTGCTGAAGAATTATTACCAGAATCCAAAAGACCCAATCCAGTTGTGCCGTGCTGTGCTGTGTGGTGACCCGAGAGCCATTGCGGACCCAGTCCAGTTGTGCTGTGCCGTGCAGACCAGAGCGCCTGGCTGTCTAGTCCGGTGTGCCCAGCAGCATTTCTGAGCAGAATCCCTGATCTTGACGGACCAGAATTCCTGACTGTTCTGTTCAAACATAGATAGTGAGTATCCATACAATAGAACTGTGTCACCAGCCTATGTACTATCCATAGTCAATCCCTATCTCAAATCCATCCTCTCTTATATTCAGAACTGCATTGTTAGAAATATTTTGAATTGCCTGAATTCTCTAGCTTATCCCTACTATCTTCCTCCTGTAAGAGTATTGTTAAAATATCTTTGCGCTGATATATTTCATCTCAAGAAGGCAAACTCCTTGGCAGGCAAAAACCTGATTCAGAGGCGCCCTGGTCTAGTGGCTGTGCTTCTGTGTAGTATTTGCTTCTTCATAGTCTCCCCCTAGTGTAAAGAAATCCTGTTGTCTTTTGAAAGCGCATCCCTGTTTTCTCATTTTGGTACATATTTGAAAAAAAAACGATCTACAGTAAAACGTCCATAACTTCTTCAAAATTTATGCTAGAAACAAAATGTAAACGTCTGCTTGTAGCTAACATCCTAGGCTTTCCATAGAACCGAAAAAACATATAGTTATTCCACAATCGCGATTCCCGCGCACAGACAAGTTTGCCACAAATTTTCGTTTTGGCACAATTCTGTCATGTGTAAAACAGCTTTTCATTGCACCCAACCTCAAATTTCAATTTTGGCATTGCTTCTTGCTATCAAATCATTGCTAGTGTTTGCCTGTATCCAGAAAAAGCGGATCCCATTAGAATTTAAACAATATCAGTGATTTAAGTGTTTTACCCAATCCATTCTCAGATAACTTTAAAAACCATTTTGACAGTTTGCCAATCAATTCTGTTTCTCTCTTGTGTTTGCTGGGGGGAAATTGGGATTGACATTGTATTTGAATTCTGCATTCCTGAAACATGTTCTCTCTCCTCCTATCTCTATACACTGCATATTGGGGGGTTGAGGGGTGTGCAGAGGGAAAGAGTAACCACATTGCTATTCGAGTAGAACACACACCCACAAAAGTATTATTGCTGTGCTGCATTGTTTTTGCTCATTATTACTCCAGGTGATAAAAGAGATTGCTTAGTGTGACATCACCTCATTGGTGATTATTGTATCCCCATTGAAAATAGTGTGATTACATTGTGAACATATAAATAAATCTTCTAACTTTGCAAACCAGCCTGATTCCTGGTTCAGTGTGACCGGGTGGTTCCAAAAGAGGGGCGCGATATAAGTGGTACATCATTCAGAATAAAAGAACTTTTAGACACAAATAAATAAATAAGGATTTCAGTTGTGCATTACACGCTAGGCGTTGATTTAGGTGAAGTGCCGGATTGAAATCACTTACAATAGGCTCAGCATTTTTTTTTAGAGTAACAGTCTTAGTTGGCTTTTTGTCTCCTGGGCGATTCCTTATATGGTTTATATGTTATTGTTTCCCCTGTGATCTGCACTTGTGGCTCCTTTATTGTGACTGTAACAATAAATGGACGTAATGTTTATGTTGGATTGGAACCTCTTGTGCGCTCACAGTTCTATTGTGCAGAAAAAATCACTGATAGATTTAGTTGTTGAGATCAAAGCAAATTTAATCCAGTTGATTATTTGTATTATTCTTCATACATAATTTCAAAAACAGGATTTTGTGACCCTTGTTGATTATAAACATGTTACAATTTCATGCCTCATTTCAATTTGCAAAAAAAAGCGGGATTTTCTGTCCTGTGTTCATTATAAACATGATACAATTTTATCCCTCGACACGTGTTTCCCCATAGGTCAGACTATGGTTCATCAGGAGAGATAACTGTAAATGAAAGAAGTAATCACACAAACATTTTGAAAAATTATTTTGAAAAAATAATTTGAAAGGTGGAAGAGGACAAACTGCTAAATGTTGAAGAGTGAAGTGAAATGATGTACAATACCTTATTGAAGGTGTAGGAGTGTTCACCCTCATCTGCAATTGCACTTCTATTTATGGAAAGGAACATTTTTCTCATTGAGGTTGAGTTATGTTGATAGCCCTATGTCCAGGTGTTTACCCGTGTGGGTATGTATTGTTATTAGTTTCAAAATGGTGGCATTGAGTCTTTGGTTTTGGTCATGATTAATCTCTAGATTGCTAATATTAAGGGTTCATATTAGTGAACTAGTATAGTGTTTAGGGATTTTTATTGATTTTTTAAAAATATTTTATTGGTTTTTACAACATACACAACATAACCAACACACCCGACTGTCACGATTACTTCCAGCATGGCATTCGTTTCATGTTACATATTACAGTCATCCCCCCTCCAACCTCCTAAACTGGAGCTTCCCCTCATTGCCTCAAATTTCTCTAATCCGGGGGGAATTCCCCTCAATATTTCCACTAGTATCACTTTCGCTGGAGTCGATGATGAAAGATCCCGCCAGTGTGGCAACCATTTGCCTCCAAGCTATAAGTGGGCCCAATTCCTCCCCCTACTGACTGCTTCACACCACGCCGTGGTCTCAGCGTCAGCCCATTTCAGGAGGTCATTCTACCACACTTCCAATCTAGGCCTGTGGGCCACTTTCCAACCCATGGCTATTCTCCTTTTGGCCAGGATATATGCCAGGTCCTTGAGTTTGCTGACGTGTTTTAAATTCTGTGGTCTGGCAAATCTCCAGAACATGCATGCCCAACAGATTCCACATCCAACCTAATCCCCTTCTCGGATAATCGTAGATTAACTTCACCCCAAAATCTCCCCACTTCCGGGCAGGCCCAGAACATATGAATCATCCCAGCATCCGCCTCCCCGCACCTGGGGCATTTTTGTACATCTTGGCCCCCAAATCTGGCAATCCTTAGGGGTGTCATGTATGCCCTGTGGGTGACATATAACTGCATCTGCTGTAACCTGGCATTTCTGGACACCTTTTTGTGGCATCTCTGGGCTCTTTCCCACTGTCCGTCTTGCATGGGTTCTCCCGCATCTTCCTCCCACTCCTTGCTCACTCTGGACATCACTACTTCGTATATCCGAGATATTTCATGCCCTCCCTCTGAGATATCGTACATCGTCTCTATGGCTGCATCCGGCTACTCCGCCAGTGCTGCCTCGGACCACGTCTCTTTTACCCATTTAATTATTCTTCTGTACGTAATGTACTGCCCACTGTGTACCCCTGTGTTCTCCACTTTCACATGAAAATCCAGTGCCTTCCCCTCTTGCCATATATCTCCCAGGGTCGCCAGGCCCACCGGTTCCCAGTATTTGCAGATCCCTCTCCTTAGTTGCTCCTCCGCTTCGCATAGCGCCACAAGTGGCACCTGCGGGGAGCTAGGGGTTGGGTTCCCCACCACCCTGCACACCTTATGCCATGTCTTCCAGCCCAGTATCAGTAGCCCCGGGCGCCCCCGCAGCTCTGATTTCGGTAACCATATTAGTTCTTTTAGAAAGTAGGGTTCGCATTTGCCCCTAAGTAGTCTGGATTCCGCCGTCTCATCTTCCGACAGCCATCTAGCCACATATTGTAGCAGCCCTGCCAGGAGGTATATCTCAAAATTCGGCACCTTAATGCCTGCTCTATCATATGTATTTTTCAGTTTCCATAAGGCTATTCTGTTCCTAGAGTTATGCCATAGGAAACCTCGACATAGGGTCTGGAGTTTGGTAAAGAAACGTCTAGGCAGCATGCATGGGATGTTTGCAAAGTAATGTAACAGCCTGGTTAGGACCACCATCTTGAGCAGGACCGCCCTCCCCACCATGGCTAGGGGGAGTTTTGCCCAGAACTGCATGCTGTTCTTAATACCTTCCACCGCCCTGTCCGTGTTATATTTGTGCTCATCAGCGGTCGTGTGGTATATATTAATCCCCAAGTAACGGAATGTGCTGGTCTGCCATGGTATCCGCAAAGTGGGTAAACTACCCTGTGGGGCTCCCGTGTACCTGCCCAGGGGGAACATGCATGACTTTTCTGGGTTAACTGCTATGCCCGAGAGGGCGGCATAGTTCTACATCACCTCTAGGACGTATTGCAAGTTCTCCTCAGTGAAGCGCAGGTACAGCAACATATCGTCCGCATACAGCGATATCAGGTGCGGTCCCCCTTTAGTTTGTACCCCAATTTCCTCGTATTACTGTTTTAGGCAGATTGCTAATGGTTCCAGGGCCAGGATATGCAGCATCGGGGACCATGGGCATCCCTGTCTCGTACCTCTGCTGAGCTGCCATTTGTCTGATATTATCGCCCTTGTTTTAACCCTGGCTATTGGGGAGCTGTACACCATTTTAACCCATCGCAGCTACCCTTGTTGCATCCCATACTCTGTCAGGGCCGCCAGCATCCATGGCCACCTTACCGAGTTGAAGGCCTTCACTGCGTCTAGTAAGACTATCGCTATCTCGCCAGGAGATAGCGGTTCCTTGCCTCTTCTATGACATGGTGCAGCCTTCTATGATTATCCGTTTTGCTCCTGCCTGGGACGTAGCCCATTTGGTCGGGGTGTATGAGTTTGGTAATCACCTTTTTCAATCGGTTAGCCAACACTGTTGTTAGGATTTTGCTATCCTGGTTTAACATGGACAAGGGTCTGTGCGACCCACAATCCATGCTTGGCTTGCCGGGTTTAATAAGCGGGATGATCATCGCCTCCCTTAGGGACTCCGGCAGAGTCCCCCTCTCAAAAGCCTCGTTTAACATTGCCAGCAGTGGGGGGAGCACTTCCTTCCTATATTTTTTTTGTAGAATTCGCTGGGGAGGCCATCCGTCCCCGGGGCCTTGCATGGTGGCAGGTGTAACACCACTATCTCCAATTCCTCTAGAGTTATGGGGGCATGCAGGTTCTCCCTTTCTTCCCCGCTCAATTTTGGTAAACCCATGTCTTCCAGCGTTTCCAGTATCTCCTGCGCTGCGGGCTCGCCAGCGTCCTTGTACAGACGTTTATAAAATCTATAGAACCCTTCATTCACACCCTCTTGGGTATTCCAGACCTGGCCCTCTTCCCCCAGTATCTCTCTAATCGCTGGCCTCGGAGTCCCGTTCTTATATAGCCATGCAAGCAGCCTCCCCGGTTTATCCCCCCCAGCATGCTGCCTCTCAACATATTTTTTATAATTCAGATTACAGAGCCTCTCCCAGAGTCCCACGCACTCCTGTTGTAGTTGGCCCACATGCTCAGCGTCCTCCTGTGAGGTGCTCCTTTTCTGCATAATTCCTTCTAGTTTCCTCTCAGTCTCATCCAACTCTCGCTCTATACCCCCTTGGAGCCCTCTGGATTTAGATATGGCCGCCCCTCTGACCACCACCTTGAAGGCCTCCCATAGGGTTCCCTCTGACTGCACACTCCCCGTGTTGTTGTCAAAATACCCGATTATGTCCTCCCTGAGGTCCTCTCGGAAAGCAGTACCCTTCAGCGCTTTGGCCCTAAGCCTCCACGTGGGGATTCTAGCTCTGGGAGGCTGGTGTTGCCAGGCCAGGACCAGAGGGGAATGGTCCGATAATATGCACGCCTTGTATTCTGAGTCGGTCATTTCCCCGGCCAGTCTCTTGGTGGCAAACATATAATCCAGTCTCGTGTGCAGGTTGTGTGGGGCAACATACTGCAAGTAGTGCCTATCGTTTGGGTGTTGCTGCCTCCATATATCTACTAACCCAAAATCTCTCAGCAAGGCCTGTAATGTTCTTGCCGCAGGCGTGGGTTTGTCTAGTTTGGTATCCACCTGTCCCTTTTGGGGCGCAACGTACAGTTAAAGTCCCCTCCCCATATGACCGCGCCTCCTAAGTGGGGGCTAATTTTGTGGTATAGTGTTTTGAAGTAGGCCATTGTATCTTGGTTGGGGGCATATGTGTTTATGATGCACAGTTCTCTAGCAGCCCCAGCATCACTACCATCCTCCCATCTGGATCTTCCGTGGTTTGGAGCAGTTGGAAGGGCACATGTGGTGCCACCCAGGTAATCACCCCCCTTGCGTAAGATGAATATGTCACGCCGATGGTGGTCCCCCTTCACTTTCCTCCCACCACCTCCTGCCTCTCTCTAGTGAGGTGGGTTTCTTGCAGCAGGACTAAATCTATTTTGTGCCTCCTCAGGTACATCATAACCTTGTTCCTCTCAGGTAGCTGTTGAGGCCCCTGACGTTCCAGGTCACTAATCTAAGTTCTCCCATCGTCATCCATATTTATCCCCTTCCCTCCGCCCCCCTCACCCTTCTCTTCCAGTTCACTTGGCCTGAGTATTAGCTTGTTCCCTGTGCTCTTTCAACATAAACTCCCCAACTACTCCCCTTCCCCCGGACTTCTCAACTAACAACACTGCACACACCCCCAAGCTCCTCCCCACCCCACCTCCGGATTACCCGCGTTTGGTTCTTTAACTCAGCAGTGCCGGTCTCAAGAACCCAGCAGGGGGTTGCCGTTCTAACGGCGGCCCAACTAAACTAGTTATGGGGGTATAAGAACGAGCTCCTAAGACCTCCTGCAATTTGCTCTATTTCGCCCAACGCGGGCTCCTTTACCTATGCCACTCAGTACTTAACTATCACTGCTGACATCACCCTATCTTATATTCCAGTCCCATTGTCAAATTGGGCGGCGCCTCAAGGCCAGCCGCCTCAGTTCTACTTATCTGTTCCGGCTTCCTTCTGGTTGTCTGATTCCGACAGGCAGTTCTGGGCATCCAGCCACTCTGTTGCGTCCACAGGGGAGTCGAAGAACAGGGCTCTATTGTTATGGTACACCTTCAGCTTTGCCGGGTACATCAACAGTATTTGTAGCCCTCCTCTCGCAATCCTCTTCACAGCCCCATAGTTCATTCGTTGTCTCTGTACCCAGAGTGTATAGTCCGGGTATGCTGTGATGGTCACTGATGCCCTTTGTATCGTGCCTCCTTTCCGGAAATGCTTAAGGATCTTCTCCATATCATGATAGTTCAGGATTTTGGCTATTATCGGTCTTTGTGGAGCACCTGGTGGCAGTCTTCTGGTTAAGGCTCTATGCGCTCTCTCAACTGCAAAGCCATGTGAAAGCACCCCTCCTTCTATTTCCTGCAGCAGCATCGTCTCGACATATTCCGTCGGGTTAGTTCCCTCTGCCCCTTCTGGTAGCCCCACAAGGCTTATGTTATTTCTTCGAGCGCGTCCCTCTGCTTCCTCCACCCTATTCTCCAAGTTGCTCACCCGTTGTTTCAGGATGTGGATCTCCGATGTGTGGGACGCGCATGCCGCAGTGTTTGGAGCAGCCTCTTTTTCAAGCTCACCTGTGCGCTCCGCCAGTGCTCTTACATCTTGCCTTACTAGGTTCACGTCCTCCTGGACTTCTCCGACTTTGAGCTCCAGTGCCGCCTTCAATTTCGTCATGGCGGACTCCAACTTCGTTTCCCACGTAAGTTTCAGATCGGCAATCGCTTCAAGGATCTGCTGGTCACTTTGTGCTGTGGTGGAGTCTGTAGAAGGGGTCCTGTCTTTACTCCTGGCTCCTTCCAGAAGGGGTCCTAGCAAACTCCTCCAGCGTGGGTTGTTTCGCTTTGATCTTGGTCTTTCTGGTGGCCATCACGCTGCTGCCCCAAAGCTTCTGTTTGGCTGTCCTGAGTATGGCTTCCAGAGTTACCAGGCCTATCTATGGCCGGCGGTGGCACCGGCGGAAAGCTGTGGCTTGGCTCCCTATTGCACTGTGAGTTGACCTTTGAGTGGATTGTATCTTCCCATTTTACTGGCTGCTGTCACCACCGCAACCTTGGTGTACTCTGGTGTACTGGCCCGTATTAGGGCTTATGCTGGCTACTCCTCCAGTACCTCCACCTTTCAAGTGCCGGCTCTGAGGCGGGGTCAGCCGTGCTTGTATGCATCTGCGGTGCTTCCCACTGGATGAGCGCCTTAGGTTTGTCCCATTTGTTTAAGGCCTTGTAGGTTCTCACTGTCCCGCTTTGTTGGGCTTGGTAGCTATTAAGTGCGCCTCCCTGCTGTGTTGCCGCACCCTGGTTTGCTCTTCCAGTCCGCTCCGTTGGGCACCCCTGTAGCCCTTCTACTGCACTCACCGCCTGCACACCGGCACTTCCGTCTGTGATTTAACTGTGTGCCCCGCGTCCCCCTGTGTCCGCCAGGCAACCAGCGTTGTGACACTGCCCCCTTACAGTCCAACTTCCCAGACCGGGTATCGGTGTCGTGTGCGGGGTGCCGCACGTTGCCGCAGACTACCTCCCGGGCCAGGGCTGGGTGTCGCAGCCCACCACGCGGTCGTTTCTGGGTCTCATATCCCCGCTGCTGCGTTAGAGCATTGCTTCTGCTTCTCTTATGCTTGCACAGTGGTGTGTTCTCAGACTTGTCCTGAGACCCCTCCCATGGGGCCGTAGGGCTGTTGCACGTGAGATCTGAGCCGGGATCTTGTGCTCCTTCCCACTTTCAGTTGGTGTTCTGGGTGTCCCCAGGCACTTCTCACCTTCCCCACTGTATGTGCCAGGGCCCAGGCTATAGCCGGGTCATCAGCAGTGTGCAGCGCAATGTCGTCCCCATATATTATTGCTTGCACTCCTGCAGCTTGGTGCCCAGGCTCCGGCTCCCCAGCACCCATGCTGCCTGCGCTCTGTTTCCTTCACCGCAAGCCTCTTATTCGGGGGACGTCTGCCTGTGCCCATCTGGGTTCACGAGTTGCCTGTTCTAGTCCCCTGCGTTGTGTTCGCAAGAACACGGAGCAACACGCTCCTCTCATGGGCTGCGTTACGCTGCTCTGCAGTGTCTGTGCCTCTAGGCACCGGGACATCCTTATTGTTCTCGTGTTTGTGTGCCTTTTATTCATCCTTTATTATAATATTTTTTATATTTTCCTTTATATGCGCTGCTGTGTGACCGCAGCAGTGCTATGCCTGGGATGACCCCCTTCCTCACACTGTGTTCATTTATTATTCGGCCCCGGCAGAGCGCTGTTCTGTATGCCTCAGCAGCTCAGCAGCAGACCGGCGCTTCCTTGCGCGGCGTCCCTCTAATCTGTCCTCATCAGGCTTGCGTTTCTCGCTTGTGGAGGTCACCTGCACCCACCTCTGCTGCCTGGTATTCGCGTGTGTTGGGCCGGGCGCATGCGACCTCCGTTTGGAAGCTTCTCCCCCTGGGCGTCATGTAATGGGGATCGGGATCCGAATCGGTGGCCAATGCGTTGCAGTGTCAGGGTCCCGTTCGAGGCGGCGCCTTCGCCCCTCTGGCAATTCTTCTAGCTTCAAGTCATCAGGGGAATGTTTCCCCGCTGGTATTGCGACGTGCGCCGAGCCAGCACTTGCACACAGGCAGCCTCTGTACTAGACTCGCCGAAAGTCCGACCCTGCTCTTTGTGCTTTGTTCGGGCCGGCCGCCATTTCCCAGAGGGGCTTCACAATCCAGCTCGCCACTGTCTCACCCGTTACTGTGGATGCACAGCTCAGTTCGCCTCAGCAGAGCGTTCCTTCTGTTCCCCGCAGTTTCACGCTACTGCGTATATTTCTTTATGGCTTGTGCTGCAATTTGGGCATCAGTATTCTTAAGGATCACGGAAGGATCGGCAGGAGACTCTTCAAGACACGTCCTATCTCATGGCTACTTAGCCACGCCCCCAGTATAGTGTTTATGGATATAGTTTATAGGTATTATTGAGTTAGAGTCTAAACCTGGTTTAACAAAGTTTAATTATCTCTGGATAAAGTAACCAAGGCTTACCTTATTTGTCTTGTTTCTTTTTTTGTTATTCTTAGAGTGTGGGAGAGAAGGTACGATGGCCTTCTACACAGCACCAGGATCAGCGTGTGCGTTTGCGCTTAATTATTTCCAGTTTTATAGCCGGAAATAATCAAGGGATTTTGTTCACGTGAGGTGCATCATTGTGGCGTTCCATTAATATGGCTTTAGACCCGTTTGCAGCACCGAGGCTGTGACTCTGCATGTCCTGAATGATGTCTATTACACGCTAGATGGTGGTGGTGCCTGCCACCTCATTCTGTTAGATCTCACTCTAGCATTTGACATGATGCCTCTTAACATCTTACAGCCTGGACTTGAAGAGTGGGTATGGGTGTTGTTTAGGACTCTGCTTTCTATCACAAATCTTCCAGCCGGTGGATCTGGGAAACTATGAGTCTTCCCTGCTCCCGATGTGTCACCCTTGTGCCCAATGTTGCTTAGTTTTCACATAGAGTGGCTAGGAGACCCGGTTGCAGAGATGGATTTCACATTGCACACAACTGAACCTGCTGGGGGTTTCCTCTCCAAGATGTGGAGCACCTGATGTACTGCGTTTCAATGTCCATGACTTAGATGACTTCTCTCCCCTTAAAATGCAAAACATCTCAAACCAAATCTCTGCTGTTCTCTTGCATCCATCTCTCATCCTATGATTTCTTGGTGAAATGAACAGTCTCTGGCTGGTGCTTCCTTTTCTTTGTCTTCTGCTGAATTTCCGTGTTTCAATTCGGATCCATCTCTCATTTGTACCACGTACCAATTCTCTATTCATATCTGCCAATTTTCATTTGTTCTTCACAAATTGATTAAGGGGCTCATGTTGGATATGGGGGTAAATTACCAGGAAAGTAATAACCAGGCAGAGACAAGCACTGTGCCCGTTAAATACATTCTGGGCCATTATGATCAAATTTCCTGGGTAAAGCTGGGTCACGGAGCATAAAATCTATGCTGCCCATTGTCTTTGTCTAGGCAAGAAATCAACCAGCATCTCAGTGTTCATCTAATTTTCTTGCAGATAAAGAAGCTTGAATCCCTATGGATTCTGTCTGCTTGTAACATCCATGAAGATGCATTTAACGATGGCCACCATGCACTTACGTAGTGTCTGTATTACTGCTCATTTCATGGACACGTAATTGGTTGATGTCGTTTCCACAGTATTTGCATGCCACTTAAAATTAGCTGCTAAATCTTTTATTCCTGCCTTAGATTTTTGCTTTCTATATCCATATTTAGTTCCTTCTAAGTTTAATATTGGAAATTCTGTTTTCTGATGTTTACCTAAATCTAACCACGCTGCTTTAAACACTGGGCTTGATGCAGTTCGATGCAGCCAGCAAATTTGAGTATATATCGCCTAATGTCCAATAATTACACTAGCTCGGTTTGGGGGTCACAATTCGGCTAATGAGCTCCCGTCTCGAACCACAAAGTAATCCATGCCAAAACCCCAAGTTATTTGGCCCCCAAATTCTGAATCGCTCATGAATCTAGTAGCCTGATGACATGGTACAACATTTTTCTAGAGAGACCCATTGTACATATTATTTCTCCCTAAGAATGTATTTTCTGGGAGTGCTTTTGTGTGTTGGTATGAGCTTCTTGTTCAGCTTAGCCAACACTTTGAACTGATTTCCTTTAGAAAGTTATAGACTGGCTCTGTGAGCAAGCATGTGGTCCAATTGGTTTCCTAGCCATGTTTGCACTTTAACCCTGCCACTTTTGCTGTTATTCTTATTGATCCATATGATTGGTTGTATGGGTGGATGCCTTTGGAAAACCCTCTGATGCATGTGAATGCTTTGTTCACTCTTGTTTATTGAAATAAAATAATGTGTATGATTCTAAGGTAAGCCTGCTGGGATTTGTAGTTTCTGCATGGAAATCCCTTTCAATGTACGTGCGGGCATGCCCAGTTTTGTTTGAGGTGGTGAACAGGAAATGTGAGATGTCCATGAAAGAAGGAACAAGACTCATTAATGCTGCTGTATGCTGCACCCCTGTAAGAGTGTCACTTGGCCCAGAAATAGAAAGGGCCAAGTGAATGAGATCTGCTGAGTTAACACACTCTCAACAGTTTTCATGGACATCAGAGAAGAAAACCACCGGATTATCGGCTTTTTCTGGACATATTCCACCCCATCCTCACTACCCCTCAGCTTCTCAGATGTTGTTTCATTTGCAAGACAAGTGCAATGTTATGTTTTTGAATATTTTCTCACCTTGATGTTCGCGGACTAGGTGTACAGTTTGCGAATCCAACAAGGCGTCCGTTTCAAACATTTTGACGCACCTAACATTTCTCAATTGACCAATCAGCGGCCTTGTACGATGGCCACAAACGTTCTGCAACGCTCCGATTGTCCCAGAGGGATCTGCGGACACCGATTCAGGACATGAGTCCGGGGACTGAATTGAGATATCAGGAATTTGTTTATACCTACATTTTGGGTATTTAGAAAAGAATCTACTATACGGATTAACACGAAATTTGCAAAAGCACACTTTCAAGACCAGGACGACACTCCTCGCACAAATTTGGTGCTAATCTGTCAAGCTATTCTGCTGCAACTGTGAGCAAACATTTCTTCCCATTCAAGTCTATCGAAAATTCAAAGTTTTTTTTACCCCCATACATCTTTTGAGTCGAATCTATATTTTTCTAAAGATTTATTGAGATTCGTTGATTGGCCCCAAAGTTATAAGCAACCCAAAAATTGACTATGATAAAACTAACTTAACTATAACTACATGGTTGCTACCACAGACAATATAAGAGAGAGAGAGAGAGAGAGAGAGAGAGAGAGAGAAAGAGAGAGAGAGAGAGAGAGAGAGAGAGAGAGAGAGAGAGAGAGCAAACACCAACAAAGTTATGATGGGTTTAAAAAGGCTTTAAAATCTCTTTCACCTGAAATGTGAAATAGATTTAGCCATTTGAGGCAGGTCACACACATTACAGCGCCACCCCATAGCTGGAAGTTCCCCTCCAGTTCAGAGCCAGATGAGTCAAACATTTCACAGCATGCAGTTGATGAATTTTCATGGGTGGCTTCATATTTTAATGAAATATTGTTTTAATCACATTTCGAGCAGCTTTTAACATGTGGTTTACCCACAGAGGAAAAAAGTTTTTTTCTGACAAAATATCTTAAAATTGGCCTTGTCGATTTTCCCAATTTTTGTCAGGAACCTAGATTTCACCATGAATTGGTGCACTGAAAAAAGATCTTTTGGATATATTCATGAATTGGGATTTATCTGTATTTGACGCATGCGCAGAATGAATGTCCATCTTTATACAAAGAGATGTATGAGTTTCACAGTTCATACATTATGCAATTTACATCTGAAAACTCACACTAAAGTAAGGGCTGCTTTTGATTTCAGTATTCAGGAGATGTAAATTGCATACAAGTACGACCTGTAAAAGTTATAGATGCCTTTTGTATCTATTGGAAGATTACATCAAAGTCAGGGCGAATCTTGATGTTTGTTTTCAAGAGATATAATATAGCAAACCCCCCTGGGTTGGGGGCGTACATGGCTGGTGACGACTTGCTCCGGCCTGCCTAGCCTCGGGCTTCAGGCTGTTACGGGCCCTGCATGCACCCCCAATGAGGGGGTGATAGCTATTCACACACAGGGTGTCAATAGTTAAAAACATTTTTGCATTTCTTTCCGGGAGCTGGGCTGTGCACCTATTGCGCAATGCCAATCTCCAGATAAGAAAATAAGAAAATGATGGCTGCTGCCATAGGACAAGGGACTGAGTCCCATTTCTAAGGAGGCCACAGACTGGAGGAGTGCCAGGACCGGAGCACAACGCTCTGGTACAGCAGGTAAGTGGAGAGAGAGGAAGGGGGTGGGGGGAGGGTGGGGAGGCAACAGGGAAAGGCTCCCTGTTGCCTTCCCACAATCAAGATGGCGCCACCCGGGAAAGTGGTGGCTGGAGAGAGTGGGTGGTGTACAGTGTATTCCCGCACGCTCTTCCAGCCTCTGATTGGCTGAGTGCTCTTCCCGTGTGCAAATGAATCTTTGTCTTCCATATGAAATGTATAAAAAGGCGCATCCCTTTAATGTGAGCTTTCATACTTTTTTCGAGGCATACAGTGCAGGAGCAGAATGAAGGGACATTTCATATACAAACACTACACGTACGTGTTGGAGAAGAACATTTTGTATATGTATGCTAATAACACACTCTTACTACGCATGCTCCTACAACTTGCACTCCTACAACACATGCTCCTACGACCCTTGCTTCTATGACACATGCTCCTATGCCACGTGATTCTACGACACATGCTACTAGAACACACACACTTACAATGAATTCTTCTACGACACACGCTTCTAGGACACACACTCCTACGGCACATGCACCTATGACACACACTCCTACGACACTTGTACCTATGACAAACAGTCCTATGACACATGCTCCTTCCACACACACTCTTCTGACACTCGCTCCTAAGACACATAGGCCCTCATTACGACCCTGGCGGAAATCGCGGTGCTAAATGCACCGCGGAGCACGGCGGAAAGCTGCCGATAGCGCCATGGAGGATGGCGGATTTTCCGCCCCATTCCGACCTTGGCGGGGCGGTAAATCCCCATCCCCCATTTTACCCTTCCCCATTCCCATTTTTGCCCCATAGGGTATAATGGGAGTGGGGAAGGCGTTAATTACGCCACCTCAAAATACGGTGGCATAATTAACGACAAGGTCCCGTAGCGCCATGGATTTCTCCGCCCGGAAAAACCAGGCGGAAAACGCTCCATGGCGCTACGGAATCTCGTAGTAGGGCGGACGGGTCCGCCGCGAATAACGCTGGCGTAAACCCACTCCGCCAGGGTCGTAATGAGGCCCATAGTCTGGAGACACACACTTCTACAGCACACTTCTATGACACACTCGAACAACGCACGCTCTTACAACACACACTTATGACACATGCTCCTATTATAAGCACACTACTATGACACACACTGTTACGGCACACACTGTTATGCGTACGCTCCTTCAAAACTCGCTGCTACGACAAACAGTCCTATGACACATGCTCCGACGACACACGATCATAAACACACGACCTTATGAAAAACACTCTTCCGACAGACATGCCTAAGACCCATACTCCTATGACACACACCCCTCTGACAAACTCTTATAACACACTCTTAGAACGCACACTCTTGCAACAAACTTACACCTCATGCTGTTGTATGTGCTCCTACAACAACACTACTATGCCACACTGTTAAAACACACAATGGTACGATACATGCACCTTTGACACTCGCTCCTAGGACAAAACAATCCTCTGACTCATACTCCTGTGATACACGTTGTGAAAGGACTTTGAATGTAACCAAATATTCAGGGAACTAAATCTTGTGGTAAAGTTTCACGAGAGGAGGGGACGGACAAAAACAACTTTACAAAATGTTTTCACTCATGCACATTCCCGTCCTGGACCCTCATTACCCGTGTGAAAAATCCCATGAGCATACCTTAGAAGCATACTGATAGTACGGAATATGACATCTGTGATGATATGAAAAAGAAACTTTAGAAACACAAAGCTCTTGAAATTCAGTAAACACAATGTAGCTGAATTGAGATGAAAGTGAAGAGCCCCCATTCCACAGCCCATAAGCACATTGATGACATCATTGAAGCTATCATAGGTTACATCGCATGCCACACCACTTATTGCATCATGAAGGGCATAATTGGATACTAGACCACACTGATGACATCGCAAAGGATATCACTGGAAACTCAGCGTAAACAATTGTCTTGGTCTATTTCAAGATATATGACAAACATTCTGTAGGAGCATGGGTACCAGATGCTAACAGAACCTGATGCCCATGAACCTGTTGTGGGGTGAAGTGGCCAGCGGGCCTGGCCACAGGGGAAGGAGTGTGGTGAGAGAAAGAAGGAGGTGAGGTTTCGAAGAGAAATGTAATTGAGGAGACTCTGCAGTGTCGACTATCAGGAGAAAAGCGACAGATCATTCCATACCACCCCGTTAGGTCCTGTAGGATGTTCCTGAGAGAGCGGCTTAGATGAGGCTATGGCCCTTAGGCTAGCTATTTCACTCTGGTACCACCCTTTCTAGAGGACACTGGTCTAATCTGGTTCCCAGGTTTTCGTCTGCAGGAATGAACTTTTGTGTATTATTTATTACTGTAATTCATACATGATTTCTTTACTTTTAACTGTGAGCGCCAAGAAGCTACATTTCTTGATATGTGAGCACTTACAAAATGAATAAAATAAACGAAATAGATTGCCCTGAAGAAGGCTGAGGCAAGAATCCTATCCCACTTAAGAAGAAACATGTTGCTTTGATGAAATGTGTTTCCTTTTAACATATATATAAATGTAACTTTCAGGTTGTAGATGTATTCATGTGTGACTATGGAAAATCGTGCATTGTGTTTGATGTGTTTTTATATGAGCTAAAACATTCACTCCTTCTCGATTTAGACATATCTGTGCACAAATTGTAAGGGGAAAAAATGTATATATTTTACATTCAAAAATATTTACATTTCTATAATTTGGATTTGATGGTTCTATACCACTTCACTAAAGCTCCCCTCCCTATTAGAGTGAGTCCATTTATGTGATTGTGCCTAGTTTTCACTAAGGGTCATCACCACCCTACAGGTAAATTAGTGGTAGGATACATTTACCTCGGTAGCTGCCAGTTCATTGGGGAATAACCTGTTGATTGCTAAGTTCTTTTTACCACCATTGTGGATCGTAAACCTGGTAAAGAATGCAATCTACTCCCCCAAAGGATTTGAGCAATTGTTCATATGATGCATAAATGTGCTTAAACTAGATCCCTCCAGAGTATTTGCCATTTGGATCTTAGAATACACTAGCAAAAGCACCCGTTCTCCGGACGGGTTCTGTAGACAGACATGATAACACTCTCGTCAATTGTAGAAAATTAATGATTCTGTAGATCGCTGTTCTGCCACACCCTGGCGTGGTGCCGTTTGTTAATCGTGCAAATATCTCGGAAACCGTGCATCCTAGGGCCTTGAAACCTGGTTTTCCACATCTCATAGGGACCTCGACTTTTGTTCCTTGCGTCGGAACCGGTTGGAAATCAAAATGTTTTCTTTCCCTTCCCAGTGAACGCGGTTTTACGCCGTCGTCGGCAGGCACAATCTCACAAAAATCCTCTGGAAATGCAATTTCACCTGATGTGGCAAACATTTGGAAACGTCTGGAAGGCTACCTATCTTCACCTTCCCCTCTCAGGTCCATTTGCCTCTCATACATTTTTGCCACAAACATATTTTGACTTTTGTTGAAATCCAGAGGAAGGGGCGGGTGTCGAAATATCACGTAGCCAGTAATGTCCCTGGTAAGTATGCAAAATTTGGTGCAGATTGGTGAAACGGTGTGGAATTGTATGAGGAACAACACTTTTCTAAGCCACAAAAAAACTTTTACTTTTGGTGAAATCTGGTGAAAGCGGTGGGGTGTGCAAATGTCACGTAGCCAGTAATGTCCGCCGAGTCCTAACAGGTAACTATGCAAAATGTGGTACAGATTGGTGAAACGGTGGGGAATTGCATCAGGAACAACGCTTCGCTAAGCCACAAACACATTTTGACTTTTGGTGAAATCCGGGGAAAGTTTTGGGTTGTCCTAATGTCATGTAGCCAGTGATGTCCAGGGGGTCATGATATGATATTATATGGCATTTATAACGCACCTATACACAAGAGTTTCAAGGCGTGATGTGGCAATGGAGGGGGAACAGAGGGAGGACAAAGACAACGATCCTACTAGGCCACGTGTCATTCAGATCGCGCAAGTGCATTGGAAGGGGGAAAGGGGCCAAGGGGGAGTGGACAGTGCAGTACAAGGGATAATAGAATAAATAAATAAATAAATAAGTAAAAGTACAGCCAGCTGGTGGTAAGTGCAGACATCAGGTAGGAAGTGCTATTAGTGGGTCTGAAGGGATACAGAAGATAGTCCCCAAGTGTGGGGGTTGTCCGGAAGGCAGTGCAGGTGTGTGACTGGTGGTGGAGGGGACCTGGGCCTGAGATCACAGGATGGCCATGTAACCAGTGCAGTTTCAGTTGCAGCCAGGAATTCAGCAGGGGAGAGGAGGAGAAAAAGCAGAAACAAATAGAAAGGTTTTGAGGTGCTTCGGGAACTGGAGATGATTCTCCTCACGTTTCAGTGAGGCAGGGCGGCGGTAACAGAGGGAGGCCCCATCCGAAGATAGGGATCTACCACCAACTCGTTGCTTGGAGAGGCGATTGACCCTCAGGGAGTTGGAGGTGGATGAGCTCGAGAAGGAAGATATTTTAGAAGAGAGAGTTGAAGGTATTGAGGCCCCAGGCCCCAGAAGGCCTTGTGGACAATGCAGAGGGTTTTGAACTTAATCCTCGCAGCCACTCGGAGCCAGTGCAGAGATTTCAGTCCTGGAGAGATACGATCACTGGGCTTGAGGCCAAGGACAAGTCTTGCAGTCCTGTTTTGGATGAGTTGCAGAGGTATGAGAGTAGAAGAAGACAGATTTAGAAAGAGGATGTTGCAATAGTCCAGCCTAGAGAGTACCAGAGCTCTGGAGACAGTGACCTTCTGGGGGAAGGAGAGGAAAGGAAGAATACCTCTGAGAAGGTGCAACTGGTAGTGTGACTTCTTAGAGACGTCGGAGATGTGAGGAGAGAAGGAGAGTGTGGAGTCGAAGATTACCCTAAGGTTTTTTGCCTCATAGGTGGGAGCAGGAAGAGGGCCAAGAGAGGCTGGCCAGAGAGTGACAGGAAAGGAAAGAGCAGGTGTGGCGATGAGGAGAATCTCAGCCTTACTGGCATTAAGGCGGAGATCATTGGCGGCACACCACTCTTGGATGGCGGACAGACAGTTAGAGATGAGAGAGGGAGAAGAGGTAGCTGAAGGTAGACTTAAAATTAGCTGGGTGTCATCCGCATAGCACTGGAAGTTGGGGCAGAGCGCGGCAATGCAGTTGGCAAGCAGTGCCAGGTATTGGTTGAACATCCAGGGAGAGAGGTTAGACCCCTGGGGAACACCACAGTTAGAGATAGAGATAGAGGAGAGGAAGGCCCAAGTTGAATCTGGGAGGGTCGATCAGAGAGAAAAGAAGTCAGCCACACCAGGGCCTGACTGGTGATACCCAGGTTATCACGGAGACGGTTGAGCAGGATGGCATGGTTGACCGTATCAAAGGCAGAAGAGAGATCAAATAAGATGAGGACACAGGGGGTGTTGGAATCATGGTTGGAGAGCAGGTTTTCACGGATGTTCAGGAGTGCAGTTTCTGTGCTTCTGGCAGCTCTGAAGCCAGACTGGTGGATCATGGAGACAACCTACAGATTCAGTGTGAAGGTTAAGCTGGGAGATGGCCAGCTTTTCCAAGAGTTTGCCCAGGAAAGGAGTGATGGAGATTGGGCGATAGTTAGCAGAGCAGGAAGGGTCGGCAGAGGGTTTCTTAAGAAGAGGGTGCACAAGGGAGTGCTTCAGAGGGGAAGGAAGCCTCCAGTGGCGAAGGAGTGGTTGCAGAAGTTGGCCGGAGCAGGAGCCAGGGAGTCAATGTGTTCCTTGATGGATTTGGAGGAGCAGGGATGAAACTGTTTTGATGAGACTTTCATAGATCGGACCTAGAAATCTTGTCTGGGGAGAACAGGTAGCTATGCAAAATGTGGTGCAGATTAGTGAAACGGGGTGGAATTGTAGGGTGGATATGTATAAGGAACAACGCTTCGCTAAACCACAAATCCACAATTCTTTTTAAACTTTTGGCGAAATCCCATGAAAGGGGTGGGGTGCCCAAATGTCATGTTGCCAGTAATGACTGGAGGGTCCTAACAGGTCACTACGCAAAATTTGGTACAGACTGGTGAAACGGTGTGGAGTTGTTTAACGAAAAACGCTTTGCGCCAGCCTCACCCACACCCAACTTTTGACTTTTATATATAAAAGTCAAACGTTGTGTGTGGCTTAGACATGTGCACACAGCCAGTTGAAATGAAAAGCAATGAAAGTTTGTGGATTGAAAATCAATGCATTAAAGTTGTCATTTGGTGATGGTATTAAATATAAGAATACACAATTCTAAAAATCCCCATTGTAGGGGGACTGCATGGGGGGGGCTGTAAAACAGTGAGATTGCCCCTACCGAGCACTAGCTGACAACTTCTACGAGTGAAAGGTATGTCCAGGGATGGGCTTCTGTGCCACTATTTCATCATGTGTCAAAACAGAGTATTTGGGTTTTGGTGCAGGCCATGTTCAGGCCTGTGCTCAGGAGAGTGTTGCTAAGATTGCAGTATTTCTTGAAAAGCCACTTATATGAGCACAAGTCTGGGAGTTAGTCTGGGGATGTGAGGCCAGAATAGAGAACTGCTCGCGTGTTCAGAGGAGCACGCCTATCGGTGCGCACACACACACGGTGTGCATGAGGTCATTAGAGTGCCACGCGATGTAGCTACCACATGGCTTGTATTAAAAAGTACACTGAGGAATTTAGCTGGTGGGAAATGGGTGCAGTCCCTTCAGTGCTCTGGGCGTTTACAGAGTAGTTCGGTTTTGAGTAGGCTGATCTGGATAGCTCCTCACGTTTGCCTAGTGCCGAGACATTTGCCTCTTTGTGTGTGGCATATATAGGGGAAGGGCTTCGCCTAGCAACATATTGTTGAATGTATAAAGCAAGAACACACGTTTGGTGCGTGGCCGAGCACTCCACATGGCTTTCGTTTGAGCTGGCTGGTGGTTGTAGATATGTGTGGTATGCGTTTAGCAGTGGGGCAATCCAGGGCAAACAGGGCTTCTAGGGAGTAATGAGGGTTAACGAGAGATGTCAAAGGGGGCGTGCATTAGGATGCAGGGGTCTTGGTGGAGTGTTTGCTTGCCAGTGGTGTCCCCAGGAATCAAATTTAGGAGAGGCACTCAGGGGGCTAAAGAGAAAAGTAGGGGGGAGGGCACAGACAAAAGTGTGGGGGGGGTGCCTATGAAAGGTAATGTGTGACTTCACAAGCACTCCTGCAGAGAGGCTTTTGCCCACGCCAACTACCCACACCCCACTGTACCTCCCACCCATCAGAATGCAGGCACAAAACCATTCAGTGACTAATGGCCCATCTTTAGCAGTTTCTTGGCTACATTCTGATGGGAGGGGCTGCAAGCTGCTCTGCACACTATGGAGGTCGCTGTGCAGAAGCTGGGCAGGAACACCTGAGAAGTGGCTCGTGCTCATGTTCATACCAAGATCACTGCTAGCTTTGAGACAAAAGTACAAGTATTTGCTGTGTAATATGCAGACATTTGCCTTGGTGAGTGTCACAAATAACACCACGAACAGAGAACACAGTCACTGCACACCTTAGGTAGGGGGAGCCCAGGATTTCAGAGGGGGCCCCGGCCTCCTAGCCCCCTCCCCCCACCCCCTAGCAACCCCACAAGCATTGGTAAAGTTATTCTCTGAGGAGGGCTACGCCCCTTTCTGATCCGGAAGAGGAAGGAAGAAAGTGCCACGCTTAGTGGGGTGAAGTTCCAACGTCATATGCTTTGGCTGTGTGGAGACTCCTGGCGACATTGCTTTGGTTGTGGGGAGATGCCTGTAGCTTGAGACCTTGCTGCTACTCTGAATATCTAAGACTTTATATATATATAAAGATCGAGATTTCGAAGGTTGTTGTACTTGTGCAGGGTACCTGCACAACTTGGCGAAAGCCCAGAGCCTTCATGAATTGCCAGCTGACCACATGATCCACAATAATGGGTCCAGGGAAACGTTCTGAGAATTCCCAGGATGCGTCCTTGCCTCTTACTATACGGCTGGTGTATTCTGTGGCCTAGCTTAGATCAGATCCCATAGGACGTGCTCCGGAAACAATGTGGACCACAATGGCTGCATTGGAACGTCCTGTCCGATCTCTAGAGCCATGTGTCAGCTTCTTCCTGGCCTAAACTTGATATTCATAAAATTACTTTTTGAAAATACTTCATGAAACTAAAGTAATAGCACACCAGTATTTGGTAAACCGGATTTACAGATGTTTTCAGCCATATTTTCCTTAAATTGACAAAAGAAAGACTCACTGGACACACCCTGGTGTTTCTAGACTGCCTGGATGGTTACTCCCTAACGTGTTCAAACAGTGCAATGCACTTGAAGCATTAGTGTTGACCCATAGAAACACATATGAAAATGAACTTTTATAAATAAATAAATAATCTGCAGATTATTTAATAAAATGTTATGGCCAATGCCCTTTTAATGTTACATGATGTTGAAAAACGAAACTAAGCATGGCTCCTATGTTTTCCCAGTTACATGCATGCGAGCGGGCTGCCCCTTCTACACGCCTGGGCAACATAGGTAGGCAAAGAGCATGCGTGCCGACACACAAACAGCAGGGAGTTATGCTAATAGTGTGAAATCGATGTTCTTTTTTTAATGGTATTTATTCTTGCAAATAAAATGGCTTTTATGCGTTAAGTGTCTTCGGCTTTATATTTTAAAGGAATGCAGATAATGATGGCAGAAAGGCTTCAGAATCCCTGGCAGGGTAAACAAGACGCCGGAGCCACCGGGGAATCGAATCTGCATGGAGAATTGCGCACAAATGTGTGCCACAGTATCCATTGAAAGGGAAGTGTGTTTGCATGAATCTTGTTTGCATACAGATATCTGATGCATGGAATGAAACGCACAGGAAATCAGGTGGGCTTTAGGGCGCATTATCAGGTTAATTGATGTTCCAGGTATTGGAGTTCATGAGTAGTATATGTTATATATAATTGTGTGATCTGGGTTATGATGTTATTAGTTGGAATTATTATTATTATTATTATCATGGTATTTATTGAGGGTGGACCTGGCTTCGAAAAGCAACGCAAATACAGATACACAAACGAGCGCTTTACCGAGCGCTTTACAGAGGTATGCAACAATACAGATACACAACCGAGCGCTTTACCAAGCGCTTTACAGAGGTATGCAACAATACAGATACACAACCGAGCGCTTTGCTATGTGCTTTACAGAGGTGTAGAACAATACAGATAGACAACCAAGCGCTTTACAGAGGTATGCAACAATACAGATACACAACCGAGCGATTTACAGAGGTATGCAACAATACAGATACACAACCGAGCGCTTTACCGAGCGCTTTACAGAGGTGTAGAACAATACAGATAGACAACCAAGCGCTTTACAGAGGTATGCAACAATACAGATACACAACCGAGCGCTTTACCGAGCGCTTTACAGAGGTGTAGAACAATACAGATAGACAACCAAGCGCTTTACAGAGGTATGCAACAATACAGATACACAACCGAGCGATTTACAGTGTGCTTTACAGAGGTGTAGAACAATAAAGAAAGACAACAGAGAGCTTTACAGAGGTATGCAACAATACAGATACACAACCGAGCGCTTTACAGAGGTATGCAACAATACAGATACACAACCGAGCGCTTTACAGAGGTATACAACAATACAGATACACAACCGAGCGCTTTGCTGTGTGCTTTACAGAGGTGTAGGACAATACAGATAGACAACAGAGAGCTTTACAGAGGTATGCAACAATACAGATACACAGCCGAGCGCTTTACAGAGGTATGCAACAATACAGATACACAACCGAGCGCTTTGCTGTGTGCTTTACAGAGGTGTAGAACAATACAGATAGACAACCGAGCGCTTTACAGAGGTATGCAACAGTACAGATACACAACCGAGCGCTTTGCTGTGTGCTTTACAGAGGTGTAGAACAATACAGATAGACAACCGAGAGCTTTACAGAGGTATGCAACAATACAGATACACAACCGAGCGCTTTACAGAGGTGTAGAACAATACAGATAGACAACCGAGCGCTTTACAGAGGTATGCAACAATACAGATACACAACCGAGCGATTTACAGTGTGCTTTACAGAGGTGTAGAACAATAAAGAAAGACAACAGAGAGCTTTACAGAGGTATGCAACAATACAGATACACAACCGAGCGCTTTACAGAGGTATGCAACAATACAGATACACAACCGAGCGCTTTGCTGTGTGCTTTACAGAGGTGTAGAACAATACAGATAGACAACAGAGAGCTTTACAGAGGTATGCAACAATACAGATACACAACCGAGCGCTTTACAGAGGTATGCAACAATACAGATACACAACCGAGCGCTTTACAGAGGTATGCAACAATACAGATACACAACCGAGCGCTTTGCTGTGTGCTTTACAGAGGTGTAGGACAATACAGATAGACAACAGAGAGCTTTACAGAGGTATGCAACAATACAGATACACAGCCAAGCGCTTTACAGAGGTATGCAACAATACAGATACACAACCGAGCGCTTTACAGAGGTATGCAACAATACAGATACACAACCGAGCGCTTTACAGAGGTATGCAACAATACAGATACACAACCGAGCGCTTTGCCGTGTGCTTTACAGAGGTGTAGAACAATACAGATAGACAACAGAGAGCTTTACAGAGGTATGCAACAATACAGATACACAACCGAGCGCTTTGCTGTGTGCTTTACAGAGGTGTAGAACAATACAGATAGACAACCGAGCGCTTTACAGAGGTATGCAACAGTACAGATACACAACCGAGCGCTTTGCTGTGTGCTTTACAGAGGTGTAGAACAATACAGATAGACAACCGAGCGCTTTACAGAGGTATGCAACAATACAGATACACAACCGAGCGCTTTGCTGTGTGCTTTACAGAGGTGTAGAACAATACAGATAGACAACCGAGCGCTTTACAGAGGTATGCAACAGTACAGATACACAACCGAGCGCTTTGCTGTGTGCTTTACAGAGGTGTAGAACAATACTGATAGACAACCGAGCGCTTTACAGAGGTATGCAACAATACAGATACACAACCGAGCGCTTTGCTGTGTGCTTTACAGAGGTGTAGAACAATACAGATAGACAACCGAGCGCTTTACAGAGGTATGCAACAGTACAGATACACAAGCGAGCGCTTTGCTGTGTGCTTTACAGAGGTGTAGAACAATACAGATAGACAACCGAGCGCTTTACAGAGGTATGCAACAATACAGATACACAACCGAGCGCTTTGCTGTGTGCTTTACAGAGGTGTAGAACAATACAGATAGACAACAGAGAGCTTTACAGAGGTATGCAACAATACAGATACACAACCGAGCGCTTTACAGAGGTGTAGAACAATACAGATAGACAACCAAGCGCTTTACAGAGGTATGCAACAATACAGATACACAACCGAGCGATTTACAGTGTGCTTTACAGAGGTGTAGAACAATAAAGAAAGACAACAGAGAGCTTTACAGAGGTATGCAACAATACAGATACACAACCGAGCGCTTTACAGAGGTATGCAACAATACAGATACACAACCGAGCGCTTTGCTGTGTGCTTTACAGAGGTGTAGAACAATACAGATAGACAACAGAGAGCTTTACAGAGGTGTAGAACAATACAGATAGACAACCGAGCGCTTTACAGAGGTATGCAACAATACAGATACACAACCGAGCGCTTTGCTGTGTGCTTTACAGAGGTGTAGAACAATACAGATAGACAACCGAGCGCTTTACAGAGGTATGCAACAGTACAGATACACAACCGAGCGCTTTGCTGTGTGCTTTACAGAGGTGTAGAACAATACAGATAGACAACCGAGCGCTTTACAGAGGTATGCAACAATACAGATACACAACCGAGCGCTTTGCTGTGTGCTTTACAGAGGTGTAGAACAATACAGATAGACAACCGAGCGCTTTACAGAGGTATGCAACAGTACAGATACACAACCGAGCGCTTTGCTGTGTGCTTTACAGAGGTGTAGAACAATACAGATAGACAACCGAGCGCTTTACAGAGGTATGCAACAATACAGATACACAACCGAGCGCTTTGCTGTGTGCTTTACAGAGGTGTAGAACAATACAGATAGACAACAGAGAGCTTTACAGAGGTATGCAACAATACAGATACACAACCGAGCGCTTTACAGAGGTGTAGAACAATACAGATAGACAACCAAGCGCTTTACAGAGGTATGCAACAATACAGATACACAACCGAGCGATTTACAGTGTGCTTTACAGAGGTGTAGAACAATAAAGAAAGACAACAGAGAGCTTTACAGAGGTATGCAACAATACAGATACACAACCGAGCGCTTTACAGAGGTATGCAACAATACAGATACACAACCGAGCGCTTTGCTGTGTGCTTTACAGAGGTGTAGAACAATACAGATAGACAACAGAGAGCTTTACAGAGGTATGCAACAATACAGATACACAACCGAGCGCTTTACAGAGGTATGCAACAATACAGATACACAACCGAGCGCTTTACAGAGGTATGCAACAATACAGATACACAACCGAGCGCTTTGCTGTGTGCTTTACAGAGGTGTAGGACAATACAGATAGACAACAGAGAGCTTTACAGAGGTATGCAACAATACAGATACACAGCCGAGCGCTTTACAGAGGTATGCAACAATACAGATACACAACCGAGCGCTTTACAGAGGTATGCAACAATACAGATACACAACCGAGCGCTTTACAGAGGTATGCAACAATACAGATACACAACCGAGCGCTTTGCCGTGTGCTTTACAGAGGTGTAGAACAATACAGATAGACAACAGAGAGCTTTACAGAGGTATGCAACAATACAGATACACAACCGAGCGCTTTACAGAGGTATGCAAAAATACAGATACACAACCGAGCGCTTTGCCGTGTGCTTTACAGAGGTGTAGAACAATACAGATAGACAACAGAGAGCTTTACAGAGGTATGCAACAATACAGATACACAGCCGAGCGCTTTACAGAGGTATGCAACAATACAGATACACAACCGAGCGCTTTGCCGTGTGCTTTACAGAGGTGTAGAACAATACAGATAGACTACCAAGCGCTTTACAGAGGTATGCAACAGTACAGATACACAACCAAGCGCCTTTACTGAGCACTTTACAGAGGTGTAGAACAACAGATAGACAACAGAGAGCTTTACAGAGGTATGCAACAATACAGATACACAGCCGAGCGCTTTACAGAGGTATGCAACAATACAGATACACAACCGAGCGCTTTGCCGTGTGCTTTACAGAGGTGTAGAACAATACAGATGGACAACCGAGCGCTTTACAGAGGTATGCAACAGTATAGATACACAACCGAGCGCTTTGCCGTGTGCTTTACAGAGGTGTAGAACAATACAGATACACAGCCGAGCGCTTTACAGAGGTATGCAACAGTTCAGATACACAACCGATCCCTTTACTGAGCGCTTTACAGAGGTGTAGAACAATAAAGATAGACATTGGAGCACTTTACAGAGGCATACAACAGTACAGATACATAACAGAGCGCTTTTCAGAGATAACAACAGAACAAATAAACAGTGGGGGGATACCGAGGGGCACAGAGGAGGGTTACAGCTGTATCGGGTGGCGGCAGGAAAGGGGCAGGTGGCTCATAGCGAGTCATGTGGCGCAAGGGGAGATGTGATGGCTAGGTGTTGAGGTGTCTGAAAGCACATTGCGATACAAACTTTGTAATTAATCAGAATTAGTAACTGACGAGTGTTGTAAAAAAATGAAACAAACGCACCGATTGGTGCATTTGGGAGCCTTACCCTATGGTAAGCCTGCACACGTTGCTGCGTGTCCCTCGTGCCGGTCTTCCTTTTTTTGGTTTTCTACTGGCCACCATGGAAAAGGAGATGGGACTACATGGTGGCCATTTTGTTTGTTCACTATGGCCGCCACAGAAAGGCAGAATGGACTACGTTTCCCAGTCTGTGTCTTGCAACTGAAAAAAAACACCATTAGTACCCCGGTATTACAGTTTGTGACACTGCTAACTGGCAATATGGGGGCAGTTGCTGAGGGCCACCCGGAGGCTCAAGATCCCTTCCATTTGAAAAGGTTGAAAAGCCCTGATGCCGTCCCTGGATCTTGCACACACACGGGTTAAGTGCAGGGCAGTATCACAAACCATTTCTGAGTTGATGGTGTGCTGCATGCGCTTGTTATGCAACATCTGCTGTGTGCCCTGGGTGTAGAAGGGCCATTTGTGTACAGTCCAAGCCGCCAACCACGTTGGATAAGCCAGCAATGGCATAACATATAGATTACAGAATATCTATGGCAACAGGATCAATGGGAAAGGCAAGATCATGCATCAGTCGCATTATAGTGTTAAACTGGCCAGGAATGGAGGAAAATAAGGGGTGGGCAATGCCATGTGCCAGTGCCACAATTTGTTGGAAAGTGACATCGTCACAGAAGTGGCAGACTGTGAGAAGCTTCAGCAGGGGGGTGGATGTTATGATGCTGCTTTTGAGCTCTAGGTCATCACCTATGTCTGCCTGGAGGGAGGAAACTGTGGGCAGGTCCAGGCCGTAGGTAGCAGGATCCTGCTGGTGTGAGAGATCTTTGTTGTGTATGCCCTTCACACTCTGTCCCCCCTCCTGATCTGACACTGCTGCTGTGGGGGCTGCTTGGCAGGCTGGTGAGGCATGTGTTGGAGTGGGGCTGCAGTGCAGGGTAACCAGATCCCTGCTGGAAGGGCTTTGCAGGGCAGACTGATGGGTTACCTGCTTGGGAGGCTGAAGGGCAGGCTGATGGGTTACCTGCTTGGGAGGTTGCAGGGCAGGCTAATGGGTTACCTCCTTGCGAGGCTGCAGGGCAGGCTGATGGGTTACCTGCTTGCGAGGCTGCAGGGCAGGCTGATGGGTTACCTGCTTGGGAGGTTGCAGGGCAGGCTGATGGGTTACCTGCTTGGGAGGCTGCGGGGCAGGCTGATGGGTTACCTGCTTGGGAGGTTGCAGGGCAGGCTGATGGGTTACCTCCTTGAGAGGCTGCAGGGCAGGTTGATGGGATACCTGTTTGGTTGGCTACAGGACAGGCTGATGGTTTACCTGCTTGTGAGGCTGCCAGGCAGGCTGATGGGTTACCTGCTTGGGAGGCTGCGGGTCAGGCTGATGGGTTACCTGCTTGGGAGGCTGCGGGGCAGGCTGATGGATTACCTGCTTGGGAGGCTGCGGGGCAGGCTGATGGATTACCTGCTTGGGAGGCTGCCGGGCAGGCTGATGGGTTACCTGTTTGGTAGGCTGAAGGTCAGGCTGATGGGTTACCTGCTTGTGAGGCTGCCAGGCAGGCTGATGGGTTACCTGCTTGGGAGGCTGCAGGGCAGGCTGATGGGTTACCTGTTTGGTAGGCTGAAGGTCAGGCTGATGGGTTACATGCTTGGGAGGCTGCGGGGCAGGCTGATGGGTTACCTGTTTGGGAGGCTGCAGGGCAGGCTGATGGGTTACCTGCTTGGGAGGTTACAGGGCAGGCTGATGGGTTACCTGCTTGGACGGCTACAGGGCAGGCTGATGGGTTACCTGCTTGGGAGGCTGCGGGGCAGGCTGATGGGTTACCTGCTTGGGAGGCTGCCGGGCAGGCTGATGGGTTACCTGCTTGGGAGGCTGTGGGGCAGGCTGATGGGTTACCTGCTTGGGAGGCTGCAGAGCAGACTGAGGGTTACCTGTTTGGGAGGCTGCAGGGCAGGCTGGTAGGTTACCTGCTTGGGAGGCTGTGGGGCAGACTGATGGGTTACCTGCTTGGGAGGCTGCGGGGCAGGCTGATGGGTTACCTGTTTGGTAGGCTGAAGGTCAGGCTGATGGGTTACCTGCTTGGGAGGCTGCGGGGCAGGCTGATGGGTTACCTGTTTGGGAGGCTGCAGGGCAGGCTGATGGGTTACCTGCTTGGGAGGTTACAGGGCAGGCTGATGGGTTACCTGCTTGGACGGCTACAGGGCAGGCTGATGGGTTACCTGCTTGGGAGGCTGTGGGGCAGGCTGATGGGTTACCTGCTTGGGAGGCTGCCGGGCAGGCTGATGGGTTACCTGCTTGGGAGGCTGTGGGGCAGGCTGATGGGTTACCTGCTTGGGAGGCTGAAGGTCAGGCTGATGGGTTACCTGCTTGTGAGGCTGCCAGGCAGGCTGATGGGTTACCTGCTTGGGAGGCTGCGGGGCAGGCTGATGGGTTACCTGTTTGGTAGGCTGAAGGTCAGGCTGATGGGTTACCTGCTTGGGAGGCTGCGGGGCAGGCTGATGGGTTACCTGTTTGGGAGGCTGCGGGGCAGGCTGATGGGTTACCTGCTTGGGAGGTTACAGGGCAGGCTGATGGGTTACCTGCTTGGACGGCTACAGGGCAGGCTGATGGGTTACCTGCTTGGGAGGCTGCGGGGCAGGCTGATGGGTTACCTGCTTGGGAGGCTGCCGGGCAGGCTGATGGGTTACCTGCTTGGGAGGTTGCAGAGCAGACTGAGGGTTACCTGTTTGGGAGGCTGCAGGGCAGGCTGGTAGGTTACCTGCTTGGGAGGCTGTGGGGCAGACTGATGGGTTACCTGCTTGGGAGGCTGCGGGGCAGGCTGATGGGTTACCTGTTTGGTAGGCTGAAGGTCAGGCTGATGGGTTACCTGCTTGGGAGGCTGCGGGGCAGGCTGATGGGTTACCTGTTTGGGAGGCTGCAGGGCAGGCTGATGGGTTACCTGCTTGGGAGGTTACAGGGCAGGCTGATGGGTTACCTGCTTGTGAGGTTACAGGGCAGGCTGATGGGTTACCTGCTTGGACGGCTACAGGGCAGACTGATGGGTTACCTGCTTGGGAGGCTGCGGGGCAGGCTGATGGGTTACCTGTTTGGTAGGCTGAAGGTCAGGCTGATGGGTTACCTGCTTGGGAGGCTGCGGGGAGGCTGATGGGTTACCTGTTTGGGAGGCTGCAGGGCAGGCTGGTAGGTTACCTGCTTGGGAGGCTGTGGGGCAGACTGATGGGTTACCTGCTTGGGAGGCTGCGGGGCAGGCTGATGGGTTACCTGTTTGGTAGGCTGAAGGTCAGGCTGATGGGTTACCTGCTTGGGAGGCTGCGGGGAGGCTGATGGGTTACCTGTTTGGGAGGCTGCAGGGCAGGCTGATGGGTTACCTGCTTGGGAGGTTACAGGGCAGGCTGATGGGTTACCTGCTTGGACGGCTACAGGGCAGGCTGATGGGTTACCTGCTTGGGAGGCTGCCGGGCAGGCTGATGGGTTACCTGCTTGGGAGGCTACTGGGCAGGCTGATGGGTTACCTGCTTGGGAGGCTGCAGGGCAGGTTGTTGGGTTACCTGCTTTGGAGGCTGCGGGGCAAACTGATGGGTTACTTGCTTGGGAGGCTGCGGGGCAGGCTCATGGGTTACCTGCTTGGGATGCTGCGGGGCAGGCTGGTGGGTTACCTGCTTGGGATGCTGTGGGGCAGGCTGATGGGTTACCTGCTTGGGAGGCTGAGGGACAGGCTGATGGGTTACCTGCTTGGGAGGCTGCAGGGCAGGCTGATGGGTTACCTGCTTGGGAGGCTGAGGGACAGGCTGATGGGTTACCTTCTTAGGAGGCTGCGGGGCAGGCTGATGGGTTACCTGCTTGGGAGGCTGAGGGACAGGCTGATGGGTTACCTTCTTAGGAGGCTGCGGGGCAGGCTGATGGGTTACTTGCTTGGGAGGCTGCGGGGCAGGCTCATGGGTTACCTGCTTGGGATGCTGCGGGGCAGGCTTATGGGTTACCTGCTTGGGATGCTGCGGGGCAGGCTGATGGGTTACCTGCTTGGGAGGCTGAGGGACAGGCTGATGGGTTACCTGCTTGGGAGGCTGAGGGACAGGCTGATGGGTTACCTTCTTAGGAGGCTGCGGGCAGGCTGATGGGTTACCTGCTTGGGAGGCTGAGGGACAGGCTGATGGGTTACCTTCTTAGGAGGCTGCGGGGCAGGCTGATGGGTTACCTGCTTGGGAGGCTGCAGGGCAGGCTGATGGGTTACCTGCTTGGGAGGCTGTAGGGCAGGCTGATGGGGTACCTGCTTGGGAGGCTGCGGGGCAGGCTAATAGGTTACCTGCTTGGGAGGCTGATGGGTTACCTGCTTGGGAGGCTGCAGGGCAGACTGATGGGTTACCTGCTTGGGAGGCTGTAGGGCAGGCTGATGGGGTACCTGCTTGGGAGGCTGCAGGGCAGGCTGATGAGCAGCCTTCTATGGGGTAGCTGCTGCGGGTCCAACTAGGAAGCTGCCAGAAATGAATGAATTCAACACATTGCAAGTGAGTAGGAGTGCTGCTCCATCCATGGTGTTGAGTGGTACAGACTGTGGTCATTTTCAGCATTTTCTGCTGGCCCATCCCCTTGTTGGTTGATAAGTCTATGTGTGGCCTGAAGTGGTAGAAGTGCACCCATAAAGTAGTGGAACTGTGACTCCGGCGGCGGACATAGTAGGAAGGAAGGGAGCAACCAATGTGCAACACATTTTTCAAGGGTTGCAGTCATGCTGGTTGAAACAGCGATTGCGTTGAAATGGGTTTCACTTTAGCTGTAACTGGTGGTAGAGTAGAATGGTGAAAATGGTTGCAAAACGTAGTGGAGCAGTTAAAAGTAAAAAAATAAAAGTAGTGGAACACTGCTCCCGACCGTTACCGCTCACTTCAACCACTGGTGGCCTTGTTAGGCTGGCTGCTGTGGGTTGCACAGCTGATTTGCGCCTGGTATGTGACTACCCATCCCTGCTTTCTCCTCCTCAGGGCACATGCTAATTCAATGAGTACAGTCAGGTGGCGAAACCCATAGGTCGATTTTCGCATGTAAAATCTGTGCATGCACATGACCGGAGTATGGACGGTCTTCCTGTGCATGCTTCAGGACTACAGATCTGCATCCACCGAACATCGCTAGCCCTCTGCAATCTATGACCCCAACACACCCAGGACATTTAATTAGGGAGTACTCGGCTTCCTCAAGCGTTGGGATAGATAGCGGTACGCAGTGTTGATGACCTGCGGCGGTCCCTAGTGGGCGGAAGGAAAACCCACCCAAACCTACTGAAACCCATTATAGCTGCGGTTCATTGCCTACTTTTAGCAATCATACAATCTTACTACCTGGGGTTTGCGAAGCTCCTTCTATCCCTAATGCTCTTGAGGTTGCGGGAATTTCATAACAAGACCTACTGCCAATCCACGCGGTCATAGAGATACACGCACCTAGATTCGAATCCAGTATTGTGTAACACTGAGCCGAGCCCCGACCCCCATTGACATCCAAGTTCAGGGGAATCGTTTTGAACACACTCTTACTACCAGCACCCGGGAATCACACCTGTTCATTACAGGAGCGGCGTCCCACTGCTCCCCCAGTGAGGGTGGCACTACCTGCCTGTCAAAAACCTCTCCTCCTCCTTCCATCCTTCACGGCACATATCAAATGTAAACCCACATAGCCCCCTATTCGACCTGAGTCCCCCTCCTCCTGAACTGCTGGCGCTCCAGGTGAACCTGTCGAGCGCTAGCGGTTAGTGAGGAACCTGTGGTAGTGATTCCCTGCAGCTACGCGACATCAAGGACAATAGGTAAGACGCGCTTAGCGAGTGTATTGCTGCGCTCCGGCGACTGAAGTGGTCAGCTCTGATGCCAGGGGTCAGAGGCAGAGCTGGACAGTCAAAACCAAGAATCCAAGTCAAAGCTCAAGTAGGCCAAATTGAAAAGTGCTGGGGTCGGAGTCGACGAGAGGAGAGTCAGTCACCCCCCCCTACTGGTTGAACATACAGTAGAAACAATACCACCCACAATGTCGTCAGATAAGGAGGAACTTCTGAACTGTCTGAAGGGAATGGAAGCCCGACTTACGAACTCGTTCCACAACCAGCTGGAACAGATGAAAGAAGAATTGAAATCCTCCCTCCTGGAAGTAAGCAGAGAAATGACGTACCTGGGAAATAGAGTAGATATAGTCGAAAATGGCTTATCAACTGTTGCAGAAGAATCTATCCAGAACAGTGTCCTCCTGGAACAACTGGCCAGCGAACAACCAATTTAGAACTACAGGCAGAAGACCTTGAAAACCGCTCAAGAAGTTCCAACATCAGGGTCAAAGGGCTCCCCGAAACGATCCAGGACTGTGACCTTAAAGATACAATGCAACTGTGCTTCAGCAGCCTTCTGCTGGAAATTCAATCAGACCAAATCGGCATTGATCGTATACATCGAGGAGGCCAAAAACGGAATGACCCTGGTGCAAGACCCAGAGATGTACTAATAGCGGTAACGTCTTACTGTCAGAAAGAAGATATACTGAGGGCAGCAAGATTCCACAACGACCTCACAATCAATAGCTTCCACATCCAACTGTACCAAGACCTGGCACCTATCACGCTTCGCAAAAGAAGAATGATGCAGCCGATTACAAAAGTACTACAAGCAAAACAGATAAGATATAGATGGACTCACCCTTTCGGCCTTGAATTTACATGGGAGGGCAAACAGCGGAAGATCACTACTTGTGAGGAGGGTGGTGCAATCCTGCAGCTAGAAGATATCCAAGATCAACCGATTGCCCAAATACATCCCAATTCCCAAGACACAGCGAGTAAACCATGGGAATGGTTAATTGGGAAAAAGCGTAAATCCAAAAAAACAGAGAAGGCCAAAACCCAGCAACAGAGCCAGGAATGACAAGTTGTGGAAAGAAGTTCGCAGAAGCGACTAATCGGGGAACGTATAACAGCTGTATAATGATGAAGACCTACAACACATCAAAACATATGAAATCTACACAGAGGAGAGAGAAATGCACTCCTAGAAGGTGGGAGCTGAGCGGGAGGACCACTAGACAGCGAGAAGAGAAAAACGAACCAAGAACCACAGCAACAGCACGAACCCGAGTCCTAGGGCACCCAAAAGTATACGTTGAAAACACGGATATAGCCCAATCCAAGCCTACACCAGCGCAACCCCTCCTATACCAAAATGGCTGAGTCAAGAGTCATATCTCTGAATGTACGGGGCCTGAACTCACCAATAAAATGCCAAGCGATACTAAACAGGCTGAAATCAATGAAGACGGCGATTGGGCTTCTGCAGGAGACACATCTCCTCCCCAAAGACGAGAAGCGCATGGCCCGCCGGAACTTTCCACAACAATACTTCGCTTCAAGTGGAGAGAAAAAAAAGAGGGGTGGCCATACTAATTGGGAAAGCACTCAACTTTAAAAAACTACAAACTCGCAAAGACAAAGAGGGCAGATACTTGAGGCTCAAAGGGCTGATAAAAGGGAAATTGTGCACAATAATAGCAATCTATGCCCCAAATAGTCGTCAAGATATGTTCCTAACGGATCTGCTGGGCAGTCTTGGCAGCTGGTGTGAGGGCCAACTGATTGTGGGTGGAGGCCTCAACTGTGTTATGGCCCCGATGTTGGATAAGACTCTTCCCCCAACAACCACTGATCAGTATAACAGATAAGCTCTGGGTCGTTTCTACAGAGAATTAGGAGTGATTGAAACCTGGCGATTTTTCCATGGAGACCGGAGAGAGTACACCTACTACTGTCCACCTTGGTTATTCCAGGATAGATATGATCCTAATATCCACAAAATTAGTTCCGCAAATAACAGAAGTAGAAATTGGTGTGGAATACCACTCAGACCATGCACCAGTTATGGTGGGTGTTGACTGGGAGGTGGAAGGAAACAGTGCTAGACCACCTTGGAGATTAAATGAAATCCTCCTAAAAGACATTGCATTAAGAACTGATATGGTGACCGCCATCAACAACTACTTTAAAGAAAACGATAACGGAGAAACGGCCTGGGGAGTAATATGGGACGCAGGAAAATCAGTGATCAGGGGAGAATTCATGTCACAAGCCTCAGCATACCACCGCGAAAGGGCGCTAGTGACAAACCAACTAGAAAAAGAGGTGAAAGCTGCAGAGGCCCAACATAAGACTCGATGCTCTAGGAAATCCTTAAGAGCACTACAAAAAATCACAGCTCAACTGGAGAACCACATGGCGGACCAGGTGGCTCAGTCGCTACTAAAGACAAAACAATCCTACTACATACATGGGGGCAAGGCTAATAGATTCCTGGCAGCAAAACTGAGAAAACAAAAAACCCGGAACTACATAGTGCAGCTAAATGACTCCCATGGGAAATCCCACACAGCAGAGCTGGACAAGACGGAAATAATTAAACGATTTCACATGGAACTATTAAAGGGGGAAAATCTAGACCCAGCCCATCAACTTGCCTATATCAACTCTCTCCAACTGCCCCAAATTACAGAGACAGACAGAATCAATCTTGGGAAACCGATTACTGCCCAAGAAATTGGCGATGCTATTACAGCACTACCAGCAAATAAGACGCCAGGCCCGGACGGTTTTGGCAATGGATATTACAAGACATTCCGTACACAATTGCTAGGCCCGCTGTCAAAATTATTCAACACAATTAGGGAAGAGGGGAAGGTCACGCAAGATATGGGGAAGTCCATAACTATACTGCCGCTAAAACCAGGCAAAGATCCCAAAAACTGTGCAAGCTACCAGCCTATAGCACTGCTGAACACAGATGTAAAAATCTACACAAAAATTTTAGCAACTTGTCTAATGGATATCCTTCCAAATATAATACATGATGATCAAGCAGGGTTCATCGCAGACAGACGTACACAAGACAACGTCAGAAGGGCAGTGGACGTCATTGATGCTGGACGACGATCACAACAATAAGCAGCACTCAGATACCTGAGGGTTCGTAGCGCTATTTAAATGCCAAATTATTATTATTATTATTATTATTAACAATCATTTGCTGTGGCAGCTCTGGACGCCACCCGAGCCTTCGATAGCATGGACTATCTGAGCTTGATTTTGGAATGGTTTGGTTGCGGTCCGGAATTTACGAAAATGGTGCTTGCCAACTATCAGCATCCATCGACAAGCTTCAGGATCAATAGTCGGAGCACAGAATTTGTGGAGATCGAAAGGGGCACTCGACAGGGCTGCCCTCTCTCCCCTCTAATTTTCGCAATGGAAATGAACCATGTGCTATGCAGATCCGCCAAGACGTCAGTATCAAAGGAGTTACAATAGGTCAGGAAACCCACAAAATAACCCTATATGCGGATGACATCATGCTCTTTATGGGAGACCCAAAAAATACAATGCCCAGAGCTATAGCCCAGCTGGAGGACTTCAGACGAGTCTCGGGGTTCTCCATAAATTTCCCCAAATCGAAAGTTATGAACATAACGGCAAAGAGAGAAGACATCGAGACATTGGCGAGATCATTTCTGATGAGCTGGGTTGAAAGAAAACTGGAATATCTAGGAATTAACCTTGCCACCGATCCGCACAAATTATATCAGACAAACATAACGCCACTGTGGAAACAGCTACAGGAGGGCTTGCGCAGATGGGACTCCCAGGAGTTGTCATGGTTCGCCCGCATCACAGCGGTCAAAATGACCATTCTCCCCCGCCTCCTCTATGTGGTAAGCTCACTGCCAATGCCAATACCACCAGCCAAGATCCGACAATTACAAGATGCGATATTCAAATTTATATGGCATAATAAGAAACCTAGAATCCAGAAACGAATCCTAATGCGCACCCCACATTTGGGCGGTCTGGGACTTCTAAGAATTGACAGATACATTAGGGCGGCACAACTAGCACCAATGCTGCGATGGGCGAAACCAGAGGATCATAAAGGTTGGTGCAGAATCGAACAATCAGTCTCATGTCCCCCTAATAGCCCTCTTGAGCCTGAGCAAAGAAAACCGTAACAGCAGAGAAGCTCTACTAGAAATGACGAAATGGTCTTTACTAAGCTGGGACAAAGCCCGGAAAAAGAAACGCATTCCTGGTGGATTGGGCCCATATACGCTACTGATGGGCAATCCGTAATTCACACCGGGTCTCCAACGGGGATACAGGGTGGGCTGGTCAGGGGCAGAATCCATGCAACTGAAAGACTTGTACAAAGACGGCGCTCCACTGCTCTTCACAGATTGCCAGTTAAAATTCAACATAGGGGAAAACGAACGCTATAGATATGCGCAAATCAGGCACTGGATTACACACCCAATGGTGAAGAAAGTGGGCACGAGGACGCCATCAGGCCTAGAAATGTCGCTTCAAGAAGGCAATACCGCGAAAGGGTTCTCCAGACTCTACAAACTCCTCTCCAATGACCTGCCAACCGATCATCTCGCATACAAAACGAATTGGGAGAGAGATATGCAAGAGTCACTAACGGAGGAGGAATGGTACCAAATATGGGCACGTGCACACAGCACCTCCAGATGCACCACAATAAAGGAATCTGCGTACAAATTGTGCCTCAGATGGTATATGCCCCCGAACCGCATCCACAAAATTGCAAAGTCCTACTCACCAAACTGTTGGCGAAACTGCGGTGAGAAAGGAGACCTGTTCCACATGTGGTGGACGTGCCCTAAAGCAGTTGCCTACTGGAAGGAAATACTAAGCTACATAAAAGACATCTCAGGGGTGGATCTACCGAGATCTCCGAAGACAATCCTCTTAGGGGTCCCTATAGAAGGGAAATACGCGATGTCAGGAGCAACAGCTAAACTCATCACCCATCTACTATCAGCAGCTAGAATGACTCTCGCACAAAATTGGAAAAACAAAGAAGGTCCAATCTCAGCATGCTGGTGGGTTAAGATCTGGGGGGTGATGGCTATGGAGAAGATATGCGGCATCAACACCGGCAAATACCTAAGATTCCTAACTATATGGAATCCATTTCATGAACATGTACGGGACAGAGAAGCCCATTTCTTCAAACCTCGCCTGTTCCGAAACACACACGTAACCTGAACTCTCTCAAAAATAAAGATAAAGAGACGTCTGGTCAAGAAAGGGAAGAACACGGTTAAAAACCTGGACTCTGAAATATAAAATAATACTTGTAGGGGGGTTGAGAATTGTATAGAGATGGAGGGACTAATAAAAAGAAATGGTGGGGTAAGAGAGGAGGGATGAGAGAGGGAGGGAGAGAACTGGGGAACCTCTGGAGGTAATGCGAACTATAATGTTCTGTAAGACAAGAACTTGAGTAAAAGGTAGAACATAAGAGTCCAAGGTGCTCAAGAGCTATGCTGTAATAGCTTATATGCCCTGGGACCAAAAATAGTAATGGAAACTAGACCGAAATGGTAATGTCGGACTGAAAAACAGTCTTAGAATAGACTGTCACTAAGACACAACTCGATCCTATATAATGTATGTAAGTGAAACTGATTTTGTGTATATAAAGCTGGTTAAAAGCACCATTTCTTTTCGAAACAACACCAAAAAGAGAATGGCCTAAGCACTGGTGGTAATTAATTGAGTTGAACAGAGTTGTCATTTACAATGCCTTCAGAGGTAGTCCAAATTTATTAACGCTTCAGTAAAACATTGACGGTGAGATGTAGCAAGGAAGGCAATGTATCGTGAAGTTTTACAACGGGAACCTTAAGTTAGAACCCATTGCTGCGGGCAAAATACTTCCCGAAAGTACACCCTTTATGTTGCATATTCGATCTCAAGCCAAATCGGACTATGTAATAAGGTTGCCAAATGTAGTGGGGAGGATAATCGATTTTTGTTTATTAACTGTTCAATGGCTTTAGGAGATGACCTACTGTTGCTCTTATTCTTGTTGAGTGTACGTAGGAAGAACTCTATCGAACTGTTTCTTATCATTACTGCTCTATGTGATATAAATTGAAAATCTAATAAAATATTTGTTTATATAAAAAAAAAGGAGAAGAAAATTCTCTATCATAACGACCGTCCTTGCTAAAAACACAATTAAGCAAAAGACAAACCACCCACAGCCACTGCCAGCCTCAATTCTTTCACATTATAACCTACATCCCACTGCATGGTTCAGCCCTAAAAGGGAAAGTAAAACAAAAAAGCAGAGACAGACATATGTACACATCACCATCTTAACCTAATCAAGCCAGACGCTTTAAGGATTTTAATTACAGCAGTTGTAGCCCTAGTTTCCTCTGCACTCGTAATTCTTATAAAGAAGAAGACACCAGAATCCAGTAGAGCAAAATGACGTGTGAACCATCCCATGATTTGGGTTCTTACTATTTGGAGGGCTGGCAGAGCAACGCCACTGGTTCAGATTAATTCGATACCTTCCACCCATCACTTTTTTTGGTTTTAGTTTCTCTCCCTATGCGAGAGAGGGTATGCATACACATGGTTCCCTTGCTCGCTGCGCCATAGGGAACCAGGCGGCACCTCACTGAGGAGGCCCAACAAGGCCGAAACATGTCTGGGGTTGCTTGCGTTTCCATGCAGATGGGAACTGGCTTAGCAGTTCGGGTGGGCTGCTACCATTGGTGGCAGTACCTGATGATGTGCATATGGCTGGACCCCTTTTGTAATGCCGCAGACAGGCAAAAAAACGATGGTGTGGAAGGTTGCCCAGAGCAATGCCGGTGGGTTAAGATTCATTTGAAGATTTCCGCCCATCAGTTTTTTGGTTTCAGAACATAACAATAGGCTCACGATTCTGAATCACATCCTCATAAGTACACAGTGAACAACCTTTCCCACTCCCACTCCCTGGGATCTAATGGTACAAATCTCTCCAGTGGGGAGCAGGCTTAACCTAAATCTGAGCAATTGGCCTGCCCAGTTACCATTTGGGAAGTTTTTGAGATATTTAGGGATGGTGCCCGTGGCATGTCAAGTGGCGAGAGGCTATTGTACAATTTGTACTCCCTTCTTTAATTTAGTTTAGTTTGGTTTCTTTATTTGTACCGTGCGCCGAACCCTGAGGTAACTGGCCGCCGGAGACTTAGAGGAGGTTACAGCAGAATATAGACATACAAGATAATAACAGTAAGTGCAGTTGACCGGGTTAAATGGTGGTTGAAAGGCAGACATAGGATAAGAGTGCATTAATTAGTGTGTCAGACAGAGGTGGAGTTCTTGTTGGCCAGCCAGTACTTCGCTTTTGCTCTGAAGGTCCAGAAAGAAGGTTCTGCTCTAAGGTTCAGCGGTATAGCGCTCCATTTTTTGGCGGCTAGAACCGGGAAGCTGGAGCCGCCTGCTATTTTTAGGGAGAATTTGGGGATGGTTAGGCAGTGAGAGTACGGCTTTCTGGTTGGCCTGGTTGTGTGTTTGTTGAACTTGTCTGCCATGTATTTGGGGGCATCATTAGAGAGGCATTTGTGGACGAAGACGAGAGATCTGAGGGTGATTCTGTCACATACAGGGAGCCAATGGGAATGTTGTCTAAAGCTGGAGATGTGAGAGTGCCGCGGGATACTCAGAGCCGCTCTGAGGGCATTATTATGCAGCACCTGCAGTTTGTTCAAGTTGCGTTCTGAGGTGCCAAGAAAGAGAGTGTTGCAATAGTCAATTTTTGAGAGCACTAGTGCTCTGGCTAGTGTAATGCAACTGGAGGGCGAGAGGAAAGATTTGCAGGCATTGATGAGCTTATTCGTGTAAGCTGTGGAGCAGGCTGTGGCGTTCACCTGTTTTTTGAGCAAGAGTGTGGAATCTAGATAGACCCCTAGAGTTTTAATTTATTTGGCCACAGTGATTAGGTTACTGTCTATGTTGATAGAAGCGTAACGGGGGTCCAGTTTGTTTAGCCGTGGTTGGGAGCCGACGAGAAGGAGCTCAGTTTTCTCGTCATTGAGACATAAGCCATGTTCTGCCATCCAGGCTTGGATAACCAGGTAGAGTTTGTTGATCCGTATGGAGTCCTCTTCATAGCAACCTGATAGGGTGATGAGAACCTGGGTATCGTCAGCATAATTTGTGTATCTGACACCCAGGTTATCAACGCGGTCGAACAATAGCTTTGTGAAGATATTGTATAAGGTCGGTGAGATGCACAAACCTTGTGGGACGCCACAGAGGATGGGGTGGGCTGAAGCCCCCGATGAGAAGACCCGGGTAGTTCGGTCGGCTAGGAACAATTGTACCCAGGCGGTCTCCTGGCTAGAGAAAGCAGCTTAGGCCGTCAGATGTTCCGTGAGGATCTGAGGGTCGACGAGGTCAAAGGCTGCCGAGAAGTCAAGCAGCAGGAGAATGGCTATATTGCCCATATCCTTTGCCTCGTCCATCTGGATTTTTAAGTCCAGGAGGGTTGTCTCTGTTCCGTGGCTTGGTCTGAAGCCAGATTGTCTAAGACCCAGGAGGTTGTTCTCTTCCAGGTGCTTCTGGATTTGCAGGTAGGACACCCTGTCTAATATCTTTAAGATGTAAGCGATGGTGGTAATTGGCCTGCAATTGGTTGGGTTGTTGGGGTATAGGTTAGGTTTTTTTAGAAGGGGCATGATCCAGGCCTCCTTGAGGCTGCTAGGGACTGAGCTTGTTTTGAAGGAGGCGTTGATTAGGGCTGTTATGAAAGGGGCTAGATTGTTGGCGCCTTTCTGGGTGATGTGGGCTGGGCAGGAGTCCCCTTGGCATCTGGATGGCTTGAGGCCTTTGATGATGCTTTCCACTTCTTACATTGACACTGGAGTGAAAGAGAAGGGTGGGCATGTTGGAATTTTAGAGGTGGGTGGTGGTGGAGGGTTTGCTTTTTTGGCAAGGCTGAGCTTTTTCTGTTCAATTCTGAATGGTAGTAAGGCGATTTTGTTTGCCAAGGCTTTTTGGATCCTCTCTGGAGGAACCAGTCTGCATCTTTCATGCAGGTTTCTGAGGGTGTGGAGGGGGACTCGAGTTCCCTGAGGATGATGAAGAGCTCTTTTGTTCTAGATTTGGCATTATCAATTCTGTTGTCATAAGTCTCTTTTCTGACCCTGTGGATAGAGGTTTTGTGGGCGGTGGCCGCTACCATGAATAGTGTTTTGTTGGCCTGGTTGGGAGTTTTTCTCCAGGTGGCTTCTGCCGCTCGTTTGGTGTTCTGCAGGATTGTAAACTCAGGGGTGAACCATTTGTTCAGGTGGGCTGCTGGTTTAGCTTTAGTGAGTTTGATAGGAGCGATGATATCTACTGCTGATTCGAGTGTTTTATTATAGAGGTCAGCGAGTTTATCCACATCTAGGTTGGAGTAGTTTGCGGGAGCAAGGATGTTGTGGATTAGGGGGGCGAAGGCTCTGCAAGGTGATGTTGCGGTTATTCCTGGTGAGTGTTTGTGGTATAGTAGCTGGAGGGGTGTTCGGTTGCGTCTTCCCTTGGATGGAGAAGGAGATGGCGTGGTGGTCTGACCATGCAGTTGGTTCATTTTTAAGGATGGAGGTGGAACAGTTGTGATCCGCCAGCCAGTCCAAGGTTCTGCCTTTGTTATATGTTGGGGCTGTGATCCTGTGCTTGAACCCTAGTTGGGAGATAGTGTTTCCGGGGAGAGCGCTTTGACATCATTTGGATCGCCGAGACCCATGTTGAAGTCCCCTAGTAGGATGACTTGAGATCCCGTTTTAGTGTTAGTGGTCAGGAGGCCGGATATCTCTTCCTCAAATAAGGAGATGAGGCCTGGAGGTCTGTATATGAGGTGCATAAGGATGGTTCGTGTAGCAGAAAGTTGGAACTTAACAGACAGGAGTTCAGTGGACCTGAAGCTGGACGGAGGTGTCAATCTAAGGCCAAGGATAGTTTTGGCGATAAAGGATACTCCTCCTCCTTTACCTGAGTCCCTGTCATTCCTTAGTATTGAGTAGCCCTCTTGGATGGCGAGGGATAGAGCTGGGCCTGTTGCTTGATGCAGCCAGATTTCAGTAATAGCCAGGAAATGCAGGTTGGTAGCGGATATGAGGTCTGCGATGTCCAGCGCATGGGCGACCAGTGAACGGGCATTGATGAGAGCAATTTTGATCAAAGGGTGTTCAATTATGCCGATGGGGGCTTTTTGGGTGTTGTCCGGGATTTGCGAAAAGAGCTGGCTTGAACTTAGTTATGATGAGAATGTAGAGGGTGTTTTTTGATGGGAGACCTGGTGGGTAAGAACCGGGTGCTGAGTCTCAGGTTTCTGTCCTTCACTGGGCAAGGGTTCCAAGGTGTGGGAGGAGCAGCAAATCGACGGATCCATTCTAATGGGCTGATGGAGCAGTTTGGCTGGTTGATTTGTTTAGTAACGACATAACCCATAGTTCTGGTGTATGTTTTACGTTGAGGTGGGGGTGATTGAGGTAGTGGATTTGTAGGGGCGAGGGTTGTGTTGTTGGGGCGGAGTAGGTAAAAGGTTGCCGTCAAGGTAAGAGTGGTTATGTAAAGGTTTGCCATGAACAAACTGTTTGGGTCACGGGTTTACTGAAGTTTGTTCTGGCACAGTAGGCTAGTACAATCAGGCACAGTTGGCTAGGCACAGTGGGCTAGCTTGATTGGGGAACATATGCTAGTACAGTTCAGTCACAATGTACAGTGTAGATACAGTAGGTTGGTTCAATTGTGGAGAATAGGCTAGTTCATAAATGGGCACAGTGGGCTACAACAGGGCTACAACAGGCTAGTTCAAAATAGGCATAGTGGCCGACAACAGGCTAGTTCAAAATAGGCACAGTGGGCTACAACAGGCTAGTTCAAATTAGGCACAGTGGGCGACAACAGGCTAGTTCAAAATAGGCACAGTGGGCTACAGCAGGCTAGTTCAAATTAGGCACAGTGGGCTACAACAGGGCTTCAACAGGCTAGTTCAAAATAGGCATCGTAGGCTGGTACTGTCAGGCACAATGGGCAAATTAATTGAGGATACAGTGGGCTAATACAGTGGAGGCATAGGGGTCCGGCACAATCATGGCATGAGATGGGTTTGTGCGTGCGCAGTGAGCAGTACGTAATATACATGCATATAGTCATATAGGTGATGCGGAGGACCATCAAACATAATAGGAGTGAGGGAGGATATACTATATATCGGTGGGAGGAATCACGGCAATCACGGGGCACAGAGTGGCAGGCACAATTGCTAAGGAGTGCAATAGGCTCCAGGCACATTCAGTAGGCTAGTCCCATAAAGTATAATCACCAATGTGAGGTAGGCTAGTCCCATAAGACAAATCCAATAGGGTGCAGTAGGCTAATTAATTAAGGCATAAAACAGCAGTGCATGGTAGGATGGTTCCATGGACGCATTCCGAAATGGGTATTCAAAACTGTGCACTACAGCGCGATAGGCACGTTCAGAGGGGAAATGCTGTATGCTAACATTAGGTAGAGTAGAGTTTGTCAGCTCATGGATCCCGCAGGCAGTAGAGGCAGAGCAATGGAGCTGCTGGTAGTAGTACTCACATATGTAGCAGGCCAGCTCGATCAGGGGGCGTTCGGGAAGCGATCAGCTAAGGCAGGGTGGTTCTCAATCGGAGAGGCGGAGCATGTTATTTTTTAGGGGTGCACGTAGATAAGCGCTCCTGGTGCAAACAGGGACAAACAGGGCTGCAGGCCTTATAGAGGCCATAGATGCGGCCACCGGCTCTTTGGATTTGAAAATTAAAATAAACACGTGTTGCCTAGCAACGCATAGGATGCGCAGCCTCGTTCTAAGTGCGCATCGCGCCCAACATTTTAAATATTGATTTTGTCGGTGCGTGCGGTCCTGAGAGGGGCATACAAGGTATTTGGCCAATTTGGACTAAAATCTGCACCGGAGGTTGCAGGTAGTAACCCAGGCAGGGCAGGGGGCAGTCTCTCTGTGCGATCTTCCTTCAGTAGGGGGATTCTGTCGATGAGATGCACATGGCCGTGGATCCGCTGGGTCCTGGACTGCTGTGCGGGCTCCTGCCCTCTCCACGTTGGGGGCGCTGCTATTTATACAAATACTCTTTATAGTATTTATCCAGTCCCACCTAAAAGGACGCTTCTTAACCTCCTTTGGGTTTACTATCAAAGCACTGGCTGACAAATCCATATCACTCAACACGTGGTACGCACTCTTGCCCTAAAACGAATCACTGCACTCGAGCTCGAGTGAAGCAAGACTGCTGCCAGATCTTCCGATAGCGTGCCCTTCACTGGCACCAGTGGTCTTCTATATAGTGAAAAGATTCACCAGTCCGATAGATCAACAAGTTTACTCATGCCTAGTTCAAATCTGAGAGCTAATACGGGCTCGCAATCCCGCAACCCCAATGCTTGTTTCAATTTTGCGTAAGGGAGTGATCTCAGGCCACAACCTATCTCTGTACCGTACAGAAGACATGGCACCACCTTCATTCTATGAAAGGACAGCATTGGGCGCAGAGAGAATCGACAGAAGCGGCTTCTCATTTTCTTCATTCGCCACGCTATTTGGGTCACTTTGGACATATGATGCGCCAAGGGGACTCCTGTACTGTCTGCTGCCACCATCTGAAACCCTAGAAAGGTTAGGGATTGTATTGGAATTAACTGCTCAACTCCCATTACCCAGGAATAACCCAGGGATAACCCATTTCCCTTCCTTTGTTACTTTTAAATCTTATGATATTCCTTTAAGTATTTAGTATCCTCCAAAATTTAAGTGAGGAGAACAATTTTTGATATTTTAGCTATTTAGTTGACAATTTATCTTTATTTATTTATTTGTTCATTTATTTGGCATTTGTAACGCGCACAAAACCCAGAGGCACCTAGGCGCTGAATCTTAAGAAGATGGTTACATGAGAAAAATGTAGGTGTTACAGTTACAGTAGACATGTTACAGGCTTACATAATGCAGATGTACAGTTATTCAGAGCAGAGTGCAAGGGCAAGTATTCAAAGACAGGCATGACAGGTATGACTGAATTTAATGCTAACAATGATAAATGTGAAAGTGAGCCTACCGACTTCAGGTGATGATGGGTAGTGGTAGGGAAAGAACTGTCTACTCATGGTCTCCAAAGTCAGTGTTGGGAGTCTAGACTGAAAAGTCTAGTTTTCAGGAATTTTCGTAAAGACCAGAGGGAGGGGTCATTTCTTAGCTGGGGTGGCAAAGTGTTCCACAGTTTAGCTGCTACTACAGGAAAACTAGACCCCCCTGCCTTCTGTCTTCTGTATCTTGGTGTAGCAATGAGGTTAGTATATGCAGCTCGAGTAGGTCTGTTGGACTGAGTTTTTACTATTTGATTGCTAAAATAGGCTGGTGCATTGTTGGCGAGGCACTAGTGGGTGATGGTAAGGATTCTAAATGTAATCCTGTCGGGGACGGGTGACCAGTGAATATGTCATCTGGTAGATGAGACGTGCTTGTTCTTCTGTATGTTCAATGCAGCTCCGATAGCATGATTTTGTACTATTTGTAGTTTTTTTTATGATTCTAGTACAAGATGCTGCAAATAGGGAGTTACAATAATCTATCCTTGAAAGGATTAAAGCTCTTGCTAAGGTGATGCTATTGTCAGTCTTGAGGAAAGGTCTGCTCAGTCTGATAAGTTTAGACGTGTAGGCTGCCGACGAGACAATGGCGTTAACCTGCCTAGTAAGGGTGAGAGAAGTCAATGTAGAACCCCAGAGTTTTTATTTTGTTAGCGACATTGATGGTATTGCCATCAATAATGAACTATTTGTATTGTTTTTGAAGGTTATTTACCTTGGTTTTGTTTCCTATTAGAATTAGCTCTGTCTTGTCGTCGTTGAGGCATTATTTGATTTGCCATCCATGCCCGTACATTTTGCTGAGGTTGTCAGAGTCTGTTTCATAGCAACCTGTGATGGGTATGAGTATTTGCGTATCGTCCGCATAATTAGTATATGTAATATCCATTTTATTTAGTTTGTCGAATAGTAACTTTGTGAAGACATTATACAAGGTTTGTGAAATGCAAGAGTCTTGCGGTTCGCCAAATGTGACTGGGATTCGTATGGCTGCTGATGAAGTAGAGAAGACTCTCATTGTGCGCTTGGATGAAAAGGATTTGAACCATTTGATGGCTTCAGGAGAGAAGTGTACTGCAGTTTCAAGATGGTTGCATAAGATCTTATGATTGACCAGATCAAAAGCTGCAGAGAGGTGTAGTAAGATCAAGATGCAGAGATCTCCTCTGTCCTTGAATTGGTCCATATGTATCTTTAGGTCCAATCGTGGCGTCTCTGTTCCGTGTCCAGGTCTAAACTCAAATTGTCTCAGTCCAAGAAGTTTGTTAGCTTCCAAGAATTGTTGGATCTGCAGGTAAGCTGCACGGTCGAGAGTTTTTAGTAGAAATGGGACTGTAGTGATCGGTCAGAAATTAGTTGGGATGTTCGGATCTAGGGTGTTTTTTTTTTAACAAATGTAGTACCCAGGCTTCCTTTAAGTTATCTGGTACTGAACTGATGGTGAAGGAACTGTTAATAATGGAGGTGATAAACGGTGCAAGTTTATTAGCCCATTCTTTTATGAGAGAGGCAGGGCAGGTGTCTCCTTTGCATCTTGAAGGTTTTAATCCTTTGACGATGTTACACTTTGCTATGGACACATGCTCGAACGTAAATGTATTTGACGCTTGTGGTCCTGCGGCCAAAGGTGTAGTTTGGGGGACAAGGTCTAGAATAAGTTTGGCTTTTTTATTTCAATTTTGCTTTGCAGAAGGGTAATTTTGTCTGCTAAGGCCTTTTGCACATTAGTGCACCATTGCTGATCTTTGATAGAATGGTCAGGGGTCCGGGCTGGTGAGTCCAGCTCACAGAGAATGGCAAATAACTCTCTAGAGTTTGATTGGGCGTTCTGAATTCTCTGATTATAAGAATCACTTTTAGCTTTGATGATGGCTTCCTAATAGTTATTGGCTATGATCTGGAAGAGTGTTTTGTTTGCAGAAGTTGTGGTTTTTAGCCAATTACTTTCGGCTGACCTTTTGGATGCTCGCATTGTTTACAGGTCTGATGTGAACCAAGTATTTGCATGTACTTGTGGTTTCATTTTTTGGGTTTCAATGGGGCAATTTTGTCAAACGCTGTTAGCAGTGATTAGTTGTATTGACTGACTAGTAGAGCTGGATCGGCATCTGTGTAGTTATGGTTTGTTATAGTTGATAGTTTTTAAACTTCTAGATGGTGCCATAGAGTGGAGTATCGGAGGTTTAGGGGCGTTAGTTTTTATAGTCGTGGAAAAGATTATGGTGTTATGGTCAGACCATGGTGAGGGGGTGTTAGAGAGGATGTCAGTGACACAATTAGTGTCCGCGATCTTGTCAAGGGTGCTTCCTTTCTCATGAATAGGTGAGCAGATACGGTGAGAGAATCCTTGGGCTTTCATGGAGTTGGCTAGGAAGCCTGCATGTGTGTCTAAAGGATCATTCAAGCTGAGATTGGAGTCACCAAGGATGATAGCTTTGGATTGTGGTTTCATATTTAAGGCTAGGAGAGATGTAACGTCGTCTTCAAAGGTGGATATAGGACCTTGAGGTCTATAGACGATATGGATAGAGCAAGTACATGTATGTGTGAGTTCAATTTTTAAGGTGATTTCTTCACCCGACGTGATGGGATATTCTCCTGATATTCTGATGTCCAAGGTGTTTTTAGTTGAGAGGGCTACTGGGCCACCTTTAGCTGTTCTGTAGTTGTGTAGCCCTCTGGGATGGCTAGTGATAGGGAAGGGCCTGAGTCTGAATGGAGCCAAGTTTCCATGACTGCTAGTATATCTAGGTCATTAGCATTGATAAGATCTGTGATCGATCTTGCATTGATGAGGGCACCGTTCAGATGCAACTCCGAGTCGGTGTGATTAGGTTTCCTACTGTTGGTATGGTAGTCCTTTAGGTTTTTTGGGCTCTTTTCACTTGTACGTGATGTTGAGTGGGCTAGGGTGGTCGGGGTCTGCCTTAGGCGGCGGTGGATTAAAGTATTGATGGGGTGTGGGCATCATTGCGACTCGTGTGTCCAAAATCTGTGGAATTTTAGGTTTGAGAAGTAGGTATCTTGATCGTCAATGGAGGAGTTATGGTGTATTTTGGGTATGAAGGTGGCCAGTCCGTGATGATAGTCTAGATTTGCTTGTCGGTCCAGATGTAGGGCTTGTGGAGTAAAGGCTGTCTGAGGCGGTAACACCAAGGGTTCTACTATTGTGGAGATCTGAGGTGGAAGTTTAGGTGCGGGGAAAGGGGGGACTTTTGGGAGGAAGGGGTAGGGCAGGGGAGGGGGAGGTGGCAGGGGCACCGTAGGCGGGCGAGGCCATTCCTTACCGTGATGAATGAGTCCGATGAGCAGGGCAAGTCTGCAACCATCTCAGTAAATTGGACAGGAGGTACAATCTAAGTTTTCAATATGTTGGGCCAGGTGCAGCAGATATGTAACAGGTTGTGCAGTGCAGCAGTAACGTCTTAGTCTTCGTCTGGATATGTGCTCTTGTAAAGTATGTGTCATGAAGGTTTATTTTTTGTTTTTGGAAGTTTACAAACTTGTGTAGGTTTTGTAAAACCATATACAAATAAATGAAATAAATAACGGTGTTGGTCTTTTTACACTGGGATGTCTAACGTGATTGTTTGTGTTTCAGGAGCCTTCGTCCTGGAAATAAACATTTCTGATTGGTTGGTCTATACTTCTAACCTTCTGAAGCAGAGAGACTTGATCCCATTGTGGGATCCTCTATGCTATGAGACATCTTCCGCCGCTGACAATAAGACATTGCATTACACACACGCACACACCCCTTGCTATCACACACTTCACAGCATTGTAATTAACATCAAAGGCGCTCATTTTATAGACTTGTGAAGGGCGAAGGGGGGGCTTATCCACTGGGGTTCAGCCTATATAGCCTTCACGCTAATGCCACAGACCCACAGCAGGCACATTAACCCACTGAGCTGTGTCAGCAGCACAGTGCGGTTGAGGCGCGCGTGCGATTGAGGCGCAAGGAAAACAGTTCCGCTTGCAAGGCAGAGGCCGCCGCACCTGTAATGGTGTTAGCTTCAGCGGCGCTCAGGCCCGTCTCTACTTTCCCTGCCTCCCCAAGGTGCTGAGCCGGAAACAGATGTGCCAGCTCGCTGCCACAGCTCCCTGCCCACCACAGCGCCCCGAGGGGAGGGCTGAACGAGCACCTTACGGCTGACGCCTCATTTAACAAATTAGCCGTTGTCCCCCCTGGGGGCGCCGGGCTCCACGGAGAAGGCTGGTCTCATGTGCAGCACAGCCTCCAGCAGCTGGTGTTTATACAGTCAGCCTCGGCGTTGCCTGCTCTGCTCCAGGCCTGTGCATGACGCAGTGTGAGCGGGCACTTAGGAGCCCAGCCACTTCCAGCCCGCCTGCGCCAGGCAAGGTGCCCCCATGGCACCTCGTGACCTAGGGCCACCCTGATATGCCCTTCTCACCCAGGGCCGTGCATTGCAACCCACTTTATATATTTATTTAAGGCGTTGTTAACCACGCGGTGTCCTCCCGATGTGTTAGCAGTGCGCATGCCTAACCCAGTCCTGTTTCTTCCCACCCCCACTTCTGGCCTATTGACCTTATTAATCATCCACGCTCTACGGTCTGGTTACTCGTGGAGGGGGCACACCAGGCCATGCTCTCAGGGAAGGTAACAGCACCGTTAGACCACTGAGGTGGTGAGAGAGAGAGAGAGAGAGAGAGACAGAGAGAGAGACAGAGAGAGAGCGAGAGAAAGGAGAAAGAGGGTTGGGGGAAAGGGAGAGAGAGAGTATGAGAGAGATAGCGACAGAGAATAAGAGATGGAGTGAGAGAGAAGTGTGAATGGAAGAGAGAAAATGAGAGAGGTGGGAGAAAGGATAGAGAGCGAATGAGAGAGTGAGAGCAAGAGATATATAGATAGTGAGATAGAGAATGAGAGAGAGAGAGATGGGGGAAAGGGAGAGAGAGAGTATGAGAGATAGCGACAGAGAATAAGAGATGGAGTGAGAGAGAAGTGTGAATGGAAGAGAGAAAATGAGAGAGGTGGGAGAAAGGATAGAGAGCGAATGAGAGAGTGAGAGCAAGCGATATATAGATAGTGAGATAGAGAATGAGAGAGAGAGAGAGAGAGAGAGATGGGGGAAAGGGAGAGAGAGAGTATGAGAGAGATAGCGACAGAGAATAAGAGATGGAGTGAGAGAGAAGTGTGAATGGAAGAGAGAAAATGAGAGAGATGGGAGAAAGGAGAGAGAGCGAATGAGAAAGTGAGAGCAAGAGCTATATAGATAGTGAGATAGAGAATGAGAGAGAGAGAGAGAGAGAGAGAGAATGAGAGATGGAGCGAGAGAAAACAGAGAACATGAGAGAGATGGCGAGATAGAGATTAGAGAGAGAGACAAAAGAGAAAGGAGAGAGAGGAGAGAGGGAAAACGAGAGCATGACAGAGAGAATAAGAGATCGAGAGAGAGAGAGAAGCGAGAGTGGAAGAGAGAACATGAGAGGAGACAGAGAGAGAGAGGGGGTTGGCGAGAAAGAGAGGAGAGAGATTAAATGAGAGAGAGAAAGCATGGGAGAGAGAATGAGAGAGAGGGAAATAGAGAGAGAAAATGAGAGAGAGAGAATGAGAGAGAGAGCAAATGATAGAGGGGGGAGGGAGAGAGAGAAAGAGAGAGAGAACATGACAGAAGGGGGGAGAGAGAGAGAGACAGAGAGAGAAAGAGAGAGAGAGAGAGAGAAAGGAGAAAGAGGGTTGGGGGAAAGGGAGAGAGAGAGTATGAGAGAGATAGCGACAGAGAACAAGAGATGGAGTGAGAGAGAAGTGTGAATGGAAGAGAGAAAATGAGAGAGGTGGGAGAAAGGATAGAGAGCGAATGAGCGAGTGAGAGCAAGCGATATATAGATAGTGAGATAGAGAATGAGAGAAAGAGAGAGAGAGAGAGAGAGATGGGGGAAAGGGAGAGAGAGTATGAGAGAGATAGCGACAGAGAATAAGAGATGGAGTGAGAGAGAAGTGTGAATGGAAGAGAGAAAATGAGAGAGATGGGAGAAAGGAGAGAGAGCGAATGAGAGAGTGAGAGCAATAGATATATAGATAGTGAGATAGAGAATGAGAGAGAGAGAGAGAGAGAGAGAGAGAGAGAGAATGAGAGATGGAGCGAGAGAAAACAGAGAACATGAGAGAGATGGCGAGATAGAGATTAGAGAGAGAGACAAAAGAGAAAGGAGAGAGAGGAGAGAGGGAAAACGAGAGCATGACAGAGAGAATAAGAGATGGAGAGAGAGAGAGAAGCGAAAGTGGAAGAGAGAACATGAGAGGAGACAGAGAGAGAGAGAGGGTTGGCGAGAAAGAGAGGAGAGAGATTAAATGAGAGAGAGAAAGCATGAGAGAGAGAATGAGAGAGAGGGAAATAGAGAGAGAAAATGAGAGAGAGAGAATGAGAGAGAGAGCAAATGATAGAGGGGGGAGGGAGAGAGAGAAAGAGAGAGAGAACATGACAGAAGGGGGGGGGGAGAGAGAGAGAGAGAGAGAGAGAGAGAGAGAGAGATTTCAAATGTAGGTATTGCTTCCAGGCCGCATGGCCATGCATTGATACCCAAGACGTCTCCCCTTTGTTTTGTTGTGCGACAAAGGTACAATCAATGCTTTAAGTTTAATGAAAAAACAACGAGTGCCTTAAAACGTCACCAAACAATATTAATTTGCCAGTGTTACCTAAGAGGTGTCTGACACCGTCTAAGAAACAAAAGTAGGGGATCTTTAAAATAGGCGTGGCCTGTGTAACTGAAGGAGTGGCGTAACAGACCGTCGAGTTTTCCATCAAGTTCAAAATAATTCCGACATGATATGGAAAATCATCTACAAAACAATGGGGAGTGTCTTTCTACGCAAATGACCCCTAATTTTTGTAGTCCGCATTAAGATGTTCCTGGATTTGGCACGCAGATCTGTGGCCTGAGTGGACCCACACCTCCGCCACCTTTTGCGATCCGCCTGGTTTACCACCAGCGCGAGGTATTCCTGCGCCGGCGCACCAGTGGACCCCACCAGCTGTTCCCACCTGGTGAAAGCTGGCAGATTCTGTGTAATGCATTGTGAATTGAGGGAGGCATGTGCACATTTTCTGAAATTGAGTGAAAAAAAAACATGTTAGCGTGTCCTCAGCAAGCTTTAGAATGTTTCTTATCACTACGTCTTAGAAATGACGGCTATTATAATAGTTGATGTTTTTTACGCACTTAATATCGAAGAGGTTTTTTTTTCAGCGAGGAGCGGGATTCGAACCTGTGTTGTTTCGTCTTCGCAAGAAGAGTGGCTGCCACTGAGCTACACTACTCGTACTGCATGTAGGGGATTTTTACATATAAAGGCCAACATCTCCAATCCCCTCTGTGCAATACACACCTTTGGTAAAATCACCCCAAATATTAAACATATACAATAATCCGGCGTAAACAAAAAAAAAACACTAAAATAAAAGACATTTTTAAGAAATCGACTAAAAATGGCTCAGTGCCGGTTCCAGCCACTATAGGAGAGCTCAGAAAGTTAACGAGCCTGCGGAAGAGAGACACTTGCACCCTGCAGGTCAGAATGTCCCATCCGGGCAAGTTACGCAAAGGGTTAATGTATCTGGTGCAGATATCGCTGTGAAACATGCTGGCGCAGTTCTTACTCCACCAAACAAATAACATGCATGCTATCCCATTCCCACTATCACCGACAACCCACCACAAAAGTGCAATATATACCTCACAGTTTGCTGCTTATAAAAAAACTGTTGAAAAGTATCTTCGCTTAGACCTTTTTAACAAAAGTTTCCCTGCAGCAGAAGCACTCTTCAGTAATAAGTGATGTGTTAATGTATCGAGGTGAGATTCAGTACCTTCATCCATGGGGCAGTAGTGTTGGTTGCCCATCCTGGGGTCCCCCTATTGCCCCTTGTGACCCCCATGCCGCCTGCAGGCCTGGCGCTTAGTCAGGACTGGCACCGACTGAACGCCATCCCTGATAATAAAAACAATTCCATGTGAGGGGTGCACCGCAACCACAGTGGTGTTGATACAGGTGAGTCACTGGCGTCTTCTGGAAGACCCGGGGTACACAGGCACCACACACCTGCATTTGCCGAGTGTGATGCCTGGCTGTGCGTGGTGCCCCTATCCCTCTGCAAAAAAGAAGACCCAAGGTAAGTGTGTGTGTGCGTGTGTGCATGTGTGCATGTATGTATGTATGATTGTATGTGTTGAGCACCACACACCTGCATTTGCCGAGTGTGATGCCTGGCTGTGCGTGGTGCCCCTATCCCTCTGCAAAAAAGAAGACCCAAGGTAAGTGTGTGTGTGCGTGTGTGCATGTGTGCATGTATGCATGTATGATTGTATGTGTTGAGCACCACACACCTGCATTTGCCGAGTGTGATGCCTGGCTGTGCGTGGTGCCCCTATGCCTCTGCAAAAAAGAAGACCCAAGGTAAGTGTGTGTGTGTGTGTGTGTGTGTGTGCATGTGTGCATGTATGTATGTATGATTGTATGTGTTGAATGTAATGCATTGTATGCATGCTTGTGTGTATGAGTGACTTGTGCAGTGAGTCTGTATCTGTGCGTGGATGTATGTATGTGCATGTTTGGATCAGGGTGTCTCTCCGTGTGTGTTTTTATGTGTGTGGGTGTGCCTGTGTTTGTATTATATATTGCAAGGGATTTCCGGAGACCAACCATGCTGGTTGGTGACTGTAAATCCCTTGCAGGACTGCTGCCATGGATAGGTTGCGTGTCAGCAGCTTCATGCATGTGATTTACAGTGGCCATTAATGGCATTGATAGGTTGTGATCCACAGTAATGGTCTGGCATAACTAGGTTGTGGCAGCAGCTTCATGCGTGTGGTTTAAAGTGAACGGTACTAGCATAGATAGGTTGTCATTTCCATGTCAGTAATGGTCACTTTTCAACCCCTGTGGTTTAACCAGTCCACGGCCATCTCCCTTTCCCCAGCCAAAGCCTCCCTCCTCTACCCACCCTCACCAGGGACACACTAACAGAGCCACTCAAACACTCACATTTACCCACTCCCTGCCCCCTCCCCATCTCTCCCAAAATATTGCTCATACACAGACAGATGCACAAAAACACTTACCTGGGCCTCAGCAACTTTCCTCTTCCGGCTCCGTTGTGCCGGTCAGCCCCTGTGCGCACTCGTGTGTGTCGCAGGGGCTGACAGTTCAATTTAGAAAGGCCGCTCGGAGTGGCCTCTAAGCGGTCTTTCTAAATCGGTAATTTCAGAAATCACTTATTAAAAAGCGATTTCTTGGGAGAACGCTAGGGGGCGCGGAGCATGAAGGACCTGTGAGCTTGCGCTCCGTCAGCACCGCAGGGCATAGTGCGCTTTTAGGATCCCCGGCTGGAATTTCTAAGTGGCCCCTGAGGAGACCCTAGTCCTGGGACCGAGCCCCACCCGCCGAGCAGCCCAAGAAGCCAGCCTCCCCCAGCGCAACCCCGGAGAGAGCCACTATGAGGGGGAGAGACATAGCCCGCCTAGCGTGACCGGCGTTCAAGGCTGGGGAGACACATTCGCGCCGGTGCTCCGGAGGTCCACAGGAGCCGCCGGCGGAGCAAGAATCACCACCCCCGGCATATACCAAAATAGCGAGGTAGCTGGGCGTTGGGGAAGGCACCCCCACTACCGTTGCCTGGAGGGAGACACCAGGCGCCAGCATCTAGCACCGAAGACCTCGCGACGCGGAGAGAAAAGCCGAGGCCATCCCGGACCTACAGCGGCCCCCCTGGCCAGAGAAGATGGGCCCACCCCACACCGTTTCAGGCGCTCCTCGTCTGTCCCCCGCGTGAGCGCACAGGTGCCCAGACCACGGAGAACCCAGAGAAAGCTGTCCCCGGAGGGCCGCGCACGTGAGGAGACCCGCTCCAGCTGACCCCGGCCTCACGGAGGGGCCCAACCCGACGCCAATACAAGGTGAGGAGCTGGAGGGGGGAAAGCGAGTTGTGGTCGTAGTGGTTGCTCGTGTCCCCCCCTCCCGCCCTCAACCCAACCGCTCAGTTTCACACGGCGCACGGACAGTGGGGCCCAGTGGGGAGACGACAAGGCGAGGGAGCGCGGAAGTGGAGGCGGCAGGGGAGAAGTACAATACCGGACGCCCAGGCTTTGGTGCCTCACCAGGGCCCTTGAAAAGAAAGCCCCGGCCCTAACCACAGAATTCCCTTGGTGTCCCAGAGTTAATACTGCCTAAAGCCTCAAGCTTTGGATCTATACCGGGGGAACCGACACAGAGACACCGCCTCCTGGGTGCCAGGCCTGCCCTCGATCATGGAGCAGACCCCACTCCCCAGAGCGATCAGCTCCCTGCAGCAGTTTCGCTGTCGGCCCCCACCCCAGTCCGAGCCCCCGGAGCCACGATGCCTGTTGTAGGGTACCCACCCCCAACCCCACTCACTAAGGACGACCTCAAAGATATCCTCCAAGAGATTAAGGCGATCCGCACAGATATACAAGCCTCCATTGTAGATCTCAAGGGGAGAGTGGAAACCCTGGAAGACAAGATGGAGGGGATGGAAAACAATCATCTCCAGGCGGACCTCCTAGACATGAAGTATGAGGCCAGGCTGACAGACCTGGAAATGAGAGAGGAGGACATTATTCTCAAGATGGACGATTTAGAGAACAGGGAACGTCGAAACAACTTGCGCATTATGGGGGTGTTCCAGGAGAGGGTGGAAACACCTGCGGATGTGGGGAGAAAAGTCCAGGGCCTGATTAATCAACTATTCGCACTGGAGGGTGGCAAGGAGGTCCAGCTAGAAAGGGCGCACCGAGGTGGAGGAGGTGCCGGAGGTGGCCCAAGGTCCATCGTTGTGAGATTTCTCCCGCTACAGGGAGAAAATGGAAGTCTTGGAGAAGGCAAAAAGGCTGGGGAGTTTCGTCTTTGAAGGTGACACCATTAAGATATACCAAGATCTATCTGCTCTAACGCTCACACGCAGGAGAGAATGCCACCCACTCACACAGTGGCTAACAAGCCAAGACATGAGATACAGATGGTCCTTCCCGTTCGCCCTATCCTTCGAACGAGTGGGGGTGGATTCCAGAGTGATTAGCGGCAAGGAGGCTACACAAGTCCTACAGGTGCTCAAGGGAGACCTTCCGGAGGAGCGAGTAGAAGTAGGAGCACAGCCTACAACAGAAGCTGGTAGGGGACCGGTGGGCCCCTGGTCGACGAAGAAGAAAACAAAGGGCAGGAGAACATTTAAAAAACCCAGCACCCCTCCACCGGAAGCGGGAGGTGACTGACGGAACGAGGGGCTGGGACGTATCAGGACTCTAGCAACACAAACCCGGCTGGGGACATGATCTTCAACTAGGAGAACTGCGGTGCACAATCATGCTTTTACCCTGGCGGCTTGCCTGATGACAGGCGTCACAAACAGGGGGGGAGGGAGGAAGGGGGAGGACGGGCTGGGGGAAAAAGGAATTCTCGGGCTCTCCTTGGATCCAGCGTTAATGGGGGATGGGGCAGCCCCCGCCGAATCAGGAAACTAATGAACACCATGCATAGGGGTAATGGCAGTCAGTGAAAGAAAGGGCCGGGTCGAGACGATCAGACTTGGTTCACTCAACGTCAAAGGACTTAACTCCCCAACCAAGCGCTCCCTCGTGGGGCGAGAAATGAAAAACGCAGGGGCAGATGTCCCCTTCGTGCAGGAGACCAGATGAGTGAGGGGTGAGGAGAGGGCCATCCCTGGGTCACACGTGGGCCAAGTGTTCTGGGCGTCCAGCACTACCAAGAAAGCCGGGGTCGGGATCCTGCTCCAGAGGTACCAAAAACTAACTGAGGTCTCTCACTGGGAGAGGGAGGATGGGAGGGTTCTGGTAGTGTCCGGTAATCTCCACAATTCCAGGGTCTCCCTAGTATCCATATACTGCCCCAACGTAGGTCAGAAGAAATTTATGCAAGAGGTTATGGGAGAGGTGATGTCCAGGGTGGAAGGTCTCCTGATATTGGGTGGAGACCTCAACACGTGGGCTGACCGGGATTTAGACCATAGCGGGGGGGTTACTCGACCAGGTAGTGCGGGGGGAGGTCAGGGATGGGGCCTCAGTGACCTGATGTGGGAAAAGGGGCTGGTGGACATCTGGAGGGAACGCCACCCGAGGGCAAAGGGGTACACATTTTATTCAGCAGCCCACGGAACTAGGACAAGAATAGATTATCTCTTCACAGGCCACCAATTCATGAGTAGAATAGACGCGTGTGATATTCGTCCCGTCAGTTGGTCAGACCACGATATGGTCTGGTCAGACCTAAGCATCTCCGGTTTAAGGGCCAGGGAATCCCTGTGGAAGTGCAACGATTTTCTATTGAGGGATACTGTCTTTAGAGAAGAAATGTCATCAGCAATCAGAGAATTCTTCGAGCTAAATGAGACAGGCGAAGTGGCACAGGAAACTGTATGGGAGGCGGCGAAGGCAACCTGGAGGGGTAGGCTGATAAGTGAAGGCGCCTCCAAAAAAAGGGTACTGACCCTCCTAGCTCACAGGTTGAGGTCAGACATACTCGCCCTAGAAAGATCTGAGGGGAGGGGGGAGTGAGAGAGGGAGAGAGACCTAGCCTTGGCGAGAGAGAAGAGACAGGAACTCAGGGACCTAGAATTGGGCAAAATAGTAGCCGGACTCCAACACCTGCGTCAGAGGTACTACGAAAAAGGGGATAAGGCCGACGCCATGCTGGCGGCCACACTCCGAGGCCAGAGAGCGGACAGGTGCGTCCAACGACTTGGTAATGATGCAAAGGAGGAGAGTACAGACCCGGACGGCATAGCAGAGAAATTCGCTAGTTTCTATGAGACCCTATATGGGAGGGAGGAAGAAGTGGAGAGGGAGGAGCGGGAGGTATACCTCGAGGGGGTCTCTCTCCCGACTCTGGCAACGCTGGAGTCCGCAGCCCTCGATGCCCCCATAACAGAGGAGGAGGTGCTGAAAGCCATATGGGCCTGAAGGTGGGAAGGGCCCCGGGAGAGGATGGATTCACCGCAGGCTTCTATAAGACCTTCTCGGGCCTACTTGCGGGCTTCCTAGCGGGCCTATTTTCGAACATAATGAAGATAGGGAAGGCACCCACGTCATTTGGTAAAGCACTGATCACTGTGATCCCGAAGGAAGGGAAGGACCCAGCGGACTGCCGCTCTTATAGACCCATCTCCCTCCTCAATGTGGATGTGAAGCTATTCACGAGGATTATAGCAATGAGACTGGATGGCCATATGCCGAACCTGATCCATTCGGACCAGGTGGGGTTTATACAGGAGAGACAGGGGGCCGACAGCCTGCGTAAAACTCTACACCTCATGCAGATTGTGGCTCCTATGGGTGAGAACCCAGTTTTAGTGTCCATCGATGCCGAGAAGGCGTTTGACCGGGTCGACTGGTAGTTCCTACATGGGGTCTTATAAAAGTTCGGCTTTGGAATAGGGATCAGACAGACCATTAAGGCCCTATATGTGTCACCATCTGCCAGAGTCACAGTCAATGGTCGCCTATCAGGTACTTTTGGCCTCCAGAGAGGGACGAGGCAGGGTTGCCCCTCTCTCCCCTTCTCTTCTCCATGACCATGGAGATCCTTGCAGAGTACCTCAGGGGTTCCACCATGGTGAGGGGCATAGCGGTGGGAGACCGCACCTTTAAACTTGGCCTGTACGCAGACGACATCCTGCTACACCTGAGGGAACCCACGCGCTCAGTCCCGGGGGCCCTTCAGATAATCAACCAGTTTGGTCGCTTCTTGGGCTTCAAGGTTAACGTAGGCAAGTCGATGATCTTCCCATTTGCTTCAGACGCCGATAGGTGCGTAGCGGAATTGTCCCCTCTGGGCCTCCAGGTCTGCGAGAGTGGGATGAAATACCTGGGGATTAACATTGTAAGACCCGATGAAGACTTGAGCCAAGCAAACTATCCCCCCCTCTTTGAGAAATTGTTCAGGGAAATGGAGAGTTGGGGGAGGGGGAAAACTCATGGATGGGCAGAATAAATGCGGTAAAGATGAACCTGCTCCCTAGAATGCTCTACCTCTTCCAGATGCTTCCACTGGGGGCCCCTGAGGCATACCTTGGAGAAGCCAGGAGGCGCATAGTGAAATTTATATGGCAAGGCCAGAAACCCAGAATAGGTTATGAGACCCTCACCCTTCCCAAAGAAAGAGGAGGTGTTGCACTCCCAGATCTCGATACATATCATAGGGCCGCCCAACTCAGAGTTCTTGCCCCCCACCTTAGAAAAGATCCTAACAAACAGTGGGTCTCCATTGAGAACTCCCTCGTAAGCCCAGTTACCGTAGGTGAATGGTTGTAGGTCCCTCTAAAAAAGCTCCCGAGAAGGATTAGGGACCACCCGATTATGGGAACGATGTGGAAGGCACTGGCAGGGAAGGGACACAAGGAAAGAGTTACAACATGGCCCTCCCCACTTAGTCACATATGATCCACACCAGTTCTGGAAGAGATCCCAGGACACAAGCATTACCAGTCCTGGTTCGAAGCGGGGCTCTGTAGGGTTGGCCAACTGGTGAGGGTGGACTCCTTCATAACTATCCAGGAACTTGAGGAGGCTTTGGGTATCGGCAGACTTTCGCCACTCCTATACCTCAGACTTAAGGGAATCCTAATGAACCCAAAACTCAAGGAATGTATACAGAGGAAACTCACCCCGGTGGAAAAAATATTAGACTCCCACACGGGAATGAAGGGCCTCATCTCCCTCCTGTACACTGCGCTTTTGATCCCCCGTGAGGGAACCACCAGGAACCTCAGGAGAAAATGGGAAAGGGACCTAGGCTGCACCATCGGGGATGGTCTCTGGGGGAAAATCTGTACTAGGGCCTTCAAGACGTCGATTTCATGCCAATACAAGTCCCATGCTGTCAAGCTCCTCCACAGGTGGCAGTACGACCCGATCTCTCTTTCAAGGATGTTCCCAGATGTAGTCCCAATGTATTGGCATGGATGTGGAGAGAGGGCTGACTACTGGCACATGTGGTGTACGTGCCACAAGGTCCAGACCTACTGGTCAGAGGTGCTCAGTTGGGTTAGGGAGGTGGGGGAGGGGGACTACCGTTTGGACCCCATACTGGTGATTTTCGGCCTGCAACACAGAGATGAGCACTGGGAAAAGCTAGCAGAACCTGGAAAAGACCTGCCCTTCCAACAAAGAGGGAGTGGGTGGCAATGGCCAACGACATCTACCTTATGAATAAACTAACGGCCGCAATACAAGGCTCAAGTGCGCAGATCGAAACCGACTGGCTGCAATTCATGGAGGCGTTTCCCAACGCGGAGGTCAAGCCCTGAGGGCAGCCGAGCTTCTCCACCCGGCTCGAAACTAATTCTTTTGTGTGGACCCCTTTGCATGGGAATCATGGGAGGAGATTGTATATAGTTGGCCACGGGCCAGGCTGGTGCTGCCCGGTGAAAGGACTCTTAAAATGTGTTCACTGAGACCCGAGAATGGGGGGGGGTTGAAAACATTAAGCCTTATGATTCCGTTATACTTTGAAGTTGTTAAGGGCATGCGCCCAATGTATACTATATGCATAAGCTTGCTTTTCTTTTTCTTGAAAACTAATAAAAACTGAATTTAAAAAAAAAAAAGAGCGATTTCTTCACTTAGTACCCTCCTGGGATGAATCCACACTTCCGATTGAAGCTCTTCGCCCTTACCTGACAATCATCAACAGTTTCCTAATGCAAGGCACCTTGCCCTCAACCCTCAAGATCGGGCAACTTCTCCTGCTTCTCAAGAAACCAACATTGGACCCTGACGACACCAGCAACTACCGTCCCATCACCCATCCTCCTTTCCTAGGCAAGACCCTTGAGAAAGCAGTAGGCACCTAACTTCTCCAACACATCGAAGCCAACAACCACCTTCAGTCCTGCCAATCTGGCTTCATACCCAGATGCACACAGCAACGGCTACTGTTTAGGTGATCAACAATGCCCTTTAAATCCTCAATGATGCTCATCCTTTCCTCCTGATTCTCCTTGATGTCTCAGCAGCATTAAACACAGTAGACCACCAGACACCAACTGACACTCTACATTGCAGCATGGGGATCAGTGAGATTGTTCTGAGCAGGTTCTAATCCTACCTTGATAATCACCATCAGTTTGTACTGTGGTGGCAAGAGCAGGCCCCTTCCCAAGGGCTCCCCTCGGCATCAGCCTCAAGTTGCAGCAAATAAGGCGATCAGACACAGACTGGTGGTAAATCATGCTTCTTGTATTGGGTAGCAAATACACAGCATACAGAGTGATCAGCAGGGACTACAGCAGGACAGGTGTTCTGGTAGTCGGCAAACAGAGCTCTCTCGGGCCCACCCCTAGAGTGCCAGTTTATAGTATATCATAGGCAAACACTAATACATTATAGCATTTTTACAATGGGGATGTTACTTGGCACAATATTGCAGACATTTGGCAAGACTGTTGACATCTCACTTGTGACCTTGTGATGCAGCCCTGCAGGGACATCATGTATTATGGATAAGCGCCATTCGCAGAAACCCTACTGTTAGGGTCTGATGTGTCATCTGCCACAGGAGGGGTGTTGGGCATGGCTAGGGTGCTGCATGCAGAGGGAAGATCTGATGCCTAAATGTATGAGTGACTCTAATGTATACCATAGCATAGCATAGTTCTAGCATATCCATCCTGCATAAAATAGCCTAACAATCCTACATAGCATAGCATAACATAGCATATCATAGCATAGCAATCCTGCCACATCAACCCCTCGTTTGGTCATCCCTGAGACAAAGCAGTGACCACAGGGAACAGGATGGGGGTATAGCATCAATCAAAGATGGCCAGGCCCACGGGTGACAGAGGAATAAGGTCAATATGCAATTGCAATTTCACAAAAAGGATGTTGTTTTAGAGTTGGAATCGTTGCCATATAAGGTCTCAATTCAACGATTCATACATACTTCCATACTACTAAATGTACTACTCGGTGTACATCCTTGTACCCAAAAAGGACCTCACCGTGCGCCCTGTTCTAGACCTGCGCCCAGCGAACAAATTCATAAAACCTCAAAAGTTTTGCATGGTAACACTACAGGAGGTGATCCCACTGTTGAAACAGGGGGACTACATGGCAACATTGGACACAAAAGATGCATACTTTCATATTTCAATGTTGCCAGTGCTAGTTGGTCCTCAAAGGATAGAGAAAGCACATAAACAGGTGCCTGAGGGCCATGGAGGATGCTGTCGGAAAGACGACAGTGGGCCTTGCACTTTATAATGGCCAACCCGGTAGGTAGCAGAATCACAATAAGCAGGGCTTCAAAATAGGGTGCATTGAGAATGGTAGTACTTTGTGCATTAGGTAACCTCTCTGTTTCCATTGTATATAGTAGCTGAGCATTGTGTGGCGATTATACAAGTCTGTGTTAGGCCAATTAGTTCTGCAACTTGTGCTGACCGTACTGATGGGAGCTAAAAAGCTTCTAGAACTTCAATGGAGGTGCAAACGGCAAAACCTGCTTGTATACTACCTGTTGAATCTCTAAGACCAGACCCGTCAACAAAGAGAATGAAGTCTGCACAGGGGAGGGGGATATCGTTGAGGTCTGTTCTTGGTGATGATACAACGTCAACCGCTGCAACCGCTGCGGCAGGTGACTTTTGTCAGGTGTTGGTAAGAGGGAAGCAGGGTTAAGTGGGGCGCATCTGAAGAGAGTGATATTGGTGGCAGAGAGGAGCAGTTTTTCATATTTGGTGAGACGTGCAGCAGGCAGGTGTTGTGTTTTACACCTGAGGAGGAGTGCTAATACAGTGTGTGGTACTGCTATGTTTATGTGGTGTGCTAGGGTGTTGTTGTCAGCTTTTGTAAGGAGAAGGGAAGTGGCAGCTAACGCTTAGACATTTGGGTAAGTCAGAGGCTAGAGGGTCTAACTGTGAGCTTAAATAGGCTACAGGGCTTTGTAGGTTCCGTGCTTCTGTGTGAGTAGGCCTAAGGCATATCCCTCTTTCTCAACACAGAACAGGGTAGTCAGGAAGGGCGAGGCTGGGAGCAATGGAGAGGGCAGTCTTGCTCTTGGTGAAGGCTGTGGAAGTGTCAGCAGACCATGTGAGTTTGTCAGGCTCAGAGTCATGTAGCATCTTTTGTATAGGTGCAACCGTGCATGCAAATTCAAGGATCCCGGGGCGACAAAAATTGCTGATTGCTAAAAAGGAGCGCAGCTGCCTTTTAGTGGCGGGCATGGGACATTATAAGATGCAGGACACTCGAGAGAGGGCAAGGAACCTAGCGCCATTGGGAATGAGGTGTCCTAGGTAGCGGACTGTATGTAGGCAGAGTTGCAATTTTGCTTTGTTTACTTTGTGAACGTTTGCTGCCAGGGCAGTGAGGAGCAGTTCGGAGTCGGTGAGGGAGATCTGAAAGGAAGGTGATGGTAACAGTAGGTCATCCATGTATTGGATCATGGTGGAGCCCCTCCGGGAACGTGACATCCTCGAAGGTTTCCTGCAGAATCTGGAAGAAGAGAGATGGGGAGTCAATAAAGCCCATTGGAAGGGACCTGTAGGTGAGCTGTCATCCCTTGTAAGTGAAAGCAACACGATACTGAGAGTCTTGGTGAATGGGGACAGAAGAAGGCAGAGGCAACCTCAATGCAAGTGAAAAATTGTGCGTCTGACGGGATACAGGACAGAATCGTCAGGGGTTCCAGGACCACCGAATGTGAGGGTATCACTGCTTTAAAATTGAAATTCCCATTTTTCTCAATTGGGAGCACAAGAGTATTGCAAGGGCTAGTGGTGTAGTAGAGGATGCCCTGATCAATGAGGAGAAGATTGGCTTGATACCTTCCTCGAGGGTGTATCCTGTAGTGTAGCACACGTGGCAGGGGGTCCTCCGGATTGAGAGGGATGCAAACAGGTTTAGCAGAGATAATGTGGCCTATTCCATTGGCATGTGCTACCCAGATGGCCACTAGCACTGAGTCAATAAGATTTTTGTTCCTGTGTCGCTTGTGTGGGTGTGAGGAGTGAAGGAGGCTCCGTAGGAGGCTCCGGGTGAGTGGGCTGTTGGAGGAGAAACACATATTCAGCTTGCCTAGATTGTGGAACCTATAGATAGATACCATCAGGAGAACAATAAATGGTACAATGCATTTTGCATAGCAGATCGATACCTAACAGATGTGCAGGTGAGCAAGGGCTTAACAAAAAGGCACAGTGTTCAGTGCTGGGACCAATGGAAACAGACAATTCATTTGATATCGGTTGTGGGATAGTGTTGCCAGATATGCCAACACCATTGAGAATGTCCTTTGAGACATCAACATTTGGAAATTCAGCCACTCACAGTGTGGATCGCCTGGCACCAGTGCCAATCAAACAGTTCACTCTCTTCCCTTGGGTGTCACATTTGAGATAGGGACCATACCGGTTCAATGGTAGCAAAGCAGCAAGCAGCACGGCAGGGTGCCTCTGGCAATGTTATTGTGGACCATAGGAGACCTGAATGTCCTGGTAGCCCCTGTTAGGAGAAGGCGGAGGGGGGAGGTGGTGTGGGTGTACTGTAGCAATTAGAAATGTTAGGAGGAATGACATCATTACGTGGAGTAGTGGGACCATATTGGCGTGGTCTGGCAGGTTTGGTAGGACATTGCTAGATGAGATGGCCTTTCTGCTTACAATATCTATAGAAAGGTTGTCCTGGCAGGGGTTGCTTGGCAGGCAAAAGTCTGTTGTGAATTGTGGCCCTGGTGAAAAGGTGGCAGAGGATTCTGTTTGGCATATGGCTGGAATGAGGTACCCGGGCGTCCCTGGCCCCCAGAGGCAGTCTTTTGTTGAGCATGCTGTATTTGCAAAGCCATGAGACAAGTAGCCCCGTCCTGCTCCTGGCGCTTGAGTTTGTCAAAGAAATATTGAGCTGCTTGTAGTGCTTTTTCAATAGATTCAGCTTTCCACCCCACCTGAACACTTTGCATATTGTTGTTAGAAATGTCCGGAAGTAGACCAGTCACAAAATGAGACACTAAATGCAGGTTTAGCTTGTTCCCCAGAATGTGTAATGCCGGTAAATTTGGTAAAAACAGTCAGTCGTCTAGATTGGGAGATTCAGATGCAAGACGCAGTTTTCAACCAATCTGATTTCACAGGGCATTTCTCTTTGAAGAGGGCGGCACGTGTGTTAATATTAGCAGTAATAGCAGCACCACCAACCAGTCTGTCATGCCATTGTACTTTGCCAATAATCTGTTTGTATAGAGTGTATTTGAGCCCAGCTCGTAGGAGTTAAGGTCCCCAATCATGGGATCCTAATGGGCATTCATTGTGTTCAAATGTTCCATGAAAGCAGTGGCGTTGTCAGGCACCGTGGGGAATTGCTGTGCCATATTGTATAAGTCAGTGGAGCTCCAGTGACTGTGAGTTCTCATAGGTTCCCCCTATTTGCCTGAGGGATGGTGCGCATAGGCAAAAGGGTGGTGGCCGCAGCGGAGGATGTTGTGGCGTCCATAATGTGTAGCAAGGGTGGCTCAGACATGGATGAATGTGACAATTGAATATCTTGCCTGGTAAGTTTTCCACGCTTGGAGTTAAAAACGTAGGAGTCGGACAGTGCCTGCAAGTCATCCATGTATTTCTGGCAGATTGAGTCAGATATGCACCTGTAGGACGGAAGAGGGAGGCAGGGGAGTGGATGTAGATCAAGGTGGGAACCGACTTGGTTGGGAGCGAGTCCAGGGGTGTGTGTATGTAGAGCCCGCTGGCGGCAAAAGTGGAGGCGTGGCAGGGGCAGGGGATGTTAAGCCTCCTCGAGGAGTGGACGGAGAGGTCGAGGATTCAGGTGGGGGTGTGTGAGGCAGGCGAGGGTGGTGGGGGAATGTGACTGTTGGCGGTGGTGTAGCGTTGGGGCAGAAAAGGAGGTGTGCGGGCAATCAGGTGGGACAAGTATGGTCCTAGTTCCAGAATCTCTGATGGTGTCTGTAGAAACACTTGAGTAGATGCCCTGAGAGTTCTTAAGCGATCTAGCCTGTCATACAATCTGTCCGTAGACACATTGTACCAGGCGTAATACGCCGACCAGTGACCATCAGACACCTTAGATTTTCTTTGTTCCAAAGCCTTGTGCAAGACAACAAGATAATCCGCATGAAACGACCCCTCAAGTGGTCACTGAAACTCCTTTTGACCCTGAGTCCCAAAAAATTACTCTTTAAAAAAAAAGTATATATTTTTTATTGTTTATGGTTTAAAAAACCTTTACACAACATCAAAATAAAACAATTTGCACATTTCAAGACATTACATATCTTCTTAATAAAACAGCATTGGCAATGTTATATTTAAAACATTAATATAAACCCAGAACTGGAAATGGTATATGGTACAAGTAAACAGGAAAATAAAAATATTAAAACAATTATTAAATTGTAACAAAATGTTTCCTACATATCGTCAATAAAATATCCTGAGTTAATGCATCCGAAACAGATGAGAAATTTTAAAAAGTTGACAGTTAATTTCAATTCAATAGATTTAAAAAGAGCTGCTACTGCTTTCGTGTCATGAACATTATCCCCATACAAACTTCTCTCTTAGAGATATTCTTCTGTACACCAATGAGTAGTGGAAAGCCAGTTTCCCAAATAACACTTCCTTATCTTATTAAGTGCTGGACAGTTTAAAATCCAATGTCGGGAGATTTCTTTTATATCTGTGTTCTTGCAGAACCTACAACTAGATTCAGCTGCCGTGATGAGACCTCTCCTTAAAGAGAAATTGTTGGTAGGTATAATATTGCAAAGAAATCTGAGAAATATTCCTCTATACACAATATTAGGGAATCTTATCAAGTATGCCAACAATGTGCCTCTTTTCTTATATTTATTGCAGAGATGACTCATTGATGAGTAGCTATGAAATTCCCCTACTGTATTGATCCAGTCTTTATAAAATAAAGAGTTTTTGACCTTTAATGGATTAGTAATCAGATCTTCAATATTCAAGATCAGCCGTAGCAGAAGTTTTTCACTATCGAAGCGAATCTGAGCAATAAAATTAATAGACTTACCCCCAGAATAAATATTCATGCACATATTCAAATCAGCATATAATAGGGTGGAAAGTGGGACAGGCAATTTTATAAATAGAGACAAAACATTCCACTCTACTCGTGCCCTAATAGAAACAAGGCCTAATTCATATCTCATGGCTGCTAGAGGGACAGAGTTAGGTACCCCCAGTATCCTTTGCCAAATCTCGGCTTCTGCTAAATCCAACAATTTTGGAACGGCATGAAAATATAATTCAAGCCCGTAAATAAGTTTTGGAATTAATATTTCTTCATAGAATTCTAATGCTGGAATAATTGAGTAGGATCCAAATTTACGATTTAAAATTACAAGTTGGTTGAGCAGGAGAGTAGATTTTTGGAGGAGATTTTCTCTTACATTATAGAAGCCAGGAGTTGCAGAGATAGACAAGCCCAAATATATCATATTGGTTGTGGATTTAATTGTTGTGTTCTCCCACGACCACATTTGAATCCTTCGATTCCTACCTCTTGTGATGACATTTTATATTTGATATTTTTTGGGGTTAATAAAGAAGCCGTTGTCGACTGCAAAAGGTGAAGAGTAGCTGGAGCTAAATTACATCAGAGACATTTAGGTTGAATAAACAGGCTGCAAGAATATAGCCTTGTCTAAGACCGGAGGGGGTAGCAATACAACTGGATATCAAGCCCTCTCTGTTTAATCTGACCTGAATGCTGGAATTCTCATTGAGCCCAATAAGAAGCTGTTATTCCCCAGCCTGCTAACTTTCCCCATAGCCTAGATCGATCAGCGCAATAAAATGCGGAGGACAAGTCAACAGAAGCAACATACGCACCACTGCCAGCTGAAGACCAGGCTAGTTCTTCAGGGGAACATAAAATGAGGCCATTGAGATTGGTAGAAGTGCCTTGCGAAAGCCTGACTGAAATTTGGATGACCTGGTGGACGAAATGGCAGATGTTAGAGTAGTACAGAGAAATATCTTGCTGTCACCATCTAACAGCGAGATTGGTATGTAGTTTTTCGTATCAGATCTTACTACCTTTTTAAAAATTTGAACAACATAGGCAGTCTGCCAGGATTTGGGAAAGGTTTTTGAGTCTATGATACTCCTAAACAGGATGGTTAGTGCTTTTGCTCAGTTAGTAGTAGGGTCCTGCTTTAATGTACTGTTGTTAAGGCCATTAAGGCCTTAAGCATCATCTCTGTGTCTCGTTGAAGTAGCGTAGAACGAGTGAGCCTTCAAAAATGTCTATATCTTTGTTTTTCTGCTTTACAAAGAATGCATAACTGTTCAAATGATTGATGTACTGTAATAGGCATATTGGAGCGCATTATTTGTCTGAGAGCTCGTCTCATGTCCGCTTTCACAAGGGCTAGCTTTCCATCAAAGACATGAGGATGCTTCTTGTTTGTTTTATGCTTTTTCAACCTTGGATTATTTATAACAGCTGTCATTAGTTCTTTGACAGTCAAGTCGGAATTACTCACATTGAAGACTTCCAGTCTCCACTCTAAGATGGTTTGGCACATCATCTGGTTAAAGTCACCGGACAATATCCCAATGTTTCTCAAAGACCAATAAACAGCGTTTTTGCTGGAGGTCACTTTCAGATGAATGGGCCCAATTATCATTTGCCCTTTAATTTGGAGCGAAAGCGTGAATTTAGCTCTTAGGGTACCATCACTTCACATGTTTTCAACAATCATAAATTCAGAGCAAATCGCGAACAGCCTGAGATCAGCATAAACATAAACCAAGGCTGATAGGCTGGGACCTCGGGGCCAAATGTACGTGGCTTCCAGATCAGCTCCTATCTGCCCGGTAATCATTTGTAGAACCAAAGAGGTCAGAGAGTTACTCCACTGCCGGCCTGTTTTAGATTTTGGGTCCAGGGCTGATAGCGCAGAGTCCTAATCACTGTGCTTACCTATCAGGCTTAACGGGATACACGTGGCGATAAGATCACCTGCCATTAGAACATGTCTATAATCAGCCCTAGATTTCCAAGTGGAGACTAGGTCAGTGATAGTCAATAGGAATTATTCTAGGGCCCCTACACCCTTGTGCCAGTACACATTAATTAGTAGTGCATGGAAATGGTGTGTCTGTAATGACACTTATAGCAAGCATATCATATGGGAGGTTTTGAGTCTGCTTACCAGACATGCAGAGATCATTGCGGAGAGCAATGACGAGGCCACCTGAAGGTCTAGCCCCACAGCTCGCTTTTGCAAGCTGATGAAATACTTGGAAACCATCTAAGGGAGGAGTGGAAGTTATCCAAGTTTTCTGGAGCATTACGCAATTATTGCTTCGTAAGAGGGAGATTGTATCAAGACTTGTCAGCAAGTGTATATTACCTCTAGAGTTCAAGGAAAGTAGCTTCAACACCTCTTTTCAGGTTATGGTTGCGGGTTTAACCCCTTTTGGGTTAAATCTGAAATGGTTGTGCCTCTCTGGACCTTGGGCTCTGAAAATAGTTGTGTTCTGCTTTGGTTATGAACCACTTCAGTGGTATAGTGGGCATTTCTAGGTTTAGGTGTGAACACACTGTCTCGCAACCATAGGATATGAGAAGTTTGCTGGCATTCAGACCATCGAGCAATTGAAAACCCCATGCTATTCAAGAGTTTGCGTTCTGAGAGAATCAGATCAAATACCAATCTCGATTGAAAGTAAAGGAGGGATTGCATCGTATTCTGCCTAGTTGGAAAAACCACTCTTTCAATGTCGACAGAGGAAAGAGAACTCAAAGAAGGAATTTCTGAAAATATCACCAGCACATTGGAGCAATTTAGGCAACTAGAAAAGCTATCCCCAATAAACTAGAGATCACCAATATGGTACCTGCATGGGATGTATGCTCATAGAATTGGGGATTCGCCTTCGGTGTATATTTAAACTAATTCGAAGACAGCAACAGCTGATCAGAGTAGCACCAATTAGTATGACTAGAGAGATTTTGTCCTTGAGCAAGGGCACTGTACCAAGGATGTCTATCTCTCTTGATAGTTTGTAGAATGGGCGCAACAGTGCAGTTTTCCCCATAAGCTTGCACATTATTAACTATTTCAGAAGGGTGGGGGCATAGGTCTGAGTAAGTGCTTTTGTCAGTCAAAGGGTCCTGGCCGCCACCTCTTGGAACATACAGTTTATTAAAAAATCCGCCCAAATTCAGATTTTGATTTCCTTGTTGGACACCTGGCGGTGGAAGTAAGGGCAGATTGGTCAAGGATAGCGGGCCAAAATGACTGGCCACGCCTGCCTCATACTCACAATCCCTCACCCCTTCAAGTTGTACAGCCACCCCAGATTTTGAGGACATATTTGGCGCAGTATTCATTTGCCACTTGCCGCAATTACATTGACGCATTGTAGGTATATTGGATACAAGGGAAGCATTCTGAGAAAGAGGTGTTGGTTTCATAACAATAAGGTTAGGAATACAGCTCAAGTTTGTGTGCACTGGCGGGTAATGACATTTACCTGGTCCACTGACTGCACACTTAGTAGGCCACACCCTGTCTGTTTGCAGCATTGCTTCACAATTTTTCGGCATATTTGGTACGGTGTGAATGTCCCTTTTTGTCACACTTACAATAATTCTTCAACACACAAGAGGAGAACTGAGGTTCTTTCAAAGGAGGGAATGTTATATCCAACATTGGGGAAGGCTACTAACAGGGTGACACATTCCTCCCTGTGACATAACGGCATCCCTGAAGGTTACTGTTTTTGGTCTCATTTGGAGGGCAACATCAGCCCTCAGAGGTAGTGAAGGATCATAGGTTGCCTGAGCTGTGCTCCCCAAATGAGTGGAAACAAGAGTGCTTTTTGCATCACAAAGAATTTTGACACCAAATAAGGGTGTTCCGAAAAAAGTTGGTAGAAGGGTTCAGCACAGGCAACGATGCTGGAGTCGATGAAACAGAGTTCCCAGCTGACAAAATCGATTGCAACTCTGTACCACTTTCCTCTGTGACTGGTGTCAGTTGACTTTGTAAACTTTTGATAAGCTTATATTATTTTTCTGGGGATTCAGCAATAGAAAGATTGCGTAGCCACTTGTGGGAGGATGTGTTTCGACGTTTTATCATTTTCTGATTATTTTTTGTTTTACTTCAACCTTTTGAAGTGTCAGGGACATCAGAGCCCTGTTTCTGAACTATGGCTACTGTTTGAAAGGTATAACCTCTTTGAGAGGCTGTTTGAGTAGCGGCAGCAGGACCTGGACAAATTGGAACTGTAGTGGAGGCAATGTTAGGTGTAGAAGAAACCTCCACAACAGAGCCATCAATTGTAATCGGGTATTACCAGCACATCTAACATTACCATGACACAACTCTTCAGCTGGTAAGAGCGAGGTTTGTGATGCTAGGTGCCCAACGCAGGCGTCCAAATCTCCAACCTTAATATTGATAGCACTTAGGAGAGTCGTGTGGACCTTGACCTATTCTCAAATGTTATTATATAATTTGACAAATGAACTTAATACCATGTTGAGTGCTGGGAGGCTGGGGGAAGAAAATGTAACAAAATTATCAGCCTCTCTTAAAGGGTGATGGATTACACTCTCGCTGGGTTCAGTGGAATAATCAGGAGAGGAGATTGGCTGCTCGTCATGATTCACTTGATATAGATTATCTGTCAATTCTGTTGGTGATCTAATTCTTGAGTCGTCACAAGTCTGTTGGATTACACTTTCTGTGGTTGGGAGTAGAACCGAGTCTGCATACTCAATTATGCTTAAGTCTGTTACCACATTCATCTGTGTGTGATCTAAAATGACAGACTTTCTAATAGGCTGAGAGTATTTAACTTCGGTGCTAGTCCCTGCAAATTTGGGTAAATAGTCCATTTAGGACTGACCGGCTATAGGAGACATCGGAATTGGAGGGCCTTGTTTCTTGATGACAGATTTTACTTTGGTACCCCCTATTTTATTCTGGTAAATTGTGTCTCCATTAGGGCCTCTACATTAGTCTTTGTAACCCCAAGGTTGTAGAACTGCAACAATATCTGCTTGATTACTTCGTTTCTCTGCGTTTTCAGTGCTTGCTGTGGGGGGGCAGGAAAGATATCCACAGTAGGTGGATTTTCTGAATTGACCTCGCAGTAAGTTGGTTCCAAAATGTTGATTTGAGTTCTGAGACCAGTTCTGAGGGTCATAGTTTGAAGTAAAGGAGACCTGTGGCTCTGCAGGCACCCTGTGTGGGGATAGGCGCAAAGAGCTGAAAGCAACAGCCCCGTAGTCACCCAATCCAAAATTCGAGGGCTCAAAGGGCTGGCGGCAACAGCCCCACAGTCACCCAAATGACAGATTGAGGCTCAATGAGCTGGCAGTAGTAGCTCTGCGGTCACCCAATCAAGACATAAGGGGTCAAAGAGCTAACAACAGTCCCCTCACCAGCTTGTACTGAGTATTAAAGGTTTGAGATTCACTCAGGGAGGAGCCTCTTTAAATCAAGCAATGAAGGGACATCGGTTCAAAGGGCACGAAGCCCTGCAATCGCCGATAAATGTTGTAAACTAGGAGGCAATGAAGGAGGGGATATGCAGTGAGTCCAACAGAAGAGGCAGACATACAGAGGTGAAAGTTAGCAAATGTGTACCGTGGTATGGTAGGGTGCAGAAGAAGAACCTTGGAGGCACCTTGAGTCCGTTGAGCCGTCGCAGTCAAAGACAGTCTAAGACACACGCCTCTATGAACGCCTCCTCGAATGCTGCGCGTCGTGATGCAGGTTTTAAAGATTAGCTCCTCCTTTACAGCAACAAGCAAGGCAGACAGGCTCCATTATTCAGTCTAAGACACACACCTCTACGAGCATCTCTTTCAAATATTTACAGGTGAATGCCCCATACGTTGAAACATGAAGAAGGTATTTGTCCCTACTGCAAATGTAAGTGGTGTTGTGGAAAGCTCAGAGCCTATGGCTAGGACTAAAAATCAAAAGAGAGGTAAAAATAAAAGGAGGTAGGCCCACGCTACTGCACATCAAGAGGGGTGGCGCAAACAACTTCCCGGCAATTGGTATTTACCAGTGTTGACAGCTTAAAGACAAAACAGAGAGGTGGTACACAAGGGGAGACAGGAACAAGCAAGGATTGATAGTTTGCTGATTATAAAGCTAAAGTAAGACAAGATGGACAAAAGGCACTGCTTCATGGTTGCCTTAGCAATACCATTTGGCACTTAACTCCCAAATGGCTATGGTCCATCCGCACTGCCTTTTTAGCAGAAACTAGAACACAGATTTAGACCGCAATGCTCTGAGTGTTGTGATAGGTAAAGCAATGAAGTGGGGTGCCAGTCACAAAAATGTAGTTATGCAGTGACGAGATAAACACAGTGACAGAACATAAGGGGAAGGTTGTATTTACAACTCAGTCTGTGGGGAACAAACAGGTTCATGGCTGTGCGCTGCGACAGAGATTTCCCATGGGCTACTCCTCAATCACACCGCCATGTTTGGCAACTTCGCCAAGAACAGGTGTCCCATGCTTATAACAGCGCCCTCTTGTATGATGAGAACCTTATGTAATCGGCCTGCGGTAGTGTTATATGGCAACCCCCAAAAAAAATCCTGCGCAGTCCTGGCCAGAGATCAAAGCACCATTTCTGTGGTGGCCATGAGCGAGCCCCATTCCGAAGGGGTCCCCTTCGTATCAGTCTCAGGTTGCAGCAAATAAGGCGATCAGACACAGACTGGTGGTAAATCAAGCTTCTTGCATTAGGTAGCACATACAGAGCATACAGAGTAATCAGCAGGGAACACAGCAGAACAAGTGTTCAGGCAGTCGGCACACAGAGCTCACACGGGCCCACCCCCAGAGTGGCGGTTATATAGCATACCATAGGTAAACACTAATATATTATAGCATTTTCACAATAGGGGGTGTTACTTGGGTTCTACGTTATTTTGCAGCAGGATTTTTCGTCGCAGGACTTTTCATTGCCTTTTTTTATCGAAAAAAACTCATAGCTTTTTTTTTGGTTTTTTTTGGGGGTGTTACCCCCCAAACCCCCCTTAATTTATTTTCTTTTAATTATTCCCTTTCACCCACAAATATTGAATTAATTTTTAAACCCCCCCCCAAAAAAAATGATGAAAAGTCCCGCGACGAAAAATCCCGCGGCAAAAGAACTGTATACCGTTACTTGGCACGATATTGCAGACATATGGCAAGAACTGTCGACATCCCACTTGTGACCTTGTGACGCAGCCCTGTGGGGACATCATGTTGTATTATGGATAAGCGGCATTCGTAGAATACCTACTGTTATCTCCCATATATGGTGCCCATGCTATACTTGTAGAGAATAAGCGGAAGAGAAGGTCTGGCGTGTCATCTGCCACAAAAGGGGTGTTGGGCATGTCTGGGGTGCTGCATGCAGAGGGAGGCAAAGGGAAGATCTGAGTCCTAAATGTATGCAAGAGAGCCTAATGTAGTATACCAAAGCAAGGCATAGTTATAGCATAACCATCCTGCATAGCATAGCATAACAATCATACATAACATAGCATAGCATAACAATCCTGCCACACCAATGTGACAGAGCTGAATATAATAAGCAGAGAGGAGAGCGACCACTACCCGCTGATCATCAGCTGCAAGGTCCCAAGTAAAATGTATAGATCATATTGGCAACATTTCTGCCAATGTGGGTGAAAATCATGTTAACTTGAGGCCTCCTAACTTGACAGTGCTAATTATATATTACCAGTCCAGGGTCTACAGCAACATACCATTCACCCTCAGGAAGTTATGGAACCTGGCCCAGGTAAATCAGATTCAGCTCTTATTGAGCAAGCACATTTACGGAAAAATGTGTCTCTCCTGAGTACCTGGGTTCAAAGTATTTACCCCAATAAAAAGTTTACTAAACCCAAATGTAATAGAAGCCATCGCCATCCCTTTGACTTCACTTATTTACATATATATTGCTTATTTGTAATGCCCACTATACAGCCAACATTGTGTTTGAAGGCGCATCAAGACAAGGAGGGAATGAGGATGAAGAGGAAGGTATAGAATAAGAAGAAAAACTTTCTTAAATGGTCTTGAAACATTTGGAAGGTGCAAGTGCTATAGCATGATATCTGGGGAGAGGCAGAGGTGGGGAAGTGCAGGAAGGGTGGTACAGGGGAAGAATGCAAAACAAAAATATTCTGACTAGCATACGTAGGCATAGCCATTCTTAAAGTATAGAGGGCCATGATGGTGGAACAATGAGAGACAGTCTAATATGTTGAAGAAATCGGGGTTAGAAGACAAAGGGGGGTCAGATAGCGGGTTGGCTCATCAGCTGTTCAGCTGAACAGCCGAACAGCACTCTCAAGCACTCCCACAATGCGTGTGCAGATTAAATGGGCTTGCTGGGTGAAATGGGCAGAGCTTACCCAGCCGCTAAAAGTAAAAAAGATATACTTGTTTTAGTCTCCGATTGGGGTATGTTGGCAGTATATAAAGGTTACAGTAAATGAGAAGCTGATCTCACCATGGAGCAGCAGTACTGTGTAGAAGCAGTTTATCCAACAGAACGCAGGAGAGCAGCCGATCCAGCCGAACAGCACTCTCAAGCACTCCCACAATGCGCGTACGCGATGCTTGCGCACCGGCCGTTAAATGGGTTTGCTGGGAGAAACGGGTGGAGCTTGCCCAGCCACACAGACAGAGTGACACAGTCACGGATGAGGCTACTTTACAGATCTCGCCAAGAAGCAGCAGTGTAGAAGCAGTTTATCCAACAGAAGACAGGAGAGCAGAAGATCCAGCTGAACAGCACTCTCTAGCACTCCCACAATGCACTTTTTGGAAGGCCTTTCGGTGACTGAGATGTGGCCTGTATGCAGCAACATGACTTAAACATTGCTTGTTCCTATCTGTAATATGCCTCTTACTGATACCATGCCTGTAACTAAGCTCATGCAAGTAACAGCGCCTCAATGCCCCTGGGCTGCTTGCGCGCTATACAAATTTAAATAAATAAATAAATAAATAAAGGACTCTATAATTTTACCACATCACAGTGACCCTCATCAAACTGCAATGGCTCCAGCTGCAAGCACATTTCATCTTCAAATCCTGCTGCATCATCTACAAGGATGTTACCTTGAAGTCCACAAGCTACCTCACTGAGAAACTCAGCATCTCTGGAGGCCTACGATCCACCAAAAGTAAGGACATGTGCACTGTACCAGTACAGAAAGGAAAGGACCAGAAGACATGTATTCTCTACATATGCCCCAAGACTCTGGAACCTCTTCTCCATCAACATCAGACTCTCCCCCTCTCTTCTACATTTCAGGTAGGAGCTCAGCTCAAGACCCTCCACTTTGCGGAATAGCTCCTTGCTAGCACCTAGATTCACACCATCAACCTCCAACCCTACTTGAGACTGGGTGATCTGCTCCTCACTGTTTCCTCCCCTGGTTGCTTGTAGATTCCTTCCTACCAAATTACCCACCCTGCCCGCACACCTGTATCCATGCTTCCCTCACCATGCCCTTCTCTCCATGATTTGTAAAGTGCGCTGTTGCTTACCAAACCTAGGTCCACGCTCAATAAATACCCTAACAATATTACTAAAAACAATAAATTAAAGACTTGGAATAGAGGAAGAATCTAGAGATGAATTAATAAAAGAGAAACAGGGGAGCCCAGAGGAAGCAGTACAGGATTGAAGCGTGAGAGTAGAGGAAAGGGACAAGGACGACCTGTTGAGATCTCTTGTATCAGAAAGAGGAGACCCACCGGGAGCAGGTGGTGACAAATTAGGCAGAGGTGTGGCGCCTATCAAATAAGACTTCATGGTCCACCACATCAAGGGCAGTCAAGAAGTGTAAAAGCCAGGAGAGAGTGCAAGTGCCCCGATTTGAAGCAGTGAGCACCTCGCCCCACACTGAAGGAATTGCCAATAATGGCTGGCATATTGAAAGGGACCCCTAGGGGTCCCTCGCGTTATGGAAACAAGGCAAGTCACCACACACGATAGATACGCCAGACACTAGGTTGTATTCCCAAAGCTAGGGTTTATTGCAAAGCAAATAGTCTCAGTTGGCCAACTCGGTCTCACGCCCCGCGATGTGTATCTCTAGACCCCGAGGGACAGAAGAGAGCGAATTACGTACATCAGTTACATATATACAAAATGCATATCATAAAATCAGCTGTGACATGTTTAACACCGCCCTTTATTGGGTTTCTTTGAACTCGGTTTGATGATGGACAATTTCAACAAATATGACACCTTCAAATGAATTCTAATAACAATATGCAACCTTGCAAGTGTAGAGACATCTTTGCTTTGTTGAACAGAACACAGTGCTTCTGTTCTTGTAAGCGAGCTAAATACGGGGGAAGAGTCACATTCCAGACCTTGCTATCTTTGAGGTGCTATTCGTGTCCTGGGAGCCGACACGCTCTACAGGGCTCGGGAAAGGGGGGCCGTAAGAAGAGCAAAATTCAAGCCTTTAGCTGCTTTATTCTAACATTTTCTACCATATAACGAGATTGGCTGGCAGCTGTGAAATGATTAAATGCCCTGCGGCTCTCCTTCAAGGCTACATTCAGGAGGGAGCCGGGCATTCCTCTCCGGAGCTGCCTATGTTGTGTTTCAACGAACTACTCATTAGCCTCGCGGCCTTGTCCTTTCACGTTCAGACAACAATGTTAACAGCCGAGCAGAGTAAGCAAAAATGTGCTGTGAAGCAGTTTGAACAGAAAGCAATGAGCAATCGTTAGAGAACAAAATGGCGATCCTTGTTACATCAAAATTGACGCTCATTGGTCAATCACGGAAACCTGTATTTCTATCGTTATATACATGAGATGGTTGGTCTTCGGCCACCAAAATACGTTTGCCGTCAATCGTGCGAGGTGTCCATTTTTCTAGACCGACAAACCCTCCTTTTGGCCGTATGCCAAGTGTCTCATTCATTCATTGTATCCTCCTCTGATGACGATAAGTCTGAAGTACCTATGTCTGAATTTTGCATGTTATTATAAGCATCATCATCATCATTAATATCTATAGCCATTAATTATTTCACTGTTTTCATTTCATTCGTGTCTCTGTCATCCCGGCCATAAGTTTGTTTTCTTTTCTGTTATCATATGCATACATCCCTCAGTTATCTCAGTGCAAACTATCGGTAGGCAGTGTATGCAACAACAGCACGTTATGAATATTCCAAACACTACTACTAATATCGCAATCAACTTCCATCCCCAAGAACGCAGTATTCCCCAAAACCAGGACCCTATTCCCCAGCCACCTTCTCCAGTAGGGATTTCGGAGCTTAGGACATGCATTTTTTTTATTGCTTCAAAAATCGTAGGGGAGTAGTCATCTACGAATACGCAGCACGCTGATCCCACAATCTTGCAAATTCCCCCACGATCAACCATGGGGGAATTTGCAAGATTGTGGGATCAGAGCCATTCTATTTTGCAGCGTCATTAACCTAATTCCCTTTTCTTCCAACGTCATGTTAAATAGTATATCTGTCGTTGTGTTTATCGTATCCTTTAGTATTCTGGACAGCTGCCTTATGTTATAGGAGTTCACTATCTGGGACAAGAATGGTATGAATGATTTTGCTACGTCCTTCGCTATCAAAACACCTTCGATACTCCTTCGGTTTCTAGATCTCGGATAGCCTGGCTATGTCTGCTGTTTCTAAAAGGAACACTCCCGGGAACAGTATACCTAGGTTACATGTACCTCCCCAGTTTCTGGGCAACCAAGGATATGCTTTTTCTCCACATATAAAATAGACAGGATCTCCCACATATACTGGTTCTATTTCCCATTTTAGTACCGCTGTATTCATGCATCCAGTAAATGTTCCTACTGAATAGGAGCCTTTCTTTTTTAGACAAAAAGGGACAGTTCTCGGGTTGTAATTCACCGTGTAAGAAGGGGGGATTGCATCTTTGTTCCCGTCTGTTCTTACACGAAACGTCATCACAGATGTTTTAACTGGCGGGGACAATTTATCTTGTCTATTTTGTCGTGTTATTTTTCGCATACTTTTAGGCATAGGTTCTGGGATCATCACTTGCGCTTTATGGAATTTGGAACAACCCACAGGCCTCATAATTATTTCCTCAAACTCATTCATGTTTGTTCTATCTAATTGACCGATACTACTCTTATTCCACTTCCCATAAAACATTGCACTTAAAGATGCACTGCATGCAGAACTTAATGGTAATGGTTGTACATACCAGCCTATTCCTTTCCCCGCATGCTGCGGTAAATGCAGAACCCACACACCCAACAATTATTTTTCTTTAGAATTGCATGCGTCATGTTCATAATGAGTAATAGCGTATTGTTCCCATACCCTTCTCTGTGTCTCTCTTCCATTGGGGATAAGGTATAAGTAATCACCTGAAGCGGGTTCTCAGTAGTGGACATATTAACTATTGGTAAGAACATTCCCAATGGGTGTATAGATTCCACATGCCATAGCACAAAGGCTGTCGTTATTGGTGCTACCACACTCATGAAGCACATGATTATTGTCAAAGCCAGCATACAATTTTTTTTACCATGCGTTTTCCCTAAGTTTACAGTCTTTATAACTAGCTCATTCTCAGCGGTGGTGCAGGAGGAGGCTGAAACCGGTCCCAACATTTTTCTCACCGTTCTTCTTCCTGACAAAGTTCGTTGTGGATATCTCTCTTCGTCGCACTTGTCTGGATGTCAATAAGTTCATAGGAATTGTCAACAGTCTAGTCTGCCAGCCCTTTGCAGCCTGGGTTGCTTATTCATTCTAGGCAAGATCACTTGTCCTTTCTCACACTGCTCAGAGGACTTCTGAACAGTTCTCTATTGCCTTTGTACCATGTGCGCCCAGCTTGTCCGCTCTGGTTCAGGACACATGTATTTTTTATGATCGCACCGAGGAACCGCGAGTCTTGAATTGTTCGACTTGCACAACTCTCACACTTCTCTCCTCTACACCTCTAGTTCCTTCTCCGTCCATGAGCGGAACCAGAGGTTAGTATAAACACCAAAGAACTGTGGATCACTCTGTCTTTCGAGGCCGCAAATCATATCGCCTCACTCCTGGTATTGTGTGATCCGTGTACAGTGGCGGTGCACTTCCAGTTCCAGGCTCAGAGTCAGCCTCTGGCGCAATGGCAGGTGCTGGTGTGCCCCGCGAAAGTGATGCGGATTCTGTCTTTGGCCCTGGCGCAATGGCAAGTGCTGGTGGGCGCCAAAAGGGTACACGTTTAGTGGCTGCCGTTATTTGCAATGCAGATTTCGTGTCGGCCAACAGTGATGTAGGTTCTGCTGGGCAATGTTGGGGCACTCTTTGCCCTTCCCCCTTTTTGGCAATCTTTTCAGGCTTTGTTTCGAGTTTCACTTCTCGCTTGGACAGATTTAGCGGCAGTGGACTGGCAGCAGTTTCTTTCGTTTCTGGGACCGCTGTCTCTTTCCGGTCGTCCGGATTGGGCAAGTCTTTCAGTGAAGATGGGATCTTTTTGGCATGGGTGGCATGGATCCACGCCTTCCTTCCATCCACCCGTATCGCCGTCTGCGTTGCCAGAAGCACTTGATAGGGGCCGCGCCACCTGGGTGCTAACGGTGATTTTCTCTCAAAGTTCTTAAGCAGCACCCAGTCTCCTGGCTCCAGCGCGTGCCCCTGACCAGTATATCTTACGGGTAGAACCTCCTGCACCTGCTGATGAATCAAACGCAATTTCTGCATTAAAAGGCCACAATAAGTGCTAAGTACACGATGCTCCACTTCACTCAGTCGCTTTGGCTGAGGTAAGCACCAAACATTTGCCGGCCTCCCCATCACACTCCCATACGGGGAGAGCCCAGTTCTAGCCTGTACAGACGTACTCATGCACAATAGTGCTATCGGTAATGCATCCACCCAACTCAACTTGCTCCCTGCACATATCTTGCAAATTTTTGACTTGAGGATTCCGTTGTGCCTTGAGGAAGACCGGCCGAACTCGGATGCCTCGAACTATGAAATCTCTTGTCAGTCTGAAGACCTGCACATATCTGTAATACCACTGCGCCCACAAAATGTGGACCGTTATCTGACCATATGACACGGGGCAAGCCAAAACGGGAAAAGTATTCTTTAAGCATCACTTTTGCCGTACTCATTGCTGTGCAGTCTTTTAAGGGATATGCCTCCACCAACTCGCTGAATGCACAGATCACCACTAAGACATATTTCAAGTTTTGGCACCTCTCCATCTCTATGAAATCAAAATGGATTACCTCAAAAGGCATAGAGGGTGGGCCAAAACTGCCTATTGGAGTCACTGGTCCCTTTCGTACATTGTGTTGTAAACACGTAATGCAGTTCTGCACCAACCTCTCTGCATTCTTCTTTATGTTTACATTCTTCCATACCGTAGATAGGTGCTGTATTATTTTCTTGGCACAGATGTGGGTAGGGCTGTGAGCTATTGTGACCATTGCAGTTACATAGGAATTTGGCAACATCCAGTTTTTAGTTCCCTTGTGCACCCAACAACCCTCTAAATCTAACTCAGCAGAGCCCTCTGCCCACCCTTGTATCTCATCGGCCGTGGCTTCGGCCTTCATTTCTTTGACAGTGGCAATTCCATCTTCTATCATACAGGGTACTTCCTCAGTCTGGACTGTCATCATTTTATTATTCAAATCAGTGGCAGTTTGTTTCGCAATTCTGTCTGCAAATGCGTTTCCCTCTCCCACTTTGCATGTTACCTTTTTATGTGCCTCGCATTTCACTATTGTTAGGCGCTTTGGAAATGTGAGTGCAGACAGCAATCGCACAATCAAAGGGCCATTTTGAATTCTGGCACCATGTGATGTCAAGAAACCCCTCTCAGCCAGAGTTGACCAAAGTTATGAACCACCCCAAAAGCATTCTGACTATCAGTATATATATTCACGTTCAAATTTTCAGAAATCTCACAGGCTCTGGTCAATGCTATTATTTCTGCGGCTTGTGCCGAGTTGTAGGGGATTCTTTTGCTTTCTACAACGCTCTCTAGGGTAGTGATAGCGTAGGCGGCAGTTGTCGTGCCATCAGGTAGTTTAAAACAAGAGCCGTCACAAAATAACTCTCCCTCTGGCTCCTTTTGTGGGGTGTCACTTAAATCAACTCTCCCCTTCGTTTCTTCCTCAGTGACCATTAAGCAATCATGGGCTGGTGATTCGTTGTCACCAATTTCTTCTGTAGGTAGTGGAATTAATTCTGCAGGATTCAAAGCGCTACACCTCATAATTTGGATATGGGGCGCGAATAAGATAATTTCATATCTTGTCAGTCTAGCAGAGGTGAGGTGTTGCATCTGTGTCCTATTTAATAGGACATCTATGGCATGTGGCACCATCAGAATGAAAGTATGCCCCAATACCATCCCTTCCGTTTGTTTCACCGACGGAGCAGCCGCCGCGACAGATCGCAAACATCGTGGTAGTGCGCGCTCTACAGGGTCCAGCGCAGAAGAAAAATAGCCGCACGGCCTATTTCTTCCACCTTGTTCCTGTGTCAAAACAGCCAATGCACATCCTTCATTCTCGCATACAAACATTCTTAAAACCTTTTCATAATTTGGTGTGCCCAAAACTGGAGCAGAACATAATGCAGTTTTCAATTGATCAAACGCTCTCTGACATTCTTCATTCCACTGCAAAGGCATCACCGCATCCTTCTTAGTTAATAGCACCATTGGCTTCACAATCAGCGCAAAATTACCGATCCACTGCTGGCAATAAGAAGCCATGACTATTATGGCTCTGACTCATTTCTGTTTCTTTGGAATAGGCATACAAGAAATACTTTCTATGCGTTTTGGCGTTAGCCTTCTCCCTTCTTTCGAAAGTAGGTAGTCCAAATAAGCCACCTCCTTTCGATTATATTGAAACTTCTTCAAACTAGCTTTATGGCCATGTGCCGCTAGGTGTGACAATAGTAATACGGTGCTCTTTTTACAAATCTCTTCTGTATCAGCAGCGATCAACAGATCATCTATGTATTGCAATAGTACACACCCCACTGGTAATTCTAGCATGTCTAGCTGCTCATTTAACGATCTACTGTAAATACTCAGACTTTCCGTATATCCTTGTGGAATACGCGTGAATGTAAATGATCGTCCCCCTAATGTGAACGCGAACAAATATCTACTGTCCTTGTCCACCGGAATGCTAAAGAAAGCATTTTTTAGATCAATTACACTAAAGTATTCTGCTGAGACAGGTATCATTGTCAATATTGTAGTGACATCTGGGACTAAAGGAAATTGTGGATCTACCTCTTTGTTTAGCGCGCGCAAATCAATTATGAAACGGTATGGTACTTCATTGCCTCCTTTTTTATACACTGGAAGAATCGGGCTTTTGCATGTACTGCCTGTAATTTCTTCAATCACCCCTAATTTCACCAAATCTGTAACAACACTCTTCAATCCTTTCTCACCTTCAGCTGAAATTCTGTATTGGGGAATTCGCGGTAGTGTAACACCCTCTTTCAAAATTATCTTTACTGGCTCTATTTTCAAGCATCCTACATCGTTGCCATGCAATGCCCATATACAGGTTGGCACTTTACTTCGCTCTCCTGGTAAAGTTTCAGACATGAATTCGACACAGGAGCATTCTGTGGCCAAATCGTCAGGAACACCCCGTCTGCCGTGCAATGTATAACTGCACCTAACTTTTTCAACAAATTTACTCCCAACAGGTTCTCCCCACAATTTTCTGTTAAATGGAAAGGACAATGTTCAGTGAATGGTCCTATGGTAACGGACTGGTTGGGACACCGGGTTTATGACTGGTGTACCTGTGAACCCTGCGGAAACATTATTTTGCCCTGACAGTGGTATATCCGGAACCAAGTGATGGTCCATTGAACACTTTTTCGCTCCTGTATCTACAAGGAAGCGGTGCTCCTCATTCCCGACTCTCATTTCTACGTATGGTCCTCTCTGGTTCACGGGAATAGACACTGGTTTTGACCCCTGCCCTGGGCTGTCCTATTGGGGAAATAACACGTCATCCGACGTGTAATCACTACTATTACTGTAATACGTATTTGGTTGTGTATCGAAAACGTTCCCACTCTTCCCTCTATTTCCCCCACTCTGGTTTCCATACTGTTGGTTTTGCTGACCCTGACTCTGGTTAGGAGCACTTTGGTTTTGGGCTTGGTTTTGATTTCCTCCATTATTGTGGTGCTGCTGCATACTATTCCTATTTGGTCCATTTGTGGGTGTCCTCTGTGCTGTCTTCTCTGACCAGACCCATTTCTATTCTGCAGATGTGGACATTGCGCTCGCCAGTGTCCTTCCTCCTTACAGTACGCACACTGATTTGGTCCCAATGGCCCCCCATGCATATTCAAATTACTCCTTCCTTGTGCATTCCCTCTCCCTCTATTATGTCCTGCTACTTGCTGCAGTAACACCCGTGTCTTCAGTATGCATGCTTTCAAGTCTTCCCCCACCTGTTTTAACAACAATAATTTGTCCACCATCGCCTTCTGGCCAGGTGATGGTAACTGCTGCCGTTGATTATGTGACCCTTGAATTCCCTTCCTATCTCTCCCGATATCCTTACCCCTTTACCCAGGTGCAGTAAACATTTCAGCATAACCATTATCTAATTCATTTTTAAGTTCAAAAAGTCCATATACATGTTCTCTCACTTCTTCATCTCTCTCTCTCTCTACAGCGTGGTAATGCATTAAAATCTAACAATCGCTGCGGTGGTAATTTCCCAATTAACTGTTTCCATCTCTCCACCAAATATTCACCCATACATTCCAACACTACCTGTCTTTCGCTGCTTCTTCGGAAGTCCTACATCGAAGCCAATGCTGTCGTCCCATCATTCCCGTCTATATACATTTCTGCCTGTTGTTGTAATTCTACCTTCCTTTCTTTGCTGATCGCACTGCGAGTTACCCTTGTGCATCTACTTTGTTCAGTCCCGCCTCTCGCCCCCGTGGTTTCAATTTCAACCCCGGGAGGGACGGACGGTACAGAGTCTGTATCTAAGGCGGGAGGTGCGGATGGGATAACAGGAGCGGGGAGTGTCTGCTGTGGGCCTGGTTGGCTAATAGGAAGTGTTACGTGCGCGGTCTGTGGCTGTGGGAGGGCTTGAGCTGCGGGAGGAAGACTTTGAGCTTCGGGGGGGTTTGGGCAATAGTTACTGATGTGTTTGGCCTCGCTTCTGATCTTAGGCCTTGTTTTGTATGGATCAATATGTTTGCTATCAATTCATCTGCTATGTGCAATTCTCGTTGTGGGTATATTTTTTCTATATTCAACTCGCCACGTCTACCTGACCTCCTTAGACTCTCAGTCCACTCCTCCTCCTCTTTTTCTTCCGCTACTTCACCTTTCGATTTATGCTGCGCGCATGCTTCGCTCTGCTTCTAAGTCAGAGCATTGCTTCCCTTCTCCAGTCCTTAACAATATCAAATGCTGCAGGTCTCGCTTTCTTTCTTATCAACACCCTTTCCAGGTTATCTATTCTCGCTATCTCAAAACTACCATTAATCGGCCACTGATGGTCTTGTTGCTTTCTGGTTTGCCTATGCCCAAGTCTCACAGAATATTATTGCTCCCACTCCATACTTCACATACATCTCATACGCCGGCGTTCCCCTTGCAATTTGGCCATCTTCCAAACATTGTCTACCACAGAGGAAAAACCCTGCTAGGGTGGACAATGCCCCAGGCATGTTTCAACCTTCCCCCTGGTTAATCAACCTTACCTAGGGCGTTTGATTTTGCAAAGCCAGCTCTCAACCAATTTCAGGATTACTTTGAATCGGGGAATGACTCACCTGATAAATAAATTTGTCCTTCAGGACACAAGTCGTCTGTATACTGACACAACCAATAGCGTTGTGTCTGCGTTTCTTGGCTTCTGCCTCGTTTCGGGACCCTCGCCTCCTTGTTCTCTAGTCGGGTACGTCGATCAGGGATCAGATGTGTGCAGATCTGCAAAGGAATCTCATCACTTCTACAGGGCGCCCCGAACACCTCTTGAACGCGACTCGATCGTCCCGTCCTCGCCGTTCTGCGCCTTTACTCAATTACAACGTATATGATGGAACAAGTGGGGGATGGTCCTTATTCAGGCCCCATCTTGAAAGGGGCCCCTAGGGGTCCCTCACATGTGGAAACAAGGCAAGTCACCACACACGTTAGATACGCCAGACACGAGGTTGTATTCCCAAAGCTAGGGTTTATTGCAAAGCAAATAGTCTCAGTTGGCGAACTCGGTCTCACGGCCTGCGACGTGTATCTCTAGACCTCGAGGGACGCAAGAGAGTGAATTACGTACATCAGTTACATATATACAAAATGCATATCCTACAATCAGCTGTGACATGTTTAACACCCCCCTTTATTGGGTTTCTTTGAACTCGGTGTGATGATGGACACTTTCGACAAATATGACACCTTCAAATATCTATTCTAGTAACAATATGCAATTTTGCAAGTGCGGAGGCATCTTTCACTTGTTGAACAGAACACAGTGCTTCTGTTCTTGGAAGCAAGCTACATACGGGGGAAGAGTCACATTCCAGACCTTGCTATCTATGAGGTGCTATTCGTGTCCTGGGAGCCGACACGCTCTACAGGGCTCGGTAAAGGGGGGCCGTAAGAAGAGCATAATTCAAGCCTTTAGCTGCTTTATTCTAACATATTCTACCATATAACGAGACTGGCTGGCAGCTGTGAAATGATTAAATGCCCTGCGGTTCTGCTTCAAGGCTACATTCGGGAGGGAGCCAGGCATTCCTTCCCGGTACTGCCTACGTTGTGTTTCAACTAACTCTTATTAGCCTTGAGGCCCTGCGGCCTTGTCCTTTCACGTTCAGACAACAATATTAACAGTCGAGCAGTGTAAGCAGAAAATGTGCTGCAAAGCAATTTGAACAGAAAGCAATGAGCAATTGTTAGAAAACAAAATGGCGATCCTTGTTACACAAAATGGCCGTTCATTGGTAAACTCAGAAACCTGTATTTCTATCGTTTTGTGCACGAGACGGTTGGCCCACGGCCACCAAAATACGTTTGCCGTCAATCATGAGAGGTGTCCATTTTTCTAGACTGACAGGCCAGAAACCAATCGCGTCATGTGACAAACATCGCAATCACAGAATTGTCAATGTAACCAGAAGGCGTCCATTTTGTGAAATGCCGGCCATTTGCTTTTTTTCTTTTCTGGTCAAAACGCTTTGCAAAATGTATTTTATGCTTCAAACTCGCACACGGTGTAAGGCCACGGCCTGAATGCTGAAATACTAACACAGACAGGAATGTCAAACTATGAAGAGATACATTGTTCTTCTCTCTCACTTAGCCCTTGAAGGCGAGCAGAAGCCGCTTCTAATCATTAGTCCAGATGCTGGCCTGTCTTCAAACGCTGTAGTAAAAGGCAGTTAAACCATGAATTATATTCTTCTAGCGGTACTCCTTCACGGAGAGTGGTATTTTCTGCTTCAGAACTGTCTGACCCTTAGCTCATGAACCAAAACACACAGGAATGTTTCTCTGCTACGAACATGATATTTTTGCTGAACTAAGAGCTCTATGTTCCCCATAACAAGAAAGTTGTCTCTGCTGCCATTGCTAGAATAACTATGTTTAGACTGAATGAAGACTTATCATAACGTGTCGTATTCGTCACTACTGTCGATCACCGAACCCTAGCCTGAATGATACGTTTATGGGCGGATCGAATTGCCTTCGTACTGATTGCATGTAATGTGTATATATATATATATATATGGTTGCTTGAGCGTTGCTCGCTCTCTTGCGTCTCACGAGGTCTGAGAACACACGTTGCGAGACGTCGAGTCCCAGTCGGCCGACTGAGATACTACGAAATAAACCAGACTTGTTTGGAAATCGAACCTCGTGTCACTAGTGTATATGGTTATTGTGCCTTAGTTTCCATATGCAGTCTCTATGGACTAGCTTCTAGATGTTGGACTTCCGGAGTGAAAAGCGACTGCAGTCGGCTCTCCTCCAAAGTCTTTAATATAGCAGCATCAGTGATTAAGAATGAGAAGGTATGAAGAAGTCCCTTCCTAGACATGTCTTCTCCACGGGAACTGCCGTTGCTGGCTTGGGTTTTTGCAGCGTTTTATATGTTGGCCACTCGCTTGTACCAGGGGACCTCCAGTAGAAGTAATCACAGGGCCGAAAAACCCAATCCAAAAAGGAGCATACACCAAGCACGAAGTAAAGTTAATTTCTGATGCTTGTGAATCTACTTCGAATCGCATGCTGTGCATATAGTCCGACATCTAGTGGTAATCGCAGAGCATTGCATCTTTTTTTCGAGATGCGAAAAGGGACGTTGACATGGGTATGACTGTAACACTATGCCCAGCGTGACGTGTAGTGTATCCAAAATCCTTTAGCATCGATGTCCCACAGATTGTTTTTTTCCACCTATCTAGTCGGTCGCACAAATGTGGAGCTCATAAATGTTAATATTGCTGTTCTATCCTTAAGCGGTGCGCGCATACCTTCTTGATGGCTGCTTCAACGGCTACTCAACGTTTGCTCCTGCATCACCGACGAGCCTTCTACCGACGGCTCGGTGACTGATTTCCACACTACCTTGGCCCTCCTTTTCTCTTTTCTTCTCTTTAGTCTGGCTGCAGTTTCTCTCTGCTACGGAGCGAACACCTTTTAAATTCTGCCCATCTTGCAATGGCAAATTTCCCTGTAACCCATCGCCAGTGCAACCGTGCCTCCCTCGTGACCATGACGAGCTGCGTTGCTAGGCCTGCAATGTTTTCGCCCAAAACCTTAAGACAGTTGCACTCAGCGGTGGGCGGCCTACGCTATGCAGGCCGAGAGTCACTCAAACACCTGTGGTGTCGCCTCTGACAAGGAGTCCGATTCGGAGGCCGTTGACTTAACAGTGGAACCCTCGCGTTCCCACATGTCCGTCCCCGGCCCGGCCCGGCATGCATGCCACCACCAGTGTGATGGGGAAGTCAGATCCCGGTGACAAGGACACACACAACACCTGCTCCTAAGCACACAACCCCTACACTTTCCTTGACGGACCCACCCAGGAAGCCGCCGAAGTCCGCAGGCACGTCAAACTTCAATGGGGGACCCTCGAGGTTCAGCGCACCTGCCATCACGGTCTGCACATGGCGATAAGTCACCTGTTTCAGCAGGCGCTCATGCTAAGTGCTTGGCCTTCGATGCAGTAGCATCGAAAGGCGTGCTGAAACGGGTCCATATGTTGAAAATGCTCCTGAAGCTTCACGGCTCTGACCCCAAATTAGACGTCTTCTCTGCCTGAGGGCTATTCTCTTGCCTCTCCCCCTCTATCTAGGGCCCTGCAGCAGGACCATGCTCCACCTGTCCAGCCCGTTCCTCCTGCTGATGATTTAAGCTCCTCTGGGTGGACTAGGGATACATTTGAGGCATGCATGGACAAGATGGCAGACTTCACTAACTTTTCAGGACAGTTGGATATTCTCAAATCCCATAAACCTGTTGATTCCTTTACTGTCCCTCAGAGGTCCCTGAGACTCGAGGTGCACAGTTTGCATCCTTAGATGAGCAGCATCCTCAGGATCCCCAGGTGTAGTTATTTACACCTACTATATTCCTGACCTAGGCCTCTCTGCTCAGGACCATGTCTCTCAAAATCCAGACTGGGGCCCTGCTGATGATTAGGGCATGTGGCACTCTACACCTTCCCATGACCCTGTGAACATCTTAAGAAGGCGACTAATCATTTTAAAATCACCACCCAGGAAGCCGTTCCTGACTCAGAACTTCATGGAGAACATCCTTAAGGAAAAGGTCCCGGTCAGCTAGGTGTTCCCCCTCTTAAACTCTGTACAGAAGCGCCTAGCTCCCTCTCTGCTGACACCCTTGCTCACTCGTGTGGTCAACCCCCGAGCGGAGATGATGTTCTGCCCTGCTCCTCCTGACAAGGATTGCCAAAAAACGGTACGCTCTCGGCAAACGTGTCACCACTTCTGCCACCTTCTGTACCCGGATTGCCAACAACACCACACTCCTCGTGAGCTATAGTGACGTACAATGGGTACTCGTCCAGGAAGGCCTTCAGAGTGTCCCGGAACCAACCTGCACCCAACTCCTATCTTTGGTTGGGCAAGGAGAACGGCTCACACAAAATATCCTTAAAGATACCCTAGACTCTGCTAAGACAGTGGGATGCACCCTCGCACAAGGGACTCTCCTAAAATACCACGCCTGGCTAAAGAACTCAGGGATTAAGCCAGAAACCCATGCTTCCCTCATCAGTAAACCTGTGGAGGATGCTGCCCTTTTCGATAAGGCAGTTGATGAGGCTTTGGACACCGATTACAAGGAACACAAGACCTTAAAATCACTAAATCAAATCTCGGCTATAACCCTTTGCCCCGCGAGGGGCATTCAATACCCGGCGGTCCTTTTATTGGCAGTTTTTTCTCATGCTCCCTACAGGGACGGGACAGATCGGGTGGAACTCTTGGTCTTCCGGTGAGGGTACCTCCAGTGGTTTTCAGGGCAGAGGGAGGAACTTTGCTTCCAGAGGCTCGCTAACCCCAAGCAATAAGTGACTCCACTCCCATGTTTTCCTGGTCGAGGGACGTCGAACATCAATTAAAACGCACATGGGAGGGGGATCACTTCAGATCAGTGGGTACACAAGACTCACCTTCTAGAAAAGGGAGCCATTGAAGTCATCCCTCAACTCTAGGTAAACAAGGGTATTTCTCCAGCATGGGGTCTGGCATGGATTCACATGCTCATGAATATTCCCCGTCGTCAGGCTGGGAATCCTCGGTAAAGAAAAAACCAGTATCAGTTTCGTTTCTGATCTGTCTTTCGTAGTAGTAACCAATCACTGGTCTCTGCGTCATACTGACCACAGCCAATGACTGCCCTCTACCTAAGCCCCGCCTCTGGCAGCCATCTTCAGATTTTTACCGCACGTTCATGTGTTGGGATCCTCGTGCTATTGCTCTTCAGCGTTAGTGCTATTTTTTCACGTTTTTCTCAAAAACTTCGTTTTTTTCGGTCAAAAGAGCCTCAAGCTCCACCGACTCTCCATCCGATCAACGGGGACCCGTGTCGGATTCGTCCACGCCCCTCAAGGGTGAAGATTCGTCGAGCTACGCTTTTGGAGGACTCCAGATGTTTCTCAGGCCCATCTCGGTCATGGCCCAGGAGAAGGGAAGCTCGACGCCCGGAAAGCTGTTCAGGGTCTGCCCTGGATGCCAGCTGTAGAATGTCTTTAAGGAAGACGAACACTCCTTTTGTCTTTACTGCCTACATGAGGACAAGAGCACGTGGAGAAGGACTGTGCGTTTTGCGGCAACATGTCGGACCGGACCATGAAGGACCGCCATCAACGTCTCGCCAACTGGCTGGAAGGGAAGAGCCCGTCCGGCGAGAAGAAGAGGAAGAAATCCGAGCAGTCTTCTAAGACCTTTGAGGACGCCCCGGCGACGGGGGTCCAACATAAGGCCAAGCACCGCGAGTCCGCTGGCACCGGGAGCGCCGAACGGTCGGGCTCTACGGGCGCCAGGCAGGGCGCACCCTCCCCGGCACCATCAACCACGAGCCAACGCTCTGGGTCGGGTAAGAGGAAGGCCAAGCACCCGGCGAAGCTCCTGGAGAGGCCCCGGTCGAGCTCGAAGGCGGAGGGGGAGCGAGGCAGTGTCCCCCCCCTTCAAGGAGAAGGCGGTGAGCGCACCTAAGGTGGTGAAAGCATTAATCCATCCGGCCAAGGCCTCTATCGAGACAGTCGCGGCGGCCCTGGCTCAGCCTGTGGAGGCTACACCAGTGGTGGCGACCTCGGGGCTCAGAGTCTCCCTGCCACCGCGGAGGGAGTCCTCTTTTATGCCCATCGACAGGACCCCTGTGAAACCTCTGACGGAGAAGAAAAAGGGGGGGCAGGAGGTCGTCGTGGATTCGGCCTCAACCTCTGAGGAAGAACTGATCGAGGTCTTAAGCCACGGCGTTGGCGTGGAAGAAGACCAGCCCGTCGGGAGGGATCCCGACGCAGGAGACGACGACATCGTCGAGGGTACCGACGGGGCCCCTGACCGCCCGTCGGATTCCCCTCTGCCAGTGCCGCAAGACAACTCGGCGGCCATTTTTTTGGCTATACAGTCCTTATGCTCAGAGATAAGGACGAGACTGCTGTTACCAGTGGAGGAACCACTCCCGTCGGGGGACCCGGAACCAGGCCCTTCGGGCAGCCCCCCTCCTAAGAAAAGAAGGATTCACCCTCCACCTCCTTTTCAGCCGTCGCGCCCCGTTCAGCCCTCCTCCCCGTCCACGACTCGAGGGGATGATACGGGGACTGACACGGCCGCGACGGGTACGGACGACGAGGTGTACGACGAGGATCTGCCGTCGTCTCCTCCCACCCGGGCTTCCCCGCCCGACGAGATTGGATCTTTTCACTCCATGATCGCCAGGGCATCCGAGCTCTTCCAGCTCTGCCCGGAGGAGAAGAAGAAGGAAGGTTTCCTTTATCAGCGGCGCGAGGCCAAGAGGAAGACGGTCCTCGCGGGACCTCTACTGGACGATATTTGGGATGAGGGCCTAGCCCTCCTCAAGAACCCATCCACGACGCCGGCTAGAAGAGACCGGTACGAGAAGAAGTACCGGGTCCTGACGCAGCCCCCTTGTGACTCCGGGCACAGCCTACCCCGGACTCCGTCATCTCCGCGGCGGCCAGGAAGAAAGCGGGGGGGGGTGCGGCCTCCACGTCGACGTCCCTGCCGGACGGCGAGGGAAAGAAATTGGACACGATGGGGCGCAGGGTCATCTCGTCTGCAGCGACGACGATTAAGGCGGCTAACGCCTTGGCTATCGTAGCCCGCTACGACAGGGAGCTGTGGTACAAACTGGCTTCCCTGCTGGACTTCCTACCGGACGACAAGAGGGCGGATGCCCTGGAGATCTTGCAGAAAGGTGAGGTGGCGTCGGACCACGCCATCACGATTGCGACGGACATCGCCGACACTGGATTTCGCCAGTTGGGCAACGGCGTGTGCCTTAGGCGGCGTGGATGGCTCAAGGCTACTGACTTCCGTCAAGACGTACAGACCAGAGTTCTGGACATGCCGTTCGATGGGAACAACCTGTTTGGGAAAACAGTGGACGATTCCCTTCAAGCCATTAAAGCGGACACGGAGACGGCCCGGGCGCTCGGGGTTCTCCAGCAACGGCGGCCGCCCTTTCGGAGCGGCAGAGGCAAGGGTGCCTCCAAAGGTTCCGGCGGCGGATTTTCCACCTACCGTCAAGCGGCCCGTTCGTCGTCTCAGGAAGCTTACAGGGGACGAGGCAAGTCAGGCGGAACCCGCCGTCGTCGCCAAGGAGCAAAGCCTCGTCTAAGCAGGATTGAACCGGCCGTGGGGTCGGGCCCCCACCGAAGCAACCCGGTGGGAGGCCGGCTGGCGAGCTTCGTCAGCGTGTGGGAGTCCATCTCCACCGACCGTTGGGTGCTGGACGCCATAGCCCAGGGCCACGCGCTCGAATTTCAAAGAAGGTGCCCACGCGTCCCCCCTCTGGGCAGGAAAGAGCTTCACGTCCCTCAGCCTCTCCGGGAGGTAAAGGCGATGCTCAGGAAGGGCGCCATCGAACTCGTCCCAAAGAGGCTTCGGGGCTCCGGAGTTTACTCAAGATACTTCCTCGTGAAGAAGTAGACGGGAGGATGGCGCCCCATCCTAGACCTACGACGGCTGAACAAGTTCATCAAGGCACAGAAGTTCCGGATGGTCACCCTCCAGCTCGTCCTGGGGCAGCTGGAGGAGGGCGGCTTCCTGTCGTCGTTGGATTTGGAGGATGCCTACTTCCATATTCCCATCCTAAAGGGGCACCGAAAATTTCTCAGGTTCGTGGTCCAAGGGCGTCACTATTAGTTCAGAGCCCTTCCCTTCGGTCTACGGTCGGCTCCCAGGGTATTCACCAAGTGCCTTGCACCAGTGGCGGCGCAGCTGCGCCGAGAGGGGATCCACGTCTACCCCTACCTGGACGACTGGCTCATCCGAGCCAAGACGAGGGAGCTCGCCGTGAAGCACACGGCAAGGACCGTCCAACTTCTCACGGACCTGGGATTCTCCGTGAACTACGCCAAGTCCCAACTGGTACCCGCGCAAGACGCACTGTTTCTGGGAGCGAAGCTCAACACAGTGTCCCTTCTGGCCTCCCCGTCGGAGGAAAGGACCAGGGCCATCCTGGGCAAGGTACAGCGGATGTTGGTTGCCGACGCGGCCAAGGTGAGGTTCATCAAGTCCCTCCTCGGAATGATGTATTCTTGCATCTACCTCATTCCCATGTGCAGGCTCCGGATGCGCCCGTTGCAAGAGTTCCTGGACGCGCGCTGGATCCAAACGACGGGCGACTTCGAGGAGAGGATCACACTCGACGAGAGTTTCCGACGAGCGATCCGGTGGTGGGGCACCCGCGCGCATCTGACGGCGGGCATGGACTTCCAGACCCCATGCCACCAGGAGACAGTGACCACGGATGCCTCCCTGGAAGGGTGGGGAGCGCCCACCGAAAATCTGCACGCATGAGGCCTTTGGCTCCCGACGGAGAAGTCCCTCCATATCAACGTCCTGGAGCTCTGTGCAGTGTTTTGGGCCCTCAGATCCTTCCTTCCGTCCCACAAAGGCAAGGTGGTGAGGATCTTCACCGACAACACCACCACCATGTTTTACATCAGGAAACAGGGCGGAACCAGGTCCCCAGCACTGTCCAAGGAGGCGCAGGACCTGTGGCATTGGGCCGTCGCCCAAAGGATGTTTCTGGTGCCGTTTCATCTGGCAGGGATAAAAAACACCATCGCTGACTGACTCAGCAGGGAGCTGCGCTCGTGCCACGAGTGGGAACTACGGCAGGATCTAGTGGATCGCCTCTTCCGACGGTGGGGCACACCCCAGATCGACCTGTTCGCGACGGCGACGAACTCAAAGTGCTTTCTCGTTCCCCTGGGAAGGCCTGTTCCTATACGCGTTCCCTCCACTGCCACTGCTGATCCGGCTCATCAACCAGCTCAGGAGGTCACGGTGCAGGATGATCCTCGTCGCACCTGCGTGGCCGAGCCAGATATGGTTCCCGGACCTTCTGGACTTGTCAGCGTCCCCGTCAATCAAGCTGCCAGTGGACGCGGATCTGCTCTCCAGGGAAGGAGGCACCATCCTCCACCACGACCCGAAGTCGCTGAACTTGCAGGCCTGGCTCCTGCAGCGCTAGAGTTTGGAGGATACAACATACCGGCCGACTGCAGAGAGGTTCTTGCAAAGGCCAGGGCGTCCTTGACTCTTAAATGCTACGGACACAAATGGAAGAGGTTCTCTGTCTGGTGCCACGCACAGAAGATTAACCCTCTAAGGATTACGACTCCCCAAGTACTGCCGTACCTGTTGACGCTGGCCAAGGCTGGACTGGCACACGCGTCCATCAAGATTCATCTTGCTGCGATCTCCCGATGCACCATAACCACGGGGCGGACGTCCTTGTGGTCTCATCGTCTGGTGAAAGAGTTCATGAAGGAACTGTTCAGATCGTTCCCGCCGGTGAAGGCTCCGGCCCCGGCGTGGGAGCTCAACGTGGTGCTGACCAAGCTCATGGGACCTCCGTTCGAGCCTCTGCACTCGGCCCCGTTGAAGTTCCTGTCGTGGAAAACAGCGTTTCTTGTGGCCATCACCTCCGCACGACGAGCGGGAGAGATCCAGGCCCTATCTTGCAAGCCACCATGCTTGACTTTTCACGACACGAGGGTGGTGCTCAGGACGCACCCCTCCTTCATGCCCAAGGTGCCGTCGGACTTCCACCTCAACGAACCCTTGGTGTTGCCTGTGTTTTTCCCGTCGCCTTCGTCGCCGGCTGAGAGGACTTTGCACTCGCTTGATGTGGCTAGAGCGCTGCAGTTCTACGTGGACCGCACGAAGTGTTTTCGGAAGACGTCACAACTCTTTGTGAACTTTGGACCTGTCAATCAGGGGAAGGCTCTCTCGAAGGCTTCCATTTCCAGATGGCTCTCCGGCTGTATCATGTACTGTCATCGGTTGGCAAACCGACCGCTGCCTGGCCGTCCGAGAGCCCATTCCACCAGAGCGATCGCAGCTACCACGGCGTTCCTATCGGGTGTGCCCCTGCTGGACATATGCAGAGCTGCTACGTGGAGGTCGACGCACACCTTCACGAAATTCTACTGCGTCGATCGGGATTCCAGGGAGGAGTCCAGGGTCGGCCAAGCAGTCCTGCACAACCTGTTCGCCTGAGGTGAGCCTGGTGAGGAGGTAAGATTGCTTAATGTTGTGTTTGATGTAATGCTTAATGTTGAGCCTTTGCCACCTCCCGTGGTTGTGCATGTGTGTACTGCTATGTATTCTTTATTCATGAGCATGTGAATCCATGCCAGACCCCATGCTGGAGAAGGAACAAGTTACTTACCTGTAACTGTTGTTCTCCAGCATGGGTCTGGCATGGATTCACATGCGAACCCTCCCGCCTACCGCTCTGCGGCTCTTCACTTGGTCATACTGTCACTTCACGTGCTTCCAAATCTGAAGATGGCTGCCAGAGGCGGGGCTTAGGTAGAGGGCAGTCATTGGCTGTGGTCAGTATGACGTAGAGACCAGTGATTGGTTACTGCTACGAAAGACAGATCAGAAACAAAACTGATACTGGTTTTTTCTTTACCGAGGATTCCCAGCCTGACGACGGGGAATATTCATGAGCATGTGAATCCATGCCAGACCCATGCTGGAGAACAACAGCCATCAGCCATCGGCTGCAGTGCTTTCCTTTTCATGGGCATGGAATATTCATCAAATATCTCATGTATCTCCATTGTGGGGATACTGGGATCCGACACCCATCTTAACGCCTCTCGTATACATACTTTCAATTTGTCGCCCCTCTGTACTGACGACATTGAATGTCGTTGCTGTATATATGGCTCTACCGCTTCCTTCCTATCTCTCCTGATATCCTTACCCCTGTTTCCAGGTGCAGTAAACATTTCAGCATAATCATTATCCAATTCATTTTAAAGCTCAAAAGTTCCATACACATATTCCCTTACTTCTTCATCTCTTTCTCTACAGAGTGCTAATGCATTCAAATCTAACAATCGCTGCGGTGGTAATTTCCCAATTGACTGTTTCCATCTCTCCACCAAATATTCACCCATGCATTCCAACACTACCTGTCTTCGTTGCTTCTTCGGAGCCATACATCGAAGCCAATGCTGCCGTCCTATCATTCCCGTCTATATACATCTCTGCCTGTTGCTGCAATTCGACCTTCCTTTCTTTGCTGATCGTACTGCGAGTTACCCTTGTGCATCCACTTTGTTCAGTCCCACCTCTCGCCCCGTGGTTTCAAATTCAACCCCTGCAGGGACGGACGGTACCGAGTCTGTATCTAGGGCGGGAGGTGCAGATGGGACAATAGGAATGGGGAGTATCTGCTGTGGGCCTGGTTGGCTAATAGGAAGTGATACATGCGCGGTCTGTGGCTGTGGGAGGGCTTGAGCTGCGGGAGGGAGAGTTTGAGCTATGGGAGGGGCTTGAGCAATAGTTACTGGCGTGTTTGGCCTCGCTTCTGATCTTGGGCCTTGTTTTGTATGGATTAATATGTTTTCAATCACTTCATCTGCTATGTGCAATTCCCGTTGTGGGCATATTTTTTCTATGTTCAACTGGTCCCGTCTGCCTGACCTCCTTAGACTCTCCGTCCACTCCTCCTCCTCCTTTTCTTCCGCTACTTCACCTTTCGATTTATGCCTGCGCGCATGCTTCGCTCTTCTTCTAAATCGGAGCATTGCTTCCCTTCTCCAGTCCTTAACGATATCAAGTGCTGCGGGACATGCTTTCTTTCTTATCAACACCCTTTCCAGGTTATCTATTCTCGCTATCTCAAAACTACCATTTATCGGCCACTGATGGTCTTGTTGCTTTCTGGTTTGCCTATGCCAAGTCTCACAGAATATTATCGCTCCCACACCATACTTCACATACATCTCATACGCCGGCGTTCCCCCAGGTGGTGCAATTTGGCCATCTTCCAAAGATTGTCTACCACAGCGGAAAAACCCTGCTAGGGTGGACAATACCCCAGGCATGTTTCAACCTCCCCTTGGTTAATCAACCTTACCCTGGGCGTTTGATTTTGCAAAGTCAACTCTCAACCAATATCAGGGTTATTTTGAATAGGGGTATGACTCACCTGATAAATCAAATTGTCCTCCAGGACACAATTCGTCTGTATACTGACGCAACCAAGGATGTCATGTCTGCGTTTCTTGGCTTCTGCCTCATTTCAGGACCCTCGCCTCCTTGTTCTCTGGCCAGATACGTCGATCAGGGATCAGATGTGTGCAGATCTGCAAAGGAATCTCTCATCACTTCTACAGGGCGCCCGAACACCTCTTGATCCCGGCTCGATCGTCCCGACCTCGTCGTTCTCCGCCTTTACTCTATTACAACGTACACGATGGAACAAGTGGGGGAGGGTCCCTATCCGGGCACCATCTTGAAAGGGGCCTCTAGGGGTCCGTCGCATTATGGAAACAAGGCAAGGCACCACACACGATAGATACGCCAGACACGAGGTTGTATTCCCAAAGCTAGGGTTTATTGCAAAGCAAATAGTCTCAGTTGGCCAACTCGGTTTTACGCCCTGCGACGTGTATCTCTAGACCTCGAGGGACGCAAGCGAGCAAATTACGTACATCAGTTACATATATACAAAATGCATATCATACAATCAGCTGTGACATGTTTAACACCGCCCTTTATTGGGTTTCTTTGAACTCGGTTTGATGATGGACAATTTTGATGAATATGATACCTTCAAATGGCTATTCTAGTAACAATATGCAACCTTGGAAGTGTAGAGACATCTTTTCTTTGTTGAACAGAACACAGTGCTTCTGTTCTTGTAAGCGAGCTACATACGGAGGAAGAGTCACATTCCAGACCTTGCTATCTTTGAGGTGCTATTCGTGTCCTGGGAGCCGACACGCTCTACAGGGCTCGGGAAAGGGGGGGCCGTAAGAAGAGCATAATTCAAGCCTTTAGCTGCTTTATTCTAACATTTTCTACCATATAACGAGACTGGCTAGCAGCTGTGAAATGATTAAATGCCCTGCGGCTCTCCTTCAAGGCTACATTCGGGAGGGAGCCGGGCATTCCTCTCCGGAGCTGCCTACGTCTTGTTTCAACAAACTCCTTATTAGCCTCGCAGCCTTGTCCTTTCACGTTCAGGCAACAATGTTAACAGTCGAGCAGAGTAGGCAAAAATGTGCTGCGAAGCAGTTTGAACAGAAAGCAATGAGCAATCGTTAGAGAACAAAATGGCGATCCTTGTTACATCAAAATGGCCGCTCATTGGTCAAACTCGGAAACCTGTATTTCTATCGTTATGTACATGAGACGGTTGGTCTTCGGCCACCAAAATACATTTGCCGTCAATTGTGAGAGGTGTCCATTTTTCTAGACCGACAATATAGGAGAAGGCTGTCTGTAATAAAGTCTTGAATGTTATGAATTCCGACGGTTTCCAAGATTTTCGCTACCAATGTAGGGATGACGATGCGCCTATAGTTGGAGGCATCATTAGGGTCAAGCAGTTTGTTTTCTTTTATTGTAAGGGGAGGATAAAGGTGTGATTAAGGCAGGAGGGGGCCCACACTAAGAGAAAGGTACATTGATGACAAAGAAATCCGAAAATTCCCATAAAAGCCAAAGAAAGAATGGGAAACGCAAAGAATTAGAATGTTTGATGGACCCGAAACATAAAAGGATGTTATGGATGGGCACCAGTGAGAAGGTGCAGATGTTTTTAGTGAAGGCTGTGAAAATTCTTGGGATGGAGGGTAAAACATCAAATGGGTGGATGATTATCCTCGGCATTCCTCCTGGGCCTTTCTATCAGAAATTTGTTTTGGAGAAGATGGACTAAAGATCTACAGAGAGAAGGGGAGATGAGGAGGTGGTATTGGCAGAAGCAGGTTCTGAACTACTCTAAACATACGGGGGCAACTTGAAAGTAATGAGGGCCCCACTCAACCTAATGCTACTGTCCAATAAAAGGGCTTTGACCTGACCTGGGGGTGCAGCTTGTGGGGGAGAACAGTGGAGATGAATACCATAAAGACGGCGAGAGGGGAGGGCAGGGGTTCTGCTGAGATTTACGCACTGCGCTGTGATCTGTGCCGCTAATTGCCAAGTTACGAAACACTCTAAGGGGTCGATTCATGTAATTAATGTGCGCCGAAAATTCCCGCGCAGAGGTGCCAAAACGTGCGATTCACAGTAAAAGTGCGAAAATCGCAGTGCAAGTGCGAAAATCGCAGGGAAACCAGCGCACATCGATTCATGGAAGTCTGTGCGCGAGAAAAACATTGGATGTGCGCTGAAAAAGTGCGCCACGCACGCCGGCGCACAGGTCATCCAACAGCGTGCGCCACGGCCACTGCGAAATCGCACATAGCGCGGCGCACATCACAAAAGTAGGCGGAAAACGGGGCGTAACACTCGGAATGGGGAACAACGCGTGAAAATATGGGCGTCACGGGGTAAGTACAGGAGGCAAGTGCGCGGAACGCCCATACGCTCACCTACAACCCGTATTCATGGAATCGAATGGGGCAAACCAGCGCACGGTGAAAGACGCCACAAGAAAGCAGGCGGTAGCATCCCTGCACCTGAAATAAATGTGCGCCAAAATATGCGCTAACAAAAAGCACCCATATACAGCCATGATGAATGGTCCATACAGTGGCCCTCTAGGACAAATGAGGTGCAAAGGGGTAACGACAAACACGGACACCCGCTGGGTGAAAAATAGCGTGTGCGTGTGTTTCTGGGTGCGCAGGAAGTTCCACACGCGATTGGCCTGGGTACATGTACTTCGGGGTGCGCGGGAAGTTCCACACGCGATTAGCCTGGGTAGTGTACTTCAGGGTGCGCGGGAAGGTCCACACGCGATTAGCCTGGGTACGTGTGTTTCGGGGTGCGCGGGAAGTTCCACACGCGACTGGCCTGGGTACGCGTACTTCGGGATGCGCGGGAAGTTCCACAGGCGATTGGCCTGGGTACGTGTATTCCGAGGTGCGCGGGAAGATTCACGTGATTTGGCCGTGTGGGTCCTCCCAGGTGTTCCCTCTACACCCTCCACGGCCCCTGCAGGCAGCCCACACCACAGGGGACTACCCTGGACCCCTGCTCATGTCTCAGAGGCAACCCATCCACCATGCCCATGCCCCCCAGCCAACCCACATGTCACCTTGCACTACTGATCACCAACACATGTCTCCCAGCACCCCCACCCCCCAGCACTGTGGGGCACCCTCCACCAGGCCCCCACTCATGTCTCCCATCACCCCCACCCCCCAGCTGTGCACGGCACCCTCCATGTACCATCACCCCCACCCCCATCATCCAGGGGCACCCTCCACCAGGCCCCCACTCATGTCCGCCTGCACCCCCTCCCCCCAGCAGTGCAGGGCACCCTCCACCAGGCCTCCACACATGTCTCCCAGCACCCCCACCCCCCAGCAGTGCAGGGCACCCTCCACCAGGCCCCCACACATGTCCCCCTGCACCCCCACCCCCCAGCATCCAGGGGCACCCTCCACCAGGCCGCCACTCATGTCCCCCTGCACCCCCACCCTCCAGCAGTGCAGGGCACCCTCCACCAGGCCCCCACTCATGTCCAACTCATGTCCCCCTGTACCCCCACCCACCAGCATCCAGGGGCACCCTCCACCAGGCCCCCACTCATGTCTCCCACCACCCCCACCCCCCAGAAGTGCAGGGAACCCTCCATCAGGTCCCCACTCATGTCCAACTCATGTCCCCCTGCACCCCCACCCACCAGCATCCAGGGGCAACCTCCACCAGGCCCCCACTCATGTCTCCCAGCACCCCCACCCACCAGCATCCAGGGGCACCCTCCACCAGGCCCCCACTCATGTCCCCCTGCACTCCCACCCCCAGCAGTGCAGGGCACCCTCCACCAGGACCCCACACATGTCTCCCAGCAACCCCACACCCCAGCTGTGCACGGCACCCTCCATCAGCCCCCCACTCATGTCCAACTCATGTGTACCATCACCCCCACCCCCCATCATCCAGGGGCAGCCTCCACCAGGCCCCCACTCATGTCCGCCTGCACCCCCACACCCCAGCAGTGCAGGGCACCCTCCACCAGGCCCCCACACATGTCTCCCAGCAACCCCACCCCCCAGCAGTGCAGGGCACCCTCCACCAGGCCCCTACACATGTCCCCCTGCACCCCCACCCCCCAGCATCCAGGGGCACCCTCCACCAGGCCCCCACTCATGTCCCCCTGCACCCCCACCCTCCAGCAGTGCAGGGCACCCTCCACCAGGCCCCCACTCATGTACAACTCATGTCCCCCTGCACCCCCACCCACCAGCATCCAGGGGCACCCTCCCCCAGGCCCCCACTCATGTCTCCCACTACCCCCACCCCCCAGAAGTGCAGGGCACCCTCCACCAGGTCCCCACTCATGTCCAACTCATGTCCCCCTGCACCCCCACCCACCAGCATCCAGGGGCAACCTCCACCGGGCCCCCACTCATGTCTCCCAGCACCCCCACCCCCCAGCACTGTGGGGCACCCTCCACCAGGCCCCACTCATGTCTCCCATCACCCCACCCCCCACCCCAGCAGTGCAGGGAACCCTCCACCAGCCCCCCACTCATGTCCAACAAATGTGTCTCATCACCCCCACCCACCAGCATCCAGGGGCACCCTCCACCAGGCCCCCACTCAGGTCCCCCTGCACCCCCACCCCCCAGCAGTGCAGGGCACCCTCCACCAGGACCCCACACATGTCTCCCAGCAACCCCACCCCCCAGCAGTGCAGGGCACCCTCCACCAGGCCCCCACTCATGTCCCCATGCACCCCCACCCCCAGCAGTGCAGGGCACCCTCCACCAGGACCCCACACATGACCCCCTGCACCCCCACCCCCCAGTAGTGCAGGGCAACCTCCACCTGGCCCCCACTCATGTCCAACTCATGTCCCCCTGCACCCCCACCCACCAACATCAAGGAGCAACCTCCACCAGGCCCCCACTCATGTCCAACTCATGTCCCCCTGCACCCCCAACCACCAGCATCCAGGGGCACCCTCCACCAGGCCCCCACTCATGTCTCCCATCACCCCACCCCCCCAGCAGTGCAGGGAACCCTCCACCAGCCCCCCACTCATGTCCAACTCATGTGTCCCATCACCCCCACCCACCAGCATCCAGGGGCACCCTCCACCAGGCCCCCACTCATGTCTCCCACCACCCCCACCCCCCAGCAGTGCAGGGCACCCTCCACCAGGCCCCCACTCATGTCCAACTCATGTCCCCCTGCACCCCCACCCACCAGCATCCAGGGGCACCCTCCACCAGGCCCCCACTCATGTCTCCCACCACCCCCACCCCCCAGCATCCAAGGCACCCTCCACCAGCCCCCCACTCATGTCCAACTCATGTCCCCATGCACCCCCACCCACCAGCATCCAGGGGCACCCTCCACCAGGCCCCCACTCATGTCTCCCACCACCCCCACACCCAGCAGTGCAGGGCACCCTCCACCAGCCCCCCACTCATGTCCAACTCATGTCCCCCTGCACCCCCACCCACCAGCATCCAGGGGCACCCTCCACCAGGCCCCCACTCATGTCTCCCAGCACCCCCACCCCCCAGCACTGTGGGGCACCCTCCACCAGGCCCCCACTCATGTCTCCCATCACCCCCACCCCCCAGCAGTGCAGGGCACCCTCCACCAGCCCCCCACTCATGTCCAACTCATGTGTCCCATCACCCCCACCCACCAGCATCCAGGGGCACCCTCCATCAGGCCCCCACTCATGTCTCCCACCACCCCCACCCCCCTGGAGTGCAGGGCACCCTCCACCAGGCCCCCACTCATGTCCAACTCATGTCCCCCTGCACCCCCACCCACCAGCATCCAGGGGCACCCTCAACCAGGCCCCCACTCATGTCTCCCATCACCCCCACCCCCCAGCATCCAGGGGCACCCTCCACCAGGCCCCCAAACATGTCCCCCTGTACCCCCACCCCCCAGCATCCAGGGGCACCCTCCACCAGGCCCCCACTCATGTCTCCCACCACCCCCAACCCCCAGCAGTGCAGGGCATCCCCACCAGGCCCCCACTCATGTCCAACTCATGTCCCCCTGCACCCCCACCCACCAGCATCCAGGGGCACCCTCCACCAGGCCCCCACTCATGTCTCCCACCACCCCCACCCCCCAGCATCCAGGGGCACCCTCCACCAGCCCCCCACTCATGTCCAACTTATGTGTCCCATCACCCCCACCCACCAGCATCCAGGGGCACCCTCCACCAGGCCCCCACTCATGTCTCCCACCACTCCCACCCCCCAGCAGTGCAGGGTCACCCTCCACCAGGCCCCCACTCATGTCTCCCATCACCCCCACCCCCAGCAGTGCAAGGGCAGCCTCCACCAGGCCCCCACTCATGTCTCCCACCACCCCCACCCCCAGCATCCAGGGGCACCCTCCACCAGGCCCCCACTTATGTCTCCCACCACCCCCACCCCCCAGCAGTGCAGGGCACCCTCCACCAGGCCCCCACTCATGTCCAACTCATGTCCCCCTGCACCCCCACCCACCAGCATCCAGGGGCACCCTCCACCAGGCCCCCACTCATGTCTCCCATCACCCCCAGCAGTGCAGGGCACCCTCCACCAGCCCCCGACTCATGTCCAACTCATGTGTCCCATCACCCCCACCCCCCAGCATCCAGGGGCACCCTCCACCAGGCCCCCACTCATGTCCCCCTGCACCCCCACCCCCCAGCAGTACAGGGCACCCTCCGCCAGGCCCCCACACATGTCCCCCTGCACCCCCACCCCCCAGCAGTGCAGGGCACCCTCCACCAGGCCCCCACTCATGTCCAACTCAGGTCCCCCTGCACCACCACCCACCAGCATCCAGGGGCACCCTCCACCAGGCCCCCACACATGTCCCCCTGCACCCCCACCTCCCAGCATCCAGGGGCACCCTCCACCAGGCCCTACTCATGTCCCCCTGCACCCCCACCCCCCAGCAGTGCAGGGCACCCTCCGGCAGGCCCCCACACATGTCTCCCAGCACCCCACCCCCCAGCAGTGCAGGGCACCCTCCACCAGGCCCCCACTCATGTCCAACTCATGTCCCCCTGGACCCCCACCCATCAGCATCCAGGGGCACCCTCCACCAGGCCCCCACACATGTCCCCCTGCACCCCCACCCCCAGCAGTGCAGGGCACCCTCCACCAGGCCCCCACTCATGTCTCCCATCACCCCACCCCCCAGCAGTGCAGGGGCAGCCTCCACCAGGCCCCCACACATGTCCCCCTGCACCCCCACCCCCCAGCATCCAGGGGCACCCTCCACCAGGCCCCCACTCATGTCTCCCAGCACCCCCACCCCCCAGCAGTGCAGGGCACCCTCCACCAGCCCCCCACTCATGTCCAACTCATGTGTCCCATCACCCCCACCCTCCAGCATCCAGGGGCACCCTCCACCAGGCCCCCACTCATGTCCCCCTGCACCCCCACCCCCCAGCAGTGCAGGGAACCCTCCACCAGGCCCCCACACATGTCTCCCAGCACCCCCGCCCCCCAGCAGTGCAGGGCACCCTCCACCAGGACCCCACACATGTCCCCCTGCACCCCCACCCACCAGCATCCAGGGGCACCCTCCACCAGGCCCCCACACATGTCCCCCTGCACCCCCACCCCCCAGCATCCAGGGGCACCCTCCACCAGGCCCCCACTCAACTCCCCCTGCACCCCCACCCCCCACCAGTGCAGGGCACCCTCCACCAGGCCCCCACACATGTCTCCCAGCACCCCCACCCCCCAGCAGTGCAGGGCACCCTCCACTAGGCCCCCACTCATGTCCAACTCATGTCCCCCTGCGCCCCCACCCACCAGCATCCAGGGGCACCCTCCACCAGGCCTCCACACATGTCCCCCTGCACCCCACCCCCCAGCAGTGCAGGGCACCCTCCACCAGGCCCCCACTCATGTCTCCCACCAACCCCTCCCCCCAGCAGTGCAGGGCACCCTCCACCAGGCCCCCACTCATGTCTCCCATCACCCTCACCCCCCAGCAGTGCAGGGGCAGCCTCCACCAGGCCCCCACACATGTCCCCCTGCACCCCACCCCCCAGCATCCAGGGGCTCCCTCCACCAGGCCCCCACTCATGTCTCGCAGCACCCCCACCCCCCAGCTGTGCGATTTGCCTGGGTACGTGTATTCCTGGGGTGCGCGGGTAGTCTCCCATGCGATACCATCAGAGAACGTGTATTATGGGTCCGCGTGAACTTCCACACGCGATACCAGCAGGCTACGTGTATTACGGGGTTCGCGGGAAGTTCCACACGCGATTGCCCTGGGTACGTGTATTTTGGGGTGCGTGTGAAGTTTCACACGCGATTTTGCAAGGTACGTGTATTTTGGTGTGCGCGTGAACTTCTACACGCGACTGGGCCTGTGAGAGTGGGGTACGTGTATTCCAGGGGTGGCCGGGAATATTTACTCACGACTGGGCCTGGGAGAGCGTGTTAGGTGTATTCCTGGGATGGGCGGGAAGATTCACACGGTCGCCTACAACGCGCCGAAAAATAAATGGTCCAATCCTGAAACACGTACGCCAGCATGAAGCAGGCGTACGTCGACCCACGCAGCATAAAAGTGCGCGCAAGCAACAAATAAGCTCAGACACCAGGATGAATATACCGTTCCTAGCAGCAGTGGCCGTGGGTTACAAAAGCAGGAGGAGGAGGATAGTGAGGGCCCGAATTTTGACTCCCAGAACCAGCCTTTTTGGGATGCCTGATGACCAGGTGTATGGGAGGTATAGGTTTCCACCACACAAAATACTGGACCTGGTCAGTGAGTGGGAGGATGACCTCATATCACCCACCCTGTGCTCCCAAGAACTCAGCCCCCTGGAGAAGGTCCTTAATGTACTGCACTTCTTGGCCACAGGATCATTTCAGCGGACAAGTGCCATAGTGGGTGGGGTGTCACAGGCCACGCAGTCACGCTGCCTACACCAGGTCTTGAACATCATCACTGCACGCCCATCAGTCCGAAGGCACATATACCTGCCCAGGACACCTGCAGAAATGCAGGCTGCCGCCCTTGATTTCTACGATGTGGCACAATTCCCCAAAGTGCTAGGTGCCATTGACTGCACCCATGTGGCACTACGTCCCCCCAGGGCATCTGAGCACATCTATAGGAACCGCAAGCACTGGCATTCCATCAACGTGAAAGTAGTATGTAATGCCAAGGGAATCATCACCTCAGTATATGCCAACTATCCAGGGTCCACCCACGACAGCTTCATTTACCGAATGTCTAACCTAAGCCGGGAGCTAGAAGCTGGGCGGCATGGCGATACATGGCTGCTTGGTGAGTATGAATGCCACTGCACATGCATGCATGTCAGATGCAGAGTTATGTCACTACCCCACTAATGATACCCATCACCTCCTCACCAGGGGACAGTGCCTACCCTCTGAGCACCCACATGATGACGCCAATTCGGAACCCCATCACGCCTCCCGAGGTAAGATACAACACAGCCCATATTGCAACCCGGGTCATAATGGAGGGCACATTCGGAGTACTCAAGTCACGCTTTCTCTTCCTTGACAGTTCTGGCGAGCAGCTGTTATATGCGCCCCCAGTAGTGTGCAGGATCATAGTGGCAGCATGTGTCCTGCACAATGTTGCAACATGCCGGGGCCTGGCTGTGGACATGGTGGTGCCCTCACATCCCCAACCACATGCACGCCCGCTGCGCATGGGAGGGGAAAGGGCACGGGGTGAGGCAGCCCGTACGCAGTTGGTGGCTAATTACTTCACATAGAAATCACACCCCTGTGGAGTGCACACAGCCCTGGCATATACCATCTGATATGCAATGATGACTCGACCTGACAATTATGACGAACAATGGGACAGTCAACTGTCAGAACCATAGCAGCCTGAGATTGTTCATGTGGAAGTGTCAGAATGTGTGCATCCCTACCTACACAAACACCACCAATGCAGTGTCATCAAAAGACACACTTCCATGCTGCAGAAATGAATACCCACTTGCAAAATACTACATGAGAACAGTGCCATGTCACCCAACCCCTCCCCGGCACAGCCACACAACACACCATGGCATGTCATGCAATGTGAGAGCAAACAAATTAATGCCCATAACATGCCCCAAGTGTCACCAACTACAGTGTCCCTAATGGAAACATGGCCACACATGAAATGCTCACAGTAATGCAGGACCTACAACACACATTACCAAATACTTACCAAGAATACCAATCACCTACACAACCTCCAACCTACCTTAAACATGACATTACAGACTTAAAAAATTGGTAGCCTCACTACCTGATAATGCCAGCACTTCGAACACTTCCAAGTATACAGTGTTAGCGCCACGCAAGAGTGTAGGTGCACTGCTTACAACATGGACTCCAGTTCCAAGGTGGACCGCCTTGTGAAGACATGATAAATGGACCTGCAAATTAGGAGGATGAGATGGATGCAGAGGCACATATCAATACACCATGCAGTGTACAATACAACAACAATATGCCCTATGAATGTATACACAGTATTGACTACAGACTGCCCACACATCGAATGGGAGTCCAACGTCACCATGTACGTCAATGTCACTTGGGCACACCCTTTGCAAGCCCATGGAAACGGGAAGCAGGAGGAGTGTGTGTCACACACACCCAAGCATCTGAACCAAATTCATGACAAGCCTGCATGTGCCCAGCCACAATACAGCGTATGCCCACGGGAGCCACACAAGGCAACACACTGTCCAAAAAACAAAAATAAACAATAAAAAATAAATCAAAAATGCCCATTAATGGGCCCGGGGCTGTGGGGGAGGCCACCCAGGAGGTCCGAGGACAGGGTGCACACCAAAATCCACCTGTGTGGATCTTGCGAAAAAAAAACACCTCCATGGGCTCATTGCCTGCACGGCTACCTTATTGTGAGAGAATCACTGCTGTCGCTCTCCTCACCCTCTGCAGCTGCATCAGGAGGTGGTGGCACTATGGGAGGCAACACACAGAAAGCCGTAGTCTGTTCCTCCATGGCAGCAAGCATGCGGGTGTGGTAGGTCTCGTTCTGGAGGATAATTGTGCGTAGGTCCCCATGCAACAACTCACGGGATGCCCGGACCTCCGCCCTAGTTGCCTGCATCTCAGCTGAGAGTGTACGCGTGAGACGCTCCAGCTGCAGTTTGTTGAAGCCTCAAGCTCAACAAGAGTCGTCCTTAGGTGAAGGAGTTCCACCCTCAGGGCTTCCCTGTGGCCCTGGGGCTCTATGGAAATGGCTTCCCGCATAGTCGCCAGTGCCGCCCGCCTGTCCCTGTCGGACGCCAACATGTCCTCCCTGTGTGACTGGCAGACGGAGTCTGTTGCCTGCTGTAGTCGCTTCATCAGCCTTTCGGGGGGGACAATGGAAGTGGCCACCCTATCCATGGCCTGAGCCATCATCTCTAATGATTCTGCCTGTTGGGTTGCCATACCATAAATGGATTGCTCCCATGCAGTATTGCCAGGTGGCGGACGGCCACCACGTCGGCGGGCACCACACCTGTCTGGGGCAAGGCGAACTGCGCCTTGCTGTGCCGGCACTGCCTGAGGCTGCAGGACTGCATTCCCCCTCTGATCTGCTGGCCCAGGAACAGGATCAGATGTTGCGGAGTGTGACCCTGCATCCGTAACCACCAAAGGCGTACCTGCCAACACTGACATCCCCATTGAGGGTTCTAACCCTGGTGCAGGTGTGTCGGACAGAACAGAATCCCTCCCAGGAACACTCACCTGTGACGGCACATAGGTCTCATCATCCGAATCGACACCTGAATACAGCTCGGGGGAGGTGCAGCCAGAGACACCCCTTGAGAGCACGACCTGCAGCAGTTGTGGGTTCTCACTCACCACCACACCTCGTCCCTCACTGGTGGTCGGTCGGGCCTGAGACCCCTCCTGGGTCTGCACCATCTCCACAACCCCAGCAGTATCAAGTGCGTCATCCCCTGCAAAGACATAAAAGAAAACAAATGGAAACAGGCATTAGCACTATGGCACACAATTAGGGCTGAGAAGCTACAGAAACAGTACTTGATTGACACATGTCTAAAACCCTCCCATGCATGCACCGTCACTGCGTGTAAAGGGTAGGCAGATGGCACACATTGATGACACCAAGATGGAAGATGAACACATTTGCTGCATGCTGCCTAGCAGTGGCATCACACATTGGCCTGTGATTGGCAGGTCAAATACACATGCCATCACACAGATGGCATGTACCCTAACCATAAAGTGAAGAGGGAGAGGAGGGCACCAATTGTTCATTCAGTCCAGTTTGCTCATGAAATTGATTTTTTCATTGAAATGGTTCAAATGTTTAACCTGGAGCTGCCAGTCCAAAATGGTCCTATAGCACAGGGACATGTCTAAACAAATCATGTCCAGGAAACAAAGCCAGTCCACTGTACCATAGCCATGTCAGACATGTGACAATAGGACTGAGAAATGCCTAGTAAAAGTGGTGGTATGCAAACAATCTGCCTGAATAAACAGAGGAAAATAAGCAACAATGTTGTGGCAAGGTGACACTTCTAGGGCAACTGGCGTGGTGTTGGGCTTGATGTCTAATCTTGGCAGAAGGGATACTGCTATACCCAAATGCTGGTGCGCAGAATGTATTGGATGAGGCACATGGGTGACCCAAACCACTCAGGCACACACACCCTCACCTGGCACCCAAACAGAAGCCCTCCCACACACACCATGCACATGGATGACACACACATGCATGTGCACTCACCGGACAATGCCTCGTAATCTGCCAGTTCTCCCATGCCTTGGATCTGTTCCTCCGTGACGTAGGTCCCAGCAACCTGCTCATGTGGAGTGAGTTCTATGTTCTCTGCTGGAGACCCACCTCCAGTCACTAGAGTAGCGGCATGACTTGAGGCCAGCTTATTCTTTGCCCTGCGCTTCAGGTCATTCCAGCGCTTGTAGCATTCAGTAGCTGTGCGCCTCACGATTCCAAGGGCACTTATGATGTCCGCGATGGTCTGCCAGTGTGCCTGACATTGTGCAGGTGTGGTCTTGGATCCTGCAACAATCACCATTTCGCGGTCATGTGCGGACACATACTCTACAAGTGCATTCAGTTCTGCCTCATTGAAGCTGGGCTTCCTTGACGGGCCGGACTGTGTAGCCGTGTCTGGGGCATCAGCCTCTACTGGACGAGCACGCTTCCTCTTCCGCTTGGAAGGTAGTGTGGGGATCCTGAGTGTCCTACGCCGCTCTGGACACTCAGGTGCAGGAGCCCTGGTGGACTCTGTACTAGGAGTGTGGGCTTGCACACTCAGCATGGGAGTTGGTGCAGGCATTAGCTCAAGTGTGATGGTGTCAGGGGGGATGTCAGCAGAATGGACTTGGACCGACACTGTCCTGGCTGGGTGTGTGAGAGGTGGGGTGGATGGAGCCGCAGCTGCCCCTGCAGCCTCCCCAGCCTGCCTACGCGGGGCAGCAGATGACCTAGCTGCCCCTGATCCACGTGGCCTGATGACACCAACGTGCACCGGCGCACGTGGCCTAGACCTGCTGACCTGGAAGTCAGCCATGGAGTCACCCTGTGCCAGATCTGGTTCCACAGTGGGCTGGTCCAACAAGGGCTGAGCATGGATGGTGTCAGCCACGTTACCCTCAACCAGGGGGGGGGGGCATGGGTGTCCCTGACTGCTCCTCCACACATGGGGGGCAGGGGCACCCTGCAAGTCACGGCCACGTCCCCTACCGGATCCACCACGGCCACCACTTGGGGCTCGGCCACCTTTGCCACCCTTACGGCTTGTTCGCCTCCCAGCCATGGCACTGATGTTATTGTGCGTATGGGAGTCGATGTGAACTATTGTCCTGGGCAATTGGGGGTCAAAGGGGTTGGGTACCAGATGGTAATCGTACCCTAGTGCTCTAGCAAGGCTGTATGTCACCCCTGGGGAAAGATGACGGGTCACGCAACGCACAGGCACCCCAAAAAAGGGAAGTAAGGTGCACGCAACCCCTCCTAGACCACGTGTGTGGAAAAATAAACCTGCACTACACTGTGGCACCCAGAAACACAAGAATGAACGTATGCGTGTCACACGCAGCCTAGAATGACCTCTGAAGGGGTATGCGACGCACGGGGCAAGCACAGATGTTAAATACGTGCGCGACTCACCATCTGCCAGGAACAAAAGCGTGAAAAATATGCGCGTGTGTGCCAAAAGAAGAATTTTAGGCTGTCTGAGGAGACAGGACAACAGTAGAAGGGAAGGCTGTTTGAGGAAACAGGCCCAGGAAAAAGAAGAAAAGAGAAAAAGCTGTCAGAGGTAACAGGGAGTACGAACTTGAAACGCCGTGAAGTAAATCGCGTGTGAACCGACAAGAAGTACAGATTTCACCCACTCGCTCTCCACGAAAAGCATGTACAAGGAAATGGCGTTCTACACGTACCTTTTATACACACGTCACAGACGCGTATAGGCGATGAGGCCATTTCCACCAATTACACGCTTTGACACTCGGACGTGTATCTTTTTTTACACGCGCCATTCTCTACAGCCATGCGCGTGATGTCATAGCTGCGCATGGGGGCCTTTGGGCCAATGAAATCGCCTATGCGTACAGAAGCGCTTACGCGCTAAGGACCTTTCCTCGAATTACACGCAGACGTGCAGGATTTTCACGTGCCAAATCACTCCGTATCAAGCTGGCCACGCGTAAGCACACGGAAGACCACGCTCCTGCCCAGAAAGCCGATTTACTGCCCCCGAGAGCCCCGAGCACGCTCCCACCTGCCATCTGCTACTGCCTGTCTGCCTGCTGCCCACATGCCCTGCCATTTGCTGCCTGCACATCAGCCAGGGGTGCTGTTGCTGTGACCACCCCTGCTGGAACCGAAGACTCCCGACTGGGATTCCATCGCTCCACAGCCCAGCCCCAGGACCCAGTTGCCCACCCACGCCTGCCTCTGGGGTTGTCATGTCGGGCACTGCAACATCTGGCACCACTGGCAACCCCCGGCCAGAGAGGCAGAGGGGCACCAGCTTCAGTGCCAGGGAAGTTGGTGTCCTGGTGGAGTAAGTCCTGGGGCAGTATGATGCCCTCTTTGGAAGTGTGCGCGCCGACAAGAAAGGACGGACTCGGATCTGGACGGACATCTTGACTGCCATCAACGCGGAGGGGGTGGCAGTCCGCGACTTCCAACATGTCAAGAAGTGCTGGGAGGACTTCAGGTCCAGGACCCTGAACAAGGCCCGGCGCCTCTTGAAGGCAGCGGATGCTAAGGGGCGCAGGGGCCACTTGTCGGAAGATCAGAAGAGGGTCCTGGAACGCATATCCCCAGCGCTCCACGTCCAGGTCCTTGAGAGGCAGACCCGTCTGGAGTCGAGCGGTAAGTGTACATGCATCATGATTGTAAGATGTGCGTGTGGTGATGTGCCAGTAGTGTGCCGGTTGCACATCTGTTTGTATGGGGCCGAGTATGGGTGGGGGTGTACAGGGCCGTGAGGCTAACACATGCGAGGGCTGTCATGTGTGAGACATGGATGGTGCTTGTGTGTGTAGGCTTGCATGCCAAATGCAGTTGTGTGGGCACACATGTTTGGATGAATGTGTATGTAAGTAGGCATGTTCGTGATGTCATGCATGTATGTTGTTTTCAGCTGCATGTATCAGCACTGTGTACATGTGCATGTGTGTGTATTTGACAAGGGTGCAACAGTGATGCAACATGGATGCATGTGACAGCGGGATGTGGAAGCCTGATTGGCAGATGTGACATGGATGCCCATCTGAACACTGCGACAGTTGGCTGAGGTGTACACATGCATGCAAGTGTGGTGGTGTGTGTGCATGTGTAGTGCACTCCCTGTGTTGCATGTGATGTCTGGCTCACCTTTGCCTGCTCATGCTGTTGTATGTGTATGGATGGTGCTGGCAGTTGCGATGTGGCTGTGGTATGGCTCATGTGTGCAAGTTGAAATGACATGTGTGTTGCCAATTGTGATGCCATGTCTGAGGTTTGCCAATGCCACTCATGTGCAACTGTCATGTGTGTATTTGTCCATTGTACAGTGCCCTGATGCCTGTGTTTTATTTCTCCCTGTCTGCAGCGTCAACTGATGAAGAGGGCGGAAAAGGTGCTGTGGAGCACAGCGGCGGGGATCGCACCGCCAGCCGGAGACGCAAGGCCCAGCTCCCCTCCCAGGTTGTGATCTCGTCGGGGAGTGAGGAGTTCGGTGCAGCGTCCCAGGCCGCAGCTGCCGGGAGGAGGTCCAAGAGGCGGAGGTCGGAGTTGGACTCCTCGGCAGCAGAAGGGGCAGCTGGGACCCCACAGGGCCCAACGGGGGAAGATGGCACAGAGTCATCCAGGTTGGTGGGGGGTTTGGTGGAGGAGGAGGCCATGCTAGCAACAGAGACAGGGTCTGGAGGTGGGGATTCCACTGTGCTAGTGGTGCAGTGCAGGACCAGGGACAGGAGGCAGCACAGGTCGCTGCGGAGGTGCCTGTGTGCAATCCTGTCCCTGATCCTGTCACTGCATCATCTTGCACCAGCAGGGATGCCTACGTCCAGACCCGTTTTCAGGCAGGGGATGAGCTCACGACAACTGGCCTTCCTCTGCCTGCGGACGTGGCTATCCGGGTCCGGGTTGAGGCTGTCCTGACTGGTGTGGCGTTGCGTCAATGGGCCATGCGAGGTGACCTGCAGTCTTTTCATGAGGAGACTGCACGTCATCTCGAATGGCTCGTTGACCGCGTCGGCCTACTGGGACAGGTCACCCAGGCCGGATTCCTCTGTTTGATGGGGCTTGCTACGACCCCCTCCTCAACTGAACCCCCTATGCGCCAGTCATCCTCCGTGCCATCTTCCCACCCATTAGTCACCTGGGTGCCCTGTGGAGCTGCCTCTGATGGTGCGGCCAGGCCGGTGGAGGAGGCATCCCTGCCACAGTCGGGAGTCGGGCGTCCAGCAGATGTGGCCACATCAACGACTGCACCCCAGCCAGCAGAGGATGTGCAGGCAGCAGGAGGCAGTGCACGGGCAGAGGCACAGCAGCAGCAGCAACGTGGTGGAAGCCATGATGACTCGGGGCCTTCGACATCGGAGGGGCAGGCTTCGGCCGGAGGGCAGGAGGACCCAGGATGGGAAGTGTCTTCCGTGTGGCAGCGGTTGGGCCACGCCATAGATGCGGAGCGGCAGCGGGCGGAAGAGGCACGGCTCACGATGGTCAGGGCGGAGGAGGGCCCTGAGGCGGGCCGAGTGCTTCGAGGCAATCCGCAGGGAGTTTGGGGTGGACATGTGGACGGCCCTGCGGACCATCGGGGCCATGGAGGAGGACCGCCTCTGGGACATTGAGCAGGAGTTCGATGATGCCCTGGCCCGGAAAAATCCCAAAGTGAGCCGTCGGACTAGCCCGCTGCCCTTGTAAATAGTTCTGTAGTTAGTGTTAGGTTTCCTTTGGTTTTGCATTTTTTTTGGACCTTTTGGACAATGGGCCACTTTTTTGTATATAGTTTTTTTTTTTAGGTAGTGTTATTAGATAGGTTTCATTTCTTCGGTTGGGATCATGGACCCTGGATTGTTTATCTGTATATAGTTGACTTTTGGATTTTCATTTTTTTTTTATGATTTACCCCTGGAGCAATGGTTTTCGATTTTAATTTTCCATTGGATTAACTTTTGTGGACTGTGACTTTGGACACCTTTCCTTTGGATTATGATTTGTGGTTTTGCATTATTTCACGGACCTGCTGGTTTATTTTTTTCAAATTTCCATTATTGTTTGTTTATTTTTGATTCAATTTATGTTTCTTTTAATACATATTTTTTCTTCAAACTTCAATGTGTAGTATCATCTCATTGGTTTCATGCATATCATGATATGGGTTTTGACATTCACTGACACCCATTGGGTGTATGTGAGGGACATGTGTTCATTTCCAAACTTGCAATTGGGGTTCTATCATGTTATTGCCATTTCTAAGTGGGTGGATACAATACTCGGGTGGGTGTTTGGCATTTGGAGGCTGACCATAAGGGCCAGAGATCTAGATTGTGATGACATGTTGGCTGGGGGACATGTGTGGGGGCCTGGTGGAGGGTGCCCCACAGTGCTGGGGGGTGGGGGTGGTGGGAGACATGAGTGGGGGTCTGGTGGAGGGTGCCCTGCACTGCTGGGGGGTAGGGGTGATGGGAGGCATGAGTGGGGGCCTGGTGGAGGGTGCCCCTGCACTGCTGGGGGGTGGGGGTGATGGGAGACATGAGTGGGGGCCTGGTGGAGGCTGCCCCTGCACTGCTGGGGGGTGGGGGTGGTGGGAGACATGAGTGGAGGCCTGGTGGAGGGTGCCCCTGCACTGCTGGGGGTTGCAGGTGCAGGGAGACATGAGTGGGGTCCTGGTGGAGGCTGCCCCTGCACTGCTGTGGGGTGGGGGTGATGGGAGACATGAGTGAGGGCCTGGTGGAGGGTGCCCTGCACTGCTGGGGGGTGGGGTGGTGGGAGACATGAGTGGGGGCCTGGTGGAGGGTGCCCTGCACTGCTGGGGGGTGGTGGGAGACATGAGTGGGGGCCTGGTGGAGGGTGCCCCTGGATGCTGGGGGGTGGGGGTGGTGGGAGACATGAGTGGGGGCCTGGTGGAGGGTGCCCCTGGATGCTGGGGGGTGGGGGTGCAGGGAGACATGAGTTGGACGTGAGTGGGGGCCTGGTGGAGGGTGCCCTGCACTGCTGGGGGGTGGGGGTGGTGGGAGACATGAGTGGGGGCCTGGTGGAGGGTGCCCTGCATTGCTGGGGGTGGGGGTGATGGGAGACATGAGTGGGGGCCTGGTGGAGAGTGCCCCTGCACTGCTGGGGGGTGGGGGTGATGGGAGACATGAGTGGGGGCCTGGTGGAGGGTGCCCTGCACTGCTGGGAGGTGGGGGTGATGGGAGACATGAGTGGGGGCCTGGTGGAGGCTGCCCCTGCACTTCTGGGGGTTGGGGGTGGTGGGAGACATGAGTGGGGGCCTGGTGGAGGGTGCCCCTGCACTGCTGGGGGGTGGGGGTGATGGGAGACATGAGTGGGGCCTGGTGGAGGGTGCCCTGCACTGCTGGGGATTGGGGGTGATGGGAGACATGAGTTGGACATGAGTGGGGGCCTGGTGGAGGGTGCCCTGCACTGCTGGGGGGTAGGGGTGATGGGAGACATGATTGGGGGCCTGGTGGAGGATGCCCTGCACTGCTGGGGGGTGGGGGTGATGGGAGACATGAGTGGGGGCCTGGTGGAGGGTGCCCTGGACTGCTGGGGGGTGGGGTGATGGGAGACATGAGTGGGGGCCTGGTGGAGGGTGCCCCTGCACTGCTGGGGGGTGGGGGTGATGGGAGACATGAGTGGGGGCCTGGTGGAGGCTGCCACTGCACTGCTGGGGGGTGGGGGTGATGGGAGACATGAGTGGAGGCCTGTTGGAGGGTGCCCCTGGATGCTGGGGGGTGGGGGTGCAGGGAGACATGAGTTGGACATGAGTGGGGGCCTGGTGGAGGGTGCCCCTGCACTGCTGGGGGGTGGGGGTGATGGGAGACATGAGTTGGACATGAGTGGGGGCCTGGTGGAGGGTGCCCCTGGATGCTGGAGGGTGGGGGTGCAGGGAGACATGAGTTGGACATGAGTGGGGGCCTGGTGGAGGGTGCCCTGCACTGCTGGGGGGTGGAGGTGATGGGAGACATGAGTGGGGGCCTGGTGGAGGGAGCCCCTGCACTGCTGGGGGGTGGGGTGGTGGGAGGCATGAGTGGGGGCCTGGTGGAGGGTGCCCTGCACTACTGGGGGTTGGGGGTTGTCAGGCAGAAACCTGCGCAGTTCCCTCTGGGACCACTGCAAATGGTTTAGGACTACAGGTGTTTGGCAGTAAACCCACTTGGTAGCAGTCTGTACCACACAGATTCACTTGGTAGGTGTGGCTGAGCAGTCAGACTTCTCTCAAGAAGAGTTAGGCAGTATGTGGAGTATACAACATAGGGCAATTCTACACAGTAGGACAAGCAAACACGCAACAAGGCTTCGGTGTAAAGATATAAAGGTATTTATTTATAACGACACATCTATAGAAAACACTCTGGCACTAATACGGCAAAACAACTACAATCGCAATTACTATCAGAAAAAGATAAATCCCCCTAACAATAGTTCGACAAGTCTAGGTTCAACGGCATCACTTATTTGCAGACAGAGGTGTATGCTTTAACATAGATGGCACTCTAGTATTCGTTAGGACGGGAGAGAAAAAGGCGGGTTAAGAAATTACCTCGATACCAATACTTGTAAGAACAAAGATGTAAGGCAAGAAGACAAGAACCACTGTAGATTCCAAAGTTCAGAGGCCAGGCCCACTCGGAGAGAGGCAAGGCGATATGTCCCAAAATGTTTCTTAGTGGAAATGCGCTTCGAGTCTTTGTCGCAGATTGTTATAAGCAGATTGGACCAGTTCAGAACAAAACGTTTTAGAAGCTTGGAGGCGACCCTATGGAGAGGCGAGGATTAAGACACCCCACTCTATCCGGCAACAAGGGAAGCCAGGCGGACACAGTACCTTGTTTGTGGAGAGACAGCTCCGGCGGGGGCAGTTGTTCCTGGTGGTGGATGCACGTCCGGTCTTTGCCAAGAGAAGAGATGATCTCGTCGTCGAAGGAAAGTTGAAGATCGTTGCACCACCAGGGAAGAGACCAGCCGCGGAGTGGTCCATCACAAGGCACCACCTTTTGGTCGCGGTACAGGGGTAGTGGCTATCCGGTTGCCGAGGTGCTCTGCATGGGCAATTCGACCACTGTGTCCTGGAGCGAAGAAAAAGCAAAGGTGACTGGTTGTTCCCACCAGTCAGGGGAAGAGACTCTCCGGCAGGGAGATCTCCTCTGTCGTCGGGAAGTGGTGAGTCGGTTCAGCAGGGCTCCACCGGAGGTGTCGTCGTTGCAGGTCGGCTCAGCTTTACCCTCGTCGGATTCTTAGGTCCTGTGGCGACTTCTGAAGATCCAGTCCCAAAAGCCCTGCTTTTATGCAGAAAACCCCCATTCATTCAGCCTAGCTGTCACTCAAAACACGCTAAGTGGTGAGCGGGGAGGCTCACCACCTGGGCCAATCACACCAGAGTGCGACCGGAGTTGGCAAGGCAACTCAGTCCAGGGTGCCTAAACCCCCTCCCACACCCCCTGTGGTAACCCAGACAGAATGGCACCACTTTGGAGGGTCTCTGTACAGAAGCCCGCCAAAAGTGGAACAAAGGGCTCAACCTTTGGTTTAGGAGTCACAGAGACGAACACAGACGCCATTTTAAAAACCGAGTTCTGGCAGAAAATACCATCCGATAGACTTATTTAAGATAAGTAAACCGGTGGTATGTTAGAGATTAACGGGAAAAAGGTATTAATCTCCAACAATGGGAAGAATCCCATAGGGTTATATTCGGGGTCGAATATGACAAGTAGTTTCCACTGCCACCAGCCAAAACTCGACGAGGGGGGACAGGACAGTGCCCCCTCGAATAACAGACCCAGGAGTAATCAAATTACCCCTACTACTATGTCCACAATAGGATGGTTTGTACTAGTTCTGTTAGTAAATTTAGGTCTAGTAAAGCCAATGGTGACTTTACATGCCCGGGGAGACAGTAGTCAGTCCCCGGGTATGGAGTCTATGATGGAGGTCCGCTAGGATGCCCCAGGGTTACGGCACGTAGGGTGCGGTGTAACACACATAGAAAAACATATGAGACCCTACGGAGTAAAATACCCCATAGCCCATAGAACACATTGACATTCAAAGGAATTACACACATTCATGTCCAAGAGTGGGAGAAAGAGAGTCTCACTCTTGGCAGGATGGAAAAAAACAAACTCCAGAAATCCAGCAAAGTTGCTGGGGGACTCACTAGGTTAGGAAATTCAGCCTAAACAGAGAATTCTCCCTAACACGCGCCCCCCCCAGACTAAGGGACAGGAGGATTTAATCCACTCCTGGATGAATCTCATACCTCTAGTCGATGACATACATCCTAGAGAGACCATCAGCATTTTGGTGGTGACACCCTGACCTGTGCTCAATGGTGAAATCAAACCCTTGCAGGCAGATCGACCATCTCAATAGTTTCGGGTTTTCCCCTTTCATTTGCATTAACCATCTCAAGGGTTGGTGGTCAGTCTGAATGACAAAAGTAGAACCATACAAGTACGGCCTAAACTTCTTCAGAGCCCACACGATGGCAAAGCACTCTTTTTCGATTGTTACCCACCTTGTTTCAGGATCCTTCAGCTTGCAGCTGATGAAGCAAACGGGGTGCTCCCTACCTTTCCCATCCAGTTGACTGAGTACGGCACCTATTCCTACATTTGAAGCATCTGTCTGCACAATGAAGTGTTGGCGGTAATCAGGAGCTCTGAGTACTGGGGCTTGGCAAAGAGCCTTTTTCAGGTTTTCAAAAGCCTGATTGCACTCTTCGTTCCATCTAACCTTTTTAGGAAATTTGAGCGAGGAGATGACATTCAGTGGAGCAGCTATGGTCCCATAGTTCTCAATGAAATTCCTGTAATACCCAGTGAGGCCTAGGAAGGCTCTCACTTGGGTTTGAGTAGTAGGTGTTGTCCAATTTTGCACAGCTTCAATCTTACTGAGCAAAGGCCTTATTTCTCCACCTCCTACTTCATGTCCAAGATAGACTACCTTACTCTGTCCAATTTGGCATTTACTCGCCTTTATGGTCAGATTGGCTCGTCCAAGAGCCTGCAAAACATCTCTCAGGTGGGTTACATGTTCTTCCCAGGAATTGCTGAACACTGCTATGTCATCCAAGTATGCCATGCAGAAGTCCTCCATCCAATTTAGAACCTGGTTTACCATCCGTTGAAATGTAGCAGATGCATTCTTCAGTCCGAAAGGCATTACCTTAAACTGGTATAAACCAACAGGGGTAGAAAATGCAGTTTTCTCCTTGGCATGGTCTGTCAGGGCTATTTGCCAATAGCCTGACGTCAAGTCAAATGTGCTGAGGAACTTGGCTGCGCCAAGTTTGTCCACCAACTCATCTGTTCTTGGCAAAGGATGGGCATCAGTCTTGGTGACTGCATTAAGAGCTCTATAATCCACGCAGAATCTAAGCTCTTTAGATCCGGCCTTTGGTACTAACACAACTGGGCTAGATCATGGACTAGTAGAGGGCTCTATTACCCCGAGATCAAGCATCTTGTTGACCTCACCTTTGATGTGGGTTCGTACGTTTTCTGACATTCGGTATCCTCTGCTTTTGACTGGCAGACAGTCACCAGTGAGTATGTCATGCTGGCCCCAAGGGGTCAAGCCTGGTGAAAGCGAGAACAGAAAGGCAAACTGATTCAACATAGATTTGCACTCTTCTTGTTGCTCGGGTGTCAGATTTGAAAGAGAGATTTACTCCTTCAACTTTTTCGTCCAAAGGTAAGCCTCTGAGGAGATCCGGAAGAGCTTCACTCTCTTCGTCTTCCTCGGATGATGCTATAAGCAACGCTCCTACATCAGGTCGGGAGACATACGCTTTGAGTCGGTTGGTGTGGAAGGCTGTCGGAGCCTCCTTGGGATTGCCCAAGTCCACCAGATAGTTGACCTCACCGAGTTTACCCACAACTCTGAAGGGTCCCATCCATTTGTCTTGCAAGGCCCTCTGCCTTGTTGGGATAATAACGAGAACGAGCTGGTCTTGAGCGAACTCAACCATGTTAGCCTTTTGATCGTGCCAGTGCTTGACCAATGCTTGTCCAGCTTTCAAGTTATCGCTTGCTTCCGTCATCATGTGCGACATTCTCCTCCGGAGACCTATCACGTAGTCAGTCACTCTGACTGGCTTGGGGGAAGGAGCACTCTCCAACCCCTCCTTAATCAGGGCCAATGGAACTCTGACGGGATGACCATAGAGAAGCTCGAATGGAGAATAACCTACTCCCTCCTGAGGGACTTCTCTATAAGCAAAGAGAAGGCATGGCAGTAGAAGGTCCCACTTACGCTTAAGGGGTTCCTCTAAAGAACCTATCATGCTCTTTATGGTTCAGTTGAACCGTTCTACCAACCCATTGGTTTGTGGGTGGTAAGCTGTTGAGAACTTGTAAGTAACTCCACAGGTTTTCCACATGGCTTTCATGTAGTGGGACATAAAGTTTGACCCCCTGTCAGAGATTACTTCCTTAGGAAATCCGACCCTAGTAAAAATACCAAGGAGGGCCTTAGCCACAGCCAGAGCTGTAACAGTCCTCATAAGAATTGCCTCAGGATACCTAGTAGCATGGTCTACTACAACAAGTATAAACCTGTTGCCTGAGGAGGTTGGAGGATCAAGGGGACCAACAATGTCAATCCCTACGCTCTCAAATGGGACTCCCACAACTGGGAGAGGCACTAAAGGTGCCACATTCTTGGAGCCAACCTTACCAGAGGTCTGGCAGGTGTGGCAGCTCCTGCAGTGTTTTTCCACTTCGGCCCCCATCTTCGGCCAATAGAAGTAGAGAGAGAGCCTTTCCTTAGTCTTCTTGAAACTCAAGTGACCAGCTAAAGGAATCTCGTGGGCTAACTGCAAGAACTGTGGTCTGTTCTCTTGGGGTACTACAAGTCGTTTGTAGTCTCCAGGTGCAGACTCGGTCGGTTCACTGTAGAAGAGGCCATCTTCCCAGTGAAACCTGTATTTCCCAGGGTCTTGCCCTTCAGCCTGAGCTTCTGCCTGGTGACGAAGACCTTCCAGAGTTGGACATTCTCTCTGTCCCTTACTGAAGTCTGCCCTGCTGGTTCCACCTTCTGCCAGTAAAGACTGCAGCTCAGGATGGCCAACAGGATCCAGATCTCCAATGAGTTCCTGGCCTTCCATTAGCTCTTCCTCAGGGTCTAATTCTACCACACAGGGTTGTACCTCCCTGTCAGCCTCAGCTGGAGGTGGAGTTACAGGTGTAACTTTGGACCACTGCCGGGAAGACCTTGTTGGCAGCACTGAAATGCTGGCTGCTGGTTTCGAGGTAGAAGTCTTAGGTTTCCCTTTCGCTTCTCATTTCTTCGAGACAGCTGCCGACAATTCCAGTGGAGCAGGAGTGATTTCTTCCTTCATCATCTCCTGGAGAGTACCGCGCATGGTCCTCTCTCTTGCGGGTTTGGTTAGCTCCTGTAACCGTTTACTAGGAGGTCTGGGAGTATGCGATACAACTCCGAGAGTTTTCAAATCGTTACCCAACAGTGCGCGTCGTGGTACCTCACTCTGTATGCTGACAGGTATCTTCACAGTCATGTCGTTACACTGGATGAGAACTGGTAATTGGGGAAGCATCTGCACAGGCCCTCCAGATAACTTGGTGAGGGGTTTGGGTGCCTTAGCAACATCCGCAGCCTGAAAAAACGATTTATCCACCACAGTTATGCTGGCCCCAGTGTCCCTAATGGCAGGTGTCTTTTGACCATTCACCTGGCCACTGTCCTTATAATACTCTTTAGTATTATCGGGGATAGAATTATAGACATCTAAATTCTGTTGTTCCCACAACCCCAGAGATACTAAAGAAACGCTGGCTGAGACTCCGATGGGTTCATCAGCTAGCAGTAGAAAGTTTCCACTTGCCATTTGGACTTCCTCCTCTGGAGCGAAGGCTAAGGAGACAAGCTGGACCCCCGAAGGTTTACCCTTACATCTGGGATCTCCTTTCATGTGGTCAGTCGAGCCACAAACAAAGCATTTACCGAATGCTTTCTGGAATGGTGGCTTGTTCTGGCCCCCTTCCGGTTTGGCACCAGAAGACACACTATTCTGCTGCGGTTTTCCTTGTGGCTTACCCTTCTGGTTTTGTTTGGGGCCCTCTTTGGAATTTGAGTTATTCGAATTCTCTTTTGGGTCTTTTTTAGGCTGTTTTCCCTCATCCTTTTTCTGAGTTGCCCCAGAATCCTTATGAGTAGACCTGTTGGCAACCCATAAGTCAGCAGCCTTAGCTAGCTTCCGGGAATCCAATTCCTTCGAATCAGCCAAGTGCTGTCTGAGCTCAGGAGAACAGGCATCATAAATAGACTCCAACATAAAAAGATTCTTCATACCCTCATAAGTGTTCACTTTCTAACCCTTAATCCATCCCTCTAAGTTTTTCAACCCTTCACTCACCCAGGTAGCCCAAGGGGTACCATCATGCTTTTTGAGGGTTCTAAACCTCTTAAGATATTGGGAAGGGGTCTTCCCGAATCTAGCTATCAAAGCTAGTTTTACACTTTCGTAATCCGTCTTATCCGCCTCCCCCAACTCCATTACCACATCAGTCGCAACAGGGGGGAGCCTAGAGAACAACCAGGGAAGTAAATCATTCCCGGTGATGTCCTGGAGTCCCATGATTGTACTCAAACAGCTTTAACCAATCCAACACATCCAATCTCGGTTCATACATACCCACTAATTCCTTCGGCATCCGGGGTCTTTTGGGACTGGAGCTCCTAGAGGAACCAGAGGAGAGAGAAGCACTTTCCACAGACAACTTTTACATCTCTAACTCGTGATTAAGTTCTATTTCCCTGAGCCTTAACTCAGCTTGCTTCTGCTCAGCCTGGGCAATCATCCGTCTGAACTCAAGCTCTTGGTTTCTTTCAGATTGAGCCAAGAACCGTTTGTATTCTAATTCGAGCTTCATTTTTTCAAGTTCAAAATAAGCAGGGTTACATGTGGGACCTGGTATGGGCCCCGTAGGTACAGCTGGTAAGACAGGTAGAGGAGCAGGGGAGACAGTTTCGTTAGCCTCTCCTTCCTCTTCAGCCTCTTCATCACTATCATCAGAATTATGATTTAGATCAACACCATCACTGTTATCTACATTTGCTGGAGAAGTTGGTTCCTCTGAACCAGTACCCAGACTTTGGTTCGCCAGCAATCTCTCTATTCGTTCTAACATCTTGTCCCTTACAGTAAGATTATCTTGCCTACAGAGAGCTCGTAAACTCTCAGTATTTTCACCTGACAAGGATTCTTGACTGTAAGCTTCCATAGTAGACATGTTTTTGAAAGTTGCTTTTTAGTGCTAAGCTTTGTGGTTAGTTATCCTAAAGTGTCGAAAAGCACTCTAAACTGTATAATCGATACAAATCCCACCGCTGTACACCAGTGTTAGGCGTAAACCTGTGCAGTTCCCTCTGGGACCACTGCAAAAGGTTTAGGACTACAGGTGTTTGGCAGTAAACCCACTTGGTAGCAGTCTGTACCACACAGATTCACTTGGTAGGTGTGGCTGAGCAGTCAGACTTCTCTCAAGAAGAGTTAGGCAGTATGTGGAGTATACAACATAGGGCAATTCTACACAGTAGGACAAGCAAACACGCAACAAGGCTTCGGTGTAAAGATATAAAGGTATTTATTTATAACGACACATCTATAGAAAACACTCTGGCACTAATACGGCAAAACAACTACAATCGCAATTACTATCAGAAAAAGATAAATCCCCCTAACAATAGTTCGACAAGTCTAGGTTCAACGGCATCACTTATTTGCAGACAGAGGTGTATGCTTTAACCTAGATGGCACTCTAGTATTCGTTAGGACGGGAGAGAAAAAGGCGGGTTAAGAAATGAACTCGATACCAATACTTGTAAGAACAAAGATGCAAGGCAAGAAGACAAGAACCACTGTAGATTCCAAAGTTCAGAGGCCAGGCCCACTCGGAGAGAGGCAAGGCGATATGTCCCAAAAAGTATCTTAGGGGAAATGCGCTTCGAGTCTTTGTCGCAGATTGTTATAGGCAGATTGGACCAGTTCAGAACAAAACATTATACAAGCTTGGAGGCGACCCTATGGAGAGGCGAGGATTAAGACACCCCACTCTATCCGGCAACAAGGGAAGCCAGGCGGACACAGTACCTTGTTTGTGGAGAGACCGCTCCGGCGGGGGCAGTTGTTCCTGGTGGTGGATGCATGGCCGGTCTTTGCCAAGAGAAGAGATGATCTTGTCGTCGAAGGAAAGTTGAAGACCGTTGCACCACCAGGGAAGAGACCAGCCACGGAGTGGTCCGTCACAAGGCACCACCTTTTGGTCACGGTACAGGGGTAGTGGCTATCCGGTTGCCGAGGTGCTCTGCACGGGCAATTCGACCACTGTGTCCTGGAGCGAAGAAAAAGCAAAGGTGACTGGTTGTTCCCACCAGTCAGGGGAAGAGACTCTCCGGCAGGGAGATCTCCTCTGTCGTCGGGAAGTGGTGAGTCGGTTCAGCAGGGCTCCACCGGAGGTGTCGTCGTTGCAGGTCGGCTCAGCTTTACCCTCGTCAGATTCTTAGGTCCTGTGGCGACTTCTGAAGATCCAGTCCCAAAAGCCCTGCTTTTATGCAGAAAACCCCCATTCATTCAGCCTAGCTGTCACTCAAAACACGCTAAGTGGTGAGCGGGAAGGCTCACCACTTGGGCCAATCACACCAGAGTGCGACCGGAGTTGGCAAGGCAACTCAGTCCAGGGTGCCTAAACCCCCTCCAACACTCCCTGTGGTAACCCAGACAGAATGGCACCACTTTGGAGGGTCTCTGTACAGAAGCCCGCCAAAAGTGGAACAAAGGGCTCAACCTTTGGTTTAGGAGTCACAGAGACGAACACAGACGCCATTTTAAAAACCGAGTTCTGGCAGAAAATACCATCCGATAGACTTATTTAAGATAAGTAAACCGGTGGTATGTTAGAGATTAACGGGAAAAAGGTATTAATCTCCAACAATGGGAAGAATCCCATAGGGTTATATTCGGGGTCGAATATAACAAGTAGTTTCCACTGCCACCAGCCAAAACTCGACGAGGGGGGACGGGACAGTGCCCCCTCGAATAACAGTCCCAGGAGTAATCGAATTACCCCTACTAGTATGTCCACAATAGGATGGTTTGTACTAGTTCTGTTAGTAAATTTAAGTCTAGTAAAGCCAATGGTGACTTTACATGCCCGGGGAGACAGTAGTCAGTCCCCGGGTATGGAGTCTATGATGGAGGTCCGCTAGGACGCCCCAGGGTTACGGCACGTAGGGTGCGGTGTAACACACATAGAAAAACATATGAGACCCTGTGGAGTAAAAGACCCCATAGCCCATAGAACACATTGACATTCAAAGGAATTACACACATTCATGTCCAAGAGTGGGAGAAAAAGAGTCTCACTCTTGGCAGGATGGAAAAAAACAAACTCCAGAAATCCAGCAAAGCTGCTGGGGGACTCACTAGGTTAGGAAATTCAGCCTAAACAGAGAATTCTCCCTAACAGGGGTGCAGGGAGACATGAGTGGGGGCCTGGTGGAGGTTGCCCCTGCACTGCTGGGGGGTGGGGGTGCTGGGAGACATGAGTGGGGGCCTGGTGGAGGCTGCCCCTGCACTGCTGGGGGGTGGGGGTGGTGGGAGACATGAGTGGGGGCCTGGTGGAGGTTGCCCCTGGATGCTGGGGGGTGGGGGTGGTGGGAGACATGAGTGGGGGCCTGGTGAAGGGTGCCCTGCACTGCTGGGGGGTGGGGGTGATGGGAGACATGAGTGGGGGCCTGGTGGAGGGTGCCCTGCACTGCTGGGGGGTGGGGTGGTGGGAGACATGAGTGGGGGCCTGGTGGAGGGTGCCCTGCACTGCCGGGCGGTGGGTGTGATGGGAGACATGAGTTGGACATGAGTGGGGGCCTGGTGGAGGGTGCCCTGCACTGCTGGGGGGTGTGGGTGATGGGAGACATGAGTGGTGGCCTGGTGGAGGGTGCCCCTGCAATGCTGGGGGGTGGGGGTGATGGGAGACATGAGTGGGGGCCTGGTGGAGGGTGCCCTGCACTGCTGGGGGTTGAAGGTGATGGGAGACAGGAGTTGGACATGAGTGGGGGCCTGGTGGAGGGTGCCCTGCACTGCTGGGGGGTGGGGGTGATGGGAGACATGAGTGGGGGCCTGGTGGAGGGTGCCCCGCACTGCTGGGGGGTGGGGGAGATGGGAGACATGAGTTGGACATGAGTGGGGGCCTGGTGGAGGGTGCCCTGCACTGCTGGGGGCGGGGTGATGGGAGACATGAGTGGGGGCCTGGTGGAGGGTGCCCTGCACTGCTGGGAGGTGGGGGTGATGGGAGACATGAGTGGGGGCCTGGTGGAGGGTGCCCCTGCACTGCTGAGGGGTGGGGGTGATGGGAGACATGAGTGGGGGCCTGGTGGAGGCTGCCCCTGCACTGCTGGGGGGTGGGGGTGGTGGGAGACATGAGTGGGGGCCTGGTGGAGGGTGCCCCTGGATGCTGGGGGATGGGGGTGCAGGGAGACATGAGTTGGACATGAGTGGGGGCCTGATGGAGGGTGCCCCTGCACTGCTGGGGGGTGGGGGTGATGGGAGACATGAGTTGGACATGAGTGGGGGCCTGGTGGAGGATGCTCTGGATGCTGGGGGGTGGGGGTGCAGGGAGACATGAGTTGGACATGAGTGGGGGCCTGGTGGAGGGTGCCCTGCACTGGTGGGGGTGATGGGAGACATGAGTGGGGGCCTGGTGGAGGGTGCCCCTGCACTGCTGGGGGGTGGGGGTGGTGGGAGACATGAGTGGGGGCCTGGTGGAGGGTGCCTTGCACTGCTGGGGGTTGGGGGTGGTGGGAGACATGAGTGGGGGCCTGGTGGAGAGTGCCCTGCACTGCTGGGGGTTGGGGTTACAGGGAGACATGAGTGGGGGCCTGGTGGAGGCTGCCCCTGCACTGCTGGGGGGTGGGGTGGTGGGAGACATGAGTGGGGGCCTGGTGGAGGGTGCCCCTGGATGCTGGGGGGTGGGGGCGGTGGGAGACATGAGTGGGGGCCTGGTGGAGGGTGCCCTGCACTGCTGGGGGATGGGGGTGCAGGGAGACATGAGTGGGGGCCTGGTGGAGGCTGCCCCTGCACTGCTTGGGGGTGGGGGTGATGGGAGACATGAGTGGGGGCCTGGTGGAGGGTGCCCTGCACTGCTGGGGGGAGGGGGTGGTGGGAGACATGAGTGGGGGCCTGGTGGAGGGTGCCCCTGGATGCTGGGGGGAGACATGAGTGGGGGCCTGCTAGAGGGTGCCCCTGGACGCTTGGGGGTGGGGGTGCAGGGAGACATGAGTTGGACATGAGTGGGGGCCTGGTGGAGGGTGGCCTGCACTGCTGGGGGGTGGGGGTGATGGGAGACATCAGTTGGACATGAGTGGGGGCCTGGTGGAGGGTGCCCTGCACTGCTGGGGGTTGGGGGTGCAGGGAGACATGAGTGGGGGCCTGGTGGAGGGTGCCCCTGGATGCTGAGGGGTGGGGGTGCAGGGAGACATGAGTTGGACATGAGTGGGGGCCTGGTGGAGGGTGCCCTGAACTGCTGGGGGGTGGGGGTGCATGAGTGGTGGCCTGGTGGAGGGTGCCCTGCACTGCTGGGGGGTGGGGGTTGTGGGAGACATGAGTGGGGGCCTGGTGGAGGGTGCCCCTGGATGCTGGGGGGTGGGGGTGGTGGGAGACATGAGTGGGGGCCTGGTGGAGGGTGCCCCTGTACTGTTGGGGGGTGGGGGTAGTGGGAGACATGAGTGGGGGCCTGGTGGAGGGTGCCCCTGGATGCTGGGGGGTGGGGGTGCAGGGAGACATGAGTTGGACATGAGTGGGGGCCTGGTGGAGGGTGCCCCTGCACTGCTGGGGGGTGGGGGTGATGGGAGACATGAGTGGTGGCCTGGTGGAGGCTGCCCCTGCACTGCTGGGGGGTGGGGATGATGGGAGACATGAGTGGGGGCCTGGTGGAGGCTGCCCCTGCACTGCTGGGGGGTGGGGGTGATGGGAGACATGAGTGGGGGCCTGGTGGAAGGTGCCCTGCACTGCTGGGGGGTGGGGGTGATGGGAGACATGAGGGGTGGGGGTGATGGGAGACATGAGTGGGGGCCTGGTGGAGGCTGCCCCTGCACTGCTGGGGGGTGGGGGGGGTGGGAGACATGAGTGGGGGCTTGGTGGAGGGTGCCCTGCACTGCTGGGGGGTGGGGGCGGTGGGAGACATGAGTGGGGGCTTGGTGGAGGGTGCCCTTGCACTGCTGGGGGGTGGGGGTGATGGGGGACATGAGTGGGGGCCTGGTGGAGGCTGCCCCTGCACTGCTGGGGGTGGGGTGGTGGGAGACATGAGTGGGGGCCTGGTGGAGGGTGCCCTGCACTTCTGGGGTTTGGGGGTGCAGGGAGACATGAGTGGGGGCCTGGTGGAGGCTGCCCCTACACTGCTGGGGGGTGGGGGGCATGGGAGACATGAGTGGGGGCCTGGTGGAGGGTGCCCCGCACTGCTGGGGGGTGGGGGTGGTGGGAGACATGAGTTGGACATGAGTGGGGGCTTGGTGGAGGGTGCCCCTGGGGGCTGGGAGTGCAGGGGGACATGCGTTGGTGGGCAGTAGTGCAAGGTGACATGTGGGTTGGCTGGGGGCCATGGGCATGGTGGATGGGCTGCCTGCGGGACATGTGCAGGGTAGGCCCCTGTGGTGTGGGCCGCCTGCAGGGGCTGTGGAGGATATAGAGGGAACACCTGGGAGGAACCACACATGCAATTTACGTGTGGTGCTTCCTGCGCACCCCTGGAATACACGTACCCTGATGGAATCGCGTGTGATACTTCTTGCGCACCCCTGGAATACACGTACCCTGCTGCTTTTGCGTGTGATACTTCCCGCGCACCCCTGGAATACACGTACCCTGATTGAATCGCGTGTGATACTTCCTGCGCACCCCTGAAATACACGTACCCTGCTGCTTTTGCGTGTGATACTTCCCGCGCACCCCTGGAATACACGTACCCTGATGGAATCGCATGTGATACTTCCCGCGCACCCCTGAAATGCACGTACCGTGCTGTTTTTGCATGTGATACTTCCCGCGCACCCCTGGAATACACGTGCCCTGATGGAATCGCGTGTGTTACTTCCCACGCACCCCTGATGTACACGTACCCAGGACAATCGCGTGTGAAACTTCCCGCGAACCACTGAAATACACATTCCCCGCTTGGCGTTTGCTTTTTGGCAGCCCTGTAAACTGGTCCAAGGTTAGCGCAGCCCTTTGCGATGATTTGGGAATTTTGAAGGCTTTTCCTTGCGCGAGGGCGTTCTTGGGGGCGTAACTGGCGCTGCTGCAGGGTCGCTGCGCCACTCTGCGCCATGGCTGGTTTCGGAGGCTAAAATCCATGAATACGCTGTGCGATGAAAAGGATTTTTTCGCACGCGGCTGGCGCAGTGTATCGCATGGGGACACTGTGCGCCAGCCGCGTGTGCCACTTTTGTGCGAATTTCTATGAATTACCCTGTAAATGTAGTAATAATAGACATTCTACCAGCAGGGCCCTATGAATAAAGGGCTGGTGGCTTATATGTCAAGCGAAGAGTGCCTCTGCATTCTACAAGACCACAGGCTTGGACACTGAGGCGATCTAAAGGCAATGTTTCTGTCTCCAGATGGCCCAACCACAAAACTTCTGATGATACCAAAGGCCAAGCTAACAATGACAAATATATGTATATATCGAAATAAAGGCCCAATTAATCCTTTGGTTTAAGAACCTAATCTTACCTTTAAGTATCGCATTAAAGGCTGTTGGACCTCATATAAAACAGATGAGTTATTTTGGTCATTGTAGTTCATGCCGCATGTCACCTCTCAAGACATTGAAATAAAGTCTGAGCTATGTCTCGAGAGAGTGAATCATCTTAGTAATTAACCAAGAGCACCAAAGTAGCTGCTGGACTATGAACCTTCAGTCCTTTGTTTGGGGGGATCTGGGGTTCTTTTAGAAAATTCTGCGACATTATATGTAGTGCTATAGGAACTGTGTGCTATTGTCAATTTGCAACAATTGCATCATTGTGTTTACCATTTCACTGCTTAAGCAATAATTGCCAGTCCCAAGAGTGGGTGAGGGTCTTTAGCGAGGATCCCCAGGTTGCCAATTCCTTAACCCTGGGTGCTGAAAGCAAAGTATTTCATTTGAAAGAAGGGGTCACCTCTGTGACTAATCAATTTATGGGGGTTCCAGTGGTCCAGGGATGAATATCGGTTTCTAAACCATCAATCAACCCCACACCTTTAGTACATCAGAAAAGATCCAAACAGATTGGAAACACAAGCAAATTAGAAACCTTCTTGTCCAATTTTGGTAACGTGGATGGAACGGCAGGCTTATTTCTGCAAGGTTGTGGATCGTTGGTTAGTTGCAACACAGCAAAAGTACAATTATTACTCAATGATAAAAGGGACTGTCCAGTCAAGGCTGTATAAACATATATGCACTCTGGATACTGACAGGAGGGTAGTTGGTAAAGTAAATAATCAAGAATAGTTCAAGGAACACAAAGGGAGCAATGGGTCGTAAAATGTCACTAGGGGCCTTCGGAGAAGGAACAGGGGGACAGAACCACAATGTACCTTGTGCTTGTAGAAGTTCTTGGTGCTCAACAGGGTTGAGTCAGTTTCAGGGCACTTTGCACTTTTGGGACCCCTGTTCCCAGGTGCAGTAAACATTTCAGCATAATCATTATCCAATTATCCTGCGACTGAGTTCAAGACGGGAGACATCTGCGGGTATCAGCGGCAGGCAGTTCGGTGAGCGATGCTGGACGGGCGGGTGCAGGCTAACCTACATGGCAACTCGGGGTCAGGAATCATTGGCTCGGTGCTGGTTGGCGGGTCTGAAGCACTGATAGGGGCATCTCGGATGGCGTGAGCGACTGCAGCCTAACAGTCAGTGGTGCAGTCGGTTGCAGCTCGAGGGGCTCGACTGGCTCCAAAATTACCAAGGCGGACGTAGGTTGATGCTTGTTTCTTTACTCGGCTTGTGTCATCTTTTAAGGCGGATGGCCCAAAGCTGAAGAGAGTGTTGCAGGCAACAACTTTGTCCTTGATTTGGTTCAGAGACTCTCTGGCACTTCCCACCTAGGAAGCTTGCTTGCAGCATCCAGCAGGACACTCTGTGTGCTGGCTTTGTGCTGGCTGGGTACCGGTTCTGGAGCTGCTAGAGGGTCCTCTGGAATCAGTATCTCCCTCTATTCCCTGGTAGATGTTTAGCGGAGAGATCCGGCTTCCCTCTTTGGAAATCCTGGCCTTCCTTCACTGGCAGACTCTACTTTCAGCCAGGCGTTCTTCTTGTTACTCCTTGCAAAGTCTTCAGATGATCTGCCCAAAACAGGTGCTCAACCCTCTTCTAAAGCCAAATGGGCCCAAGTGATTGGTGCAGGCTAAGCCTACCTTAATGACCCAATCCTGAGTCCCCACCAACAAACCCCTGTATGTGTGAGGTCATAACCAGAGTTCAGTGCAACAGAAAAGGTAAAGGGGTGAAAGCATGTAATACTAAGTCCCACCCATCTTCATGTCTGTTGTGGATCAAAGGGTCTCTCTGGTTAATTGAGCTCTCTGTGGTTCCTGATTAAACCGTCCGGTCTCCCTTGAAGCTGCAGCGAGAACAGACTTTCTGTCTCCATCAATCCACATACTCGTACCTTCTAAATGGGGTCCCCTTGCGGGGGTTGCCTACTGTAAACACATAGTCCCAGACACATGACGGGTCACTGCCCTTGATTCTGAGGGGGTGGGAGCTGGCTTCAGGTTTGCACAGTGCATATCAAAGTTGTTGGGGTTTCCTGTCTCTTTTGTTAAACTCTGCATCCAGACCCCATGAGGGCCTGTTTGAAGTATATTCTATTAGTATGTTAAATATGTTAATTGCTGCCACCATCTACAGTGCGTACACAAAAGGACACAGCGGATCCATGGAGCCTTTAATTGTGTGGCACACCATGTTATCCAACTCATTTGGCAAGGGCCACTTTCATTTAGATGTCATGTCCCCCCCCAACATTTTCAGAAAAGCCACTCCTCTGCATTCAAACACATCATGACATTGCATGGCATAACTCTTATCTTTCAACCATTCTATGTATACTCTGCTCTGGCATGCAGTGTTACGCTGTGTTAGGCAACTCCCCTGGTAGACCAGACCTGTCCTAGAGTGGCCTCGCCTAGCACAGGGTGCCTCCAGGTATCCATCCTCTTCCGGTTTAGGAACAGGTTTATGCCGCATTCTGTCCATGCCCGCAAGCTAAGTGACAGACAGGACATGGGGAAATGTCAAGGCACCTCTGAGCCCAGGCTCAAGTTGGAGCTAGCTTGTAAAGCAAATCTTCTACAATCTGGAAATAAACTGTACTGGGATTGTGCAATGGGGTGTTTTATAGAGCAAGCCCCAATTCAGAGTGAGGCCACCTGTCACTCATGGGCACTGCTGAAAGATGTAGGGGAACTTACCATCACTCTGTGCCACCCACCACTGATATTCACCCAAATAGAGATCGTTCGTTCGTTCGTTCGTTCGTTCGTTCGTTCGTTCGTTCGTTCATTCATTCTTTTAACCAAAATGGCAGCCAGTATAACCCGCATGAATCTGCCAGGACTGATCTTATGTTGATGAATGGGCACTTAACATTGTCTTCCGGATAAACCTGGAACTGGCAGAAATGGCAGTCTAGATACTGGATAATATCTGTAAGTGAGTTGTTGGCTTGCAGTGCTGCCTCGTATACAAAGATAATTTATATAGCACACAAATTGTGTTTATCATTCAAATGAAAGATGTTATAACGACACAGCACAAAGGAATTTTTTTATTAACTTCAGAGAATTAAACGGTGCAGTAAGCCCAGCCACGATGCTCCTTTTTATTATTATTATGGTATTCAGTGAGCATGGATCTAGCTTCGAGTAGCAATGGAGCGCTTTACAGAGGTATACAACAATACAGATACATAACGGAGACTTTACAGAGGTATACAACAGTACAAATTCTTAACGGAGAACTTTTCAGAGGTAACAACAGAACAGATAACCAGTGGGGGTAGGATACAGAGGAGCACTGAGGAGGGGTACAGCTGTACGGGCTTACGGGGAGGCGATGTGCGGACGGCATCTAGCAAGTAAGGTGGCGTAGGGCGACTGATGGCGAAGGTGTTGCGGAGGAGCGACTCCTTGAAGAGGTGTGTCTTATTTTCTGAATTGTAGGAGAATGGGGGCGACTCTGATGCTGACAGGAAGGAGGTTCCATAGTCTTGCGGCATAGGCAGAGAAGTCTTGTTTTCTGGTCCTTTCCTTTTTGTAGTGGCGGATTCCAAGTCTGCATGGGTCCTGGCTTCTGGTGGTGCGCTGTCCACCGGATATGCTGAGGTTCTTCGCGAGGTAGCTGGGTGACTTGAAGGGGACTGCCTTATAGATGATGTAGCAAGACTTGAAGGTGATTTGTGCATGCATTGGGAGCCAGGTAAGGTTGATGAGGGCTGGAGTGATGTGGTCGTATCTACGTAGACCCTTGATGAAGCATGCGGCCGCATGTAGGACACTTCTCAGGTTAACAATCCAGGTGGGATAGGACCAGTGCTTGAATGGTGGATCTAAAGCTGTCCAGAGGGATGAAGGGCTTGAATTTCTGCTGGAGGGAGAGCTGATAGTAAACTGTCTGAGTTTCCTTAGCTATGTGTGCCTTGAAGGAGAGGAGTTTGACGATGTAGAACCCGAGGGACCTGACGCAGGAGGTGAGCTAGGGTGTGGGTTCATGATTGATAGCCAGGTCTGTATGTCTGTGTGTTCGGTGTTGTTGGTGAGGAGTAGGAATTCGGTCTTGGAGGGGTTGAGTTTTAAGTATGCACTGGACATCCAAAACAGGATCAGCGAGAGGCAGGTTTTGAGCAAGTGGATGTCCTTGATGGAGTCAATCTTGAGGTATAGCTGTGTGTCATTGTTATATTGGTGGATGTGGATGTTGTGTTGGTTAGGAGGGCACCCAGGGGCTCCAAGTAAAGATTGAAGATCACTAGGGAAAGGATGGAACCCTGCAGGACTTCATGAGTGACTGGTAGTATTGGCGATCTAGTCCATCCAAACAAACTGTTGGCGGATGGTGACATAGGACTTGAACCAGCCTAAAACAAGATTGCTGATTCCCATGTGCTAATGTAGGGTGTGCGTGGGTTCCTGGCGGACTACTGTGTAAAAAAGCATCCGAGAGCGTGAGTAGAACCAGGAAACAGCAGTGGCCATCACCAAGGACGTTGAGGGCATCGTCAACCACCTGTATGGTTGCCGGCTCTGTGCTGCATCCATGTCTGAACCCGGATTGGTAGGTTTGGAGGAGATTGTTGGAGCCGGAGTCTTGCTGCAGTTGCGCGGCTACTGCTTTCTCAATGATCTTACCTAGGAAGGAAAGATGGGTAATGGGGCGATAGTGACCTGGGTTGTCGTAATCCAGAGTGGGTTTCTTTAGTAGAGGGATGATTTTTCCTGTCTTTAGGGTTGTTGGGAAGGTGCCTTAATCTTCAACTGTAGGTGCTAATAGCTATGAAATACATGGCAGCCCGCAATATCTGTATAACAGCCTGGAAATAATGCTCTTAGTACAGGCTAGTTGTGACATCACACTGTATCTGTAATATGAAAATGATATTTCAACAGCTCTGTAATCAGTCATTACACTTCAATTGTGACATCACAATGCCTGCTGCTTGCGCCAGCAGAAAGAATCCCAGCTGTCACTGCAGCACTTCATTATAGCCATGAAAAGCTTTTCAAATTCCTTGCTTGCGGAACAGTTTTCTGTGACACATTGCAGCCGGTAATTGACAAGGAGCTGTTTATGGAAGAATGTTTCATTTGCGCATTGCTGAAGTTGAACTCATGTGAGCAAGAATCTGCATATCATTACTTATTTTACACAAAAAAGTGCTTTCACTACATTTTATTAAAATGCTTGAACTATTTGCCTGCAGCACATTAGGAGCTGCATTTTTGCTTTTTTGAATCCAAATAGATTCTATAATGATTACGTGGATCAGCAAATGGAAGATCTCTTTCATTATATTAAGCAAGGGGAGAGGTGTTAAAGGGAATGACAGTGTGTGGCCATGTATTATAAGGAATAAAATACCCCCTAACATAACTAAAAAGGATATTGCAAGTCCCCTTGAAGTTCTGTGACCTTATAAAGGAGCTTGGCCTTTGGCCTTGTTCCTCTATGTGGTCAGGAAAATTCTCAGTGACTTGCAATATTACGTACGGTACTGGGTACTCTCTCCAATGTATTACTAAATAATGCCAGGGGGGGCTTCTTTTAATCATATAAATACCAGGCGGAGTGTGCAGGAGTGTTGTTTGTGGTGGGGATTCTTGCTGCTGTGACCAGAATTGCCCGAACTACCTAAAAACAAAGATTTTGTGCCCATCGACCTCGTTAAAAGGATGAAGTCGCTTTCATCCTCAAAAACACTGCCCCCGTCGTGGAGCGACGCAGAATGTGCAGGAGTGTTGTTTGTGTTGGGGGTTCTTGCTGCTGTGACCAGAATTGCCCAAACTGCCTACAAACAAAGATTTTGTGCCCATCGACCTCGTTGCAAGGAGGAAATCACTTTCATCCCTCAAAACCCTGCGTCCGTCGTGGAGCGACGCGGAGTGCGCAGGAGTGTTGTTTGTGTTGCTTGGGGTGCGCTGGTGTGCGCCTCACGGCTTTACCTAAGTAATATGGCAAGCTGCATCAAAGCAAAGAAGGTTCCCGTGCCCAGATGCACAACCATAGTTCTCAACTCACACGCTTTTGGCGGGTGTCACCAGCCTTGTAAAGGGCTGACTCACCCGCCAAGCCTCCTGCACTCCCATTCACTCCAATGGGCGTCTCACCCGCCAAAAACAAAATCGGGTGATTTCACCCGCCTTTGCAACACAAATGGTTGAGAGCGATGCACAACCGACTCGTCTGGATCCGCCATCAGCATGGTGAAAGTACCTGGTGCTGATCTGCCCTATGCAGACCTTGATGGAGAAAGGGGAGGTTCTCATCCTCTTACTCAGCGACAAACACGTTTCTTGGTTGCGAGAACCAGAGAGGTGGCGGGACACTGCGCGTCCCCCACTGTAAGTAGCGTAGCGTCCCGCAAAATGTCTTGCGCTTCTGTGGCATCTCTAACTCTTGACACCTTTCTTGACTGCACTGCCAGCAGCCCTGTGTTTCTAGCATTAGAGAATCAACGGGACACGCCAGAATGCAGTCAGGCCCATGAAAGTCGTAATACTCCTTGCATGGCCGCTATTTCAACTGACGAGTTAACTGTGCCTAGACTATGTTATCCAACAGCTGGCATGAACGTGAATGTGTTTACACCTGCTTCAAAAGAGACTTGTGATCACCCGATAGTTTTGTCACTAAAGTCATTAGCGTCACGAGCCACACAGTACTCAAATGAGCCACAAAAAATGATGGTGTGTGACACAAACGTAATGGAACTCACACGATATGATTATATATGTGACAGTGCAGCCTTAGCACCAAGACAAACGCTTATTGAGGCAGGAGAAATGGACAGTGAACAACGGCCCAAAGAGAAAGTGTCCTCCCGTGCAAATGGATATTTTAGCCATCACACAATTAAGCAAAGTGTTGATGTACAATCAGCCGAAGGACACAATGCAAAGTGGACAATGCCAACAACGCCACAGGAATGTGTTGCTATTAGTACTGCAAATATAAACAGACGCAGTTCGATTGCAGCTGTAGACAAAGTTTTGAAAGATCTAATTGCAATAAATGCCAGAATCGGAAACCAACAAAGTATTGAGACTGTTGGTGAAGTTTCAAAAGTTGGGAAACCACAAGGGGTTTAATCCGGTGTTTACATAACTAGTGGAAATGATGTTTCCCAACTGTCTAATGAGGTGAATCTCAGTGAAAGAAACCAGAAGTCGGCACCAAAACCACCAGCAAAAAGGAAGAGAATGGTGTCAAGTATGGATGCTTACAACTGATTCACAAAAAGACACTTTGCAAAACTTTAATTAAGCCTCAGAATTTTACCTTAGATGACTCTTATTCACTTCTTCATCTGAAAGCTCAATCAGAGAACAACTGTCTGAGAAGTACGGAAACAACAGGAAGACGAACACAGCTGTACAATATCAATTTAAACGTAAAAGACCTAATCCGACAGAAAACATGGCATGAAATCTCTCTGACATGCTTACCAAAGACTTGAACCCGCTGATAATGGCTGCTCTCACCATAGCCATGTCTCCATTCACTAAACAGTACAAACAACTAAATGAGAATATTAAAGACCAGACAACTCTAATAGATCTGCTTAATACAAAAATGGTAGCAGTGGAGCATGAAATGGCTATGAGTAAACAAGCTGTCAATCACTCACCTGTGAGGCATGGTAGAAGCAAGAGAATCCTTACGCCTTTAGAACGGCAGCCAAACCTTTCTATACTAGATGGAGACTGTTCTCCAAGCTTCCTGCCAAACGATATTGAAATCTGAGTTGGTTCACATGATCAGTCACGTGTTTAGGGCACGTATTTAGGTCCTTTCCTCAGAACACTCTGTGCTTCTGATTGAAGTTTTTCCTTGCGGACCGTTCGATTACTCCCAAACTGCTTTCCTTCATCTTCCCGGAGTATTCTGTTACAGCCATTTCGGACGTTTCATTCCGGCGGCTTTCATCTGCTACTCCACCATTTCCAAACGGTGGCTTTCCTGCCGGCCACGTCAGCTTACATCTGCAATTCCTCATGTTCGCCTCTTACACACAATGGATTGTACTGGCGGCGTGCATTTACAGACCACGTTCATTGATGAGGCGGCTTCCCTGCCGGCCACATTGTTTATCTCTGTCAGTGGCTTTCTATGCGGGACGATTCCAGCTTCCCTCCTTGAACTACCAGCTGCAGAGCATTCTACGCGGCGGTCTTGCCAGGGGCTATTCCAACCGCGGAGGCTGTTTATCTGCAGAGCATTCTACGAGGCGGTCTTGCCAGGGGCTGTTCCAACCACAGAGGCTGTTTATGTTTACTAAAGGTATGAGACTTTGTCATCACTAATTTCCTTATAGAACCCTCCAACTTATTTCCGGAAGTACGGAAGTGCTATTTTTTGCTCCATTGGGTGAAACTGTCTTACAACCCAGTGGGATTTTTTGAGTTCCTATTTTATACTGTTTTCATCATTGTAGAAATATGAGTTTGGTCTCATTAAGTCTTCAAGGGTGATTAATGTACTGCACTTAAGTGAGAACCTACCAGCATACCATGTTGGAGAATCAAGGATTATGTTTGTGCATTGAACAATGAACGCTATCCAGACTGCACCATCCCGACTCTAGTTCGGCCCTCGTTCCGTTCGGGATTAGCTGCCTACTAACCTTCCCTTCCTTGTCGTTGTTTTCTTTAATTTGGAATTATCTGGAGCATCACGGTTCTTCATCCTCAAGTCATCTAATCAATTAAGGTTAGTGCAGAATTTAGTGGCAAATTAGGATATCCCAGTGGAAGTGCTGTTATTTATCAATTGTTTTCTTGTAACAGATTGGAGGCTGTGCATAGTTATTCATCCTTTCAATTGATTCTTCACTCTGGCTGTAAATTACTTCAGTGAGGGGAATCAGTGGAAAGGATATTTCTTGAGGATTCGTCACTGAAGGTTGAGAAGAAAGACCCGGATCCTTTGTGTATCCTTTTCTTAACATACACGTGTCCTTTTTGTGGTTGTAGTTACCAGTTAAATAGTGGGTGGCATGTCACAAGCTCTGACAATTGAAAATTCGAGATCTAAAACAAATGTGAGAGTCATGTAAGAACACAGTAAAAACAGTGCGGTAGACAAGCGTTTGTTTGCCGAAGTTGCACGAGAAGCAATAGCCCTTCTGAAAATGCAAAAACATGACCTTGTAATGCCTGAGAAGCCGGATAGTGCTCTTGATGTTAGCAACAACGCCCTTTGTGAGCTGGAAGGTGCTAAAAGTCATACTAACCAAAAAGAACACGTTCCCTTATGAACCAAAAAAGGCATAACAGACATGCGTAGAAATATTGAGCTGACTGACGTTGAGTCTTTTACAGAAGTAACAATTGAAAGTCAATTACGAAAACGGAAGGTGAAAACGAAAAACATATGTAAAGATGTAATTATGACTGAAAAAGTTGGTCATTCTATCCTTAGAGAGCGGGATAATAAGCCTGCACAAGCCGCAGCTGTGGGGGACCAAATACAACCTGCGAGACGTGAGAATCTGAGAAAACAAACACCGGAACTCGTACCCAAAAAAGACCAGCAGAACTTGCATATATAGGGTGATAAAAGTGAAAGTATACCCTCTACCTCAGCAACTGCTGAAGGAATGGAGGGTAACCCAGAGGGCCAGGGCCTGCCCCAGACAAGTTTGGGTAACAGCTCTGAGACAGTCGGTCAAGGATGTTCGCATGAAGACGGCACTCCTATGGAATCTGGACGGTTTTCAATCTTCAATCCAAAAAAGCTGAGAAGGCAAAAGAAGTACTGAATAATGCACCCACAGAGAAGAAATCAAAAAACATGAAAAAAAGAAAAATGCCACAAAGATCGAATGTCCGATCATTTCTGAGGAACATTAAAGCCTTCAGTACCATAGCAATATTGAATAATATCTGTGCAAAAAACCTAACATCGGATCAAACAGTAAAGTGACCTTAATACCAGGTGTGATAATGGAACATAATTCAGTGGAAAAGATTTACAATACGTCTGAAGACAGCACACCCTCTGACCTTTTAGATTTGTCCACGTACGAATCAAGCGAAGGTGAACAAAATGAAGGGAGTGAGATATGCAAATCTGAAATGAAAGTGGGGAACGGACCATCAAACCCTCCTATAAACATAGATCCTAGTCCGTTGACCTTGGATGATTCGGAAAAAAGAAGCAGAAGATGTGTTAGTGTGGAATCCCGAGACCGGAACGTCTCTTTAATTGAGCCAGCTGTTGAGAGCACAATCAAGTTCCTTACTCTAGATGCGAGAAGAACATTAATTGAAGCTGACAACTCTTCAGAAGCGCAAAAGATAACGTGCCTGCCTAATGAATTAATGATTCAAACAAACAACATGATCAAGATAGTCAACAAATAACCAAATGCTCACCGTTATCCAGAAAGATAACCTTTGATTTATATAAAGCCAATCGATGGAAACAAAAGATCAATCAAAAAGTTAGTCCATCAGCTAGTAAAGGAGCAAGCCGTCAGGTTTTAAATGCAAAAACAGCTGGGAAATATCTGCTACAGTTGGAGCGAATAGAAAAAGAAAAAGATGGCTTGATATTAAACAGAGAAAATGCTCTCACGCTCTTCCATCACATACCACAATTGAGGACGGTTGCTTCAGAGGATATCCAAACTGTCGAATTTGAGGATGAACAGAGAAACGACTGCGTAATTCTTCACATTGCGTCAAAAATTATACGAGATTCGTTATTGAATACCTGCACTCTCTTAAACTCTTTGGGGTTTGATATGATTGAAATCAGAGAAAGAAAGTGGCAGGAGTTGACGAAGAGATTTGACATATCCTTTGCTTACAGATCAGCGCAAAGCTAAGGTGCTGCTAATTTATCAATAGAGAAAAGGTTGGCAATGAAGCCAGAGATACAAAATGGCAGTGATAACAACAGGAGATGTAACTCCGAAAAGGATATGATCAGAATTACAGTCGCAAAGTCCGACCCTCAAAACCGGATTATCCACCATGATTCCAGCGATGAGCAAAACTGGACCTGGGTGTCTAAGACCCTCAATGGTATGAATGATAGTTAACGTTCAGAGAGTGGTCGAATGGAAAAATTCTGTATTGTCTCATGGAACACGAGAAGACACAGGCACCTTTTTGGAGATAAATCAATGGAATTTGGAAGTATAGACATTCTATGCCTCCAAGAGATGTGGCTTCTGAAAAATCCAATCGCTGATGGATTTGGGACCGCATTTAATCCTGCCATAAAGGGGGTGAAAGGCAGGCCCATAATTGGTCTCTTAACACTTGTAAAAGTCAAAAGTGGAGCACACATCCTCTATGACAAAAATGTATCGCCTTATTTACAAGTAGTTAAGATCCTACTGCCGATGCAATTGAGAAAAATAGGCAAAATGTTGGTGTTGATAAATATATATTGGCAAGATGAGGTCACGCGGGAAGATAAATTCATTGATAAAATCTCTGAAATAATAAACGATATTTATGATAAAGAGAAAGAAGTGAACATACTGATTTGTGGAGATCTCAACATAAATGGCCTACCGAAAAAGACTACAAATGTTCAAGATAATCAGACGGGAAATGAAACATCAGCGGTTGACGCGTGGCTCCATGAAATGAAAGTGTGGAACTTAAAGATGCTGAATGGAAACACTTCTGGAGACACTCCTGCACATTTTACTTCACAGAGAAAACAACAAAGGTCAACCATTGACTATATGTTTGCAACAGAAATAGTGAGGAGCCAGGTCGAAACGTTACAAGTTATTGAGATGGACCAAAGCGACCACTGTATGCTAAAAATTCAGCTGAAGTCACATCAGCCAAAAAAAAGAGGGGTCATAAACTACGAGGATTTGGCTGTTGCACCAGGTCGTAACCGCCTACGGCTCGACGATTCCAACATGAGATCCCTATTAAAATCGCTTGAGAATAAACAAGATGTTGAGAGAACCGAATAAACAATATGGTGTCTGAGAAAATGTGGGTTGAGCACTACATGAAAATATTTTTCACCAAAGATACAAATGTCATCAAGCAACCTGAGTTGGAAATTGAGTGGTCAATTACAATTGAAAAGAACGACATCTTAAGAAACATTCTGAGACTTAGCACGTCAAGAGCCCCTGGGCCAGATTGCCTGACAAACCATCTGTTAAAACAACAACCAGAACTATGGGCTGACTTTTGCTATGTCCTGTTTGCATCCATCCTGCGAAATCGAAAAATTCCAACATCTTGGCGGAGTGCAATCGTTGTCACCATTTTAAAAAAAGGCAATCGAGCCGAGCCAAAGAACTACCGACTGATTGCACTCCTTGACGTGGTGGGCAAAATCTTTGCCACCCTGCTTCAAATTTAACTATTAAAGTGGATTCATCAAGCTGTGAGATTCGACCCACGTCAGACCAGCTTCGTCAAAGGAGTTGGATGCGGTCTAAATTTAACAATCATAACCTTTCTAAAGATGGAAGCGATTCGACAAAACAAGAAAATGTACATAGCTTTTGTCGAGTTGTCCAACGCATTCGACACTATCGACTGGGAACTGCTCTGGGGAAAAATGAGAAAATGGAAATGTCCAGAAGACTTATTACAACCTATTAAAGAACTTCATACAGGATTGGAAATTAAGATCAGACTGGACAATATTGGAACGTTCAGCAAATCAATATTGGCTAACCACAGTGTAAAGCAGGGTTGCCCACTCGCAGCTACCCTGTTTTGCTTATTTTTATCAGACATCGGAGAGACACTTGGAGCGATTAACTCCTATCAACCAAAAATGAATAGCGAGGCGGGGTAAATTGGCTGCTGTACGCTGATGACATTGCCTTACTGGACCTCACGCCGATTGGCTTGACACGGAAGTTAGCAGCCCTCGAGAGCTACGTTATAAAAAACAAACTAAGAATTAATCCTGCAAAGTCGGAAGTACTAATCCTTCAAGATCTTACTAGAGTTAAAAAACCAACAAAAAACTGTGAACCGAAATGGAGATTTAACAATGAAGGGCTGAACTGTGTAAAAAAGGTCAAGTATCTTGGAATGTGGATCAACAGCAATATAAACGATGCGCGTTGGGTTGAAAATGGATAACAAAAATGTAAACAACTAGCTTGCCAGACGGCAGTCATAAATAAAAAATATGGAAAATGTTCCTTGCAACCGGTCCTTGCTCACTATAATCAGAAGGCTGTGCCAACATTAATCTCTGGTGCAGAAAGTGCCGTAGGAGTACCTGCAAACCTGTGGTCACAACTGGAAAACCAGTATTGGAGGCGCGTTCTACAGTTGCAAAAGGGAATTCCATCTGCCTGCTTGCGATATGAATTAAACCTAATATCAATGAACGTGAGAGTTCTCTGTAACATGTTGTCTGTGTATAGAAAGACCATCATTGACAAAGGTACCCCTCAGTTTGAAATACTGTCTGACCTAGACAATGGGAACCCAGACTCAACACCCGTCAGGTGGATGACGGCATGTGAAAACCATCTAAAGGAGTTACTCACAGATCGCGAGACATTGAAGAGCAACCCGAATCACGTAAAAAAAACCGATGGGAACGAGATTGGTGTTCGACTGTAGATGACAGAAATCGCTATAATCTAATGGGAGATGTAGCAAGAGAGGGAAAAAAACAGGCAAAATCTCGCTCAATATTTGGTGAAAGCTCCAAATGCTAATTATCGAAAGATTTTTATGAAATTTTGACTTACCCTATTTGATACAAGAGTAAGTCAAAAACTGAGGTTTAAGAAAACACCAGTGATGTTGACATGTCGTTTTTGCGGAAACCAGCCAGAGACCTTAAAACATCTAACGCTATATTGTGTAGGGTTGAAATCCTTGAGAACGTTATATTTGAATCGAGTGGTAAGGCTTTACCCTACCTTATGCGGACAAGATTTGTGGCTGAAATTTGCCAACCCAAGAGAAAAAGACATCTATGGTTTGATAAACCTCTTGCGTAAACTGGAAGCAATGCTAACAGATCGAAACCAGTTGGACGGTGTCAAAGATGTGAAGTAGGATGTGTCCTGGTAACAGAAAAAACAAGAGAAAAGCCCCAAGGAATGTTTATCATTCTGAGGGAACTAATGGAACTGAAAGAAAATCAGGGATAAGGTAGGGATGGGGACATCCCAAGGGTTTGTGATTTTCTGTTGATCTTTTACCTTCTCCCATCCTTTCACTGCCTTTCATTCTTCTTTTAAAAAGTTTGTATAAAATAAATGAAATAAAAATAAATAAATAAATAAATACCAGGAACATCTGGTGTGGGTTAGTTTTCAACTCACCCTGGAAAGAAATGTGATTGAGGGACAAAATATATAAACATTTAGTATAGACAGGTTTACTGATGGGGTCCCCCACCAATTTGATTATGGAAGATCCACGGCTGTGTGAGTACCTGATTCATAAACCACTTCCGCATATTTAACTGCATGGGAGCACCAGTCTTGAGGGTTGGTAAGCAGCATGCCAGTAGGTACCTGGTGGTACATCAAGCATGAGTTTGAAGAAGAAGAGTTTTGTGGAGTTTATGAACAGATGGGAGGAAGTCACAGAAGGATACAGTGGTGGACAAGTTGTTCCATGCACGCGGTGGACAAGTCGTTGCACATCCACAAGATTCCATATCTTCGAGGCCCCCTTTTAACATATCTGGTCTTAGAGACTCTGAGGAGGTTTTCCATTTCTGATCTAATTATCATTGCCGGAGCATGGGGATGAAACAGGTCACCAAGGCATTGGGGGAGGTGACCTGAAAGATCCTTGAACTCCAAATGATTACCTTTGCATTCGATCCTATCAAGGATCGGGAGCCATTGAAGCGATGTCTTGGCCTCCGAGTCTGGAAGGAATCTATGATGGTACATTCAGTGCCACGCTGGAATTTGGGGAGTTTTGATAAGTTTTTTGGAAGACCACCCTCCCCCAAACATCCTTTTGCATTAGTAAAGGCGGGAGTTAATCCAAGTCCCGCAAATGCAGCAAAACAACCTCGCAGAAGGAAAACTATAACCAACAGCTCTTAACTACCCAAATTATTTGGGTGTTGGGGAGGCAAGCACAGAAAGTAAGATGACTATAAAACTTCTGTTTGTGAGAGAGAGCACATAGCCCATGTTTGCCAACAAGACTCAACGTTTCTTGAAGCAACTGTGGGGGAGGGAAGGGGGTCCCTAGCGTTGTAATTACCCAACCACTAACGGGTGCCACACTAAATCAAGCCTCATTGATGATGGAGGAGGCGGCCCCGGGACCTTCTAATGTAGGTGACTAGCTGCTGACAATAACAACAGATACTACGCATGCGCGTGCACCCCCTGCCGGCAACACAATAGAAGGACGACCTACCCTGCCCCGTGCTTTTAAGAGCTTTACATCTACATTAATTGGCGGGCCACCTTCCTCTAAGATTGTTAAAGTTAATTAGGTGAAAGTCTCACTCACTGCTAATTGTCTCGGGTATTTAAACACGTGCTATCGCTTTGTAGCAAGAACTATCCGTCAGCTGCACCAATGTGTGCGGTCTGTGTAACCTTACAGGTGTACAACATATCACGTATGTGAATGACGTTGATTATATACTTTTATTTATTGTACTTTCCATAAATGATGACATCTTTAGAAGATAATATTGTATGAACTATAGTTCTTTGTAATCTAGAAAAAAGTGTTAACGGTAATTAATGCAAAAATAATGGAAGGGTTGCTGGCGAATGGGGTTCAGTAGAGGTGGGGCTCTCAAATTGAGCAGTGCTGCATGCTGGGAAGTGGAAGGCAGTCACAGGTTTATCCTCCTGGCAACCCTTGCACTTGGGTCTGTATCTGCAACTCTACAGTCCCCTTCCTGCGCTTATTAGATACCCGTTGTCTGCGCTTAATTCCTGCACTTGCCTCCTACTTCCTGCACTACCTGTTGTTTTGATCTTGTGTTCAGCACTTCCCTCTCCTCCCCTGCCCCTTGCACTTTCCTCCTTCCCTCTTCCCTGCCCGTTCTCAATGTCACTGGACCTAGTAAGATTGTTGCTTTTGTCCTCCCATGTACCCCTCCCTTGCCTCCTTGCGCCCTGAAACACTTCTGTATGGGCGTGCTATGAATAAAATATCATATCATGACATATCTGGAGGACCTCAGTTTGGGTACAAAGCTTGGTGAGTTGAGGGATGCTGTAGCGTGCCTGGAGAGTTTCACCAGTATAGCATGGTGGGATGACTATATCCCCGGATATGATATGATATTTATAACGTGCCTAATACCAAGAGGTTTCTAAGCGCGGACCCGGGGATCAACCCCGTTTTGCTCCGTGTCGTCTTGCTTCCAAGGCGAGCACGTTGCCGCTGAGCTATCCTTCCATTCTATGCCGATTCACTGAAAATGCCTTTCACGAAGTTCACATTCACAAATTGCCATGTCATTTCATTTTCTTTTCAAGGCGAGTCCCTCCACCCCAGCCCCACACCTCCCAATCAGTTCTATGGATCCAATGACCACCAACCTACACTAAACTACATTTGTTTATTTTTCCTCCTTTTTTGGCAGGGGCTATGCGGCTAACTAATTGCATTTTCATTAAGAAATTGCAGGAAGGCCAATGTATTCATGTAAAGTTTGGAAAAGGCCATTGGTCCATGCGACCACTGTGCACACCAGTGCAAGGTGTTATCTGATGATTGGGTCGAGTCTGTGAGGAGGTATCTGGGATGTTATGTCCAGTTCCAACGATTGCATTTCCCGAAGGAAACCTTCGCCCACATGAAAGGCATTTCTTATGCACTGACCAAGCAAGGACATTGCTTCCAAAAAGCCTTGTAATTGCAGCAATTCCTAGCACTCACCCAGCCGTGTACAGGGACCACCACCTGTCAATTGCCTCCATAGACAAACAGTAGGTGCACATTGGTCTGCTGCTTGTAGAAGAGAAATGCTTATCACTGCTTGGGAAAAGTTATTTCATCTTTCCAAATGCTTGATCGGTATTTGGGAAATGTTTGTTAAACCAATATTTCTCTTTGTGTAGGGAATGGAGACACAGAAGTGGTTAATAATGGCAAAACCCCATTGGAAAATGCTCTGTGAATAAGATGGCATCAGCCATGGAGGCCTAGAAGCATATTCTGGATATCAGTGTTTGTGCAAGTCTACAATGCTCTGGAACAGGGATGCTATGGAAGAGAGTGGGGACACCAGAAGGAAAAGGACAATTTCATGTTGTTTCTTTATAAAGAAAATGTCCTTTATGACCTGCTAAATCAATCTTCGATAGTATTCCCAACTGCATCTATTTCGAGGACCTTTCAATGGATCTGAGGGTTATCTGATTTAATTTTTTCCTGCCGAAATACACCTTTCCCGAATTGTTTTGATGATTTTACCAGTTTTTTAACCACAAAATGTGGAGTGAGATGCCCTCGCACCCACTCTTTCCACCCCACCACTCCCCTTCTAAATACCTTACACCAATTTACCATCTGCATATTTGCAGGAAATAATGTGGTAAAAATGCGGCAATAAATTAGGCAAAAGTGTATTTCGGGCAAAGTGTGTAATCCCTTTTATTTGCCCTCTTTCTGTCGCCTTTTTGAGAAAACAAACAGATAAACTAAGAGAAAGGGAAATGGGTCTCTGAATGGTGCATGGTTTAAACTACAAGTCTCGCGAATTGAGATCGAAAAATCTAAAAATGTAACCCCTGAGGGGAAACAAGTTTAAGGGGGTGCAATAGTGATACCCCGAAAAGCAGTCAGCACTGCAGAAGAGACTAGCATTATTCAGCAAAATGTATTAGACGTTGAGGCCAAAGTAGTAGTTTAACACCACTTCCTCACCTCAAGCCAGGCCAAGGGCCCTGCACTCTTCTCGGGAGGATAGCTCAGGGGCAACGTGCCCATCCTGGAAGCAAGACGACACAGAGCAACACAGGTTCGATCCCCGGGTCCGCACTTAGAAACCTCTGGGTATCAAGCGCGTTATAAATAACCTATCATATCACTTCAGCCTGGATGAGCTGCACTGCGATTGGTCACAGAGTTCACATGACCACATTTCTCTCCCTATTCTGCAGAGCGCCTAGAAGAAAGGACCAAACATCAGCTCCTTGGAGCATGTCCTGCTTAGACATGTGAGGGCTGAAAATAGCTAAGGAACACAAGCCCTTCAACAAGGTCTAATCATAGGGTCAGTGCCTACCGTGGGCATCAATGGACCTCGGGTCTACTTGGAATGGCACTTCGGCAAGACAGATTTTGCCAGAGCACAGCTCCGTCTTGTTCCGGACCAATCCCTTGCCTGCATCAAACCCCACTCAGCATAGCCTATCACAAGCACGTGCCATTCAACAAGGTGCTCGCCTATTTCTCTGCAGCCATTTCACTGGAATTTGCAATGGGACACTTCACTGCGATAAAATTCAGTAAAAGGGGGACGGTGGAGGTCATAGTAGAGGAGTCAGGGATTAGGAGGAGGTAGGAGTAGATGGCATGGGGAAGGAGGAACGAGAGGGGACATGGGTGACATGGGGGGGTGGCTCCCCATAAAAACACTGCAGGAAAATGCAGTGAGATTGTCGTGCAAGGATCGGTGAAAGATTTGTTTTACACTGTCCACACTCTCCACTCTCCCTACAACACCCACCACCTTATAGCATGTTCCCATGTCCTCCCCAAACAACATCAACATAATGCCTTCTGCATGCGCATAAGTGCCAAAAATATGTTATGTTATTGTATGTTTAATGGCATTTGCATAGAACCTACTGCCATTGGTATGGCCTCAATGCGCTGTTGGGTGCACGCCCTTGGAGGACCGAGTTCTGCGATGTGAGGCTTGAAGGAGGAATTCTAGAATGTGTGCGTGCAGTTTTAGCCTGCATTAAGGTGGGGGTGGGGGGTGGCTAAGTTGCTGCTAGCAACCCATGCTGATCTGGATAGTGGATGGGTGCTGTGATCGACTGTCAGGAGAGTACGTGAGTCAAGGAGACTGATCATGTGTCCAGCTGGATCTCACTTTTCATGGGACTCATCTGCATTCTAATGGCAGTGGAGATGTGAGTTGTGAAGTCGAGTAGAGATGAATGCGGCTGGGTGTCCGTGGCACGGCAGGGATACAGCTATGTTCCGTTGTGATTGAGCGCTATACGTACCAGTGAATCAAGGCTGCTATCTAGTTACAATGAGGTTATGCAGATCGTACCATACAGATTGGCTGGAATCGTTTCTGTGCAGATTTGTTGTCCCCTCAAGTGGCTCATCGGGTGCTACATCACTCCTGTAATCTGCTGATAGTACACCCAGGAGGTGGACTAGGTCATTCAGAATGCAGAATACAGGAAGATCAGAGGCTGGCAGTGTGAACAAGTGAAAAAGGCTGTGCAAAATGAACAATTAACAAATGATTGCACAATCTGTCGGGAGATTGTATTGCATGATGTCAAGGAACCAACGTCTAATCCTTGGTGACATAAGGTGAGGTGTTTTGGATTGAAGGATATTCACCAAAGGTTTGTGGTCTGTTTTGAGTAGAATGGGCAGACCCCAAATTAGGTTCCTGAAGTGTTGTAGAATCCATTTGACAGCTAGGGCCTCCCTCTCGATGGTGGAGTAGTTCAATTCGGCACCTCTTAGCACCCTTGATGCAAAGGCGATGGTCACAGTGCTTCCATTCTGTTGTTGTTCCAGGACCCCACCAAGCCCGATCTTACTGGCATCTACTGATACAATTGTCTTGGGTTTTTGTTCAGATCCCTCAAATCGACACACATTCTTATGGAGTTGTCAGGTTTTCTTACTAAGACAATCGGGGCGAGCCATTCAGAGCTTTCTATGGGCTGGATAATGTTCTCATCACACCGATGTGCAAGTTCGTTTCTCAATGCCTCTTTAGTTCCGAAAGGAACTCCACGGACTAGATGGGCCACAGGAATGGCACCCCTCTTCAATACAATTTTGTGTTGGAAGCCTTTGAGGAGTCCAATTTTGTTACAGAATACCTTGGCGAATTGTTCGGCCAAAGCAGATTTAATGTCGGTGTTGCTTTTGAATACACTCAACACTGGGATTTCTTCTCCAGGGTGGATTTTCACTTGGAGGGCAGCCTGTTCTTCCCAGCCTACTACTGAGGATCTGTTCCTGGCCACGAACAGTTTACAGTATGTTTGTCTGTTATGGAACCTAAGCTTAATCCAAGTATACCCAATGATGTTGATGGGGGTTTTCCCATAGCCCGTAGCTCTCACCAGGGAGTTCCGTAAGTCGTGGATTTTGCCAGACAGCACCTTCAGGAATGTTTCGACGTCTACCATGGTGTAGGGGGAACCTGTATCCACCATCACTTGTAGAGGTATGTCATTCACGTACATGTTGACCCAGGGACCATTGCACTCCTGTAGAGAGTTGACAGTGAGGATTTGTACTTGTGGGCATGCTTGATTGATGGACAACATGCTGTCAGACACTTGATCGCTGTCCACTGTTCTCACAGACCCAAATTTGCTGAAAGGCCGTCTGGTGCAATTGCCAAATCTACCGGATCTCCCTCGGGTATTTCTACAGACTTTGGCAAAATGCCCTAGCTGGCCACATTTGTAACACTCAACATTCATTGCGGGACATATCCTGACAATGTCATGGTGTTTATGCCATCCGCATTTTTGGCAGCGTGCAGGATTTTGACTGTCATACATTGAGACTCTCCCTCTTCCGGAGCTGAACCTTGAACTTTGAGGCGCTTTTCTCACAGCTGCCACCAGGGTTTCTCCAGAGTTGACTTTGGGGCTGACTTCTATGGATTTCACTTCAATACTCTCTTTCTGGACCAGCCTTTCTTACATGCAGTGATCTCCAACTCCATACTCCTCACTATTTCGGTGGCTTGGTCCAGTGAGGGATTCCTTGTCTGCCACAGCCTCTGCTGTATGCGAAGATCGGCCACGTTAAGTACAAGTTGGTCTCTCAAATATTCATCGCCGACACCCGTGAAATCACAAGTGGACATGAAGTATGAATCAACCGATTCACCCTTCAATTGCTTCCTGGAAAAGCATTTGTATCCCTCTAGCACTACATTTGTCTTATTGCCGAAGTGTTTGGTGAGCTTGGCTAAGGCAGTGTCAAACTTGCGGTTGCCATCACCTCCAACATCGTCAGGCTCCGGGAGTGCCCTAAACAATCTATATATATATATATATATAGAGAGATAGATTAAGGAGATAATATATATATATATAACCACAATCCACCTCCCACATATTAATGTGTCAGAAAATGCATTTTTAAAAATCAGCATTTTCGACCGCAGCTTTTTTTGCAGTGACATCATCACTGGATACGTCAATTACATGCAAGTAGTTAAAACTTTTGGGGAACATGTGCCAACTCTAGGGTATGACTGTCTTTTACTAGGACTTGCAGACCACTTTAGAACTACAGTATCCTGATGAAAAGGCCTGGTGTTTTTCCAATTACCCCACTTTTTCTTCACCATCCGATTGTACTCAATAAAGAATATGAATTTGAAAGATTATCTTTGGTTCTAAAATCTTTTTCTGTAAGTTTCAAATTAAAATAGAATAGTTTTGATTTTAATAACCATGAGAATTTGTGGTTGAAAAAACGTTTGCTAATGAATATAATTGATTCAGAAGGTTTTGTGAATTTCTTTTGAGGAAAAGCAGGGTAACTTTCTCCCAAAGAGACAGTCACATTCACTGTGGGATTTCCACAGGGCCTTTATTGGAGTTTAGAGTTGTAGAGCCGGTAGCTGGGGACTCTTGCTGTGAGCATTGACATTTTCTCTATCATATCATTTAATAATTGAACTGAATTACACATTTTTGATTTGAGACCTGACTGTTTATTCGTTTGTAAGGTAGATAGCACAGGGCAGGAAATGAACACATGCTCACACAATACCCAAACCTGACAGCTTGGGGATTAGGAGGTATAATGCAGAGAGGTTTACCGGTCAATCAAACCCAAACAAGCAGGAGATGGGAGGGACTGACCCCCTGCCAGACAGCAGAGGCCTGGAAAAGCACTTATGTTCATGACCTGAGCCACGACTGGCAGGAGAAGGGAGATGGGAGGGACTGACCCCCTGCCAGAGAGTAAAGGGCTGGAAATGCACATATGTTCATAACCCGAGCCACGACTGGTAGGATATAGGAGGGAATGATCCCCTGCCAGACAGCAGAGGGCTGGAAATGCACATATGTTCATAACCCAAGCCACGACTGGTATGAGATGGGAGGGACTGACCCTCTGCCAGACAGCAGAGGGCTGCAAATGGACACATATTCATGACCCGAGCCACGACTGGTAGGAGATGGGAGGGACTGAGCCCCTGCCAGGCAGCAGAGGGCTGGAAATGCACATATGTTCATGACCCGAGCCACGACTGGTAGGATATAGGAGGGACTGACCCCCTGCCAGAGAGCAGCGGGCTGGAAATGCACATATGTTCATAACACGAGCCACGACTGGTAGGATATAGGCGGGAATGATCCCCTGCTAGACAGCAGAGGGCTGGAAATGCACATATGTTCATAACCCGAGCCACGACTGGTATGAGATGGGAGGGACTGACCCTCTGCCAGACAGCAGAGGGCTGCAAATGGAGACATATTCATGACCCGAGCCACGACTGGTAGGAGATGGAAGGGACTGAGCCCCTGCCAGGCAGCAGAGGGCTGGAAATGCACATATGTTCATGACCCGAGCCACGACTGGTAGGATATAGGAGGGACTGACCCCCTGCCAGAGAGCAGAGGGCTGGAAATGCACATATCTTCATAACCCAGGCCACGACTGGTAGGAGATGGGCGGAACTGACCCCCTGCCAGAGAGCAGAGGGCATGAAAAATGAACATATGTTCATGTCCCGAGCCACGACCGGTAGGAGATGGTGAAGCCGCTCCCTTCGCTCACTGCAGGGGAGGTGAAGTGGATTCATGCCTTAGCGATAAACTCACTGTCAGTGTCATGCTGGCCATAGGGGAAATGAAAAGCTTGTTGATGGGGATGGCACTAATGGGGAAACAGTCAGACAAGTTTTGGAGGTGAGCGGGGTATCCGGGAGTTCATTTGGATACAAATGCCCATGATGGAGCAGCTTTTAATAATTGCAGGGCGCAGGTATGGGGGGCAGGAGATCTGCAGATTATGTTTACCAATACGCCTGATATAAATTCTATTCTGGCTAAAACGATTAACTTGGATGATCCTGCCGCACACATCCAGTTTATTCAGGATATGTGAAAGGCAGAGGCGGTAGAAGCATGGGACAATAACGTGGTGATTTCTTTACCACATGTTAAGAATGGACTTCCTAGGGAAGTCTAGCACAATCTAGATAAAGTAGTAGGGATGGAGGCCGAGATTTGGCCAGAAATTCAGGCACATATTGTGCATTTTTGTAAAAGGAGGCAAGAGAAGGAAAAGGAGAGCATAGAACAGGCACAAAAGGCAGAGGCCAAGCTTGTTCAGAACAAGCTAGCAAAGATCGGAGGGGAGGAGCAGTGATTACCAGCTCTATAGAAGGACAGCAGGGACTATTGGGACAACAGGGACATGTTGAATCAGATATGACACAAGGTTTGATAGACGAGTATGTTCCTGGTCCAAGGTAAATGAGAGGGTTTTGCAGGGGTAGGAGAGGATTTCACGAGGAAGTAGGTAATTTGGCAGGTCTGGAGGAAGGGGCCATGTTTTAACGGGCCAATGGGAAATAACTATGGAGGGTTGTGTGGGATTCAGTGTTGACCGTGTGGAAGGATGGGACATGTGTCACGCGATTGTCAGAGCAGACCACAGTATTTTAATACGGGAGCTCACCAAATGCAATCTCTGACCATGCTAAATGCCCCAGGCTCTATGCAATTGCAGCAGGCACGGGTTGAACAGAACCCAACAAATGGGGTTGCACAGACTTATGTGATTCAACCGGCCATCCCAGCACAGGCATCGGTCGAAAAAGGGGAGAAAAACTCTTTACCCCAAGGAACGGTCACTCATTACACTGCAGCAAGTGTTCTTGGAGGGAATCCTTTCTCACTCCCTGGTAATAATATGTACAAGAGTAGGACAGCCCACAAGGATCTCTGATGTGTCCAGTCATGTCCGTTACCACCGATCTGGAAGAGGAACCCCGGATAGGTGTGCAAGTAGGAGACTGAACATTTTTATTTATGGTCTCCAGAGCCCTGGTCTGCTCTATGCTGGACTACTGCACTTTACAACTAACCTAGAACAGGACTGTGAGACTTGTCATTGGCCTCAAGCCCAGGGATCGTATCTCTTCAGCTCTGAAATCTCTCCACTGGCTCCCTGGGGCTGCAAGTAGCACGTTCAAGACCCTCTGCATTATCCACAAGGCTTTCTGTGGTCGGGGACAACACTACATCCACTTTCTCTTCCTAAGCATCTTCCTTCTCAAGCCCTCTGCTCATCCACCTCTAACTCTCTGATTTTCAGACGCTTCTCCAGGCATAGAGTTGCAGGAGATCTTTATCCTCAGCTGGGGCCTCCCTCTTGAACAGCCTCCCTGCCTCTCTCAAACTTGAGCAGGACCACTTTAGGCTCCGGAAACAACTCCAGACCTTCCTTTTCACTTCTGCTTTCTCTCTCCCTCTCCCATGCTGATGCCCCTGTGTGCTTCGCATACTGGTTACCTGGCCACCCACTGAACATACAGGAACAGGCTCCTGGATGACCGGTTGCCCTTGTACTGCCTCCATGCCTCCAAACCACTTAGGCACTGTATCTGCAGCCCTACAGTCCCCTGACTCCATGCCCTTATGAGCCACCTCCCTGGCAGCACTTACGCATTCTTTTGCACTCTCCCCTCCTACTCCCACCCTGGCACTTCGCCCCTTCCCTTCCCTCCCTCCGCACTTGTGCGATCTGAATGACACAAGGCCTAGTAAGATCGTTGTTTTGTCCTCCTGTCTTCCCTTGTCTTGTCACGCCTAGAAACACTTGTGTACAGGCGCATTATAAATGACTTATCATGTCATACAGTGGATTCAAACAGGGGCTACAACATCTTGCATCAAGGAAGGTAAGTTCCCACTGTCAGGAAAAATGATGGACACACTGGGATTCTCTGGGGCTATTCTGCCATTTCCTTACACTGAAGATCTACATATTAAGGTAGGTACACAAAATGTATCTACTCCTTTTTTGTATTGCAGATACCCCAGAAAATCTCTTGGGCAGAGATCTCCTACGTAAGCTCAATCGCTTTCACAGTGGAAGGTATAGTATGCTCGACAGATTTGTATCTGGTGGGAGAAGCAGTGTGTTTGCATACATACTGTAGTGACAGTGAGATAAGAGGGGTGCTTGTACATTCAACTTTGTTTCTTTATGCAGTAATGTTTTTGATGAGTTGAGTCCCGGAAATCAGAGATCAGACCTTGCGGGTACGATTGAGTTTTTGTTTCGTCCTGATGTGCCGCAGGAAGTAGCGCCAGCCTCAATTGTTACAATTCTCATAGACGCTGCAGTGATTAAGAAGAAACGGGTGGTACTCTCAGGCACAGATAAGGAAGGGAGAGAGTGGCGCGCAGTTCTGTGCATCGATCCACCTTATCTCCAAGGAACATGTCTGACGAGCAATTGTTCGAAGACACTGAAGACACAGGAGAGATGGTTTTTTAGATTGGGGTGTCTTGCCAGATAGTGATAGAGCAGAGAGAAGTACCACAGACCATGATCATCGTTAGAAATACATCGCCACATTGAAAGGAGGATTTGGGAAATATGCCGGACCATTTATAGACCAGCAATCCTCATGATGTGGGGCTGCTAAAGAATGTTGGAGCAGTGCGAATAAAATTGAAACCTGGTGTGATATTACGACGGGTTTAGCTGTACACCATGTCTAGAGAGGCGGATGAGATACATTTATGAGACCATTATGGCGTTGTTGAAGTAAGGCATAATAGAACCTTACGTGACCCCATGTAACACGGACATCTACCCTGTAAAGAAGGCGAAGGGGTCCAGTTGGACGATGGTCCAGGATATGCGCCCACTCAATAATATTGTTGAAGTGGAATTCCCATTGGTACCGAATCCTGCTACCATTCTCTGTAATATCCTTACTGGTTAATAATAATAATAATAATTTGGCATTTATATAGCGCTACAAAACCTCAGGTATCTGAGCGCTGCTTATTATTACCCACGGTGTGTGGTGCTCATTTATCGACCTCGGAAGGATGAAAGGCTGAGTTTGTCCCCGCCGGGATTCGAACCTGCGTTAGCAAGCTCTGCACGGATGTCAAGGATGTCAAAGCAAGCGCTCTACTCGCTGTGCCACTTGACCGGCTGCGTGGTTCGACCCACTTCACGGTGATTGATTTGAAGAATGCATTCTTCTCAGTCCCCTTACACAGTGATTCTCAGTACATCACAGCGTTTACGTATTGTGGTCAGATTCGAGCACCTGAGGTTTCCCCCAGGGTACTGTGGACTCTCTGAGGGTTTTCAACTGGGTGGTTCAAATGCATTTAGGGAATTCACATGTGTCCATTACAGTAATCCAGTACTTGGATGATTTGCTAGTCTGTAGCACTTCAGAAGAGCAGTGCCGAGGAGATTCAATAACGCTCCTCACCCTGCTTGGGGAGAAGGGGTACAAAGTGGACAAAAAAAAACTGCAGTACTGCCAGACAGAGGGGCAAGTGATATCGCCCGCAGGAAGGAAGATAATGCCAGAGAGAGTCACTGCAGTTCAAAATAGGCCTGAGCCAGGCACGATGAAACAAATGTAGCAGTTTTTGGGACTGTGTAACTATTGTAGATCTTGGATCTTTGACTACTCTAGTTATGTGAGACCCTTACTGTAGGGACTTAAGGAAGTGCAGAAGGGGAAGGGTCCAATAACATGGTCTGAAGAAATGGTGGCTTTCGGAAACTCAAGGCTGCGATCAGCAATGCTCTGGTCTTGGCAACCCCGAATTACAAAAAAACATTTTATTTGGTTTCTCACTCAAACGAGCAGGTGATGATAGCGGTCCTGAGCCAGCAAACATTGCTAGGCCATAAAACTTTAGCCTACTATAGCTGACTCATAGACCGAGTGATGCAGGGACAGTTCATTTGTGAGGAAGCTTTAACGGCAGCAGCTTTTGCAATTCAAACGTCTTCAACTATTACCATGGGTTGCCCAGTGACATTGTACATGGAGCATGCAGTCTTTACAATCTTGGAAAAATCCAAGTCGACCTTGACGAACCAAAGAATGTTGGGGTATGAGGTCAATCTATCAAATGCATCTATACATCACATACTCTGTCACCTAGTCAATCCTGTGACATCTGTAGCCGAGCCAGTGAAACCTGATGACTTTTTCCACGATTGTACAACATATGAGGAAGAAGAGGAAGAGAGGAAGAGTGTTAAGGAGGATGCTTTGGAGGGAGATGAGGTACTTTTTGTTGATGTCTCCTCAATAATTAAGCAAGGCATACAGGTGCAGCCGTTGTGCGACATGTGGATGGGGAATACCAGGTCAAAGTGGAGGAATGGTTGTTTTCGCATTACTCCGCACAAGCAGTGGAATTAGTGGCACTTATAGAGGTGCTAGAAATTAGTAAGGGGAAGGAATTCACTATTTATTCCGACTCTGTTTATGTAACCTCCACTGTGCATTCAGGGTTATCAAGGTGGCAGAGAAGAGGGTTTACGAGATCTGACGGAACCCCTGTCCAGCATGCTGTGCTGCTATCCAGATTAATCAAAGCATTAACCATATCCACACAGGCAGGCATCGTAAACTGCACTGGACATACAAATCATATTAACTCAATAGCACTTTGAAATTATGCTGTAGACAGGACGGTGAAAGAAGCGACATATTTGCAATTTACAGATTCTCAGAAAATGGAAACGGTGTCCCAGAAAGTACAGTTGCCAGCTCCATACACTGCAGTCCTGTTGCTTCAAATCATAGAAATGCATTGAAAAGCACCGAAAGAGGACCACATATTTGCTGTGGAGACTGGAGCTAATGGGCAAGGCAGTAATACCTGTAGAACTGCTTCTTGTAGCTCTAGAGCAACTACGTTACCCCTTGCACACTTTTTGATGACAAATTGCTGAAGAGCTTCAGGAGGAATGGTTTATACCAAACCTCCATGAACATGTAAGTAGACCTGCAGGAAACATTTGTTTTTTTAAATGGTTTAGTTTTATTACAAAACTTTTCATTTGCTTTTGTAAACATAATATTTCATCTAATAAAGTTGTTCTATTGTTCTCATTGAGTCTGAACTTTTTGTTTATCAATGTAATGTTTAGAAGTCAGATCTTCTGTGTGTGGCTCCATGATATTTTCTAGAAACTGTATAATCGTTATCACAAGGTTGGGGTTTGTTCCCAAAACGATCTGCGCCCATCTGTCAGTCGGGTCAAGAGGCATTTTTAAAGTCGTCAGCATATCCCTGAACAGGTTTCGTTTTTCTGTGAGCTTTGGGCACGCCATTATGATATGGAATAGCGATTCCAGAATTTCTTTTTGTGCACAGAATCTACAATATTGGAGTGATTTTGGTATTTGCCTTGTCTTCGTAAGTACCTCTCGAGTTGGTAATAGGTTAAGTCGCAGCCACAAGAGTTGGTCTCTAATATGTTGATCCGGAATCTTTATCAGGTATTGCAGTAGTCTGAATCGGTCTAATGTCCAGGTCACAGTTGATATTAAGCTGATATTTCATTTTTTAATTGATCGGATGTATTCAATTTAGTTGTAGAATTTGTTTCTTTGCATGTTGTGGCCTCTGGATTAGCATATCCAAGCTGATATCAAACTGGGTTAATTTAATCTCTACTGCCTAGCTGTATCGGCTATCGAGTTCTTTCTATGTCGAAGTATGTCTATTGGCGGTATATATTCATCATTACACGTCTTCCTATATAAATCTAGCTGTTTCCAGGTAACGATGGAATTAGGTGATTGAATTACAATTTCATGTCTAATTCAAGACATCGAGTATGTCATGGGCAGTGTCAGGATTTTTCGCCAGAATATTCCTTCCAGAGTCTGCCAAATCACTTGGTCTATATTTATCATGGTTTCACTGCCATAGGTGAGGATGGATGTAACCTTTTGTCTGCAAAAAGTGATGACTGGTTTCATTGAGAATTTCCCAAATGTCTGATGAATGCATAGCCCTTGGTGTGCCAATGATCTGATCTTCGATTTCAGATGGTCAGTCCAATGTGTTACAATTTCGGAATGACCAATCGAGAGTCCCAGATATTTGATCTCTTTTTCGTGGATCCTTTTTTTCCCATTAATGAAGAAAGCCTTGATTTTTGTTTTCAAAATAGGGTTCTTGGTCAAAGTCATAGTTTTATTTTGCTTGTGTTCATTTGTAGGTCGCTTTTGGTCATATATTCTTCTAGTTTATTGAGACTTCTTTGAAGACCTAGAGGGGTTTTGTCCAATATCACTATATCATCAGCATATGACATATGCAGAATCAGGATGGCGTTTAGTTTGGGTGGATTGGCTGTTGTAAATCGATGTTCCTCTGCTATGTCAGAAGTATACAGGTTGAAAAGAGTTACAGCGAGTGGACATCCCTGTTTCAGGCCATTAGTGGTGGAAAGAGGAGCTGAAACCACTCCATCTTGTGAGAGTCTTATTTTGATGGTAGTGTTGGAGTAGAGTTGTTTGATTGGCTCTAATATTTCCGCTGGGCAATTCCAACAAGTGAGTTTCTCCCACAATTTTGCTCGGTTGACCAGATCGAAAGCCAGATGCAGATCAATGAAGGCAACATATACTGGATGTTTATTCCTAATTGATTCCTGTTTTATCATGTTCAAAATTATCAAATTGATATTAGTACCAGTGTGTTTTACAAAACCAGTTTGTCTGATGTCAAATCTGTTGGTGTTTGTGATCCATGATGTAACATTTTTAAGCAGAAAGGTGGAGAAAATCTTGCCAAGAGGATCTAGTAAGGTGATGGGCCAGTAGCTGGCCGATAGTTTTCGATCGCCATGTTTGTAGATGGGAATAAGCATCGCCGATTGCCATGAGGATGGTATCTGTTTGTGTTCTTCGATGGAAGTGAGGAGTTGTAGACAAATGGCTGCCGGGGTATCAGGGGAGCACTTTAAGATGGCGTTACATAAGCCATCAGGTCCGGGGGTCTCTTGATGTATTCAGCTTATTTATCACGGCCCGTATTTCATCTATTTCAAGCAAAACTGGCCATTTTGTTTGATAGTTGATTTGTATCCTTTGTACATCATGGTTTGCCTTTTTGTTGTATATGAGTGCAAAATGTTCAAGCCATGTTGATTCGCAGATGTCAAGTGATAATTGGTCTTGTCTTTTGGTTTGATGATTGAGAAGATTCCACAGGTCTCACGTATTGTTATTTCTTAGGGCCTTTAGCATGGTTTCTGCATCGTTTTGCATCATGAGCATCTTTGTAGATTTTGTCCAATTGTATAACAGTATAGTAGGAAACTGTGTAGTTTGTATGGAGTTCAATACTGAAAACACCATGAGATCAGTAAATGGAGTTTGGCCTAGGCCCTCTGGGCCATTTTGGGAACTCCATATAGACTTTGTAGATATGCTTGTGAGGTGTAACAATTATCAGTACCTTATTTTTATAGTTTGTCCATTCTCCCAGTGGCTTGAGGTTGGTCATTGCATACACCCTAATGCTAAGTCTGCAGCAACATTTCTGGGGAGGGAGACATTTTCACAGTGGGGAATTTGTGAGGTCTTGAAGTCCAACAATGCAACCTACTTTTTTAATGCCTTCTGCGCAGAAAGGAATCAACCACAGGTTGGGTTCAGTGTACCACCCTCAGGCTGAAGGAAACATGGAATGGCTTAATGGGTTTCTTTTAAGGCCTGGTTAGCGAAAATGTGTAATGATTTAAGTAAACCATGGTTGCAATGCCTTCCTTTAGTGTTGTTTTATTTGAAGAATCAGCCAGGGAAAGAGCCCCATCTCAGCCCTCAAGAGATCATGAAGGGGCATAGATTACACACACCGCTCTCACCTGCAGGCACAGGATCAGATGCACATAAGACCACAGAGGTCATAGGTGAGGAGTTATGGGACTACATTAGGGATTGAACCAAAAGAGTCTGAATTATATCTTCATAGGTTGTCTTCTCACAAATAGCCAACAGGAAGAAGCGGCAAAGTATCTGATGAACTGTACAAGCAACTACTGCTCCACAGGGACTGGACTTTTGTCCAGACCTTCATAAGAAGCTGGAATGAGTGGTGTTTCCATGGGCCGCACTGTGTAATTTTCACAACTCTGACTGCTGTGAAAGGAGAGGGCAACAAGAGCTGGTTCCATATTAGCGACGTACAAAGGGATACCGGTACCCCTCCACCTGTACAGGAGCAGGTTTAAAGTTAAGTATGCCCTAAGGATTTGCAGTTCATTCCAGTGGAAAAGGGGGTTCAGATAAAAACCAGGCATTTCAAGTTTTTAAGACGAAAGAAGAAATTCTTTGGATTTATAATGTATATTAGGATGATTATTCATATGTCTTTTTTGTTTCTTTCTTCATCATGTTCAAAGATGGCAAATAGTATGGATGTGAATGGTTTACATTTATCTAAAATCATAAAATGTGATGACATATTATTGCAGTCACAAGGAAATGTTAATGTTGATTTTCTGAACAATGATGATGATGAAAATGTAAACCCTATAGTAGATGCTCATGGTTTTGCAGCAGATAATGTATGGTTTAACCACGCCAGGAGGGTGAGGGAGAGAAATCTGTAGGATTTTTCTAACTCTGCTCTCTCACCCCCCATGCTTCTGGTGTCCCTATGGTATTTATCCCAGATGAGATAGAGTTAGCAGATGCACTATGTCTAGTGCATCTGGCTTTGTGCAGAGTCCAAAGGCGGTTCCAAGGGCAATCAGTCACAGCATCCATTTTACCTGTTGACAAAGAATGTTCAGCCCCAGATTGTAAAGAGCAGGAGAAAGTTCAGTGTACACATACTCCAATTGAGTTTAAAAGGGCCTATTATCATCATTAACCAATGGGAGCAAGAGGTGAAGAGTTGCAGAGCTGGAGGGATAAGGAGATTCTCAGAAGAAGGGGTGGCCCTTGTAAACCAAGAATGTGGAAATGTGTGGCAGAAACATTTACAACATCTGACATGGCTCAAGGAGCCAGAAATACCTGTTGAGATGCAGACACTTACCCATTTTCCTCTGCATTTTAAGGGCAATGTCACGTGCCTGTTGGCACAAATGGGAACTGCAGCTGCATGCTTTGCATCGCTGACTTGGCTGGAGGTACAGCTGCACTTCTGGACATTTTTCGGACTTGCACATTGGTACGGCTAAAGGTAGTTGTCTCCGGCCTGGTGAGGTGTGTGCAGTTTCACCATGTCACATGTGCCTGTCCTTGTCATTCCGGAGGAACGCTTGCTCCTTGCCCGTCTGATGCTCAAAGCCACATCTGTGCCCCATTTGTCCCCTGTGCCCCTTATGCCCCCTTTATCAACACACATGGACAATATCAAGGACTCTGTCAGATGACAGAAAGGAGGGACTAATGTGATGTACTAAGAGATCAAAGCATCTTTCGGCGGCATCACCAAAAGCTTATATGAACATCCCTGAACAGTATCGGCTGTTTAGTTGTACAGAGACCTTTTTTTCATCCCACCTGACATCCAAGCTACGGCAAATGCCAAATGGCTCCAGGTGACCTGGTAAGAACTGCTGCTGTTTGTCAATTCTTCTGAATCAGCTTTCAGTGCCATCAAGGAAGAACTGTGGGCCGTAAGGCTCATAGCCTTGCAAAATAGGTCTATCCTTGACTTAACAGCTATGGAGGAACGGGTCTGCCAGAAGATGGGGAGCACGTGCTGCACGTTTGTGCCTCTCAATGATTCGGAGAAGGGTTCCATGACTTAGACTATTGCTGCTTTGCACGAGGTCAGGGTGATTATGGAGAATGGGGCAGGAATCACAAATGACTCTTGGTTGTACTCTTTTCTTTTCTCTTTGGTGCCGTCTTGGATGAGCATAGCTGGGGGAATTCTAGTACCTATTTTTGTCTTTTTCTTTATTATCTTTTGTTCCTGACAAATGCACTTATGATACCAAAAGCAGCTGCCATGATGACTGTGACCTTGTCCAAAGTTAGAACAACTTCGATTTCATATCACATGGGTACTCAGACTGAAGCTGTTTTGTGTCCTCGACCAAGTTGGGATGATTGTGTGGAGCAGCGGGTAGATTGCGGAAATGGTGGGGGTATGGTTTGAGTTTGTCCAGTTGAGGAGTATGCCCAGATTGGGACCAATGTGAGAGATGATGGTAGGGATGTTCCCCATAAAGATGGTTTTAAAGAGCAAGAATGTGGTTTATTAGTAAAAGTATTGACTAAAAGGGGGAATGATGGGGTGGTCAGGACAGGTCCCAATGTGCACACCATAGTTGTGACTGGGGGTCCAGCAGAGTTAGAGCGAGGTTGCAACTTTCTATATGTATCCAGTGTAGTTAAATGGGAATGGGATGTGTCACTAGAAGCCGGGCAACAAGGAGTTTCATAATGCGCATACGAGGACCCACTGAAGAAAACATGATAGTTATTAAAAATGCATGCACTCTGATATACATGCACAGGGAATTTATAAATCTACATATAGTGGGCTTTTTTTTATAAATTGATTAAACTCCGCTGTCAGGGTTTCGTGAGGTGAATTTTAAGTGACTTGGAGAAACTGTTTTGCAGAATTTCTGCAGCCAGAGGAGAGGTAAATGAGTAACTATGACCTTAGCAGATGGTCAGATAACAAAACGGCCAGGGTTTTTATGGCCTGGTAGTTTCACAAAGGCAGATGTAATCTTTTTCAATGGGGGTTTACAGAGGCACCCGAACATTTGCTTTTGACTGACAATAAACGTGGAGTGAAGGATGCTTCCGTCTGTTGTTGTGCCTCCTCCTGTTGTAGTTCCTCCTCTTCCATTGTTGTTCCTCTACCTGTGGATGGTAATGGACGGGAAGCCTCATATGTGCAGAAGCATGTTCTTCCTCCATTGAATCCAATGAGTGAGGAAAAGCGCATTTGCACAAGAGACGCTCTTAGATGGATTTCAGGTGTTTCAATTTCTCCCATTGAAGTGCATGACACGTTTAGTCAGTATGCTCCGGGAATGCAAAGGAAAGTGTTACTAGTTATGGTAAGAGTATCTACAAGATAAGTATATGAGGAGAAAGGTTTGTTGTCCCGCAGATTTGATGGTCATCTACAAGAGAGCATTTTCACCCCATACTGCTTTGACTACTTTGTCACTTGATTTAGCGTTGTTGCTTAATAAACGTTCAGATTTGCCTACTTTACAATTGCTGATGAGGTAGGTTACTCAGACATTTGTTCCAACAGTAGAAATTCCAGCTAATGCCACAGTGGAACGCCTGCTACTACTGTTGAAGCACATTATGTTTCCCAGTTTGTTCATGTCCCGTTTTCTAGACAGGAAGTGAATACCATTAGACAAACAATTCCAGATATTACAAAGAATCCAACAGGATTTTATAAAGAAATTTAATCTGTTTTACATTAATCAGTTTTCACACTGGGTGATATAGATTTATTGTTTCCCGTGATCCTTCCTGCTGATTTATGGAAGAAGATTAGAACTGTAGACAACCAGGCAGGGATGGATGATACATGGGATAACTTGGTACGGATAGATGGAGAAAGGAATGCTGGTGAGAACCCGCCACAAGTGATACTGATGTTGCCAGACAGAATAGTAGCTAAATTGAAAACTTTGGTTCCTGAGAAAAGAATCATATGGGATAAACTTACGGCTTGCATACAGCTGAAGTCAGAGGGTGCAACAGAGTTTTTTTTTAACAGATTTGAGCAAGTATTTTCTGATTTGTGGTCAAGACTTGAGTACAGAGTCAGGGAAAAGGCTGTTTGTAGACAAGTTGGTGCGCGGATTATTGCCTGAAAACCAATCACAGATTATGACTTCTGAGAGTGCTGCAAAATCACAATCAGAAGTATTACATATGGCTCAGTACTAGGAACATGGGGTTAATACAGAGAAGGAGAAGGTGGAAAAGAAGAAGGGAGACTTGAAAACTAAAGTATTGTTGCAGCAGATAGCTAGAGGAGCCAGAGGTGGGAATACACAGTTTAGAGACCAATTTACACCACAGAGTAATGCACCACTGGGTCCTGTACACATGAAACCAATGTGCATATTGTAGACAGGAAGGTCATTGTGAGCACAATGCCCAATCCTTCAGCAGAGATCGAATAGCACATATGGTGCCATGGGCAGATGATCCAGGGGCGCCGTGGGATAGGCGGTCCTGGTACAAGTCAGTTTGCACAGAATCAACAGGCACCGTTACAGGATAATCAGCAACAAATTGTTAATAGTGGGAACATTTTCGATAATCCTTCGTCTGTCTATTTTTCTGAGAATCTTACATTTGATGATATACTGTTCCATTAGGACAGCCCGAAGCAGAGTCTGGAACCAGTAACTATTCCCGTCAATCAGAAAGGGCCCTATGTTGAAATGAAGGTGGGAAATAGGGAGCATCTATTCTTGATAGATACAGGAGCACAGAAGTGTTCTATTGACGATTCACGGGTTCCAGATATTCCACTGTCAGGGCAGAACAATATTTCTGTAATGTTCTCTGGTACACCAGTGGTTAGATCGGTCTCTGGGCCGGTACCGATTTCACTAGGGCCATTCACTGATTCATGCCCATTTCTTTTGACGACGAATTGGGGGGAACATTTGTTGGGATTAAATTTATTAAAATAATTGAATACTGTAATTTACAGTTCTCCGGATGGAGTGCATGTAACGATTTCACCTCAACAAACTTCTGTTCCACAATTTTTGTCTAGACCTTTACCAACTGAATTAAAAAGAGTTCCGAAATGTCTATGGGCAGTTAATGATAATGATGTCGGCATTTATTTTACAAATTGAACCAGTTAAAATTGTGTTGAAACCAGGTGTTAAATTGCTGCGTATTTCGCAGTATAAGATTTCAGTTGAAGTTGAACAGGCTTTGAAGAGTATTATTTCTGATTTTGTACACATTGGCGTGATTGAGGAAATTGCAGGGAGCGTGTATAATAGACTGATCCTACCAGTTTATAAGAAAGGGGATAATGCGATTCCTTTTTGTTATATTATTGACTTGCATGCCATTAATAAGGTTGTTGCTCCACAGTTTCCGATTGTAGCTGATGTTACTACAATATTGACCATGATTCCGGCTACAGCTACACATTTTTGTGTCGTGGATTTGAAAAATGCTTTTTTCAGTATTGCTGTACATGTTGAAAGTAGATATGTGTTCGCGTTCCCCCTAGCGGGGGCGCTCGTTTACATTCACTCATGTGCCACAAGGGTACAGAGAGTCCATGCATCTATAGTAGAGCATTGAAAGAACAGCTTGATTCACTTGAGTTACCTTCTACTTGAACGTTGTTGCAGTACGTAGACAATTTGCTTCTAGCTGCAGATTCTGAAGTTGCTTGCAAGCATGGCACTGTGGTGCTGCTTATTCATTTAGCAGAACATGGGCATAAGGCTTCATTGAAGAAGTTTCAATATTGTCAACAGGAGGTCACCTATTTAGGTTATGTCCTGTCGAAGGAGGGAAGAAGATTGACACCTGAACAGATACAAAGCATCTCTAGCATGTCTGTCCCAAATACACAGAAAGAGGTCTGACCTTTAATGGGCATGGCTTCATACTGTAGACAGTGGATCCCACATTTTTCATTAATGATAAAACCTATGTTGACTTTGACAAAGAATGGCATTTCTTTGCCTTTACAGTGGAACATGAATTGCCAGAATGCTTTTGATCTGCTCAATGATGCGTTGTGTTCAGCACCAGTTTTGGGCACACCAAATTACGAAAAAGACTTTGTGTTATATGTGCATGAATGTGATGGAAGTGCTTTGGCTGTTTTTACACAGGAACAATGGGGAAAGAATAGACCGTGCAGTTATTTTTCCTCCAGGTTAGACCCTGTTGCATGCGCGTTGCCGAGATATTTGAGAGCCTTAGCTGTTGCTGCTGCATCCGTGAAACAATGTGAGGGCATGGTTTTAGCAAGTACAAAGGGGGAGTTCCCAACCTGTAGCAGCAGTTTGCAGCAAAGCTACTTCAAAGTCAAGATAATAAAGGTTGAGGTGGACAATTTTTCCATCCGACTACCTTCAGAATTGAAAACACATGACAGTCTGTGGACTGGTATTGAATTAGGTCACATATCAAAATTTTTCATAGACATGTTAATTTTCTATGAACCATTAATTAAAAAGGGTATGGTTTTAGGTCATTCTTTAACCGTGATGGTACCCCACTACGTAGATGTTCTATTAAACAGAACACAGACGCAACATCTCACATAAGCACGACTAACAAGATACGAGCTGCTAAGCATATCCAAATTAAGAGATGTTGCTCATTAAATCCGGCTGAACTATTGCCTCTTCCGCAAGGAACTGATTGTAGTCACAAGAAGTCACATGACTGCCTCTATACCACAGAACACGAAACTAAGGGCAGAATTTATTTAAGTGATACACTTCTAAAGAATCCACAAGGGGAGCTGTTTTGTGATGGCTCTTGCTTTAAACTCCCGGATGGTACATCCACTGCTGCTTACGCAATCACCAAATTAAGCACTATTGTGGAAACCAAACGAATTCCGCAAAACTCTGCGCAGGCAACAGAGATTATTGCATTGACTAGAGCTTGTAAAATATCTGAAGGGCTTAGTGTAAATATATTCACAGACAGCCAATATGCGTTCGGAGTGGTGCACAACTTTGGTCGACTATGGGCTGAGAGGGGTTTCTTGACCTCGCATGGAACAAAGATTCAGCATGCTAGTTTAATAGTTCAGTTACTTTCAGCGCTTCCGACGCGATTAGCAATAATGGAGTGCGCAACGCTTCAGAAAGTGACGACGACGTAGGAAAAGGAAACGCTTTTGCTGACAGAATAGCCAAACAGACTGCCACTGATTTACATTAAAATATTTATGTGTTGGACCCAACAAAAGGGGTCACTAATACTTGTATAATAGATGAAGGAATTTGTTGCATAAAAGAAATTTAGGCTAGTGCTACTCCAGATGAAATTAAACAGTGGGCTGAGGGTCCGGCGGGTCTAGACGATGAGGGTTGTTGGGTGGATAATGAAAAGCAAAGATGGATGCTACCCAATGCCTATGTTACTGCTATGGTGACAATGGCTCATGGTCCAACACACATGTGCCAAAAAGATTTGCAAACTGTTAGATCCTGTCTGGTATAACACTAATATTCAAAAGACTGCTGATAGATTTGTCCAAAGTTGCATGATATGCTTGCAGCATAAAATTGGGAAAGGAACTCCGACACCAAAGGGTAGTTTTGGTCCCCCTTCCATGCCTTTTGAGGTTATACACTTTGATTTTATTGAAATGGAGCGTTGTCAGAACTATAAGTATGTATTAGTTGTCATCTGTGCCTTCAGCAAATGGGTTGAAGCTTTTCCACTAAAAGATGCCACAGCAATGTCAACGGCAAACTGTTGAAGAATGTCGAACATTCGCTTCTTCTTGACTACTGTGACCAGTTAACTCAAAACTTGTATTTGATTCATCAACAGGTGCAAGAAGCCCTCCCAGTAAAATATGAGGGTCCGGGTCATCGACTCCGACCTGGCCAATGGGTCTTGATAAAGAACTTTGAAAGAGCCTCCTGTCTCGCACCTCACTGGAAGGCACCTCACCAAATCCTTTTGGCCACGCAGACCGATGTACGAGTGGCATGCAAGAAGAACTGGATCCACGCGACGCATGTGAAGAGGATTCCTTTTCCTCTGCCCTACGACAAAGGAGAGGAGAAGGGAATTGGTGATCTTGACGCTCACAAAGAGCCTGCTCTCATCTACACCAATGGTGTCACGGAAATCCTTCCTGAGCCTGTGGGGCCTGGAGAGACTGCCGCTTTGTCTACGAAAGTCCTTCCTGAGCCAGTGGCGCCTGGGGAGATTGTTGCTTCTTCTTCAAATTCTTCTTCACCGTTGCTCGATTCTGCTTCTAGTTCTTCATTGTCTTCAGGCCACAACAACACTTTGTTCACGAATCACGCCGTACCTGGAGCCTCAAGGTATGATCTGCGACCTTGTAATCAGATTTAGATTTAGAGTTGCTGACATTTACGTTAATGTAAATAGGTTAGGGAAGTGCAGCCCCGGTTGTGCCCACAAAGAAACTCAGAAGAAACCACAGTTGAGCCAGTCCCTCATCATTCCTCTACTGCATCAAATAAGAGGCTGGGACCGGTAAATTTACCTTCAAGCAGCATAGGCCACCGACAGATGCCACCGACAGATGAACTAAAAAAGCCTAAGAGTGAGTCTTCTTAACGGACGCTGAGAAACAATGAAAGCCACTCGTACTAAAAGGGATATTGGTCACTTGTTTGATGATGAATTTGCCCATCAAGGGTCATGGTCCCCGAGGACCAAATGGTTACTGGTTACAATAGCAATATTTATGATAATTGTATTGACATTTAGGTTCTGGTATCTAGAAAATGTGCATCCGCTTGATGTCTTGTTACTGACTGCAAGTATCTCTACTGTGTCTCCACATTATGAACATTTGCACACTCTTCCTCCTCTAGACTTCCAACACAGAGGGGGTTATCGTAATAACACTCTTTTAATGATCATGAACGCTACCCATGCCATTCTAAATAGGACGAACTACTGGATTTGTTCACATTTGCTGCAACATGGGGAAAAGGGACTGGGTGGTACATGCATCCTCTTCCCTTAACTATTGCCTGTTATGCCTTGCGTAGGGCATTATTGTTTGGTCATTGGAATGATAGTGTCACTGAGAATTTTGACAGGACTAATCTTAATGAATTTGAAAAGCGAGTTTTAACACCTTTAGGATGTTCCTTGTTTGCAAATAGGAGCAAGCTGAATGTTGCTTCTATTAGACTGGCTGACAGACTCTCTAGACCTTTTCAATCATTGATTTCCTTCAAGATGGCTCCGGTAGGGAATAGGGATGCTATGCCTCCTTCCTATACCATCAATCAAAGTTCAAACTCTGTTCCATTCTGCATACGAAGGGAAGGTTCTCAACCAATGGGTACATTTGAGGGATGTACAAATGTGACAGATTTCCCTAGTGAGGATATACCTTTGTATGTAAGAGATCCTGTTTACTTTGTTTGCTGCAGTGAGGCATATCCGTGATTACCCAGGGACTGGGAAGGTACTTGTTATTTGGGTATATTGCTGCCAGGAGTATATGTCGCCACCACCGCCGAAGTCTCTAAAACTGGTCCCAGGCGAGATGATAATGGTGATACTCCTTTACAAGTCTTGGGTGATCTAGCCAAATCCTTTGTGCCATTCAGGGGACAGATAATGAAATCTGAAGACATTAGGAGATTGGTAAGAGTATTGGAGAAAACCATCAATAGGACCACTGACATTTTGTATAACATGACGTTAGAATAGAAGGCAATTAGATTAGTGGCTCTCTAAAATAGGATCGTGCTAGATATCATTCTAGCTCAGCGTGGTGGGGTATGCAAAATGGTGGCATCTGTAAGTTGTATTTTTGTACCCGACTCCTCCCCCACCATATTTAAGGCAATTCAGAATCTACATACCCTAAGTACTGAAGTACATGTCCCAGAGGGAAACTGGGATATTAGCACATGCTTCTGTGACTTGTTGCGATCCTGGGGTTGGAAAATCTTTGCAGTTATTATGATAATCCTTGGCATTATACTGTGCTGCTGTTGTTGCATACAATGTCTGCCTGTCACTTCTTCAATGATAGGACGGAGTTGTGCACAAGCAATAGGTACACTAGGACCTAAGATACATATGCCTGAAAATGCTACCAATGTCTTAGTAATGCAGGATATTACAATCAAGGAATTAATGGCGATTGATATTTCTGAAACCAGTGAATCAGGTTGCTCTGACAATGACACATGGTCTTTATATAGTGAAAATGTTTGAGAAATGCTCTTGGCTTAGGCCAAAAGGAGGTTTGTAAAACCATATTTCGCATAATACTGCTTGATAATGAACATTGGCCTAAGCACATTCGGATTGCACTGAAAACCCCATCCAAATGAATCTGAATCAAAGATGACTACGCCGTAATTTAAGAAACATCCGCCATTTTGATTAAACTCCTCGAGCTGAGGAGAAATTAACTTTGCACTGTGTAAACATGTTGTGACTGCTGAGAGCAGAATGGTTGTCCTGCACTAAGCATCCTTGAAGCTGAATTGAACCTCAATTTAGTTGTGTCTGCATCAATAGCTTCATCCTTGTTCAAATAGTTGAACTGAATGCTGAATAGCTGAAACTGTGTGCTTTTGCAGAAATCCATTTTCATCATTCTTGAAACTGGACTTTAAGTCGAGAAAACAGATGTCACCATTGTATTCTGTATACAGACAAATATGCAAAATGTTTAAAGACAACATCGAACATTGTATGGATTATTTGATTCTGTATTAGCAATGTGGACTGGGTATGAACCCTAGCCAATCGATAACCTGGAGAAGGGCTGGACGATGTGACCGGGATTGTGTATAAAAGACGCATACTTTGTAATTTCCAGCACTCTCTCGCCTCACAGTGTCTGCTGGTACATACTGTGAGGCGCTGTAACGCTCACCTGACTCCCACGGAGGCGCTGGCCTGGTTCGCGCTGTTGTGACCTCGTCTAAGGTGATGCGCAGGGGTCGGAAGACGGACTGGACTGGGCCCCAAATCTGGCTTGTCTGACTCGCAGAAGTATCCTTCTTAGTGTCTGGAAGGACAAGCTCTCCATCCTGCTTCTGATGCAGGGGCGCGTTGGTATCCAGTTACTTCACTGGATTTTCAGATTGGTGGTTTCTGATGCGGGGGCGCGTTGGTATCCAGTTACTTCACTGGATTTTCGGATTGGTGAGAACCAAATTTGCTTGGCTTCCAGGTAAGTTTTTGATACGTGGTTCCCCTTGTGTCCATGCATTAATGTTCTAATGCTAGTGTCTTTTTCCCCATCGGGGCCGGGGTACGGAATGCTGGGGAACAGGCACCGACCCGAGATGAGAGGTGAAATTCTTGTGGAAATCAGGTAAGTCTTTAATGAGCGTCTTGGTAATGTCTTTTCATTCGCTCATTAACGCTGATGTCTTTTTCCCCTTAGGGGCCGGGGTCCGAAAATGCCTGGATGCGGCGCGGACCCGAAATGAAAAGGGAATGACCCAGCAGGTAAGTCTTAACATGGAGATTTAGCTTCCCTTTTCCCTTCTTTCTCTCACCTTCGTTATTGTCTTTTTCTCCTAGGCGATGGGGCGCGACTGCGGATCCGGATGGTCGCTGCAGAACATGGAAGCGCCCTGTAAGGTGAGTAGAATGAGGCGCTGCAGCGATCGATGCGATGTGCTTTTAAAAATAAATGTCTTCCTTTTCAGGATCGTCGGCGAATTGTCTCCGGGATGCAGATTTAGCAGGTAAGGCCTTTTCCTTCTTCTGTTCTCTTGTTCCCTTCCTTTGCAGGTGATTCAGGATGCTAGCAGGCGTGGCAGAAGTCAGGATGCAGGAGCAGACACGGTGAGCGTCCAGCTGCTAGATGCAGAACAACGCGAAGCACGTGTGGCTGATCGGGTGTGGTTTAAATAGCCTTGGAAGAAGTTCCTAGAATGTGTCCTTCCTCCAAACAGGTATATTTCCTTCCCCGACCACGCCCGGGTGGTAAATGAGTCCCACAGGTAAAGTTGTTCCTTTCAGGCCTCAAGGAGGCCGGGGTTCTGCAGCATGGTCTGCATCAGGTAAGTGCACCCAAACACTTTCATAATGAGCCTGGCGCCTATGGCGCCAGGACTGACGTTTTCTATGAGCCTGGTGCCATGGGCGCCAGGACGCTGTCCAAAGGGCCCCTAGAAGGGGTTGCTGGGACCTTCCCCGGGGACTTGATGTCCGCTTTCGGGGACGCAGGGCCTGAGCCGGCTCCCCGGGGGCGGGCATCGTGACAGCACTCCCCCCCAAGGCCCCTCCCAAGGTTGTTCCCTCCGGGGGTTTTGGTTTGTCTGGGAAGAGTCGGTGGAATTTCCTGACTAATCGAGGTGCATGCACATGGTCACTGGGTTCCCACGACCTCTCCTGAGGTCCGTACCCCTTCCAATCAATTAGGTAGAAAAGCTTTGACCTAAACATTTTTGAATCTAAAATGTTCCTCACTTCGAATTCGGGTTCCCCATCTATTTGAATAGGTTCTGGAGGTTTGAGTAGTCGGGTTCTGGGTACCACTGGTTTCAGAAGTGACACATGAAAAACAGGGTAAATTTGCATATTAGCTGGTAAATCAAGTTTAACCGCTACTGGGTTAATTATTGCCGTAATAGAATAAGGTCCCAGATATTTTGGGTTAAAAGTTCGGGGCCCTTTGAGCGGTAAATGTCTGGTAGCTAACCACACTTGATCCCCAATCTGATACGGAGGTGCTTCACTCCGATGTAGGTCAGCATTCTCCTTGTATTTTCTCTTGGCTTGTTGTAAATGCGTGGATGCCTCTTTGAAGGCTTGGGTAATGGTAGAATGCAGATGTTCTACTGCGGGCACTCCGAGGTTCTGAGGTGAGTCGAGGTTTGAGGTTCGAGGGTGATGTCCAAACAAGGTATAAAAAGGACTATGGCCAGTTCCAGAGTGTACCGAATTATTATATGCGTATTCGGCTATCCAAAGAATGTCTTTCCAGTTGCTTTCAGATTGCTGTAACATACACCGTAAGTAATGCTCAAGGGTCTGATTTGTCCTCTCAGTCTGACCATCGGTCTGAGGGTGGTGACTGGTCGATAATCTTACGTCGATTTGTGCCATTTGACAACATTTGCGCCAGAAGTGGGAAATGAATTGGCTTCCCCGGTCAGAGATTAGTATAGATGGGAATCCATGTAGCCGAACAATATTTTCGAGGAATTCTTTGGCTAGGACAGAAGCTGAAGGTAAACCTTTCAAAGGAATGAAGTGGGCCATTTTGGAAAACATATCCACAATTACCAGAATGGTATTATATCCCGAACAAGGAGGCAGGTCCGTAATTAAATCCATTGATAGGGTGTGCCAGGGTGCTGGCGGTACGTCTAGAGGTTGGAGGAGACCGGCTGGTCTTTTCTTTTGACCTTTATTTTGGGCGCAAACACCACAGGACATCACAAAAGATTTAACATCTTTTCGCCAAGAGGGCCACGAGAATTGTCGTTTCACCTTTTCCATTGTCTTGGCAATACCGGGGTGTACCTCTATTAATGTATCATGATAACCGGAAATAACTAGTTTGTGTAAATCCTTGTGTGGCAGGAATAAGCGTCCTTGGTAATAAGGTAAACCATTATCTATGGTAAAGTCTGATCCCTTTTGTATCCAATCCTGTAGGACTGTAGGGTCCAAGAGTTGTTTCGCTCTGACTTGAATGTCTTCAAGCGTCTGTAACGAAGTCATGCCTAGAATTCTCTGTTTGTGAATTATTGGTACTGGTTCTGAGTTTGTATCAGGTTCTCCCATTCCAATTCGGGATAAGGCGTCTGCTTTGCCGTTCTTGCAGCCAGGTCGATAGGTAATCACGAAATCAAATTCAGCGAAAAACAAAGCCCATCGGAGCTGCCGTGATGACTGAGCCTTGGCGGTTTTCAAATACTGTAAATTCCGTTGATCAGTGATCACTGTGATGGTATGTCGAGCGCCAAGCAGGTAATGCCGCCAGGCTTTAAAAGCGGACTTAATGGCTAACAGTTCTTTGTCAGTGATTGCATAATTAATCTCTGGTGCCGAGAATTTTCTGGACCAAAATGCTACGGGATGCAGTTGGTTGGTTTCGGGATCTCTTTGAGACAGAACTGCTCCCATGGCTAGACTGGATGCGTCAGTTTCGACGACATACGGGAGATCTGGATGTGGATGTTTCAATATAGGTGCAGAGGTAAACTTAGCTTTTAAATCCTGGAAGGCCTGCTCGGCTTCTTCAGACCATTCAAAACGTTTATTTTTCCTCAAGAGTGCAGTAATGGGCTGTACTATGCGTGAAAATTCCGGGATAAACCTGCGATAGAAATTAGCAAAGCCGAGCATTCTTTGAACCCCTTTTACAGAGCTAGGTGATGGCCATTTAAGGATGGCATCCACTTTTCTTGAGTCCATTCAGACTCCTTTGGGTGTCAGGATGAAACCGAGAAACTCAACTTCTGTGGTATGGAAAACACATTTCTCCAGTTTAGCAAATAGTTTGTGTTGGCGCAGTTTTTCCAGAACTGCCCTAACATGTTTTCTGTGATCAGATTCCGAAGAGGAGTACACTAGAATGGCATCGATATAGACGACAACACAAACATCGATGAGTTCCCGAAGGACATCATTCATGAAGAATTGGAAGGCAGCAGGCGCATTGCACAACCCGAAGGGCATTACCTGGTATTCGAATAATCCATACTTAGTACGGAAGGCCGTTTTCCATTTGTCGCCTTCTTTTACTCGCACCAGTTGATATGCCCCCCGGAGGTCTAACTTGGTGTATATGCAAGCGTCCTTTACCTGGTCAAGGAGTTCAGGGATCAGAGGCAGAGGATAACGGTTTTTAACCGTTATCTGATTCAATGCAAGTTCTAAGGTCGCCTTCCTTTTTAGGCACGAAGAACAAAGCCGAGGATGCCCGGGACTTTGAAAAATAAAACCATTGGCGAGGTATTGATCCAAATATTGTCTCAGATGCAGGTTCTCAGGTTCGGTAAGGGCATAAATCCTGCTACAAGGGGGTTGTGCACCGGGCACCAGATCGATTTGGCAATCGTACGATCGATGAGGAGGTAACGTGTTGGCCTGTTCCTTTTGGAAGACGTCCTGAAAGTCTTGGTATTCCGGAGGCAATTGCATGGAGGCAGAGGTTACAGATGCTAGATTAATCTTCAGGTTTTCTGGATAACAGGTTTGTGCACAATCCGGGAAGGTTATTCTCTTAGCTCGCCAATCAATTTGAGGATTATGTGTCTCTAACCAAGGAATTCCAAGAATAACCTGAAACTGTGGGGCCTTGATTACATCAAACACAACTGCCTCCCGATGGCCGTCTGGACCAATAAGAGTCACCTCAGTAGTGGAATGCGTTACCGGTCCAGAGGCAATTTCAGTTCCATCTACTGTGGTGATGACGTCTTTGCTGGTTTTAGGATGGAGAGGGAGGTTAATCCTGGAGACCAACTCACGGTCCACATAATTTCCAATAGCCCCGCTATCGATGTATGCCTTTATTGCATGCAACTGCCTAGGCTGTTCTGGATCTACGAGAACCATTGGCACTATCAAATGCGAGGTCTGAGAGCTAGTTTTCAAGCTCGGCAAGCGGACCCCTACGCTTGTCGGGCTGAGTCGTTTCCCGAAACAGAGTCTTCAAGGTTTTTATCAGCGGCCCCTACCGCCTTTCGGGGCGGTTTTGCCGGGCAATCCCGTAGAAAGTGTCCAGAGTTCCCACAATAAAGACATAACTTTAATTGCCGCCTCCTTTCACGTTCCTTTTGAGTTAAAGGTCCTTTAACCCCACCAATTTGCATAGGCTCTGAGACATCAACTCCCTTGGGGTTAGCGTGGGTCTTGACCAACACCCGGGTCTCAAACCTGGACCGATCTGCTTTTCTTTTCTGGAGTCTGTGATCCAATTGGACCACTAAGTCTATATATTCTGTGCATTCTCTGGGTGGATTTACAACTTGGGCCAGGACATCTTTAAGTTCTCCACGTAAACCTCGATAAAATAACGTGATTCTCTTATCCTCTGGCCACCCAGTTTCTACAATTGGTCTATTAAAGGTTGCAATGTAGGATAGGAGATCCTGATTGCCCTGTCGCAGGGATAGAAGTTCATCATCCAGAGCCTGCCCCTGAGAGTGTCGAGCAAATAACCTTTTCATGCTTGCTTGAAATCCTTGAAAATCACGGAGAATCGGGTCATCCTGAGTAAACAGTGGAACTGACCAATCGGCAGCACAGCCGCTGAGATATGAGAATACAAAGGCTACTTTGGTCTGATCATTAGGGAAGGACCCAGGCCTGCATAGGAAGTGCAAACGACACTGATTCATGAATACGGCGAATCGTTTGGGGTCCCCAGCAAAGCGTTCGGGTGGGGCCAGCAGCATGTTTCCAGGTAGATTAATATGCACAGGGTTACTGGGAACCACAGGAGCGGGGTTCCCTCTGGAACCGGGTAGAGGAGTTTGCCCAGCTTGACTTTGCAAAAGCTGTCTGGCCAGGTCATCAGTTCTTTCCTTTGATATTATTAATTCCCTCTTGAGGGCATTAGTCTCTTGACGAGCGGCATGTACTTCGGACCGTAATTCCCCCAATAATTGGGCCAACTGATCAGTCTCAGAAGTTTCCATAGCGCCTGGGTGGGAATTTGTAGGAAGGCTTCGCGTTCTGTAACGCTCACCTGACTCCCACGGAGGCGCTGGCCTGGTTCGCGCTGTTGTGACCTCGTCTAAGGTGAGGCGAAGGGGTCGAAAGACGGACTGGACCGGGCCCCAAATCTGGCTTGTCTGACTCGCAGAAGTATCCTTCTTAGGGTCTGGAAGGACGAGATCTCCATCCTGCTTCTGATGCAGGGGTGCGTTGGTATCCAGTTACTTCACTGGATTTTCGGATTGGTGGTTTCTGATGCGGGGGCGCGTTGGTATCCAGTTACTTCACTGGATTTTCGGATTGGTGAGAACCAAACTTGCTTGGCTTCCAGGTATGTTTTTGATAAGTGGTTCCCCTTGTGTCCATGCATTAATGTTCTAATGCTAGTGTCTTTTTCCCCATAGGGGCCGGGGTACGGAATGCCGGGGAACAGGCACCGACCCGAGATGAGAGGTGAAATCCTTGTGGAAATCAGGTAAGTCTTTAATGAGCGTCTTGGTAATGTCTTTTCATTCGCTCATTAACGCTGATTTCTTTTTTCCCTTAGGGGCCGGGGTCCGGAAATGCCTGGATGCGGCGCGGACCCGAAATGAAAAGGGAATGACCCAGCAGGTAAGTCTTAACATGGAGATTTAGCTTCCCTTTTCCCTTCTTTCTCTCACCTTCGTTACTGTCTTTTTCTCCTAGGTGCTGGGGCGCGACTGCGGATCCGGATGGTCGCTGCAGAACATGGATGCGCCCTGTAAGGTGAATAGAATGAGGCGCTGCAGCGATCGATGCGATGTGCTTTTAAAAATAAATGTCTTCCTTTTCAGGATCGTCGGCGAAATGTCTCCGGGATGCAGATTTAGCAGGTAAGGCCTTTTCCTTCTTCTGTTCTCTTGTTCCCTTCCTTTGCAGGTGATTCAGGATGCTGGCAGGCGTGGCAGAAGTCAGGATGCAGGAGCAGACACGGTGAGCGTCCAGCTGCTAGATGCAGAACAATGCGAAGCACGTGTGGCTGATCGGGTGTGGTTTAAATAGCCTTGGAAGAAGTTCCTAGAATGTGTCCTTCCTCCAATCAGGTATGTATCCTTCCCCAACCACGCCCGGGTGGTAAATGAGTCCCACAGGTAAAGTAGTTCCTTTCAGGCCTCAAGGAGGCCGGGGTTCTGCAGCATGGTCTGCATCAGGTAAGGGCACCCAAACACTTTCATAATGAGCCTGGCGCCTATGGCGCCAGGACTGACGTTTTCTATGGGCCTGGCGCCATAGGCGCCAGGACGCTGTCCAAAGGGCCCCTATAAGGGGTTGCTGGAACCTTTCCCGGGGACTTGATGTCCGCTTTCGGGGACGCAGGGCCTGAGCCGGCTCCCCGGGAGCGGGCATCGTGACAGGCGATGAGAGCCAGATAGCTATCTGTATTTGCATATTAAACAATTCATGTATCTCTGAACTCGTGGTTGGCGTATTTCATTTTGGTGTTACTAAGCCTTGATATTTCCTTTGGTTTTTCAGATTGGCAAGATCTTGAGAGCTGCACAGTGGTATTGTAACAGCTACATATTATTTTGATAAAAGGAATACTGTGAGTGCAGCCTGGGAGGGAGTGGGTGCCTCCGCTGTGCAGTGTTGTGTCCCCCTACAAGAGATTACTGTAGCTGGCGTGCAGCATCCTCCAAGCGGCGACACATCCACCTCTCAAGGAAACTTGAAGTTGGTGCTCGCTCTGGGCTAAAGCCTTTGTGTATTGCTATCTGCATGGCGTGTGCCTTCTTCTAGTGTGATAAACTATCACACACCCCTTGCTGCTCAAGCTACCATTGCGCAGCACCCAACTGAATGACTTAGCGATTTAAACCTTAAGGTCAGTCCCCTGTGTAGCCACCGGGACACCGGGTCATTGTGCACACCCTTGTTAACTGGTGAATGAAACTGTAGCATGGTAAGGGTTTTGCTTCTGGAAAGGTAGTCTATATTGTTCAGAAGGGGCGCAGGGAGAAATTTCATAGCCAGAGATGTGTGCTCATCTTTAGCTCCTTCATTTCCACTCGGGGGACTTGGAAAGTGTCTTAGGTAGGGCCCGGGAAGAAGTTCATAGCATATCTGCAGCACTGGCTATTTGTTGTTACTTTTTAGAGCCAAGAAAGAAAAAAAAACGCCTAGAAAAAAGGAACCAAGAAGTCAAAGACAGGGAATGGTACATTTTAAAAATATGACTTCCCGTTCTGGAGCTTCGGGAGTATTCTTAAACCCACAGATTGTCTTTCTTACACCTCTCATTATAGCGAGTTTGGGACTTTTCAAATCCAATTACTACTTGATCTTCCTTTTTGTTTTGAATTTTTAAAATCAGAATAATCCTATCTAGAAGATTATTTCTAAAATTGTGAGCATCAAAGTATGTTTACTTCTGAATCATTGGGTTCGGAATTGTACGACTTCCTCTCCCAAGAAGTTAACTGAAGCACGGCACACTGCTCAAGGGGAGGCCCCCCGAGGCCTTGCCGGGTGAAGTGCGCGGGGTCACTGGTAGCAGGTGAAGTTACCATGGAGGTAATGTTCCACCCGGGCGTTAATTGCACAATTTCGCTTGCACTTGGGTGCAAACAGACCCCTCCGAGCAATTTTCGTCATTTGCAATGCAAAGTGCAAAACGAAGGGGTAAATGCAAGTGTAATACACCTTTGTTTTGACAATGCGCAGTGCAAATGTCGCTGCTGGATTTTTACGCATAGCAGGTCGTGTTTACAATGCATTCCTGTGGAATCCACCTGCTGTTCGCTGGTGTAAAAACCAGGTAGATCCCACTGGAATCCATTGGTTTTACACCAGCATGAAAATGTCATGCTGGTGTAAATCTAAGTGGTTTTTGGAGGAGTAGGGGAAAAAGGAGGTGAAAAAATAACTTCAGTGTGTGCCCCTCTCTCCCAGCCTTCAAAAACCACAATAATTCCCAGAGCATGAAAAATGCCTGTTTTTAGCACCTTTGTTGCAGGTTTGCAGCGGTCATCGGTGTTCCCGTGAGCCCCCTCCTGCACAGACACAGTCGGAGACCGTTGTGTGCAGTTCAGGCTCCCCGGTGGCTCTGACGTGGCCGGGTATGCCACTTTTATTTATAGTGCACGCGGTGGAGTGCAACGTCACTCTGCCGCATCCTGAACCATTAAAGGGGCAGCACCACACTCCTCCTATTTCATGAGGACAACAACGAACATCTTAACAGTACTTTACTTAACACACACAACGCACTGCAAATCAAAACCCACAAAAGACCCCTTTAATGACAACCACCTGGACCCCAGCACCAACTGTAGCATCCCGGGATGTTGCTCCTGGATCAGGACCACAGTACATAGTCACTGAGGTGAACAGGTTCCCCTCGCCCTCTCCTCAGCGGGTTCCTCCTGCCAGCCTCCCGGATAGGGACCCCCTCGGCGGTACTCCCTCTGGCTGGAGAGCTGGGGGGAGGGGCTACACCTCTGCCCTCATCTGGAACCTCCATCATGTCCCGGGTTTGGGTCACCTCCGCCCGAGGTTCCCCCACTCTCTTAAAGAAGCTGGCGTTGAGAGTGACAGACACAGTGCCATCAGAGGCCATCACCATCGTCCCCTTCACAGCCACCACGTCCATTGGCCCCGGGTCATATGTTAATGACAACTTCCCGTGAGGGTGCGGGTTGCTTACCAGCACCTCATCCCCGGGAACAAACTGCTGAGGCCTCAGTCCCCTCCAAAGGTTCTCCTGTTCCGTCCTTTGCCTCCTGTCCCTTTCCACTTGCTGGTCATCAATCACAGCTGGCTCCTTCTCCCCCATCTCGGGCAACAGTCCTCTTGGGCACCGTTTGAATAGAGCTTCCGCAGGTACCACCCCCATAGATGTGTGCGGGGTGGCCCGATATTCACTCAGAAACTGATATAAAGCCCTCTTCAAGCACTGGCCTTGTCCCTGTGTGATGCAGAACACTTTGTTGAGGGTCCTCATCATTCGCTCCGCCTCGCCGTTCGCCCTGGGCCACAACGGAGTGACCTTCCTGTGGTGGATTCCATAGTCTTCCATCAGCTTGGCAAAGCTCTCACCTTGGAAGGGTACTTTGTTGTCCAAGCATAGTACCCTGGGGAGCCCATGAGTGGCAAAGATCTTCTCGACCGCCACCACCACATTTTTAAAGGCCACTGACTTGATTACCTCCACCTCAGGGTACCTGGACCACTCATCCACCATGACCAGGAAATGCATGCCTCGGGTTGTGGAGCCAAAGTCTGCACGGATCACCTCCCACAGTCTTGTGCCACGTGGCATTATTTCGATGACAGGATCCTTTTGGGCTGGTGATGCCGCCTGACACCATACACATGACGTGACAAACTCTTCCACCCACCTCTCCAACTCTGGAAACCAGACCTTCTGGCGCAACCGGGCCTTTGTTTTGGCCACGCTCTGGTGTCTCTGATGGGCCAGCTCGATAACCTGCTGTATTTTCACCTGCGGGATCACAATCCGTTCACCCCTGAGTAGAAGGTCAGCCTCAAAGAACGTCAGCTTATCTCTCAACTTCCACAGTTGTTCCAGGGTGACTTTGGCCTCCTGCGTCCGCAGGGTAAGAGTGTCCAGCACAGCCTTCCATGATCCTTGCTGAATCGCCGACTTCAGGATGAGGAAGCATTCATCTTGGGCCACGGCCAGCTCTAGATCGTTCAGTGGCACCAAGTTGGGAGTTGCCGCCTCCACCACCAGTTGAAAGTGCGCATCTGCCTCCTCTGTACAGGTGTCTGCCCGCTCTTCCGGGGCCCCTCTTGGATGGCGAGAAAGATAATCGGCCGCATTGCTGCTCCCAGGCCGGTATACCAGTGAGACGCCATACTCCAGTAACGCTAACATCCACTGCTCAATCCTCGCAGGGGGCTTTGAGGACAAGCCTGCCAGGATGGGCAGCAGGGGCTAATGGTCAATGACCACTGTCACTGGCTGCCCCAGGACGTATAGCCTGAAGTGCCGACAGCCCCACAGGGCCGCCAGGGCCTCCCGCTCAACCTGGGAGTACCGTTGCTCGGTCTCCAAGAGGGCCTTGCTGTCATACGCTGCTGGGCTGGCCTCCTCCCCAATTTCCGACTGTAGGGCGGGGTCCAAGAAGGCCATGGTATCTTCAGTTGTTAGGGCCCTCTTGATGTCTTCAAATGCCACCTGCTCCAGTGGCCCCCCTGCCATGTGACATCCTTCTTTGTGAGGGCTCACAAGGGCTCAGACCACGAGGCCAAGTTCTTAATGAAGCGGCCACAGTAGGTGACCATGCCGAGAAAACTCTGCACCTCCGACACATTCTCTGGTGGTCGTGCCTCCACAATGTCTTTAACCCTGCGGGGATCAGGTGACACGCCTCCCTCCTTAAACACAAACCCAAAGAATTTGATGGTGGTTTTGAGGAACTCGCACTTGTCGCAGTGTAAGGTTAAGCCAAGCGACTGGAGACGCTCAAATGTTTTGGCCAACTTATGCAGTTGCTCTGCTTCTGACTTGGAATTTCATCACTTATGTTGAGGACGCCATCCAGGTCAGCAAGGGCTCCACGGATAATGTTCTGAAGCACCTCCACTGCACAGGACACCACAAAACTCAGTCTTTTATAATGGTACAACCCACGATGGGTGGTGAATGTGGTGATGTACCGCAAGTCAGGGTGCAGCACCACCTGGTGGTATCCAGCTCTTAGGTCCAATTTCGAGAAGAAGCAGGCACCCTGCAGCTCTGTGATGATATCATCGATGGTGGGCGTCAAATGCTGCTCTCTCTTGATGGCTTTATTGGGGAGCCGCATGTCAACGCATATCCTCACTGAGTCCGACAGCTTTGGCTTCCTGGCAATGACAATGGGGGACACCCACGGGGTTGGGCCCTCAACTTTCTCAGGGATGTCGAGACTGACTAGATTGTCAAGCTCACGGTCGACTAAGTCCTGCAGGTGGAATGGCACACGCCAATGTTTCAGAGCGATGGGTTGAATCGACTCGTCAATGTGTAGTCTTACAGGGTCACCTGTCATCCGCCCAATCCCCTCAAACAGCCGGGAGTACTTGTCGAACAAAATTTGGATGTCTTCTACATAAATCGAGTATGCGAAACGGACAATCCCCAGCGCTTCTGAATGTTCTGACTTGAGTGTCGTGTAGACCGATGAGTCCTCTGTCCCCAAGTGACGCACAGGGGAACTTAATAGAAACCCGCTGTGCGACCTTTGAGGCCACAGGTGGGAGATGTCTTCCCAGATCCACGGAGCCTCTGGAACACCGATGCTGCTGTCGAGAAGGAACGGGGTTAAGTACCAGGCAATCACAATACAGTCAGATAAACAAAAGGATCTAAAATGTCTTACCTATCTGGTGTAAGGGTAACCCAGGTAACCTAGTAGAGTGGTTCGAGACTCAGATGATGCGGCGGTCCCTGGAATGGTAGAACCACAGGTTAGCGTGGATGAAGGGTTAGCCACCTGTAGGAGAGAGGGCTTGACTTGAATCCCAAGAAGGGAAAGGGCGTAGAAGTTCAGCAAGGTAACCAGGGATGATCCAAAGGCAAGTCGAGGTGAAGTCCAAAATCCGGCAACAGGGCAACAGTTCCAAGCAAAGGTACAAAAGGGGTGTCCGAGGGAGTCCGAGGTAGAGTTCCGTGATCAAGATAGCAAGGAGCAAGTAGTAACGCCAAACAGGGTCTGAAGCCAGCTGAGAAGCAATGAGTGTTCTGTCTCTCAGACCTTTATACTGTGTGTCTGGGAGTCATGTGACGTCTCTGGATCATGTGACGTCCAACAAGGACACGTGACTCTGGATCACGTGACCGACGTGGTGACGTAACACCGCCCCTTCTGCTATACGCTCTCCAAGGCAGTTGCCAATGCAGAAAGGGTTGCAATCGAGCCCGTACACCAAAGCTGGTACGGGGTTTTCGGTTCTTTGGGTTAACCGAATCACCTGAGCCTGGAACCGTGGGAGGGGATGGTGGAGAAATGTGAGCAGTGTTCTGATGTGTAGTGAACGTAGTGAACTGGTGTGCAGAGGATCGTCTAACATAGCCCCCCCCCCAACGGCCCACGACCCCGTGGGCCGGACGGATGATCCTTATGGAAGCGGGCCACCAGCCGAGGGGCGTTCAGATCCAAGGCGGAAACCCATGAACGCTCCTCCGGGCCGTAACCCTTCCAATCCACCAGATATTGGAGCCTACCCCTAAACCATCGGGACCCTAAAATGGCCGACACCTCAAAGACATCAGGAGAGGACAGGGACACCGGTGCAACAGGGGTACGAAGGCGGACAGAATCGGGGCAAGGCTTGAGGAGGGATACATGGAACACAGGATGGATACGCCAAGAACTAGGAAGCACTAGACGAAAAGCCACCGGATTCACTACCTGTGAGACTACATACGGGCCGACAAAACGAGGTAGCAGTTTCCGGCAACCCACTAGGCGAAGGTGACGTGAAGACAACCAGACCCTGGAACCCACCACCAGAGGGGGAGCAGCCAGACGTTTGCCATCCACACGGGCCTTCATGGCAGTCTTCGCTTCCGTGAGATGCACCACAGTACTAGCATGTACAGCAGACAGATCCCTAAGACACATCGTGGCCGCAGGATTCGAAGAACTAGAAGCATCAGGGACTGGCAAGACCTTGGGATGTTGGCCGTAGAGGGCGTAGAAAGGAGAATAACCTGTAGCTGAATGAGCCGCGTTATTGTACGCGAACTCAGCAAGCCGCAAAACGGCCAACCAGGAGGTCTGATGTTGCAATATAAGGCAGCGAAGATACTGCTCCATAGATTGATTCGTCCTTTCGGTCTGCCCATCGGTCTCAGGATGATATGCCGAAGAATACCTGGTATCAATGCCCAACAATTTAGTCAACGACCTCCAAAACCGAGAGGTGAACTGTGATCCTCGATCGGATATAATGACCGAAGGGAGGCCGAATAACATGAACACATGTTCAAAAAACAAGTCCGCCAAGACCGGGGCCGAAGGAATACCTTTACAAGGGACAAAACGAGCCATTTTTGTAAACGTGTCCACCACTACCCAGATGGAGTCAAAGCCTCGTGACTTGGGGAGATCGGTAACGAAATCCATAGTCAGTGTATGCCAAGGCCTGGGAGGAACTGGAAGCGGAAGTAGCAACCCAACCGGTCGGCCTCTCCGATGTTTAGCCTGAGCACACACTGCACATGAATTGACATAGCAGTCTACATCGCGCTTCATAGAGGGCCACCCACACCAGCGCTTGAGAAGATCTAAAGTGCGCTCTTGACCGGGATGGGCATTAAAAGGGGCATCATGAGACCACTCAAGGGCCAGATTACGAGTGTCAGGTGTGGGAAGGAATAGACGTTCATGTACGAAAGGCAACCCATCAGAATACACAGGGTCCCATTCTCGCAACTGGTCGGAATGATTGCTAGTCCAGGATCGGACCGAGTCTAATAATGACAATGAAGGTGTACAAAGACAAATCACATGACTCTTTCCGAGAACAGTGTCAGGAAAGGTTGGCAACTCGACCCCCCCTGGGGAACGTGACAAGGCGTCTGCTTTTCCATGTGCAGTGCCAGGACGATGCATAATACGAAAATCAAAAGAGGAAAAGAAAAGATGCCATCGGACCTGTCTGTTATTAATGCACTTCAATGAGGCCAGATCCTGTAAATTCCGGTGATCTGAGTATACAGTGATGGGATGTTTGGCCCCCAGAAGATGATGGCGCCAAACACGAAAGGCATCCATGACAGCCAAGAGTTCTTTCTCCGTAACAGTGTAATGAGTCTCAGTACTGGAGAACTTACGGGAATGGTATGCCACTGGGTGTAATTTGCCTGTTGTAGGATACGTTTGTGACAATACCGCACCGAGAGCAAAAGAAGAGGCATCTGCCTCTACTATGAACGGAAGATCAGGATTGGGGTGCTGGAGTACCGGTGCGGTAGTGAAAGCAGTTTTCAGAGCCTCAAAAGCCTCCTGATGTTCCCCGTGCCAATGATAGGGTACCTGAGGACTAGTCAGAGCCGTGAGCGGCGCAACAATTTTGGAAAAAGAAGAAATGAAACGTCTATAAAAGTTGGCGAATCCCAAAAAGGCCTGCAAGGACTTGAGTGTTTGAGGTACTGGCCAATCTAATACTGCTTTGACCTTAGATTCGTTCATGGATAACGCCCCAGGGGTGATGTGGAAACCCAGAAACTCAACAGAAGTTTTATGGAACTGACATTTCTCAGGTTTGGCAAATAAGGAATGTTCTCTCAAACGGGATAGTACTTCTCGAACATGCTTTACATGGTCATCAAGATCACGAGAAAAGATTAAGATGTCGTCCAAGTACACAACCATGTAAACGTCCAGAATATCCCTGAATATGTCATTCATGAATCGGTGGAATGTGGCTGGGGCATTACATAGGCCAAAAGGCATGACTAAATATTCGTACAAGCCGTAACGAGTACAGAAAGCCGTTTTCCACTCGTCTCCATCGCGAACGCGTACTAAATTGTATGCGCCACGTAGGTCAAGCTTGGTGAAAACGGAAGCATGAGTTAAATGGTCCAGAAGTGGGGTGATTAACGGGATTGGATATCTATCCTTTTTTGTGATAGCGTTAAGACGTCGATAATCCACACAAGGGCGTAAATCCCCCTCCTTCTTGGGTACAAAGAATATGGGACTTGCTGCTGGTGAAGTGGAGGGACGGATGTGTCCTAAACGTAAGGCGTTCTGTACATACTCTTTCAATGCTTGTTCCTCCGAAGGGGACAAAGAATAGATCCTGCCCGAAGGGATAGTGGAATCAGGAAGTATTTTGATTGGGCAGTCATATGGTCTATGTGGAGGAAGTACCTCGGAAGAGCCCCGATCGAAAACCGATTCGAATGCTTTGTACTCAGGCGGAATCCCAGACACCAACCCCCCAACAGTATGTGAATGAACAATCTCTGGATCATCAACAGTGAGTTGAGCTAAAGCTCCCAAGGCCCGAGAAGGTGTGTCAGAGGCTTGATGGACCGGGAGACAATAATTCTGACAGACTTCGGACTCGAAGAGTACAGTGCCTGACTGCCAATTGATCAGTGGGTTATGTTCACGTAACCATGGAATTCCTAGTATGATACCGAATTGGGGTGTGGTAATTAAATCAAAACATAAGGTTTCTGTGTGTGTTTCTTGTATGTTCAACAAGAGGGGTGCAGTTTGGTGTCTAACAGGACCAGAAACCAATGCAGAGCCGTCTACGGCTTGGACATGTTCCGGTCGTGTTTTTACCACTAAAGGTAGGTTGAGGGAATGGGCCAAATCAATATCTATGTAATTACCAGTGGCACCTGAATCAATGATGATATTGACTGCATGAAGAAGGCCTGTAGAGGGACATAGAGTAGCCTTTACAGAGACGGGTTGGACACGAGCAAAGGCAAGAGAGTTACCCGGAGATGATGACGGGACACTCGACCTGTTCTCCGGATCTAAGGTCGAGCCATCCGAAAAACCTGGCTCTTCTTGGGACGTTGAGGACACTCTTTCACAATATGTCCAGTGGTGCCACAATAAAAGCATGCATTGTCCACCCTTCTACGTTCCCTCTCTGATGTTGTGATAGGACTACGTAAACCTCCCACTTGCATAGGTTCTTCTGTACTGGAAGCAGGAGTACTAGCAACAGTAGGATGGGAAGAGACCCCCAATTCAGCTCTACGCTCTGATCGTCGTGCATCTACCTGCAAGACGAGATCAACCAATTCCTGATACTGAGTAGGCATAGAAGGGATCACTGATAAAGCATCTTTCATGGTGTTACTCAACCCCCTATAAAAGACCACCGCCCGCTTGTTTTCTGGCCATGATGTTTCTGCAACTAGCTGATTGAAACGAGTGATGTATTCTATTAAAGTCCTTCTACCCTGAGTCAGTTCTAAAAACTCCAAATCCCTAGACTGCGCCTTGTGTCGAGTATCGAATACTCGAGACATTTCTAGAACCAACAAATCAAAGTCGTAAAGGACTGGGCTATTATTCTCTAGCAGGGGATTAGCCCAAGCGGCAGCCGTTCCGGCTAAATGGGAGAGGGCGAAGGCGGCTTTAGTAGTGGAAGTAGGAAAAGCCAAAGGTCTGCATAAGAAGTGTAACTTGCACTGATTAACAAAGGTTCTGAATTTCTTGGGGTCACCTTGATAGCGTTCCGGAGCAGCCAGGGGGGAAGGAGATGGGAGGATCATTGGAGTTGGGACTGTAGAAGTAGCCAAGGGAGGGGGTGTAGTGAAGGAGCTGGCATCTCCAAACTCAGGGTCTGCAGGAAGGGAATGCTGAACACTCTGTATGGAATCCAACCTTTGGTGGATCACTGTGTTCGCGGCTGCCATATCTGCCCTTAATACTGTAATTGCCTGGACTAAAGCAGCTATGGGTTCTTCCGTGGATCCCTGCATCGTCAAACACGACTATACGGCTTCTCAGTCTGTTCTGACTTGAGTGTCGTGTAGACCGATGAGTCCTCTGTCCCCAAGTGACGCACAGGGGAACTTAATAGAAACCCGCTGTGCGACCTTTGAGGCCACAGGTGGGAGATGTCTTCCCAGATCCACGGAGCCTCTGGAACACCGATGCTGCTGTCGAGAAGGAACGGGGTTAAGTACCAGGCAATCACAATACAGTCAGATAAACAAAAGGATCTAAAATGTCTTACCTATCTGGTGTAAGGGTAACCCAGGTAACCTAGTAGAGAGGTTCGAGACTCAGATGATGCGGCGGTCCCTGGAATGGTAGAACCGCAGGTTAGCGTAGATGAAGGGTTAGCCACCTGTAGGAGAGAGGGCTTGACTTGAATCCCAAGAAGGGAAAGGGCGTAGAAGTTCAGCAAGGTAACCAGGGATGATCCAAAGGCAAGTCGAGGTGAAGTCCAAAATCCGGCAACAGGGCAACAGTTCCAAGCAAAGGTACAAAAGGGGTGTCCGAGGGAGTCCGAGGTAGAGTTCCGTGATCAAGATAGCAAGGAGCAAGTAGTAACGCCAAACAGGGTCTGAAGCCAGCTGAGAAGCAATGAGTGTTCTGTCTCTCAGACCTTTATACTGTGTGTCTGGGAGTCATGTGACGTCTCTGGATCATGTGACGTCCAACAAGGACACGTGACTCTGGATCACGTGACCGACGTGGTGACGTAACACCGCCCCTTCTGCTATACGCTCTCCAAGGCAGTTGCCAATGCAGAAAGGGTTGCAATCGAGCCCGTACACCAAAGCTGGTACGGGGTTTTCGGTTCTTTGGGTTAACCGAATCACCTGAGCCTGGAACCGTGGGAGGGGATGGTGGAGAAATGTGAGCAGTGTTCTGATGTGTAGTGAACGTAGTGAACTGGTGTGCAGAGGATCGTCTAACACTGAAGCCGCACAGCTCAGCAGGGTGTTGCTGCTCACAGTTGTAACATAGAAGCGAGCTCTTATCCGAGAGTCCCCATGCCCCACGTCAGCCACAAAGGCCCCATCGAGTGGAATTGGTTGTGACCCAAAACATGAAGATTCGCACCTTGGGGCGGCCAGCTGAAGGGGGCACTCCATGGCGTCATAATGTTCTCTTGCCATGACGTTTACGGAGGTTCCAGTGTCTAATAGTGCAGGGACAGGTGACTCGTTCACCGTGACCAGACATCTAGGCTGGCGCCTGTTCTTAGAGCACAGAACACCCACACTGGACACAAAGAAAATGTTCTCCTCCTCTTCTTCTTCGTCCTCTTCGAGCTGGGCACCCTCCTCTCCCTGGTCCACCTGAGCAACATTGGGTGGGCGTGACTGACGAAAATAACCAGACCGGACTGGACCTCTCGGAACCACCAGTGGCAATGGGCCCCTGCAAATACGGGTTTAGTGGTCAGCCAGACCACAGCGGCCACACGCTTTCCCTGCAGCCGGGCACTCCGCAGAGTGGGGCAAGTCATATCCACATTTCAGACACGAGTCCCCTGACCTGCCACCATGGTCACAGAGGTTGCTCCTTGCACCCCTGCCACCTGTGCCACGGCCTACGGCACACACCTCTTCTACTTTGCCAGGACGCACTCCAGCTTCCATCCTGGATGCCTCACTTCAGCTCAAGGGTTGTCCCAGGCGCATGACACTGACAGCGGGCGCAGGCGACCATAGAGGTTGTCCAGTGTTTCATCGTTCTTTTGGCGGGTAGACCTCATCATGAAGCGCTCATAGTCCACATTCGCCTGGGGCAAGAAATAATTGTGTAGAGCAGCTTTCGCTGCATCGTATGAGTTGTCAGCCGTCTGAAAAGATTGAAAAACTTCATGTATCACAGGTCCGGCAGAGTACAACAGGGTTGCCAGCTTACTGTCGTCATTTGTTTCCATGGTAGCACGAAAGTACATGTCCATCCGATCGATCCACATTTTCCATCGGGGCCCCTGGCTGGATGGGGCAACCGAGATGTCAAACTCAGGAATTGGTTGTAGCGCCACTGGTAGTCTCATCGGGCCAGCTGTTGTGGCACTGGAGGCGGAGGCATGGGCACAGGCCCTGTTTGGTCATCTTGAGCACTCATGGCTGTGAACGCACAGGCAACCAACCCAGTTTACAGATGGGGCCGCAACTCACCCAGACAGTCCTCTCACAGATGGTATAGCAGGCTCCTTTGTGCTTCACCCCCACCAAAGTCCAGAAAAACAAACAATGCGGGCCATGAACAGCATGCAAGTCCAATGTTCAGGCAGGGGAGAATGCAAACCCACAGGAAGCGTTTGAGGCACGACATTGACTCCAAAAATTTAGCTTGGTGGGCCTAAGGGGCCAACAAAGAAAAACAGCAGGCCTCTCCCAGCACCTCACCTCAACTCGATGAGATTTGCACTCCAAAACACCAAACAAAAGATTCCAGACGTGCAGTGCAAGAAGTGACAGCTGCACGCTGCTGATATGTCCAAAGATTGAGGCTGGACGGTGCACAGGCACACTTTTACAGGGCCGGGGACCATCCAAGGCCTAAACACCAAAATGGCTGCTGAGCCGCGTGGTCCTTCCCCGTGGACCACGTGGCATGAAAACAATGAAAATTGACCCCAAATGAGGAAAAAATATTCACCGCCTTGTCACCACCGTGACCGGGTGTTAATGAGACCTCGTCGCCACTGTTGCAGGTCTGCCGCAGTCATTGGTGTTCCCGTGAGCCCCCACCCGCCACAGACACAGTCAGAGACGGTTTCGTGCAGTACAGGCTCCCCGGTCGCTCTGACGCAGCCGGGAACACCCTGTTTATTTATAGTGCACGAGGTGGAAGGGGCAGCATCACAACCTTTATTGAAAAATGAGCCCTGTGATTTAAGGAAAGCTTTGACCCCAGCCCCAACACCCCGTGTGGCCCAGTTTGACAGGAGACTGGAACCCACCTCTGGGTAACATTCAAACCATCCAAACACCCTTCAGCAGTAGTAGCCTGGTGTCCTCCTAAACACGGACCTTGACCTCTTGCGTCATGCCACACGAGCGGCCTGCGCACTTTCCCTCATGCTCTTCCGCCACACGAGCGGCCTACGCACTTTCCCTCATGCTCTTCCGCCACACGAGCGGCCTACGCACTTTCCCTCATGCTCTTCCACCACACGAGCGGCCTGCGCACTTTCCCTCATGCTCTTCCGCCACACGAGCGGCCTGCGCACTTTCCCTCATGCTCTTCTGCCACACGAGCGGCCTGCGCACTTTCCCTCATGCTCTTCCGCCACACGAGCGGCCTGCGCACTTTCCCTCATGCTCTTCCGCACTCTTCTGCCGCTTTTTCTGACAGCCTACGGAGCTCTTTCAAAAGCCTATCCCCATTCTCTCTTTTTTTCAATACCCCAAAAAGGCATCATTACCTAGTCCCATCTCTCTTTCAAAAGACAGGAGTTTATTTTTCACCAAGGTTTGCCGGCCAAGGGGGTTGTCACGCCTCAGATAACGTATCTTCTAAAACGCGTCCAGCTCCCTCAATGTGTTGGCTTCAGTCGACGGTCATGGAAGCGCCTGAAATTCGGCGCTTTAAGCCCCGCTTTGAATGGCTTCTGTCAAAGCGCCGGTTTCTGAATGCACGCAGCGGTCTAGTTCAATGATTTTTAATTATAAAAACGGAAAGAATGCAGGAAAGTGTGCATCGGAATGAATTCAAAGGCCCTTGCACAACAAAAAACAAAATGTTGGCTTGGTTGCAAAGCTACTGGAGCTTATAGCTTGCTACCTTGGAATGGGGAAAAATATATTCATTTTCATATTATCTTTTTTTTAAAAGCTAGCTGTTGGCTTGTTTGTGCAATGGAGGGCCCAGGGGGAATACGCTGGATACATGGACACCAATGATTTCAAAGCCCCTGTTTCTTCCATGAGGTTGGAACGTTAAAATGAAGAAAACAAATCTGAATTACAAAAGGCAGATAGTGAATGCTGTGTTGAAGTCCATTTGAGGGGGACATTCGAAATCTGCGGCCAGAAATAAATCATTATTGGTTCTCTTTCCAAACAGTCTTTTTTGGAAGAACTCAATGAAAAAATGGAGAAGAAAAAAAGATCAGTTTGTTGGCTGCCTCCAGGACGGATGCAAGCATCGGTGCCTAATACATGGGAGGTTCAGTTCCTCACAGGCGCGATGATATTTGTTCTCAGTATTTGCCCAACCAGCCTTACAACAACTCATAAATGTTGTCCCCGCTCCGTTTATAAAATACTTGTTTTATTAAAGGCCCAGCTTCCGCTACGCTTCGAAGCTTGTCTGGTGACATTTGGCTTTGCAATTTGTTTTGTGCGGCAAAGGCCTCTGGAGTAGTTTTTAGCTCGGGACATTTTGCCTCCCCCACCCCCGCTCCTTTCTTCCCGTAAACATCTCAGAAGCAGGCCTAAGTTGCATTGAGTGACGCAGAGGCTGCTGGGAGGGAGAGAGAAGTCTGTGGGCATCTAGTAAGACTTTTTTTTTTTCACAGTGATTATAGTGTCAAAGAACTGGTATTCAGGGAGAAGTCAATTCACCAGAATTTGGTCAAGTGAGGAAACTGGATTAGTACTCATGCTTCTCGCCTTCACAGCCTACGATTTTGCCTCTGGATCCCATTGCCTCCAATGTAACGCGGATGCATTTAATCGTTGAGAGAGATTCAAGGTTATCAATGAATGGGAATAACATCCTTTAATCGCAATATGTTTTTTTTGCGGGGTTTTTTACTGCAAATTTTTTAATGAAAAAACTCATTTAATTTTTTAGGGGGGTTGGAATGATATATATTTGGGGTGTGGGTGTTCGGGATCATATAAAATATAAAAGTGGATGGGGAGTTTGTGGGGGGGGCGGATGAACCTCCCCAAAAATAAAAAAATAAAAATTCAATTAGTTTTTTTGTTGAAAAATCTGCAGTAAAAAACCCTGCGAAAAAACATCCCGCGATGAAATGACATAGAGCCCAACGACTGAGTCCTCTGAGGATGCAGGCCTGAGAAATCAGTGTCTTCCAGGCTTAAGCGCAGCTGGACAAAGCGATGGTGCATGCTCTGCAGAATTCCTCCACCCGCCTACTCTAATCCCCACCACCGATGGAACATCCATATTCTGATCCGTGAGATACAGGCGTCCACCTTAATAATCGCAAAGATGCATTAACCCCATTCGCACAGTGCAGACCATCAGCCTGGATGTCATTGGGTAGAGTACGGGTGGACTCTGGACTGTTATTGGTTACTTCCTCCAACTCTTTATTTTCAAACTGATCCTCTGCATTCTCACCATTGACTCCTGCACATCCTAACATTTCCTCACCATTTTGTGCTGGAATCTGACCATGCATCGGATGCTTTGATGCCACAAATGCACCTCTTTTTGCACATTTTTTGACAATGATTCTAGGGCCCATCGAGCTTTGCCCTGCATGTCTTGCTGTTTGTCATTCTCGCCACCCGATCTCTTTCCTTATTCACATGCCACCTTTGAGCCCCAGAATTGGAGAGCAAGAATTGCAATCACTCATGAAGGCCTCATGGCAATGGTCACCATCAAGTGACTGACAGATGGAGGAGCTGCTCTAAACCACCGTCAAAGGGTTTTGTACCTCCTGTGGAGGATCAGAAGAAGGACATGGAGGCTGTGAAGACATTTTAAGCATGATATTTATTCTAAAGTAAAATAAGGTCTAACTCTCCCAATATCTATGGGGCATTCCCTACTTATTCTACCAACTAAGGTGCTCGTCAGTCAGGATGCATGTCCAAAAACAAGTCTGTCCACTGTCTAAATCTAACCTATCTGACCCTACCACTAATGTAACTAAGGACAAGAGAATTACCCGCTTATCCTGGTTGCTGTGTTTCTTCACAGGATTTTCTATGTTCTTTCATATCACTCAATAGACCATACGTAAATAGTCTCTTAGTATCTTCTGGATTAAGTTCTGTAACTCGTGTAGGGGACTGGTAGTTTTCCTCTCACCTTTTATGCAAGCAATCTTACTTTTCTATAAGTTTCTTCTCTCTTTCTTGTCAGGTTCATGTATGAGCTTTGTCTTCCTGGTCGCCTGTGTGCGTTTTCCCCAAATGTCTTTATTATATTCTCTTTCTCATATTCGGAACCTGAGTTGACTTTTCCCCTTCCCCAAGGGTTCGAGTTTTCAACTCTACTCCTCTCACACTTTGTGTATTTCATGTAGCTCTGCCTTTCGTGAACACGGTTCTCATTCCTCGGCTTGTTTCCAATACTTTTATCATTAGCACTGGGACGAGTTTTGTTCAATTTATAAAGAGCCCCTCTTAATTGTCTGGTAATCCTGTTCCCCGTATTACCTTCTATTCTGAGGGGTAATGTCATTGGTACAAGTAAGGTCTTTGGCTCTCTTTCTGATTCTTCTTGGCTTCGCGATTCACTTGCTGTGCCGTCTGTTTCACGTGTGTTTCATTCTCGTCTTACGAATCGAACATGCATTGTATCTCGGCTCAGGAATGGGTTTCTCCCATCAGTGGTATCGGCGCTGTTCTGCGTGCAGATTGCTCTCCACCATTGCTGTGCGGTCACACCCCCATTTAACTCTCTCTTCAATCGTTTTGTGTTTTTTTCCGTTCTTGCATGCCGGTCTCCAAGCATCTTTGGCTCCAAGCCAGAGCCTGACTGGCTTACGCAGACTGTGTTCTGTGAGAGGTCTTCCTCCTTCCGCTCTGCTTTTTTGTTTTTGGTGTTTCGTTTATCATTTGTAAAGTACTTTGCCACCCAATAGTATCCTGGAACTGTGCTTTGAGCACCTGATGGAACCGGTCAAACTATTAAAAAACGGCTGCAAAAGAATCCAATAGAGTGAACAGTTTTGTCATGACCTGGGAGCTCCCCCTGGTTCTCTCTCCTTTCCGGCTTCTCTCGGTTTCTCGCCATCTCTTATCATATCATCCCTTTTCAGCATCCTCGGCACAGTGCATTGGAGGGACCTATTTAAACGGATAGGGCCTCATCATAAATTAGCCGGTACAGAAGAAAAGTGGTGGTAATAACATTTACTGGCACTTTTACCAGACAATTACAACTTTGCCAGTGGGATCGGGGATTTACCTCCAGCTAAGAGCTGACAGTAAATCTGACCACTACCAGCACAAAACTGCCGGTATTTCCAGCATGGTAATACAGTTGCCAGCATTACTGGCAAAATCCCCACTTGTAGTAGTATGGGATGCCATGGAATGGATATTTACCATTTAAACCGGCACTTGTAATCTTCCGGTAATACCAGCAGACAAGTGCCAGTAACGGTATTAGCGTTTGCCGGCATCCCACCATAATTACCAGCAGGATACCGCCAAACTTGTATTGAGGCCCATAATAGTCTTAGTTTCCTGTGGTTGATAGCATAAGTACACTTCATTTTTTTGAAATTGATAATGTTCCGTTATGTTGGACAAATCCATATAGGCCATCAAATGGAGGGCATAACAGGTGCATTTGTAAAGCGCATGTTCACCCCAGAAAGGGGCATATTGGCGCTAATAACAGATGTTTATTGTTACCCAACTTAATGGTACTCATTTTATCGACCTGGGACGGATGAGGGCTGAGTGCACCTACCGGGATTCCAACCTGTGACCATGAGGTCAAACACAGGTCCCTGTAGTGGATACATTAGTCCACTGAGTCACAGACTAGGCCCCAGGAAGTTTGTTAGGGGAACGTGAGTCCTTGTCCCCAAGGAGGGAAGTCTCTCTCGGGGAGGTCCAACTTGCCTCGACCCCTATGGAGGGTGTTGTGGAGCGGGCTCAGCTGTCTAGCCTCACCTGGGATTGGGGGGGGGGACTCTACCTTGGGAAGAAGGGACAAATTCCCTCAATTCGTCACACTCCCCATGCAACACCAGGGATTACATTCCACTTCCTTTTCAAACTTATGGCGGCAGTGCTGGGTATCGCAGAAATCAGTGATTGCCTTCTATGCGCCATTACAATCATGGAGATGCATCCATGTCATCAATTAATATTCCCGTTTTTGAGCAATAATAACTTTTTCATCACTACCCACACTCCAGTGACAATAGACACCCATTCATTGACCATGATTTAGCAGGTTTGGGAGGTATCTTGACTTCAAGCACCAAAAGATATCATGCCCTTTGCAAGAGCCGAACACGATGGCGGAGCAATTCATGGCCACGATAAAACTATCTGTGTAGCAGGCAGAGCTTGAAGATGGTTCAATAATACAGTCTATGTGCAAGGAAATGAGCTGCTACCAGAATAGTCAGTGACTTCAAAAATAAACTTTCTTTTTGAAGTCATACGGGTCCCCCACACAAGTTCACATGAGGCCTCCAGCTCCATGACAGGAACAAGCGTTACTGCTGCACCAGAGGTCTCGTTCCTGTCCTGGATCAACAGATTCAAAGGTAAGAAAATGTATTTTGTGTAAATGTGTGTGCAGGCATGTAAGTGTGTATATGTGAATGAGTGAGAGTGCATGATGCATGGGTGGCAGTCTGGGTTTGCATGTTTTGTAAAAGGATGCACATGTAAATGTATGGGTGACTGGGTGTGCGTGTGTGAGTGTATGGTGAATGCTCTGATTACTTACTGGTAATCTTCATTACTCCTAGTTCTACTCTTCCTCGTCACAGTATTTGTGCATGATGCACGTTGCCTCATGCACAAGTACTGGGACAAGGTAGAAGGACGTGGATCTACCTGGCTTAGTGATCTCTATTCTTCTGTATCCTTCATTACACCTAATCCCACTCTTCCTCATCCCAGTACTTACCTATGAAGCACGATGCCCCATAAGTAAGTACTGGGACAAGGAAGAAAGGCGTGAAGGTAATGGTGTGTGCTTGTGTTTAATGCCTGGGTTACTTATTGGTAATCTTCATTACTCCTAGCCCTACTCTTTCTCGTACCAGTACTTGTGTATGAGGCATATTGCCTCATACACAAGTACGTTGCTGTTATAGATACTGTACAGTATATGTTCCTCTGGCACCTGTTCCAAAGACTGTGGTAAGAGATATAGTGAAAAGCCACATGCAGAATTCTATTCCTAGTTTCACTGTCACACCGTAAGTGTGAGTTTTGGGCACAGCTCCCGAGAACCAGGGACAAATGGTGTCCTGCCTGCTCCATCAGAGGCTGCCCTTCTAAGTGAACTCTCTGCCCCACACCCGGTGCCACAAACATCATTTATGAGACACTAAAAACAAGTAACAAACAATGTGCACCTTGTAGATGAGAGTGTCAAAGGGAAAGAAAAGAAAAGGATACCCCAAACGCTGCTTACAGAGACAGAGGATTGCATATTGTGGCAAAGGGTGCCTCATGTGTCAGCCGGTATCACAAATGTCAATTTCAACTATTCTACACACACAACAATGCAACCTCTAGATTTCTGACGAAGACCATACTCCTTGTATGTGTGTAACATGCAGCACTGCAACCCCATTGCTAGGGGTATCTGTCTTGTGTACTGTAATATGTTAGATGCTGTAGAACATGGTGTACTGTCATTCTGGACCGATGTTACAGATATTTGTGTGTGCTTGTGTACACTATTTATCACAAAAGGCGCACCATTTTTATTGGTTTTTTGGAAGAGGGCCTTGAGGGTACAACTTAAACTTTGCAGAGGAGAATCTGCTCTTCTTAATGAACTTTATTGAAAGACTAATTGTGCATGCAATTATATGGACAAAAACTGAACATGTGAGGGAGAATACCCCTCAAAGACCAATGTCCTCTTCACCACCCAGGACAGCTTTCTGCACAGCACGGTGTGTCACCTCACCTAAACTATTATATGTCTCTTTTGTGTATGAGGGTACAGTACTGTCTGATTTGTTCTCCCCATTACAATTCTTCCCTTTATGAGAGTGTAATTCATTTTCCTTTGACATTGGAAGGGCATGATACAGTAGAGGTTGACACTGCATAAGGGCACTGTGTGTGGTGTTCTTCACTGGTGTTCTATGCCGGTAAGATAGCTGAGCGGGTTGAGCGCTCGCTGCTCTGATCTGAGCGTGAACTGCAAGTCGCAGGTTTGAATCCCGGCAAGGCCAACTCTGCCTTTCATCCTTCCGAGGTCGATAAAGGAGTACCAATTTCGGTTGGGTGATATTGTATGTAAATATGTGCTCTGTAAAGCGCTTTGAATTAAGGCGCTATATAAATAAAACATCATTATTATCATTATCACATTTCCGAGAGCTGATGACATGAACATGCTGTGTGAGTCTTTCCTTGAGCACCAACACTTTTGCTAAGCCCACCAGTGCAGGACCCACTCTTGGGGGAGGCATTGTCACTGAATTACAACAGAGTGGGAGGAGGGCCAGTGGCCAGACCTACCTGCCTATCATGTTAGACTTAGACTAGAGGTGGAAGGAGGGGACAAGAAGCCAGTGAGCAGCATGATAGAGTGGGGTAGGGAGCAGGGGTCAGACCCTACCCATGATCCTGGTGGTGAGGCTGATGTTCATGTAGTGCAGGGATATCCTTCATTCCACAGAGAAGAAGGGATGTTGTGTACCTGCATAAAAGCCCAGAATCTGCATGGCTTTACCCACACCCTGTACTCCTGGATGCCTAGGACTTTCAATGTACTGTGTAGCCACCAGAAGCATTTGTGCCAAAATGTGCTCCTGCTATGAAGGACAATGTAAAAGAAGCAAAGCGAGTTAGCTGCACAGAGGGCATGGTGTACTATTGATTTAGAATATATCATCATAGGACATCTTCCCAACAGCAACACAGCCCTTTGTACCAGAAAACAGCACCACATTAACTCTAATATGTCTATGAAACCCATGGCCTCAATGGTAGCAAAGATGCCCTGTCCCCTACCCATGGTTCCAATGAAGGGGAATACTGCTTTCCTGCTACCTGACTACTCACTGCGAGTCATTACATCAGAGGATAAGCAGGTCATGGTCAGCAACTCAAAACAGTCATCACGGGAGATGGTCCTCATTCTACTTAAACATTTAAACAGTAATAGGAATGGTAGAAAAAAGTTGAGTTTGAGTCAGACAACCAGGTATCCCTACCTCTTCACTGGAGAGCAAGAAGTCTCTTCTTTGCTCAAACACAATTTGCAGGGGATTAAACTCGACACTTTAAGGCCAAACATACATGAATACTTGTGGAAGGTCTGATGACATGCATGACAACCGTTGCTTCACTACTCACCTCTGTCAACAGCCATATCTCCTTTGGTCCCCATCTTAGGTAGGCAAGTCTTTCTCTCATCCACTTCGGGTCAACATACAACAGTCCTTCCTTGAGCATCCAACGACTCTCCCAGACACACCATGAAACTCCTCTCTTGACAGCCCCTCCTGAAAAATGCCAGGCTCATTTATTCATTTAGTCATGTATTTATTTATTTATTTATTTATTTACGTAATGCATTTAACTCAATGTCTGTGAAGGAAAAATAAAGTGTTCTGCGCATTTCTGTTTCAAAGAAGAGCTGCTCCCTCCCCCCCCCCCCCACATAGCGGGAGTGTGGGGGCAGCAAACCTGCAGGAAACTAAAGAATGTCAAATGCATTGACATTACTAAAAATTAGGGGTAATCTAGGCAGCCTGTGGAGCAAAATATTAGCAAGCAGGGGTCTGACCACCCCCTCAAAGGTTGTATAGTACAAATCACGCGCACTACTAAAAACAGAGTATGCTGCAGTCACAGCCCTGCCCCTGTAGCATGCCCCTGCTGCTGAACGAGCTATACAGATTGAGTCTGGCTCATGACCAGAGAGGACATTTAAAAAGTCACATCAATTGACATAATAATGATATAACTCTCACACTAACACGAAGGCAGGGGGAGATTATCTGACATACAAATTCATATCAGGAATGCACAAAACTCAAGCAGGTGTGGTCTCTCATCACTTGCATAACTCACAGACACCCTGAGTAGAGAGTGGGCGCCTCACGCTTGAGGGCAGAGAGCTCTGGGTAGACACTGAAGCAGAAGTGGGGCAGTGCACAAAGACTCCACTCAGCGCATAGATACCAGCCATAAGGAAAACCAAGATGGTGGCCTGGGGGTTTGTTTGTTTGTTTGTTTGTTTTATTATTTATAATGCGCACATAACCACAAGGATAACAAGGCGCGAACATAGTAAGAGGGTTGTATAGCTTAGTTACATACAGCAAATTAAATAACGTCCCGTGGAGTTACAATAGGGATACAGTGGTAACATGGGTAAACAGATATCAAAGACATTTTATCTAGTGCAGTTTATATAGTAGCAGGAGGTAGCGGGGGTACACTGAACAATAATACAATTGGTGATGGCACTGATAATGGCATGAGGAGCCACCAGGGAGTATTATTTGTCATGGTCCTTCATCCATTGTATAATGTATGTCCTGAACTGAAAGTAAGGGATGTCTTTCCTTAGAGGTGGCGGTAGTGAGTTCCAGTGAGTAGCTGCTTTAACAGGGAAGCTGTTCCCTCCAGTCAGGGACCGTTTGAATCTTGGGACTAGTAGTAGATTGGCGTTGGCACTTCTGGAGGGGCGGTATGAAACCTGTCTAGAGAATCTTGTTATCAGATATTTCGGGGCCATGTCATGAAGGCATTTGTGTGTCAGTGAGACAGACTTAAGGAAAATGTTGTCTTTCGTGGAAAGCCAGTTAACAGATCTTCTGGTATCTGAGATGTGGGCTTTCTTGGGGATACTTAGAGCTGCTCTTAGAGCATTATTTTGAAGGATTTGGATCTTGTTTATGATATGTTTGTTACTGCCTACGTAAAGGGCATTACAGTAATCCAGCTTAGATAGGATCAATGCTCTGGCCAAGGTAGTGCAGTTATTAGGTGTTAGGAGTGGTTTGGCAGCTCGGATGAGTTTACAAGTATAAGCAGTGGCGGAGGCCATTGCGTTTACCTGTTTGTTAAATGATAGTGAGGAGTCTAGGTAAAAACCCAAAGTTTTTACCTCCTTGGCCACAGTGATGGTGTTGTTATCAATTACGAATGATGAGTAAATTTGGCCGAGTTTGTTGATATTGGCTGAGGTACCAAGAATGAGGAGTTCTGTTTTGTCATCATTCAGGCATAGACCGTGTGAGGCCATCCATGCCTGAATGATGAGGTACACTCTGTTTACAAAGGCCAAATCCTTGTCATAATCCCCCGACAACGGGATGAGGATCTGAGTATCATCTGCATAGTTTGTGTAGGTGATACCCAGACCGTCGAGATCATCGAAAAGGGGCTTTGTAAAGATGTTGTACAATGTAGGTGAGACGCAGGAGCCCTGAGGCACTCCACAGGCGATGGGCGTGGGGTCAGCAGCCGCTAATGGTGAGAAGACGCGCATTGTTCTATCACTGAGGAAGGACTGAATCCAGCCTATAGCCTCATGGGAGAAGTGTGCGGCCGACTCGAGATGTTTGCACAGAATCTCGTGGTCGACTAAATCGAAAGCTGCTGAGAGGTCAAGGAGCAGCAGCAGTGCGGTTTTGCCCTGGTCTCTCAACTCGTCAATTTGTATCTTAAGGTCAACCAAAGCGGTTTCGGTTCCGTGTTGGGGTCTGAAACCAGATTGTCGGATTCCTAGAAGGTGGTTATATTCTAGGTGTTGTTGGATTTGTAAATATGCCAATCTGTCGATGATTTTAAGCAAGAATGGTACTGTGGTGATAGGACGATAGTTCGTGGGTATGGCGGGGTCTAAGTTTTGTTTTTTGAGGAGTGGGAGGACCCATGATTGTTTCAGGTTATTGGGTATTATGCCTGAGTTGAAGGATGCATTTATTAGTCTAGTGATGAAAGGTGATAATTCACGAGCTGCATCTTTTATAAGTTGTGCTGGGCATAAGTCCCCGTGGCAGTTCGATGGTTTAAGAGTGAGGATGACATTCTCAACCTCTTTGATGGATACTTTGCGGAAGTTGAAGTGGGGGGTGGTATCAAGTGAGGGGGTCAGGATGGAAGGTGTCACTGTCACATTGTTAATATTGGATTTCGTAATGGCGAGAAGGGTAGCCTTTTTATGGTGGATCTTCGTTTGCAAGGTGCTGATTTTATTAGACAGGGCATTTTGAATGTTTGTACACCAGTTTTTATCCTTAGTGCAGGAGTCTGGGGTTTGGATAGGAGATTCTAACTCCTTCAGAATTGTAAAGAGCTCTTTAGTATTGGACTTAGCTTGGGTGATTCGGAGGTTGTAGGAAGTTTGTTTGGCGGAAATTATTTCTTTTTTGTAGAGGGCTGATTGCTTACTTAGGTTGCGCTTATTGGTCTCTGAAGGATCAAGTCTCCATATTTTCTCACAACAACGTTTCTCACGTCTGAGTTTTTTTAGTTGTGGTGAGAACCAGGAGTTCACATGTTTACGTTGTTTGCTTTTTCTAATCTTTAAGGGAGCTATGGCATCAAAGGATGATAGCATCACTTTATTGTACACGTCTACCATGGTAAATGGGTCAGTGTTGTCTGGTATAGAATTGAGGGTGGGTATGATCAGCGGGATGAGGTTTTCTGGCGTGATGTTTCTTTTATTTCTAGTGGGGACTGCTGGGGCTACATTATCAATGAGTAGCGCAGGTGGGGCCTCTAAGGCGAATGTGATCAGATAGTGGTCTGACCAAAGCTGAGGTAGTGTGGATAGTATCGAGATGGGGCAATTGTGCACAGCAATCCAATCAAGGGTTCTGCCTTTAGTATGAGTAGGGCATGTAATCTTTTGGGTGAAACCTAGTTCCTCTAGGGAGTTATTGATTAGTGTGGCATTCGAGTCTCGGGGGTCATGGAGTCCTAGGTTGAAATCTCCTAGTACGAGTTTCTGGGAGGTACTTTTCAGATTATTAGATAGGATATTATTGAGATCTTCTTCAAAGAGTCCTATAGGGCCTGGTGGGCGGTAGATAAGGTGGATAGTTACAAAATGTGAGTTAGTTATGGATAGCTTGGCTGTGAGGACTTCACAAGAGTTTGTACTAAGAGGTGGATCGAGTTTCAGTGTGAGATTCGTTTTATGTATGATGGCAAGACCTCCACCTCGCGATGTGGTACGGTCTAGTCTGAGGAGGGTGTAGTCATCTGGGATGGCTAACATAATTGCTGGGCCGGCTGCGGGGTGGAGCCAGGATTCTGTGATGGCAAGAAAATTCAAGTTTCCATTATGTAGTATGTCTGCAATCTCCGTTGCGTGGGCGACCATAGAGCGTGCATTTATGTACGCCCCTTTTATCGTTGGTTGAGCTGGTGGGGGCAGTGCCTTGGGAATGGCCTTGGGGGGTGTAACAGTCTCTCTGAAGAGTCTGCTGTTGAGTTGCAGGTGATGTCGATTGGATTTACTAGGGCCAGTAGTGGTGTTAGATACTGTTTTAGGTAAGTAGTCATGCAATCTTGGGAGTCTTGCACGTAGTTTAAGATTCCTTTGTATTAGAGTGCATGGTCTGGTGAGCTGCTTGGCCGAGTAATGTACAGGAGCCAATGGTAGGGTATGTTGAGGCATGGTGAGGTCTTGTAGCGTGATTATGTAAAGGAGGGCTCTTAGGAGTGTTGTGTAGAGTGGTGGTAGGTACATATTGTACGATTACGAGTATGTGCAATGGACCTGGAAGCACAGTTTCAGTATTCAGGACTGGGGTGGCGAGCACAAAGTAAGCTAGGTGAGAGGAGCAAAGCTTCAGTATATCGGGTGGCTTAGTGAGGTGCAGTAGGGCTGGAAGCTAGGCGATTACAATGCAGAGGTGATAAGGGCAGTAATCAGTGGCAACAAGCTGTAGAGCACATACGTAATAGCTTCAGTCTAGTAAGACACAGTAATTAGATAGAGTTGATTGCCGAGCTATAGAGACTGGTGACTGAGTGTTCATATACGTTACGTTTAGCAAGGTCATAAACTGTGGCAGCATTATCTATCAGATGCATACATTATTAGTTCACATGCTTCGTACACTTTGCCTACTGTCCACATACTGTGGTTGGTGGCCACCATAAGGCACAACACAGTAGTCAATGTGGTCAATAGGCGACCATAAGGCACAACACAATAGTCAATGTGTTCAATAGGCGACCATAAGGCACAACACAATAGTCAGTGTGGTTGGTAGGCGACCATAAGGCACAACACAATAGTCAATGTGGTCAATAGGCGACCATAAGGCACAACACAATAGTCAGTGTGGTTGGTAGGCGACCATAAGGCACAACACAATAGTCTGTTTGGTTGGTAGGCGACCATAAGGCACAGTATAATCATTAGTGTGCCTCTACATAAAGAGACCATGCAAAAGTTGAAGTACAAAGGCACAACGTGCAAAGTTTGCAATGGCACGAAAGCTACAGAGAATAAGTTATGCCCTAGTACCACGGGCAATGTTCAAAGAGGCAGAGTGTGCAGCCCTGACAATGGTTTAGGAAGCGTAGGTGCAGAGGATAGCATTAGCAGTGTCGCGCGATGATACGGATTTAGTTGATAAGTCTCGGCAGTGCAGCCAACTAGATGGCCAGATAAGTGTGCACGCAGAAGCCCCGGTCTTACCGTGTTAATAGGAGGTCAATGGTGCCACGCTAACGATACTGCCACCTTGAAGCAGATGGATAATTGAAAGGGCCATATAGCGCCTCACGTGCGCCAAACTCGTAGGAGCCGCCGGCACATCCGCCTGCCGGCGGATGTAAGATGCTGGATATGCGAGGCTTAGCCTCGTTGTGGCGCCGCGATGCGCCCGGCAGGCGGGGGACAGGCAGGAAGTAGGACAAGGCCAGGCAGGCCTTCGTTGCAGCTTACCAGCTGTTTCAGGGTTCCAGCGATGGGGAAGGGCTCCTGCCCTCTTCCCTTGGATGGGACGACGAAGTGGGGGCCAAACAGGCGCTCAACAGGCCTTTGTATGGCCTTCGTAGGAGCCGCCGGCACATCCGCCTGCCGGCGGATGTACGATGCTGGATATGCGAGGCTTAGCCTCGTTGTGGCGCCGCGATGCGCCCGGCATGCGGGGGACAGGCAGGAAGTAGGACAATGCCAGGCAGGCCTTCGTTGCAGCTTACCAGCTGTTTCAGGGTTCCAGCGATGGGGAAGGGCTCCTGCCCTCTTCCCTTGGATGGGATGACGAAGTGGGGGGTTCCGCTGACCTACACTTTCACCAATTTGGTTTTACCACTTTCTTTACTGCAATATGTGGGGGGAGACGCCCTGCACCGTCCCGTTACACCCACAACCCCTCCTTCAATACACCTTACCCCAACTTGCCATCTGCAAAATAAATGCTACAAAACAAATTGGAAAAAATGCATTTGGCAGAAATATAGGTGGGAAAAGTGGGCTAAACCGGCCTGGGATATCAAAACCCATTGAGTCACGCAGTGGGTCAGCGAGTTGATGTCCTGCGCCATCATCCTTGGCTGAGAAACCTGTAATCTAAAAGACAGTTAACTTCTAGACAGATATTACAGCCCCCATCATGTGCCCAGCCAGGGAATAAAATGGACGGGATTAGAGTTGGTAGTGTGGGTTATGGGAGAGGAAAGGAGAAATTGGGCTGACGAGAGAGTGCATCAGGAGGTGGGAGGAAGGGGAAAAGGGTTAAAGCAAGAGCTAGTGGAGCAAGAAAGGAGGAGATGGTGGAGAAGATTAAGAAGATTGAGAAGAGACTGGTGGAAGAGGATGTGAGAGAGGAGCGGGGAACAGAAAGTGGTACTTTCTTCAGAGATACAAGGTGAGGAAGTTGAAAGAGGAGTGGAGCAAGGATGAGCAGTACCAGCGGTGCCAGAGGAGGCAGAAGGTAGGAGAGGAAGGAGGGGGGTCGTAGAATGTGAGCAGGTGGTTAAGAAGGAGGTCATGGGCACAAACATTGGAAGGCGTACGATGGCTTGAGGGAGTGCTAAAGGAGAAGAGGGAAAGGTAGAAAATAAAGAGGGGATGTAGAATAAGAAAGTGGTGCATGTTGATTGGGCAGTGAAGAGTACACTGGTTGGAGGAAACCTCAGGGCGTGTAAGGAAAGGAGTTCTGTGTTGAGGCGGGAAGAACATTTAAGGAAGCGGGATGGAGCAAGTAGCACGGTACAAAGGAAGGAGGTTGGAGTGACAAGCCCCAAAGGCAAACGATATATATATATATATTTATCAGATATAAATTTAAGATCATTTATTCTAACAATATTGGTTTTGTGTAGTGATGTGTAAATGCACGACATTCAGCAATATTCACCTACGGACAACTGTCACAGTGCCTTTACATATGGGATTACAAACTAATAGAATATATACAAAACAATCACTTTTTTAAATACACTCACCATGAAATTGTATGTACAGTGGAGTGTGTCAGGCTATCCATGATTATATTGTTATTGAGGCTTATCACTCAGCTAGTCTGAAATCCATAATAATGCTTTTATAATAATGATAGCATTAATCAGTGTATGTTCCAGCTCTAGATGTATTAAATCTATTGCTGTCCATTTATACACTCCAATTGTTGGACATGACAATGTATTGTGATGAATCTGATGGAGGCATCTCTGTTTTCTCGGCGGTAACCTCCTCCAATGTGGCCAGGGACGGCAGCCGCTACCTTATCCTGACCCTAGGGGGGGCTATATGAGGTAGGATCACATGGGAGGAGACAACTACTGGGAGATGTCAAGATGTCATGACTTCATTGGGCGAGATGTGGTACCCCCCCTTTTCCCATGAGGAAGATCCTCTAATGTCCAAAACCTTAATGGCCAACTGTCACCTGTTGGTTCCCCCTTGAAGAGGAAGTAAAGAAACCTCTTCCCAATATTGTTTAGGCCAAACTTCCAACTATGACCTAGACACACAAAGCTCCAACAAAACCCTTTTTACTTCTGTTATACCTTTATGTGAAAAGGTTATCTCATGTAAAACCACTAAGAAAAACCACCTAAACACTATGAGCCTCATCACGGCCTTCAGTGCCGGCACTAATAGCCCTACCGCCAAACCCCCCGGGGCTATTAGCGTGGGATCACGGGTTTGGCGGAAGGGTTATTGCCCATTCCCCATTGGGCCCATTCGGGAATTCCTCATTCCCTATTGGGCCCAATGGGGAAAATTCGCGCTATTACCGTGGGCGGATTTCCCGCCGACGGTAATCGCGCCGAAAATCAGCAATTTTGCCGTGGATTTCCCCCCAACTGAGAGCTGGGGGGAAATCCGCCAAAGCCATGATCTGGCAGACCCTTAAATGCGGCGGTAATAATGCTACCGCCACATTTAAGGGTTACCGCCAAACTTGTGATGAGGCCATATATGTCGTATCACACCCATGGACTCCAACTCCCACAATCACTGAAGTACTAAGAAGAGGAGAATGAAAGAGTTGGTACAAGGTAACAGGAACCTGCAGCTCAATGTGCACACTGAACGGTAAAGACCATAGCAGGAAACGCTCCTGGGGATCCTCACACAAGGACCATCAGGACCAATGCTGTGAACACACAGGACCACCACAGACTAAACCAGAACCCCATCCGGGCCAGACTAAAACAATCCTTGCCTTGATAAAGACCCATAAGGTCGAAGCACGTGTCGGCTGACCACTACTAGGACTATGAGTCCACACTTATGGTGAAATAAACCTGCACTTACCTAAAAATGCAAAATAGTGTGGAGATTTTATTTTCCAAAAATTGAATAGGGTCAGAGAGGCATTTACCCATCCCATTTTCATATAAATAAAAGTCTTCAACCAAAAACATGATGACTTTGTGTCCGTCTTTGGTTTATGACCCCTCACAGTATTTTCTGTTTTGTTGATAGTACAAGTGTTACTATAAACCCATATGCCAGAAGCATATGTTGCAGTGAGAATTACATTTATTTTTCAGTGTCCCCATGGGATAATTTCTTGAAAAGATGAGAATGCGTCCATTTGATTGGGTCATGTGATCGGCCACTTTAACAACCTGGTAAATCCAGTCTTGCCCAGTGGAGAAACATGCCGCCAAGTAATCAAAGAGTGGAACATATTTCTATAAGCTATCGTCACATAAATGTTGGTCTGTGATGAGGTTAGCATGGTATGGTTAGCAGTGATCTCCATAGTTTAGAGTTAAAATCATTGTCTGATTAATCGCTACTAGATAGCAATGTCATATAACAATGAGCTTTTGCAGAGCCAATCCATGGGATATCTGGTGTAGTTTCCAACACAGCTGTCTTTAAATGATTTCTATCCAGACTAAACAAAATTGCGTCCATGGCTCAGCCTTGCGGGACCCCAGAATCAGCCCGAAACAATTCAGTTTACTTGTTATGTTATGTTACTTGAACTTCTAAAGCGCACGGTCGCCCAAAGGCATCATGGCGCTGAGAGGGAGAACTGAACCAAACAGGGAAGGACTGGACAGGAAGGTGCTAGAACAAAAAGGTCTTTAAGGCTCTTCTAAAACCAAAATGATTGGAAGCATTTCTAAGTGCCGACGGGAGGGTGTTCCAAAGTCTAGCCGCAGCGATCAAAAAGGCTCTACCGCCGACCTTTTCACAGTAGTTACCCTGGGACCGTAAGAAGATTAGTAGTAGTGGAGCGCAGGGCACGAGTAGGGAGATAGCGAGTGAATTTTGATTGCAGAAACTCGGCTCCTTGGCCATGGACCGCACGGTGCACAATACACAGAGATTTAAAGAGGACCCGTTGGCCCACCGGGAGCCAATGGAGTCGGCGGAGAACTGGGGAGATGTGGGCACCATAAGGGGTGCCGGTAGATAATCTGGCTGCCAGATTTTGCATACGCTGAAGCTGCTGTATTAGGCCAATTGGCTGAGACAGGTACAAAGAATTGCAATAATCGAGACGGTGAGTACCAGCGCCACCCCCACCGGGGGACGGAAGGCTTCTGGTATCAAGGGAAGAGCCCTCTTAAGGACCCTAATCTGATGGTGGGCGGCTTGGCACACAGCTGTCACTTGGTTGGACATAGAGAGGGACCCCGAGAGAATAACACCCAGGTTTCTCACTTTACTAACGGGGCTAGGAAGAGGACCTAGAGAGGCGGGCCAAAAAGCAGAGGTCCACAGTGAGGAGTCGGGAGGACAGCCCACCACTAGAACCTCAGTCTTATCACCATTGAGTTTAAGCCAATTCTGGTCCATCCAGTCCCCTACAGCTCTCAGGCAGTTGTGAAGGCACGACGATACCTCAGCCTGATCTTGATCTAAACGGATCAGGATCTGGGAATCGTCGGCATAAGAATAACAATTGAGGCCATAAGAGCGAATAAGGCAGACCAGTGCCCATATGTAGATATTAAACAAAATTGGGGAAAGTGAAGATCCCTGAGGGACACCACAGGTGAGGGGACAGGAGGAAGAGAGAAAGGGGGGCATAGCCAAGGTTTGAGGTTTGAGAATCTGGGCCAGGCGTGAAAGCAGAATAGGATGATCAACCGTGTCAAACGTGGCTGATAAGTCCAACAGAATCAAAGCACCTACTCCGCCTGCGTCAACAAGTCTGCACATATCGTCTTGGACAGGGTTCTATGTGATTTCATCGACAGACTTTTCATCGCTGGGTTTTTTGCTGCAAATTTTTTTTTTGAAAAAAAACATCGATTTTTTTTTTTTGGAGGGGGGTTACCCCCCCAAACCCTCATCCGTTTAATTATTTTAATATTCCCCTAGACACACACCAAATGTATTTAATTTTTAATCCCCAAAAAAATGGATGGAAAAACCCTGCTATGAAAAGCCTGTCGATGAAATGACGGTATACCCTTGGACAGACACCAGCACACTTGCTGTGCCTCTCCCAGGCCTAAAACCGCCTGCGCAGGATTAAAGATTTTTGAAGATTCCAAAAAAGAAGACAGAAGTGGAGTGATGAGAGATTCCAGAAGTTTGGACAAAAAAGGAAATAGAGAGATTGGACGGAAATTAGCGGGAACCGCCGGATCAAGCGTGGGCTTCTCAAGGAGGGGAATGACCCTAGCCGATTTCAGCTCCATGGGAACCAAACCTGACTGGCAAGAGTCATTAATAGCCGAGGTGATATCAGCTAGTAGATCCGGGGCAATCTGCTTTATGATGGAAGCAGGAATAGCATCCTCAGAAGAGGATGATTTTATTTGCAGGATGGCCGCTAGGACCTCTACCTCACTAAAAAGAGGAAAAGTGGACCAACTAACTGAAGAATCAATTGGGGGGACGGGTAGTGGTATAATGGTGTCTGGCATCATTATCGCAGGAGATTTTGCAATATTTGACCAAATCCCTTCAATTTTAGTGATGAAAAAAGAAGCAAGGTCATCGCACAACTTTTGAGAGGCTTGACCCTGGAAGTAAGAGCTTCCGAAGAGGCTAATGAATGTACAATCGAAAAAAGAGCTTTGGGCTGGCATAGGGCATTTTCGATTTTCTGATGAAAAAAAGAGGATTTAACCAGCTTGACCTCTGCCAAGTAAGAAGAGAATCCAGATTTGTAGGATTCTCTAAGCGTAGAATCATAATGGCGGTGCCATTTGCGCTCCAATTGTCTAAGTTTAAGATGGGCAGATTTGAGCTGGTCCGTAAACCAAGGTTGTGAGGGTAGTCTGCGGCTTTGCGTCAGTTTGAGTGGGGCGCAAAGATCTGCTGCAACCACAAACGATTGAGAGAGAGATTTAAGAGCTAGAGGCCTCCGAGAAGCACAATCAGTGGCTATTTGGGTGCTAAGTGCCTTGGTATCTACTGAGCGCCAGGAGCGCAGTAGTGTTTTAGAAGGGAGAACTTTAGAAGGAGGGGTCGCTAATGTGAATGTGCAGGATACCAAGTGGTGGTCAGACCATACCACTGGTTCACTAAGACCAGGACATAGCAAAGAGTTCTTAGCAAATATTAGATCAAGCGTATTACCATGAGAATGGGTAGGGGCCTGGATCAGTTGATGTAATTGCAAGTCTGAAAGACTGTCAAAGAGGGTGGTTAGCTCAGTGGGTCTGGGCAGATTGAAATGCAAATTAAGATCACCTAATACCACTAAGTTGGTATATTGCACGTTCAAGCTGGCTACAAGATCAGCTAGACCATTCCCAAAGGGACCAATGGGACCGGGAGGGCGATATATGAGAAGGAAATGGATAATACAAGATGGTATGATGGCTACTTTAAAAAGGAGAGCTTCCCTAACGAGTCCATGGGGACACAGCAGCTGAGTAACAGCATGCTTATCTCAGAAGATAACTGCATCTCCCCCTCCTCGTTTGGGGGGAGGGCGGTCATGATGGATGATGAGGTAGGCAGGGGGAATTGCTTGAACTAAAGCTGGCGCTGAGCTGGAGGTAAGCCAAGTTTCAGTCAAGCATAAAAAATCTGGCTGTCTACTGGACAAAAGATCCCAAATTTCGCCAGTATGGGCAGGGAGAGACCTAGTGTTTAACAATAGGAGAGAAGGGGATGCCACAGTGGGTTTCGTCTCCTTGATGATACTTCCTGCCTTAATAGTCATAGCCTTTCCAATCTGTATACATCTGGAAGAGAACACTCAAGAGTGATCGGTCTATGCCCTTTTTAGCCAGGACAGTCCATTGTGTCTGGCAACTAACTTTATGAAAGGCTGTGGTCAATGGCCTTCTGTACTTTAATAGGCTGAGGAAATAAAGATGGGACCATGAGGGTAAAGATGAACAATAACTTTATTGTAAATCTTTTGGATTCTCAGGGTTGGGCCTTGTTTTGTCTAGATTGAGTAGTCACTGATCAGTCCTTGGTACCCCAATATTAGGAGAGAAAGATGAAGGAGTTGGGACTCTGGTATCGGCACAGAAATGGGTTTTCCAAATGTCTGATTCTCAGATGCTTGAGGAGGTGGATTCCTCCACCACGGCTGTGACAGGATTCTCAATGGCCTCTTTCTGAAATCCTTGCAGAGTAGGGAACTCCAAACATGCAAGTTGTTTAATCAAATAGTTAAGGCATAGCACATCTCTCTCCAGCATTCAGAGCATTTATCAAATCTCTCTTTCTCAGATGTTTGAGAAATTGAACTCTGGTATCCACCAATCAGCTTGCTTCTCATACAGACTTTTTACAGATGTATGACAAGAGTGAGATTCAGTCTCAAGCAAGCTGTAGGTTTGTCAAACTCGTTTTTGACACATTCTCAGATTCTGGAGGAGACGGGCACATCTCTCTCCAGGAGGCAATAGGTTTGTCAAGTCTCTCTTTCTTGGATGCTTGAGGCATGGAACTCATATATTCAGCATGTCACATATTTGTCAAGTGGCACTTTCTCAGATGCGTGAGACCTTTGTCTCCAGCATTTATTAGGTTTGTGAAATCTCTTTTCTAGGTGCTCGAGGAACATAAGGCTCCTGTCTCCAGCATGCAGTATGTTTGACTGTGTGATTTTCTCTCTTTGCTCTTGGAACTCCTGGGATTAGGTTCAGCTGGCAGCATTGTTTGCCCATTGGCATTTGTAGGGCACCTCGAGTACTTGAATGCACCGTTTCTTGGTTGCCGAGAAACTTGTGATCTTCGTTCTAGTATGTAGGGTTCTTCTCGCCCACGGAACTTGCCATACACATCCCAATATGCCTTGTTTAATGGTATATAGGTTTCTCAGTTCTCTCTCTCTCTTTAAGATGCTACAGGGACACCCCTCAAAGCAGTCAGACTATCCTCATTTCTGGTGGTCTTCCTCCACTCTGCCTCGCACCTAATGGCCATCTGTATGCTCCGTTCCTCAGCTTGTTCAGTCTATAGCCTGATATGTACCTCTCCTACTGGTATCTTTCTTACCTGTTCCCACCTTGTATCCCACTGGATTTCAACAGGTCATATCTCTCTCTCTCTGTTACACACAGTCATTTTCTTGGTATCTCTCTCGCCCCACACCTATTGGCTCCCTGTGAGGTCTTGTTTGCTTCTTCTCTAGCAGGGATGTCTATCCTCGTTGCTCTCATTCAGCAGCTATGTGTCGGGCATCCTATGGGTATGGAAGTCTTGACCCTCTTTCTTGGACTTCCTGGGCCCCTGTGGTTCTCTCCACCACTAGGTAATGGCATCTCACACTGCATAAATACAGAGATGTACTTATGCTTACCAGTATGTTTATACTGTCATGTGTTTCTTTTCATGCAACTGAAACTTACGAGAAGGCAAAATACACAGACTCTGCTCCTCAGCCAATGTCTAAAAAGGGGTGCCATGGAAGAATGTCCTCTGCAAGGGTGTAATAATAATAATAATAATAATAATAATAATAATAATAATAATAATAATAGTCTTTTTTCATTTTTGCTACGAAAAATGACGGTGGGTTCTCTGTTGGAAGGTCGTCCTAGCTGAACACTATTTCCACATGCTTATCTTTTATTTTATTGGAAATGTTCTGCTAAAAAGTAATGGCAGTGATTATACATGCACTCATCCAGACACAAAATGATCATGTCACAGCCAATATGCACATTAAGAATCTGTGTAGCAGCTTCCTGTGCTGACCTTCCCTTTAACAGCTCACTTGGCAGCAGTGTCTACTGGCACCTCTCACTACATCTAAGTAAAGTTATAAAGGGAGAGACTGCATGATATAGTTGAATGCAGTCTGATAAGGCTACATCCACCACAGCAGCAATGTGGCTGTGTCAAACACCAATGCAATTCCATATGAACATGCATTGGGCCTCATCACAAGCTGGGCGGTAGTCCTTAAATGCGGTGGTAACTGCAGTACCGCTGCATTTACTGCTACGTCCAATCTCGAGTCTGGCGTGTTTACCCCAACATGCCAAAAAAATGCCCATTTGTGATGCAATTACTGCCGGCGGTATTGCTGCATGGTAATTGCGCTGATAATTCCCCATTGGGTCCAATGGGGAATGGGGAGTGACAGTTAGAGCCCAACACGTGATCCGGCGGTAATACCGCGAGACGGGTTGTCGCTAAAGCAAATAAAGTTGAGCGGTATCCCTTTCGGGATACCGCCCAACTCATGATAAGGCCCACTGCCTGTTGTATTTGTTTCTCATTCTTCGGTCCAAATATCCTGCAAATTGTAGGTTTGATTATCAAAGGATAAAGCAATGCCCATCCAAAGATAGGCATTGTGGTAGGAAGAAAATTAAAGTTATAGCCAATCTCAAATGTGCTGCTTTAAAGATTGACTGGAACTACTACTTTCCACTCATTGGCTGATCAAATAAAATAAGTATTTGCTGAATGTGTTAGCCCCCTCCTATAATTCATAAGCACATGGCTGAACTTCACCCAGAAAATCCTAAATGAGAAAGAAGACCTCACCATGTGAGGAGAAGCTGTTCTCTTGACAAGCCTAATGTGATGATCCAGAGATGATTCCCCAAGAAAAACCCAGCCTGGGACCCTTCTCATGTGGCCATGGAAAGGCAGACGTTTTCTGATCAAGACCCTGGGGGTGGTGTTCTGCGGGAGGATGACATGAAGGGGGGAGAGCAGGTCAGGAGCAATGGGAAACCCCCTTGTTCAACTTCCCCCAAGACCATTCTAATTGCCTATTGCAAAATAGAAGAAGTTTGAAAAACAGATTTTTGTGTTATGGACTCCAAGTCCCATAATCCCTACTGGGACGAAGAAGAGGGCTGAAGAGGAACAAGACTACAAAGTGCGGCTTGTTAATGAAAATTATCCACACCTAAGGGAGACTGGGAGGCTTAAAAGGCCCCCTTAGGGTCAGGCCATGAAAGGAGCAGAGCAGCAGTCGTAGGTGGAGGACTCCACGTTGAAGCAGAAACTAGAGGTGGACGAAGACGCTGGGACTACTGTTGAGTGTCGAACAGTAGCCGGTTCTGAGAGGGTCTTCACCTCCCGAAAGCCTTAATTGCAGAGGTTGCGCAGCAGGACGTGTCAGAGAGGGAAGCTTGCCCCTTGGAAACCTGAATTGCAGAGACTGCGCAGCGGGAAGCGAACATTTGACAAGCTTCCTCCACAACAAGGCTGTCTTCGGTGGCAGGCAAGCACCAGAGAGGCTTTTGAGCAGAAGAAAGCTCTGTGTGCTAGTGACGCAGGCAGCAGCAGACTGGAAATAGCAGATTGCCCGGCCGCAAGGAGCAGCGGAAGCAGAAGACCTAAGAGCAGTGAGGGAAATGGACAAGCATGCCTACATAACCGCTCGTGTGCTCAGAACAGGTACTTTAACGACAGAAAGCAAACATGTAGAGGGAAAACCATGAAAGAAGGCCATTTTGAATACCGAACTGACAGAAAGCAGAGAAAGCATTATTTTGTAAAACAAATGGACTGTGATTTGAAGCATGCAGGTTTGTTTGAAAGCCTGCAAAAAGAGGTGACGACAATTTCAGAACCCAATACAAACTACCATTGCCCAAGCCAAAAGAAAGTTAAAGCAAGGCAATTTAAAACTAACACACATTGTCAAAGTCAAGAGGGGGCAAATAGGAATCCAAAAGTTTGTAAAGCTTGTTGCCCATGATTAACGAAGTGCATACACGAAGCTGATGAAAACCCACATTGCCAAAGCCAAAGAAGAGATAGAGTCAAACCATATGCGTGTTAGTATTTGATTAATGAAGAATTGGGGAAACAAAAGTGGCGGAGTTGGCAGCAGAGTTGCTGCAGTCTTCAGCAGTCTTTCCTTGGAGTTTCTACTGAGCCTTACTGTGGAAGTCTTTCCACCACCTCTACCGACTGGGCTGCCTCTGGTCTGCCTCTACAAAAACTCCATTCTGCCGCAGAGCGGCTGCGGAGTTGGCAGCAGAGTTGCTGAAGTCTTCAGCAGTCTTTCCTTGGTGTTTCTACTGAGCCTTACTGTGGAAGTCTTTCCACCACCTCTACCGACTGGGCTGCCTGTGGTCTGCCTCTACAAAGACTCTATTATGCCGCGGAGCGGCCGCAGAGTTGGCAGCAGAGTTGCTGCAGTCTTCAGCATTCTATAGCAGTAAAAACACACAGCACCAGGCTTTTGTCTACAGACTTTTCAACAATGGAACAATTGGACATCGACCTCACATTGCCAGATGAGGATCAACACCCTAAATCTCCACCTGCACAGGCTGCACTGGCTAGATCGAATCACCCAGCGCCCATTGATTCCATTCTATCTGCAGCGCGGGTGAACGAACTTGGAAGTAAACGAAGAAACCGGTAGGTCCAAAACTGTTCAAATTCTGCCGCTTCCCCCCGGACCGCTCGTACCTGCTGTAGAGTCTTTGCGTCCCTGGGGTGGCCAAGCGAAGGGGGCTCCGGTGGAGAGCTCCCCCTCGGCGGCCGTGATCAGACGGGGCGACTGTCCGTCGCCAACTGCGCAAACGACAGAATATCTGAGCAGTGGGCGGGAGCGGGAGATCGAGAGTGCAGTGGGTGGACCTAGTGGGCGTAGCCTAACAGACACTCACAAGGGACCGTCCACAAACACTCCTAATGCGTTGAACAATGAAATGCAGGGAATAGGTCTCACCCTGGCGAACAATATGGAAAAGGGCGCAACTACAGACTCTCATGTGAAATATTTAGGGCCCCTTGACATTATCAACCCAGAACAAAATTGTGCAAGTATAACTATACAACCATAATTCAATGGACGCCCCCCCATGGCCCCCTGGAGTCCCCCAAAATGGTGTTGGATGTCGTGGAAGGGGTGGAAGACAGAAGCGAACAACTGCAGGAGAGCGCCCTTGCATCTCAACCCGACGATGAAGACGTTCTCCCTTCACTAGAGAATTATGCTAAGGCCCGAACCTTGAGCAACATATGGAACAAAGATTTCCTAAGCCCCCTCAAGTTGAAAGTACATCCACTCCATCACACGCGGATTTGAAAAATGGGAAACCAAAGAGAAAAACAACTTCAACCCCAAAATGTCCCCAGAGAAAGACAAAAAACACAAAGTTTAAAAAACAGGAGAACATTAACAGACAAACCCAGAATTTTACTGAACCAAAAGCGCTTCCACATCAAACCCTGCCAAATTCAATGGCAAAATACTTTAAAAAAGGGTCCTGATTGTCCAGGAAATACCAACATTGGAGAAATCTCAGACGCAGACCTCTTGGACGAAGTGCTAGACCCACAGGATCTACTGATAGAAATGGAAAACGAAACAGTAAAAGAGAGTGCCCTCCTTCCACCATCAAGGGGCAACATGACTCAGCCTCCCACAAAATTCCTCCCGCTTGATAATAGAAAATGGCACTTTGGAAGACCACCTACATTGGATGACACCAAATTGTCTGATGGCGAATCGAGCTTCACAAAATCAGTAACAAAACCAGTTCACTACATTGGTGCCTCTAAGGATCAAAGCACTAGAGCGCTCTTGCCCAACCCGGATACAGTGCAAGACAAAGATGACTCTAGTCAACCAAACTCAAACGAGGTTGACCCCTCTAGCCACCGAGACCACCGAAACGACAATAACACCAACACTCCATCGCCCCTCGATATCCATCCCCAAGACTCGAAAAAAGAATCAGTGGCAACCCAGACCTGTTTTCCAAAACCTAGACAATCTAGAGACGAGAGGATTTCTGGGAGGACCCGTGATGAACAAGAAGGGGGCTCTCAGGAGAGAATACAGAAGGACAATCACTATGCACCCCCTGTAGCTCAGCGTAATGGAGTGAACTAGTTAAGTATGCACAATGTCAGTGAGGAATCGTGTGCATCTAACGCAACACCCCATCACAGAAGACCCAGAATATCAGAGTTGCAACTAAATAAAGACACCCTGACAAAAAAATCGGACTTATTAACAATAATGTCCACCGTGACTAAAGCCCTTGCACCCTTTTCTAAACTATATGAGGCAATAAACGATACATTAAGAGATCATTCAATGTTGATAGCCTTAATTGACACTAAACTTATCCATTTGGATGGGTATATAACTGCCAAGGAACAACTTAAACCAAGCTTAAGACACCAAGGGTGCATGACGGATCCCGAAGAAAGCACTCAAATGCTCTCCTAACAAGTCTGCGACCGAGAGGTATTGTTTAGTTCAGAAGACTGTTTATCTCACAACGTCGGACCGTCCAAGGATCACCTGCATCAAACCATCCAAACAGGAAAGAAAACTACAGATCGTCTTGATAACATGAAAACTCCAGGATCAACCCCCCACAATGAAGTTATACTAAAAAAGTACGACTTGCTTAATAAAAAGTGGAAAAGATCTAAACTATGCAACGATTGACCCGACAGAAAAAATCCACCCAAATAAAAGAAATGGATGTGTAGTGCGGGAATTGGAGACTCCAATACAAACATCAAGTTCAAACAACAAAAGCCAAAAGCTTGGCCAGAGACTAACAACTATAGAATAAGCAAATAGAGACTTTGCTATCTTTGAAAACACCAAAAATAAATCTGATGATCAAAAACAAAGTGGTGAATCTGGGGCATTACCTAAGTCGGCCAACCTAAAATGAAAAGTGACTGAAGAAGTGATAAAACCATTAGAAAAAATTGGCTCGATGCCGCAACAAGACAACAAGTACCCGAAAGCCCACACAAAAAAACGCCCAAGAATTAAGAGCAGCGTTCACATCAAGAAACTCTCCTGAAACAAGCGTGGACTTGATGGATATGAGTCAATATTCGATCGAAGAATCCGACCTCCTACAATTGCCCGAAGAACACCAGCTAAACCCACCAACGCCAGGTTGCTCTCCATCAAACCAATCTAAGGAGCCCGAAGACGCAACTGACCATAGTCGCTCACCAGAATTTCTGACTATGGTGAAAAAAAGAGAAAGGCTTACGGAATGCGGGGCCCCAGGCTACGTTGATGAAAGGGAAGTCCATGCAAGCCCAGAAAGGACCGGGCAAAGGCTTCCAAGATTCCAGCGCAATAAAACAGCCCCCAAATACATTCGATACAGATCTGCCTCAAGAGAAAAACGAGAAAGACACACGAAAGAGACAACTGTAGAGAAGAGAAGCTCTAGATATAGACAACCTGACAAACATCGCTCTGGTAAAGATACAAAAGCGTATAAGGAGGAGGACCGTCTCCCAGCGAGAGAACTAAACAAAGACATTCGGGCCTTTAAATTGGAAAAAGAAATCGACAAAAATAACAAAAAAATCATAATGAACAGAAAAAGAATATTGGGCTTATTCCAAACAGTGCCAAACCTAAGACAATCATGTACAGATGATTTAAGATTAATTGAGTTTTGTGAGGAAGGATACTTCGATCAAGTGTATCTTCACATTCCATCTTCAATAGTAAGAAGAATGCTGGCAAACTCAATTGAAAGTTTCCTAACTCTGGGTTACGACCTAATGGAATTAAATAAGGATTCCAACCAGCATAACAGGAAGTAAACCAAAGAAAAGGAGAAACCAATAGAGCCTAACGAACCATACATATCATACGCAGAATATCTCTGAAGAGCGAAATTAGAAAGACCAATAGACAAACAGAACATCGATAGGCCCTTGTTAAAGGATAATACGGAGAAGAAAAAGAACCCAGTCGAGAACAACGACGTCCAAAGGTGTGCCGGGAAAGCCACTAGAGACAAGCAATATAAAGACCCTCTGGGGGTGGGCATAAAGCCGTAAGGTCCCCAAACTACATTCAAAAGGACTTTTGAACAAGAACCAACTGGAGAAACCAACAATAGAACTGAGCATGCTAACAAGCCTACTTCATCACGAGGTAATAACAACAAGTTGGTCCTGGCTGGCAAAGGCCTTGACTGCTGACCAACATAAATAGCAAATATGACTCGGGAATCCAGAGGCAATACCAGCAAAAAGAACAACAATTCAAGACCATGGTCCTTGCCTCTTGGAATACAAGAGGGTTTTCACATCTAACAAAACCCAGCGATGTAAACTTGGGGAAGTTTGACATCATTTGTTTCCAAGAATCATGGCTAATGAGAAAACCGTATCTATACGGTTACGAAATAGCCATATCACCAGCAGCAAAAGGGGCGAAAGGGAGGCCCACTTCGGGATTGGTAACTGCCATTCGAATCGGTGTTGGCCTGGAACTAAAAGAAACTGTTGTGAGCCATCCCCTCATGTTAGCAACCTTGATTACCTGGCAAGAACAAAGCAAACCTGACTGGATCACTCCTAAGCTAATGACCAAGACGACTTCGGGGGAAAAGTTCGATTATAGTGATCAAAGTCTATTGGAACCCAAAAATCGCAAGTAAGAAAAACTTTCTGAAACTTGTTGAAAAGACCATTGACGAGGCACGTACAAGTCATCAAGCAACCTATATAATTGTCTGTGGAGATCTGAACACTACTTGCACAAACATTGACCAAGATGCATTAGAAAGAAATAGTGAAACAACATTAAACACCAGAGGAACTGCCTGGTCCAAATTAATGGCCTCTAGAGACCTCCATAATTTGCATCTGTCAGACTCTGCGGGTCCGCAAATACCATCTTGGGAAAGGGATGGCCAAAGTGCTACTATCGATCACATCTTTATATCAAGAGAATTCCTTCCACACTTCACGTCTTTTCAATTTGTAAAAATAATTAAGAGCGACCATAACTTACTTAGTGTTACATGGAAAGTAGCAACACAAAGAAAAGATCGAATGACAACAGACGTTGAAAGGAGTTCAAATGGAACCCGCCTAAAAATAGCAGAAGCAATGATTACATCTCTGACTAAGCGTTATAAAGAATTAACAAACACAGATCAGTGTGTCAACACGAGTCAGGGTTTGGACTATCAACCATTATTGATGTATTACCATCATAGAATCGACCACTCAAAGAACAAAGTACTCAAGCCCCTTCATGTTTTCGATCAGCTGTTGGCTGACAAAAAGAAAACAATGAGACGGGAGAAACGCCAAGCACTGAAGAGCGGTGCAAAAGACTCTGGGGAGAAGGCAGCTAAAATTGTAAACACCTATAAGAACTGGCTTATGTTCCATAAAAGCAAACTTTATCAATCAGATGCCGAAGAGATGCTTAAAGCCATTTGTGGTCGGAAAACTAAGGAATTTTGGTCCCTGATAAGGCAAACATCCTCAGTAAACCAGGAAGCCCTACAAAATGACGATAGTGAGGAAACCTGGATTTCCCACTTTCTGAGTCTCTTCTCCACTCCGAGCAAAATCGACAACAAATACCCATCTGAGCTAGAACATCCTTGGAAAATCCCATACGAAGAAGATCTAATAAAGAAAAAGATATCCAAACTGAACAGGTCTAGAGCCCCAGGACCCGATGGTATCAGAAACATTGATCTCAAAGAACATCAAGAAAAATGGGCGCCTCTTATATCGGAGATCTCCAAAAGGTGCGTGCATTCTAAATCAGTTCCTTCATCATGGAAATGCTCTACAGTCTTCCCGATTTTCAAGAAAGGTGCCCGCGATTGTCCTAAGAACTATCGTCCAATAGCACTTCCGGACGTGATAGGCAAGCTATTTGAATATTTCTGTGTAGCCGACTTCCAAGATTGGGTAAAAACAGCTACTTGCGCGGACTCTTTCCAAACAGGATTTGTTAAAGAGACTGGTATATCTGCTAACATCCTTCTACTTAGCTCCCTAAAGGGAAAAATTTAAGACGGCAGCCCAAGGATTTTCATTGCATTTATACACTTGGTCCAATCGTTCCACCAGGTCGATCGCGACCGTCTATGGCAGAAACTTACCCGGTGGAATTGTCCTAAATCAATACTGGAACAAATCCAAGCCCTCTATACTGATACGAGTATGAACATCAGGCTAAACAGCGAAGGCCTTCTCTCTGAGAGCATGAGTACGCACAGAGGAGTTAAGCAGGGATATCCCCTAGCCCCAACCCTCTTCAACGCGTACTTGGGCAACTACCAATATTCAGATGAGAACATTCGCTAATTTCCACCAACATTAGGAGATATCAAGATATCGCGTTTCTTATACGCCGATGATATGATACTACTCAATCAGAATCCCATTGGCCTCCAGAGGCAGTTAGACGATTTGTCAAAATACATCAGTGACAACAAACTGGAGAACAAGACCAAAATAATGATCCTTGAGAAGACTGCCAAGAAATCTGAAATCCTTCAATGGGACCTAAAGGAGTAAAAATCGAGAGGGTAAAGGAGTTTAAGTACCTGGATATTGTATTCAATAACAGCTCGGTGGAACAACAAATGCAGACATTCCCATTTGAGAAGATTAGGAACCTGGTATCACAGGCCAAAATGGTGGACAGAAAATACGGCTGCTTCTCAATCATTCCTACTATCAAATTCTATAAGGCCAAGGTAGTACCTGCCCTGATTTATGGAACGGAAGCACTACCTCAATTACCACAGAATATTTGGTTAAGATTGGAAGGCTATTTTTGGAGCCGGATTCTAAATCTACCAATCTCCACTCCTATGTCAATCATCCGGCGTGAACTGGGTTTGATGTCCTTGCAAAGTATAGTGGAGCGCAATACGTTGATGCTATATAGGAACATTAAAGCACCAACTCGCCCTGGGGTGTTTACCATAATTCGCTCAGAATTAGAAAAAAGCAAAAACAACAACATCAAAATTTGGGGAGAGAAAAACAAGTCTGTCCTAGAAAGAATTAGCAGCTCAGAAGTTGTACTTTGGATTAATCTGAATAAAACAAAAAAAAACTTCTGGAATCAGATTGGATAGACACACTCGACTCAGCTAGTAAATACAAGTCAATGGCAGACATACCAACTAACCCAAAAAGAGTGAATCAGCTATCGGATTACTTGAAAACATGTCCAAACAAAACCTATAGACATTATTTCATAAGGATTAGGCTCAACATTTTGCCTACAAACGAAATCTTGGAAAAAAGGGGACTATCGACCATTAAAGATTGTAGATATTGGGCCTCATTACGAGTCCCGCGGTAACAGAGTTAGAAAAACCGGCAGGTTACCGCCGGACTCGTATTATCATTCCGCCTCCGTGATTCCTGAATCACTGGGGCATTACAACCCCGGTGACCCGGTAATTCCGGAGGCGGAATTAGGTAAATCCCCATTCCCATGGAGTCCCACAGGAATCCATGGGAATGGGGAAGTGGAAACACTGGCACCATGCTGTAATGGTGCTGGTGTTTCCACGTCCGCTTGCAGGCGGGTGGTGTTAAACCCGCCAGGTCAGACTTGTAATGAGGCCCACTATCTTAAAGCGAAGCAGCCTGAGACTCTCAGACATTGGGCCTCATTACGAGTCCGGCGGTAACCGTGCCTGAAATTCCGGAAGGTTACCGCCGGACTTGTATTACCATTCCGCCTCTGTGATTCCCGGAATTACCGGGGCATTACGACCCCGGTGACCCGTGAATTCCGGAGGCGGAATTCGGTAAATCCCCATTCCCATTGAGTCCAGTAGGACTCAATGGGAATGGGGAAGTGGAAACACCGGCACGATCTCGTGATGGTGCCGGTGTTTCCACGTCCGCCGGCAGGCGGGTGGTGTTAAACCCGCCAGGTCAGACCTGGTGGGAATGACACTTCCTGCCTGCAGAACTCGAGATCACCCGGTCCGGAAACAACAGTGGCGGCGGGTTTACCGCCACCGTTATTTCCAGACCGGGTGACTCGTAATGAGGCCCATTTACTCCTGTCGTGCGGAGCCCTGTCGCCACAACGAGAACAACACTTGGGACATTTACTTTCAAAATACCAATCGTACACTGAGGCAGATTGGTGGTCTAGACTGCTACAGACAGAGTTCAATGTGTACTAGCAGTGGTGGGGTTCTTTTGAAAATTGTATTTGGGAAATACCACAGCAGGAATTTGAAGAACTTAAGAAGTCGTGCCTCATTGTTCAGCTATTTCTACGCAGGGCTACTTTCCCCACTCCTGCGTAGTTAGAAGAAGTCAAAGAACTTAAAAGAGCCAAATGGAGCTAAAAGATGTTAAAGGCTTTAAAGTAGATACATTCACTTTCACTAAATTTGAATGGATTGTAAAGCTTTAAAGCTGTGAGCGAGGATTTCTTGTAAACTTGTAAACATTGTAAATCAATTAAACAAGTAAATAAAAATAAATAAAACATTTTTTTAAGTGGCAAGAAGGCTGCCCTTCTGGGAAAGGATATTCAGAAGGAGTGGAGCATAACTCACAGAGGTTTTGAAAATCACAAAAGTGTAATAAAGAGCACCAACGTGATTCTCGTCTTCCTTGAAGAAATTCTTAAAACATGGTGTTGTAAAGCAAGAGACATTGTGAAGTTGTTGTAAGCTGATCTTAACCATACAAGCACTTATTGTTCATAATATCCTGTTTGGGCAGGGGAGTATAGCCGATCAGAGAACATTGAAGTAGTAGGCTTGGCATGGGAGTACGCCAGGTGTAAGTGAAGTAGTAGGCTTGGCATGGGAGTACACCAGGTGTAAGTGAAGTAGTAGGCCTGGCATGGGAGTACACCAGGTGTAAGTGAAGTAGTAGGCCTGGCATGGGAGTACACCAGGTGTAAGTGAAGTAGTAGGCTTGGCATGGGAGTACACCAGGTGTAAGTGAAGTAGTAGGCCTGGCATGGGAGTGCACCAGGTGTAAGGGAAGTAGTAGGCCTGGCATGGGAATGCACCAGGTGTAAGTGAAGTAGTAGGCCTGGCATGGGAGTGCACCAGGTGTAAGTGAAGTAATAGGCTTGGCATGGGAGTGCACCAGGTGTAAGTGAAGTAGTAGGCTTGGCATGGGAGTGCACCAGGTGTAAGTGAAGTAGTAGGCCTGGCATGGGAGTGCACCAGGTGTACGTGAAGTAGTAGGCCTGGCATGGGAGAGCACCAGGTGTAAGTGAAGTAGTAGGCTTGGCATGGGAGTGCACCAGGTGTAAGTGAAGTAGTAGGCCTGGCATGGGAGTGCACCAGGTGTAAGTGAAGTAGTAGGCCTGGCATGGGAGTGCACCAGGTGTAAGTGAAGTAATAGGCTTGGCATGGGAGTGCACCAGGTGTAAGTGAAGTAGTAGGCTTGGCATGGGAGTGCACCAGGTGTAAGTGAAGTAGTAGGCCTGGCATGGGAGTGCACCAGGTGTACGTGAAGTAGTAGGCCTGGCATGGGAGAGCACCAGGTGTAAGTGAAGTAGTAGGCTTGGCATGGGAGTGCACCAGGTGTAAGTGAAGTAGTAGGCCTGGCATGGGAGTGCACCAGGTGTAAGTGAAGTAGTAGGCCTGGCATGGGAGTGCACCAGGTGTAAGTGAAGTAGTAGGCCTGGCATGGAAGTGCACCAGGTGTAAGTGAAGTAGTAGGCCTGGCATGGGAGTCCACCAGGTGTACGTGAAGTAGTAGGCCTGGCATGGGAGTGCACCAGGTGTAAGTGAAGTAGTAGGCCTGGCATGGGAGTGCACCAGGTGTACCTGAAGTAGTAGGCCTGGCATGGGAGTGCACCAGGTGTAAGTGAAGTAGTAGGCCTGGCATGGGAGTGCACCAGGTGTAAGTGAAGTAGTAGGCCTGGCATGGGAGTGCACCAGGTGTAAGTGAAGTAGTAGGCCTGGCATGGAAGTGCACCAGGTGTAAGTGAAGTAGTAGGCCTGGCATGGGAGTCCACCAGGTGTACGTGAAGTAGTAGGCCTGGCATGGGAGTGCACCAGGTGTAAGTGAAGTAGTAGGCCTGGCATGGGAGTGCACCAGGTGTACCTGAAGTAGTAGGCCTGGCATGGGAGTGCACCAGGTGTAAGTGAAGTAGTAGGCCTGGCATGGGAGTGCACCAGGTGTAAGTGAAGTAGTAGGCTAGGCATGGGAGTGCACCAGGTGTAAGTGAAGTAGTAGGCTTGGCATGGGAGTGCACCAGGTGTAAGTGAAGTAGTAGACCTGGCATGGGAGTGCACCAGGTGTAAGTGAAGTAGTAGGCTTGGCATGGGAGTGCACCAGGTGTAAGTGAAGTAGTAGGCCTGGCATGGGAGTACACCAGGTGTAAGTGAAGTAGTAGGCTTGGCATGGGAGTACACCAGGTGTAAGTGAAGTAGTAGGCCTGGCATGGGAGTGCACCAGGTGGAAGTAGTAGGCTTGTAGTAGGTTTGGCATGGGAGTACACCAGGTGTAAGTGAAGTAGTAGGCTTGGCATGGGAGTACACCAGGTGGAAGTGAAGTAGTAGGCTTGGCATGGGAGTACACCAGGTGTAAGTGAAGTAGTAGGCTTGGCATGGGAGTACACCAGGTGTATGTGAAGTAGTAGGCTTGGCATGGGAGTACACCAGGTGTAAGTGAAGTAGTAGGCTTGGCATGGGAGTACACCAGGTGTAAGTGAAGTAGTAGGCTTGGCATGGGAGTACACCAGGTGGAAGTGAAGTAGTAGGCCTGGCATGGGAGTACACCAGGTGTAAGTGAAGTGGTAGGCTTGGCATGGGAGTACACCAGGTGTAAGTGACGTGGTAGGCTTGGCATGGGAGTACACCAGGTGTAAGTGAAGTAGCAGGCTTGGCATGGGAGTACACCAGGTGTAAGTGAAGTAGCAGGCTTGGCATGGGAGTACACCAGGTGTAAGTGAAGTAGCAGCCTTGGCATGGGAGTACACCAGGTGTAAGTGAAGTAGTAGGCTTGGCATGGCAGTGCACCAGGTGTAAGTGAAGTAGTAGGCTTGGCATGGGAGTGCACCAGGTGTAAGTGAAGTAGTAGGCCTGGCAGGTGTAAGTGAAGTAGTAGGCCTGGCATGGGAGTACACCAGGTGGAAGTTAGTGAAGTGCTATGAAGTGGTGGTAATGAATCATCCTGACATACTTTCATTGCAGAAGAAAGTGTTGTATAAACTGCTGCAGAAGTGTATAATTGTTTCTAAATAAATGTGTGGTTGAAGAATAATCCTTGCAAAAACAATTTGTGTTAATCTTACTGAATTCAGGAATTGTTCTGGGTTTATGCAAAGAATATACATTTTCTTAAGAGAAAGAAACCTTGTTGAATATTCCTGAAGTGTTGGAACCTTTTGTTGCTAAGTGAACTGCATTGGAACTTTCATAGAAGACATGATTTCCTTTTTCTTTTGGAATTTTTGAACAGACTCCTGCTTGAACCTGGGAAGGGAAGTCACCCAGATCATAAGGAGAGACCGTTATTATATTGTGAACTTAACTCTTGTCTCTGTCTTCCCTCTGTTCCCCCTCCCTTGCCTCGTCGCGCCTTGAAACACTTGTGTATAGGCGCGTTATAAATGCCATATCATATCATATCATATCACATATTTGTTGCTTTTGAACTGCCATATATTACCTTCTTGAGTTGTATGTACAAGTGTGAGGGACAGAACCCTTTTGTTAGTGTTTCCGTTAGTTTATTTTAGGCACGAAAATCCTCATCCGGGTAGGGATAGTGAGGCGTTTATCCAAACCTTTGAGTTAATAAAATGGCATCTTTTGAAAAACCTTCATAAAGTTGTCCGCCTCACATTTCAGACCCCTCACACTAAGCCATGTGCATCTCAATGGAAGCTTGCTAGTCAGAGGCGGTGGGAGGTCGGTGGGAGGTCGAACAAAATAAAGATAATTATTGTAGAAACTCTTTGATCTACAGGAGACAGTGTAGGATAAGACAACTATGTGCCCACTCGCTCTCTCCGATCTTCTTTTAGTTTTCCCTCGGTTTAGGTTATCCCGATCAGGGGGGCAAGTCTTTTCAGTCGCTAAAGCCTGGAACGATCTTCCTCTTGCTCTACGGGGGACCGCTGACCACCTTGTCTTTCGTCGGCTATTGAAAACAATACCATTTTAGAATCCTACAGATGATTAAAATTTGCGTTCATGCTACCAGCGCCATGATGCCTTTGCGCGTACGCGCGCAATACATTTTGTTAACATAACATATAAGGGTGTGTTGCACAGAAAGGAAGTATACAGGAATCATGGATATTCGTTAATCCCTTCCTCCTACCTCACATGACGTCCAGCAGACTAAGGCCTCTGGGTGTGACAACAAACGACACCTACATGTATTCATGATTGGCTGCTAGGGGAGCACTTGAAAGGTCACCAGTGCCCTGCTAGGAATCAGGTATATTTGAAGTAGTTACCCTTCACATTGATTAATACATGTTGGATCTGGTGACAGTCCCTTGCATAGGGTGAATATTGTATTCAAGAAGGGAGTCAAAGGGTCTTTCATCAACAGTCTCTAAGGGACAGAGAGACTACCTGCTGAAAACAAAAAAGAATCCTGTCTTGAAAACTGGCACCCAGGACCTCCAACTTAACCTGCGTGGCAAATTTCCCTGCAGCTGGCTTCGAAAAACGTTCCATGTCTTGGGAAAAGCAACAGAGGCCTCATGTCTTGTATGAGCAGACATGTGGATCCCCCAACCTTCTAAAGACTAAAGGCATTACCCCTGATAATTGCTGTTGATCAGTGTTTTAACACAGTGTAAGTAGGTTTGGACACAATAGTTGGCATGTTTTTGGGTATAAACTTATATTTATTAATAAAACGTTGGAACAATGCCTCTCTATCCATAAAGCTAAGAGGGGTTTCCCTACTGCAAAGGAAACTAGTGAAATTGCCAGGATGTCAAAAAGTAAAAAGTATGTCTCTGTAATGGCTCAAACCTACCTCTGTCCTTAACACTAACAATCTAAAGTAACTGTGCAAGGATGATCACTTCTCAAAGTAAAAATGTTCTTCATGTTTTCAAACAACAGAAATGTTTCCAGTCTCTCTGGTAATAACAAGTGATGCAAAATAATGTTCCAGAAATACAGGATTCCTATGCTGGGGTTGTGCTCCTTTCCCCATGACTTCTTTTTGTCTTATGCACATTCCTTTAGGGCTCATGAGACCCGTTTCTCTTAGGGGAATTCATAAGGTAATGCATCTCATGTTTACGGTTTCTTTATCCTAGCAACATGGCACAGTTTTCTATCAAGCATAGAATTCCTTTTGTCAGTTGCTGGGTTCTTTACACTCTTGCTCTGAATCTCTCATGTAAGTGCGAGTGCCAGACTTGCAATACTTTACATGGCTTGCTTCACTCCCCTGCCAAACCAGTGTTTTCTTATTGACTGTCTCTTTCTCTCACAAGGTCCCAGACCCTCTTTTTCTCATATGGCTGTGTGTCCCAGACTCGCACTGGTGCGTTGTAGCCACTTGGTTCACTCTCCTGCCAAACATACAACTTGTACAGGGTTCGGACCCAGACCCTCTTGTTCTCGTTCTCTTGTTTGGGCACAGGTCCAAGACTTGTACGGCTGTGATGTATCTGCTTGGTTCACTCTCCTGTCAAGAACACAACTGGTTCAGTGTCCTAGACCCTCTTATTTGTATTCCCTTGTTTGGCGTTCTACTTCTCACTGCACTTTGCAAGGGCCTGGGATACCTAGAGGATTCACTCAGCAGCAACATGAGTAGTCCTCTCCTGCCGGACAACGTTCGAGTTCTCCCTTTCCTCTTGGTACGGCTTTCCTTGCAGCTCGTCTCTGCTGCTTTCCTGCGTGGCTACCGCTGTTCCTCCTCAGAGGATCACTTTCCACTGTTGATATCCCAGCAGAACTGTTTTGAGGCTCCAGCATGGGATTGTTGTACTGCTTTGAACCAAGCAGTTGTGGCAAAAAGCTAGAGCGCTCACTCCTGAGTGACCCTTGGACTCCCAATCATCATCTTCACAGTAAGTTTCCAAATTATTTGTATAACACTTTGTACTTTCTGATCTCTCAGTCTTGTCATGTCTGTTGGTTTGATTGAAATGACAACAAAATACATTAACTCTATCTAGAGAGGGGGAATTTAGGATTGAAGAAGGGCTTGATTATATTGAGGCGGGGTCATACTGAGTTCTAAAGATAGTGGTCCCCAATCCCATAGAGGTATTCCTTCCTCATGTGATCCTCCCTCAGGCCACCACCCCCAGGGGGACTATTGTACTGTGGACACACCATCCTGATCCCGTGAGAAAGGTCTCCCCCTAGGGCAGAAGGGATGACATCCTCAGATTCAACAAAAAAGTTACTTCAAGACAGCCGAGAGGCAGTTAAGTCAATGTTGAACCGCCTTCAAGACAGCTCTGCTTTGTGCACCCAACAACTGCCTGTGTACCAAACCACTGCTATGCTTCATTGAGCCATCCGGACCAACAGTCAAGATGCCTGGTTGGAATTCATGGAAACATTGTGCCAACTCATTTGTCGATCGACAATGTGGAGCTCAAATGCAGTTAAGCCAGCTTGCAACATATATCCATGCCTCAAATGACAGAAATGTGCATAGACTGGTCTGACGCTGTCGAGACACCAAAATAAACTAAATGCAACTTGTGTTGACTAGAAGCCCTGTCCCAAGTTTTCCAGGTGCCATGTATGTCTCCCTAGCACATAGAGACTGATTAGGATCCATTCCGCTACTTTGTCAATGACATTTTAAATAACCATTTGTGTTTCCACTGCTTTTTTCCTCTTCTGCATTATGTGTCAAGGTTAAAAGAGGAGGGGATCCCCTGTCGGCCGAGATGGTAGGCCTACCAGGCAGAATATTCATAGCCATTCCTATTCAGGAGATGGATGGTGGCAGTTGAGAGGGCACCAAATCATGAACGCGTTCTTGTGGCAGTATGTTTCTGTGAAGTCCACAATTGTTTATGCAATGCCTCTATGGCAAGATGCTTGCCATTCTTTTTCTCTACTTTGCATAAAATGGGGAGTGGAACGTGAAACCAAAAGAGCCGCAACTCATGAGAATCAGTGTGATGCAGCATCTACCAACAGCAGAGAGCCCACAACCCAATGATTCAGGTAGCAGCCCCTCCATCTCACCCTCGACCACCAGGAATTATCTAGAGGGATTCAAGCCCTCATCACCCCAGGAATTACCTGTGGAGCTACAGAAACAAAGCCCCAAAGCCACAGAAACATCAACCCAAAACATGAACTTCAACATTTGGCAGCATAGGCCACCCCTGCTCTTCCGCAGCAGGTTCGTGAGGAGAGAGTGGGTGGGGTTTAGTCCAGCACTTGTTACATTTGATGTTTTTTCCACGCCCTGTGAAGGGAAGACAGGGTCAGAGGCCTAATCCGTGGAGAGTAACGGGGATAAAAGAAACCAGCACAAAACAGGACGTGTGGGTTGTTTGGGTGAGGCGAGAGGTGGTTCGAGCTGGTGGAAAAAAAGACCAGCAGGAGAGTAAAGTGAAAGATGGTGGAGGCAATTGCTAGAGAAGGTGAGGTGTTGGATAGTGAGTGCAAGTGGTACTGCAGTGAGTGGGAATGTTAGTGTGGCAAGTGTAGTTAGAATAAATAATGTAAGGAGTGACTGAAGTATATGGTACTGAGGAAAAAAGGGTGTTTGAGAAGTAGCTGTTGGAGTGAGGAGGGAGTAGTGGAGTGGAAGAGGGAGTAATGGAGTAGAAGTGACAGGAATAACGGAAAGTAAGTATTAACATTTAAGGGTGGAGGCAGGAACCCGAAGGAGTGAGAAAGATTCAAAGGCCAGGAGAGAGGGGTGTAGTATGTCAGAAGAAAGGCGTGGGCTCTTAGAGGACATTTCATTAAGGCCTAACGTTCCCTACTGCTATGGGGTGGTCCCTGCCTAACAAACTAACAAAGGTGCTTGTCGGTCATCTTGAATGTCCCAAAGAATCTGTCCACAGTCCAAACTAACCCAAACTGATCCTACCACTATTCTAACAACTAAAGACAGGAGAATGACTCCCTTCTCCTGGATGTTGCTTCTTGCAAACTGCTTATTTCTGGGTCTTCTTAATCAGCGATTTTTAAATAGTCTTTTGTGACTTCTTGAATCAGTTCGTGTAACTCTTTCAGAATTTTAATATACTTTTGTTCCTTATCAAAAGCTAGTCTCTTCACCTTGTGTGGGTATCTCTCTCTGTATTAATGGGGTTTGAGTGCCTGTCGTTCCCCTCTTTCTTTTTATGATAAAGGGATATTTTTCCCTTTTCCCAGGGTAGTGATATCCAGACTTTACCACACTTCCTCTTGAAATTCTCTTCGCTGCTGCTTAATGCATAATATTCCTTCTCTTTACAGTCTCTGTTTTTGGACATATATATCAGTATCCAGGCATTTGTCTTGCAGTTTTAGTTTCTCTCCTAGTTGTTTTGGCTTTTAGGTTTCTCTCTTTCTCCTCATTACATTCTCTTACTTTCCATACTGTGTTTTCATTAACTTGACTGGGACAAGTATGAGAAGTCCCATAAGGATCCCCCGGCGGCCTCCCGGATCTTCTGTTCTTCCTTGTTACCTTGTATTCTTAGGGATAGCGTCACCAGGGTCTCGATTTGCTCAGGGTCTGTTCTGCTATGCACTTTCTCTGCTTCTCTGATTACTTTGATGTCCCGTACTCTACACTCTCTTGCTGGACGGACGGCTGGCTCTCTGTATGTCAGGACGCTATGCGGCTTTGACCGTGTAGTGGTTTCGGTGTTGTTTTGTGGACTGCTGATACACCACGAGACCTGACCTTTGTGGTCACGCCACCACCATAGGCTCCTTGTTCTCTCCATCTTACAGGATGCTGCGCGTCAAGTGCTTTGCGTTCGGTACCAAAGCAGTTTCCAAACTCGTGGGCTTCCTCGGTCTCACAGTCTCCTCCCCTCTCAGGTACTAAGTCGCTGTGGGGCTTCCCTGGCTGATGTTCGTGTCTCACTCTCCTCTTGTTGCAACGTCTCTGCCTGCTTTATCCTCCTCGTCCCAGTTAAATTGAGCTTTCCATTTAAAGTGACAGATTCTGTTTCTTATTGACGATAACATATAGTTGTTTTCTCTGCAAGATATATTGTTTTGGGTGTTTGGTATTTCCAAGGAAATTATTTCGTGATATCTTATTGTTGGCTCCACAGGGGGAGTCTCCTGTGGGGTCCCACTTCCCTCAACCCCTGGGGAGGGTGTTGCAAAACGTGCTCACCTCCCTAGCCTCATAGGGGTGGGAAGAGGGCACCCCGTTGGGGAGAAGGGAGGAATTCCTTTGATTCGTCACAGGGGGTAAAGTAGCCAAATGATGGAAGAGGGTGTTGGAAAGAAGGAAGAGGAGAGAGGAAGCGTGAACGATACCCCTAGCTGAAGCAGAGTATTTGTAAGGCACTGATCCATACCCCTGTAGAAAACATACTACTGATCGGAGTAGGAATAGTTAGGAAGTCGCAGAGGGCAATTGGAGGCTAAGCACCGTAGATTTACTATTTTACATACGGAGGGTGAAACAATCGGTATATACTAACCAGTGGCTAAGGATGTCTGGGCTAGAGCGGAGGCACTTTGAGACGAAAGAAAGGAGGTACGGTGCTGGGGGCCCATTGATTCTTCAATAACGTCCCTTGAACCGTCTCTGAGAACTGGAGTGATTCATGTACTAGCTCTGACAATTATGAACCAGAGTATACACTCTATCTCTAGTCTACAATTTCTGTTGGTTAAGATGGACCAGCAGTTTAAGCATTTGCTGCTGACAACTGTGTGTGGTCTGCCGGTATGAATCCTGGCAAAGCCGACTCTGCCTTTCATCATTCTGAGGTTGTTTAATGAGTACTAACTTCGGTTGGGTAATAATAATAACAGTATTTAAATAAAATTCTTTATACATCACTCTGGTGAAAGTATGATATAAATAACAAATTATTATTTGTGTTTAATGTAAGTATTTTTTTATAGTCTTGCTTGGACAATTATTTTATTTTGGAACTTTCCACACTATTCCTGTTTGGAACCTCTTTTTCTATGTTTGACCTCTATGACTGAAATACCACTGAGCCGAATTGTGGCATAAATTCAAGCACATCACTTAATACCCTTTTCTCTCTGTTGTACCTATTTAGGCCAGAGTTGGGATTCGTCACAGGTGCAGTTAGGCAAAAAAATCGGAGGATACAACAAAGGGCATATAGACCTCCCAGAGGTGGTCATTTTATAGACTTCAGAAGCGTATTAATCTCTGCCAGAAATGTAACTGGTTAGGCAGCGACAGTGTGCACTAGGACCCCAACCAGCCCATAAAGCTGGGGGTTGCCCCATAGCACTTTAAGATGAAGTAGCAGCACCTGTGAGATGGATGGGGATGCAAATTAATACTCTAGCATCAAATCAATAATAACAACTCAATGGTTTGGCAAAGGGAGTCTGTTTAATGACAAGTACAAAAAACGGGGAGTTTCATGAATATCAGCAGCTTGATCATCCTTCTCGCTTCACAACTCCAACGAACTTCATAAAAAACACATCATTTATACTAAAAACTCGTCATCACTGACACGTAACGCTTAAAATGTTGCATGGAATTCTATTAGTTCTAGAAAAGTTACTTTAATATAGGTACTATATCGGTATATGGTAACGAAGTGAGGGGATTGGGTAAACACTGTCAGGTGGGGCATCTAGGCCCTACCTTAAAAATGGCTACTGTAGACGTTACGAAAAGTACAACATCCCATTGGTTCCACTAACTATAGGACCCTAGATTACTTGGTCCACTATGATATGGTTGGCACCAACCCCACTCATACTTTTCCACTTTGCCTAGCAGCATGCAGAATGGTCGGCCAAGTGCAGGGTGCTCATCAGCTCCCCCAGCCTTTCTCTAATTATTGCTGCAATCAATCATCACTTCAGTGGTCATGAGTCAATTATTTCACTGTGGTTGACCTTGAGACTGCATCTCTGTCTGTAAAAGTTCTGATATCTTTGCCTGACACACCGCCATGTGTAGGTGTGAAAGTCCCCCTTCTTCTCGCTTGGCTGGTCACATGATTCAGACACTGTAAAATCGCCTCATTCTCCATGTAATTCATGCATTTGATTTTTGTTTTGTCCACCACCTGCTTTCTGCTTCTTATCCTGACCTTTCTGAGCAGGATATTCTGTTCCTTGCTTCATTAATTGTAGCTACTGTTGGCCTATTTTAGCTGATACGACCTTGGCTTTTTGGCACGATTTGTCTCTGTCTGAGTTTCACTTCTGTCTTATATTCTTGATTTGTTAACTATGAAACTCTCCTCATGCGACCTCTAGTAACCTTTGGTTGATTCTGCCCTTGTGCGTAGTGGAAGTATACTTATATAACGTGCTTCTATTGAGGTAGGTATGTATAGGTGGCGCTTGCCGCAATCTATCTTACTACTAAGCATAGCAAGCCGCACGATTTTCTTAGCTTTCTTGCAGTTCCAAGCATATGTACACGGGTAAACTAACTGAATATCTTCGCCGTGCTCATGGCATAGGTTTCTTACATCCGACATCGTCCTTTCACTTTAGGTTCACAATGTCCCTTATCCATGGCGTTTTGTCTCCTTTTGTCATTCGCAGGTTGTCATACCTTCTATATGTGAGTTAGTCCGGGTTCTTGTGACGTCACCATTCTTCTTCCTTTAAGACCTTTTTGGCTTCTTCAGGGACTGTACTCTGACAATCTTCATTCCATTTCATTTGTTGATATGGTTTTCTCAATGGATACTTTACTGTCCAGGTTTTCTTAGGTGTCGGTACCTCAATGGGTGCAGTTCTTCTGATAGGTACTGGACAGAGCCCCACTACAGCTCTCAGCTGGTTTATTTTCTCCTCGTATGTCACATAGTTCGGCGTGAACGTTCCTGGTACTTCAAAATGGATGGTCGGAGTGCGGCTGTACTTGGGACATCCTCTAAAACGTCATTTAGCATTCACCAGGGGTAACACTTGCAACCCCTGAGGTCTCCCTTGCTACCCTTGTGGTCTCCCCTGTCACACCTAAAAAAATTGAACAAAAATAAGTTTTTATTTTTACAAATTGAAGCTCCTGATTGTTGGCGAAATATTTGTAGAAATGTATCATTGTGTTCTCTGAACCTGGGTGAACGGACGAGACGGATCAAAATACTTAACCGTGTTTATTGGTGTCCTGAAAAACTGCACAGAAGAGGGATGGTTGATAGTGATGAGTGTTGGGGATGTATGAATGCTGTTGGATCTATGGAACATATGTTGTGGAGTTGTGTAAGAGTTTCTGGCTTCTGGTCTGAAGTCTGTGAGGCTTGTTCTCAGGTTTTTGGAGGGGATCCAAATTTGGACTTCAAAACAATGATACTAGGAGATGACTCTGAGATTGGATTGATGATCTCTGCTCAGCCCATAAAAAATTTCTTTTTAGGGGGGCAATTGTCACGAAACGATTGATTCTTCGGGCCGGAAAAGCAGAGTTTCTCCTTCAATGGAAGAATGGACAGATGAAATGCATAAATTGTTGAGAATTGAAAAAATGATTTATAAATTGAAACGCAAATTGAGTCTTCATGAAAAAATTTGGAGTAGATTTAATGATCAATTTTAAGGTGGGATTTACCCCCTCTCTCTCCCTTTTTTTTTCTCCAATCTGCTTATGTATTTCTCATTATATATGTAATTTGTAGTTGGTGTATTGTTTTTGATTGTTATACAGTCTTTTATATTGTTAATAAATATAAATATATGAATAAAAAAAACAAATTGAAGCTCCTGGTCTGTGGCCAATGTCATGTGACTCTTTGTTTCTAGAGTGGCTGGCTTTCTTGTTCAGGCTTCTTTACAAAAAACTAGGGGTTCCACAAGTGTAACTCTTTAAGCAGTGCCCCTAAATAAGAAAGAATAGGAATAACAAACAATTTGTCTTTCTAGAATTCTATACAATAATTGCTAGACTCATTAAAGGTTTATTTCTGCCACACTTCAGGGGGTGAGTCACTGATTTAGTCTGTTCTTAAACACCTCAAGTTCACAAAGCAGAGGAAGTACTCCAAAAGCATTTAGAGTAGAATAAGCATCCACTTCGGATTCCGTATTGTGCTTTTAGCAAGTTGCAGTTATAGAATATTATTTTCTGCCGATACATATGGTTATCCATTCTTATAGGAAAGTGTATCATGTTACAGTGATATTGTAACCATATTGTTCGTAGTGTACTTAGAAACAATGCTTTGTGATGCCACTTCCTGTTTTGTCAAGGGGTAAATGGTTGTGTTCCATCGCTTTCCGTGGCGTCACTTTGGGGTGGCGTCAAATGACATCACTTCCTCAGGGGGTCAAAGGTGATGTCACTTCCGCTACCATTCTGGCATTTTGGTGAGATGACATCCCTGCGGTTAGCCCAATGAGATCTCATACTCTACGAGTAGTGCCCGGGTGGAAGGGGGGGGAGGGCATGGGCAGTAATAGAGAGCACACTCATAATATATATGTAATCCATAATTCTGATATGAACAGTCACACTGCTGCGGCAGTCCGGTGGGCTAGATTCCCCTTTACACATGTGTACACATTGCCCGTTTTCTCTAACGAAGCAGCCTAGTAGTTTGAGCCAGGCTGCTGCGTCTGCGGTGAGATAAGACTCGTGCACATAAGTTACCCTTTTTATAGGACTAGCTAAACACTCATTGGCAAAGCCAACATATTTGGCTTTTGAATAGCCAGCTGCATTGGAAGCACAGGTCCCTCCCTAGAACACTAGCACAGGGGCAAGGTTCGTGAGGTGACCAACATAGCCAAAGGAGGACAACCATGGGAAGTCATGTAGAATTCCGCCATTGTCTGTACATACATGAAACATAGCTGCTTAGTTGCCATGTGTTATGTCTGACACTTCAAGCCATGCCTGATTTTCTCAACTGCACGATGCGACTTGTGTATTTGTTTTTCCCCATTGTAAAAAAAAGTGTCTACAAGTCCCAGCATGCAATGGGAAACCCCAGCACTGGTCCTGGGAAGAATACATGACACAGGATAGCTTCGCTGCTATGATAAACGAATAGTGCATTCCATTACATGAGAAGGAGAACCCTGCAAGATACCTATGCGCGTATGAACTGGTACATGGCGTGTTGGCAAACATGCCAAGAGCTTCCAGTGGGCAAGTGTCAGAAGGCCACTGTGGTGGGTGACCCTCCCATGTGCATGGCCCCTTTAAGGGGATGTGTCCCTCCTAAGTGTATTGCCCCTTTAAGATGGGCCATGACTGTGTCATGGCCCAAGCTAATAAAAGGAGCTCCTGCAGGCACGTGAAGCAGAGCGGCTGCAGACTCCCAAAGAGGAACGACTGAGTCCGTGTCTCATTATCCATGTAGGCCCCAGGCCTACACGTGGAGGCGCAGGCCTGCACGCCCAGACACTGAGGGACTCGCATGCCAGGATGGCAGTCGAGGTCCCCTCGGTCAGAGGCCTGGCAGGCTGTGACCCCACGCCAGGGTGCCAGAGGCCCTGGCACCCGGGGCCATGCCGGATGTCCATGGCAGGCCCCCACCCCCACACCTAGTGGGACTGCACGGCGCTAGCAGAGATAGCGCCCAGGGGCGCCCGCCGGATGACCATGGCCGGCGACCCCCAACAATGGCGACGAAGACAAAGAGTCCACGTGCCCGCCCCTGCCGCCAGTGTGTGGTGCGGGGGAAGAAGAGCGTCCGACCCCACCGCGGATCCAGTTTGGCCTGCGCCTCACCGCCGCAGCGTGGGCGATGTGGGCCCGGGCCACCCCGCGGTGAGGCGCACACATCCCCGCAGTGTTCCACCGCAAAGACAAGGTTGGTGCGGCCCTGATAGGGGAGGATGCAGCCCGCATCTTGCCCCGCGGCATGATGCCGCACCAAAATCAACAGCCGACGTAGCCCCGGCGGCATCTCACCGAGGCCCGACGGGTTGTGCGACCCTGGCTCCGGGCAGAGAGAAGAAGAGGAGACCTCTGGAGAGAAATCGGCAGCTGGGTCCTCCCTGGCCGCGGCCCTCTGGGAGGAGGGTGCTCGTGCGGCGGGGGAGGGACCCATCCTGCCCCCGGTGGAGTCTGGCATGCTGATGGGGAGGGAGCGAGCCCAACCGCTGCGGCGCCCGCCGCCTTAAAAAAAAAAAAAAAAAAAAGGAAATCCCCGCCGGCTGCCGCCGCCGCGGTGAAGATGGGACCTCGAAGCCCTGCCGTGCTGCGGAGACGGAGGGCCTGCGACACCCAGGCCGCGACAGTGGCATTCTCCCACGGCAGAGAAGAAGGGCCCGACACGGCGGGTGAGCTGCGCCGGCAGCCCACATCGAGGTCCCGTGGTGCTGGGCAGCAGAGTTGCCTGCTCTCGCCTCGGGATGATGCCGGCTGGGTCTCCGCCTTGCGGGCGGTGGTGCTGCCTCGTGTACTGCAGCCGCCGGACCCCCACAAGAATCCCGGGCCTGGCGTCACAGTTAAAAAAAGTGCTCCACTCGGGAGCGTTGCTGCAGTGCTCCGAGAGGAAGCGCTGGCCATTTCACCTGCAGCCCTCTGGGCGAAGCACCAAGTACTCCTCGTCGGTGCGAGGTAAATGAGGAGGAGCTTGCCCCCGCCCTCCACACTGTGCTGGGTCACCCATGGCCATCTCCACAACAAGAAACGGGTGACTGCTGGAAAGTATTTGCCTCGCCTGATGAGCAATCCAAAACACCAGTAATGGTGAGAGGGGCAGGGGTGTCCCAGCCTGGGGCCAGCACTGTGGATATTGTTCCTGCATGAGAGAGCTGAATAACAGACACGTGGCTGCCCACACCACTCCCTGCACCACACTACCTGCACTGCCCCACTATGAGTGACCCACTACCATGGGTGCGCACTCTTTCCCTGGAGAAGAGAAGGTGCAGTGACATTTTGCCCCAGGTCAGAACATCAATGACGGTGTGCAGGGCCCTCTGCAAATCCTGGGCCCGGCGGTGAACTGTACGACGTGCTCCGTTTGGGAGCAGAATTTGGGAGGTGGGTTCCCCAGCCCGCGGTGACACTGTCAGGTGACGTGACACCGCCGAAGCCCCGGTACCATCCCGTGGCCCATAGCAGTGCAGGAGGCGGTGACTCGCTGGGGCGCCCCAGCGCTGGAGCCCTGGAAAATAAAAGGCTCTTTTAATGAACCCAGCCTAGTGGAGCCAACAAGGAAGTGCTCATGCCTCCAGGCCAGAGGAGCTGAACAATAAACATGTGGCTGCCCACTCCACTCTCAGCGCCTCGTTACCAACATCGCCCTGTCACGATTGTCCCACTACCACGGGCGCGCATCCCTGCCTGGACGAGGGATAGCCGCGGCGCACAAGAGGGAGCAGTTTGATGATGGGGGGGCAGCATTGCACCAGCACCAACAGTAGCCATGTTGTGTTCAACAGGGGACCTCCACCCTCATGCTCATCAGGACCCCGAGCCGGAACATTTCAGCATCATACGCTCTGTGCACTATACACCTGAACAACACTGCCATCGAGAAACAGGACACCCCCAACAAGGAAGACTCCTTGCCGGCCCTGCAGGTGGCCTCGACACCCTGCCACGAAGGTCCCCGACCAGACCATCTGAGGACCATGGAGTTGGCGGACCTGCCTGCCTGCCAACATCACCGGGCGTGCCATCAGGTCAAAGGACCAGGCCAACGTGGGTTTAGGGAGATACCTACCGGCCCCTTGAGTCCAACCACCATGGGGTCCGACCAGCGGACACGGGTGACCCTGACATTCCCATGAAGAAGCGGTGCACTGGGCAATTCGCGATGAGCCCATTCAATGCAGAAGAATGGGAGTGATCACATACGCCGTGACGACACAGTGCACCTGGGAGTGCTACACTCTGCACATCATGTACCTCATCACTGGTGCAGCACCCAGAATGCTGCCCGGAATGGACGAACGACTCTGTGCCCCAATGAACGCCCTGTAAAATTGAGGCACAGCACCAACATGGCCTCACCATGGCCAAAGTGGGACTCTCACCTCACGGCCCGCACGGGTCACAGTCATGGGTACAGGGACATCCGGCGTTCTGGGAACCGCAGGGCTGAACAAAGTGTGGGGCCCCAACACCGAGGAGGGGGCGCTGGGTGCTGTCAGATGATCCAGGAGGGTGGCTTTCCACCACCCACCGGTGACGCCAATCCAGCCCAGCGTTGCCAGCCAGCCAAGGACGGGTGCACTGCAACAGCAAAGAAAAAGGAAAGCCAACCAGCAGAGAGGTGGTCCTCTCCCGGCCTAGTGCCAGCTGAACACGAGCAGCCACCCTGCCTGCCAAACTGGTGGCCCCCCCAACTGCGGGTCACCAAGGACACCCTGTATGCCACGCCATCGAAGGTCCAGGCTAAGAGCGGCTTTGGGGGAGGGGAGATACCTGCAGGGCACTGGAGTTCAGACAACGTGTGCCTGACCAGCAGACCAGGCAGCCCTGGACCACAATCCCAGGAATCGGTGCATCAGGCTAGAAAGGGGTTGCAGCTCAGCATGAGTGCTTGTGCGCCCTTTTGCGCTCCTGATGGAAGGAGACACTCCGGACTGGGGGAACATCGCCGGAGAGGGGGCAAGTAATGTCCTGCCACCCCATGCCCGATTAACAACACTGTCTCCCACCAACAGCACGTGGAGAAACGTGGACGTCCAGTGACCGGTGTTCCTCTGCTCTGAACGGCAGGGAACTATGCTGAGGTGGCCCCTGGCGTCTGCCATGTGCGGCTTTGCCGGCCATGTACGGTACCTTCGTTGGACCTGGACCCGGGAAGTGACTCCTGAACAGATGCTGGTGGAAGAAGAACTGGCATCCTGCAGCCCTGCGATTGCTTAAAGAGGACTCTGCAATCCTGTGTGTTTGCCGCTGTGAACCTGCATAGTAGTCACATGCTTAGAGTTGTCTCTGTACAGACAAATAAAGTGAAGCGGTGGCCCCGCAATTGTGAGGTGTGCGTAGGGCCAGCCGCCGTCCTTAGCGTTTTGTCGGTAGTTGCCGTTCCGATGCCCAGGTGAATAAAGGGTCTTGGAAAATGTGGGAGAAATGCCGATATTCCACCGGCAGCTCACCAACCGCGACTGTCACCCGCAGAGCATGTTGATTTGTGATTAACGTGTGGTAGACTTGTAACTATTTTGAGCTAGCTAGGTATGTGCTAGTGTTGTACTTTAGTATTTGGTTATTCTGAAAGGTTTGAAGTGAGAAGTAGTTTGTCGTTCTGTAATAGGCGGGACGCATGTATGTTTTAGCCATGTTTGTTTTTGTTATGAAAAAGGAGGAGTGTGGTGGGTGACCCTCCCATGTGCATGGCCCCTTTAAGGGGATGTGTCCCTCCTAAGTGTATTGCCCCTTTAAGATGGGCCATGACTGTGTCATGGCCCAAGCTAATAAAAGGAGCTCCTGCAGGCACGTGAAGCAGAGCGGCTGCAGACTCCCAAAGAGGAACGACTGAGTCCGTGTCTCATTATCCATGTAGGCCCCAGGCCTACACGTGGAGGCGCAGGCCTGCACGCCCAGACACTGAGGGACTCGCATGCCAGGATGGCAGTCGAGGTCCCCTCGGTCAGAGGTCTGGCAGGCTGTGACCCCACGCCAGGGTGCCAGAGGCCCTGGCACCCGGGGCCATGCCGGATGTCCATGGCAGGCCCCCACCCCCACACCTAGTGGGACTGCACGGCGCTAGCAGAGATAGCGCCCAGGGGCGCCCGCCGGATGACCATGGCCGGCGACCCCCAACAGCCACCTAGCCCAGTTTTTGCATGGAATTCTGGAACTTGTAGTTTTCCTACACTTCTGTCTAGGCCTGTATGCCCAAAGCAGCTTGCCATTGAGTAGGTCATTCGGGTTTGTGTTTTTGTATTTTTATTTTTGCATTGCAGAACTTGAACTGAATGTAAAATGTGAAGAGCAAAACTTCAAGTTTCAGAATGCAAGGAATAAAACCAGGACTGGATTTCCTACTGACGGGCGCCCAATCGTGACTCAGCAGGAAGCACACACCCTTGCAGGGCATTCATTCCCCCCCCCCCCTCATTCCTCTCCCCCAGGCCCAGGGAAGACTGGATTGACACCGACCTCACGGTGACCCCACTTGTTCGGGCGAGTGAAGCAGCTGGCTAATTGTCTGCTTGGCTAATTAGCCGGAGCGCGCGCGCCGCCGCCGCCGCCGCGCAAGGCTCGCGGTGCAGGCCTTTGTGTGGCGAGGCGGGCGCCGGGGGCTCCGGGGGCTCCGGGGGCTCCGGGGCTGCGCAGCTGCAACCCGCGCGCTGACAGGCTAATGACGGGGGCGCTCTTTTGTAGACAGCCGAGCACGCCAGGTCCTGCCCCCGGGACCTCGTGTCATCGGCGGCTAAGGCCCGGCCTTGGGAAGACTCACGGAGAGAGGGGGTGTGAGGGAGACACTGAACTCCTCGCCTCCCGTCACCAATTCAAAGTCTTCTGGGCGAATACATGTTGTGCAAATTAACCTATTTATTTTTCTATGTTTAGTTTTGTTACCATCTATAAAGGAGTATCGTTGATATGTAAGTGTCTTCTGGGACAGTTGGGGTGGCCTCCTCAAAGAAATTGCACACCGGAAGTGCAGAGTGCAGAGATGAGACGGGCCACCACTCCTTCCTGTCAGACCATGCCATCACTGCGCCATCGGTCCATGCCTGTGGTCATTCCCTAAAGCATGCCACCACCATTTCATTTCAAATGTCATGCCATTAGAACATGTCGCTCCGCGCCGTCACTCCATGCCATCGACCATTACGCATTTGCATTCCTGTCATCACTCCATGTCGTCCCAACATGTCGTCACTCCATGTCACATGCTTTATGACCCCACTCCATGCTCTCTCCCCATGCCATCACGGCATTTCAGAGCAACATGTCAACACTCCATGCCTTCAATTCAGTCCAAAAACTGATGTCATCTCTCTGTGCCATCACTCCCATGGACATATGAAAGTGATTTACGTTATAGCCTATGCATTCGGGGCACAAGACATGTCACGTGCCGGTGACACCTAGAACCCTGGGGTTTCGGTGTTGGAAGTTTGAGGGTGGTTTGAGATGGATAGATGGGTGGTCCCAGTCCGGGCCCTTTGTGTGGCATATATTGATCAAAGTACCCGTTTGCGTTGAACCCTGACCATGTGTGGCTGCGGCTACATCACCACACTTTATAAATCCCAAACCTAGATGGAAAGGAACAGAGTGAAGTACGTAGCAGACGCAGTCAGGAATTTACAGGTAGTGTGCTTGGGTGGGTGACGCTCAGTAGGGTTTAGTGGTGCAAACAGCGATCCATCCCTCCATTGCAATAGACCATATCATCAGCCCACGTTGCAACATCCTGTCTATATCATGCGCGGCTGCCGTGTCATCAGGTACCATTGTATAATTGCTGGATGTCGTCACTCTATGGCACCACCCCATCACTCTATTCAAATGGCCCATGCCATCTGTTTCTTCATGTCACCCTCCTCTTCCTGGCTTTACTTCACCTCCCGGTACAAGGAGAGGGTGACCACCAGCCATTTAAGGGGGTACTGTAGAGGCCTGCCTGGTCCAGAGTCTAGGCACAAAGTTACAGAGGTTAGACATGGCTGTGGAGCTTGCTTGGGTGCCCTATGGGTAGCAGTGGCTGGGCAATCAAGGGCCAAGTTCCACAAGAGGGGGGTGTGTGCAGATTGGCACCAGTACCAAGCGTGATACAATGTTAGCAGCTCATTAACGAGGGTGTTCCACTAAGTGCGAGTTATTTAACAAATAACTACGCCTTAATTATAATTTAGAGAACAAAAAAACTGCAATAGCAATAGTAAATAGGCAGGAAGAAAACTAGAAATCTCTGACCCAAACTGTTGGATTCTTTTGCAACCAACGCAGAGCTACCACGGTCATCGGAAGAGCGAGGTCAATACTATTACGTTTTGTGTGTGAAGGGGAACCTTTCTGCACTCTTAAGTTCATGGTTTTCAGCAACTTCTTGAGGGATCGAATGCTTGTGGGTGCATATCTCTTCGTGTATTGAAGAATACCCTAGGACTCAACGATACTTGGAGATGGTCTTATTTATTCCGTAGTGCCTGTGCACTGAAGAATCCTAGCCCACAATTCAACTTTTAGATGGTTTATGAATTCATTATCAGTGGTACAAGCCCTCCCTTGTAACCATAGATTGCTTGGTCATTCATTAGCAGTGGTGCATCGGTGCTCCGTGGCACTCGTAGGTGGTGTATTCATTAGTGATCACGTATTGAAGATTAGCCTAGCCCTCCATGGTAGTTGCAGATTGCGTCTTCATTCATTAGTGGTGGTGCATTGGAGAATAGCCTAGCACGCCATGCTATTTTTAGATGGCATTCATTCAATGGCAGTGGTGCATTGAAGAATAGCCTAACATTCCAATGTACTTGTAGATGGAGTTCACTAGCAGTAGTGCATTGAAGAATAGTCTAGCTCCCCATGGTATTTTTAGAAGGTTTATTCATGCGGGAGTATTAAAGAACAACCTGTAGATGTAGTTCCTTAGCAGTGGTGCATGGAGGAATAGCATAGATGTTATGTTATTTGGCATTTATATAGCGCTCTATATATCATTGGTATGACCTCAAAGCGCTGGTAGGTTGAACTCCCCTGGGGACCATAGTCCAGATCAGTTGAGAGAATAAGGTGTCATAGGGTGCTTGGGTGCACCAGTTATGTGTGCAGCAGATGCAATGTCTGATGGTAGCTGCCTCCTAGCATTAGGTGTGGTGATATTGTTATCAGTTGGATGTGTGCAGTCAGGTGGGTGGACACCAAGATTGAGTTCTGGCTGCGTTAGGCCTGTGTAGGACGCTTATGTGTGCAGCTAGGCCGGTTTGTCATGGGATGTAGCTGCCTTTTAATTAGAATGATGTACTTCTAGATACTGCTATAGATGGTATCCATTCAATTATGGTGGTGCATTGAAAAATAGGCCAGAATGCTATGTTATTTGTAGATGGTATTAATTCAGATTTTCAACACATTCGTTCCATAAAACCCTAATTCTATTAAAGACACACAGGTGAAGGATTATGCTTCTCTTTCAATTTTACTACTCGAGCAGCAACGAAAAACCAATGATATGAACAGTAACAAAGATCAAACTCCCAGTTAAGATAGAGTCTTTGGTAGTCTCAATATTATTGGTCTCTGAACTGACCATGTGACCACCATAGCCAATCCACACAGTCCATGTCCATCAACACACTGAACACCCTTCATCACTTCCTCTTTCTTTGCTTGATCGATATTGCATCCACTGTTAACCACAATCCAGTTGCATGATCAGTTCCACTCCTCAACTCCCAGGCGGCTCGGCGTCCACCACTGTACCTAGTAAGACAAAATATATTCGGTGAATGTAAGTCAAAAGAGGGTGGGACAATCGTAATACCACCAACAATTCAACTTGATTCATTTATAACAGATATATAACATATTCAACTTTTCATCATTGATCATATGATTCAAGAGTGGAATAATCCTTCGCCTCCGTGTCTTTAATAGAATTATGACTTTCTGGAACAAATGTGTTGAAAATCTGAATTCTATGTCAAGACTGGAGGCTTGGATTATGCTTGTTCAAAGCTTACCTCACCACTAACGATGCCATACTTTCCATTGGCTTAAAATGGAAGGTCTTAAAGGTCGATTCGTTCGACCAATCTGCAGATCTCATGATGTCTTCCAGTCGGGCTCCTATGTTGAAGGCCTTGGAAGCCATCGCTCCTCTCACGGAGTGAGCGCCGTAACTCACTATGTCAATGCCTGCCTGAGCCATCACGCATCTCAACCATCTGGCTACTGTTGCCGGTGTTACGGCCTTGTAAGGCTTACATAACGCTATGAACAGTTGAGATACCCCTGGGGGTCTCACTTCCCTCATAATACCCTTGTATGCTGTAAAGCATCGAATCAGGCTTAGTTATGGCTGTCCTGGCAAAGAATGGTATGATATAGATTTCAATCCTTTCCTAGTCCCTCTCACTATGAAGAAGGTCATCCCATTCAGTGATATACTTTTCCTGTTGACCTCCAACGCTCTAATGTCCAAGGAGCTCTTACATGACAATAGACACAGAAGCATGATAGTTGATTTGCTGACCCCATGCTTGGAGGAAAGTGTCTTTTGCTTCCGCTCCTGGGTCTGGAATCCAGCTGAAGAACCAAGGTAGTTGGCTGTTCAGTCTTGATGCAAAGAGATCAATTTGACATGGGCCCTACTGTACCATCAAGTCTCGGAATACCTCTTCGTCCAGCTTCCTATCGCTGGCGTCTCTGAGATATCATGAGTTCCAGTCGGCCACTTCATTTTTATGGCCTGGTAAGTACTCTGCTGTCACCAAAACATGCCTCTGAAGGCAAAGTTCCCATAATTCCTGTGCCATTTCTGCCAACAACCTGGACCTCACCCCTCCCAGCCTGTTTATATATCTGACTGCTGAGACATTGTCCATCTTGAGAAGAACACAACATTGTGCTCTCTCCTGAGTCCAGCATCTCACTGCGAAGGACCCTGCTAGCAATTCCAGAAAGTGGATGTTTAGAGCTGTCTCTTGTTCTGACCACCTGCGCCCGGTCGACTGCGCCCAGTCGACAGGTTCCCGCATCGGGCTCCCTATCCCCATCTGCTGGTGTCGGATTCAATGATCAGGTCCAGGAACGAGCCAAATATATCTCTCGTTCCAGGCATCCATGTGATGCAGCCACCATTCCAACTCCTCCCTTACTTCCTGGGAGATTGTAACGCTTGATCCGTAAGATGTGCCCCTTCTGAGGTGTCGGGTCTTTAATCTTTGTAGCGCTCAGTAACGTAGACGCCCGGGAATATAGCTTGGATCGATGATGCTAATCATCCTACCAGCCTTAAAATGTCTCTCGGCTACATCTCTCTCCTTGATAAAGTATTCCTTTTCTCTTTCTTTATGTCGTTTACTTTGGTAATCAGTAAGCTGAGATCCCTGTATCGAGTCTATGGTTTGTTCTGGCTGCACTTTGGATTTCTCCCAATTTATCAGGAAGCCTAGATTCTGCAGTAGATCTACTGTTATCTGCACTTGTATTTGGAGCATCTCCCTGTCCTGGCACATTATGCATATATCGTCCAGGTAGATTATAAGTCGGATCCACTGACCCCAAAGATGGGTCATCATTGGTTTCATTACCTTGGTGATACACCATGGTGCGGATGCCAGCCTGAAAGGTTGGCGCCCAAACTCCCATGTTGACTTCCCCCAGATAAATCTTAGAGATTTCCTGTGTTTTGTCGCTATGGGCACTGTCACACATGCATCTTTTAAGTCCATCCTGGCAAGCCAGTCGCCTTGAATTAAAGTATCCCTTGGCAGGTGGATCCCTTCCATTTTGAAATGTCTGTATATCACAAATTCATTCAAACCTCTCTTAGAGCTTTTTTGCTTTCCAGTCCCCTTAGCTCTTCCTCTATCAACTGTAGGTCTCCCATGCTTAGACATAAGCCCCTTGGGGGATGATTCACCTGGTGTTGTATTGTGTGGAAGCCCTGAACCATCTCTAGAACCCAGGGATCTCTGGATATAACGTGCCAGATTTCTATATGCTCTGCTAGTCTCCCCCCCTTCTGCCGGGGTAATTATGCGCAGATCGCTAGCCCTCACCCCTTGTAATTCTGTAGACAATCTCAATGTCGCAAGCCTCTGCCCCTTCCTCTGCCACTGGTGGAGAAGAAAGAGGTCTGTTTCCATTCCTCTTGATCTCTCCAGTGTGTTCTATCGCTTTAGGGCCTGTTTTATGGGAAGCGGCGGGAAGAGTGACCCCTTCCTCTGCCGACCTACCCAAAACTGTGTCTCCCAAACACTGTGTTGAGTGACGCTTGAGCCTTATCCAGCGCAGCATAGGAATTTGCTAATTTTGTTAGTTCTTTGATGAATGAATCCCAAAGAGGTTCCTCTTCATTGCGGTCGCGGTCTCTGAAGAGGCTAACTCACTCAATTTAGGGTCTATTTTCACTAGTAGTGATCTCCTCCTTTCTGTGGTACTAGCACAATTTGCCTTACCCAACATACAAAGGGCCCTCTGGACCCACCTGATAAGCACCATCGGGTCCACTGGTTCTTTCTTTCCTCTGGCCTCTTCGCCTATCTGCAGTATTTTAGTGAACGGTCCTACTATACCCAACATCTTGTCCTGGCAGGAGCTCCAGGACCTATCCAGACCTTTCCTCACATCGTTCACATATTTCCCGATAAATGGGACCATTTTCTCATCTGTCTCCGGAGTCTCGGTGGCTCCTTCAGGGAGGTGTGGTCTTGGGCATTCCTCCCTCAATTTGCTTCTGACTTCTTTCGCCAGTGGTGCCCTCGGGTGTTTTTTAAGATAACCTGCTATCTTTCTTGGCAGTTCCCATTCGGAGGACCGGGGGTGTATCAATGCCTCAGAGTCGAAGTCATCACCTGCCCCGTCCTCCTCGTTATCAACTTTCTTTTTCTTTGGCGCTTTACTGCCTTCATCCGAGGATGATATTGAGAAAACCTCCTCAGAGTAATCATCCTCCCATCCGCCCTCCTCGTCTGAGGTATCGGATGATGCATCTTGCCACCTGCTAGGCTTTGCTCTGGCTCTCTCCTTTGTTCTTTTACTACTCTTCTTTTTTGGTGGAGTGCCCGGGAGAGTATGGACCTCATCTACCCTACGGGTTGTTTTTCTGCCCCCTTTCCCTCTCCCCTGTGCTTTAATCCCTTTGAGCTCTTCTAGCCCCTACGAGAACTTGAGCCAATCCCCCATCAGAGCAATCTGCTTAGGTCCCTGCCCCAACGAGGCTCCCAGATCTTTCTGCAGGACCTGAGTCATTTCCGTGTGGCTCCTTTTTTGGCTAATACTAGCCTTACCCACATCACTAGAGGAACTCATAGTTAGCACAGACACCGGGGATTATATATATTGCCAGGAGGTTTAATGGGTTAATCCCATGAAATGTGCAATATATGACTTGTTCCAAGTCAGCCAGGTGTATATATATATATATAAAATCACAGGTTTTACCTGGGACTGTGACCGTCAAAGTAAGAGCTGCAGTGACTCTTTCTGGCCTGCAGGGGCGCTGTTCTCAGCACTCGCTATCTGCGATCGTGCTGTTGAGAGTCTCAGTGATCTTTGTAGTGTGAGTGTTCGCCCACTAAAAATAATCGCTATTAAACAGGGATGTATTTACACCTATGTCTCTCTTGCAGTGTCGATACGGTCAATGAAGCGAAGGAAGTGCTGGAACTACGCGATCCCGTCGCGCTCCTTCTTCTGTGACTGTGCTGCCCTCTGTGGCTTCAGTGAGTCGTTGCTGTTGACGGACAACCAACTTCTGTCCACACTTCTGCGGATATGCTCCGCCAGTACCCACACTGCACTAACCTTTCCACAACAACAATCACAGTTTTAGCTCATAAAGATCATAAGGAAGGAAAAGTGTACTTAACTCGCTGCCGAGCAGCAAAAAAAGAGGAAGTGATGGAGGATGTTCAGTTTGTTGATGGACATGGACTGTGTGGATTGGCTGTGGTGGTCACATGGTCAGTTCAGAGACCAATAATATTGGGACTACCAAAGACTGTATCCTAACTGGGAGTTGTAGTTTGATCTTTGTTACTGTTCATATTATTGGTTTTTCATTGCTGCGCGAGTAGTAAAATTGAAAGAGAAGCATAATTCGAGCCTCCGGTCTTGACATAGAATTCAATGGCAATGGTGCATTGAAGAATAGTTCAGCACCCCTTGGTTGTTGTTGATGCAGTATTAATGAATTCATGGAAGTGCATTGAAAAACAGCCGGGTGCTACTTGTAGATGTTGTATTAATTTATCAGCATTTCTGCAGAAGATTTTTATCCATGCAGGAATAGGGCATTAAAACCACATTGAAGAAGAGTCTGTGACAGACTTAACACATTCTGCACTCATTTAGAACTCTGGCTTCAAGTACAAAATCCTTAGAATTAAGAGTTATTAATGTATTCATAGTTACTTCATCAGTTGGTGAAATAAACAAATTGAAGAACATTTACATTATTCACATCTGAAGAAGTTTACTCATAACATGGTTTTACACAAAGCAAATGATTCCGCCATACCCATACTTCATTTGCATCGCTGCAGTATGCATGTAAAATAGCACCACATCTAACTCTATTCTATGTGTATAATTCTCAAAGCAGGTCTGCATTGCGGACTGGGCACATGTGCAGTCTTCCTTACCCAAAGACCTGACATTCCATTTCAGACCAACCGCCTCTAAAATGTAGCTAGGCTCGACCCCATGCAATGGCAGATGCAGCCATTGTATCGTCACATTCGAATCCTCAGCCATTGTGAATGAGTATACATGATTTGTGGTTTCAAACATGTTGGTGTTAGGGAGAGTGTTAAAAAGTGTGCATTAAGGCTTTAGTGATACAAGCCTATAATTGTTATCACAGATATATTTGTCAAATATAAAGCTCTGTGATCACTCTAATGTTCCCAAAATGCATTTTGAGTTTGTTTTTTTAAAGTAGCCAGGAACACGCATTGGTGCTAATTGCTCCTTCCCTCTCCTCATAGGGATATTTTGAAAGTGCACAATAGGGAATCATTTAGAAAGCTCTTTATAACGAGTACTGCTCACTAAAACAAGCAAAACCTTATTATGGCTACAATATTTACTGAAAGGGGTAATGTGAAATAAACGTACAATTATAGAAAGAACCAGTTTACAATGTTAGTACAATACAATATTTTGACTTTTATCTAACAGATTCTTTTGTCGACACATACACAATTGTGTCACTCAAAATGTCCTCACTCTTTTGGAAGGACCATGCTCAGATTAGAAACAATTATCTGTTTAATCTGTGGGTATCGGGGCAATGTTTCACTTTGCCTGCTGGCCTCTGATTGGTTTGTACTGCTGCTGAACGTATGCATTTGCTACGATATACCCAAATACTAACAATTAGCAAAAATATAAAATAACAAATGCAACTGTAGACCCTGACTCTGGTTCGCTGGACCCTTATAAGGTCTGTCAGAACCCCAGCACTAATCCCTGGACCCTTATAAGGTTTGTCAGAACCCCAGCACTAATCCCTGGACCCTTATAATGTCTGTCAGAACCCCAGCACTGCTCCCTGGGCCATTATAAGGACTGTCAGAACCCCAGCACTGCACGCATTTCCTATCCATGCCCTCTTAACCTTCTTCCATATGGACAATGTGCCTCCATGTGATGGTGACATTTCTGCAGGAGACACGGAATGACAATGTATGTCTCCAAATACCAGCCTGGTCCCCGCCTCGCGGGATGTCTCTGTCGCTGCTGCTCTTAGTCTTCTCCAAACCATAGAACACATCACCCCAGGGACATCATTTGGGGGTGTCCAGGGGTCGCACCTGCAATCCCTGAGGTCTAACTTGCATAAATAAAATGTTTTTAAAAAAAAGATTTTTTTTTTAAATGCATGCGCCTGGTTTGTGGCCAGCGCCATGTGGCTCTTTGTTTCTGGAGTGGCTGGCTTTCTTGTTCAGGTCTCTTAAAAAACCAGGAGCTGTGACCCTAAATAAGAAAGAATAGGAATAAAAAATAGTCTTTCTGGAGTTCTATACAATAATTGCTAGACTCATTGATGGTGTATTTCAGGCACACTTCAGGGGGTGAGTCACTGATTCAGGCTGTTCTTAAACACCTCAAATTCACAATGCAGACAAACACTATAGGTATTTTGCTTTTCGCAAGTAATGGCATGTTTTTTTCTGCTGTTGTCTCTTTTACATGCATCACAAGACATTCCATCGCGGTGTCCTCAGTCACATGACAAAATCCTTGTGCCTAAAAGCTTGTGTACAGTGTAGAATTGTTTGACCATAGCACATAAAGCGGCCCTTGATTTCATTGTGCCACAATTAATGCTTTGTTGTAATGTGTCTATCTTTCCTATCTCCATGGCATGCTGGTGAGGATGTTTCCATGTATGAAGTAATGAGTCCCCAGAGTACGTGATGCCTTGTGAGTACGCTGCTTTCCCTGCACTACTCTAAATGCTTTAATATACACTTATAAACCCTCCAAATTATATGTATTTGCCGAACCTCTGAAGCCTGGAAAGTACATCCACACAGACTTGACATGTGGCCAACTTTGCACTAGTCCTACAGATGAACTGTCCCGCTGTTAAATCTCAGTTACCAGATTATTGGTATCCACTACAGAGTGTAATTTGCTTTGTGACTTTGAGAACATTCTGAAATGAAATTGCTCATTTTATTACAGCCGGTAATATAGCTATAGCTGGTAAGATAGCTCAGTGGGTTGAGCGCTAGCTGCTGTGATGTGTGTGAGATCTGCAGGTTGCAGGTTCGAATCTTGGCAAAGTCAACTAGGCCTTTCATCCTTCTGAGGACTATAAATGAGTACCAACACAGGTCGGGTGATATTGTATGTATATTTGTTCTATATAAAGCACCTAAGCATAAGTGTTATATGATAAATCATCATCATTTGGACTTGGATGTCTGCTTGCATTCACAGTACTTTGCTAATACGGGCCTATACACACTGATATTAATGATACATACTGTGATTCATTCTTATATGAAATTCATATCACATTAAAGTGGTATTGTGACCATATTTATCATAGTGTACTTAGGAACAATGATATGTGATGTCACTTCCTGTTTTGTCAAGGGGCAAAAGGTTGTGTTCCATCGCTTCCTGTGATTTTGCTTAGGGGTGGGGGCAAAGGACATCACTTCCTATGATGTCATTGGTCAAGGGTCATGTGATGTCACCTCCGCTACCCTTGGCAGTTTTGGTGAAATGACGTACCTACAGCACCCACTCTGTCAAGATAGGGGTTGAGTCTGCTAACGCTGCTGTCAGTAAAAGCTGTGGTGTTACTAGCAAACGTGCAGCAAGCAGCATGTTGGGGCAGAAGGGGCGAGATGGAGAGCACATGTTGCCGGCGCTGGTTCCCTCAGTGGTTCTCTTCCTGAACCTCACCATGAATGGCAGAGATGGAGAGCACATGTTGCCGGCGGTGGTTCCCTCAGTGGTTCTCTTCCTGAACCTCACCATGAATGGCAGAGATGGAGAGCACATGTTGCCGGCGGTGGTTCCCTCAGTGGTTCTCTTCCTGAACCTCACCATGAATGGCAGAGATGGAGAGCACATGTTGCCGGTGGTGGTTCCCTCAGTGGTTCTCTTCGTGCACCTCACCATGAATGGCAGTGTAAAGTAATTATATACTTGCACAATTTATATTCACTTGAATGTAATAACACTTTAATGGCATGACCTGCTCAATTTCTCCCAAGGTTATGACAAAGTAGAGAACACCCTACGTCCGACATTACCCTAGAGAGTAGTCCTACTTTTGTGCTGGCAGCCACTGTGCAGTCTTACTTTTATGTTGGGGAGCTGGTCCAGTTTTGAAGATCTGGTCACCCGACATATACAGCTCTGCTTCCCTCTCTCAGCCCCTACTTCCCAAAAGTCAGGAATGGCCCTTACCTAGCATCCCACACCGCAAATGATTACAGAAAACTCACTCGCTCAGCTCCCACTTCAGGGAGATGGGGAGGGTGAGCTCAGCGAGACTCATGCATTAAAGCACAGACATGGAAAGGAGGAGATGAGGAGAGAGGGCGAAAGAGAATTAGAAAGATGAGATGAGAGAGAGCATGGTAGATCGCCATATGATATGCTGGTTACAACTAATACATATTTCAGTTATCACACCTGCTTACGGGTGTGGACCGGAGCAGTAACAGCCTCCAGCCCGAGCCCCTGGTGGCTAGGCTAAGGGATATTACCACCCATGACTGACCCCGAATGTGCGAATTCTCTCTATTAGGGCCCCTGGCCATCGTCCGGAGTACTAATACTTTTTTTGTTTCCATTTGGTTTCTTTCTGTGGGAAAGTGGTTTACCGCTTCTTTGACGCATCACATTCCCAAGGAAAATCACCAACCGGGACTTAGCTGGATCTCTTTTCTATTTACGGGACCTGGAGGCAGGCCAGGCATCCCAGGTACAGAAGAGGGATAGTAAGTGGTGTGGGGGGGGGGACTCGAGGCAGGGTGGTGCGGGGCACTGGACGTTGGGATAGCGCAAGGGGGCTGAACGCAGCCTGTGGCACCGGCTTAAGCAGATGAGAATGATGTTTCTCCTGGTTCGCCTTCTCTCTGGCTGAGGGTCCTGGGCTCCCCTCCAGGCCTATCATTTCCCTAAATTGGGGCCTCCTCCTTTTGTCCTTTGCCTTCTCCATGGCCTGAACTTAGTCTCTCTAGACACCTCTTTCTGTTCCTTCCCCCTGTCCTTCCTTTATCTCACTCCTTGCTTTTGCTTCCTTCCATTCTTCAGTCCTGTTCCTTCCCCCTCTCCTCCCTTTATCTCACTCCTTGCTTTTGCCTTCTTCCATTCTTCAGTCCTGTTTTTTCTGCCTCTCCTCCTTGGTTTCTTTGGCAGCTCTCTTCCTTGCACTCTATTCCTCTAATCCTCTGGTGGCTCTGGTGTCCTTCAACCCTTCTGATGGTGCTCACACTTTCCGGATGAGCTCCACTTCGGTTCCGCTCCTCCTGGCCTCTTCCACTACCTCCCTGCAGCCTCCTTTGCCATTGATTGCCATCCTTTCTTCCCTCCTTTTGTGTACCAGAATTCTGGCTGAATGCCTGCTTGTGGTGCCGGCCATGATAACCACCAGAACGTTCTGCAGTTCAGCGGCCCACCTCTTGGCCAACCTGATAGGATCCTCTGCAGATCCAAGGATAGGAACCCTTCAGATAAGGCCAACCATTCTTGGAACAGAGCAGACACCACACCTCAGCGACCCATCCCCTTCTTACCTGGCCTCACCCCAGGATCATGCATCTTCCCTGTGACTACCAGGCAAATCCTGGTCATGGCCCGCTGACCCATTTACATGCATTACTGCAAGCTGCTGGCCAACTGCGGCCACAGCATACCGCCAAGCGACCAACGGACTCCTCACAGCACTGCAACAGCCAGATCAATGGACAGGACTTTGTGGGAGGTAAATCCAACCACAGAGTTCTTTTCCAACCCTTCTACCGGGTGACGGATGCAAGCCACTGCCTCCCAATGTCTTGTGACATTGTCACAATTCCCAATTTGACAAACTCCGTGTATTCCTGTATATCCAACTTCATGATACTGCCAGTTCCTCAACCCAAGCATGCAACCACTTTGACAATCCCAGTTTGTGGCCAGCCTGACAATGCCAGTTAACACACAGTTTAGCAAACCAAGTGTACTTATATGTCTGGCAATCCAAGTGTTTTACCAGTTTACACAATTCCAGTGCATTCTCAGATTTTGAGTTTGTAGGTTCCAGAATAATCACATGCTTTAAAGGCCGGTAGGTTGAAGTCTGACCCTTGCACTATGGAGCCAATTTGGCAGCCCCAGTACTTTCCCAGTTTGCAGTAGGCCGGTAAATGACTCTATTGAGAATCCAGGTAAATTCCCCATGCCTGTTATAAAATTCTGGCATAATCTCAGATTTCACAGTAACAATGTACGCCAAGTTTAACAATCCGAGTATTTTGGCATTTCACTGAGTATTCCAGTATATAACACCTCAGTATACACAACATCTTCAGAATACACCCTATTGCATTTTAGCCAAACTGTGTTATTTTGAACTTAGGTGCTACCCTATTGCATTTTAGCCAAAATGTGTTACTCTGAACTTAGGTGCTACCCTATTGCATTTTTGCATTTTAGCAAAATTATGTTAGCCTGGACTTAGGTGCCCTCCCATTGTATCCTAGCCTAACTGTGCTACCTCAAACGTAAGTGCTGCTCCTCGGCCAACACTAGCGTCCTTATGCAGCCTGAGCCTTCTCTGACTAGGGAGAGCCCAACTAGGCACCAGCGCAGGCCTGTGCACCTGTTCTAGCGTTAAGCTACCCACCCATATATCTAATACAATTACTTAACATGTGTCTCTTGAGCACCAGCTTGATCGCTGGCCTCTTGCTCCTCATAAATACCTTAGTACTGTTCAGCATGTCACCTGAATCACCTATCACTACGGACGCAAATATACCTAACATTAGGTCTCCCAGTACCTCGCCTCCACATACAGATAACTTACATCTAGTGCTACCTACTAGTAGCCTCCCCCGCTCTACCAGTGACAGGAATCTAGGACTTAGAGCTAGATTAGCTAAAATGTATGAGCCCCTCGCCCGCTCTATGCCCACTTTACAGAGATTAAGAACCATGACCGCCCGGCCTAGCCCAACTAAACCTAACTTATCCCAGATTTCTAACCCGATACCTCCACACAGGTCCTCTAATCAGGGTAATCCTGAATTAACACAAGACCACCATCAAACCACAAATACTAAAATCAGCGAGAGCCCTCAAATCAAAGGAGCCCTAATCCACGCCAGATCGCTAGAAGCTCATGCAACAGAAATTGCAGACTGGATCCTCAAAGAAGACCTCGACCTCCTTGCTATTACGGAGACTTGGCTTTATCCGGCAGCAGGCCCAATGCTCATGCTTGCAGTTCCAATCTGAGACAAGACCGACCCAACACTAGAGGAGGGGGTGTTGTAATTATACACAATTATACACAAATGTAGCCTTACCATGAGAAATGTAACCACTATCAAATTCCCCTCTTGCGAACGACTCTCTGTTAAAGTCCCTCTTACCAATGCCCAAACTCTCAATATCCACTTAATTTATCGCCCTCCAGACCCAATAGGCACTTTTGATGAGGACATTTACACCATACTATCTAGCAACCTTAAAAATTCCACCCAAGTACTCACCCTTGGTGACTACAAAATGGGCTCCATTGACCCGGAAGACCTTACTGCCAGTACTACACTTAATACCCTCTCCAATTAAGGATTTTCCCAAAGATGTATGGAACCTACACATGTTAAGGGCAGAACACTCGATTGGGTGGCTGACTATAACTGTCTAGCTAACATTACCGACATCTCACCATTAGCCTGGACTGACCACCATTTGGTATCGTTCACGCTCTCGACCATCCAACCCTCACCCCTGCCGATCAGCAGGGCCCCACCTACACTCACGAGAAACAAGAAGAGTATCACTGTGGAGAGACTCATCCCGAACTTACTCCCTACACTCAACACACTCCCGACAACTTGAGGCCCGAGACTTTGGTTGAAGAATACAACAAAATCATGTCCACATCACTGGATTTAATTGCCCCCCTAAAACTCAGACCAAGTAGGCCCAAAACCCATCTGAACAAATGGTACACACCATTCCTTAAAAGTTTAAGACAGTAAAAAAGAAACTGCGAAGCCATTTGGAAAAAAACTCCCTTCAGCAGCCAATAACCTTAATCTCACTAAACTAGCGGCCCTCTACAAAAAAGAAATCTACCTTGCTAAGCGTTCCTCCTTCGACTCCTGCATATCCCAAGCAAATTCAAACATGAAGGAATTATTTTCCATCCTTAAAGAAGTAGAAACCCCCATAGCACCACCAGATACATGCACCAAAGATAAAAATTGGTGCTTAGAAATCCAAAATGCCCAAGCAAACAAGATCACCACCCTTCAAAACAAAATCTTCCTCAAAAAAGCTTCCCTGAATGACCCTCTCCCTTCCAAACTGCCCGAGAAGCTCACGTTAAGGGAAACCACCCGCTTCAATTTCTCTAAAGTCACCACTCTTGAAGTAGAAAAAAATATCTTGTCACTAAAACCCTGCAATTGTCAGGGAGACCTGTGCCCGGCACAGCTCATTAAAGATGCTGCCCGCGACCTATCCCCTTTTATCACGAAACTAATCAACGCCTCCTTTTCCTCTGGTTCCATCCCCACCAAATTAAAACAATCCTGGGTACTTCCACTACTAAAAAAAACCACACTCGACCCAGCCACACCTACCAACCACAGACCCATAACGACCATACCATTCCTTCTAAAAATATTGGATAAGGTTGTATATATACAAATACAGAAGTATTTGGAAGAACATCACTTACTAGGCTTACAATCAGGCTTCTGTCCGCAACATGGGACCGAGACTGCTCTCATTGACCTTAAAGCACAGATCGACAAGTTCAGAGACAAGAGTCAAGCCGCCCTACTCCTACTACTAGACCTCTCTGCAGCATTTGACCTGGTCGATCACTCTGTCTTATGCACGCACCTACACACATCAGCTCATTTTACGGCTGAGGCCATTACATGGATTAGATCATTCCTCAACGACAGAACCATGAGGGTCTTTTCACCGACAGCTGCAGCGGACCCCATACCCATCACGTATGGTGTGCCACAGGGCTCTTGTGCCTCTCCCACATTGTACAATATATTTACCAAGCCCCTTTTCGATGATCTGGATCATCTCGGTATCACATACACGAACTATGCAGATGATTCCCAGATCCTCCTTCCGCTTTCAGGAGATTATGGGAAGGATTTGGCCTTGGTGAATAGAGTGTACATCATCATCCAGGCATGGATGGCCACACATGGACTATGCCTGAATGATGATAAAACTGAACTCATTATCCTAGGTACTACCACCAGTTTAAAAAAACTTGACCCTGCCTATTGCTCCTTCATGATCGACGGCAACAGTATCAATGTGGGACATGAGGTTAAAACACTAGGCTTCTACTTGGACGCTACCTTTTCCTTCAACAAACAGGTGCACTCCTTGGCATCTTCCATGGCGTACACGTGCAAACTGATCCGCACAGCTAAACCCTTTCTGTCCGATACCAGCTGCTTGACCCTCACTAGAGCCCTCATACTGTCCCGCCTGGACTACTGTAACGCTCTCTATCTGGGGTCCTCTAAAGCCATCACTAGTAAACTTCAAACTCTCCAGAATAACGCCCTTAGAGCGGCACTGAGTATCTCCAACAGAATAACTGGCTCTCTATCAAAGACAAAATTCTCCTAAAAACTGCCTCACTCACTCACAAATCCCTCAACAACGCGGCCCCTATTTATTTGATCGACAGATTTCACAGACAGACTTCCCTGAGACCCACAAGAATAGCCTATAAAGACTGCCTCTCTGTCCCCAACTTCAAACTTCCCAGTGAAAGCAGCTAAACTGTGGAACTCACTACCGCTAACACTTAGAATGGACCTGCCCTATCAGAACTTCCGATCCAAGGTCGTTTTATGGCTGAAAAAGTAGGCCCCAAACACTTCCAGCTGCATAGTCCTTTTTACTATTACCATCTATACTTATCGTATTGCATATTGCCTGTACGTACTGCTGCCTACCTGTATATATGTTCATAATCGTGATATTACTTCCACTGTGTGTATCTATATATTTTTGTTGTTGTAACTAAGCTTTGCAATCTCATGTAAATGTTGCGCACTGTTACCTGAGGGTATGATCGCGCATTACAAATAATAAAACAAACAAACATACACGCATATTTCCAGGGTGTGCAGGTCCAGCACACTCCTAGGTTATTAGTGAACAATGTATTCAATTTGGGGTATATTGTTATTCTGAAGTCTGAGAGTATACTAGAATTATGTAACATGTGTGAGGCACACACCTAGATTCTTGGTTACTTAATTTGCACAATCATAATACATACAGTGTGTCTGTTGTCACAAGGAGGAACAGAACACTTGCAAACGAGGTATAATCAGTTCTATTTTGAAGAAAGGTAATACGGATGAGGGTAGCATGGAAAAGTGAACTAGCATGAACATAACGGCCTAACTGGAAGGGTTGCTCAGCACAAAAAGCATCTCAAGCAAAAGGGCTCGGTATCTAGGAACCGGGCAGTCAACCTCCAATTTCAAAGGATGTCACTTCCCTCTCTTCCTGTCACGTGGTTTGTGGAGCGACGTTTAATCCCAACGGGCTGCTTTAAAACCTTGCATTTCCCACACATGAGTTATATGGTTAGGGCAGGGTGAGATCTGGCGAATAGCTAAACGACACAATTGGAAAGTTTCTAGACGAATGAATGTCAGGATGTGATGCTTAACTTAAATCAAGTGCAAAGATCCTATTGCGCTGAACTCAATGTTTATTCCCTATGCCAAATCCGCACCCAGGAGGCCATCCGTCATATCGTTCAGAGCCTCGGTGTCTTCTTTGTCTTTGCCTCGTTAGATAACGCCATCGTTGTTCACATGTCTAGGGTGCTGTAGCCATGGAACTCCTATTGGGGCAAGCCATTGCATCATTACCACTCTTGCCCTAGTTGCCTCTTGCTGATTTACGGAAACAAGACCTGTAGCTTCTGCTCTTGGCCCAGGGGTTCTCTTGCGTTACCCAGGCAAGACCTGTACCTTTCACCCATGCCCTAAGGGTTCGTGGTTAGGATTGGCTTCCTCTTTACCTAGGTGTTTGTCAAGCTGCAAAATTGATGTCACCCACCTCCCAGTCAAGGGTTTCACCAAGGATGCAAGCTAGAGCTGGTGGCTTGGCAGCTACCCCCAGAATTTTGGCAAGCTACTCTTTAGCGTTTCCTCCCAAAGCATGGCTCCAGCATAAGGGCCAAGGCTTCCAACTGCAGACCTTCCCTCCAATTCTCCCCTGTTCTACAGTGTGGCTCCCTTGGCTTGTCCACCTCCTGTCCCGTGCCAGTCTTACTTTGCCACCTATTTGGCTTGGCTACTTTAGTTGTTACTCACTGTTACCACTGACATTCTGGAATGCCATTCCAACACCTTCAAAGTCAGGAGCCTTCTGCCTCTTTTCATAGTTTGGCTCAAGTATCACCCCAATGAGTGCTCTTATTTGTGAGTCATTTTCAATATTAAGGAAGGTATTTGTAATAGGTGCATCCAAAATGGTTCAACCTCCTCCCCGAGTGGCATGGCCTGTGCTTTTTGAGATCAGTCCTTGCTCTGGCCCCGGCAGTCTCAGATCTCAAAAAGCCTGCCTGCCATCTTGGGATCAGGCAGCTATGTTTTAGTGTCCGAGCGCTCCATTACCAGCACTGGAAGTGCAGTGCGTACGATTGCGCTCTCATGAACAGCTTGGTTGCTCCCTTGATTTCTGTGTAGTTCTCATCAAATTCAACTCCACCACCTATATCGGAGCTTTGCTGGTGTCCCGATCCATGGTCAAGGCCTGCCACTGCCAGCAGTTTCTACCCGTGGCTGATGATCTCAAAGTTTCTTTCCCATGTATCATTTCTGACACTTGGACATAGCACTGCACCTTCTCCCTAATTACTCATTTGACATATGCCGCCTGGATGCTATCAAGAACTTTTCCTGACATGGGCAGCCTCTGAACCTTTGGGGAACCCGAGGGAGCCGCATGGGACCCTAAGGGTCCTCCATATACCATCTCCAGGGGTCGCACCACACAGCCTGTGGCTTCCCCTGAACTGCACAGTTCTCCAGCGTCCCCTCAAAGGCAGATTCAAAACAGACTTTGCCACTCTATCCCAATGCATTAGGAGTTTGTCCAACCCCCGAATATTACCTGTTTGACACTTCCACTTTAATCTGTTAGAACAACTCCAGAATATTGAATCTTTCCGTATACCCGTGTATTCCAAGTCAAGCTTTATTTTAAGTAGGCACAATACACCTATATTTCACGTTTGACAATCTCTGTATGCCCCATTGTGTACATTGTGTGCATTATCCAAATATATACAATTCTACTATACTCGGTTTTCACAAAGCAAGGATACGCCCGTTTGCCAACCCGAATATACTGCCTCCTTGACAAGCCCAGTACACTCCCAGTCTGACAATCCTCTTTATTCTTACAGTTTGTATAATCCTCACAAATTACCAATTTGGCAACTGCAGTTACTTCAGTTTGACATCCATAGTATAAACAATGTTTGACACCACATTTAGGGACCAATTTGCCCAATCCTCTTTTTTTCCATTTGCCAAAACAGTCTTCTCCCAGTTTGCACAATCCATCCCAGTACAATGCCGGGTTTCACAATCCCAGTTTGAACAATGCCTTTACATTCCCAGTTTCATAGGCCAGTTTACACAAACCCATCTTGGTGAAAGTATACTCCCACTTTTCCAACTCCCAGTTCACTGCATGCTCAGCCCGCATAATTCCAGTGTACTCCCAGTATGAAAATATTACTATGTTCCCAGATTGCAGTCACCAGCATAAACATTATGAAAAATCCAAATATACGACCTATTTGTCACTCCCAGTTATCACAATTCCAATACATTCCCTATTCCACCAATCCAGTATATTCCAAGGTTGACCAACCACAGAATATTCCCAGTTTTAAAATGAAATTCTATTCCATGTTTACAGAATTCCAATTAGCACAATCCATGAATATTCACAGGTTAAACAACCCCTGAATATTCCTAGTATGGGCGCCCCAGTGGATTACCAGTTTGCACTATGCGAATATATCTACATTTGACAGTTACAATATTAATGCATTTTGATCACTATCCCATACAGAGAGACAGGGGCTCCTGTTGGCAGAGGGCAGCTGTTAGATGCTTACATGTAGATTCACGTTGAAGTACTGATTGCACGTTGAGGTGTAAAGAATGCACGGAAATCCGGACGTCCGGGGTTTCTGCGCATGTTTACACCAAAATATGCAAACAATCGTAAATGCCACCCTCTCAGGGACGTCATTTGGGGGCTTGCCAGGGGTCGTACCTGCGATCCCTGAGGCCTCCCTTGCTATCCCTGTGGTCTCCCTTGCTACCCCTAAAAAAGGCCAGTGCCAAGCAACTCTTTGTTTCTGGAGTGGCTTTTGTTGAGGCCTCTTAATAAAAAACAGGGAGTTCCATAAGTGTAACACTTTGAGCAGTGACCCTAAATAAGAAAGACTAGGAATAACAAATAATGTGTGTTTCTGAAAGTCTATATAATTCTAGACTCATTAAAGGGCTGAAAGGTCGTGTTCTATCGTTTCCCATGATGTCACTTCGGGATGGGGTCAAATTACATGACTTCCTGTAATTTCACCAGGGGTCAAGGGTCATGTGATGTCACTTCCGCTACCCCTGGCATTTTGGTAAAATTATGTCCCTGCACCCTCTATGTTCATGCATTGACAGGTGGTATTTACGTAAGGAATCCGTCTACATTTAGCACGTGCAAAAAGCATGCAGATTCCATCCGAGCTAGAATCTCGCAAGCATCAATATCAGCTGTGGGGGGAGTTGCTGTCATATTTGTGGCAAGAAGCGGATATAGGGGCGATGAGTCGGTAATTGCGATTCATGTTCTTATGTCACATATCAACGAAAAATTGCGTCGTGATTTAATGACATGCCAAAAATGCTTTACGTACTGTTATTAAAATGTCCACCAATTTATTTACGATCAAAACAAATACGAATGTCTTATTAAAATGATCAGCTTGGCGTTTTGACTAAAGACATATTTCAGGAGATGGCATCGCAGGTAGAAATTATTACTGTGAAAATAAGAAAATAGAAGAGTTATCACGCCATGTCATCACTCTGCTACCGCAACATGTCACCGCTGCATGCGACTTGACAGGTGCGATGTAATGCATTCCAGTTCTGCACACTGAACTCTACACTTTACAGAAGCGGAAAAGCAGAAAAATGTGGGGGAGAGGGGAAAAAAAAACAGAGGGCGTGCATGTGAAAATATTAAAATACTCATCTTCGGATTAATTCATTCCTATGTTAAAAGAGCCCTCATTGCCATAAGATATTGTATATTGAACCTCATAAATAGATACATCGAGGTACAAGGTCATTCCAGGCTGCAAAGAGAGTGCTCTGGGGTGCTGCCTGCCCACAGTGCTGCGTTCGAGAGTACACCCTACGCCCCCCTCCCAACCACACAGTTAGGTGAAAACCTTCAGACGTCCTCAGGCTCTTGATATCAAACTCCTCATGCAACACTCGAGTCTGCAAATGACATGCAGAGCTTTGTGCACCAACCCATGGAGCTTATATCTGACATGCAAGGTCACAGCTCTTCACTTTGTTCTCTTCATCAGGATGGCTCCCAGGTTTTGGGTCTTCCATCAGTTGCTAGGCTCCTGTCCCACCCACCTGTTGATCACGGATAATCTTCTGGGTCTCTATTTGGTGCTCTTTCTTTCTGTCCCGCTGCTGTCTACCTTTTTTTAGCTGCCCCCCACACACTTTTCCAGTCCAAGGGGATCAAGGTCATGTGAGCCATGTGTCATCCACCTACTAATCACGGAATTATTTCCTGCCCCTATTGGTTGCTAAAAGTATTTATCCATTCTCAACTTTCAAGCGCCAGGCTGTCTGAAGGGCAGAAGAAAACGAGGGCAATTCCTGTTTGGTGCTGGTCGGACCTGAAAAGGGCCTGAACCCTTGCTCCATGAATCACAGCTCATTCACCCCGTTCCGCCCTCTCTCTTCGCCACACTCACCCAATCAACGCCCTGCTCCCACGTACAACTAACCCACAGAATCTCATCCACATCCCACTTCTCGCCACCGCTCTACACTGCCTCCAAAAACACACATGCAACTTCGTGCTCATCAGTGCTAACTCTGCAATGCCTACATGCAACAGGCGTTGCTATACTCACCACCCATTAAAACCTAGACGCACTATCATAAAAATATGGGCAACCCCCACCTCCATGCACATCCTGGGTATCCTGAACTCCACAGTTCTGCAGCCTCAAACAGAAGAGCTGCAAAGGGATCACTGGCAGTGGGCTCGCAACCATCCCCAAGACGTGAAGCACATGCACCCTCCAGGAGCACCCAACACCTGCAGCCATGCAACTCCTCTCCTCCCGCATCCCGCTTAACCACACTCTGACAGCCAACTTCCACCTCATCTACTGACCACCCCAAACTGAGCTCTGACCTCATTACAAAAGCATCCGCTAACAACTTCTTCCATCTTCCGCAGAGACCTCAACCTGTCCATGAGCCAAGCCAACAAGCAAGCTAGAGAGACTGCTCCAACTGGTCAACATCATGGACATCAAGCAACTCTTCACAGAACCAACTCGCAACAAAGACACAGCACTCAACCCAGTATTCACCACCTCTCCAGCCATCGCAGGTCTTTCCCTGTCAGAAAGCCGAGTGGTGATCAATGAGATACATGTACTACAAAAACTCAGGGTTTCCACTGGCTTTATTTTGGTCAACACAAATAAAAGATATCAACTTGGAAGAAAATAGTAGGATGTCTTCTTCTGGAGTCGCGAAAACAAGAAAACCCAAGGCAAAATCCTGGGTGTTTAACAGTCTCAAAAGTCTGTGCTCTCTCCCAGCAATTCTTGGTTTTCAGCCACTCACAGACCAGGTTGTTTCTGTCTCCCCTGTACTTCCTCCTAGGTGTTCTCTAGCCATTGGTTGACCTTGATCCTCTCAATAGGATTCGGTTTTAGTTGTTGCACAGAGCCACATACCAGATCGGAGCAAACAGTGCGAAGAGGTCTATGTTCAACAAGCACTGACCCCAAGACTTCCTGTTGGATTTTGGTTAATTATCTGGGCCAGAGCGAGATTCTAGCCATGGTCTAGGATCTATATCATGGAAAGACAGAGGATATGGCAAGAGAAATGTGTCCAAGATCGCACAGTGAGTAAAGAAGTATGAAATAGCCTGTACTACAGGTTGTGCTATCTGCAGTAAGTACGTAGAAACCTTTTATGGTTGCAAGGAAGGTCAGCAAACTCCACATTCACAATTGCTGTTGCTGGTACTATCAGCACTAAATCCACATATAAAACAAGCAACAACGTCTGTGAGCTGAAGCATTTGATGGTTTTATATAAGGCAATTTAAAGACAATACTCAAAAGGACAAGCAACATGACCTGGGATGCCACACTCCCCAGCAATTAAGCAGGGGCACTGAAAGTATAGAACAGCAAAGGGAGTATAAATTAATTAGAAAGATTCTTAAGAAGGCACAAGTAGCCATATAGCTTATAGGATAGAAAGGAAGCCATAGGCATGCACACAGGTGCACGGAAAATAGCAGACCACACCCAAAAATCAATGGGGAACCAAGGGAGGAGTGCAAGGGAAAACCAAGAACAGCCTACAATGGAGAGCTAAGGAACAGGAGCAGGGAAAACACAATCACAAGACCAGATCCCCCCCCCACTTCCCACTCAGAAGGAACGAAAAATGTAACTAAAATAGGAATTCTCTGTAAAAGGGTTGTTTCAAGGGTCAAGTTTACAATGCGGAACACAGCGTGGGTAGTAAACTATAGACCAAACAAAAACTGCTGTTCAGGAAATAGAAAAGCACTGGGAAGTACAGACTCAAAAACAGAGTAAAGCTAGAAGAAAATACTAATAAGCAAATCAGAATTAAAATCCAAGAATTCAGGAACAGGGAACAAGGAGCTAGGAACTGGAAGGTAGAATCATAGAATCAGGAACAAAGGATGGGCCACAAATTGGAACACTGCAACAATGGCCAGCACTTTGCTGATCCCATGCCCCAGGTGTGATCAATGCTTGCTCCTGCCAGCCTTAGGCGGTCCTTATCCTCCACCCAATCCTGGCCTGCATGGGTGGAGATTCTGCAGTGGGCAAGGCTATCAGTGATCTGTAGTCTTTAGGGAAGCAACACTGCCTGCCAAAATCCCCAAATGGATCCGGATTGGATGCCAAATCATCACAATAAGTTGTTGCAAGGTTTGGAAGCAAAGCCCAATAGGGAACAGACACCAAAGCATGCCCCCCAAATAGCAGAAATGAAAGAGGAGGGCAATGATCTTGAAAGTCTGTTTCAAATGACTAGGTCCACCTGCTGTTTACTCTCCTTACACCTCTGTGACAATCTCACTCATCGGGACCCTCCTCTACCCCTGCTTATCCTCTCCTGCTAGACGGAGCCTCATTGTGAACTCCTGTTATGTTGGCCCATGCTTGTACCGCCTCCCAACCCTCACACTGGTCCACCAGGCATATAACGTATCTGGTGTACCTCCCCCCTCCTGTCTGACCCATCTCAGGCTATTCCTCTTCATCACCTACTCCACCAGTATCTCCACCATACGTTCATGTCTCTCAGTTTTCTTCTTCACCTTATCTTGTGGTCTCACCATCTCCTCATTGGGGTGAACAAAGTTTTTCTACTTACTGGGTTTGAGGAGAAGTGGAGGACGTGAAGCTGGCAGGAAACACATAGCCCAGTGTTTGTGTGTCCAACAGAAGAAAAGAGGAACCACCTGCCAGGTTGTACCTACCTCCTGTTCCAGGCTTGAAAATGGCTGTGCCCTCTGATGTTTCCTCTGGAGGCTCAGCATTGTCACACTGAACAGAGGAAGTGGGGGCCATGTTGGATGGGCTGTTTTGTGAGCAGGGAGCCTCATCCTTTTTTAAATCCTTATTCGTACTCATTCAGACTACGGAGGTGCACTTCCTGGCCATGAAGCTGTGCCCCAGCATTCGAATAATGCTTGTTTAGCGGGTGGCGGTACCTAGCCCCCCATGGTCCCCCAATACCTTGTCACACCCTCTACCTTTGGACTGGACAGACCACGCATCCATACTCCTCCTACTTTAGCAAACACTTCTCGCCCACTGGGGTCAAGATGCCCAGCTCTCTTTAACAACTACCCCATGGACGCACTAGAAAAAAAACGCATTACGTTAGCTTCTACGTCTGACCCCTTCGGAGAATGCCAAAGCCCATTTCAGCATGCTCAACCACTCTAAATGAAACTACCAACAACCAGGCACTACTAAAACTGTAACTCAACGAACATAAGCCCTCCCACCTTGGTACCCACAGTAACTCTGACAGCAAGCACACCATCCATACTCAAGAAAGGTCCTGGAGAAAAGTGCACCACCAAGAACAACTCATCAACCCAAAGAACTCTCTTTTTAGCACACAGAACACTCATCACCACAGCAAAAGAAAATAGTATTACCCATTTTTGCCGGAAGACATGATCTCAAATGTTTTTGTGCTAATTTATTTACTACTTCAGGAAAAAGATGCATAAATGATCATGAAGGTAAAACAAGACCAGGGAAACATCAGACATGATCAGCATACAAACCATACACAAACTGCATGAAACTAAGATAAAACCAGAGGAAGTGCCGGCCAGTGGCAGTGTCGGTACCTGGAAGCATCCTCCTAGTGAGAGTCAATGAAGTAAACAAATATGAGCAGTCACAAAAATTCTCACAGTGTTACCCTTTGGCTTCCTATGTATCCCATATTTTCCCAAACTTCAGAGGGCAGCCCCTGGACCTAAACACTCGTTCCTCCAGCTTCACGCACCCGTCTATATCCCGTTCCCAGTTCGACAATGTGGGCTGCGCATGTGTACCCCATGACAATGCACTATTGCCTTTAGCTAACACTAAGGCATTTGATAGGAGAAGTTTTTTGTATGTGGAGACAGCGGTACCAACCCATATTGAATTAGGGATAGTCACGGGTCCATAGATATAGGCTGAGCAAGGATCACTGACAAGCGATGGAACACTGCACACCTGAACCTCTGTATTTTAGGGCCTAACCATATTGTGTGTGAGACATCACAGTCAGGTGTTGTGGCGTGGCCACATTTATACAGGAAGTCCCGTGTATAGTAGGCTCTATGAAGGATTTTCAACTGGGTCAGCTGAAGTCTAGCCGGAATGGCGATTTCTCGGGAAGACATTACGGCTTCCTGCCAATCTTCAGCTTCCAGCGGGCCTACACCTAATTCCCATTTTGAATTAAGTTTTGACAGGGAGTGGGGGGTAAAATTAAGGATAATTTGGTGCAGCGTGGAGATTGATTTCGATGGGATCAGTGCATCATTAATATCGGCCTCTAGCGGAGATTGTGAAAGGAGGTCATAGGAACCCCGAAACTGTGCCGACACAGCATGTTTAAACTGCGCTTATGGGAATTTGTCACGAGCCCTTACCGAAAATTGCTGTCCCAACACTGCAAAAGGCTGAACTTGGTCCGAAGCAAGTACGTCTCCTAACAATTGACTGTTTTTATTTGCCCAAACTCGGAGCAAAATCAAGCCCAGGGAGCTCTGGGAGATCTTTATTACCCCAAAGCAGAGATTTTAAGGACACTATCCCTCGCCAGCCTATTATTACTTTCATAACTGCACCGTGGGCACAGATAATCTGCTGTGGCGTCAATGAGAGCCTGTTAAGAATCCCACAATCATAGAGTGCCTGGATTGACTGCCACCACCAAGTCGGGAGAGTTTGAAGCTGATATGAGAGAGGGTGTGATCTCCATGGAGCCATTCATTGGTGACAACCAGTTGGGAAGCCCAATAGTGTTTTCAGATGTTTGGGAGGCTTATGCGCCGTCCCCAGACAAATATGCCCAAGGTATTCAAAGCTATTTGTGGTTCAGAGTCATGCCACAATAACTTCGCACAAAATCCACACCAGCGATCCAAACAGTGTATTCTGGAGGATGTACAAGTACTTAGATAGGATCAACATTTTGAATAGGGGGCCACATCCAAACAGTGAAAAGGAAAGGGCCTCCCAGAACTTGACATTTGAAATGAACCTCTGTGTGATGGCTACCAAATTGCGTCTTAAAAGCGTTTTAGACAACGACAGATTCAGATACCCAGACACAAAAATGTGTCAAAGACCACTGAGAGTCAGCAATCTGGTGGGATTGACCCAGGACCACGCCGCATTGGGAAAAAGACAGTCTTGCTCAAGTTGACATGCAGCCCGCTGATTCGTTCAAATATTTACATTATCTCTAAGACTCTGGGATAGGATCTAAGAGGGTCCCCCATAAACAAAAGGAGATCGGTAGCATAAAGTGACACCCGATAGCCAGACAAAACCCTTCTAAGCCATATCGCAAGAGGTTCTACAGCTGTGAGAGAAAACAACGTTGAGAGGGGACACCCCTTCTGCATCCCCCATTCTAGACAAAAAGTGTGTGAAGAAACACTGTTAATACGAACCACTGCTTGCGGGTGCGCATACAACAGTCTGACCCACTGCAAGAACGTCTTTCCAAAGCCCATTTGACATTACCGGCCCATAGGAAGTCCCAACTAATTGATTCAAACACCTTCTCAAAGTCAATCACCACCAAAGCGAGAGTGTCTTGGCGATAGCTGGCTCCATCCAAGGCACTATGTACCCGGCGTATATTCATGCGTGGGGCTCTACCTGATAAGAAGCCACTCTGGTCCGGATGGACCAACAAGGGCAGGATGTCCATCAGGCGTGATGCCAAAACCTTAGCCAACACCTTCGCTTCTGCATTAATAAGTGAGATAGGCCTGTAGGAGGCACATTCAAGCAATGATTTACCCTATTTTGGTATCACTACAATAGTTGCTGGTCTTAGGTCATAAGGCAGCTTCCTGCAGTCCCTACTAGCCTAGAACATTGAGAGCAAGAGACTAGTTGCACTGTTACGTAGTGACTTCCACAACTCAATTGTAAAACCAGTGGGTCCCAGAGATTGACCAGAATGGAGAGTGGTCAAGGCCAGCAACAGCTCCTCCTCGTGGTCCCAGAATCCAAAACATTTCTCTTTTGGGATGAGATAGATGAATTTCCTCCAGCAGGTCAGAGAACTCTGGTAATGATACATTCTACAGCACCGCATAGAGAAGGCTATAATAATCTGCGAAGGCCTTGCATGTATCGACATGATGCAGTTTACAATCCTGCACACAGCTCGAGGACAAATCCCGTTTTACCAAACAAACCAACATCTTTTCAGCCTTATCCCCAGCCACGTACATTCGAGCCTGGGAGGCCAGGTAGGGCTGGCAAGCAGTACCAGTTGCACTATTATGTTAATCCTCCCTAGTCAGCAACAACAATCTCTGTATTTCTGAGGCTTGGTCAGCAATTATTTATCTTCGATCTGGGCCAAGTCAATTTCCAAAGTTGGACGTTTCTCTAGTCTCGTTCTTTCCCTTGATGCCAGGATCGAGATAGCCTCCCCACGTAAAACAGTTTCATGTCCTTCCCACACTACCCGTGGATCATCCTACGAACGGCCATTTAGCTCAAAATATTCTAGTTCAATCAGTAAGTACTATTATTAACTCTAAGAAAGCCTTCTAGGAAAGCCAAGTAATATGAGTGTAGACGGCAATTAGTCCCAGAACGTGATTGCGGCCGACCCACGGACAACAACAGTGAGGAATGATCCGAGATGTGTCTAGAGAGGTATTGTAAGCCTGAGACGCACGCAAGATCTGTGGAAGACATGAAGAAATGGTCGATTTGTGACAGTGACAAATCCACACCAGAGTGAAACAAATAGTCTTGCTTCTGAGGGTAACACGGTGCGCCATACGTCCAGCAAACCATGGCACTCACCAAGTCATGGCGTTTGGGCCTGAGCATACCCTAGACCTTGAAAGGGTTTGGCTGTCTAAGTCTCGGTCTATGACGTTGTTTAAGTCCCCACCCACCAGTCAGCGTTATTGTTAATCAACAGCTTCTGCAATTCCATAAGCAAGTCAGAATTTACCGTCGTTACCAACAAGATGCGTCTCTTGAAGAAAAGCCACAGAGGGCTTTTGCCGATTAAGCAGTTGCAAAACTCTACCCCTTTTAACATTATTAGAAAAGCCATTAATGTTCCACGACAAACAGTATAATCGTGATTCACCCTCTGTGATCATGGGGGCTTCCCCAAGCATACAGGATCCAACAAGAAGCACAAGGAGACACAAACCAAACAATATGATCTAAACAAAACAGAGACACTGGTCGAGAAACAAACCCCACCAAAACCCCAACAACCCCCCACCCTCATACAATCACATATCCTGTTGTACCTGTTGCCCAAACATTTAACTGAATGAACTTAAGTTGCTTCGGGGAAAGAAGAGCGATACAAACACTCTAACATGCATTGCACCACCCTAATATACTACCAGGTGCCAGTAGCAACTAACGGGGAATGGTTCACATCAGATAGCCTGTACCCCAAAAGAAGGAGAGCATCCCCATTCAGGTGGATGGGCTGTTTTGGGTCTCCATTGTGACCCGGTGTGTTATCTGGGGCAGAAGTCCAGATTTCCGGTGGCTGCCAGGAAAAAGAAGTATGTGGCGTCCTGCCATGACCCGTCGCCATGCATCTGATGCGTAGTGCACAGCAAATGAAAATGCACAGAGTGGTAGTGATCGCTGGGCCTCAAGGCTGCAGTCGCGCAACCGCCACACCGGCTCCGCGCCCCTAATTTTGACACAACATTGCTATCATGCTTTTTTACAAATAAAATTCCTTCACTTTATGCGACCACCTCATCGCGTATCTTCCGTCACGTGGGCACTATTACAGGGATATTATATTGTGGAAAAACAAGAAGAACTTAAAGAAATTGGCCTGTCAGCAAATGTTGCCTGTAAGAGGACAGAGCTGTTTATTGTGATTTTCCGTGGTCCCTGCGCAGGCCACCCCAGCAGATAATCGGCGTTGCGACTCTCTGTTGCCCCGCTTCCCCTGGTTATTGCATTAACTCTGTGATTAATGAGCCTGCGCGGGCACAGGCCAGGGGTTTCCCCCAGTGTTGTCCCTGCGTGCCTTGCTTCGTTAGGCCCGCGTTCCGTGTCACGGTGTTCTAGAAATTAGCGCGCCTTCCTTCTACATGATGAGCGCGATTCATCAGCCGCCCTGTCACACAGACTCCCGCCCTTTCCTGTCAGAATGAGTTACACAACTGCTCGGATGTTATTGGTAAGGAGCCGCGATGCACCGGGCTTCCTTTTAATATTTCATCGCCGCTTCTGAGAGGTCTGCTTTGGAAAGGGGCGCTCCAGGGTTTTTCTAACTGCACATATGCCTGTCAGAAATCTCGAACGAGACAAAAAGTTGAACGCCTGCAAGCATGCCTTCCTTCTTGTTTGCTCTTTGTATTCACGAGCAAGTGGCCCCTCCTACCCACAAAAATGTTTCATTTGTACTATAAAATACACTTGGAGAAATACATTGTGTGATGTCGTCACTCACTCCCTTGTCACGTGGGAAGGGACACGGGGCAACGGGAAGGGGAGGGACGGGAAGTACGGGTATGCAGTCAGTTCCTGAAAGGCTGTGAGAAATAAAGACGTGTTTGATTCGTACCGCCTTAGTGTCTGTCCATTTTATGTGGAAAGCTTGTGGCGTGAACGTATAAGTACGTGGGAGACCGATCCACCTCTTTACATTGGCGACGAGGCGGAAGAACCACCGCCAGCACAGCCACGCAAGTCCCAGCACCGTGCGCTCGGAGACATCGAGTGCGGACGGAGCAGCAGGCTGCGGCCCTACCAAGACGTGACGGTGAAGGTAAGGCGGGTGGGAGTGAGAAAACTCCCCGCCAGCCACCATCCTTGGTAGGATTCCGGGCGGGGTACCGGCACGTACCCGTCAACGGCGGCGAACACCCGGCAGGTAGAGCACGTCGGCTCCCTGCGACGGCAACGAACACCCGGCAGGTGGAGCGCGTCGGCTCCCTGCGACGGCAACGAACACCCGGTAGGTGGAGCGCGCCAGCTCCCTACGACGGCGACAAACGCCCAGCAGGTGGAGCGCGTCGGCTCCCTGCAGTAGGGGCAGGCCATCCCACCAGCGACGTGAGGCCCCGGGCAGAAAGAAGCTGCCCACGACTGGGGAAAGGAGACAGCGGTGGGTGGAGCGTGTCGGCTCCCCGCGTGACGGTAGGCTGTCAGTTTTTCCTGGATCACTCGCCAGAGGCGGATGCGCGGGAGGGGAGTGCTTTTGGCTCCTCACCACAGTTTCCCGCCAACTAAGCTGTGATCTACGTGGGTGGAGCGTATCGGCTCCCCACCTATCAAACGGAATCCCGCTACCGGCGGCAACGCACGTGGGTGGAGCACATCGGCTCCCCACGGGCTTAAAAACTCTCCTTATTCTTTTGTTTCCCCTTATTTCCCCCATTTCGTCTCTTATCACAACGAAATTTTCACGTGGGAAGAGAGCACTGGCTCCTCGCATTTCTTTTGACCAGCCACACTGCAGCAAACAATAATTGTGTCATGCTGGATGACTCCTCAGAGGAGTCACTTACCGTACAACTAACACCTGCCCGGACGACTCGCTCAAAAATGACGGACAGCCTGATCTCACAACTGCCCCCCAATTTTGACCTCAGTGATTCCAGCACGCTAGGGCCCAGGTGGAAGAAATGGCTAAGGGACTTTGAAATGCCTGAAGATACCATAGACACCTACATCAGCTTAAAAACTGCTCTCATCGATTACTTCACGCCCCACACCAATGTGGATTATGAACGGCACGTTTTCCACACCATGAAACAAATAAAAGGTGAAACAATGGACGCGTTCGTGATGAGACAGAGTAAAAATGAAGCACTGCGATTTTAACAAATATTCCAATGAGGAAGCACTTCGCTCACAAATAATAGTAGGATGTGAAAGTGGTGACTTCAGGAAAAGACTATTGCAAAAACCACGTAGTCTGGAAGAGATCCTACGCCTAGCACGATCAGAGGCAGCTCTAACAGCACAGGTAGAAGGGCTGGATGGCATCACCATCACCCATGGGAAACATGAGAGCCTACATAAACTGGAAAACACCCCTAAGGGGAACACAGACCCATTTTGCTATCGTTGCGGGCATGAGTACCCACACGAGGGCACGTGCCCCGCCATGGGTCAAATCTGCTCTGCGTGTGGGGGAGAAAACCATTACAAGGCTGTTTGTTTCATATATCGCATCAAAATGCGTGTAAGCGGAAGGAACAGAAGATCCACGCCAGAAAGAGAGCCGAGGCGTCCAAGTCCCAGTCGTGACTCACACAACAAAGCCGAGTCGCCACGCCACAGATTTCGTGAGGAACCCACAGACCGAAGACAAGCAAAGTCATCACGAGAGTGGAGAGACAACAAAGCGGCGTCCTCCGGACGAAGAAGGCGCCCTAGGAGATACGTCAGGTGTTTAGTGGAACAATCACAGTCGGACAGCGTCTCCAACACCTCTTCAGAAGACAATCCCAAAAATGAACTGAAACCACGAAAAGGAGAACCACGGGTGAAAGGCTACTTATACGCACTTGGGAACCCCACAGCAAAAGAAAACAGCCACACTCTCATAATACAAGTCAACCAGGTGGCTGCTGAATTTCTCGTGGACACGGGAGTCACGGTCAACGTAGTAAGTGAAGAGGTCTACAACAGCATGCCAAACGCACCACGCCTGCAACCAGCCCGAGCGCTTATCTTTCCATATGGCTCCACAACACCCCTTGCGTGCAAAGGTTTCTTCATGGCTTCATGCAAATACAAAGACCACGAGAAAGAGATACCCATGCATGTCCTAGAAGCCGCCACACATAGTGGGTGCATTCTCAGCTACAAATCGGCTGTCGACATGGGGCTAATACATATTCTATACCGACTCATGATGCACAAGCATTTGGATCCCACTTCAAGCATTGATCAAGCCTTCCCCGCACTATTTAAAGGTCTAGGAAAACTGAGGGACAGGCAAATTGAACTACACATAGACCATGGCGTCACGCCTGTAGCCCAACACTACAGAGGAATTCCCATTAACATACAAAAACAGGTAGAAAACGAACTGATCAAGCTCCTAGAAGCCAACATAATTGAACCGGCTGAAGGTCCGACCCCCTGGGTGTCCCCCATAGTACCCGTACCAAAGAAAGACTCCCCGGACATTCGCATTTGTGTGGACATGCGAAGACCAAATGAAGCAATATTAAGAGAACGTCATCAATCTCCCAGAATAACAGATATGGTACACCTCCTCAATGGTGCCACCGTCTTTTCAAAACTGGACCTCAACAAAGGCTACCATCAGCTAGAACTCCATAAGAAATCCAGGTACATCACCACTTTTGCTACTCACCTGGGTCTCTATAGATACAAGAGACTTAGTTTGGAGTCTCCTCAGCAGCAGAAATCTTTCAGTCAGAAATTCACAACGTAATCAAACATGTGCCAAACTGCCTAAATTATAGCGACGATATCTTGGTTTTCGAACAGACTCAAGAACAGCACGATGACACACTCATGGGTGGGTGTGCATGGCACTGGAAGAAGCACACCTCACACTAAACAAAGAGAAGTGTGAGTTCAGGAAAACAACACTACGATTCTTCGGGCACATCTTCTCTGAAAGTGGAATGACACCGGATCCTGAGAAGGTCAGCGCCCTCACAAACACCACACCACAAACCTCCGTTACCGATGTGCGATCATTTCTGGGCTTGGCAAGCTACTGCACAAGATACATCAAGGATTTTGCATCGGTCAGCGCACCCCTACGAGCCCTCACTAGACTCAATGCAGAATTCAAGTGGTCAGACGAGTGCCAACAGGCTTTTCAAATCATCAAAAACCGCATTGCGGATGCCAAAAACATGGCCTACTTCGACCCCAAAAGACACACAGAACTAATCGTGGACGCAAGCCCAGTTGGCCTAGGGGCCATATTGACTCAACTTGATCGCAAAGATGGTCAGGCAGCACACGTGGTATCCTATGCAAGTCGCAGCCTCTCAAAAACTGAACAAGCCTATTCACAGACTGAAAAGGAAGGTTTGGCTGTAGTGTGGGCCTGTGAGCACTTCCATGTATTTCTCTATGGAAAACCATTCACAATAGTCACTGACCATCAGGCATTACTGTTCATCTACGGCAGTGCTCAGGCTAAGATGCCCCCGAGAATAGCTCAATGGGCCTTAAGGTTACAAGATTATCACTTTGACATCATTCACCGGCCGGGGAAAGAGCAAAATCCAGCAGACTTTCTCTCGCGTCACCCCAGCCAGGGTAGCAGCCCAGAACCCTCTATAGCGGATCAATACATCATGTACGTAGTACAGGGAAATGCCCCACAAGGTGTGGACATGGAGCAAATAGCCAGAGAAACCAACACCGACCAAGCAATACAAATCATCATGAGATGCCTCGAGAAGGGCCGCTGGAAACATGCAAAACAACTCAAAGAGAATGTAGGAGATGAGACTAAACAAGACATCACGTGTATACTGGCCGTAAAGGAGGAGCTTGCCAAAACTGAGGAAGGACTCTTACTAAAAGGAACCAAGTTAGTTATTCCACAGACCCTGAGAAAAAAAATACTGGAGTTGGCGCATGAAGGACATCGAGGAATAATGTCTACCAAAAGAATGTTGCGTCAAAGAGTATGGTTCCCTCAATTGGACACTCAAGTAGAAGAACTGCTAAAAAACTGTCCCACCTGCGTGGTCCTCAATCCACAAACCAGACCAGAACCACTCAGGATGACTGAACTGCCGGAAGGGACCTGGGAAGAAATTGCAGTAGACCATTATGGCCCATTAGAGGGAGGTGAATATATCCTTGTGGCCATTGATGAATATTCCAGATTTCCGGACGTACAAATCATACCTTCCACAGCGGCATACCATACCATTCCTGCGTTAGATCGGATGTTCGCCATTTATGGCATTCCAAAAATACTGAAATCCGATAACGGACCCCCATTTACTGGACATGATTTTAGAAACTTTGCAGAATACATGGGTTTCCATCACAGGAAAGTAACACCGTCGTGGCCTCAAGCCAATGGTACAGTTGAACGGTTCATGAAGAACATCAAGCGTACCACGCAGATCGCTCGCCTGACAGGAGAATCGGTGGAAAAATTGCTGTGCCAATTAATGAGGGACTATCGCAACACACCCCACAGCACCACAGGCAAATCGCCATCCGAAGTCATGTTTGGAAGAAATGTAAGAACCAGACTACCTCACATGGGGCTGGAAGAAGAACGCTACAAAGGTGATGCGGAAATGAGAGAGCAAGATGCATCACGGAAATCAGACATGAAAGAAACAGCTGATAAGAAAAGAAGGGCTGAAGAGAATCTTCTAACAAAGGGAGACATCGTCATTGCAAGGCAGCCGCAAAATCGCAAGAACATGGCAGCCTTCAGAGAAGAGCCCCTCACCGTAACGCATAGGAAAGGGTCTCTCATCACGGCTGAAGGCAGCACCCATGTCTTGACAAGAAATAGCTCCCACTTCAAAAGGATGCCAGGAATTGTACCGCTAGTTGAACCTCGCACACCCCGAGGTACCTGGGAAAAGGACGCACCCTACGATGGAGACAGGGAGGATTCCGACGCAGAGGAGCCGTGTTGGCTCTCCCAGGAATCGAGCGAGAGAAACGACTGGAGGCCCCAAAGGACTCGCAGAAAACCACATCGCCTCATTGAAGAAATGTCATGATCCCGAACTTTATGTTTAGTATCGGGGGGGTGTGATGTCGTCACTCACTCCCTTGTCACGTGGGAAGGGACACAGGGCAACGGGAAGGGGAGGGACGGGAAGTACGGGTATGCAGTCAGTTCCTGAAAGGCTGTGAGAAATAAAGACGTGTTTGATTCGTACCGCCTTAGTGTCTGTCCATTTTATGTGGAAAGCTTGTGGCGTGAACGTATAAGTATGTGGGAGACCGATCCACCTCGCAAGTGGCCCCTCCTACCCACAAAAATGTTTCATTTGTACTATAAAATACACTTGGAGAAATACATTGATAGGTACATTGTACTAAGCTTCCCATGTTCGGCTTTTCTTCATGTTCTTCCTTTTTTCTCATTCCCCCCTTCCTCCATTGGTCTCCTGTTTTTAGGCCCACCTGTGATTTGAGAGCTATGAGTTACTTCATTCTGTTTTCAAGCTCCCGAGAGAGAGAGAGAGAGAGAGAGACAGAGAGAGAGAGAGAACACTTCTTTACCTCTCGGGCTTAGACGCATGATCGGCCCACTATCCTGTGCTCTCTCTCTCTCACCTCGCCAGGGTTCTAGGAACTATTGCCGCATTTTCTTTTCGACGACCACACTAACACTTTCAAGAAAGTGTAGGTCGGCAAAAGTGGGCCTGACGCTGTCCAGGGCTCACAATCTGCCATGCCTGATACACCTCATAACCCTTTGAGCCTGATGGTCTCAGCACTGTATTACTTTATCCAATCCTTGCATGTAAAACTCTCTTGATAGTTTTACTTCCATTACTCTTCCTGTGGCCTTCTAATAAAGAAGCTCTTTGAGACTTAGAAAGCTAATGCATTATTCCATCTATCGCAAAGTAATTTTTTAGTGTAATAAAAAACTCCAAACTCAAAACCTTTTGTGTTTTTTTGTTTTTAAACAACTATACCAATGGAACATGCCTACTAAACATTCTCTATAAACAAGTCTTGTGTTTAAAGCACTTAGGGGTCGATTCATGGAATTAATGTGCGCTGAAAATTCCTGCGCAGAGGTGCCAAAACGTGCGAATCGCAGGAAAAGTGCGAAAATTGCAGTGCAAGTGCGAAAATCGCAGGAAAACCAGCGCACAGCGATTCATGGAAGTCTGTGCGCGAGAAAAACATTGGATGTGCGCTAAAAATGTGCGCCACGCACGCCGGCGCACAGGTCATCCAACAGCGTGCGCCACGGCCACTGCGAAATCGCACATAGCGCGGCGCACATCACAAAAGTAGGCGGAACACGGGGCGTAACACTCGGAATGGGGAACAACGCGTGAAAATATGGGCGTCACGGGGGAAGTACAGGAGGCAAGTGTGCGGAACGCCCACACGCTCGTATTCATGGAATCGAATAGGGCAAACCAGCGCACGGTCAAAGACGCGCACAGGGCCAAACAAGTACGTCACAAGAAAGCAGGCGGTAGCGCCCCTGCGACTGAAAAAAATGTGCACCAAAATGTGCGCTAACAAAAAGCACCCATATACAGCCATGATGAATGGCCCATACAGTGGCCCTCTAGGACAAATGAGGTGCAAAGGGGCACCGACAAACACGGACACCCGCTGTGTGAAAAATAGCGTGTGCGCGCGGGAAGTTCCACACGCGATTTGCCTGGGTACGTGTACTTCGGGGTGCGCGGGAAGTTCCACACGCGATTAGCCTGGGTACGTGTACTACGGGGTGCGCAGGAAGTTCCACACGCGATTGGCCTGGGTAGGTGGGGGTGCGTGGGAAGTTCCACACGCGATTGGCCTGGGTACGTGTATTCCGAGGTGCGCGGAAGATTCACACGCGATTTCTGCAGGGTACGTGTATTTCGGTGGTGCCGGGGAATGCTACACGTGATTTGGCCATGTGGGTCCCCCCAGGTGTTCCCTCTACACCCTCCACGGCCCCTGCAGGCAGCCCACACCACAGGGTAATACCCTGCACCCCTGCTCATGTCCCACAGGCAACCCATCCACCATGGCCATGCCCACCAGCCAACCCACATGTCACCTTGCACTACTGATCACCAACACATGTCTCCCACCCCCCACACCCCCCAGCAGTGCAGGGGCAGCCTCCACCAGGCCTCCACCCATGTCTCCCACCACCCCCACCCCCCAGCCACCAGGGGCAGCCTCCACCAGGCCCCCACTCATGTCTCCACCACCCCCCAGCAGTGCAGGGGCAGCCTCCACCAGGCCCCCACTCATGTCCAACTCATGTCTCCCACCACCCCCACCCCCCAGCAGTGCAGGAGCAGCCTCCACCAGGCCCCCACTCATGTCTCCCACCAACCCCACCCCCCAGCAGTGCCGGGGCAGCCTCCACCAGGTCCCCATCCATGTCTACCACCACCCCCACCCCCCAGCCACCAGGGGCAGCCTCCACCAGGCCCCCACTCATGTCCCCTATTACCCCCACCCCCCAGCAGTGCAGGGGCAGCCTCCACCAGGCCCCCACTCATGTCCCCATGCACCCCCACCCCCCAACAGTGCAGGGGCAGCCTCCACCAGGCCCCCACTCATGTCTACAACCACCCCCACCCCCAGCAGTGCAGGGGCAGCCTCCACCAGGCCCACACTCATGTCTCCCATCACCCCCACCCCCCCAGCCACAAGGGGCAGCCTCCACCAGGCCCCCACTCATGTCTACCACCACCCCCAACCCTCAGCAGTGCAGGGGCAGCCTCAACCAGGCCCCCACTCATGTCTCCCATCACCCCCACCCCCCAGCCACCAGGGGCAGCCTCCACCAGGCCCCCACTCATGTCTCCCACCACCCCCACCCCCCAGCAGTGCAGGGGCAGACTCCACCAGGCCCCCACTCATGTCTCCCACCACCCCCACCCCCCAGCCACCAGGGGCAGACTCCACCAGGCCCCCACTCATGTCACCTATTACCCCCACCCCCCAGCAGTGCAGGGGCAGCCTCCACCAGGCCCCCACTCATGTCTCCCATCACCCCCACCCCCCAGCCACCAGGGGCAGCCTCCACCAGGCCCCCACTCATGTCTCATCCCACCGCCCACCACCAAGCAGTGCAGGGGCAGCCCCCACCAGGCCCCCACTCATGTCCCCATGCACCCCCACCCCCCAGCAGTGCAGGGGCAGCCTCCACCAGGTCCCCACCCATGTCTACCACCACCCCCACCCCCCAGCAGTGCAGGGGCAGCCTCCACCAGGCCCCCACTCATGTCTCCCATCACCCCCACCCCCCAGCCACCAGGGGCAGCCTCCACCAGGCCCCCACTCATGTCTCCCACCACCCCCACCCCCCAGCAGTGCAGGGGCAGCCTCCACCAGGCCCCCACTCATGTCTTCCATCACCCCACCCCCTAGCCACCAGGGGCAGCCTCCATCAGGCCCCCACTCATGTCTCCCATCACCCCCACCCCCCAGCCACCAGGGGCAGCCTCCACCAGGCCCCCACTCATGTCCCCTATTACCCCCACCCCCCAGCAGTGCAGGGGCAGCCTACACCAGGCCCCCACACATGTCTCCCACCAACCCCACCCCCCAGCAGTGCAGGGGCAGCCTCCACCAGGCCCCCACTCATGTCTCCCACCACCCCCACCCCCCAGCAGTGCAGGGGCAGCCTCCACCAGGCCCCCACCCATGTCTACCACCACCCCCACCCCCAGCCACCAGGGGCAGCCTCCACCAGGCCCCCACTCATGTCCCCTATTACCCCTACCCCCCAGCAGTGCAGGGGCAGCCTCCACCAGGCCCCCACTCATGTCCCCATGCACCCCCACCCCCCAGCAGTGCAGGGGCAGCCTCCACCAGGCCCCCACCCATGTCTACCACCACACCCACCCCCCAGCAGTGCAGGGGCAGCCTCCACCATGCACACACTCATGTCTCCCATCACCCCCACCCACCAGCCACCAGGGGCAGCCTCCACCCGGCCCCCACTCATGTCTCCCACCACCCCCACCCCCCAGCCACCAGGGGCAGCCTCCACCATGCCCACACTCATGTCTCCCATCACCCCCACCCACCAGCCACCAGGGGCAGCCTCCACCCGGCCCCCACTCATGTCTCCCACCACCCCCACCCCCAGCCACCAGGGGCAGCCTCCACCAGGCCCCCACTCGTGTCTCCCACCACCCCCACCCCCCAGCAGTGCAGGGGCAGCCACCACCAGGCCCCCACTCATGTCTCCCACCACCCCCACCCCCCAGCCACCAGGGGCAGACTCCACCAGGCCCCCACTCATGTCCCCTATTATCCTCACCCCCAGCAGTGCAGGGGCAGCCTCCACCAGGCCCCCACTCATGTCCCCATGCACCCCCACCCCCCAGCAGTGCAGGGGCAGCCTCCACCAGGCCCCACCCATGTCTATCACCACCCCCACCCCCCAGCAGTGCAGGGGCAGCCTCCACCAGGCCCCCACTCATGTCCCCATGCACCCCCACCCCCCAGCAGTGCAGGGGCAGCCTCCACCAGGCTCCCACCCATGTCTACCACCACCCCACCCCCCAGCAGTGCAGGAGCAGCCTCCACCAGGCCCCCACTCATGTCTCCCATCACCCCCACCCCCCAGCCACCAGGGGCAGCCTCCACCAGGCCCCCACTCATGTCTCCCACCACCACCACCCCCCCCCAGCAGTGCAGGGGCAGCCTCCACCAGGCCCACACTCATGTCTCCCATCACCCCCACCCCCCAGCCACCAGGGGCAGCCTCCACCAGGCCCCCACTCATGTCTCCCACCACCCCCACCCCCCAGCAGTGCAGGGGCAGCCTCCACCAGGCCCCCACTCATGTCCAACTCATGTCTCCCACCACCCCCACCCCCCAGCAGTGCAGGGGCAGCCTCCACCAGGCCCCCACTCATGTCTCCCACCACCCCTACCCCCCAGCAGTGCAGGGGCAGCCTCCACCAGGCCCCCACCCATGTCTACCACCACCCACACCCCCCAGCAGTGCAGGGGCAGCCTCCACCAGGCCCCCACTCATGTCCCCTATTACCCCCACCCCCCAGCAGTGCAGGGGCAGCCTCCACCAGGCCCCCACCCATGTCTACCACCACCCCTACCCCCCAGCAGTGCAGGGGCAGCCTCCACCAGGCCCCCACTCATGTCCCCTATTACCCCCACCCCCCAGCAGTGCAGGGGCAGCCTCCACCAGGCCCCCACCCATGTCTCCCACCACCCCCACCCCCCAGCAGTGCAGGGGCAGCCTCCACCAGGCCCACACTCATGTCTCCCATCACCCCCACCCCCCAGCCACCAGGGGCAGCCTCCACCAGGCCCCCACTCATGTCTCCCACCACCCCCACCCCCCAGCAGTGCAGGGGCAGCCTCCACCAGGCCCCCACTCATGTCTCCCATCACCCCCACCCCCCAGCCACCAGGCCCCCACTCATGTCTCCCACCACCCCCACCCCCCAGCAGTGCAGGGGCAGCCTCCACCAGGCCCCCACTCATGTCTCCCATCACCCCCACCCCCCAGCCACCAGGGGCAGACTCCACCAGGCCCCCACTCATGTCCCCTATTATCCCCACCCCCAGCAGTGCAGGGGCAGCCTCCACCAGGCCCCCACTCATGTCCTCATGCACCCCCACCCCCCAGCAGTGCAGGGGCAGCCTCCACCAGGCCCCACCCATGTCTATCACCACCCCCACCCCCCAGCAGTGCAGGGGCAGCCTCCACCAGGCCCCCACTCATGTCCCCATGCACCCCCACCCCCCAGCAGTGCAGGGGCAGCCTCCACCAGGCTCCCACCCATGTCTACCACCACCCCACCCCCCAGCAGTGCAGGAGCTGCCTCCACCAGGCCCCCACTCATGTCTCCCATCACCCCCACCCCCCAGCCACCAGGGGCAGCTTCCACCAGGCCCCCACTCATGTCTCCCACCACCACCACCCCCCAGCAGTGCAGGGGCAGCCTCCACCAGGCCCCCACTCATGTCCTCTATTACCCCCACCCCCAGCAGTGCAGGGGCAGCCTCCACCAGGCCCCCACCCATGTCTCCCACCACCCCCACCCCCCAGCCACCAGGGGCAGCCTCCACCAGGCCCCCACTCATGTCTCCCACCACCCCCACCCCACAGCAATGCAGGGGCAGCCTCCACCAGGCCCCCACTCATGTCCAACTCATGTCTCCCACCACCCCCACCCCCCAGCAGTGCAGGGGCAGCCTCCACCAGGCCCCCACTCATGTCTCCAACCACCCCTACCCCCCAGCAGTGCAGGGGCAGCCTCCACCAGGCCCCCACCCATGTCTACCACCACCCCCACCCCCCAGCAGTGCAGGGGCAGCCTCCACCAGGCCCCCACTCATGTCCCCTATTACCCCCACCCCCCAGCCACCAGGGGCAGCCTCCACCAGGCCCCCACTCATGTCTCCCACCACCCCCACCCCCCAGCAGTGCAGGGGCAGCCTCCACCAGGCCCCCACTCATGTCTCCCATCACCCCCACCCCCCAGCCACCAGGCCCCCACTCATGTCTCCCACCACCCCCACCCCCCAGCAGTGCAGGGGCAGCCTCCACCAGGCCCCCACTCATGTCTCCCATCACCCCCACCCCCCAGCCACCAGGGGCAGCCTCCACCAGGCCCCCACTCATGTCTCCCACCACCCCCACCCCCTAGCAGTGCAGGGGCAGCCTCCACCAGGCCCCCACTCATGTCTCATCCCACCACCCACCACCAAGCAGTGCAGGGGCAGCCCCCACCAGGCCCCCACTCATGTCCCCATGCACCCCCACCCCCCAGCAGTGCAGGGGCAGCCTCCACCAGGTCCCCACCCATGTCTACCACCACCCCCACCCCCCAGCAGTGCAGGGGCAGCCTCCACCTGGCCCCCACTCATGTCTCCCATCACCCCCACCCCCCAGCCACCAGGGGCAGCCTCCACCAGGCCCCCACTCATGTCTCCCACCACCCCCACCCCCCAGCAGTGCAGGGGCAGCCTCCACCAGGCCCCCACTCATGTCTTCCATCACCCCACCCCCTAGCCACCAGGGGCAGCCTCCATCAGGCCCCCACTCATGTCTCCCATCACCCCCACCCCCCAGCCACCAGGGGCAGCCTCCACCAGGCCCCCACTTATGTCCCCTATTACCCCCACCCCCCAGCAGTGCAGGGGCAGCCTACACCAGGCCCCCACACATGTCTCCCACCAACCCCACCCCCAGCAGTGCAGGGGCAGCCTCCACCAGGCCCCCACTCATGTCTCCCACCACCCCCACCCCCCAGCAGTGCAGGGGCAGCCTCCACCAGGCCCCCACCCATGTCTACCACCACCCCCACCCCCCAGCCACCAGAGGCAGCCTCCACCAGGCCCCCACTCATGTCCCCTATTACCCCTACCCCCCAGCAGTGCAGGGGCAGCCTCCACCAGGCCCCCACTCATGTCCCCATGCACCCCCACCCCCCAGCAGTGCAGGGGCAGCCTCCACCAGGCCCCCACCCATGTCTACCACCACACCCACCCCCCAGCAGTGCAGGGGCAGCCTCCACCATGCCCACACTCATGTCTCCCATCACCCCCACCCACCAGCCACCAGGGGCAGCCTCCACCCGGCCCCCACTCATGTCTCCCACCACCCCCACCCCCCAGCAGTGCAGGGGCAGCCTCCACCAGGCCCCCACTCATGTCTCCCATCACCCCCACCCCCCAGCCACCAGGGGCAGCCTCCACCAGGCCCCCACTCGTGTCTCCCACCACCCCCACCCCCCAGCAGTGCAGGGGCAGCCACCACCAGGCCCCCACTCATGTCTCCCACCACCCCCACCCCCCCAGCCACCAGGGGCAGACTCCACCAGGCCCCCACTCATGTCCCCTATTATCCTCACCCCCAGCAGTGCAGGGGCAGCCTCCACCAGGCCCCCACTCATGTCCCCATGCACCCCCACCCCCCAGCAGTGCAGGGGCAGCCTCCACCAGGCCCCACCCATGTCTATCACCACCCCCACCCCCCAGCAGTGCAGGGGCAGCCTCCACCAGGCCCCCACTCATGTCCCCATGCACCCCCCCCCACCAGCAGTGCAGGGGCAGCCTCCACCAGGCTCCCACCCATGTCTACCACCACCCCACCCCCCAGCAGTGCAGGAGCAGCCTCCACCAGGCCCCCACTCATGTCTCCCATCACCCCCACCCCCCAGCCACCAGGGGCAGCCTCCACCAGGCCCCCACTCATGTCTCCCACCACCACCATCCCCCCCCCAGCAGTGCAGGGGCAGCCTCCACCAGGCCCCCACTCATGTCCCCTATTACCCCCACCCCCAGCAGTGCAGGGGCAGCCTCCACCAGGCCCCCACCCATGTCTCCCACCACCCCCACCCCCCAGCCACCAGGGGCAGCCTCCACCAGGCCCCCACTCATGTCTCCCACCACCCCCACCCCCCAGCAGTGCAGGGGCAGCCTCCACCAGGCCCCCACTCATGACCAACTCATGTCTCCCACCACCCCCACCCCCCAGCAGTGCAGGGGCAGCCTCCACCAGGCCCCCACTCATGTCTCCCACCACCCCTACCCCCCAGCAGTGCAGGGGCAGCCTCCACCAGGCCCCCACCCATGTCTACCACCACCCACACCCCCCAGCAGTGCAGGGGCAGCCTCCACCAGGCCCCCACTCATGTCCCCTATTACCCCCACCCCCCAGCAGTGCAGGGGCAGCCTCCACCAGGCCCCCACCCATGTCTACCACCACCCCTACCTCCCAGCAGTGCAGGGGCAGCCTCCACCAGGCCCCCACTCATGTCCCCTATTACCCCCACCCCCCAGCAGTGCAGGGGCAGCCTCCACCAGGCCCCCACCCATGTCTACCACCACCCCCACCCCCCAGCAGTGCAGGGGCAGCCTCCACCAGGCCCACACTCATGTCTTCCATCACCCCCACCCCCCAGCCACCAGGGGCAGCCTCCACCAGGCCCCCACTCATGTCTCCCACCCCCCCCCCCCACCCCCCAGCAGTGCAGGGGCAGCCTCCACCAGGCCCCCACTCATGTCTCCCATCACCCCCACCCCCCAGCCACCAGGCCCCCACTCATGTCTCCCACCACCCCCACCCCCCAGCAGTGCAGGGGCAGCCTCCACCAGGCCCCCACTCATGTCTCCATCACCCCCACCCCCCAGCCACCAGGGGCAGACTCCACCAGGCCCCCACTCATGTCCCCTATTATCCCCACCACCAGCAGTGCAGGGGCAGCCTCCACCAGGCCCCCACTCATGTCCTCATGCACCCCCACCCCCCAGCAGTGCAGGGGCAGCCTCCACCAGGCCCCACCCATGTCTATCACCACCCCCACCCCCCAGCAGTGCAGGGGCAGCCTCCACCAGGCCCCCACTCATGTCTCCCATCACCCCCACCCCCCAGCCACCAGGGGCAGCTTCCACCAGGCCCCCACTCATGTCTCCCACCACCACCACCCCCCAGCAGTGCAGGGGCAGCCTCCACCAGGCCCCCACTCATGTCCCCTATTACCCCCACCCCCAGCAGTGCAGGGGCAGCCTCCACCAGGCCCCCACCCATGTCTCCCACCACCCCCACCCCCCAGCCACCAGGGGCAGCCTCCACCAGGCCCCCACTCATGTCTCCCACCACCCCCACCCCACAGCAGTGCAGGGGCAGCCTCCACCAGGCCCCCACTCATGTCCAACTCATGTCTCCCACCACCCCCACCCCCCAGCAGTGCAGGGGCAGCCTCCACCAGGCCCCCACTCATGTCTCCAACCACCCCTACCCCCCAGCAGTGCAGGGGCAGCCTCCACCAGGCCCCCACCCATGTCTACCACCACCCCCACCCCCCAGCAGTGCAGGGGCAGCCTCCACCAGGCCCCCACTCATGTCCCCTATTACCCCCACCCCCCAGCCACCAGGGGCAGCCTCCACCAGGCCCCCACTCATGTCTCCCACCACCCCCACCCCCCAGCAGTGCAGGGGCAGCCTCCACCAGGCCCCCACTCATGTCTCCCATCACCCCCACCCCCCAGCCACCAGGCCCCCACTCATGTCTCCCACCACCCCCACCCCCCAGCAGTGCAGGGGCAGCCTCCACCAGGCCCCCACTCATGTCTCCCATCACCCCCACCCCCCAGCCACCAGGGGCAGCCTCCACCAGGCCCCCACTCATGTCTCCCACCACCCCCACCCCCTAGCAGTGCAGGGGCAGCCTCCACCAGGCCCCCACTCATGTCTCCCACCACCCCCACCCCCCAGCCACCAGGGGCAGACTCCACCAGGCCCCCACTCATGTCCCCTATTACCCCCACCCCCCAGCAGTGCAGGGGCAGCCTCCACCAGGCCCCCACTCATGTCTCCCATCACCCCCACCCCCCAGCCACCAAGGGCAGCCTCCACCAGGCCCCCACTCATGTCTCCCACCATCCCCACCCCCCAGCAGTGCAGGGGCAGCCTCCACCAGGCCCCCACTCATGTCTCCCATCACCCCCACTCCCCAGCCACCAGGGGCAGCCTCCACCAGGCCCCCACTCATGTCTCCCATCACCCCACCCCCCAGCCACCAGGGACAGCCTCCACCAGGCCCCCACTCATGTCTCCCATCACCCCCACCCCCCAGCAGTGCAGGGGCAGCCTCCACCAGGCCCCCACTCATGTCTCCCACCACCCCCATCCCCCAGCCACCAGGGGCAGACTCCACCAGGCCCCCACTCATGTCCCCTATTACCCCCACCCTCCAGCAGTGCAGGGGCAGCCTCCACCAGGCCCCCACTCATGTCTCCCATCACCCCCACCCCCCAGCCACCAGGGGCAGCCTCCACCAGGCCCCCACCCATGTCTCCCACCACCCCCACCCCCCAGCAGTGCAGGGGCAGCCTCCACCAGGCCCCCACTCATGTCTCCCATCACCCCCACCCCCCAGCCACCAGGGGCAGCCTCCACCAGGCCCCCACTCATGTCTCCCATCACCCCCAGCCACCAGGGGCAGCCTCCACCAGGCCCCCACTCATGTCCCCTATTACCCCCACCCCCAGCAGTGCAGGGGCAGCCTCCACCAGGCCCTCACTCATGTCTCCCATCACCCCCACCCCCCAGCCACCAGGGGCAGCCTCCACCAGGCCCCCACTCATGTCACCCATCACCCCCACCCCCCAGCCACCAGGGGCAGCCTCCACCAGGCCCCCACTCATGTCCCCTATTACCCCCACACCCCAGCAGTGCAGGGGCAGCCTCCACCAGGCCCCCACCCATGTCTCCCACCACCCCCACCCCCCAGCCACCAGGGGCAGCCTCCACCAGGCCCCCACTCATGTCTCCCACCACCCCCACCCCCCAGCAGTGCAGGGGCAGCCTCCACCAGGCCCCCACTCATGTCCAACTCATGTCTCCCACCACCCCCACCCCCCAGCAGTGCATGGGCAGCCTCCACCAGGCCCCCACTCATGTCCCCTATTACCCCCACCCCCCAGCAGTGCAGGGGCAGCCTCCACCAGGCCCCCACTCATGTCCCCATGCACCGCCACCCCCCAGCCACCAGGGGCAGCCTCCACCAGGCCCCCACTCATGTCCCCCTGCACCCCCACCCCCCAGCCGTGCGATTTGCCTGGGTACGTGTACTTCGGGGTGCGCGGGAAGTTCCACACGCGATTGGCCTGGGTACGTGTACCTCAGGGTTCGCGGGAAGTTCCACAAACGATTAGCCTGGGTACGTGTACTTCGGGGTGCGCGGGAAGTCCCACACGAGATTGGCCTGGGTACGTGTACCTCGGGGTGCGCGGGAAGTTCCACACGCGATTAGCCTGGGTACGTCTACTTCGGGGTGCGCGGGAAGTCCCACACGCGATTGGCCTGGGTTCGTGTACTTTGGGGTGCGCGTGAACTTCCACACGCGATTAGCCTGGGTACGTGTACTTCGGGGTGCGCGGGAAGTCCCACACGCGATTGGCCTGGGTATGTGTACTTCGGGGTGCGCGTGAACTTCCACACGCGATTGGGCCTGTGAGAGTGGGGTACATGTATTCCAGGGGTGGGCGGGAATATTTACCCGCGACTGTGCCTGTGAGAGCGTGCTACGTGTATTCCTGGGGTGGGCGGGAAGATTCACACGTTCGCCTACGACATGCCGAAAAATTAATGGTCAAATCCTGAGACACGTACGCCAGCATGAAGCAGGCGTACGTCGACCCGCGCAGCATAAAAGTGCGCGCAAACAACAAACAAGCTCATACGCCAGGATGAATATACCATTCCTAGCAGCAGTGGCCGTGGGTTACCAAAGGAGGAGGAGGAGGATAGTGAGGGCCCGAATTTTCACTCCCAGAACCAGCCTTTTTGGGATGCCTGATGACCAGGTGTATGGGAGGTACAGGTTTCCCCCACACATAATACTGGACCTGGTCAGTGAGTGGGAGGATGACCTCACATCACCCACCCTGTGCTCCCAAGCACTCAGCCCCCTGGAGAAGGTCCTCAATGTACTGCACTTCTTGGCCACAGGATCATTTCAGCGGACAAGTGCCATAGTGGGTGGGGTGTCACAGGCCACGCAGTCACGCTGCCTAGACCAGGTCTTGAACATCATCACTGCACGCCCATCAGTCCGTAGGCACATATACCTGCCCAGGACACCTGCAGAAAGGCAGGCTGCCACCCTCGATTTGTACGGTGTGGCACAATTCCCAAAAGTGCTAGGTGCCATCGACTGCACCCATGTGGCACTACGTCCCCCCAGGGCATCTGAGCACATCTATAGGAACTGCAAACACTGGCATTCCATCAACGTGCAGGTAGTATGTAATGCTAAGGTAAAAAATCATCACCTCAGTATATGCCAACTATCCAGGGTCCACCCACGACAGCTTCATTTACCGAATGTCTACCCTAAGCCGGGACCTAGAAGCTGGGCGGCATGGCGATACATGGCTGCTTGGTGAGTATGAATGCCACTGCACATGCATGCATGTCAGATGCAGAGTTATGTCACTACCCCACTAATGATACCCATCACCTCCTCACCAGGGGACAGTGCCTACCCTCTGAGCACCCACATGATGACGCCAATTCGGAACCCCATCACGCCTCCAGAGGTAAGATACAACACAGCCCATATTGCAACCCGGGGCATAGTGGAGCGCACATTCGGAGTGCTCAAGTCACGCTTTCGCTCCCTTGACAGTTCTGGCGGGCAGCTGTTATATGCGCCCCCAGTAGTGTGCAGGATCATTGTGGCAGCATGTGTCCTGCACAATGTTGCAACACGCCGGGTCCTGGCTGTGGACATGGTGGTGCCCCCACATCCCCAACCACATGCACGGCCGCTGCGCATGGGAGGGGAGAGGGCACGGGGTGAGGCAGCCCGTACGCAGCTGGTGGCTAATTACTTCACATAGAAATCACACCCCAGTGGAGTGCACACAGGCCTGGCACATACCATCTGATAAGCAATGATGACTTGACCTGACAATTAAAACGAACAAAGGGACTGTCAACTGTCAGAACCATAGCAGCCTGAGATTGTTCATGTGGAAGTGTCACAATGTGTGCATCCCTACCTACACAAACACCACCAATGCAGTGTCATGAAAAGACACTTCCATGCTGCAGAAATGAATACCCACTTGCAAAATACTACATGAAAACAGTGCCATGTCACCCACCCCCTCCCCGGCATGGCCACACAACACACCATGGCATGTCATGCAATGTGAGAGGAAAGAAATTAATCCCCACAACATGCCCCACGTGTCAGCAGCTACAGTGTCCCTAATGACAACATGTCCACACATGAAATGCTCACAGTAATGCAGGACCTACAACCGACATTACCAAATACTTACCAAGAATACCAATCACCTACACAACCTCCTATATACCTTAAACATGACATTACAGACTTAAAAATTAGCTAGCCTCACCACCTGATGATGACAGCCCTCCGAACACTTCCAAGTATACAGTGTTAGCGCCACGCAAGAGTGTAGGTGCACTGCTTACAACATGGACTCCAGTTCCAAGGTGGACCGCATTGTGAAGACATGAGGAATGGACCTGCAAATATGGAGGATGAGATGGATGCAGAGGCACATATCAATACACCACGCAGTGTACAATACAACAACAATATGCACTATGTATGTATACACAGTATTGACTACAGACTGCCCACACAGCTCATGGGAGTCCAATGTCACCATGTATGTCAATGTCACTTGGGCACACCCTTTGCAAGCCCATGGAAACGGGAAGCAGGAGGGGTGTGTGTGACAAAAACCCAAGCATCTCAACCAAATCCATGACAAGCCTGCATGTGCCCAGCCACAATTCAGCGTATGCCCACGGGAGCCACACAAGGCAACATACTGTCCAAAAAAAAAAAATGCCCATTAATGGGCCCGGGGGGGTTGGGGGAGGCCACCCCGGAGGTCCGAGGACAGGGTGCACACCAAAACCCACCTGTGTGGATCTTGCGGAAAAAAAAAACACCTCCATGGGCTCATGGCCTATACGGCTACCCTATTGTGGGAGTATCACTGCTGTCGCTATCCTCACCCTCTGCAGCTGCATCAGGAGGTGGTGGCACTATGGGAGGCAGCCCACGCAAAGCCCTAGTCTGTTCCTCCATGGCTGCAAGCATGCGGGTGTGGTAGGTCTCGTTCTGGAGGAGAAGTGTGCGGAGGTCCCCATGCAACAACTCACGGGATGCCCGGACCTCCGCCCTAGTTGCCTGCATCTCAGCTGAGAGCGTACGGGTGAGACGCTCCAGCTGCTGTTCTGTCCTTCGGTTTGTTGAAGCCTCAAGCTCAACAAGAGTCGTCCTGAGGTGAAGGAGTTCCAGCCTCAGGGCTTCCCTGTGGCCCTGGGACTCTATGGAGATGGCTTCCTGCAGAGTCGCCAGTGCCGCCCGCCTGTCCCTGTCGGACGCCAACATGTCCTCCCTGTGTGACTGGCAGATGGAGTCGGTTGCCTGCTGTAGTCGCTCCATCAGCCTTTCGGGGGGGGCAATGGAAGTGGCCACCCTATCCATGGCCTGAGCCATCATCTCTGATGATGCTGCCTGTTGGGTTGCCATACCATAAATGGATTGCTCCCATGCGGTATTGCCAGGTGGCGTACGGCCACCACGTCGGCGGGCACCACACCTGTCTGGGGCAAGGCGAACTGCGCCTTGCTGTGCTGGCACTGCCTTTGGCTGCAGGACTGCATTCCCCCTCTGATCTGCTGGCCCAGGAACAGGATCAGATGTCGCAGAGTGTGACCCTGCATCCGTAACCACCAAAGGCGTACCTGCCAACACTGACATCCCCATTGAGGGTTCTAACCCTGGTGCAGATGGGTTGGACAGAACAGAATCCTTCCCAGGAACACTCACCTGCGACGGCATGTAGGTCTCATCATCCGAATCGACACCTGAGTACAGCTCGGGGGAGGTGCAGCCAGAGACACCCCTTGAGAGCACGACCTGCAGCAGTTGTGGGTTCTCACCCACCACCACACCACGTCCCTCACTGGTGGTCGGTAGGCCCTCAGACCCCTCCTGGGTCTGCACCATCTCCACAACCCCAGCAGTATCAAGTGCGTCTTCCCCTGCAAAGACATAAAAGAAAACAAATGGAAACAAGCATTAGCACTATGGCACACAATTAGGGCTGAGAGGCTACAGAAACAGTACTTGATTGACACATGTCCCACATGACTAAAACACTCCCATGCATGCACCGTCACTGCATGTGATGGGGAGGCAGATGGCACACATTGATGACACCAAGATGGAAGATGAACACATTTTCTGCATGCTGCCTAGCAGTGGCATCACACATTGGCCAGTGATTGGCAGGTCAAATACACATGCCATCACACAGATGGCATGTACCCTAGCCATGAAGTGAAGAGGGAGAGGAGGTCACCAATTGTTCATTCAGTCCAGTTTGTTCATATAATTGATTATTTTTTTTGTAATGGTTCAAATGTTTAACCTGCAGCTGCCAGTCAAAAATGGTCCTATAGCACAGGGACATGTCCAAACTAATCATGTCCACGAAACTGAGCCAGTCCACTGTACCATAGCCATGTCAGACATGTGACAATAGGACTGAGAAATCCTGAGTAAAAGCGTTGTTATGCAAACAATCTGCGTGAATAAACAGAGGTAAATAAGCAACAGTGTTGTGGCAAGATGACACTCCAAGGGCAACTGGCGTGGTGTTGGGCTGGATGTCTAATGTTGGCCGAAGGGATGCTGCTATACCCAAATGCTGTTGCCAAGAATGTATAGGAAGAGGCACATGGGTGAGCCGAACCACTCAAGCACACACACCCTCCCCTGGCACCCAAACAGAAGCCCTCCCACACACACCATGCACATGGATGACACACACATGCATGTGCACTCACCGGACAATGCCTCGTAATCTGCCAGTTCTCCCACGCCTTGGATCTGTTCCTCCGTGACGTAGGTCCCAGCAACCTGCTCATGTGGAGTGAGTTCTATGTCGTCTGCTGGAGACCCACCTCCAGTCACTAGAGTTGCGGCATGATTTGAGGCCAGCTTATTCTTTGCCCTGCGCTTCAGGTCATTCCAACGCTTGTAGCATTCATTAGCTGTGCGCCTCATGATTCCAAGGGCACTTATGATGTCCGCAATGGTCTGCCAGTGTGCCTGACGTTGTGCAGGTGTGGTCTTGGATCCTGCAACAATCACCATTTCGCGGTCATGTGCGGACACATACTCTACAAGTGCATTCAGTTCGGCCTCATTGAAGCTGGGCTTCCTTGACGGGCCGGACTGTGTAGCCGTGTCTGGGGCATCAGCCTCTACTGGACGAGCACTCTTCCTCTTCCGCTTGGAAGGTGGTGGGGATCCTGAGTGTCCTACGCCGTGCGTGGGATTGCACACTCAGCATGGGAGTTGGTGCAGGCATTATCTCAAGTGTGATGGTGTCAGGGGGAATGTCAGCATGATGGACTTGGACCGACACTGTCCTGGATGGGTGTGTGAGAGTTGGGGTGGAGTTGGGGTGGAGGAAGCCGCAGCTGCCCCTGCAGCCTCCCCAGCCTGCCTACGCGGGGCAGCAGATGACCTAGCTGCCCCTGATCCACGTGGCCTGATGACACCAACGTTCACCGGCGCACGTGGCCTAGACCTGCTGACCTGGAAGTCAGCCATGGAGTCACCCTGTCCCAGGTCTGGTTCCACAGTGGGCTGGTTCAACAAGGGCTGAGCATGGATGGTGTCAGCCACGGTAACCTCAACCGGGGGGGGGGGCATGGGTGTCCCTGACTGCTCCTCCACACATGGGGGACTAGGGGCACCTGCAAGTCACGGCCACGTCCCCTACTGGATCCACCACGGCCACCACTTGGGGCTCGGCCACCTTTGCCACCCTTACGGCTTGGTCGCCTCCCAGCCATGGCACTGATGTTATTGTGCGTATGGGAGTCGATGTGAACTATTGTCCTGGGCAATTGGGGGTCAAAGGGGTTGGGTACCAGATGGTAATCGTACCCTAGTGCTCTAGCAAGGCTGTATGTCACCCCTGGAGAAAGATGACGGGTCACGCAACGCACAGGCATCCCAAAAAAGCGAAGTAAGGTGCACGCAACCCCTCCTAGACCACGTGCGTGGAAAAATAAACCTGCACTACGCTGTGGCACCCAGGAACACAAGAATGAACGTATGCGTGTCACACGCAGCCTAGAATGACCTCTGAAGGGGTACGCGACACACGGGGCAAGCACAGATGTTAAATACGTGCGCGACCCACCGTCTGCCAGGAACAAAAGCGTGAAAAATATGCGCGTGTGCGCGTTGGCAACACCCCCGCCAAAAGGATAATTGTACGCTGTCTGAGGAGACAGGACAACAGTAGTAGGGAACGCTGTTTGAGGAAACAGGCCCAGGAAAAAGAGGAAAAGAGAAAAAGCAGTCAGAGGTAACAGGGAGTACGAACTGGAAACGCTGTGAAGTAAATTGCGTGTGAACCAACAAGAAGTACAGATTTCACCCACTCGCTCTCCACGAAAAACACGTACAAGGAAATGGCGTTCTACACGTACCTTTTATACACACGTCACAGACGCGCATACGCGATGAGGCCATTTCCACCAATTACGCGCTTTGACACTCGGACGTGTATCTCTTCATTTTTACACGCGCCATTCTCTACGGCCATGCGCGTGACGTCACAGCTGCGCATGGTGGCCTTTGGGCCAATGAAATCGCATATGCGAGCACACGTGGTAAAACTGCACGTCCGAGTGTCATCGCGTGTAATCGGAGGGAAGTGAGCGTACACGCGATTGGCCTGGGTACGTGTATTTCTAGGGTGCGCAGGAAGTTCCACACGCGATTGGTGGAAATCCACGTGTGCTCTGTCATCACGTGTAATGAGGGAAACACCCACGCGCCTCACGTCACAGATGCGCTCACGCGCTAAGGGCCTTTGGTCCAATGAAATCGCATATGCGTGCTGACGTGCATACGCGCTAAGGGCCTTTCCTCGATTTACACGCAGACGTGCAGGATTTTCACGTGCCAAATCACTCCGTATCAAGCTGGCCACGCGTAAGCACACGAGCAGCCTCCCACGAGCCATCTGCTGCTGCCTGCCTGCCTGCCTGCTGCCACCGTGCCCTGCCATTTGGTGCCTGCACATCAGCCATCTGCAGGGGTCCATTTGCTGTGTCCACCCCTGCTGGAACAGAAGACTCCCGACTGGGATACCATCGCTCCACAGCCCAGCCCCAGGACCCAGTTGCCCACCCACTCCTGCCTCTGGGGTTGCCATGTCGGGCACTGCAACATCTGGCACCACTGGCAACCCCCGGCCAGAGAGGCAGAGGGCACCAGCTTCACTGCCACCGAAGTTGGTGTCCTGGTGGAGCAAGTCCTGGGGCAGTATGATGCCCTCTTCGGAAGTAAGCGCGCCAACAGGAAGGACGGACTCGGATCTGGACGGACATCGTGACTGCCATCAACATGGAGGGGGTGGCAGTCCGCGACTACCAACATGTCAAGAAGCGCTGGGATGACTGCAGGTCCAGGACTCTCTTGAAGGCCCGGCACCTCGTGGAGGGGGGCCGGGGCCGCATGAGTACCATCCAGATGAGGGTCCTGGAACGCCTAGGCCCAGCACTCCACGCCCAGATCCTTGAGAGGCAGACCCGTCTGGAGTTGAGCGGTAAGTGGCCAAGCATTGCTGTGTGAGACAGGGCATGTCGCAGTGTGCTGGTTGTCTGATACTTGCCTGTATGTGTGACATAGGCCATGTATGCATGTGTGTGTGCAGGGACGTCATGCATGTGAGACCAGTAATGTGTGAACCGCACGGTTGGTGCATGTGTTCAAATGCAACATGGGTTGCCCTATGCGGAATGGCCACATGAAAGCATGCCAGTCTTTGTTCCTGGACATGGGTGAGGGATGGGTGCTGATGCCATGTACATGTATGCTGTCCATGTCTGTGTGTCTAACCTGCGTGTCTGTGACTTGTGAATGCCAGGGATGCATGACACATGTCTGTCGCAATGTTCAGGTTCACTGATGCAGCCTAGTCATCCTTGTATCCACTGTGTCTGTGGTGTACGAGGCCAGATGGATGAAACTAGGGTGAAGTGTGTGCATGTGATAGGCATGGCCCATGATGCATGTGAGTTCCAAAACAACAGTGTATGTTTCAATAATCACTTGGACATGTATGCTAATGTCCATAGCATGCACCATGCCTGTTACCGCATGTGTTTTACCTGCACTGAGCCATGTGTTGTGGAGGGACATGATGGAAGTGATCTTTGACAGTGCCACTCATCTCCTATTGCTTCCTGTCTAGGGGACCATTGTACAGTACCCTGATGCTTGTGTTCTATGTCTCCCTCTACACAGCGCCACGTGAAGAAGAGGGCGGAGACGGCTCTCTGGAGCAAAGCGGCGGGGATGCCCCCACGGCTGCAGCGGAAGGGGTGGGTGAGCCCCCTCAACGGCGGAAGATGGGGTGGAGCCATCCAGGTTGGTGGTTTCCACGGAGGAGGAGGAGGCCGCTACTGAGGCGCACATGGGGCCTGGTGGGGGCATCCCTGCTGGTGCAAGTGTTGCAGTCCAGGGGCAGGGGCAGGAGGCAGCACAGGTCGCCGTGGAGGGGCCTGTGCATGTCACTGTCCCTGACACTGTGACTGCACCACCATGCACCAGCAGGGATGCCCCATCCCAGGCCCGTCCGCAGGTAGGTGGGATGTCCATGTCATATGACTCCCCTCCACCTGCGGACGAGGGGACCCCTGGCCGTATGGAGAAGGTCCTGATTGGTGTCGCGTTGCGCACAGGTGCAATTCGTGATGAGGTGCGTGCTTCCCGGGAGGAGCATGCACGTCATCACGGAGAGCACCGTGCCGACGTGGCCCAGTTGGGATCGGCCATGGTCGGGGGTTTCCTACATGTGACAGCCAATCTGGCGACCCTCTCCTCCTCTGTGGAGACTATGCACCAGTCGTTCTCCATGCCGTCTTCCGGCCCAGATGCCACCAGGGCCCCCTGTGGACCTGCCCCGACCAATGCAGCCGGCTCGGTGGGGATCCCATCCCTGCCACAGTTGGGAGTCGGAGGTCCAGCAGGGGTGGACACACCAGCAACTGGACCCCAGCAGATGGAGGATGTGACGGCATCATCGGGCAGGGCACGTGCAAGACGGCGTCGGTGGATTCCATCAGCCTGGATGCCGTCGTGCTGGCACAGGTAGTTGCGCCGGAGGCAGCGGCAGGCTCGACGTGGGAGGCATCATGGCTCGGGGCCATCAACATCAGGGGTGCAGGCATCGGCCGGAGGGCAGGAGAACCCTGGAATGGGAGTGGCTTCCGTGTGGGAGCCGTTGGGCCAGCAGATAGGTGCAGAGCGGCAGCGGGCAGAGGAGGAACAGCTCACAATGGTCAGGGCGGAGAACTCCATGCGGAGGGTGCTGAGGCGGGCTGTGTGCCTCGAGGGTCTACGCAGGGAGTTGGAGCTGGACACTGTTTTATCTCTGCGAGACCTCGGGGCCAGGGAAAATGCCCGCCTCCAAGCCATTGAACAGGAGTTCGATGATGCCCTGGCCCATGACAACATCCAGTGAGCCGTTGGACTAGCCCGCTGCCCATGTAAATAGTTATGTAGTTAGTGTTAGGTTTCCTTTGTTTTTGCATTTTCTTTGGACCTTTTGGACAATGGGCCACATTTTTGTATATAGTTATTTTTTATTAGGTAGTGTTGTTAGATAGGTTTCATTTCTTTTGTTGGGATCATGGACCCTGGCTTGTTCACCTGTACATAGTTCACTGTTGGATTTTCTTTTCTTTTTACAATTTACCCATGGAGCAATGGCTTTCAATTATAATTTCCCATTGGATTTTCTTTTGTGGACTGTGACTTTGGACACCATTCCTTTGGATTCTGATTTTTGGTTTTGCATTTTTTCACGGACATGCTTCTTTTTACTTTTTTTACATTCCCATTTCTGTTAGTTTATTTTTGATTCAATTCATGATTCCTTTAATACATATTTTTTGATCAAACTTCAGTGTGTAGTATCATCTCATTGGTTTCATGCATATCATGATATGGGTTTTGAGATTCACTGACACCCATTGGGTGTATGTGAGGGACATGTGTTCGTTTCCAAACTTGCAATTGCTGTTCTATCATGTTATTGCCATTTCTGAGTGGGTGGATGCAATACTCGGGTGGGTGTTTTGCATTTGGAGGCTGACCATAGGGACCAGGGATCTAGATTGTGATGACATGTTGGCTGGGGAACATGAGTTGGACATGAGTGGGGGCCTGCTGGCAGGTGCCCCACAGTGCTGGGGGGTGGGGGTGCAGGGGAACATGAGTTGGACATGAGTGTGGGCCTGCTGGCAGGTGCCCCACAGTGCTGGGGGGTGGGGGTGCAGGGGAAAATAAGTTGGACATGAGTGGGGGCCTGCTGGCAGGTGCCCCACAGTGCTGGGGGGTGGGGGTGCAGGGGAACATGAGTTGGACATGAGTGGGGGCCTGCTGGCAGGTGCCCCACAGTGCTGGGGGGGTGGGGGTGCAGGGGAACATGAGTTGGACATGAGTGGGGGCCTGCTGGCAGGTGCCCCACAGTGCTGGGGGGTGGGGGTGCAGGGGAACATGAGTTGGACATGAGTGGGGGCCAGGTGGAGGCTGCCCCTGCACTGCTGGGGGGTGGGGGTAATAGGGGACATGAGTGGGGGCCTGGTGGAGGCTGCCCCTGGTGGCTGGGGGGTGGGGGTGCTGGGAGACAGGAGTGGGAGCCTGGTGGAGGGTGCCCCTGGTGGCTGGGGGGTGGGGGTGGTGGGAGACATGAGTGGGGGCCTGGTGGAGGCTGCCCCTGCACTGCTGGGGGGTGGGGGTGGTGGTAGACATGGGTGGGGGCCTGGTGGAGGCTACCCCTGGTGGCTGGGGGGTGGGGATGATGGGAGACATGAGTGGGGCCCTGGTGGAGGCTGCCCCTGCACTGCTGGGGGGTGGGGGTGGTGGTAGACATGGGTGGGGGCCTGGTGGGGGCTGCCCCTGGTGGCTGGGGGGTGGGGGTGGTGGGAGACATGGGTGGGGGCCTGGTGGAGGCTGCCCCTGGTGGCTGGGGGGTGGGGGTGGTGGTAGACATGAGTGGGGGCCTGGTGGAGGCTGCCCCTGCACTGCTGGGGGGTGAGGGTAATAGGGGACATGAGTGGGGGCCTGGTGGAGGATTCCCCTGCACTGCTGGGGGTGGGGGTGCAGGGAGACAGGAGTGGGAGCCTGGTGGAGGGTGCCCCTGACTGCTGGGGGGTAAGGGGTGCAGGGAGACAGGAGTGGGGGCCTGGTTGAGGGTGCCCCTGACTGCTGGGGGGTGGGGGTGCAGGGAGACATGAGTGGGGGCCTGGTGGAGGCTGCCCCTGGTGGCTGGGGGTTGGGGGTGGTGGTAGACATGAGTGGGGGCCTGGTAGAGGCTGCCCATGCACTTCTGGGGGGTGGGGGTGATGGGAGACATGAGTGGGGGCCTGGTGGAGGCTGCCCCTGCACTGCTGGGGGGTGGGGGTGGTGGTACACATGGGTGGGGCCCTGGTGGAGGCTGCCCCTGCACTGCTGGGGGGTGGGGGTGGTGGGAGACATGAGTGGGAGCCTGGTGGAGGCTGCCCCTGGGGGGTGGGGGTGGCGGGAGACATGGGTGGGGGCCTGGTGGAGGCTTCCCCTGGTGGCTGGGGGGTGGAGGGGTGGTAGACATGAGTGGGGGCCTGGAGGATGCTGCCCCTGCACTGCTGGGGTGTGGGGGTAATAGGGGACATGAGTGGGGGACTGGTGGAGGCTGCCCCTGCACTGCTGGGGGGTGGGGGTGCAGGGAGACAGGAGTGGGGGCCTGGTGGAGGGTGCCCCTGACTACTGGGGGGTGGGGGTGCTGGGAGACAGGAGTGGGGGCCTGGTTGAGGGTGCCCCTGACTGCTGGGGGGTGGAGGTGTAGGGAGACAGGAGTGGGGGCCTGGTGGAGGCTGCCCCTGCACTGCTGGGGGGTGGGGTGGTGGTAGACATGAGTGGGGGCCTGGTGGAGGCTGCCCCTGCACTGCTAGGGGGGTGGGGGTGATGGGAGACATGAGTGTGGGCCTGGTGGAGGCTGCCCCTGCACTGCTGGGGGGTGGGGGTGGTGGTAGATATGGGTGGGGGTGGTGGAGGCTGCCCCTGCACTGCTGGGGGGTGGGGGTAATAGGGGACATGAGTGGGGGCCTGGTGGAGGCTGCCCCTGCACTGCTGGGGGGTGGGGGTGCAGGGAGACAGGAGTGGAGGCCTGGTGGAGGCTGCCCCTGACTGCTGGGGGGTGGGGGTGTTGGGAGACAGGAGTGGAAGCCCGGTGGAGGGTGCCCCTGACTGCTGGGGGGTAAGGGGTGCAGGGAGACAGGAGTGGGGGCCTCGTTGAGGGTGCCCCTGACTGCTGGGGGGAGGGGGTGCAGGGAGACAGGAGTGGGGGCCTGGTGGAGGCTGCCTCTGCACTGCTGGGGGGTGGGGGTGATGGTAGACATGAGTGGGAGCCTGGTGGAGGCTGCCCCTGCACTGCTGGGGGGTGGGGGTAATAGGGGACATGAGTGGGGGCCTGCTGGCAGGTGCCCCACAGTGCTGGGGGGTGGGGGTGCAGGTGCAGGTGAACATGAGTTGGACATGAGTGGGGGCCTGCTGGCAGGTGCCCCACAGTGCTGGGGGGGGTGGGGGTGCAGGGGAACATGAGTTGGACATGAGTGGGGGCCTGCTGGCAGGTGCCCCACAGTGCTGGGGGGTGGGGGTGCAGGGGAACATGAGTTGGACATGAATGGGGGCCTGGTGGAGGCTGCCCCTGCACTGCTGGGGGGTGGGGGTAATAGGGGACATGAGTGGGGGCCTGGTGGAGGCTGCCCCTGGTGGCTGGGGGGTGGGGGTGCTGGGAGACTGGAGTGGGAGCCTGGTGGAGGGTGCCCCTGGTGGCTGGGGGTGGTGGGAGACATGAGTGGGGGCCTGGTGGAGGCTGCCCCTGCACTGCTGGGGGGTGGGGGTGGTGGTAGACATGGGTGGGGGCCTGGTGGAGGCTACCCCTGGTGGCTGGGGGGTGGGGATGATGGGAGACATGAGTGGGGCCCTGGTGGAGGCTGCCCCTGCACTGCTGGGGGGTGGGAGTGGTGGTAGACATGGGTGGGGGCCTGGTGGAGGCTGCCCCTGGTGGCTGGGGGGTGGGGGTGGTGGAAACATGGGTGGGGGCCTGGTGGAGGCTGCCCCTGGTGGCTGGGGGTTGGGGGTGGTGGTAGACATGAGTGGGGGCCTGGTGGAGGCTGCCCCTGCACTGCTGGGGGGTGAGGGTAATAGGAGACATGAGTGGGGGCCTGGTGGAGGCTGCCCCTGCACTGCTGGGGGGTGGGGGTGCAGGGAGACAGGAGTGGGGGCCTGGTGGAGGCTGCCCCTGACTGCTGGGGGGGTGGGGGTGCTGGGAGACAGGAGTGGGCGCCTGGTGGAGGGTGCCCCTGACTGCTGGGGGGTAAGGGGTGCAGGGAGACAGGAGTGGGGGCCTGGTTGAGGGTGCCCCTGACTGCTGGGGGGTGGGGGTGCAGGGAGACAGGAGTGGGGGCCTGGTGGAGGCTGCCCCTGCACTGCTGGGGGGTGGGGGGGTGGTAGACATGGGTGGGGCCCTGGTGGAGGCTGCCCCTGCACTGCCGGGGGGTGGGGGTGGTGGGAGACATGAGTGGGGGCCTGGTGGAGGCTGCCCCTGGTGGCTGGGGGGTGGTGGTGGTGGGAGACATGGGTGGGGGCCTGGTGGAGGCTGCCCCTGCACTGCTGGGAGGTGGGGGTGGTGGTAGACATGAGTGGGGTCCTGGTAGAGGCTGCCCATGCACGTCTGGGGGGTGGGGGTGGTGGTACACATGGGTGGGGCCCTGGTGGAGGCTGCCCCTGCACTGCTGGGGGGTGGGGGTGGTGGGAGACAAGAGTGGGGGCCTAGTGGAGGCTGCCCCTGGTGGCTGGGGGGTGGGGGTGGTGGGAGACATGGGTGGGGGCCTGGTGGACGCTGCCCCTGGTGGCTGGGGGTTGGGGGTGGTGGTAGACATGAGTGGGGGCCTGGTGGAGGCTGCCCCTGCACTGCTGGGGGGTGGGGGTAATAGGAGACATGAGTGGGGGCCTGGTGGAGGCTGCCCCTGCACTGCTGGGGGGTGGGGGTGCAGGGAGACAGGAGTGGGGGCCTGGTGGAGGGTGCCCCTGACTGCTGGGGGGTGGGGGTGCTGGGAGACAGGAGTGGGAGCCTGGTGGAGGGTGCCCCTGACTGCTGGGGGGTAAGGGGTGCAGGGAGACAGGAGTGGGGGCCTGGTTGAGGGTGCCCCTGACTGCTGGGGGGTGGGGGTGCAGGGAGACAGGAGTGGGGGCCTGGTTGAGGGTGCCCCTGACTGCTGGGGGGTGGGGGTGCAGGGAGACAGGAGTGGGGGCCTGGTGGAGGCTGCCCCTGCACTGCTGGGGGGTGGGGGTGGGGGTGGTGGTAGACATGGGTGGGGCCCTGGTGGAGGCTGAACCTGCACTGCTGGGGGTTGGGGGAGGTGGGAGACATGAGTGGGGGCCTGGTGGAGACTGCCCCTGGTGGCTGGGGGGTGGGGGTGGTGGGAGACATGGGTGGGGGCCTGGTGGAGGCTGCCCCTGCACTGCTGGGGGGTGGGGGTGGTGGTAGACATGAGTGGGGGCCTGGTGGAGGCTGCCCCTGCACTGCTGGGGGGTGGGGGTGATGGGAGACATGAGTGGGGGCCTGGTGGAGGCTGCCCCTGCACTGCTGGGGGGTGGGGTGGTGGTAGACATGGGTGGGGCCCTGGTGGAGGCTGCCCCTGCACTGCTGGGGGGTGGGGGTGGTGGGAGACATGAGTGGGAGCCTGGTGGAGGCTGCCCCTGGGGGGTGGGGGTGGCGGGAGACATGGGTGGGGGCCTGGTGGAGGCTTCCCCTGGTGGCTGGGGGTGGTGGTAGACATGAGTGGGGGCCTGGTGGATGCTGCCCCTGCACTGCTGGGGGGTGGGGGTAATAGGGGACATGAGTGGGGGACTGGTGGAGGCTGCCCCTGCACTGCTGGGGGGTGGGGGTGCAGGGAGACAGGAGTGGGGGCCTGGTGGAGGGTGCCCCTGACTACTGGGGGGCGGGGGTGCTGGGAGACAGGAGTGGGGGCCTGGTTGAGGGTGCCCCTGACTGCTGGGTGGTGGGGGTGCAGGGAGACAGGAGTGGGGGCCTGGTGGAGGCTGCCCCTGCACTGCTGGGGGGTGGGGGTGGTGGTAGACATGAGTGGGGGCCTGGTGGAGGCTGCCCCTGCACTGCTGGGGGGGTGGGGGTAATGGGAGACATGAGTGTGGGCCTGGTGGAGGCTGCCCCTGCACTGCTGGGGGGTGGGGGTGGTGGTAGATATGGGTGGGGCCCTGGTGGAGGCTGCCCCTGCACTGCTGGGGGGTGGGGGTAATAGGGGACATGAGTGGGGGCCTGGTGGAGGCTGCCCCTGCACTGCTGGGGGGTGGGGGTGCAGGGAGACAGGAGTGGGGGCCTGGTGGAGGCTGCCCCTGACTGCTGGGGGGTGGGGGTGCTGGGAGACAGGAGTGGAAGCCTGGTGGAGGGTGCCCCTGACTGCTGGGGGGTAAGGGGTGCAGGGAGACAGGAGTGGGGGCCTCGTTGAGGGTGCCCCTGACTGCTGGGGGGTGGGGGTGCAGGGAGACAGGAGTGGGGGCCTGGTGGAGGCTGCCCCTGCACTGCTGGGGGGTGGGGGTGATGGTAGACATGAGTGGGAGCCTGGTGGAGGCTGCCCCTGCACTGCTGGGGGGTGGGGGTAATAGGGGACATGAGTGGGGGCCTGGTGGAGGCTGCCCCTGCACTGCTGGGGGGTGGGGGTGCAGGGAGACAGGAGTGGGGACCTGCTGGAGGCTGCCCCTGGTGGCTGGGGGGTGGGGGTGGTGGGAGACATGGGTGGGGTCCTGGTGGAGGCTGCCCCTGGTGGCTGGGGGGTGGGGGTGGTGGGAGGCATGGGTGGGGACCTGGTGGAGGCTGCCCCTGGTGGCTGGGGGGTGGGGGTGGTGATAGACATGAGTGGGGTCCTGGTGGAGGGTGCCCCTGCACTGCTGGGGGGTGGGGGTGCAGGGAGACAGGAGTGGGGTCCTGGTGGAGGGTGCCCCTGACTGCTGGGGGGTGGGGGTGCTGGGAGACAGGAGTGGGAGCCTGGTGGAGGGTGCCCCTGACTGCTGGGGGGTAAGGGGTGCAGTGAGACAGGAGTGGGGGCCTGGTGGAGGCTGCCCCTGCACTGCTGGGGGGTGGGGGTGCAGGGAGACAGGAGTGGGGTCCTGGTGGAGGGTGCCCCTGACTGCTGGGGGGTGGGGGTGCTGGGAGACAGGAGTGGGAGCCTGGTGGAGGGTGCCCCTGACTGCTGGGGGGTAAGGGGTGCAGTGAGACAGGAGTGGGGGCCTGGTTGAGGGTGCCCCTGACTGCTGGGGGGTGGGGGTGCAGGGAGACAGGAGTGGGGGCCTGGTGGAGGCTGCCCCTGCACTGCTGGGGGGTGGGGGCGGTGGTAGACATGAGTGGGGGCCTGGTGGAGGCTGCCCCTGCACTGCTGGGGGGTGGGGGTGATGGGAGACATGAGTGGGGGCCTGGTGGATGCTGCCCCTGCACTGCTGGGGGGTGGGGGTGGTGGTAGACATGGGTGGGCCCCTGGTGGAGGCTGCCCCTGCACTGCTGGGGGGTGGGGGTGGCGGGAGACATGAGTGGGGGCCTGGTTGAGGCTGCCCCTGGTGGCTGGGGGGTGGTGGGAGACATGGGTGGGGGCCTGGTGGAGGCTGCCCCTGCACTGCTGGGGGGTGGGGATAATAGGGGACATGAGTGGGGGCCTGGTGGAGGCTGCCCTTGGTGGCTGGGGGGTGGGGGTGGTGGTAGACATGAGTGGGGGCCTGGTGGAGGCTGCCCCTGCACTGCTGGGGGGTGGGGGTAATAGGGGACATGAGTGGGGGCCTGGTGGAGGCTGCCCCTGGTGGCTGGGGGGTGGTAGACATGAGTGGGGGCCTGGTGGAGGCTGCCCGTGCACTGCTGGGGGGTGGGGGTAATAGGGGACATGAGTGGGGGCCTGGTGGAGGCTGCCCCTGGTGGCTGGGGGGTGGGGTTGGTGGTAGACATGTGTGGGGGCCTGGTGGAGGCTGCCCCTGCACTGCTGGGGGGTGGGGGTGATGGGAGACATGAGTGGGGGCCTGGTGGATGCTGCCCCTGCACTGCTGGGGGGTGGGGGTGGTGGTAGACATGGGTGGGCCCCTGGTGGAGGCTGCCCCTGCACTGCTGGGGGGTGGGGGTGGCGGGAGACATGAGTGGGGGCCTGGTGGAGGCTGCCCCTGGTGGCTGGGGGGTGGTGGGAGACATGGGTGGGGGCCTGGTGGAGGCTGCCCCTGCACTGCTGGGGGGTGGGGATAATAGGGGACATGAGTGGGGGCCTGGTGGAGGCTGCCCTTGGTGGCTGGGGGGTGGGGGTGGTGGTAGACATGAGTGGGGGCCTGGTGGAGGCTGCCCCTGCACTGCTGGGGGGTGGGGGTAATAGGGGACATGAGTGGGGGCCTGGTGGAGGCTGCCCCTGGTGGCTGGGGGGTGTGGTGGTGGTGGTAGACATGAGTGGGGGCCTGGTGGAGGCTGCCCGTGCACTGCTGGGGGGTGGGGGTAATAGGGGACATGAGTGGGGGCCTGGTGGAGGCTGCCCCTGGTGGCTGGGGGGTGGGGGTGGTGGTAGACATGAGTCGGGGCCTGGTGGAGGCTGCCCCTGGTGGTTGGGGGGTGGGGGTGCTGGGAGACAGGAGTGTGAGCCTGGTGGAGTGTGCCCCTGACTGCGGGGGGGTAGGAGGTGCAGGGAGACAGGAGTGGGGGCCTGGTGGAGGGTGCCCCTGACTGCTGGGGGGTGGGGGTGCAGGGAGACAGGAGTGGGGGCCTGGTGGAGGGTGCCCCTGACTGCTGGGGGGTGGGGGTGGGGGTGCTGGGAGACATGCATTGTTGATCAGTAGTGCAAGGTGACATGTATGTTGGCTGGGGGGCATGCCCATGGTGGATGGGCTGCCTGCGGAACATGAGCAGGGGTGCAGGGTAGTCCCCTGTGGTGTGGGCTGCCTGCAGGGACCGTGGAGGTTGTAGAGCGAACACCTGGGAGGACCCACACGGCCAATTCAAGTGTAGTACTCCCCAGAACCCCTGAAATACACGTACCCTGCTGAAATCGCGTGTGGAACTTCCCGCGCACCCCTGAAATACAAGTACTCTGCTGAAATCGCGTGTGGAACTTTCCGCGCACCCCTGAAATACACGTACCCTGCTCGCACAGGGCCAATCGCGTGTGGAACTTCCCGCGCACGCCTGAAATACACGTACCCTGCTCGCACGGGGCCAATCGTGTGTGTAAAACTTCCCGCGCACCCCTGAAATACACATACCCTGCTGAAATCGCATGTGGAACTTCCCGCGCACCCCTGAAATACACAAACCCTGCTGAAATTGCGTGTGGAACTTCCCGCGCACCCCTGGAATACACGCACCTTGCTCGCACGGGGCCAATCGCGTGTGGAACTTCCCGCGCACCCCTGAAATACACGTACCCTGATGGAATCGCGTGTGGAACTTCCCACGCACCCCTGAAATACACGTACCCTGCTGAAATCGCGTGTGGAACTTCCCGCGCACCCCTGAAATACACGTACCCTGCTGAAATTGCGGGTGGAACTTCCCGCGCACCCCTGAAATACACGTACCCTGCTCGCACGGGGCCAATCGCGTGTGGAACTTCCCGCGCACCCCTGAAATACACGTACCCTGCTCGCACGGGGCCAATCGCGTGTGGAACTTCCCGCGCACCCCTGAAATACACGTACCCTGATGGAATCGCGTGTGGAACTTCCCGCGCACCCCTGAAATACACGTACCCTGCTGAAATCGCCTGTGGAACTTCCCGCGCACCCCTGAAATACACATACCCTGCTGAAATTGCGTGTGGAACTTCCCGCGCACCCCTGAAATACACGTACCCTGCTCGCATGGGGCCAATCGCGTGTGGAACTTCCCACGCACCCCTGAAATACACGTACCCTGCTGAAATCGCGTGTGGAACTTCCCGCGCACCCCTGGAATACACGTACCCTGCTCGCACAGGGCCAATCGCGTGTGGAACTTCCCGCGCACCCCTGAAATACACGTGCCCTGCTCGCACGGGGCCAATCGCGTGTGGAACTTCCTGCGCACCCCTAAAATACACGTACCCTGCTGAAATCGCGTGTGGAACTTCACGCGCACCCCTGTAATACACGTACCCTGCTGGAATCGCGTGTGATACTTCCCGCGCACCCCTGAAATACACGTACCCTGCTGGAATCGTGTGTGATACTTGCCGCGCACCCCTGAAATACACGTACCCTGCTGATTTTGCGTGTGATACTTCCCGCGCACCTCTAATGCACACGTACACAGGACAATTGCGTGTGGAACTTCCCGCGAACCACTGAAATACACGTTCCCCGCTTGGCGTTTGCTGTTTGCCAGCCCTGTGAACTGGTCCAGGGTTAGCGCAGCCCTTTGCGATTATTTGGGGATTTTGAAGGCTTTTCCTTGCGCGAGGGCGTTCTTGGGGGCGTAACTGGCGCTGCTGCAGGGTCGCTGCGCCACGGCTGGTTTTGGATGCGAAAATCCATGAATACGCTGTGCGCGGAAATCGATTTTAGCGCACGCGGCTGGCGCAGACATTTGCACGGGCACGCTGTGCGCCAGTCGCGTGCGCCACTTTTGTGCGAATTTCTATGAATTACCCTGTCAGTGTCTTCCTACTCAGTGAAAATTATACTTCTTTGCAGACTTTTCTCAAAATTAAAGTCATAATATCAGAATGTACAATTATATTAGATGTTTTAAATGCATCGTGCCAATGATTATCTTTTGCATTCCTGAAAATCATTCACATTTCCAGTTGTCAACTGCACATCTGCCACTTTCCAACTGTAGTTATTTTTCAAACTGCACGTTGTGTCCAAAATGCACACTAAAAATAAACCTGGGGTGCTCTGCTGAAGAGGTGTGCAGGAAGGGGTACAGATGGCACCAGAGTGGCACTTGGGCACATGTGGTTGCCTCCCTACGGCTTTTAACCTTGCCTATCCACTTCGTAAAGGTTTTTCATAAGAAGCCATTTTGTTAACTTAAAGGAATAGTGCGCTCAAAAATATTATTGTCCCGAGCATTTGGGCATGTGTTTTTAAGCATATGTTGATCGATCGTACAAACATTTCCTATCCATCCACCTTACCGTAGTTTTCCTAACTTTTACACATGCGAAATCAGGCTGCAGGGAGTGGCCATCTTGTGCTAATCTTATCCGTTGCCACATCGCCCTAAGGTGAACTGCCCTGACGGCACTAAATCATATCCCCCACCCCTGAAGCTGACATCACTAGACGCGTACGGCCCATTTCACAATGCCAATGCACATCTCCAGCTAAAGACGTGTCTCCATGGAAATGGCAGGACGCCTCTTTCCTAAATAGGTATAAACAGACGCTTCTCATCAGACAACATCAGAGTTGCGTTTTCAATCGTTTCACTGTCTTTTTTGTGTATCCTGTGGCTCGTTTCTGCTCTGTTCAGCTGTCTTTGTTGCCTGTAGCCCGTGCGAACAGATACTATTACTATCATTACTATCTATTTTAATTTTGTCGCATAATGGCAACAATACAGCCCTACCAGTACGAGCCGGAGTATTCTGAGGTGGAATTAGTCGAAAGAGAAAGATGCACAAAAGATGGTGCTTTGGACGACAGTTGGGAGAACGAATCACCGGATCAAGAGCTTGAGCCTAGTCGCATGGAAGATGTTTCCACCTGGTGTACCTGCAATCGGTGCAAGGTCATGCCAACCGAGGAGGAGAACTGCTGCTGCCGAGAAAACTATGGATGCTTGGCCTACATATCGGAAGACGAGACACGGCCGCAGTGCGTTACCGAGCTGCATGACTTCAGGGCAGCCTGCCTCACATGGTCCGTGTTGAGGATTATGATGGTGCTTATGCACGAACTTCGCCCAAGAGTTTGCCTTCGCAATCCTAGTAACGAGTAAGTGTACTCTAGATTTGATGTTACTTTGACCACTGAGGCCACTTACATTTCTTGTTTGTCTCCTATAGTGTCGTAACTTCGATCTATCACCGCCAAATTAATGTAGTCTTGCAATTATATACATCACTCATGATTTGGGGAAATTATACTGGTCATCTTATGTGTCTTTCACGTACAACTAAGAAACAATATTTCTCTGTGCCCCAAACATTACAAAATGTATAGCTATTCACTTTTGTAATGTGTCTACACTTTAAAGCCCAAGTTGATTGATCCATGAAGTAACATTTGTACTGGCAACTATGCCATAGGGTACAAGATTACATTTTCAGCTAAGGTTTGATACACTTATCATGTTCAATTAAATACAATTTGTATGTTTCTCTTCCACAGGTGGTACAGGCTGGTGACCTATCGTGCGTTTACATGGTGGCTTCATGCGAGGCTTGGATACCGCGTTCGATGAGTAATACCCGCCTGTGTCATTGGTGCCATTAGAGCCGCATTCCCCAGTGACAGCGGTCAGTACAGGGGCTTTTCTCACATTGTGCTGCAACTCGAAGTATATCATGTGTAGTACATTTGTGCCATCAACATCAGCAACAAAATAAAATACAACTGAACTTTTATGAATGGTTGTTTACATTTTTCTGTGAATCACGGACACGCTCACTTGTCCTGGCAGGGCTGACCTTCAATGGTGTCCCGGGCCTTGTATGCACGCCTCATGCCCATCCATCCCCCTTTCATTATCAACGGGAGTTCGCACCTGTGGATGTGCGCTGCCAAGTGGCTGGCAGGGATGGGAACGGCCAAGGTGCCAAACACCATGTACACTTCAAAGGTATCTTCTGCACAACGGACATTGTACACATGGCCTAGCCAGACCCAGTGTCTCCCGGCAGGCTCCCCTGAAGCAGGCCGCACCCCTGCTATCCACTTAAGACCACGCCATAAACACGTCATACACACCCATTTTTCTAATTCTTTATAAACCCCTTGATATTTATCATGAGAACATCTGTGAGCCCTATAAGTCAACTCGTCATCGTGCTACCTGTGAAAATCTCTGAGCACTGGCAGTCAACTCGTGATCGTTCTACCTGTTCTCCTGCTACTAACTACCCTGCTTGTTGAATCTAACTGTTTGTTGGTCAAAGTAAGGGCAGGTCACCTAATCATCTCTTCTTGATCTTTAAATTTCTATCTATTTCGAACGAATGTACCCAGTAGTGTAATGTTCATTCATCTCATTGCCATTACCTTTGACTTCTGTTTAATTTGTTCTATTCTCGATGTATAGCAATTGTCATCATTGTCAATTGGGATTGAATTGCATCCTTCGCGGACAGTGTCTATAAGCATGTTTCATTTTGATGCATGAAAGTACATTTAACAGACGAGTAACATGTTACGATTTGCGTCTCATCAAACAATTCTGTATGAAAGCTATCCTAGTGTATAGTCGACTGCGCTACACAGGTTTTGCTTCTGTGACCAAAGCAAACATTGCATGAAAACATTTATGATATCATTCCATCTTTCTCACGTATTCATGTAAAATAATGTTTTAACTATGTGTACTTTTTTTAACAGATTTTTCAACAATGCCTGCTTGTATGGTTTACGGTTGCCGTTCTAAGACCCATACCAAACCTAAGGGCACAATAATGCATACATTCCCAAGGAATATAGATCTAATAAGAGAATGGGTCAGATATTGTGGATTTGCGCCAGGCGAGCTTGAAAGTAGAGCCCAGGATATCTTGAGGGACTTGAGGGGCGATCAATTTCGCATCTGCAGTCTGCACTTTACCCTGGATATGTACGACCAATCACAGTACACAAAGAAGCAATGACTCAGAATGTCCCGTAAATTGCTTCCAAATGCAATTCCAACTCTATTCATGCACATGCTGCCTCAGGTGAGTCACGGTTCATAAATTAGCTGTGGGCCTTGTGGTACTGAACAGGTAACTACAGGAACGGATTGGTGCTTTCGGTGTAAATGTTTCTTATTAAACTGCATAATTACCAGATTGTATTGCTTTATAACTATACCCCATTTTGCCAGACATCTGTCCCTGGTTTTAGGAGCATCATAGAAAATTATTTATGAACACAGAAAACTATGCCATAGTGCCCTTCGGAATAAGCATAATCTTTTCCTAATCGGTTGCTTCACATGTCAATTCTTTTAGGTGAGCATATTGACTATCGGTAGTGACGACATCACTGACACGTCCAGAATACCAATGTTGAGCCATACAGACTTCCTAAAGTTCATATTCTTGAGAGTTGGATCTTCCCACATATCTAATGCAGATCTAATTTTCCCTTTACCACTTTGTGACAATGCACTGAAAATGAAGGAGCAAGATTCTGCATCCTTTTCTTTTCCGTAGTCAACAATAACTTCGAGCGCCTATCAGGTAGTTTTATTTCGCTTTTCGATTACGGAAATGTATTATGCTATGAAATAGTTTACGTATCTGTCATGATGCCTACCCCCGAAGCACCAGGCCAGGCCCAGCACCCCCGGGAGCAGGCATCATGCCCCGTGTAAAAGCCCAGCGGCCCCTTATAGGGGCTCTTTGGACTCTGTCCTGGCGCCGTTGGCACCAGGCTCATGTTGGACGTCAGTCCTGGCGCCATAGGCGCCAGGCTCATAAAGGAAGGTGTTTTGTGCACTTACCTGATGCAGACCTTGCTGTAAGATTCAGGCCTCCCTGAGACCTGAAAGGGACTATTTTTTCATTGGGACTATTTTGCCACTCGGAAGTGGCCAGGGAAGGATACTTACCTGGAACTACTTTGGGGGCTATTTAAGCCACGCCCAGACAGTAGCTCACGCTTCGCGTTGTTCTGAAACCAAGCAGCTGAACGCTCACCGTGTCTGCTCCTGCATCTGGTCTCCAGCCACGCCCGCCTCGATCCTGGAACATCTGCAAGGAAAGAAGAGAAGAGAAAGGTGAAAACCAAGAATTTTATCAAACTTCTTACTTGCATCCGGAACGTTCACGCCAGCGTTCCTGAGAAAAGATTTTCATTTAAAAGCACCGCGTTGCTCGCTGCAGCGCTGCGCTTCACTCACCTGTCCTCGGGAGTTCTTCTGGCCCCACCGCGACTGTCTGCACCGGTCGCCACATCTCTGCGCCTAGGGGAGAGAAGAAGAGACAAAAGGTGAGCAGAAGGAACATATGAGGAAAGCCTAATTTTCCGCCATAACACTTACCGGTCTTCTGTTGGTGGACCATTCCACATTTCGGGTCGGCACCGCTTCGTTGGCAGGTACCGCACCCCGGCCCCTATGGGGAAAGGACAAAAGACATTACTGGAGGAATGTAAAGACATTAAGAGGGATCGCCCCCATCGCTAACTCACCTGAGTTTACCATCGGCAATTCAATCCCTCAACGCATCGCCTTCATTCTGCACCTGAAATAAAGGACAGATCACAGGTTAGGAAGGCAACAGAAAAGGAGGCTCTACACTTGAACTTTTGTAATCTTCATACTTACGGCGTTCCGCTCGGAAAAGTCAAGTGGATTTTACCAGCGCCATTCTAAAAACCAGTGAAGTAACTGGACAAACACGCGCCCCTGCACCAAAAGCAGGATGGAGAGTTCATCCTTTCAAACCATAAGGTGAGCTTCAACCGGGGATTTCGGAGGAAGTTAGAGAAGAACGAAGACGGGAAGGGGGGAGCAAGCACACTATTCTCTGCAGACTGTTAATCCCCTTTCTCATCTGCAGAAGGATATTCCTACGGGCCAGACAAGCAAGATTTGAGGGTCCTGTTCAGTCGGTGTTCCGAGTTCTGCGCATCATGCTCGAAGAGGCCACAGCAACCCAGACTAGACCAGCGCCTCCGTGGGAGTCAGGTGAGCGTTACAGTATCCTGTTGTTTGTTTACATAATGTTTCATATATGGGTTTTTATTTATGTGTACCATTGTCTGCATCCGATTGTCTCTGTTCAATTTCACAGTTTTCATCCATACCAAAACAAGTACTGTGTTACAGGGGGATGCTGGTACTTCGACTACAATTACATCATCCTTTGGAGCTGGTCCAGAGTATGGGGTATGCGTACTGACAGTTCCCTTGAATGAAAGAAAGTAAATCCTACATCTGATACTATTAGACAGTGACATTCATATAAATGTGCAGTTTTTCAAACTTTTATAATTTCAGTTCTAACATTAAAATTTCTACCCTAATGCCGAATACAATGCAAAATGCTTCAGTGCAACATTACAATCAGTAGGTTTTTCACAGTGATCTCTGATCCAGTACACTTGCCATCAATCAGGTGAAATTCAAAATGTCTATTTGACTAAATGACGTACACTGTTTATGTGGGTATGTATGTAAGCGATACGACTGAATTATTTTTAATGAATATTCTATTCAAGGGATGTATACAAGGTTGGGAATTAGAAGAGGAGGCACATGGATCAGAGTTGGTGGACCAGCTTGCTGGTGCGGTCGTTACAGTGAAGAACACAGTTTCACAGAAAATCAAGAAAACAAGGGTAACTTACAAACAATTTTGTTTACGAAAAGTGGTTTGGGCTGGTTTTGTCTTCACAACATGTTTTATTTTACATTGAACATCTTTTTACAACCCATCTCCTAGAGGCCCAGAAGGAAAAGAAGTATAAAGACACAGACAACAAAGGAAACCAAAGATGCTGCCTGCCAAACAGATCACCCATGGAGCATCTATTATTTGAGGGGCAGCGTAGTCCAGTCAATAAGCAAACTCGAGATGCTTATGCCCAATGGCCAAAAAATGAATTGAATGTGACCAGCAAAGCAGGCAAAGTGTTTTTGGACCATTGCTACAATGTGAGAACTCGACAAGATGAAGAGAAACTGAATATAAGGAAGATACTTTTGAATTATTTAGTGACCACTTCACACAATCTACACCCGCAAAAAAAGGGACACCCAATAAACAATCGACATTGATGGTTCCTCCAATTTGTGTGCAAATAACACAAGCTGAAATAACAGACGCTGAAGCCTCAACCCAATTGACCCAGAAACTTGCCAAAGATCTCGATTTAAGTGTGTCCTGTTTGGCCGATATGTCCACTACAGTTGAGTCACAAACCACATTAATGCAGGACGATAGTCTAATAAAGGAGCACAAATGCATTGTATTCGACAGCTGCCTGGTAGAGATTACACTGATGCTGAAATGTGTCCATCCAGTGAGAGGGGGATGTATGCGAGCAGCCATTGGTGAATGTGACTCATGCATCACAAGGCACTAACCTGAAAATCCAAGCCACCTGTGCCCAGCTCCATGGTACATTTTCATTGTGCGCTCAACCGATGCTGGGCAAAGTGCCAGCTGAAAATCTACTGTGTGCAGCAGCTTTATTTTTCAGTGGCTCTTCTTTTGGTAAATTGTCCAGGTTCTGTCAATTTGTGGGACTTCAGTTCCTTTCTAAAACGCAGCACTACAAATATCAACTAGAATATTTATTCCCTGCTGTTAGTGAAGCCTGGAAAATTGAAAAAATGTCAATTGAAAGGACATTCTCGGACAAACGGATCCGGCTAGCTGGAGATGGACAGTGTGACAGCCCTGGATTTTCAGCAAAGTACTGCACATACTACTTTCAGGACATGGAAACTAAAATAATTGTGAGTTCGATGGTCGTGCAGGTATGCAAATGTTAATCCTCAGTGGCCATGAAGAAACATGGTTTTATAAAATCCCTGCAAGATCTCCAATTGAGGGGAATGCAAATAGGTCTCATAGCCACCAACAGACATGTTTCAAAAGCCCAGGCAATGCAAGAGCAGTTTCCAAACATTTGCCATCCATTTGATGTATGGCATGCTGCCAAATCAATCAATAAAAAAAATCACAGCTGCTGGTAAAAAAAAAGGGTTCTGAAAATATTTTACAGTGGTCCTGGTCTTTGAGCAACCATCTTTGGTGGAGCTCCAAAACCTGTGGTGGGTCTGTGGTAATTCTACTTGAAAAATGGCGCTCATTAATACACTACTGTTCCAACGTTCACTCTTGGACAGAAAACCTACATTTTCACCAATGTGCACATGGACCTTTATCAGAGGATCAGGAACACAAGAAGAAGTGGTTGGTTCTATCTTCACCTCCACACAAAGCTCTTGAGAAGATCGCGTTTGATAAAACTCTATCAAGCGATCTGAAGGGACGCACACAATTCTGTCACACAGGAGATTTGGATGTGTTCCACAATATGTGCCTAAAGTACAGGCCCAAGAGATTGCATTTCAGCATAGACGTGATGCAATATCGAACATTACTAGCGGTATAAGCGCATAACGAGAACATAGGGAGAGAACAATCGAGGACTGCAGGAAACTTTGGGATACTTCGTTACACAATGGCCTTTGTGAAAAGAAGCAAAAAATGTGGTAAAGCCAGGAAATGGAATTCGATTTTGTTAAAGATCTCACTTTGACTGTGTTGGACATGCATACTCATGGAATCGCTCATTATTTTGTTCTTAGGACACATACATTGCAACAAAACATTTCAAATGTGCCCTGTCCCCCGAAAGCAGACATTGTGGAAAAGTTCACTTCCCGGTTCAAATGATTAGCAGCTATTTATTTATTCAACAATTTTTATATACATTGTCCAAATAAAGTGTCCAAATTGTCTTTTGAAATGTATCCTCTTTGACAATTGTCCAAATAAAGCATCTAAATTGTCTTTTGAAATGTATCCTCTTTGTCAATTCTTTTTGCAAGAAGTGCCTTTTGGAGGATGCCATACAGTGTAACGCTGTGCTTTCACACTTTCCACTTTCGTTGAGCTCTTGTGGGACCTTCACTGATCGGGCGAGGGTCAGATGGATGTCAGCATGAAAGCAACTTCGGGGTCTGCAGTTGCCTTACCAAGCACGTGTACAAATAGCAGAATAAATAGGCGTCCCACAAAGGAATGAGACCTAGGCTAGATAAGAAACTTGGCACGCAAGAACTTTTGACTGTAAGCAAAACAACACATGAAAGGGGGCTGTTGGTGTGAAATAGGTGCATTCTGACTTATATTTTTATGGGGGCATGTGTTAAGGGTCGTTGCTATCGGATGCCTTATCAGAGAGGCTGATCTTTGATTTGCGGCCTTTGGAGTCTTACGATTTCAAACACAGTGTGGATAGGTGTCAGTTTTACCAAAATATATGACCACTCCTGATTAGGTATATGGGAGGTGAATTTGAGGTGGTGCGGAGGTAGGGTCAGGGGACCAGATGCATTCAAAGGGAACAGGGGTCATGGGTACAGGGGACCGCAGCCTGGCAGGAGGGGGTTGGAGATGGCATGAGTCAGTGAGCAGAGATGGATTGTGCACTAAGATTGGAGCAAGGCCTGCTCTGACATTCTCGCACCTTTTGTCAGGGCTTGAGACTCGCTACTTGCAAAAATAAATAGCTGCATTGCCGTGAGAACAGGAGATGGGCTGAGCTGATAGGTGGTGGAGGCTGGCTGTGCAAGGTGCTGGGAGAGTGAGCAGTTCACCAGAGGGCCAGAGGGACTCTAAAAATAAGGCATTTGGAAGTAACTAACTGTAAATGTTTTCTTTAAATAAAGTAAATCACTAGAAATTTCCCGCAGGATTGGTGGATGCCAGCAAACAATTTGTTTGCTTTTTGAAAATATTTCAAGTGCCACATTGGTCTGCAGGGCTATTCACTCCCATGGGAGTGAAGGTCAACTCATTTGAATTTTGCTTGTGAGCTGTGCACACCCACGCAACCTACACAGTTTAAGGTTCGATTGTTTTTCGTCCTTGGAAGAAAGGGAGGATTTGGAATGGAATGAATGAAAGGAGGTGTGTAATACCGTCAAATATGATAAGGTTCACCATTCCAAAACTGGACAAAGGAACATGTAATTTTATTTTATGACACTCTGCTTCATGCCGAGATAATGGAATTGCCGAATATTATGTAAGTTCTACTGTAGACGAGTTTATAGACGAACGAGTCAAGGTTGAATTTTCTGACCGGTATTGCTGGCTTACATTGTAATGGGTTGTTGTTTGTGGCATATTGCAATGACCCGCAAAAACAACCCGTGTGTACTTGTCATTGTCCCAGGGACATGGGCAGTCCAGCACCGAAATGCATGTAGTCCATGTATTGGATCCCCCAGGTTCCACCAACGCCAAATTCTACGCTAATATTCCATTAAAATGCCGTATATGTGTTCATCAAATTCTTCCGTCAGCTTCCGCATCCCATAGCGAGCTAAACATACTCCATAGTACTAACCTTTCAAGCACATTGTAGATTCCAACTTTCCACAAGGTTTTCTCTGTATTTCCATTGTTTCACGTTCGTATTCATCATTAGTTTTCACACGGTGCAGAATTAATGGGTAAATTGATACATCAGAATAAAGAACAGCTACTGAGACACATTTCTGTTATGTTTTCTACACAGCTACATCCTGCTATTCTGCGAATGTCATTGTTTCCAGATACCAATTGATGGCTTCTTCAGCAGGCAGTTGCAGATACAACTAAATGGCTCGATTTCAATCACGCTGTTTTGGGCTGATCGCCCCTGGCCGATATACCCTTTCGCAGTACCAGCATTAAGAAGCAACCTGACATAGTTTACGGTGGTCTAGCAACAAGCTGATGCGAAAGCCTTGCGATTCAAGGTGCATCCAATGTGTTTCCTATACCCAAAGGAGCACTGTGTGACTCACGATAAACATTTGTGGATCGAGAACAAAGAAAGAAATTACCATGTGGTTGAATATGGAAATCGGTGGATGTTCTCGGAGTGTTTATTGTGAAATAAAAGCACATTATAAATTGCAGAGTATTGCGGTTTCCTTTAAAATTAATGTTTTGTATTCAAAATTGGGACGTGCCGTGCTGTGAGAGGATGTGTGTTGATATTACGGGTTCTGCATCAACTGACGTAAAGACGTAGGTAATGACTGGGTGCGTTTGGCTACGCTGCCCAGTAACGTCATGGAGATAGGTGGAGAATATCGCTAGGAATTGTCATGTCAGCTTCAGGGGCGGGGGAAATGATTTAGTGATGCCAGTGCAGTTCACCTTAGGGCGATTCGGCAATGGATAAGATTAGCACAAGATGGCCGCGCACTGCTGCCTGATTTCACATGTGTAAAAGTGAGGAAAACTCCAGTAAGGTGCATAGGAAATGTTTGTGCGGTCGATCAACGATGCTTAAAAACACATGCCCGAACGATCGGGGGACAATAATATTGTTGAGTGCACTATTCCTTTAAACACACCATTATGCTTAGCATGGGCATAATGTTGATGCTACGCTTGTAATTGATAAAATAAGACCGAAACACACTGACTACAAGTTCTGTGACTGTACACAAGAATAATAACCACATCCCCTTCCATATAACGCTTAGGATGTTCGTAAGGTTGAATTGACACAAATTCATGATTTGTGAGCTGCAACGGCAAGGTTTCACCAACCTGTTGTCGGCTGTAACAGCAAGGCTTCAACCTGCACAGGCTGTTTATGTCCACATTTAGGTGCGTAAGAGTACAAACAAAACTCAGCTGCCACCGGGAAGAGTCTTTGAACATGCATACAATTGGGTTGTAGGATCCTACGCAATGTTAAAGGATATGATGAGAACACTGAGGCTCGTGTGAGGGGTCAGTAATGTGAGGCGGAGACCTGTTTGATGATTTGTTAACATTTGCTATTTTATTCTAAAAGAAAATGTAGTCAAAAATACCTCACTATCCATACTCTGCTGAGGGATTCCCTGCCTTCCCCCCAAAGCTAAGGGGAAACACTAACACAGGATAACTGGCCCTGACACTAAGCAACAAATACACAAAGAAAATATAAGGCAATACAACATCACATGAACAACATTCACAGTGTAGGGTTCAAGGTCAGGTCTGCTGTTGTTCAACCGAAGAAAGATATTTTCCAGATCAGTTCTTGATAGTTCAAAGTCAATGTAAATGGTTGTTAACCAAAGTTCCAATGATAGCCAAAACTCTTCCCCTTGGTGAAATATCCACTTTCTACAAATAGCACCAATGGTAATCCCAGCCACAATGCGTTGTCACTTCCTCAAGAAGAATTGTACAGTTTTAAAGAAATGCAATAACCACACCTACTAGTGATACACAGTTCTTGGTTAACACTTTGTATTTAGCTTGGTTACAGTTTTAGAATTCACAATGGTATATTTGTCAGGATGGCTTCTGAGTGCTGCTGCTTCCACTTCCACAGCTTCACTTTCACTTGATTCAATATGAGAACAATCACCTTTGTCTCATAGCACTCTACTTCATTTAGGCTACTACAATGTTGCATCTGCCAACAATCAGATACACCACCACTGCTTCAGTACTTTGGACAACTACCACAACTTCAGTGATGTGTACTTCTAGACAGGCTTTGCAAGACATACTTTAAAGTGCTTCAACAACTTCAAGTAGGCAAGGCACTCTTCTCTGAATAACTCACCGACAAAGGGACAGCCTCTTTGCCTCTCTTGTCTGTCTGCCAAAATAACAACCTGGTTTTGCCTTTAAGACTCACTTCTCTCTGTCTTCCACAGTCTTTGGCACTACAGGTTGTGTCAACTTAGAAATAGTGTTTACAAGCAGTTTCCCTTCCCCAAATTTGCCTGCAGCTTTCTCACAGTTATGAATACAAGTAATTACCCAGAAGCCTTGGTGCCACTCTCTTAGCTTCGGGTAATGCTTGCACACTTGTATCGTATGCCAATTAATTGTTATCAACTCACAGTATAGTTAGATTGCTTCTTAACTCTGAGAAAGATTGGTTTCACTGTTAATATGGGGAGATTGTTGACTTGGGCAACACTTGTTCTCTTCTTCAATACTTATACACTTCAACATCTTATAAATGCATGGTGTGCCTTGTTAAGAGAAAGCATAGTGTTCAGCCTTTCCTTAGAAATCACAATTGGGACACATGACCACTCTTTAATGCAGTTTCACAAGTTAAAGATGGCAACATTTGTATTGTCAAGACAAGGTATTTGGTAATGGTCTTAGCAGCGTTGCCTCTACTTAATTAGGGACATGCAACCACTCCTTCAAGTATTAACAGTCTTTTCAGATCGAACAATGGATTTAAAGAACATTCCCTTCTTACGCAAGTAAAATATCTGCACGTTATACTCGAGAGCTTCATTTCCATTGTTTGAATCTTTTAGCTTCAACTAACAACTTCCACTTGCTTTAATTCTTACGCAAGTGAACAGGGAACTGGATACTGTTGCCGGCAATGCGTGTGCAAGGTTTTAGAATGCCATACTTCACTCACCGGCTTCTCTGACACTTGATTTGTGGGTTTCACTGCTTTCCTGACTGTTGCCACACCTTCTGCTGCTTCTGGCTTGCTGGAGACTCACACCCTTCTTCCATAAGGTTATCTCCGGCCACACGTCTATGGAGCCCCTCCCTCTCCCGAGACCCATGGCTTGGCAACTGCTGCTTGCCTTGGTCTCCTGCACGTCTGCTGCTCAGCAACCACAGCAAACAGACTCACGTGTGGGAAGGCAGATCTCCTGCACGCATTCTGCTGCACAGCCTCTGCACTTCAGAGTTAGGGGGAAACAGGCCCCTCTCAGAACAAGCAGATGAAATCTACTGTCTCCACGTTCCTGCATCCCTCTTGTTCTACCTCTTCTGCTTGGTTGGCCAGCCTTGTGCCTTCTTCCTTCTGCTACTACTGCTACAGCTTGCGTTCCAATCACAGTTCCAGCTCCTTCCAATTGCTTGCACCCGAGGGGGTCTTTTATGCCTCCCAGGTTCCTTCAGGTGTGGGCTGTTGAGCTTGATTACCTGACTTCTGAAACCGCCTACCTCTTCAGCCCTCTTCCTCGTCCTAGTACATCTGGGATTATGGGACTTGTAGTCCCCTTCAACAAATGTGTTTCTTTTAACAATTAAGTTCATTTTAAGGGCAGATCTATTTCCGTTAAACTTATTAAAAGATGGATTGTCAGAATTAGTTGTGAAAGAGGAAGACATGTGATTTAAGGCATTTTGTCTAGACCCTTTTTTATTATACCTTAGGAAGTAGGGAGGGTATTTATTTGTAAAAGATCTTTCTATTGACAAGGTTTTCTCAGATTTAACAGAGCTTGTACTTTGTATCACAGATCGGAAATAGCGACAACATAGTGACAATATACCATTACCTGTTTTGCCAGCCCAGAAAAACACTCCCTGTCAGAGGGCAAATACTGCATCTCATCCCACGAGATCTCCTCACCACCCTGGACCTTATCTCCTCCTAGCTGATCCTCCTGTAGTACACCACCAGCAAAGACAGGATCAGGGAGCATCTGCCTTTCCCTGGCCACCTGGGTTTTCAGTGAGGGATCCGTAGAATTCTTCACACTCGTCTCTGCCCATCAAAATGTCAACTTGCCATTGCAAGTCATATAAAATGGCACAATTGTCCTTTAATAGGCATATCTTGATTATGGCAATGCATTTTTCACTGGATCACCAGCATACGAGATTACAAAGCCAGAAGTGATATAAAACGCTGCCGGTTGCGCTGTGGTGAATATTCCCAGAAGTTCTCATATCACCCCAACGTTGAAGAGTTTGCACTGGCTGGCAGGTGCTCAGAGAATAAAATACAAAACCTTGCCTATTACCCACAGGGGACGGTCCAGCATACTTAAAGACCCCCATAAGACCTTACAGTCCTTCTCGGCCTCTTTGTTAAAGTCCACAACAATTTTTAACTTGTAAGCGTTACAAGCATAGTCACGCCGGAGGCAGATCATTTCAAACAACATATTGGCGGAACATGCCATCACCCTGCCTGCACTTTGAGTATAACCTTGTTTCCTTCAGAAAAACGTTGAAAACACATCTCTTTAGCGATCATTATACATCATTCTTGGGGTCCTATCTTTTTCTGACGTTCAGACGCCCGACCTTTATTGCATCGTTATTGCCATACGAGTTCTTCCCCGTGTTCTGTTCATTTTGTCTAATATGTAAATGCGCTTAGACATGTACGGGCTCAAGCGCTTTATAAATACATTAATAAATAAATAAATGCAGCTTGTCAGCAATATAAGGCACGGGTTCCCACATACTTAAAATTCTATCCATTTTTAAACAACTCGTTTGCCCGTAAAGTGAAAGCGCTCAACTTATTAAGGTTACGGTTTACCAAAAATCTTAGGGAAGGGGCACACAATAAGCACTCCACTTCGTTTAGACATTCAGTGTGTATATTTAGATCAGGGGTCTGCAACTTGTGGCTCTCCAGATGTGTTGGACTTTAACTCCCATGATCCCTCATTATTAACTATTCTGGCTAGGTCTGATGGAAATTGTATCTGGAGAGCTAATGATTGATGACCCCCGACTCGTACGTTCACGTCACAATCAGCAGCGATGAAGTTGATGATTTTCATTCTTCATTAACCACACAGAAACACTAGCTCATTCAAAAAATATATATGTATGTCGTGGATAAAGAATGGCCAGAAAGAGTACCATAGCTCTCTTGCTGGGGCTTTCTGGAATTAGAAACTGAAGCTGCCATTTTCTTCCTCCTCCTGCACTGGAGGGAAGTGCATTGTCTGTACTGTTGTACCTGCTGAGAGCCTTGAGACAGAATGAGAAATACTAATGCTATTGGTCTGAGTCATTGCGATAAATGTATTTGAATTGTTTTAATTGTGAAATTGAACATGATTTGTATTGATTTTGCTCTATATGGCAAGAATGTTTTTACATGAACTGGCCCATTCATTTCATTCGGTTTGTATGCATAATTTTATCCAAATAAACATTTCTGATTTGATTTGAATGCATGATATAAGCATTAGGTAGGTCGGTACCTATGTAGTTAGCATGAGAAGGCCCTCGCTCACTCTGCCACCATCTTGTCACATTTTAATTGCAAATCCCTTAATTTTACGCAGACCTGACCAGGTCCTGAGGGTTCACGTCACGTCGGTGCAAATTACCTCACGGTGCCCAAGAAGTGCCGGGGATTCCTGATGCCAGGATTATGATGTTTTGCAACACGCTGCTGGTCACCCGTCACCATGTTTATCTGCAATTCATTAATGAATAGTCAGGGCAGGCATGTCTTGGCGCTATCCACCCGAGACTAGGTTTAGCAAACGCCTTGAAGGTTGGGGTAGACGTTTGGAGGGTGACGCGCCAGGTGCCAGAGATGTTGGAAATACGCAGATGCCTTCCATAGGACAGAGCCACTGGTTCATGGCTGAGGGGTCTGGCCCTACCAGCCTCTATTGCAATGGCACAGCTTGGTGTTAGGAAACCACACTCTCCTCTCACCAGGCATGGTAGGGGAGTCCCAAAAGCCTCTGTGAAGGTGGAGGAGGGAAGATGGAGGCAGAGGGTGGCCGATCAGGCCCTATGCAGCAACCATATCAATTTCCCACTGCGATGGCACCAGGGAGTAGGGCATGGAGGTGGAGGGTTGAGCCAATTGAGTGAAAAGCAAGGTAGCCTTTCTACCAACACTGTTCGACTGTGCAATGTTCCGTATGAAAGGGAAAAGTTGGCGTCAAGTCTGGCTATTATGTAGCAGGGCCAGCATGCATAGAAGAGAGCATTGGGGGTGCTCTATGCATATGAAGATAGGGGACAAAAAACCTGCCTCTTGCTTTCTGCAAGCATTAGGACGTTAGGTATTGGAGAAGAAGGCACGAAGGGGGTTGCTGCAGGGATACAGATTCAGAGGAGCACTGGCGATTTAAGGGAGGCAGAGGTCCAGTGCAGGCGGTGGTATCTAGGAGCACCCCGGCTCCCTATCAAGGTCTTCTGCCCAACTCAGACCAAATGTCTTGGATGCTATTGCTTCCATAAATCTATTTTCCAGCAAGTTTCGAAGCTATGAGATTCAAACCATAAGCGAAACACCGGAGGAATTGAAATGTAACATGCGGTGCAACCCAGGTGATCACCCCTCTAGCATAGGCTGAATATGGTGCACCCACTACGGTCCCTCTCCACTTTTTCCGGACCACATCCAGATTTTCTTGCGTTATGGGGGTTTCCATACAAGATCTTACTTGGGAGGTCTGTACTATTCCAGTCTTTTATGTTATAGTTTGCTGTGTGAGATCTCTATTGGGAGACGTTATGTTATCCAATGTTAATACTGCACCCATCGCCACCGTGGTGGTTTTACGGTGCCGGGCCTTGTCCGAAAGGTTGCATATTGCGACCCTGCCATGGTTTCATCAGACCCTAGTCTGTGGCAAGGAAGGGGAGGTTTGCGGATGAGGTGATAGGAAAAAGACAATAGAATGACCAAAAACAGAGGAAAACCAATTGGAATGAGTGGGAGGGGATACGGTTGTCGGAATAGGGATGTCTGTTTCTCAAATGTGATAAGATCCTCCTCACTCTCACAGGTAACTACGACACAGACCCCACTACTCTCAACAACATCTACAACACTGTCCAGGCATGGATGGCAGCCAACAGACTATGCCTCAACTCTGACAAGACAGAACTCCTTCTGGTAGGATCCTCTGACACACTTAAAAACGTCAACACAGTTTAGCCATTTCACCATTGACTCTATTAAAATCCCAGCATCTGACACAGTCAAAACCCTTGGCGTCTATTTGGATTCTGATTCTAACCTTTCCATGAATAGACAAGTTAATGCGATCGCCTCTTCAGCGGCGTACCATGCTAAACTCATTAACGTAGCCAGGCCTTTCCTCTACAAGGAGAACTGCACTAACATTGCCAGAGCCATCACTGGTTCAAGGTTAGACTACTGTAAACAGTGTCTGCTAGCTACAGTTTTGTCAGGATGCTTCTGCTTGGAATTTTCTTTCTCTCCAGCAACTTCTTTGATGCAACCATGAGAGCAGGCTCCCTTGCCCCACAGTTGACTTTTGACTTCTGCTACATTCAATTATTATATTACTGACAATTGTATTTGTGACCACAGTTCTCCTGATCTGCTGCTACTAAAATTTATTAGGTTAGGCAACTTCCACAAGACTTCTTCAACCTCTACAGGTTTGCAAGGCACTCTTCTGTCTCACGTGGTAAGCCTCTTTGCCTTTCCTTCCACTTTGTAATTACCCAATTCATTTATGTTGAGCAAGTACCCAGCTCCCTTCTCCTGCTTCAAGGACACTGACTTCACTATATAACCCAAGACTATATTGCCACTCTTTCCAGCCTTGGATAACCTTGTTCAACCCCAGTTTTGAAAATCTTTGAGATAACGCAGCTTTAACAACTCTTAAACGACATGGTTTATTTCTTAGATGAGCTGGATATGCTGTGATAGGGTTTGGTTGAATTTGTTATCTGCTCAGCTACGTCTGCTTTATTGTTCTTGATGTTACAAAATATCAGTTTTCACATAAAAACAAGATCAGGTACACACGATTTCATTTTACCTTTGAACTGCCACTTCAAAGTTATGCGTTCCCACCTTTCGGTCAGCTTCTTAACCTTCAAGATACCCGGCACACAATGTTTCACGTGCAACTTCTTAAAAAGTGGCTTGTAACGCTTCGGGAGAGTCAATGAGGAGTCTTTAGCTTCACCGGCATCGTTCTCAGTATTAATAAGAGACACACGACCGCTCTGCATCAAATTGTGCTTAACAATGGGAAACGAAAAGACTTTTACAATATGTGGGTGTTTCAGCTTTGCTATTTCATCGAGTGTTACATTTCTGATGTTGATAGGACTTCCCACTTCTACGAACAAGTTTTTCCTGCTCAATTATGCACACAAGTGTTAAGAAAGCTAGCTACTGTTACCGGCACAATATTATAGTTTATTTTGAGTATGGAGCTTCACTTTCTCGACTCCACAATCACTGTAACTGCAGGCTGCTTCTGCATACTTGCTTGGTTTCTTGATCTACTACTGCTGCAGGCACTCTTAGGACCCATACCCCCCCTGCTGCACGGGTGTCTCCAATCCGGCCTCATCAAAGGAGAGACTTCTACTTTCCAGTTTCCCTCAGCTTGATTCTGCACACAGGCTTGGGGTGGATGCACGACTTCAGCTCTGCATTCACAGCAATTAGGCGCACCTGGAAAGACTGTCTGTTTCCTCCAGTCTCCTCCAATGCTGCCATAGCCAAACAGGTTTTGTGAGCACAGGACCCAGTCTGTGGTCACCCTTCCTTGTGAACTGCCGGCCTAGTGTTTTGCTCCTGCTACTTCTGCTACCGCCGACTGTTATGCTTGAACAAAAATGTCGCTGGTGCGCCGTGTATTCTGGGAGCGCTCGGAGCCATGATGGATATTTACTTCATGCCGCAGTGAAAAGCTGCACACATTTTGCTGAGTGTTAGATTCACGGTGCTGAGGAAAACATGCTTTCCAAACCTGGTATGCGGTCAAGGACATTTCTGCTGGGAAAGCTAACTTTGTTATGGTTTGTTACTGTTCTCCGCGGAGCGTGTTTTTAGAGGGAGGCACTCTGCTCCTTGAGGGTAGCTCTCGATTGATCCAGCTGGCAACCGATGGCTGCTCATCAACTGTGCAAATGCCATTTCCAGAAGGTTCGAGAACTGCCACCCCTTTGCGGAGTGTGTATATATGCGGAAACCCGGAGGTGGTCAGGTGAGACTTCAGCCGGAGGAGGACTCTTACGTCCGTCACTCCTGTGAGCTGTGGTGCTCTCGGCCTGGCTGTTCCCGGGGTCTTCCAGCCGCTTCTGGGCGAGATGAGGAATCCAGTTACGCTCACGGTGATGTATTTCCTTTTGCATTCTTTGCTTCTTCTGTGATTTATGTCTATGTTACTGCTGTGAGTTATTTCTATGTAATTACTGGTTGCTTTTAAACTTTAAATAAATAGCCGTATAAGTGCTGATTATCTTCTAAGAGTGTGTGGTTGCGAGTTATTGTGTCTTTCTGCGTTCAAAGTATTGGCTCTATAATTGCATTAGTGATTTATGTTTTTCCGTGCACTCTCAGTCCCAGATGCCATTACCTTGATTGAGAATGTCCAAACGTTTGAGGGGACTTGGTATGCAGTGATCCATTTAGCCAATGCATTTTTCTCCGTGCCAATTGTTGAAGAGTGTCAAGAGCAGTTTGCATTTTCGTGGAGTGGACGGCAGTACACTTTCACTAGGCTACCTATGGGGTACATACATAGCCCGACTATCTGTCACCGGCTGGTGGCAGAGCACTTAGACATGATACCGTGTAAACCTGACATACAAATCTCTCATTACATTGATGATATTTTGATTCAGGGCAAGGATGAGCACAGTGTGCAAAGTCAGTTAGATGTCATTATGGAAGGATTAAAGAAGGAAGGGTGGGAGATTAACCCGAATAAAGTTCAAGGTCCAGCAGCTGAAACAGTGATATTCTTAGGGATTCAGTGGCATCATGGGCATCGAGAAATGGTGCCAAAAGCCCGACAGAAAATACTTTAATTCACCACTCCAATTAACAAAAAGCAAGCTCAGCAGTTTATAGGGCTGTTTGGGTTTTGGAGACAGCACATTCCCCATTTAGGGCAGATATTGGCCCCCCCCTCTACAAGGTGACACGAAAGAAATATGAGTTTCAGTGGGGGAAGAGCAACAGAAAGCCTTTGAGCTGGCGAAAGACACCGTGCAGCAGGTGCTTGATTTATGGCCATTGAAGGAAGGCGAAGTGGAATTAAATGTGTCTGTACAAGACAATTATGCTAACTGGAGTGTGTGGCAGAAACAAGTTAGGAAACGTGTGCCATTGGGGTTTTGGAGTCGTAAATTGCCCGATGCTGGTAACTCATAAACTCCGTTTGAGAAGCAATTGCTGGCGTGTAATTGGGCACTTGTTGATACCGAACAAATGACGGTGGGTCACGATGTATTAATGAGACCAGAAATACGAATCATGCAATGGGTACTGGGCTCTCCTAAAACGCATAGAATAGGACATGCTCAAGAAGCCAGCATACTTAAATGGAAATGGTATATTCAAGACAGAGCCAAATCAGGGAAGGGTGGAGTGGCAAAACTACATGAGCAAGTAGCCAACATACCGCCCTCAGATTACATACCATCGGAAGTGCCTGAAAAATGTGAGTCTCCCGTGAAATGGGGAGTACCTTGTAGCGATTTGACCATGGAGCAAACAGAGCATGCTTGGTTCACGGATGGTTCAGCTCGATATGTGGGAACTGAGTGGCACTGGAAAGCAGTGTCGTACAATCCCAAGACAAAAAAGATGTTGACAACAACAGGGAAAATGAAGAGCAGTCAGTTTGCAGAGCTTTACACAGTTTACCAAGCATTAAAACAAGAAACCCCTGGTCAATGTTATGATTCATGGTCAATGGCAAATGGATTGGCAGTGTGGTTGCCAACTTGGCAAAAGAATGGGTGGAAGATTCATTCAAAAGAGTTGTGGGGAAAAGAACTGTGGCAAGATACTGCAGAAATGTTATCACAAAGTGAGGTCACTGTATATCATGTGGACGCGCATTGTGCCACAGACTCATTAGAACGTTGGTTTCATTCTGTTGCAGACGAACACACCAAGATTTCATCTGTGGATGCAGAGGCTCAGGAAGACGATTTGGAGAGTTTGGCCAAATGGGCTCATCAGAAATGTGGGCACCTTGGAGAAAAGGCTACTATCAGGTGGGCACAAGCTCAAGGAATCAGTCTTCCTGTAGAAGTAGTGAAACGATCATTTTGCAATGTCCAGTGTGCCAACACCAACTGCATAGACCTATCCCTCAGATTGTTTGAGGTACATTGCGAAGAGGAAAATTACCAGGTCAAATTTGGCAGATTGATTATATCGGTCCCATGCCAATCAGCAGAGGTTGTCAGTATGCATGCACTATTGTGGTACATACTCAGGATATTTGATGGTTTTGCCGTGCAAACGTGCAACACAACTGAACACCATCAGGTTGTTAGACCAGATCATACTACATTATGGAGTGCCTTTGCAGATTCAAAGTGACAATGGGTCACATTTCAAAGGCAAATTAATCCAGGAGTTTTGTCAGGAAAAGAGCATTGAGTGGTTGTATCACGTACCGTATTACCCAGCTGCTTCAGGGTTAATTGAACGAATGAATGGGTTATTGAAAGAACAGTTGCGGAAATCTGGAGATGGCAATTTGGCAGGCTGGCGTGATCGTGTGTTTGATGCGGAGCAAGTATTACACAATAGACCTGTGAATGAGCATGAAACTCCTTTGATGCGACTAATGACTCCTACTTTACAGGTTCAACCCAATTCAGTCAGAGAAACACTATTGTACTGGGAAATTACTCCAGGTTCTTTAGCTCCCTATCGAGCAACTCCAGAGTCAGCAGGGGTAGACTTGCATTCCCATGAAGAAATCAGATTGGACCCGAGAGGGATGGTTGTAATTGAAACAGGGATTGGAGTACAAATTTCCCCAGAGCATATGGGATGGATTGGCCCTAGATCTGGCCTAGCATTGAAGGGATTTCAAGTGTTGGGAGGGGTGATTGCAGGGACGTCATTTGGGGTCACCAGAGGTCAAAACTGCGACCGCAGAGGTCTCCCTTGCGACCTCTGTAAAAAAGAAAAAATAAGAAATCGTATTTTTTTTCTTTTTTTTCCCTGTTTTTTGTAATGCAAGGTCCTGGAGTGGCTGGCTCTCATGTTCAGGTCCTTTAATAAAAAAAAATAAGAAAAATAAGAACAGGAGTGCCACAAGTCTAACACTTTCAGCACTGACCCTAAATAAGAAAGAATAGAAAACCAAATAATGTGTCTTTCTGGAATTCTGTACAATAATTGCTAGACTCATTAAAGGTTTATTTCAGGCACACTTCAGGGGGCGAGTCACTGATTTAGTCTGTTCTTAAATGCCTTAACTCAGCCTTTCATCCTTCTGAGGTCGATAAATGAGTACAAGACAGGTTGGGTGATATTGGGTGTATATTTTTTCTATATAAAGCGCTTAAGCGTAAGTGCTATATAATAATACATCATTATCATTTGGTCATGGACGTCTGCTTGCATTCACAGTCATTTGGTAATATGGGCCTATACACACTGATCTTAACGCTACATATGGCGATCCATTCTTGGATGAAATGTACATCACATTATAGTGATATTGTAACCATATTTTTCGTACTGTACAATGCTGTGATGTCACTTCCTGTTTTGTCAACGGGTGAAAGGTTGGGTTCCATCGCTTCCCGCGATATCACTTCGGGGTGGGGTCAAATGACATCACTTCCTGTGATGTCATCAGGGGTCAAGGGTTGTGTGATGTCACTTCCGCTACCCCTGGCATTTTGGTGAAATGACGTCCCTGGGTGATTGATGCTGATTACCAAGGCGAGATTAAAGTCATCCTGATGAATAGTGGGGACCAATTGTTATCGATCCACAAGGGTGATCGAGGGGCCCAATTGATCATTATTCCCGTTAAGTTGTCCATGATTAAGAAGGGGGAGCCTCCTACAGTGTTAACTACCCGTGGGGATCGCGGTTTTGGCTCTTCAGACAGTATGGTACTGGGTGCAAAGGTGTGGGTGGAAAAGCCATGTGGCCCACCAGTGCCAGCAGATGTCATTGCATCAGGCAAAGATCAAGTAGTTTTAGTCATGGAGTCTGGTAGAAAGAAATGGCAATATGTGCCCGCAGACAAATGTTACCTGAGAGAGTAATGTGCAACACTGATATCTCTTTTCTGGGTTTGCCTTGTAGATCCTGTGTCTGGCTGGTGTAATTGTGGTACTAAATGGACTCCATTTGGGAGAGTTAAACAGTCTACTGCTACCAACGAAAAATGTCACATCTGTGCCAGTGATCAAGGGGATACTGATAGTGATGAATATGTTGTCCCAAAGGCTCATACTATGTCTTGTAATCATACAGTAATAGCTACCAGACATTTGAATCATGTGAAACTTCCAACAGGATGGCTCTTTTCATGTGGCAACATCACATACACTTATATTCCAGCTAACATTTCCGGAGGTCCATGTGCTTTAACTTGATTAGGACTAATGATGTTTCCTTTACACCCAGCGATAACTGGAGGCAAAAGGTCAACTTTCGAATCTGTAGGTCTATCTCCTGATTGTGATTCACATGTACACTTGTTATCAGAAGCTGAGGTTCTAGCATTAACCCTTTCATTAGTGGGAGTTTGGGGTTTAGCTGCTGGAGGTTACACATCTTTGATGAAATTAGCATGTTTAGTAGTCAAAAGCCTTAATCATACTTCTCAGGCATTAGAAGAATTACTCCTTGATAGTCAAGTTATTAGAAAAGCAACTTTGCAGAACAGAGCTGCTGTTGGTTACCTATTGCTAAAGCATAATTTAGAGTGTAATGCATTTGAAGGTATGTGTTTCAATTTAAGTGACCATTCACGATCCATTGAAAGTCATATTCGAGGTTTGAGGGATCTCATTTCTCAAGTGTCTCAAGATCGTACTGGGAATTGGTGGGATTGGTTATTTTCATGGATACCGGATATTGGGGGTACACTACGTTACGTTTTTGCTTGCATTTTCATTTTATTAGCTATCATAATAGCTTGTTGTTGTTGTATTCAATGTATTCCCAATTTAGTTTTAATGTTTCGTAGGTTTCAGAGACCTGCTTATTTGCCACCGGGCTATGGAAGGTAAATATCCAAGGGTGGAATTGTTATGCTTGAACTAAAATGACGCTGGTGTGCAGTGTATTCTGGGAGCGCTCTGAGCCATGATGGATATTTACTTCATGCCACAGTGAAAAGCTGCACACATTTTGCTGAGTGTTAGTTTCACAGTGCTGAGGAAAACATGCTTTCCAAACCTGGTATGCGGTCAAGGACATTTCTGCTGGGAAAGCTAACTTTGTTATGGTTTGTCACTGTTCTCCACGGAGCGTGTTTTTAGAGGAGGGAGGCACCCTGCTCCTTGAGGGTAGCTCTCGATTGACCCAGCTGGCAACCGATGGCTGCTCATCAACCGCGCAAGTGCCATTTCCTGAAGGTTCGAGAACTGCCACCCCTTTGCGGAGTGTGTATATATGCGGAAACCCGGAGGTGGTCAGGTGAGACTTCAGCCGGAGGAGGACGCTTACGTCCGGCACTCCTGTGAGCTGTGGTGCTCTCGGCCTGGCTGTTCCCGGGGTCTTCCAGCCGCTTCTGGGTGAGATGAGGAATCCAGTTACGCTCACGGTGATGTATTTCCTTTTGAATTATTTGCTTCTTCTGTGATTTATGTCTATGTTACTGCTGTGAGTTATTTCTATGTAATTACTGATTGCTTTTAAACTTTGAATAAATAGCCGTATAAGTGCTGATTATCTTCTAAGAGTGTGTGGTTGCGAGTTATTGCGTCTTTCTGCATTCAAAGTATTGGCTCTATAATTGCATTGGTGTTTTATGTTTTTCCGTGCACTCTGGGGAGAGCAATAAACCGACCTTCCAGCTCCCATTCCAGCTTCTTTCTACTGTTCCTCTCTGCAGCAGCCTTTTATGGCCCTCAGGTGGGTTAATTGGTTCCAGGTACAGGCCCGGTAAGTGCATCGGCACCCTTCTTTCCGGATCGGCAGACACCGAGCCTGCCTGCCAGGGCCGCTGTGCCCGACAGGTCTGACCGTGCCCGGTGCTGCGGCCATGGTAGGCAGACTGTTTGCTAACGGTACTGGTGCTTCTGTGTCCCCACTCCCATAGAGTCCAATAGGTCTACATGGGACTGGGGACTAACAACTTACTGGCACCTGACTTGGAATCTACTGGTGGCACCGGGAAGTCAGGCGCCGGTAAATTATTACGGTTCTGGCGGCAACCCGCCGATAGCAACAGCAGGGTTACCACCTGACCTTTTAATGAGACCCAGTATCTCAGTATCTCTCTCTCTATCCCTCTCTCTTTTTAGCATTAAGACCCTGAGTCTCAAAAGGCAGGAGGACTCTACCTCTAACACCCTTCCTTCAATCTGCACTGGGGCAAATTGCAGATTCCTTTCATTAAGAGGTGCCATTCATCCCTTAATTAAGACTTGTTATCTCTCCTGGCCAGACGGAGTAACATTTGGGTCCTTTTTGGTGAAGGAGTGATGGCTCATTCTGTGAAACAACTGGTGGCTCATTCTTTGAAACAACTGGTGGCTTCCATAAATGGAGTTTCTTATTTTTATTTTCTTACTTATTTTTTGTTCTTATGAAATTTTTCATGTTCCACAATGGTAGAAAGGGTTTCTTGGATGGATGGAGTAATCATCCGGGAGTAATCTCCCTCTGTGAGGGATGACCCAGCCACCAGGAATAGACCCAGCCATTAAGGCCTTTATCGTCGGACCTACACACACTGGCCTACGGCTAGAAAGGGAAGGTTTGGATCCATGTGTAAGACCTATATCAGAGTATGCCAAGTCTACAAACATTAGAAATGATAACGGAGGATAGCACAGGGGCAACATGCTGGTCTTGGAAGCAAGACCACACAGAGCAACAGAGGATCGAATCATGGATCTGCGCTTAGAAACCAAATTCAGGTGCGGTATTAGGCGCGTTATAAAGAAACCCATTAAATAAAACGATAAGGTAACATAATAAACTGTATCAATTAATTAAAAAATAATATATTTTAAAAGCAACTATCATAGTAACCTTAACTCACCCATAAACGTATAAGCACACGATAATATCAAGTAATAATGATACACATACAAACAAATTGTTGTATAAAATATAAAAATATTAAAATGAATAAATATACACCTATAATAACTGGTAAAGTATAACATGTTTTTGTAATACATCAATATATAATAAACTGAATGTGTAATATACACAGACAGGATTCCTGTAAAAATTACAATTAAAATTACAATCAAAAACATAAAATAATAGTAAATTAACCAATAATTTTACATTACAAAATATACATAAACATGTCAATATCATATGTTACATTATAATCTCAATTTGCAAAGCACAATTAATCAGTGAAAATATATAATTTAGTAAACAATTAACATAAAATAAAAATAAAACAAACTTTAGTAAATAAGACAATACGTAAATACTAACAGAAATAGCACAAATATAATACACTTTAAAAACATAAATAAATAAAAACAGTTTAAGATGTTTGTTTCACACACCACTTTACATAGCTTTCACTATAAACATTTGATAGCAAAAGCAAAACATTGCAAACCAAGAACAGTTACCATGATATTTAATTTTAACACATTTAATTAATTGATCAAGTTTATTATGTTGTTACCACAACTTTATAATTTCTAATGTTTGTAGTTATTGTTGGTTTAACCTTAACTCGTTTGTACAAATATTCTTTCCAAATATCTATCACTCACTCTCACACTTACTATCTCACTCAGTCTCACTCATTCTCTCTCACACACCCAGTCTCACACTCTCTCACACTCACGCTCGCTCATGCACACTCGCTCGCCCTTAACATTTTCCAGATCCATGTCTTCTGTTGTTTCCAGGGCCCCTTATAAAGGCAAGCTTATAGGTTCTTACTCATTCGAATGACCCTACGAGTTATTAGGTCATGCCCAGCCTTTCAAACAGACTGCGCTACCCTGCCACCCATCTCTAGGCCAGGCACACTGCATTCAATCGGTTCTGCTAAAGGAGCGATTCCACTGGTATTCTAATGTGTCCGAAAACAGGGAAAAACATTATGTAGACCCATCATACAGACTTCACCCTCCCTAGCTTTAACTGACCACTAGTTGGTTAATGAGCGCTAAAACACATGGATGGTATATAGCATGACCTAAGTGACTCCCACTCCCTTATCCCCCAACTCTCACAGGACAGTTACCACATGCTTCTTTTGTCTGCCATCACAAACCGGACTACAAGGGAACAGGGAGAGAGCCATTCAAGAGGACGGCTTCTAGTTTCAAAGGAACAACTGGTGCTTTGCTGGGTCATTTGGTTGAAAGTCTGCAAGCGTGGCATTGCTGGCCTGCATGAGGTACTGCTTGAAGTTCCATCATCACAAGGCTGATTTCCAATAAAGGTAAAATGTGATATTGTGTGCTTTCAAGAAATACGCCTACCCTACAATCTATCTATAGGAAATTAGTAACAATTCACGACCTGACCCCATCAAAAATAGTAATATCCAAAGAGTGTCTATTAATTATCAACTCTAACATAACAAATACACATCCAGCCTCTGACAACAAGAGTAGAGGCCTTTTTGCTGGTTGCCAAAGTAGACCAAACCTTTTTATACTGTGTACTGGTCTTACCACAATGAAACCGTCCACACTTTCATTGTGTGAACAAATGGTGGCCTTTTTGAGGGTCCATTTGTGTGGCTATCACATAATTGGCACCTTGCCTACCCTCCTAGTCTTTTCTTGACCTCAGATAACCTCCCCTCCCCCCCTCCGCATATGTCTATGTAGTTACATGACCTCTTTGTGTATTTTCAGCAATTAAAATCTGTCTGACCCTGGAGCCTTGTAAGGCGAGGATTCTTAAGCATTGTGCTGAACTAATTTGGGACAGTCTACTCCCTACTATTGATGTCTCCTTATACAAATGCTATTTGATTTTGCTCTGGAAACTGCTGTAGGCCCATAGTTTCTAGGCTACATAACATCTGGATCCCCCACCTGCCAGATCCTGCTAAACTCCTGGAGTCTGCCGTGGCATCTTGATTTCAAAATCTTGTAGAACATTTAATTGACCAACACCTAGTACAGGCTTGCTTAAGGTGGGGTTGGGGAACAGAGAGCGCCATTATGGCAGCTTCTAGCAATATTCAGAGGGCTTTGGATTTGATGCCAATGTTGCGAATCTGTCGGCAGTCTTTGACGCCATCGACCATGAAATGCCTCTCTAAAATCTCGCTAGGTGTGGTGTCGGTGGCGCTGCACTACCTTGCTTTTCTTTGTTTTTGGAGGAGTGCACACTGTCAGTCACTTGCTTGTCCCATCCCTCAGGGATTGTCACTCTCCTCTACTCTTTCTAATCTATATATCTAACCTTCTGCTGCTTGCGCGTCATCGTCAAACTATCTTCACCTGTTACGCTCACCTGGCTCCCACAGGGGTGCCGATCTGAACTGGACAGCTGCGGCCTCCACCAATGTGACACGTAGTGCCGAGATGACAGACTGGACTGGCCCACCTAGCTTCGTTTGCTTGGCCCGTAGGAATATTCTTCTGCAAATGGAGAAAGGGAATTAACCACCCAGGGAGTTGAGCGTTAACCCTCCCCCACTCCTGCTGTTCTCCCCACTTTTCACCTTTGATGTCCCCTCTTATAGTCTCACCTGATGGTTTGGAAAGATGAGCTCTCCATCCTGCATTGAGCGCAGAGGCGCGTAGATAACCAGTTGCTTCACTGGCTCGAAGGAATTGGTGAGTTCCAGAACAATATTGACTCTTAGATTCCCGGCAAGACGCCATAAGTATGTAGTTCGTAAGAGTTCAAATGTCTGACTTTCACTCTTGTCCGATTCCTTGCAGGTTGCAGCTTGACCCTAGCGAAGAGTTCCTTGTGGAAACCGGTAATATTCGGGTAAGGATTTGTATTATCCAACACAGTTCGATAAAATAATGTCAATATGTAACCTATTGCTTTCTCCCTTATTCAGGCGCTGAGAGAAAGTATGAAGTCTCAGGGAATAATGCCTCCGGTGGTAAATCAGGTAAGTCTATTGTGGTGAGGAGGTTTCCCCTTGTATTTCCCTTTGTGACAATGTGTATGTCCTAGTCTTAGGGTCTGCCTTACTTTTGTGTACAAACGGGGACTCTAAAGCCCACCGGAGACGGAGATACTAAACCAGGAAGTAAGCCTTGTAGGACCTTTCCTCTAAAACCCTGTGTTTTTTCGTTCACTAGGAAACGGTGGGTGACGAGGAGGAGGTCGAGCCCAACAGTCTCAGCTGGGCATATTGAGGAGACAGCTGGTGTGATAATGAGATTGAAAAAGTTCCAATGCGCCGTTGCGCAGAGTTAAGTTATAAAAGTTAAGCTGAGTTATCTTATCGTTCAACGTTGAAGCGGAGAGCGGAGTGTCACCAGGAAGAGTTACATAAAGAAATACTGCCGCGTATCGGGTCGTGAGGAGACGCGGACCGCGATGAGCTGCTCCTGACCAACGGACTGAGAGGAGGAGGGAGACGTTCTTCACGACTGGAAGAAAAGGTGATTTGCCGATCGAGCATTCGTTCGCCGACGGAGGGGAAAACGAAGACTCAGCCCGCAGGTAACGCTCCGTAACGAGGGGAGGAGTAAAAACCTATGACCTCGTAAGAGGCTGACAAAATAGAAGGATCGTTTGATTAACCCATAAGAGGGTTGAGAAGTGAAAGGGTGAAGAGAAATCCTTAAAGAAAGAGTCAGGCCACACAAACTTTATTACGTATGTGCAACAAAAGGAAATAAGGGCTTAACTAGGTGGGAAGCCAAATGAAGTACGAGATTGCACACTTACAAAATAAAAACAAGCGAACATCCACCTAAATGAACAGAGAAAAGAAAGAGGACTCTAGAATATAGGGTGATGGACTGAAAGAACTTTTGAAAAGGAAGCCAACCGTGACAATTGGGAAACAGAAAAAAGCCAGCATGCTCATGCAACCTTACTGAAAGAAATAAACAACATATGGCTCGAAGTGGAAAGAAAATGAACATAGAGACCTTTGAACTTTATTAGCCCAGTCACAAGGTAAACAGAAGAGGAAAAGGAAGATCCTTTAAGAATCGAAACCTAAGAGCCAAAGTGAAACGTCAATCCGGAGAGACAGAGGAAAAGCAAAGCAAGAGACAAAAAGGGAAAAGAAGAGAGGAAAAGACAGAAGTAAAGACAAAGATAAATAAATAAGACCTCGAACAGTACTTCAGATAAAACTTACCTTTTCAACTCCAGAGAGGAAAAGACAGAAGTAAAGACAAAGACAAATAAATAAGACCTCGAACAGTATTTCAGATAAAACTTACCTTTTCAATTCCTGGCCAGCCTGACAAGACGACCCTCTCCTTGAAGATTGGCGGAACCTTGCAGAAGAAGTATCCTTTTTTCTGGCTTTTATGAAAAGAAAAGAACTTGGTTAATAAAGAATTGGGCTCTCTTTCAGTCCAAAGAAAACTACTTTTGGCTGACGTCTCATAATTCTTGTTATTTTGTACCAATTAACCATTAGGTTGTCACAATTATCCAACACAGTTCGATAAAATAATGTCAATATGTAACCTGTTGCTTTCTCCCTTATTCAGGCGCTGAGAGAAAGTATGAAGTCTCGGGGAATAATGCCTCCAGTGGTAAATCAGGTAAGTCTATTGCGGTGAGGAGGTTTCCCCTTGTTTGTCCCTTTGTTTCACCTTGCTGTCCTTTTGTTTCCCCTTAGGGGCCGGGGTTCGGCGAGGATGCAGTGGAAGCTGTGCCGACCCGTGAAGAAGTATAGTACCCCCAGTGGTAAAATCAGGTAAGTCTATGTGGGGTGACTAACATTGCCTCTGTGTATTCCCTTGGCTCACCTTGCTGTTCTTGTCTTCCCCTTAGGTGCCGGAGTGCGGCGGGAACATGCAGAAGGATGCGGTGGAATGTGAAGATGCTGCGGAGGCCGGTGAGTTCAGCGCGGCGCTGCAGCAGGCGAGGCGACGCGCATAAAATAACTTCTTTCTTTCAGCTCGAAGGCGTGATGGATCGGGAATTCAGGTAAGGATCAAAGGTATTGCTCTTGTTCTAACCTTTTCTCCTTCTTTCTCCCTTTTTCTAGGAGCACCAGACTCGAGGCAGGCGTGGCAGAAGACTGGATGCAGACTTGCAGGCACAGTGAGCGTTACGCAGCTGGATGCAGAATAACGCGAAGCGTTTGCTGCTCTTCGGGCGTGGTTTAAATACCCTCCAAAGTAGTCCCAGGTAAGTATTCCTCCCCAGCCCCACCCGAGTAAAAAATAGTCCCTAGGTAAAGGAGTCCCTTCCAAGCCTCTTTTGGCTTGGAGCTCTTGCAGCATGGTCTGCATCAGGTAAGTTTGCAGCATGGTCTGCATCAGGTAAGTTTTAATCTATGAGCCTGGCGCCTATGGCGCCAGGACTGCCTCTCCATATGAGCCTGGCGCCATAGACGCCAGGACTTCACCCAAATAGCCCCTAGCAGGGGTTGTTGGGCTTGTTTGGAATAACTTGATGCCTGCTTCCGTGCTTCCGGGGTTGCTGGACTCGGTCTGGGTCCCCGGGGGTAGGCATCATGATATCACCTCAATTCCGATAAAATTGAAGTTATGATTTTTGGGTTGCTGATTCTCCATTCTGTCCCTAACATTTGGGATGGGGCCCTGGCCCTGGCCCTGGACCAGTTTCTACTCTGACAAAATTGGGTTTCAAGTTAACACCACCTTATCTTTTATACAGCAGATTAATCGAGTATTTTCCTCTCGCTTTTCTGTATTCGTCTTTTGAGTCAGATTGGTGTTGTCTTTGTCTGCTACAACTTTTAGTTTAATAGCTAGCAGGAAATCACACTAAAAGTGTTTGTAAATTACAAAGGTACAGTGAAAAGAAGGATATGGGTTGTTTGACCTAAAAAACTTGACCTACTGCCCATTTGACCTAATTGATTTGACCTAATTCTTTTTGACCTACTGCAGAGGGAGACCTTCCAGAAACCCCCCCATAATGGTGGGGGAGACACCCCGGTCCCTCCTCAACCTATTCCCTTATCCCACCCCACAACTATTTTTTAATTAAAGTGTACCGTTTGACCTACCAATGTAGGTCAAAAAGATGCGGTCAAATATGAGTTGATTAAATTGGACAATACCGAAAAGATATCCCCTTCCTGAGAGTGAGTGCTTGTTGAAAGAAACCTTACTCAGAAATTGCATTGCTCTTTCATGAATGCAGGGAAGGGTTTTCTGCTGTTTTCCCGCCTCCTTCTGATGTCAGAATTTTTGGAATACAGCCAATACCAGTTATTGACTGCATACCGAGAACTGTGATTGCAGAGTGGAGGTCAATAATGACCTCCATATATTAATAAACATTAGAGATACATTTAATTTGTGTGACAGAAGGAAAGGTGAATATCAAAATGCACAGGAATGTACATGCTTCTCCAACCCATGGCAGTAGTATTCGCAAATAGACTACTTTAATCAGTAATTTACCTAAACAGCATGCTGTATCCCTAATTAACCCTATTAATATTTCAGATCACACAATTGTTAAGAATGAAATAAAAAATATGAGCAAAACATTGACTTACCGGGAGACACCACAGCCAGTTCCTTGATCACTTTGATGGTGTCGGAGGCGCAGACAAGCCGGCTAAGAAAGGAGTGGCAATCCTATTTTAGGGGTGGCCCTTCCTCCAAGTCGCAGCCTCTCGGGGCAACGTGGGTTATGGTGCCACTTGGATGTTGGAGTCAGCACCAGCCCAAAGGATGGTGTACAGTCTCCTTGGGGCTTGCATCTCCAGACCATGATGTAGCACAGGCAACTACGGTGTGGTCAAATGGCTCCTGCCGAATAGGCTCAGACGGTATGGCGAATTGGGCCCAGCAATCCCTGCCTGGCCCCACAATACCTCACCTGGGTGCCCTCATCCCCTAACTGGCAAGAACTGGTGACTAAGCAACCAAAAAAGGGACTGCGTCTAGCCCAACCTTCTTTTCCAATACAGCAACACACAGCCAGAAAAAAAGAGAAATGACTATAGCCGTTAGGGACAGGACACCAATCCAAGAAGAGGTGGAGGGGTAAGGAGGGATACAAAGGGAAATCAGGAAACACAAAGTGCAAGTTACATGGGTGAGGTCAGCAGGAAAGGAGGGGAATGGCAAATAGTCCAAATGGAGGACAGGAGGAGTTGTGATTCATGGAAGAAGGTGGGGGAGAGTTGGGCACAGTGAGGCAGATGCTCTGCTGTGTGAGAGGAGCATGCAAGTGTGGTGAGTGGATAGTGGAAATGGTGAGAGGTGAGTGGTAGTAGTAGGTCTGGGAAGAGGTGGTGGCAGTGTGACACGTAGTAGTGGAGGAAGAGCGTGGTAGAGTGCAGGATGAGCAGCAGGAGGAAAGTAGTAGGAGGAGGGCAGTACAGGTAGCTGTAGGAGTAGAGGTTTAGAGGAGCTGGAGGGGCAGAGGAGTAGACATATCATAGAAGAGACAGAGCGATAGTAGTATAGCGAGCAGAGAAGGAGTAGAAGTTGATAGGAGCAGGACTGCAGAGGAGTAGACATATCATAGAAGAGACCGAGCGATAGTAGTATAGCTAGCAGAGAAGGTGTAGAAGTTGAGAGGAGCAGGACAGCAGAGGAGTAGACATATCATAGAAGAGACAGAGCGATAGTAGTAGAGCGAAAGGAGAAGGGGGAGAGTTGATATCCAAAGGTAGTGGCAGGAGGAAGGCAGAGCGAAACATCGAAGGGACAGGAAGAAAGATGAGTGGGGCGGAGGCTGAAAGGAGGAAGTAGGTAGAGTAGAAAGGACAAGGCAAGTGTGAGCGTGATGGATTACAGGTGTTTCCAACCGAGTAAGTGGAAAAATCCAGCCTCTATCGTCTTAAAACTAAGCAGGGTTTAGTGTAGGGAGAGTTAGAACGAACCAGAGGGATTATAGAGGGTTGTTGTTTTAGGAAATCCCCCTTCAGCCTTAGGCTGCTGCAGACAGTAGGGGTTACTGATCCATAGTACTAGCTGAGGAGTTATGGACGCGTGGGCTAAGGAGTGAAGACCAGAGGAGAATAGAGAGAGGGACCTCCATAGGTCCCACAAAAGAAAATCAATTAAAACCCTTGGACTGAGCTTGAGTCTCCGAGTACTCTTTGGGACACCTATGACACAAATCAAAATCAGGTAGGCAATTGATATTCGAAAAAGCGCTTCTTAATGACAACAAATTTGTAGAGCAGATGCAAAATGTTAACAAATTATACCAACTAAACACAGGTACGGCTATCATAGCTATGGATTGAGATGCACTATATGCAAGAGTAAACGGGGAAATAACTAGCTGAATATTGAAACTAACAGTGGAACAAATGATCAGCTACAAAGGATACATAAAAGAGATTATCTCTCGAAAGCTGATGATACAATTTGTTAGAGAGGCAATTAAAACATCTGCAAGCAAAAACTGATTGTTAAAAGCTCTAAATGCAAGAGTGCAAAGACGTACAAGCAAAATCAACATATAGAAGGTGGAGACAGTCGGTTGCTTCACAAAGGAAGCATTGGTTTGTTAAGGCGCCGCAACACTACTGAACACACAAACTTGATGACAGCCCTGCTTGGCTCTGTTATACAAGCAGTTTTTAGGAGCTGTTCTCCTGGACGCCAACATGGCTTTTGACTACATCAATTGGAAATTTCACTTGCCCGGTATGACCAAATATCAAATCTACACAGTTTATTGACTTGGTCAAAGGTCCATATAGGTCTCCCGGTGAAGCAATAGAATGCCAACTGAAACATTGATTATACGTAGAGGTACACTTCGGGGTTGCTTTTTAAATCATCAGTTTTATTTGCACTATATTTGGGATCTTATCTGCAATAACTTAACAACTTCTTAGGAATTTCTTCTCATACTGTCAATAACGAAAGCTTCAAGATTTCTGCATTTGCATATACTATTACAATCTTCACTGAAAACATACATATCACACCATCTTTGCCGCCAGACTACAAAACTCGGCTTCTTTTTCTAGAGGGGCTTCTAGTTAGGTTTTACCATTTCCATCTAACCGAACTGCCAGAGTCGTTCATGATGATATTATGGCGGAATATAACTCTATACGCATATGTAACAAGGATGGCAAATTGAGAATCAAGTTGGGGATGTATATTATAAATGCCAATAAAAACATTTTAAAATAAATAAGCTCTAATAAAATACAAATACAAAATACAAATGCCTTTTTATTGTTAAATAAGATTGGATAAACGCCTTACTATCCCTAACCGGACTAGGTTTTCCTTGCCTAATATAAACTAAAGGAAACACTCTAACAAAATATATCTGACCCTCACACTTATACATACAATAAACAAGGAAATACATAACAGTTCCAAACAGCACAGTTCAAGAAAATAACACAAGGAAATCCTGATTTGTAACAAAGTTCCAAATACAGATCGATTCAACTTCAACTTGTCAACAGAAAGTTCCAACACAGAAGATATAAGTCTCTTCTCCTTCTTTAAACAGGTTCTCAGGTTCTCAACGGCAACAATGACTGTCTTATTCAGGGTGATTGGCCAGTGTGCCAAGTCAAAGAAATACAAGTTCTCTCTAATAGCCTTGTACAGCTCTTCCTCCAGCACTACTAGCAGCATTAAGTGTTTCCGTCAAGACCACCTTGTAGCACCCCTCCAACTTCCACCTGGCCTGCTTCCATGCCAGGTCAACAATCATCAAAGGTTTGCCATTCGGGTAAACTCCCCTGCCCGAACAGCTTTCATGACAACAAGTACTTTTGTGGTCAATGTTAACTGATAAGAGGTTTACAACAGTTTCATAGCTTTCCACAATTTGCAGCTTCAAAACCTTCAACAACTTTTCAGGGATAACAAGATGCATATTGATGTTCTTTAATATTCTTCTGCAATTAATGCTCCTCTCCTTCTGGATACCTTTTCCCTGAAGGGCAGCCTTTTTGACACTCCTGTTTCCCCACTACACAAGCAACCAAAGACTGATAGGGATAGATCTCTTCCTTCCTCTTCCTTGGTTTTGGCAATGTGTGCATCTTCCAGATTGTACCAGATGTTGTACACAATAGGGGCAACACGTTTCAACGTTTAAAGACCTTGCATTAGCCCCATCTGCTGTTTTAATCTTGGCTAGGTTGTATTGGCCTTGTTTTCAGTTTCTCCTGGCTTATTAACTCTTTGGCTTTGATATAATATGTCTTTGCTGCTTTTCCACAGTTCGGTATTCAGAATTAACTTGGGGTTCACTTCCACTCATGGGCAAGTGCTGCTGCAGCTTTTTTTAATAATAGTTCGGTATTCACACGCAAGTGCTGCTTCTGCTGCTTTGCACAAATTCTGCTTCTATGCGAGTGCTGCTCGCTCGCCGAATGCCTGCTTCTCTCACATGAGCGGTGACAGAGCACTCCGGGGTCACTGACAACCTGTGAATTCACCAGATCAGATGTGCACCTCTGTTCTCCTTGCTGTCCACAGCACCTTTGCTGCTCTGGCGCTCACAACCCGGCAAACTGCTTCGGTAAGTCTGCCTTCGCCTACGCTTCTTCCAATTGGAGCTCCTCTTGCTCTTGTGGCCCTTTGGTGCACCCCAGCCACCAGAGACAGCCTTGAGGCCCTCTGGTGCACGCCAGGCACCCAAGACAGCCTCCTGCGTCCCTTCCGCTGCGCAGCCTCTGAAGAACAGGTCACACAAGTGAAAGCTTTCCTTCTCCACGCTTCCCACTGCGCGACCTCTGCATTTCAGATTTTTGGGGGCAGATACCCTCTCAGTAACGGCAGCTGCTATATGCTAAGCAATGGTCCTGGCATCTTCTCGCTCCTCCATCCTCTGCATGGACTGCCAGCACGAACCATGCTGCTTCTGCCTTCTACTACTCGTCACCAACAATGCCAACTCCTCTTCCTCACCTCCTCCTCTCTCTATGTCCTGCACCTAAGGGTACCTTTTAAGCCTCTCTGTCTCCCTCAGGTGTGGGTCATCTGCCCTAATGAACTAACCACTCCTGCAACACTGTGCCTCCTCTCCCCTCGTCTTCATCCCATTGCCTAGGGAATTATGGGACTCGAAGTCCCTAATGGAAAAATTAGGTTTTCTCATTTCTGTTGTTTTACAATGAAACCCCAGTTTGTTCCTTATAACATTCTTTAAAAGAACACCATAGGCATTAGTCAGTAGCCTGGATTGTACAGGGCAAGGCTGATGTTATTTACAACTTTCCTTTCGCTGACTCTTTGGGTGTTAGGGAGGTTTTCAGTTTCACAGGTCTCCCGAACTTTGGAAGGGTTTTTGATTTCTCCCCAGGCCTAGGACTGTATGATTGAGTTCACCCCTATTTGTATGTGTATCCTGGGTAACAGCAAGATGGTTATTACAACAAGCCATTACATACTTTGGCATTGCGGGCCATCTTCCCTAGATGAAGACAAATACTGTGGGCCTCATTACACGGAAGGCGGTAAGGGTTAACGTTCACCGGTAAGGGTACCGGTGACCATTAAGCCTTACTACGAGGTCCTTTTGCGGGACCCGACCTTAACGGCCCTATGGGGCAAAAATGGGAATGGGGAAGGGCCATGGAGAAAGGGGGAATTACCGCCCCGCCACCCTTGGAATGGGCTGGTAATTCCCCTTTCCTCCATGGTGGTACCGGTATGGTACTGGCGGCAACCATGGTGCTAATAGCACCATGGTTTACCGCCTACTGTGTAATGAGGCCCTGTGTCTCATCCAACGGTTTCCTCCCACAACCCGGGTCCTTTTCTGCTCCCAGGTGCCCTTCCCGCAGAACACCACCCACAGGATCAGAAAGCCTCTCCTTTTCCCTGGCTACCTGGGAGGAGACTTTAGGCAGGGAACTGGTGAAGAGTATGCAGTATTCATCACATCCCTCTGTTCTTTCAGTCCTAATATGGATGGCCCTTTCATGGATACATACACTCTGGCTCATATACACCTGCATTTAAATTCTAAGTCGACAGGGGCATGGCCAAGAGCACCATCGATGAGGCTGCTCTTTTAATGGCCTCCTTAGGAAGCCCGCTGCAACACGAATATATGCGGTCTTAATTAATCCAACTGAATCAACACCGCTCCCCAGAACAATCGGAACTCCCTGTGAACAGCCGAGTCCATGAAGTCTGGGCGGTTTATGCTTTAATCGTCCGAAATCGGCCTCTGAAGAAGCCGACCCGGCAACGCTCTACGAGCAAGATGGCGCACGGAGGCCGCGGGGAAGCAGAGCGGTGAGGACCTATTTCTGGGTGCCGCCTGAAGATTGAAGGCACCGGACACAATGATAGCAACACCAGTGGACCACTGCCGAGTGCATCCAGGGGGGGTCCGGTGTCCTCTGAATGGCGTGTGCAGTGCCGTGGGGAGATGCCACCCCCTCTAAAAACAATGGGGATGATCGACACTAGAAGGGCAGTCCATCAAGCCGCGCACTGAAGGTGCGCAGATCTACCTCCCCACCCACCCCGCCTGGAGTTCTACAGTCCCCGTACCTGGGACCCCACAGCTGCCGAGCCATACGCGACCCCGCTGGATCCACATGGCTCGAGAGGAGCGGCGGTCTGCGGCGACCTGCAGGCCTAGAGAAGACGGCCCGCCCACCATCCTGAACTGCCGGAGACCCGCAGTACAACACGCGGGAGACAGGTGAGGGGCGCCGTACCCCAATGGAGGGAGACCACCCTGCCGGCCCACTAAGGAGCGCATTGAGGGTGTGCAGCCTTGCTTCCCCTCCCACCCCCGCACGGGGCTCCGCGGTCCCCCACGCCTGCCGAGCCACACACCGGGCCTGCTGAGCCACCCTGCTCCCTCCCGCCGATCCATGCAGTTCAGGAGGAGCAGTGACCTGCGGCGACCTGCGGGCCTGGAGACGACGGCCTGCCCACCATCCTGTGCAACAGGGGTCTACAGTGTAGCACGCGGGTGATACGGCTGTGGCGCCTTACCCCAACAGGAGAATAGCATGCTGCCGCCATACGGGCGGCCCATTGCAGAGCACACTAAGTGTGTGCAGCCCTACCCTCCTCCCCCGCTTGCCCCATCTGGAGTTCCACGGCCACCAGGCTGCACACCGGATTCTGCGACACCAGTCCGCCTCCTCCTGTGAGGCTCCCTCGCCACATTGAGCCTCCGCTAAGGGATAACAACGCAGTGGGTAGGTGACCGGTGGGAGCGCCCTGCCGCAGTTGGAGAGCATTACAGTGCAAACGCTCAGAGCCTGGTGGAGGGGTACACCCCCCCGCCCCACTCTGGTGAGGGGAAAACCACTGGGGAAGCCCATCGACCTCCCCCAGGCCTTGCAGTCTCACCAAGCCTCTGGAGGCATCAAACACCATTCCTGGGGTGCCCCGGCCCACTCAGCGACCCCCTGTCCCTCCACTGTGGAGATCCTTGGACCCCTCACAGCGCGGGGGAGAGAAGCCCTCCTCCCTCCATCTTCTCCACCTTGAGAACCAAATGCTACCTTCTGGAATTCCAGCACATGTGAGCGGAGGGTCCCAGGGCTTCCTGCCTACCTATTACAGCCTCTAGAGTATAGGGCGCCTTCTCCTTACCCTCAAAGGACTGGTGGGGCCCACTCCTGCTCATACCCCACTTCGAGTTGCGGTCTTACTGGCTTCCAGAGGCATTTAAAACCACTCCTGGGGTGCCTCGGCCCACCCAGCGACCCTCTGTTCCTCCATCAAGGAAACTCCTGGCACCTCTCCTTCGCCCTAAATCACCTCTGGCCCCCCACCTGCTCAGGTGCTCCACCCTGATCCATGAGCTCACTAACTAAGTCTCTTCATGCCAACTGGGAATACTCCAATACCAACCAAGATCGCTGCCCTGACTGGGTCCCCCCCTTCCCTTGCACTCTACAGCAACAACGGAATACTACCCTGCTTGCAACCAACTAGCGGCCATCATGACCAAGCAACCTAAACCCACGAAGACCGCAGATATTGCTACAATGCTGCTGACGACAGACAAAGGGAAGAAACAGGACCAACCCAACCCCATGCTACAGATGGACCAGGAGGGCAAAGAGACCCTCGCAACTAGAAGCGACCTACTGGCCTTTATGGCTGACATTAAATCTGAAATCAGGTCCTGCATGGCCGAATTCTCTACAAAACTGGAGCATACTAACCAGAGGGTGACGGAAGCAGAGCAAAGATTGGGAGAAGTTGAGGACCAAGCCCAAGACCACTCCACGCTATAAACGGAATCCAACACTCCATCAGAGCTCTACAAGATAGATGTGAAATCCTGGAGTTTAAACAGGAGGACTTAGATAATCGAGCCCGGTGCAATAACTTACGAATCTGAGGTATACCTGCCTCGGTTCCATACTAAAATCTAACAGAATACCTGGGGGTCCTCTTTCAGTGCCTTCTCCCGGACTTAGATAAGGCCCAACTCCTATTAGATTGCACTCACAGGTTACGACCGCGTCGTGGAGTGGAGTTGGATTCCCCCCCCCCCTGATGACATTACCAGGGTACACTTTTTCACCACTAAAGAAGCCATCTCATCAATCTGTGCTACCCGGAATGAGCTAACCTTTCAAGGCTCCTCACTTCAAATCTATCAGACTCCCTCCTCACTCGTCAAAAAAGGAGAGCTCTCAGACCATTGGCTCTCTTCCTTCAGGCCCAACAGGTCTGCTACAGGTGGCTCTTCCCAACAGCACTACAATTCACCTATAAGGGCACCTTAAGGAGAATCAGCCACCTCGAGGACGCCGCACAAATCATGCATCCACTCTCGCCCGGGACCACTCCTCCAGGGGCTTCTGAGACCACCACAGAGGGGGATCCCATACTCCCGCCAAAAGAAAAGCGAAATGCATGGACAAGGGTCCCAAGGGTCAGGAGGAAAAAATGACCACAGATTACAGGGAGGCACATAGGCAAGAGACCGGGTAGCGGTCACTACATACACAGATATCCTGCAACCTCCGCGCAACCGGAGACTGAATTGGCATGACCCTATCCTCCCTCAGATCCAAATCTCCTCGTCCCTGGCGAGACGCTACATACCGTAACGCCACACAAGATTCACCTGACATACACAGCAGCGCCCCCACCATGGCTCCTGCCCACTTCCGAGGTATGATACACCTACAAATCCTTGGAATGCCAGACATAGTCTGGCCGCAAGTTTCAGCCATGTTGGCTGACCACGGTTGCCTGGCCCAGTTGGCCTGGGGTGGTGCCGGCCCCACTAAGCTGGCCCCCCATTAGTTAATACCCGGCCTCCCTGTTGGAGGCAGGAACTAAAATCTCAAGAGCAGGATAAAAAGCGAACAAGCAACCGCACCTATGCAAGCAATGGCTGACTCCAACCCGACCCATGCCTCTCACCCAAACCCATCAGCGCCCCCCCCACCCGGGACCATAGCATCCTGAGAGTCATCTCCCTTAACATCAGGGGGCTGAACTCCCCCCCAAACGTAAATCTATTCTACAGAAGCTCCAGGATAAGGAAGCAGCAGTGGCCCTGCTCCAGGAAACCCACTTACTACCAGCGGACTTTGGGTGTCTGCGCTCACAACAATTCCCAAAGCAATTCATTGCCTCGGGTGGCAACAAGAAAGAGGGCACAGCAGTTCTATTTCGGAAGGGGTTGAACCCCCATACCCTGGAAACCAAACTCTGCCCCGAGGGAAGATTTGTGGCAGTGAAATGTCTCCTGCTGGACCAGCTGCACACCTTCATCTCGGTGTACGCCCCAAATACAGGACAGTCGCATTCTATGAAGCCTTGAGCGCCGCCCTGGTTCCCTTCGCAGAGGGCCAGATTGTGATGGGAGGAGACTTTAATGGGGTGCCAGACCCCACGAATGACAGGTCACACCCGGCCTCCTCAGGAGATGTCACCCTAGCCCTCGGTCTGCTACGGTTATTCAGGACCCTGGAGGTGGTCGACTCATGGCGGGTACTACATCCTTCAGAAAAGGACTTCTCCTTTTACTCCTATGTCCACAGAACTTTCTCGAGGATTGACCTCCTCCTGACATCACCACAGGTACTCACCTTCACCAACGAGGTGTAACTCTCACCTTGGATCCACGGAGACGCCTCTGGTCTGGTCTGGGATTCCTCTGGGCATTCCGCACCTTCCCCAGAGTTCGTCCAGCCAGAAATCCGTTCTAGAAGATAGGAGGGGATTTAGAGAATTCTCCTTTCCTCCCGCGGCCCACCTCCCAGGGTTCCCTTGCTTTCTTCCCTTGGTACTTTGCTCACCTTGATTATAGTATGCCGCACTCTCCATCCTGCCGTGCTGGGCAGGGGCGCATCGATGTTGGCTTGATCGCCGAGTTACTTCACTGGCGGCAGCCTAGAGTCCAGACCGGCTGCGACTCCAACTTTCTGGTAAGTCTTTAGTGATTTTGAATAAGTCTGTGTAGAAGAATGTCCAAGTAACCTTCTCCTCTTGTAATTGCAGGGGCCGATGAAGATGGCCGAGGCCGACAGGGGATTCGAGAAGGTAAGAAAGCGCTGGATGCAGCGCTGAAAGCGTCCTTGCAACTGGCTAACCTGTACTTGTTTCTTCGCAGGTTGCGGTGAATTACTGAAGCTACGATGTGATGGGGTAGAACGCTCAAGAAGATGTCGGACTGGCGGTGTCCTCCCAGAAGTGATGGTAAGTAGTTCCTAGTGCTTGCCTCTTTGTCTTAGGCATGTAGCTGAGGACTGATGGAAGAGTCCTCGAAGGCTCCAGCATGATGGAAGGTATGGGGCTGAGCAGGTAAGTTCGATGATGTTCTTCTGAGGTAGTTCGCCCGAGCAGGCCTGGATTTGAACAGGACCCGGTGAACGTCATGCTGAAAAGCAGAATAACGCAAAGCGCGTGCCTCGGGTTGGGCGTGGTTTAAATACCCAGTAGGTATCCCAGGTGCCTTTGGGGCGGACCCACCCTGAAGCTAGACCGCTTGTTGCAGTTCCTTGATCATTCTTGTGGGGGCAGCCATGTTCGCCCATTGTCCGATGGAAACCATGCTTGGCTAATGAGCCTTGTGCCAACGGTGCCAGGATTGCATCCAAGGCACTCGTAACGGGCTAATGTGGGGCTTTCTGGCCTTAGAGTAGCCAACACGGAACGCCATAGCAGCGTCAATTTCGAACTTCTTCCAGGAGAACCCTAACGAATATACCTCCCCAGCCAACACCTGGGACGCTATGAAGGCGGTCATTCGGGGGGAATTGATATCCCGTGGAGTGGCATACCACAGGAACAAGAGGCAGACGCGTACAACCCTTGAGGAAGAGCTTCAAGAAGCGTTAGCTATCCATTAGGAGAAAGGATGGTCCCCCAAAATACAAGCGCTCTGGACGGCACGGAAGAAAATTGAGGCGCACTGCGCCGCACACACGGCACATCTATTAGCAAAGGCCAAACAATTTTATTACATCAGGAATAATAAGGCAAACAAGCTAATGGTAGCATAACTCGCCAAAATCAAGATGAATAACACCATTATTGGACTATGAGACCCCCAGGGCACAATCCAATACTCGGAGCCAGAGAAACTACGACTAGCGACTGACCACCTTATGCAAGTGATGTCCGCCTCACCATGAAACCCGCAGGAACAGACGGAATACCTGCAGAAGGCCGCCCTCCCCCAGCTGAAGCCCTCAGCTCGAGACCTCCTAGATGCACCGATCTCAGGAGAAGAGGTAGAAGAGGCCCTAAAAAACCTTAAATCCAGAGCCCCCGGACCAGACGGCTACACCACCAAATTCTACAAAATCTTCAAGCATCAACTGTTACCGTCATTGGTGAATCCGTTTAATTCCTTTCGTAACGCAGGCACTGTAACCCCCTCCATGCAAGAATCCATCACAGTCCTCTTGCCCAAACCTGGAGGGGACCCAGCGAACCCAGCATCTTACAGACCTCTTGCACTGTTGAACATCAATGCAAATATCGTTTCTGAGGTCTTGGCAACATGCCTCTCCCACACCTTGCCTGACATAATCTACCAGGACCAGACCGGATTCATCAAAAATAGAGCGACAAGCGACAATATACGCAGAACATTAGATCTGGTGGACCTGGCCACCCGAGACTCACAAGGCCTGGCACTCTTAGCTCTCAACGCCACCAAAGCGTTCGATAAGGTAGACTGGACCTTCATGAACCTCACCCTAGAGGCCTTTGGCTTCGGACCAGAGTTCCGAGCCATGGTCCTAGCAAACTACAAATCACCAAAGACCCTTCTGAGAATCAATGGCCCCCTCTCCACTCCAATTCCCCTGACCAGCGGGACAAGGCAGGGATGCCCGCTATCACCACTTCTATTTGCCTTAACCATGGAACCTTTCGCCCAAAGAATCAGACTAAATGACTCCATCAAGGGGCTCCAGGCCGGGCCCTCCCAACACAAAGTAGCCCTATATGCGAACAATGTCTTACTCACCATCTCACAGCCCTGTCACTCACTGAAACACGCCGTGGCCGAGATAAAGGACTATGGAAGGGTTACTGGTTTCTCCATCAACTTCAACAAATCAGCAGCCCTTGGGATAGGCCTGACCCCATCGGAAAAGGAATCCCTTACCCCGCTATGCCTCATTCAGTGGAAAGCCACAACAATCCCCTACCTGGGGGTCCACATCCCGGGGCGAACCCAAAGGACGTCTACCGAGTAAACTTTCCCCCTCTCTTTAAGGAACTGGCAGATGACTTGAAGCAATGGAAATTACAGGAAATCTCACTGATGGGCCGCATCACCGCCTGCAAAATTAACCTTCTTCCCAGATTTTTATATGCCTGCTCATCACTCTCAGTGCCTATCCCACTGCCGGCTCTTCGGGACCTCCAGAGGAATGTGTTGCGGTTCATTTGGAGGGGGAAAGAACCCAGAATCCCCCTAGGAATGATGCTAGGGAACGCCAGACTAGGCGGCCAAGGAGTGCCCGACCTACAGGGATACCAGTTGGCAGCACAAGTGGCGAACACCCAGGCATGGCGGATATCCTCAGACCGCCCAAGATGGGTGGAACTTGAACAGTCCCGCTTATCTCTCCCTCTACGCTTTCTTCCACATATTCCACCACCTATGCGACAAACAGAGAGACTACTGCTTGCCACCAGGCACACTGTAGACACTTGGGACAGAGCGCTAAAGAAAAAAGGGGTCCCTAGAGGACTGAGCCCCTAATCGCCGGTATTCCATAACCCAACCTTCACGCCAGGTATGAACCCCCGGAAATTTAAGAACTGGATCACAGGAGGCTTGGAGCCATTGGAGCAAGTGTTTTTGGGGGGGGGGAACTGCGCACCTTCATCCAATGCAAGGAAACCTTTCAACTTCGCGAGACAGACAGGTTTTCCTATATCCAGCTCCGCCACTGGTGCTCCCACCCACAAACCCGACTAGCAGCAACTCGCCCGCCTACAGCGTTGGAATTGACCTTAATGGATCTCCCAGCCCGAGGTAAAATCTCTGCCTTATATAAACGCTTCCAGGGGAACTTCCTTGCCTCTAAAACTTGCGCTATGGCACAATGGGAGGCCAACCTAGGCCATCCCATAGAGGACCAGACTTGGGCGGACATATGGACTCGGCGCACTCATCCTCGGCCTGCATCACCAATAGGGAATGCGCCTATAAAATATTGCTACGCTGGTACTACTCCCCCCTAAGGCTCCACCACATGAACCGTTCCCTGGACCCGGCATGTTGGAGACAATGCAGACATACAGGGTCTTTCCTCCACATGTGGTGGACATGACCACATGCCCAACAGTTTTGGAGACAGTGCCTGAATGTCATTGAAGATATTACCCAAACGACGCTCCCCCTAGAGCCTAAACCTATCCTGCTGGGTGCTCCGGTCCCTGGAATATACTCGAGGTCTGGAGCTAAAGCCAAGCTCCTCTCCCAACTCCTCCTAGCAGGTAGAATAACAACTGCCCGCTACTGGAAAGCCAGGGAAGGACCACTTTTGCCCCTCTGGTGGACCAAAACATGGGACATCCTCATCGCAGAGAAGGTGACAGCGGCCAGAGCGGGGACGCTACACCGTTTCCAAAACATCTGGGGCCCATTTTGGATTACGACCAAAAGTTCCCAGCCCTTACATACAAGCCCCAGCAGGCCAAGCGGATCCTGTGTGGCGGGAGTACACCCATCGAGGGGAGCGAAGCATAAAAAGGGAGGGGAGTGAGCCCCAACCTCCAGGACACTAACCCGGACAGACATCCATGGCGGGGGATGGGGTAGGGAGGGGAGGAGGAGAAATGTGACTGGAGTGTGGAAGTAATGCATAACTGTACTTGTTTCCTGCCTTGTTTCAAAATAAACATATTTTAAAAAAAATAAAAATTCTAAGTCGGCTTTTGCATACCCCACCAGATCTACATGTTCCTTGTTGTAACCACCGTGGGATCCTTCTGGCTTCTTTAGGTCACATGCATGACCTTACAATTGATCTATTGGCACCTCTTTGAGTCTACCAATATTTGTGTTTCCACACCAAAGATTTTTTTTTTTTTAACCTAGGTGTGTATTCTTTTACGACTTTGCATGCAGGATACCCAATCAGCTGAGGACACAGGCAATGACACCCATGGCTCTCCCATGTCAACCATTGCAACAGCTGGCCATTGGCATCAAAGGACTAGTGTGCATGGGGGGAGAGGCCATGGACTCTGATCTGCCTGATGAATCCCAAGTCAAAGTAAAGATTGTCCACGAAGTGACATCTGAACAGAGAATTAAGTGGGTTGTGGCCGTGTTTGGGTGAAAAGGCTTACACAGTGTGTGATAATGCCACAGTTTACCAGTAGGCGATTTGAGAGTTTCTTAAAGAACAACAGAAAGGACCACAAAAGAGGGACACTGAAAGGAGTCAACAGAGTGGTTATGGGGGCTACGCACGTGGTGTAATGCACGTTGCAAGAAGGATTCTGGTGGCAAGAGTTGTGGCCCTGCTGTTTTCACCGCACAGCTTTGACCGGGAGGTAAGAGTGGGGCATTACACTGTGGAGAAGGATGACTGGCAGCTCTGAATAATGGTAAAGTTGGAATTTGCACAACAAGTTGTGGCAGTGGTTGGCAGCTTCAGATGTTAATGCTTTAATTAAGGGAGATGTGTTATACTCTCAATGATGGCACTGCTTTATTGTGGCTTAACATGCTAATGGAGGGTTGTGGGAGTGGGATGCAAGGATTGTGGATCATTGTGATGTCAGAGGATTAGTCTGTGAACTTGTGGACTTTCCACCAGGGGCAGTTGGTCAGTTGATGCCAGGTTACCAGTGTGGCCGTGTGCCCATTTGTCACCTTCTATTTCTACAATAAAGCGCTGTGTGTTGGCATGTTTCATAACAATGTGGCCTCCAATCAATGCGCGCAAGGTTGGTGGTAAAGCCCTGACTTCAAGAGGAGACAAGGCAGGGAATTATAGTGCGGGATATGGTCCCAAGAGCACACAAAAAGTCAGCACTCCTCCAATACATGCACCTTGAAATCAATACGGATGGAGAGGAACAGGCAGGTTGGTACAAATTCTGGAACGCGTGGTATTACCACCTGCCTGGAGCCCATCTAACTCGGTGACTCCTTGCTATCTCTCTTCTGGAGCAGACATTCCACAGAAACGGCCCTCACCCACTTTAACGTTCACATTAATGCACTTCAATGTTGCCCCTCGTGTAGCCTCATTCTCCTGGATCCCGCAGCTGCTTTTGATATGGGTCACCCTTTACCCTCAGCACACTCTGCCATTTTGACTTCCGGGTAACTACCTTTGTATGGACCACCTCCATTTCATGGAACGGTTCCAACTCCACCCTTAATCAGGAGGCGTTCTCCAAGCCTCTATCTCTTCATGCTGCTCGGCGCCTCCTTTCTCTGAAAGCTCAGCTCATCCTTTGGTTTGTCTCCCATCTTATTCCCAATGATGCCAAAGTCTTCTTTCGCTGACAGCTATCAGTCCGCATCACTGATTGTCTCTCGACCAGTCATTATGTCGCCTCATACTTACCTCCCATAAATCGAGTTGATCTTTCTCCATTTCCCAAACCGTACCTCCTCTCATTTATTTATTTAACATTTATAAAGCGCTCACACAGCCCGCAGGCATCGAGGCGCTGTTACAGGAATTGTTTGTTTTTCTTAGTTGCGTAATTGTGGTTTTGTTTTGTCTTAGTTACGTATTTATAACGCGCTTAAACACCCAGAGGTTTCTAAGCGCGGACCCGGGGATCGAACCTGTTGTTGCTTCGTGTCGTCTTGCTTCAAAGACGCGCACGCTGCCGCTGAGCTATCCTCCCGGGACTAACATATTACCTTTCCTCCAGGCAGTCACACTCCATCACCCAGGACTCGCCTCACACTGTGGGGATTCTCTTCTCCAGCTATATCGAAACCCAACACTTAATTACCCGCACAGCTGCCAGTATCGACCTTCTCCATCAGGAAAACCGGTTCCTACCTTACCTTCTACTCTGATAAATCCGTAATCGCTGCTCGAGTCATCATAAAACTGTACTGGCCTTCTTCTGGGTCTCCCACTCTATCCCTTTCCCCTCTGAAAAGTGTTCTCAGCTTTGCCACCCTCACCCTATTCAATCCCCCTCGCTCCTGTCTCCCTTCTACTCACTATCTGAGTGGGATCCCGGTGCACAACCACTCCCTTTTCAATGGCCTTCTCCTGATCTTTAACTCGGTCAATACACTGCCACACCATATCTCCCTGATTCTGTCACTTTGCCATTCTCCCTCTTGGATTCCAAACCCTTCTCAACCCCATCGTCTCCCGCTCCACTTGTGCTGCCCCTGAGTTTTATTTATTCTCCCTCACTGACCTCCCCAACCTAGCCCCCGTCATCAATGATACACCCAGAACTTCCCCACTCTGTCTGGCTTAAAAATGCCCTAACTATTATTGGAACCCCCACCCCCCATGCCCGCTATGTCAGCATCCATCCCTGAATAACCTACACCTCAACTGTAATTATATATATCCTCCAAATGGTGGGCTATTTTGGCCCAGGTCAACATTCCATAATGGCAATAGTGAAATTTGACCAACCCCATCCATTTGCCCTGGACAGGGCGCGGCCGGCCCTATGCAATCAGTATAGGCGATTTTGTCAGATTGACGATTTTGTGATTTTTTCTAAAATAGGAAGTTATGACACAATCAAAACATACACAAGGCTATAGCCGACCCCACGTGCATGTCAGCTACAGACCAAGACAACGCTGAGTGGTACCACTGGTATTATATGTTATGCAAAATGTTGTTAGCCTTAACCACAGCTTACATGTGTGTCTGTCCGTGTCCCCTATCACTTTTCCACATTCCTTCCTATCCATTAAACATGTTTTATATCAAGCATCAAGGTTTGCTACCACCTTTTAAAGTCCCAGTAATGGGATTGGAATTCATGCCAATATTACAATACAAGGTTTCTGTTTGAAACACTTCTCTCCTCAATGAATGCAAATGTAAAAACAAAGTTTATAACAGAAATAAAAAAGGGGTTGTTGGAAGAAAGGGGAAAAAAAAGCTTCTTATGGTCACACTAAAGCACACAAAGCTCCTTGCCCACAACCGCTGTTAAAGATACCATATTGTCAGAATCTGGTTAAAGGATGAACCATTACCAAGTTAGAGAAGCTGACAATGGGCCCCATCACAAGTTGGGCGTTAGCCCTTAAAAGCGGCAGTAACAGCATTACCCCCGCATTTAAGGGTACGCCCGATCACGAGTCTGGTTTGTTAACCCCCAGCTCAGAGCTGGGGGTAAACACGCCAGGAAAATGCCACTTTTTGGTGCAATTACCGCTGGCGGTATTACCACATGGTAAGTGCCACAATGGGGAATGGACCCAATGGGGAATGGGGAGTAATGGTTGGCCCCAGATGGGATACCGCCCAACTCGTGATGAGGCCCACTGTGCTATTCTACAAGACAACCTGAAGACAAGCACAAACACACCACCTCAAGAGGCAGCTGTGCCCACGAATGCTTCCAGTCACACAGCAACATAAAAGATTGTACAGCAAATAGTGGCAATAGTGTGTCACAGGACAGAAAAGAAAACAAAATAGTGCACTCCACCCAAAACACAACGGAGCAAGGAAGTAGGAGCAGGTAAAAACCAGGAACAGACTCCACTATCTGCCAGAGAACGAAAGGAAGAAGAAAACTAGAACTGGAAGCAGGAATATCCCCCACAAAAAAGTCAACTCAACACAGGCTCATTGCAAATCTGTGCACACCCGGAAACCAGGGTACACAGCAACACAAGGGTGTGCTGCGATAGTGCTAGTCTAGGCAGCAAGATGGACTGCGTGAAAGAACTAGCTCAGGAAACAAGATGGCGGATAAACAGTAGAAGCCCAATAAGCAAGTAAGCGCTTAGAGAAACACAGGAAACTCTGAATTCCAGATTTCCTGAAATGATCACAAACCTGGAATTCCGAACAAGGTGGCCAGTCACAACAGGGATGCTGCGACGGAAGCCAGCTCACAAATGATCTCAAGCCTCAGGTGTGATGAAGCCCTGCACCTGCTAGCCACAGGACCGCTGTTTCCTTGACCCATCTTTGGTCGGGACACAAGGGATTCTAGCAAATGTTGGTTGGCTGGCTGCCCCAATCCAAAATGGAATCTGGAAAAGAACAAAAAAAAAAAAAAGCAACCCCACGACTTTCATATCACTGTGGCCATATGTCACAAGGTCTGTAAACAAAGCCTAACACTGGCAAAGCCCGATGGCCTGGTAGCAGGGACGACGGTGGTGAACATTGACAATGACAGGTGAATACCCATTGGCAGTAAATACAGGTTTGAATGCACTATTTATTTTCAAATGTTAAGGTTCATATGAGGGGCTTGGTGTAAAGATGTAAGCCACGCCGGGTACAGAATTCAACGGTTTACTGTCCTCAATACGTTGTCGTCTTGTTTTTCTTGCTCCTTGATTAGACAAAATCCAAAAGCAAACAGCTTTTTATCTTGATCCTGCCCTCACATTCTTGGAGGATCAAATTATGGAAGCCGCTGCCTGACTTGCTGCGCACCTTATAGCCAGGTTATGACGCGGGCACCAGCAATGCTCTAGCAAGCTTCACATTTTCCCAGAAAATTAGTGCCTCATTACGAGTGTGCCGGTGCGGTAATAACGTGCCAGTATTACTTCAAAAAACTGCCGGTATTATCGGCAAATCCCCCTATGGAGTCCTATGGTCCGCCAAGAATATTGTAATTGTAATTGGTTATTTATAACGCGCTTAATACCCAAGGGTTTTCTAAGTGTGGACCCGGGGATTGAACCTGTGTTGCTCTGCATCATCTTGCTTCCAAGGCGAGTGCATTGCCCCTGAGCTATCCTCCCAAAACGATAGTTCACAGATAGGACTTCTTTACTTTCAGTTGAAAAGATCTGTAAATAGAGGTATGGAAACAACAATTTCTTTAGATTTATTGCAGTAGGAAATTATTTTTGTGCCTCTTTAGAATTATTATAGATGTGATATAGGAACTACCTAAAGTGACTGGCGGCAACCGGTGCAAGAAGGAAAAGGACGAATAAACCACAGAGCATTTTTACAGTCTTAAAAATGGAACAGTTTGATTACCAATCAGAAACAGACGGAGCGGCGGCTGCGGGTGAAGTGCCCCATTATCTAGATTTATCGGCGTATCTTGGGAGCCATATCAAGAACGGGAATGGTTTAAGAAGCCAGGATGTAGACCTCTTTATTTGCTGGAATCATACAGGGGAGAAATATTTCTTCCTGGCGGTGCAAGCAAACCGCGCCCGATGCTTTATAGCCGGAGCGGCGGGGAGAGCCATCTCGCCGACTCCCAAAAAAAGCATTTGTTTTGCTGTGTTTTTTCAAGTGATCAGGGATTTCGCTCTAGACTGAAATAAAAAAAATGGAAGACAAATCAGAGTGCGCAACAATGACGTAAATACATGGCCCGCAGGGCACCTGCACGGTAGGTGTCAATAGAGCCCGATAGTGGTACCAGATGGAATGAACCAGTGCTTAATGTGTAAAAAAAAGAAAATAAAAAAATAAATATTTTCTAGCACATCTGGGACACATCGTGTCAGGCAACTCCAGGTCCACTGGTGCAACCATCCACGGCAGTGCCACAAAGTGTCAGCATATTTAGGATAAATTGCGGGTGACGGATGCACTACCCATGTCAGATGTGCAATTTATAGATATCCATCGACGTGAAATAACGTAACTACTAGTTTAAGGCAAATGTTTGAGCGATTCTTTAAACACATCACATTTGGCTTGGATTCAGTGGGTGGCATGTGGAACATGTTGACCATCGATCCACAGAAAACAAAGTAAACCTGCTTTCCTCTTATGGTAAATGAAAGACAAATGCAGGAAAAATCATTCTTGAACTGATGCACCTGCCTGTCAAACACTGCCGTAAAACCATTGTGTATAGTTTGGAGCTCATGGAGGACACTCCTCTTAGGCTGTGGCTCTTTCCCTGGCTTTGCCCCTGTGCTGGTGCTGCTGGCTTGTGACTGTGCCTTGTGACTGTCCCCTTTGCCCATGTGTTGGTGCTGCTGGCCGGTGACTGTACCCTTGGGCCCTTTGTTGGTGCTGCCGGCCGGTGACTGTCCACTTTGCCCATGTGTTGGTGCTGCTGGCCGGTGACTGTACCCTTGGGCCCTGTGCTGCCGGCCGGTGACTGTCTCCTTTGCCCATGTGTTGGTGCTGCTGGCCGGTGACTGTCCCCTTTGCCCATGTGTTGGTGCTGCTGGCCGGTGACTTGCCCCTTTGCCCATGTGTTGGTGCTGCTGGCCGGTGACTGTCCCCTTTGCCCCTGTGCTGGTGCTGCCGGCCGGTGACTGTCCCCTTTGCCCATGTGGTGGTGCTGCCGGCCGGTGACTGTCCCCTTTGTCCATGTGTTGGTGCTGCTGGCCGGTGACTGTACCCTTGGGCCCTGTGTTGGTGCTGCTGGCCGGTGACTGTACCCTTTGCCCCTGTGCTGGTGCTGCTGGCCGGTGACCGTCCCCTTTGGCTCTGTGTTGGTGCTGCTGGCTGGTGACTGTCCCCTTTGGCTCTGTGTTGGTACTGCTGGCTGGTGACTGTCCCCTTTACCCCTGTGTTGGTGCTGCTGGCTGCTGACTGTCCCCTTTGGCTCTGTGTTGGTACTGCCGGCTGGTGACTGTCCCCTTTACCCCTGTGTTGGTGCTGCTGGCTGGTGACTGTCCCCTTTGCCCCTGTGTTGGTGCTGCTTGCTGGCGACTGTCCCCTTTGCCCCTGTGCTGGTGCTGCTGGCTGGTGACTGTCCCCTTTGGCTCTGTGTTGGTATTGCTGGCTGGTGACTGCCCCCTTGGCCCCTGTTTTGCTGCTGCTGGCTGATGACTGTCCCCTTTGGCTCTGTGTTGGTGCTGCTGGCTGGTGACTGTCCCCTTTGGCTCTGTGTTGGTACTGCTGGCTGGTGACTGTCCCCTTTACCCCTGTGTTGGTGCTGCTTTCTGGCGACTGTCCCCTTATTGCCAACGCACACTACAGTAGCAGAACTGCACCAGTATCATGCAGGATGGCTGGAGCACCCAGCATTGTCACCTTCCAACTCACTTTTATCCACGAAAACTAGCACTATCCTTCCTACCCATCTGGGTCATTAGGTTCGGGAATAACTATGAACCTGCCCAGAATGAAGAGACTGCATCCAGTGCACACTGTTGTTCCCTTGTTATGTGACAACTTCTGAAAGAGAGTTAAAATAATAAAGTTTCTGAAAAAACCTCATCAGAATCAGACCGGGGATCAGGAATAACTGCGGAGCTGAGCCCTAGCAAACACACCCACAAATTGAGCACTAGAACGAAGGCATGAATATGAGAAAATAAAGCAGTTTATTGCATAAAGTGTGGCCTGCTTTCCAATATATGCAATTAACGATACAAAAAATGCTTAAAAGTAAAGACAGTTTTTAAAAATAATGTATAAACATGTATTGGTCTAACAATTATAAATACACCCTATGAACAATGTGGCATTGATGTAGGTGACATAAATGGTACAAATGAAACAAGTTAGCACGCATCCAGTAGCGCCTACCACAGGCTGAATCCCCTCAAAGCACTTGGGCTTTAGTGGCTGTGCAATGTTCTGAAACGAGGGCACTGTTACTTCTACATTTCCTGCTTCATGCATTAAAAGCGGGGCGACTGGTGAATTTTGGAAGTGCGGGGGCGTAAATGTTTCACCCCCAAGTTGACATTTGTGAGCAAGTGCACCCGAATTTACGAAGAGAGCCTCTTGGGGAATCTCACCCCGAGAAAACATTTCAAATAATGGGTTAAAAACCTTTATTTAACGTCAGAAATTTCAGAATAATTGGATACAAAGCAATGCATTTTACTGTCTATTCTGTTGGGTTACACGTGAAAAAAAATACCACAGATGCCAGGCAACTGATAGGACACGGATGCATTTTATAGCCCATTTTCATGATACCTTTGCCCAAAATATATGCCAGAATTGACACTGATCATGGATGATGACCACAGAAAACACACACAGACCTACAGGATGTGTATGCAACTCAAAGCAGATACATTTACACAAAACAGTAGGAAGGAGGATTAATGGAAGTTCTTTAAAAAGGACCTTATTTAAATGGTGGCAGTCACTCAGAGCCACAGGCTTTGAAGAGTACCCCAGAACACTGCTTTCACAGTGAGGGCGTCTTCATCCTGCCACAGGGTATTTTTCCTGAATGGGGTGTTGGTCTTAGACTGGTTTTGCCCCTGGGTGTTGGCCTTGATTTGTGTCTTGGCCCTGGACTGCAGGATGGGCAGACCCTGTATGGAGTGACCGCTTGTCCTAGGGGTTTCGCTGCGGCTCAGATTGGTAGGTATTCTCCCCCAAACTGGGTACTTTCGGGTAGGATTGACTCCCCGCACCAGTGCTTCAGGGATATTAGGGGGCGGCCCTGGATAGTCTCTGGGCCCAGGTTCTTAGCAGGTCTAGTATGTCCATTTAACCTGTCTTCTCACAAGCACTTGCCCCACTGCTCAGCCTACCCCCCTTTCTCATTCGTAGTCTAGTTGTCCCTTTTAGCTTGACCCATGTCAAGGTCCCGCGATCAATATTCTTTCTCTATTTGGCCTTCATTGTTTGGCCGAAAAAGTTCTGCTTGACTTATTCTCCTTCTATAATGCTCCTCACTATAACACAACTCTCTTTAAGAAAAGGCATCTTCTCACCCACCAAGTCGGGATGTCTGTGTCTCTTTTTTATGAGGGTTTTTCGAGAGGGAATGGAATAAAGAGGGATTCGATCTCTGGGCCCATGTTCCCAAAGGATTAGTTTAGCTTGATTGTGCCTGACCTAATGGTTCCACATCTTCATATTTTTGTAGCCAGCGTTTGCCTTTACCTGCAGGTCTTGTGCCTCTTTCATTAAGGAAGAATGCCCAGTACACCGGCCCCTGTGGATCCAAGTTAAGAACACCCTGTCCGCCATATTGGAATCACATGGTTTTAGCATGATGGCCCCAGGAGCCAGAGCTCTGGCTTCCTCTCACTCTTGTTGGTTTCTCTCCTCTCTGACCGTATCACTGCTCTGAGCGCAATCATTCGGCATCTATGGTTTTTGTGTCTGCCTTATGGTTTATCTTTGGCTTTGGGCCTATGTCCAGGCAGGAGCCCGATCCCCCAGCCTGCGCTGATCTCTCACTCTTGCCCCATGCCTGGACCTCTATCTGAACACTGAATAACATGAAAAACCACTTACTAATGTGGGGCATGACTGGTCCCTGGCATTAAGGAATCAGCTATGTTCTCCTTACCTATGAGATATATTTCCCCCTGACTGGCTTGGAGTAATTTCACTACTTCATGTACTGTGCACTGTGTACTGAACCTCGTTCAGGCACAAAAACGGTGCGGGTAAATCCTTCCCCGTATCAGTGGCTGGCATATGGAACAACCTCCCAGCTCAGCTAAGGCTGGAATCAAACTACCAACGTTTTCGCAAACCACTGAAAACACACATCGTTAAGTAAAACCTATAACCTAATCCTCTTGCGCTTTTATTATTTTATGTCCTCTGTTATCTGTTCCTCCTTTCTCCTGTCCTTCGTGTCCATGTATCTGCGCCCCGAAGCTTGCGAGCTACCAGCGCAATACAAATAAATAAATAAATGAATAAATAAATAAATAAACCTTCGGTATTCTGACTAGAGACACTCTGGCGGATCCTCCTTATACTACTTTCAGGGGTTGCAGAACAGAGTGGCTGACTGCCCTTGACAACCAGGATTCCTCATCTAGCCTCTCTAGGTGAGAATCAGTTGTCATTGTCGCATGCTTTACAACACTTCCAGCATTGCCATTGTAAAGTACATTGCCAGGATGCCTTTGACCATGATATATGCCAGCATTGCCACAATAAATATTTCATTATGCTGCTTGTGCCCAGAATATATGCTAGAATTGTTACGTAAAACACACGTTCATAGTTATGCTAGGTTTGTATTCTACCATTACATTGCAGAATATTTCAACAAAGCCCATTACACATAACACATTTCACCGCAATGAAGATGGGGGGTTTGGTTAGGGTATTAATTCAGGTGGGGGGATTTAGAGAGGGTTGTGTGTTGGTTTGATCCATTGGGTTAATCTTATTCTAGTGAGCTTGGGGTCGAGTTTTCTTTGGGTGATTCGGTTTCGTAGATTCCTATTGTGTTGCTTTGGTGGTTTTACTTTCTGTGGTGCTCTTTCTTTAGCTCTGTGCATTAAAGAGTTTTATTTTGATCTGTTTCCTGAATTTTAGGTGATCTTCTGTTATTTGTATTTCCAGTTCCAAAGTCTCACTGCTATGTCCGAGAATGCAGATTCCCTTGAATTTATTTTTCGCGTATTTTTACGGTTCAAGGTGAATGTTGTTGCTGGTCTTAGTGTTCATGTTGGTTTGTAGATGGGAAATTTTTTCTTGTATGAATTCCAGTGCTTGGCGTGGATTGTTCAGTATGTTATGCAGAGTGTTTTGAAAGAGATGTGTTTTTGACTGGTAACCAATGTCGTGTTCTCAGCGCTGGGGTGATATGTTCTCTCTTATTGAACCTGAGGAGCAGTCTTGCTGCTGAGTTCTGTATTCGTTGTAGTTTCTTCATAAGGTATTCTGGCATTCTGAGATATATTCTGTTGGTGTAGTCTATTCTTGACATGACGAGAGAGATAGTCAACAGAAATTGGACCAATGGAACCGGGAATAGCCTCTCAATACATTTATTTACTTCATAAATACCAATAAATGTTCAATTTCAATTTCTAAAAACTTTTATTTGCATATCATATTCATATAAAATACTAGAACATTTCCACAAACAAGTATCTACAAGTTCCACTCATACTCAATCACTCCTACCATTCATTGTACTTTTTGCTTTTTTGTATCGCATTATTGACATATAAATATATGTGGCCTCATATATGGACGGCCTCCAACCCTAATTCCACATTGAACAAAAGTCCTCCATTCGATTATCTGATGGTTCCGTCTGTGTGTTCCTAATTACACCGACGTTCGTCTACACGTGTTTCGGTTGTCTTTTTTCGGAACGTCAACATTCATCGACCCTTCGTTCATACAACCTTCTTCAGGACAAAATTTAGGGAAGTTTCCTTATTCCCATAAGCATCGAATAGGGTGAGTATCACCACCTAAAATACAATATACAATATCAAAACACGCTAAAATAAATGAAACTCAATTTCATACATTCTCTACTAACCATAGGCTATTCCCACTCATTTGAACCACAATTAATGTGAAGGTATGATTCTAAATAGTAATCATCATGACAATGTCTATGGGTGACGTTTTTTTAGCACCCAATTCCATTGTTAACTGGATTAATCCTGTCTACATCTCGGTATAGTAACCACCTTCATCTAGCCCCATCGAAGATGCAAACAAACATGTTGGATCCCTACTTGTGGAGCATTGTACTTACTCAACTAGATTATATCTCCATTTTCTGTTTTATTGCAGAACATTGAAACTCTTTCCTCAAGAGGGATTCTTCGCAGCTCAATCTGGAGGGACCTGTTAGTTCTCAATGGCCCCTAGAAGGAAAAGAGAACTTTCAATGCGGGTATGGATACAGCAGAGTCTCTTTTTTATGTATATATGTGGGCCGACCAAATACTTACAACGGCTCAGATCTTATTGGCATCAATTCTTTTCAAAGAGCCGCCAACACTTGCGGTCGTGGTGTAAATTGACACCGTCTGTGGGCCAATAAGGGGAAATAACTTAGTGCGTTCGTATCATTATACATCAAACTGATCGTGGTAACTTTACTTCTATTACTTCCTCCCTACACATTATAGCTATTCCCCACGTCTCATGGTGACCCTTCTAATATACACCCCCTCGTGTACCTAAGCTTTGAATACGGTCTATTAGATCTAGTAAAAAACGTATTCTACTCTGTGCTCTCCCGCCATTTAGTTCTCTCGGTTATTTTACAGGCAGCCGTCCCCACTAACTCACTTACCTTGCTTCTTCTATTCAGAACCCAACTGCATGCTGTCTCACATTTCGTCTTCCAGCGTTGTCTTCCGGCATTGTTTACATAAGCGCGGCGTGGATTTATTCGTACTTACGTGTTAGTCGCGGTAGAAAGAGGACTGCTGTTAGTGTTCTGTTCGTGAACATAAAGAATGGACTACTTGGCAAATTTCCTCTCTCTTTCGTATTAGTCGCGATAAAGAACGGACTGCCTTTAATGTTCCATTCGTGAACATAGAGAAAGGACTACTTAACTAATTTCCTTACTTTTTAATGAATCACGTATTCCAAGAAGCTTACACATTTCTCAAAAAACAACAACAACAACAGATGAGGGAAAGGGCTGCATCTATACTTTCATTTGCTAACCCTACTAGGGAGTTCCTAGTTTCTCATAGAAATTGATATTGTCCCATGGGCACCACGAGAATGTCTGTATATATGCTCAGAACATTCTTCATTAGTCCAAAGTTGTAAATGAAGGCTACAAAATCTCAAAATACTCAATTCCCTCATACAATCCCGGTGCATTGGGTGTGCATTTACATTTCTCACTCTTCTGGGTACAATAGGGGTGCACAATTACACTCTCATATTCGTGCATGTAGAGTGAAAATGGAATTCTATCACATTCCACATTTATTTAGTGTGTTATCAAGGCTCCCCATTCCACCGAAACATTAAGGCCATTCTTCACCATGTCTAGACGATATATCCATCGTTGCTCCAATTTGTGGAGCATGGTTGACATGTCCCCACCTCTTTTAGGTAGTTTAATAGTCTTTAACACAAACTATCTGAGGTTGGTGTCTTTGTGTTGTTTCAGACTAAAGTGGTCCACCAAGAGTTTTTCAGCTACTTTGTTCAGAATACAGCTACGGTGTTCCCCTATCCGCTGTCTCACCTCTCTAGTCGTTTTTCCCCAAAAATTGCAGATAGCATTCTTAGTACGACAGTTTGTGTGTGATTTCATTTTCCATTTTGTAGCCCCATGATTGAACTCATGTCTAGTCTCGGTCAATGGACAGGACACACAGTTACCGCATTTATAATGGCCTGTAATTGGGGGTAAACCCCATTGGTTCAATATAGTTTGTTCCGAATTCGAATCTCTGTAAGTGTGCACTAGACGTTGTCTAAGATTTAGATTCTTTTTGAAGGCAAAAATGGGTTTCTTCGAGAGACTTCCTGCTTGTTTGATTAGGTCCCAGTTCCGGTTCACAATCTTTTTAATTTCATTGCTTACCGGATTAAAAGTAGTGACACACACTAATCTGTCTTGTTTCTTTTTTTCCTTTGGTACAAGGCATTCATCTCTGTTCCTGTTCAGTGCCCTTTTTATATTTTTCCTTACCAACTTTTGTGGATAACCTCTATCTAGTAGCCTTCCTTTTAGATCCTCTGCATGTTTTTTGTATTCATCCTTTTCGGTACAGTTTCTCCGTATCCTTATTGGTATTTATGAAGTAAATAAATGTATTGAGAGGCTATTCCCGGTTCCATTGGTCCAATTTCTGTTGAGTATTAGATGACGCCTGAAGGACCTGGAACTGTAATCAGGCACCCCTTTGTTTTATAATAATGACGAGAGAGATGACAGCAAGTGTTTTGAGTTTGAAGGTGGATAAGTGAAGTATTTTCTTGATTGTGTGTAGGTGGAAGAAGCGTTTCTTAACTACTGTGTTGACGTGTGGCTCTAGTTTGGTATCCATTAGGATTCTGCAATTTTTTACCAGTTTTGATGGTGTAGGGGAGGACTGGTCCAGGAGACCCCCCTCGCCTGCGCTTTCTCCCCAGGTGAGGACTATGGCTCTTCTGGGCGTCCCCTCATGCCACCCGGGCCCAGGTGGTGGAGGGTTCACACACTGGAGACATTGCCCACACGTATTAAAATTGCCCACCTGTAGTAAAATTTAGCTAGGCCCAGAAACCATTTTGTCTGGTAAAGATGGTGTGAGCTCAGCGCACTGTAGCGCGGCCCCCACCCTTGGAGGGTTCCAGTCATCCTTGTTGCCGCAGCACCATGGCAGATCCGCTCCGAGCACGTTCTCACGGACAAAACGGACATGAGCGAGCGTAATACACTAACATTGTAACAATTCACCTCCCGCAGTGTACCATCGCTCCCAGCATGACTCGGCCAGCAGGCCTGGGTAATGAAAAGAACAAGTAAAATGGTCATCAGATGGCAGACAGTCTTTATATATTAATGTCAAGATTACTCGCAAAGTATGCTTTCCCCCACCAGATCCCTTTTATTGCAAAAGCCTGTAAAATGTATAACTCCAAGAAAGCATGCTTCCTTGATATAAGCAATGGCGAGCCCACACCATTGCAGTTGGGTGCTAATAATAAAGGAACGCACCAGGAATCTATTTGTTACGTGTATCACTGGGAAACTTACACCCCATGGGCTCACGCCTTAACTGAACTAATGCTGCTAGAGGACACAAGAAAGACGAATGTAACCATACAGAGGGCCCATGTGAAGGATGCACGAGAAGGCGCATGTCATGTGTGCATGTCTAGGCCCCATATGTGCCACCACCGCCACGAATAGTGGCGGGTTACTTTCTATGTTCTCCACCAATCCTAATTCTACCTCACTCATTGCAAACATATATATATGCATATAACTAAAATACTGTACTCGCTGAAATATAATGTATGAATAAGGTGCTCAGACTGGGTATAATCGAGACACATCCAGCAAAGCTTAAATGTATGTTTCGTATTGCTCAGAATAAGTATTATAGAGTGTTCAAATGTTCGTGATGTTTTTACCTAAATCGGCAACACACGAGGGAGATACCTTTGTGAAATACGTGCAAGGCCATTCCCCCTCCCACCCTGCGAAGGCTGCCAAGGCATGAGAGCAGAGACCGCGCCGCGCTGCTTCACCTCCCCCAACCGGACTGGAGCCGCTTCAAAGACTTGTGACCCCCTCTGTAGCAGCCAAGGCCGCCACCCGCCACCTGCATTATTTACAGCACAGCAGTAAACCTCTGCATGAACACACGCGCCCCCTCGTAAACCTCGCAACCCACCGGACCATCTCAGACTTATGGCCCTGTACAATCAGGACACCCAACACTTTGACAACACACAAGCGGAACATCCATAACAACTTCTTACAAGGCAGACACACCAGTACCACCCGTCCCAGGCCCTGAAGCTTAGCCCCCGACCCATGACCCCGGTCAACAGGACACTGGTAACCATGTCCTGACGTATTACCTCCAGACCCCTCACAAGGTACATTCCTCCTGTGTTGCATTAACCTGTTGTATAACCTATTGAAAGATTTACTAAAGAAGATAATATCAAAATGCCTGAGTGACTGCGGTGTGCATGGCCTAGGGCTAATAAGTCAGGAAAAGACATTCGTCTCTGCCACAGGCCGCGATGGCCCCACAACACCGCCTGAATGAACTCCGCCACCCTGCCAGGCCCAGCCCAACCCACGAGGCTGACCAGTGACGTCTTCCAGCCAAAGCCAACCACATCGCAGCAGCACCTATAGTTAGTCGTCGCCACCCAATCCCATTGAACTTGTGCCCCCTATAGTGTGTAGGTTTTTATGACGTTTTTTGTAAATATATACGCCTGTCTTTGCTATTGTCGGACAGAGCGCTCTCGGAGTTTGCAGAGTCCTTTGCATGCCCTATTCTGATTGATAAACTCCCATTTACGCTCACCCGCACTCTGTCTTGGCCTTATTCCCATTTTGGGAGAGTCCTTCATTGTCTCTCATTGCGGGGAGGATCGTGCTGTTTGGGGACGCTTGCTTTCAGTGGTGACCCCGATAGCGTGATTTTTACTTCTTCCTGACTCATTATAACCGTCCCCTTTTTGGCACGAGAATCTCCGGTCGAAAAGGGATACGCACGGTGAGCCGGCTCCGGGAGGCTGCCCGCCAACGGCGACCGGTACACTAAGAAGTGCGCACTCAATAGAGAAAGGGTACGGGATCCCGGTTGAAAAATCCCCTTTGAGTACCGCTCGCCGGAGCCGGGGCTGACTGTTGAGCTGACGGCGACACTGCCTGGACGGACCCAGTTTCGGAGACTATCGGTTCAAGACGGGCACGTGAGTACTGAGTGTGAGCGATTGTAAAGGGAGCGGGGAAAGAAGTGTAGGACAGGGAACGAGAAGGGGGTACGAAGATATACTAAAGATCATTCTAAAATTTCCTTTCTTTTTCTTTGCATATGGCCATTAGGATAAGAGGTGAATAAGAGATAAAAGTGACGGGAACCTAGCTCCGAAAGGGGGTGGAAGGCGGCGCCCCATAGTGCTATATTGACTAGTACTGGGAATATATGACGAAGTGAAATACAAGATAAAAGTGTTCAGCAAAAGGGGACACTGAGAATATATTAGTGATCGCTATTATTTCTTTCTTTTCTTTTTCTTTAGGGTAGGGGGAGAATAAAAAACAAGGTTAGCACGAACCTGGGAAGGAAGTAAAAGAGAAACAGGTCCTACTATAAGGGGGGAGAGCAGGTTAAAAAATATAAATATATGCATATGCGCATCCATCTATCTAAGTAAGACAGGACAGGGGAAGCCGGCTAGGGAGGAAAGGGAGTGCAGCTTGAATGGTGCATTGAGTGTTACCAAGAGGTGTGTGCACCTCGTATGTGTCAGGGGACGATTTGAGGTTGTGAATGTGCATAACGGTTATAAATGTATAATAGCTAAACGGTCTTGGTAAGCGTGACGTACATGTTTTGATTTTCAGATTGATACTGTCAAAATACATGATGGGTTGCCCTTGTATGTGCCCCTCCAACAGAACAGAGTAGAGGCTGTGTATAGCTAGTTTTATATCGTGCAATCAGAGGAAGGGGGGAGAGCCCAAACGAGCCCAACATTGATTGTGAAATAGCATAAAATATATATATATATTTTTATATATATATATATATATATATATATATATTGATAATCCATTTACCTTGTAGTGGCAGACGCACAGAGACACACAAGCCCTAGGAGAGTATAAAGATGGGGGCTGAAACACCCTTATCACATATTTGTAAAAGTCTTCCAGGGTACGCGGAGCGAATTAAAAAATATCACGACCAATGGGTAACGGAGTTGAAGGGAGAGGGGTTACCCCAGATATGGCCAGAGGGAGGGTCATTCGATAAAAGTGTCCTGGATATGGTGGTCACATGCATTTTCTTGAAGTACAAAGGGAAGCAGTTGCAAAATAGGAGGGAAATATTAGACCTTTGGAGGTTATTTGAAGAGATACCACCACCTAAAGCACCAGCATTAAATCCTGATCTCCCGTCCACCACCGACAATCCACTAATGATACAGAAAGATGTCAAAGAATCGCCCAGTGTAGCGCAACCAGTAGAGGTAATAAGCTTGTACCCAATATTAAGAAAACCTGTACCCGCAGAGGGATACAGTGATCCGATGTATGTGCCTCCCCCGACCACCACTACACCCCACCGGCCCACTGCACCCCCACCATATGAAAATACAAGGGAGCGAGGCCAGGTAAGTACACAAAGGGTAGACATAGAGAAACTCACAGAGGATTTACAGTCAAGACTCTCAATAGCCAAAGATGAGCTCTCGAGGATAAAAGACATGTGCGGGCAAACAGCACTTAATGCGGCTAGATCAGGGCGCACGTCTAGAGCACCAGGCGAGAATAGAAAACCTGAAGAGGGGTGGAAGAAAGGTGAGATACTGTTTAGAATTGAAGAAGAACCAACACGAATAATTGAAATAGAGACACGAGAGGGAGATACTGACAATGATGAAAGGCCTATGGGGGATCGAGAGGAATTACTATGCGACATAAGGGATGAATTAGAAGAAAGTGACAGATTGAGCATGGCAATGGGAGGGGGAAGCGAAGGGGGGGATGGCACATGTTCAGTGAGAACACTGGACGATGAGTGGACGGGACGACTAAGGAACAGAGTGGGGAAAATGGAATCACTGGAAACATCAGCATCCAAATCTGGTCCGGATGCCCTAACGAAAGGAAAGCTACAGCTCCCGCTGATACACAGAGGAGGAGGGAGGCCTAACTATATCCCATGGGCACAAATGGATAAAGCCAATTTATTAAAGCTATTGCCCCCTTTATCAGGAGGGGCAAGTAAGTGGATATACGCCTTTGAAAAACATACTGCTGGGGTACCCCTAGCTATAGGAGATGTGAAAAGTCTGCTCGTATCAGCGGTGGGCGATCAGGCTGAAAGAGTATGGGTTAAAGCAGGGTTCCCGGGAGTAACGTTAGATTGTGACCGCCATGATGGGGCCTCCTTTAACACAGTACGGGCTAGGGTGTGGGACGCCCTACGCGAAACATTCCCAGATACACCGGACTTACAGTCAGTGATGCAATGTACCATGAATGAGGGGGAGGAGGCTATGGATTACATTTTTCGGGTCCAAGAGATGTGGAGAGCGGAGACGGGCACGCCCTGGTATCAATCGACATCTTTATTTTACTTCATTATAAAAAGAGGGCTCCCCAAGGAAGTGCAGAAAGCGCTCGACAAGATAGCAGGCATTGAAGCAAAGGGATGGCCAGAAATCCAGAGCATAATAGTACACCATTGTAAACGAATAAAGGAGAGGGAGAAGGAGGTGGCGCAAAAAAGGTTGGCAGACGAAGCAACGTTAGTACAGACAAAATTGGTGAAGGTCGCAGCAGCAGTAGCTGCGCTCCCACACAGCAGGGAGGGAGAGGACGAGGAGGAGGGGCTGATAGCAATACAAGGAAGGATGGCAACTAATTGGGCGGGAACAGGACAGCGGCAGTGGAATGAGCAGGAGCAAGGTGGAGGTCCGCAGTGGCAAGAGTGGACCCCTCGAGGGGGACGAGGTGGGTACAGGGGCCGAAGGGGAGGTGGAACGGGATACGGGGGAATGGGAGCAAATGGATGGCAAGGTCCTAGAGGTGCACAAGGAAGTTGCTGGAACTGCGGGCGATGGGGGCACTATTCTAGAGAGTGCAGAAGCAGACCCAAGAGCGGGTTCCAAGAGATAGAACAATATGGCCATCCCCACCCGGGAAGCCCATATGGCCTCCCAATGGGACAACAACAACCAAGAAACCCAGGCCAAGGTAATGTTGGCCAGCAACAGGGACCTCAGTATAGAACACAGAAACACCCACAAAACAGCGACAGTATGCAATATACACCAGGTAACCCTTTCGCGACAACAGCAAACGGGGCCCCCGCACCTGCACCTTACAACGGCATGTCGGTGGTCTCAGGAAACGTATTTAATGAAGGGGGGGCGATGAGACACCCCGCATAGGACAGCCCACAGAGAACACTTGCGTGTCCAGTTCTATCTACCACCTACAGTGCAGCTGAGGAACCATTGGTAGGGGCGCAGATAGGAGACAAGCAGTTTATATTCATGGTTGATTCGGGAGCGGAGAAATCATGTGTCAGAGAGGGCCGGTTCCCGTTATCTAACAGGAAGTTAGAGACGCAGGGGTTCTCTGGGGCTGTAATTGAAGTTCCTTACACAGAAGTTTTGGATGTAACAGTGGGGGGCAAGACCGTAAAGGCGCCCTTATTGTATTACGAACAGTCCCCGATAAATTTGTTGGGGAGGGATCTTATGAGTAAACTTAACATGACCATATCATTTACTGAAGGAGGAATAGTGTGTTCCACACCCGGGATATGCCCCTTGCGTGCAATGTTGGTAGTACAAGCCTACACAACCACACAGGAAATACGAGGGCTGCCACAAAATGGGGAAATGTTTATTGAAGGGCTAAAGACTTTGGCCCTTATAATTCCAGAGCTAAGAAACATGGATTGGAGGATTCCAGCAGAGTTCCTCTTCCGCCCCATAGTGTGTCCAAGCCCAGCACCAGGATCAGTGGTATCGTTGGATTTGCACGCTGTGCAGGTATCAACGAAAAGGATCGCTGTGATTGGAATGGACAGGGAAGGATGTGAGTGGCGCACAGTGCTGTGTACAAACGCCAACCTCGCCCTACGCGAAATAACAGATGAGGATCTCTTTTTCAGACACAGAAGCAGATGGTGAGATAGTAATGGAAATAGCGATGCCCTGTGACATTTTGATCCAAGCCAGGGAGATCCCCGTCCAATTGATGGCAGTGGTAGGAACACCACCGTCATTTTTTGATGACGACATGAGGCTCGTACCTAACAATTTATGGACAACAGGCCCCCATGATGTCGGGCTGTTGCATGGAGTACAACCTGTGATAATAAAACTAAAACAAGGAGCTATCTTACCCCGAGTCAAACAGTATCCATTGTCCCGTGAAGCTGAAGAAGGGATAAAAGAAACAATAAATGCACTACTAGCACAAGGGATAATAGTGCCGTCAAACTCCCCATGTAACACATGTATTTATCCAATCAAAAAAGCGAAAGGGGGATCTTGGAGGATGATACAGGACTTACGCCCCCTCAATGACGTAATTCAGAAAGAGTTCCCTCTAGTCCCGAACCCTGCATCAATACAACATGATGTCCGTATCACAAATACTAGAATTACAGGAAGGAGCTAGTGCAGAAGAAAAATTGACATGGACAAAACGGGGTTGCAGCCAATCGGGAACAGACCTACTATGGCGGCAAAATAACTCAGGGAAAGTGGTAATGCCACTACAGTTACTAGAAGTTGCATTTCAACAGCTACACTTCCCTGCACATAATACTAAACAGCACATCGCAGCAGAAATACAGGAAGAATGGTTTGTGCCCTGTCTCCAGGAGCATGTATCTCGATTAGCAATGGAATGTACAACATGCCAAATATACAACTCAGGAATGACATTACGCACGCTCCGGGGACAATTCCCAAACCCATTGGCCCATTCAGAGAACTACATATAGATTACGCAGACATGGGGGAAAGGTGCAATGGCGCACGGTACATGATTGTGGTTGTGTGCCCATTTTCAAGGTGGGTGGAAGCAGGACCCTGTGCGCGACCTGATGCCAAAAGCGCCGCCAAGTTCCTAGTAAGGGAAGTGTTCCCACGCTGGGGAATTTGTGACGTGATTCGCTCAGACAACGGCTCTCACTTTGTGAATGAACTTTTCAAGGAAGTTACCACACTATTGGGTATAAAACATAAATTGTGTTCGATTTATCATCCCCAAAGTAATGGCGTAGTGGAAAAGATGAACGGACTGTTAAAGGGCAGGTTATCAAAACTATGCTTCTCATTAAAGAAAAATTGGATTTACTGTCTACCCCTGGCGCTATTTGAATTGAGAAATCAGCCAAGCAAAGACCATCATTTGTCCCCGCACGAGATCGTGACCGGGAGAAGAATGAATACAGCACACTCTCCATTGCGCGAACACTCAGATGCTCACAGAAGCGCCGCAATATTACGAGATTAGTGTACAGACTATTTACAAAAATTGACAAGAGCAGCGCGCGCCATTTCAAAGCAACTATCCCCACCCTTCACTAGAGAAGAGGGAAACGTAACAACATCTGTCACGGAGCCAGAGCAACAGCTACAGCTGATGCCAGGCGACTCAATTTATGTCAGAAGCTTTGTGCGTCGGTGGAATGCACCACGATTTCATGGCCCATACGAGGTAATATTTTGCACGCCCACGGCGGTAAAGGTAAAGGGCTTGAGGTACTGGGTGCACTTGACCGACGTACGGAAAGCATACAGCAATGTACAAGAGGAGATAGATGAGGACGCACAGACAACAGCAAACGATGCAAATGAGTAAGATGCCCAAATATGAACTTGCGTGTGTGTGTGTCAGCACTGGACCGCAGTGGGAGAATAACTGATAAGGATATTTCAAAAAAAAAAAAATGTGTTTTCTTTTTATCTTGTTGAGTGGTATGTAATTAATGAAATAACCAAATTATAGCCTGTATACACCCTTGTCTGTGAATACCCCTCCCCGCATCCCCACCCGCTTCCATTCCCCGTCAAATTTATATTGGCACCGATGGTGCTAGCAAAATGTTTACATCCATGCACTTAATGCACTTTTATATCTCAAACAGGAGCTTCCATGGCATCTAACGGGCAGCCTGCAACGGATAGAATTAGTAGAATGAGAAATGTAGTACATGAGAGATGCAGATATTCGTATGAGTGTGGATTATCTGTAAGCATAACATTGTTTTTTATGCTAATGTTTGGCCTGGTTACATATTGGTTTATAGCGTTCATCTCTATCGAGATGAACGAGGGGGGAGGGATTAACAGCACTACCGGGCCCAATGCAACTACAGGTGTCGATACCAGGGAAGGTGATTTTTTGATATGGGACGGAAATAAACTTGTATGGGGGTATCATACCACACCATCCAGTGTTGTCACCTTACAAAGAAAAAAGCAACAAGGTGAAATGCAGAACAACACAGTGTCCCCACCAGAGGTATCTAATTACAATGCCCACAGTTTAAATGACCGAAATCCGTCCGCCATATCATGGTTATACAACACCCTCACCAGCCAGCCTGCCCCCATACTAAAAAACAACCTGCCAGCTAACGTCAGGAAAGAAGACGAAAAGCTACTAGAAATGCACGAAATATTATATGATGAATGGGCTAAGGGGGGCGGGAATGAGAAAGGGGGGTCCAGCTTATCCATTGCCCAGGGAGGTGGGAAGCACATGAGGAACAAGAATAACAGACGGAAGAGGGAAGCAGGGAGGAGGAAGTATGATGAGTACTATGGGCTAGGTCTAGATAAGATGGAAGACCCACGACACCCCCACCAAACAAATAAATGGTATGCAGACATGAGCGCCACAGCTAAACAAACAACCAACGAGAGCTGCTATGTCTGTTCCCTCATCCCTCACGCATCAGGTACACCCAAAGTATTACTACCCAAAGAGTTGCCAATTGTAGATGCCCAGTGTCTCCTTCATCTCACGTTATGCAGGATTAAGAACACCTTCCAGGCACACGAAGTGACTTTTCAAATGCTACAGAACGAGAAAACGTGTTACCCAAAACCGGCAGGGGTGGTATGTTTGAAAGAACCATTTTTTGTAATAGAAGGGACACTTTTTTCTGACAACAAGCGGAAGGATGAAGAAGTACTGTGCAAAGCGGAAGCACTAAGAGGTGTGGCACCGGAAAAATTGCAGTGGATAGAAGAAACATGTACACCAGTATGGAGAGAACACATTTCAAAACTAACTTGGGTAACTGCAATTGAAAAACCGTTCAAACTACAGAGTGAAATGGACTATGAACTGTGTTTTAAAGGAGAAGGGAGAATCCCCATGGGAACAAACAAGAACTGTAACAAGACCCTCACCATCCCAGATCTAAGAAAAGGTACTGCAGCCCTCATGGACACCTACTGGGTATGCGGCAACCAGGCATACCTACACCTCCCGCAGTCATGGAGTGGCAGCTGCTCAATGGCCACTCTGCACTCAGCCCTGATGGTGATACCAGAAAGCCACATCGATGGGAACAAAAGGACACAGGAACGCGTGCAACAGAGTGTGGCTCAACCAACTGCAGAGTCACAAATATATGTCCTGTCTTCCGGAAGCAAGGGAGAAGTGCTGACCCGTAACAGACGAGCATCAAATTACATATCAAAAGCCTCATCAGAACTATTGGCTCAGATCCCAGACAAATATCGATTATTCAGCTCAGCAGAAACATTTTTTGCCTCGCTCGTCTCAAGTGTCCAAGCAAGGGCAAACGCAAAATGGCTCCAGATAACCCGCTGGGAATTAATTCAGCTGGCAAACGACACTGAAGAAGGATTCAATATAATAAAGGTGGAACTAAGAGCTCTACGACTAATGACCATGCAAAACAGGTATGTCCTGGACCTGTTGACGGCGATGGACGGCGGTGTTTGCCGAAAAATAGGAAGTGCCTGCTGCACTTTCGTACCTTCTGAAGACGCAGAAAATGGCTCCCTGTCCCATGTGATCGAAGCAGTCCACAACCTAGGAGAAAAAATGAAAATGGAAGGTGGAGCAGAAGACAGTACATGGTTCGACAACATCTTCTCCTGGGTTCCCTCATGGCTTGGAATGACTGTGAAATTTTTGATACCAGCTGTCGTGTTCCTCCTTTTACTTTTTTGCCTGTGCCAGGTGGGTCTTCGAGTTTGTGCTAACGCAGTACCAAATGGTGCAATGATGATGGTGACAATGGGCAACTCACATGGTACAATAAAAACGATGCAAGAAGCACAAGTACAGACAGGGATAGACAACACACCCAGGTACCAACTGGTGCCTATGTACCACGATAAGGATATTGTAGATAAGTTGTGGCACACCACCATCAAAGAGCCCCGTATACTAGAATGGTATGAGGAAGTCTGGGTAGATTTGGAAGGAGATGGTGGATGTATATATCTAATGTGTACCCCAGATGAATACGCCCGGAGAGGCGAAAGCTTAAGGGGGGTGTGCAGAGCATGGATGCCCATTAAAGGAACTCCCGCATGGGATGAGGCGGTGATGGACGAGGCAGAATGTAGGAGGATAGAAGATTTAAAGAATTCATTACTTTAGTAACGAAAGGGGGGAAATGTAGGGGAGGACTGGTCCAGGAGACCCCCCTCGTCTGCGCTTTCTCCCCAGGTGAGGACTATGGCTCTTCTGGGCGTCCCCTCATGCCACCCGGGCCCAGGTGGTGGAGGGTTCACACACTGGAGACATTGCCCACACGTATTAAAATTGCCCACCTGTAGTAAAATTTAGCTAGGTCCAGAAACCATTTTGTCTGGTAAAGATGGTGTGAGCTCAGCGCACTGTAGCGCGGCCCCCACCCTTGGAGGGTTCCAGTCATCCTTGTTGCCGCAGCACCATGGCAGATCCGCTGCGAGCACGTTCTCACGGACAAAACGGACATGAGCGAGCGTAATACACTAACATTGTAAAAATTCACCTCCCGCAGTGTACCATCGCTCCCAGCATGACTCGGCCAGCAGGCCTGGGTAATGAAAAGAACAAGTAAAATGGTCATCAGATGGCAGACAGTCTTTATATATTAATGTCAAGATTACTCGCAAAGTATGCTTTCCCCCACCAGATCCCTTTTATTGCAAAAGCCTGTAAAATGTATAACTCCAAGAAAGCATGCTTCCTTGATATAAGCAATGGCGAGCCCACACCATTGCAGTTGGGTGCTAATAATAAAGGAACGCACCAGGAATCTATTTGTTACGTGTATCACTGGGAAACTTACACCCCATGGGCTCACGCCTTAACTGAACTAATGCTGCTAGAGGACACAAGAAAGACGAATGTAACCATACAGAGGGCCCATGTGAAGGATGCACGAGAAGGCGCATGTCATATGTGCATGTCTAGGCCCCATATGTGCCACCACCGCCACGAATAGTGGCGGGTTACTTTCTATGTTCTCCACCAATCCTAATTCTACCTCACTCATTGCAAACATATATATATGCATATAACTAAAATACTGTACTCGCTGAAACATAATGTATGAATAAGGTGCTCAGACTGGGTATAATCGAGACACATCCAGCAAAGCTTAAATGTATGTTTCGTATTGCTCAGAATAAGTATTATAGAGTGTTCAAATGTTCGTGATGTTTTTACCTAAATCGGCAACACACGAGGGAGATACCTTTGTGAAATACGTGCAAGGCCATTCCCCCTCCCACCCTGCGAAGGCTGCCATGGCATGAGAGCAGAGACCGCGCCGCGCTGCTTCACCTCCCCCAACCGGACTGGAGCCGCTTCAAAGACTTGTGACCCCCTCTGTAGCACCCAAGGCCGCCACCCGCCACCTGCATTATTTAAAGCACAGCAGTAAACCTCTGCATGAACACACGCGCCCCCTCGTAAACCTCGCAACCCACCGGACCATCTCAGACTTATGGCCCTGTACAATCAGGACACCCAACACTTTGACAACACACAAGCGGAACATCCATAACAACTTCTTACAAGGCAGACAGACCAGTACCACCCGTCCCAGGCCCTGAAGCTTAGCCCCCGACCCATGACCCCGGTCAACAGGACACTGGTAACCATGTCCTGACGTATTACCTCCAGACCCCTCACAAGGTACATTCCTCCTGTGTTGCATTAACCTGTTGTATAACCTATTGAAAGATTTACTAAAGAAGATAATATCAAAATGCCTGAGTGACTGCGGTGTGCATGGCCTAGGGCTAATAAGTCAGGAAAAGACATTCGTCTCTGCCACAGGCCGCGATGGCCCCACAACACCGCCTGAATGAACTCCGCCACCCTGCCAGGCCCAGCCCAACCCACGAGGCTGACCAGTGACGTCTTCCAGCCAAAGCCAACCACATCGCAGCAGCACCTATAGTTAGTCGTCGCCACCCAATCCCATTGAACTTGTGCCCCCTATAGTGTGTAGGTTTTTATGACGTTTTTTGTAAATATATACGCCTGTCTTTGCTATTGTCGGACAGAGCGCTCTCGGAGTTTGCAGAGTCCTTTGCATGCCCTATTCTGATTGATAAACTCCCATTTACGCTCACCCGCACTCTGTCTTGGCCTTATTCCCATTTTGGGAGAGTCCTTCATTGTCTCTCATTGCGGGGAGGATCGTGCTGTTTGGGGACGCTTGCTTTCAATGGTTCTGGTGGGTTTCCTTGTTCTGTGGGGCATGGGATGTGGTGGTTATTCAGCGGGTTATTTGGTGCGATCATGATTTCAGTTTTGGTCTGGGGTGAGTTTCAGTCTGTTGGTACTCATGCAGTGGTTTAGTTCAGTGAGGCAGTTGGTGAGTATTGGCTTTTGTTCTCTGCTAGCGTCGATTTTGTAGATGATTGGAGTGTCATCTGCGTAGTTGTAGCAGGTGAGGCCATGTTTTTTAATGAGGTTAATCCGGGGGGTGATGTAGATGTTGAAGATGCGTGGTGATAGCGATGAGCCCTGTGGGACTCCACATGTTTTTCAAGGTGCTGATTTCAATGGTGCTATCCAGGTTGTTTCTGTTCTGTCAAGAAAGATTTTAGCCAGAGGAGAGCTGTGTTACTGATTCCAATGTCTTTTAGTCTTTTATAAGTGTATAGGGTTGACTGTGTTGAAGGCTGCTGACAGATCAAGTAGTATTAGTGGTAAATTGACAGAGTCTGTGTTGGTCTTTATATCATCCCATATAGATAGTAATGCAGTTTCCGTTCCTCTCATGGGTCTGAAGCCTACTTGTGCCTGATTTAGTATCCAATTGTTTTCTACATCTTCCATGATGTATCCATGGACGTAGCTTTCTAGTATTTTCGCCGGGTATGAAAGAAATTAAATTGGCCGGTAGTTGGTTAGGTCTTCTGTGTTTCCCGATTGAACTTTAAGGAGAGGCTTGATGTACGCTGAATCGAAGGTTCATGGTGTGGTTCCTGTTGCTAGTGAGTAGTTTAAAAGGTTGAGGTAGTATTCTGCAGGTGTTTTCTGGGTGAGGATGGTTTTAAAGACATCCGGTGGACAGGGGTCTTGCTTTTGTTCACCATGCTGTTGAATTTATATGTCGAGATCAGTGGTTGGTGGTTTAGTCTAGTAGGTGCTTCTGTTGTTGGCTGGTTGAGGGTGTCGGGGTGCTTTTTGGCTAGCTTTATAGGATTTGCTGGATGTTACTATTGTTTGTCCCTGAAGAGGTCAGCAAGATCATTGCATAGTTTTTTGGAAGGGGTTGGTGTATTGTTGCACACTGATGTGTTTCTTTGCTCACTTATGATGTTCAACATCTCTTTCTGGGTGCTGCTTGCATTTGTGATCCGTTCATTGTAGAATGTCTTTTTTGCTTTAAGTATTTTGGTTTTGTATAGTCTAATCTGTCTTTGGTATGCGTTTTTTGTGTTGGTTGAAGTTTTTCTCTATTTTTGCTCTAGTTTTCTGTTAGTTTTATTTGGTGCTCTTATCTTGCCATGGTTTTCTTTAGTGAAGGGATGAACGGTTTTTCTGGTGCAATGTCATCCAGTGTTTTCGCAATCCATTTTTGGATTGTGTCTGTTCTTTCTTCTATGCTGGCTGAGTCTAGAACGGTGTTGATGGTTTTGTAGCTTCCAGTCTCGTGTTAAGGTCCACACCGTTAATGAATTTCCAGTTTATTTTCAGAATTTGAGGATTTTTTGGGCGGTTATCAGGTATCCGTGTTGGTGGTTCATTCATGAAGGGTACAAAGAGGTGGTCGCTCCAGAGGATTTGCATTGGAGGAGTTGTGACCAGGTTTTTGTTGCAGACCATTGCATCTAGGGTGTGGCCAGCAGTGTGTGTCGCTCCATTCACCAGTCGGTGTAGGTACATTGTCGCTTGTCGATTGGTTAAGATTTTGGATGAATTGATGTTCTCTTCTTCAAACCAGATGCTGAAGTCTCTAAGTATTATCAGGTGATCATGTTTAATAGTGATGGCGTCCACAAAGGTAGGGTTGTAAATTGGTGTCCTGTAGATAAGTAGAAACGTTAGGTTGGTGTGAAGATCTAAGGCTGGGTGTAGGAGTGATTTGCAGTTTGGGATGCTTAACAGTGGTGCTGTTGTTATTTTTAGCTGGTCCCTGTATGCTATGGCGAGACATCCTCCTCGGTTTCCTTCTCAGTTTGCTTGCTTAATCTTTGAATCTATTGTGTAGGCAGTCGTGCACGATTACCTTGTAATTTTGGGTAACCAGGTTTCAGTGAGGAATAGGATGTTTGTCCCTCGATCGTTTATGAGTTTGTATATTTCTGTTGTGCGTTTGGACTTTGATCTTGTGTTTATTAGGTTGCAGTGTATCTTTCTTTCCTGTGGTTTGTTTGGTCTTTGGCTGTGTATTTTGGCGAATGTGTTGGTCTTGGTTATTTTTTCCACTGGCTTGTGGGTTTAGTCTTCTACATGGTCGTCTTCCAGATGGAAATGATGATTCAGTTTGTCGTGCCAGCTTTTTGTGATGAATGGTGTTGGTATTGTTGTTTCTTTCTGGTTTGATTCTGTGTTTTTACACTAATCCTACTAATGTGTTTACGGTTCTTGAGGATAGATGGTTGTCCGATTGGGTGGCAAGTTGACAGGTAGGGCAATAAGTAGAGCGTTTTTGGTCTTGTTCTGGCAAATGGACTTTTTTGCATTGAACGTGTAGGTGTGTCATCTCTTGGTATGGGTTGGTATCCAGGTGTGGTGTTCTGAGATTGCTCCACTTCGTTTTTGTTCTGTTTTGGTTATTCCTTGTGAGCCTGTATTTCCTAGTGCAGGCATTTTGTGGTTGGGTTTATCTATCCCTGGAGTGGTTTTATCCCAGGGGGGCAGGTTTTCACAGGGGAGGTTGTCCCAGTAGGCGGGGTTGACTCAGAGGTCGCAAGGTGTCCTAGAGTTTGTGAAATCAGTTTTTCGGTCTGTCTGGGGATGGGGGTCTATCCCAAGGTGGACAACTATCACAGGGACGGGCTGTCCCAGGGTTGGGGAGTATGCCCCAGGGTAGTGAACTAATCCTAGCAGTCGGGGGCGGACACTGGCAGTTGGGGACTAAGCCAGGTGGTCGGAGACTAACTGAAGTGGTCTTTATGGTTCCTGATCCCTTATGCTGATGAGTGATTTAGCTTGCTTTAGTTCTGCCTGATGAACTGGTCTTCCCTTGTGGGGTCCTGTACAGAGTTTTGCTTCATAGTTGAATCGGGTTCACAGAGGCAGAAGCCTCCCTGTGGTGGCCTGTTTGATCTTCCCTTTTTGGGTGCTATCTAGTTATCTCCCCCTGCAGGGTCCTGTATACTTATCTACTTTACGGTGATGAGGACCTCTCTGTTGTGGTTTTATTTCAGTTTCAGAGTCTTCTGGGGTTGGGGCCCTCCAGTTGCTGGGTTTTTGTAGTTGTATCTGTATCGGGCTCACAGTGATGAAAGCCTCCCTGTGGTTTGATCTTCCATTGTGGGGTCTCGTTTAGTTTAGTTCACAGTGCAAGGACGTCTCCGTGGAGGTTGTATTTCAGTTTCAGAGTCCTGTGGGGCTGGGGAGTGGGCGGGGGCGGGGGAGAGTTGTAATTGTATCTGGTCCAGCATTGCAAAAGCCTCCCTGTGGTTGCCAGGTGCTTGCAAAAGTAACCAACCCTGCATCCGAACCACACTGTGGAGGGAATGCAATGTGGCATCACTCAGCACCGCTAGACTCCGATGACCCCAAGCCCGATTTAAGGAGCTGTTGTGGACGAAGAGTGTAGTGTGGTGGAACACAATATTTTCTAGTTTCAGGATGCAATATTACCACTCTGACCTAGTCCCTTACCTGTGTGTCGCTGCAGACAGCTACAGCTATCCCATAATTTCAAACATGATTTTCCAAAACAACGAAATGGATTCCAAATAGTTAGGAATGGAATTACATGATGCCCTTTCCCAAAAGGTAAATGGAAGCTGTGATGTGAAGAGCTACATTGACTATCTTTCAGGTTTTCGGCTGGTGTATAGAGTAACTGGGCAATATCCGGATGGCCAACTTCCTATTGTGGGACTGTTTTTTTGGGGTTAAAGTGGGCCAGTTTACTGAGATACGCTGGTTTGCAGCTGGTAGTTTTGACCAATGCTATTGCCCAATTATATATTTTTTTTTAGAAAACATTTTTTATTATTTTAGACAACAATCACAAAAACAAAACCAACATAAGGCCCATCATGTTCATTCATAATCAAATAGTATTGCACATGTTGTTGATCACAAGAAAACTTTCCACGTAATTACATTTGTATGTTATTCCTAGTCGTACAACTTGTGCCAGGGAGTCTTAGGTCACCTCTTCTTCCCACCTTCCCCATATTTTGGAAGCTTTGTTGGGGCAGCCCCTCGCATTGTAAATCCTACGTTCCATCATGGCGCATCTGTCCATGGCCCTCATTACGACCCTGGCGGATTTTTTCCGCCATCGACGGACTTTCCGGCCATGGCGCAAAGTCCCTTTACGCCATGGCGGATGGCGGACTTACCGCCCCATTCCGAGGTCGGCGGGGCGGTAAGTCCCCATTGACCCATTTACCCTTCCCCATTCCCATTTCGGCCCCATAGGGCTCAATGGGAGTGGGGAAGGAGTTAATTACGCCACCGTAAAATACGGTGGCGTAATTAACACCAAGGTCCCAGAGCGCCATGGATTTTTCCGCCCGCAAAAAGCGGGCGGAAAAATGACCATGGCGCTCCAGGAACTCGTAGTTGGCGGTAAGGGGTCCGCGCAGCTAACGCTGGCGCAGACCCCTTAGCGCCAGGGTCGTAATGAGGCCCCATGTCTGTTATCCATTGATCCAGCGTTGGAGACTCTCAGGCTCCCCATTTCTGCGCTATGTTACGCTTAATCAACCTCATTGCTGTGAGCAGGAGCAGCTTCTCACATTTATTAACGTCTGTTTCGTTAGGTATGTCTATCATTTTATCATTTTTGCATTTTTAAACCGCTCACACAGCCCGCAGGCATCGAGGCGCTGTTACAGGAATTGTTTGTTTTTTAGTTTCGTAGTTTTTCTTTTAATCTTAGTTGCGTATTTAATTTATAACGCGCTTGAATACCCAGAGGTTTCTAAGCGCGGACCTAGGGATCGAACCTGTGTGGCTTTGTGTCGTCTTGCTTCCAAGGCAAGCACGTTGCGGCTGAGCTATCCTCCCGGGACAGGAGTAGGGCCCTTGGATCCAGTGGTATAGTGTGGGCCAGGACTCTAGCAAGTTCATTTCAGCATGCACTCCAAAAGGTTTGAATCCGGGGGCATGCCCATAGAAAGTATACGAAGGTTCCCTCTTCCTCTCCACATCAGAGACAGTTTGGATTTAGGGCTTGTTTCCAACCATATAAGCGTGTTTTAGGGTAGTATACTCGGTGCAATATTTTCAGCTGCAGGCGAAGCCTGGAGGAGATGGCAATCTCACGAGGATGCATGAGCACCTGAATCCAGTCCTCTGGGTCTATTCCTCCTACATCCACTTCCCATTTAGCTTTTAGACTTTTCAGTTCAGGGGTGGCAACGGATGACATAGCATTATATAGGATGGAAGTGCATTTAGTGGGGATGTATGTTGGCAACATATTGCGCTCTATAGGAGTGTAATCCCCGCACAGTGGCGTCTGTTGGTATGTGGGCTTTCAGAGCATGGGCCAACCCAAGTATGGTTTAATATTTCGAATATCAAAAATGCCTCCACTATTAGTAAGTAAACAATTTGTCACAAAGGGAAATTAATTGCAATTTGCGATTATGGGCCCCATTTTCATTGGTGCCCGGACTTATATTATGCTCCTGATTGACATGGCTGGCATACAGTCCTCCGGGAGTGGACGGCCATTAATAGCTGGAAGTAGCACATAGCTAAAATGATGGTATACCGTATGTCCAATGTAGTGGCCAAAAACATATAGAAAAGCCACCTTGATTTAACAACCCATAACAACCACACTCCCTGTGTGTACAATTCCCAATGGGAAGCCTATACTGGCACAAAAGCTGAATAAGAGCCCCGTGGCCTGGGGCTGAGTATATCAAATTAGTTAAAGTACAATATTTGTGGGTTGTCTGGCATCGGTGACCCGTAAATTTAAAAATAAATATATGCTCTCACGCATTGGAGCTAGACAAGTATCCACTACAATTGGTCTAGATGATTGACGCTTTCTTCGTCCATAGCTTTCGTGTACGGCAACACGCTTAACCGGAAATACTTGGAGCAAAATGATTTTGAGAAATGCTCACCTTTTGGGCCCTACCATGAAAGACAATGAGGATCCACTCTAGACGTTCCCCAAATCTGGCCCGTTTCTAGAGAGGGGCCAACGACCCTACACGATCAATGGTCTTCAAGGCGGCCAAGTGCGACCTGTCAAGAAGTGAAATCTAGCCCTCGTTGACGTCCACCAGCAGGTGATCCATCAAGCAGACCAGACTCCAAAACAGCAGTGCAAGACGGCAAAAAAGCCAGCCGCTTCGAAGCGCTTTAACTGGGTGTATACCGTCCTTTCCAAATAATTCCCCAGAAGGGAGAGAGCGGAGATAGGGCACAAGTTGGAAGATCTGGGAACCTTGCCCTAAGAGCTGTGATATTCTGACAGCACTGATGGATTGGGTGAGCTCTAGAGGAAATATGGCAGCAAATTCACTGATTCTATAGGGAATAGGACACAGACATTAAGTCTCGGCCCCAAGCAGTGGGTGACATTCAATGGGCAACAACCATCTGCAGTATTTAATGCTTCGGTATTTAGCCCTGGATACACAGATGCAAAGGCAGTGACATTTCAAGTGAAATGGAATAATAATTGGCAAGACAATCTCACAATGATTGTGCCCACATCCCAATGCCTCACTCCTGTGGTGACTGCACTGGGCTCCCACGTTACTGGAACCTCGTGGTGGCCATTGGCCTGGGAAAGGCCACCATGGCTTTGTGTGCAATAATAGGTGTTCCCAGCAACTGTTGGGTACAGCAACCCCCTATGCACAGCTTCCCAGTGCAGCAACACTGCTGCACAGATTCCTACCACACTAAGCACAGTGCCCTCTCCCCAACTGACAGCCTCGAATTGTACCACTCCTCATCTCTTCACAATCCATCTGTCCCCTGCTTCTCCCCGTGCCTCCTCCCACTTCCATGCCTTTTCCCTCCTTGCCCCCCACACCACTGTAATGCTCCCCATCAGCCATCAAAGCCAGGAAAATGGAAACCTGGAAAATGCAGCTCAATACGGGCTTCAGACCCTGAAGCTTAGAAAAATGTTTTGCACGCCTGTCCCTTTCCCTGCCAAATGCTCCCACTCTTACCCCTTAACCACCCAGAATACGTCTCTCAATCAAACAATGCGGTTAGGTGAAGCACCTTACCCTAGCATTGCCTCTGCACTCTCTTATTTATACTTTGTAAGTAATTTCTGTTTGAAATGACTCCCGGTTCCTGAACATGCCCTACTGTGCCTAGAATATCACCTTATTGAAGCACCGCCTTTGCTTTGCAGGAAGCACAGGATGAGCAACGACGGCAGCGGCACGCAGCTCGTTTACAGGCAGAGCGTCTGCACTCTAGCCCTCGCCTGTGTGACTTGGGAGGGTTTATAGTCATAATGTCGAAAAAATATGTCGAAAACAATAATGTTGAAAACCTATACTTATAATGACAAGAGTCCATTTTTAGAAAAAAAAAATGTCATTTAGTACTATCAATAAATACATAAAAAAGAAGAGTCCCCCCAAACCCCCTCACCCAACACCCCCCTGCCACCCTCCCACCACCCTCTCACCCCTCATACTCAACACATTTTAATTATGTATTTATTTATTTATTTATTTATTCAATAAATAAATAAACAAGGAAAATATCATGTACTAGGGGGGGTTCCCCCTCACCAAACATCCCCCTGCCACCCTCCCCACCCCCACCACCCTCTTACCCCTCATACTCAACACATTTTAATTATATATATTTTTTTAATGTTTTTATTTATTCAATAAATAAATAAACAAGGAAAATATCATTTACTAGGGGGGGTTCCCCCTCACCAAACATCCCCCTGCCAGCCCCCCACCACCCTCTCACCCCTCATATTCACCACATTTTAATTATATATATTTATTTTTTTCTAAAAATTCGAAAAAATGTAGAAAATAATTTGACCTTATTGCTTTTCTACATTATTTTTTTCAACATTTTTTTTGAGACATGTTGACTGTCGACATTATTGCATTCAACATTATCACTGACCACCACTTGGGAGTAGGCCTGAGGCACCAGAGAGTGGTGAGAGGAAGTCAGTTAAGAAACATTGGCCCATCGTCTCAAGTGTTACATTGTCAAAGTTTCAAAATATATAATTATCACTTCTGGATTGTCCATATGTATAGAGCGGTTATATGAGGAAACCATGTTCAAACTTGTGAGCATTTCTCACATACTGTCAACTTGGATGAGGGGGAAAAAGAAAACGACATTCTTTTATTTATGGTAAATGCAATGAGCTCCGTTTCACTTTAGCTGCTTGGAGCACAATCCGGTGTTCCATTGAAGATACTGTACGCACTGCTGTCCCTTATGTAACAGTGCAGCTCCCCATGGATTGGAAGGCACGTCTTTCCTTCTCTTGCAGAAATGCATTGCACATATCTTCCCACTTTTGAAATTTCAAGTCCGCTTTCTTTCCTTTAGATTTTAGTTGAATAGGCCTCATGTCCGACATCCCCATTTCTGTGCAGGCCTTAGATACAATGGGCATTTGCACTGGCCGCATGATTTCAAGCGTTCAGGGGCTATATTTCACCCCACAATATCACTGCACCATCTGTTCTCAAGTGCTCCAATCTCTTCTTAATTAAAAAGCAGCAATTTACGTCAACAGCTAATAATAGCAGAACGCAACAACATGACTTCGCAAACCACTCTGGGACCCCCAGAAAAGGTGATTGAACTGCAGACATTGCAATCCCATCATAAATGGTCCATTTATATAACATCCTCTAAAAAGTCATTAAGATATTTCTACAGCATTTTGCCACATGAGATTGAGTAATTTATGGCATCAAATGCCCATTCTGCAAATTCTAGGTGGGTAAAATGACCCGCAAAGCAAAAACAAGATGGCCCACAAGAAGATCTAAACACTGTACCGCCACTATGTTGAAAATAAGCATGACGTTTCCCAAAGGCAAGTATGTATTTTAGAAGTAGTAAACAAACGTAACAGAGGAGGTAACTACAAAAAACCCTCTGTCTCAATGACAAGCATTTTGGATCGATTTTCTAGATAGTTTGCTCCCAAGAGGTTTAAACGACCATCATTTTCGCGCCTTGAAACACTTGTGTATAGGCGCGTTATAAATGCCATATCATATATCATGAATTACAACATTTTTTGTAAAGCATATGACGCATGAATGTACTTATCAGACATAGGATAATACAGCACTCATCTGACCAACTGAACACAATTCGGAGAACTCTTCCTATATGTACTACAAACAGTTGAATTGATTGATCTTCTAATTGTAATCTTTATTTATTTTATATATTGCTGCACAATGCCTTCTCCAACTGATTAACTAGAAACATGATGTGTTCTGTTTGATTAGGTTTTCCTCAATATTTACATGTCGATTCATGGAATTAATGTGCGCTGAAATTTTCGCCGCAAGCGTGCGAAAGCGTGCGAATCGCAGTGCAAGTGCGAAAATCGCAGCGAAACCCGCGCACAGCGATTCATGGAAGTCTGTGCACGTGTAAATCCCTGGATGGGTGCTAAAATTCTGCATGGTGCACGCTGGCGCATACGTCTTCAAACAGCGTGCGCTAAGCGCACAGCGAAAGCGTGCATAGCGCAGCGCACACAACAAAAGTAGTCGGAACAGGGGGCGTAACACATGGAATGGGGAACAACGCGTGAAAATGTGGGCATTACAGGGGAAGTACAGGCGGCAAATGCGCGGAACGCCCACACACGTGTCTACAACACGCATTCATGGAATCGAACGGGGCTAATGCGTGCGCCAAAAAAGACACGCTAATCCAGAAACACGTACGCCAGCAGGAAGCAAGCGTACGTGGACCCACGCAGCATAAAAAAGCGCGCAAACAACAAACAAGCTCAGACGCCAAGACGAATATACCATTCCTAGCAGCAGTGGTCGTGGGATGCCGCAGGAGGAGGAGGTGGATAGTCAAGCCCAGAATTTTTACACCCAGAACCAGCCTTTTTGGGATGCCTGATGACCAGGTGTATGGGAGGTACAGGTTTCCACCTCACATAATACTCGACCTGGTGAGTGAGTGGGAGGATGACCTCACATCACCCACCCTGTGCTCCCAAGCACTTAGCCCTCTGGAGAAGATCCTCAATGTACTGCACTTCTTGGCCACTGGATCATTTTAGCGGACAAGTGCTATAGTGGGGGGGGTGTCACAGGCCACGCAGTCACGCTGCCTACACCAGGTGTTGGCCATCATGACTGCACGCCAATCAGTCCGCAGGCACATATACCTGCCCCGAAAACCTGCAGAAAGGCAGGCTGCCGTCCAGGATTTCTACAGGGTGGCACAATTCCCCAAAGTGCTAGGTGCCATTGATTACACCCATGTGGCTCTACGTCCCCCAGGGCATCTGAGCACATCTATAGAAACCGCAAGCACTGGCATTCAATCAACGTGCAGGTAGTATGTGATGCCAAGGGAATCATCACCTCAGTATATGCCAACTATCCAGGGTCCACCCACGACAGTTTCATTTACAGAATGTCAACCCTAAACCGGGACTTAGAAGCTGGGCGGCATGGCGATACATGGCTGCTTGGTGAGTATAAATGCCACTGCACATGCATGCATGTCAGATACTGAGTAATGTCACAACCCCACTAATGATACCAATCACCACCTCCCCAGGGGACAGTGCCTACCCTCTGAGCACCCACATGATGACGCCAATTCGGAACACCACCACGCCACCCGAGGTAAAATACAACACAGCCCATATTGCAACCCAGGGCATAGTGGAGCGCACATTCGGAGTGCTCAAGTCGCGCTTTCGCTCCCTTGACCGCTCTGGTGGGCAGCTGTTATATGCTCCCCCAGTAGTGTGCAGGATCATAGTGGCAGCATGTGTCCTGCACAACGTTGCAACATGCCGGGGCCTGCCCGTGGACATGGTGGTGCCCCCACATCCCCAACCACATGCATGCCCGCTGCGCATGGGAGGGGAAAGGGCACGTGGTGAGGCAGGCTGTACGCAGCTGGTGGCTAATTACTTCACATAAAATCACACCCCTGTGGAGTGCACACAGCCCTAGCACATACCAGCTGACAATCAATGATGATGACATAAGGGACACTCAACTGTCACAACCATACCATCCTGAGATTGGTCACCTGGAAGTGTTACATTGTGTGCATCCCTACCTACCCAAACACCACCAATGCTGTGTCATCAAAAGACATACATCTATGCTGCTAAATTCATTACCTAAACAGCGCCATGCCACCCAACCCCTCCCCAGCTCCACCACCAAACACACAATGGCATGTCATGCAATGTGAAAGCAAACAAAGCAATGCACAAGACCTGACACAAGTGTCACAAAGTACACTGTCCCTAATGGAAACTGCCCACACACAATATGCTCCCAGAAATGTATAACTAACAGCACCCATTACCAAATACTTACCACCAACACAATGCTGCAACACACCATGGAAACATGCAAAAACATGACAGTACTAAGTTCAAGTAGTGGTAGTCTTACAACCTGAATATGCCAGCACATCGACCCCTTCCAACTGTAGAGTGTTGCTGCCACGCAAATGTCTCAGTATACTCAGTGTACTGCATACAACATGAACTGCATCTGCAAAGTAGACGGCCTTGTGAAGACATGAGGAAGGAACCTGCAGATTAGGAGGAAGACATGGATGCACAAGCACATATCAATACACCATGCAGTGTACAATACAACAACAATATCCACTAGGGATGTCTACACAGTATTGACTACAGACTGCCCACACAGCTCATGGGAGCCCAACGTCACTGTGTAATTCACTGCCACTTGGTCACACCCTTTGCAAGCCCATGGAAACGGGAAGCAGGAGGGGTGTGTGGCTCACGAAACCCAAGCATCTAACCCAAACTCAGGACAAGCCTGCATGTGCCCAGCCGGAATACAGTGGATGCCACGGGAGCCACACAAGGCAACACACTGTAAAAAAAAAAAAATCAAAAATCAAAAATGGCCATGTGGGGGCCAGGGGAGTGGGGGAGGCCACTCAGGAGGTTCGCAGACAGGGTGCACACCAACACCCACCTGCGTGGATGTTGCGAAAAAAAAAAATTCCTGGGCTCATGGCCTGCACGGCTATGCCATTGTGGGAGAACTGCTGTCGCTCTGCTCATCCTCTGCTGCTGCATCAGGAGGCGGTGGCACTATGAGAGGCAGCACACGCAAAGCCCTGGTATGGTCCTCCATGGCAGCAAGCATGCCGGTCTGGAAGGACTGATTCTGGAGGATTAAAGTGCGGAGATCCCCATGCAGCACATCACGGGTTGCCTGCATTTCTGCACGCATGGCAGAGTGAACATGTGAGCTGCTCCAGCTGCTGTTCTGCCCTAACATTTTGGGAAGCCTCAAGTTCAAGCAGACTCTGCCTGAGGTTATGGAGTTCCACCCTCAGGGCTTCCCTGTGGCCCTGTGACTCTATTGATATGGATTCGCGCAGAGTCTCCAGTGCTGCCCGTTGGTCCCTGTTGGACGCCAACATGTCTTCCCTGTGTGACTGGCAAATGGAGTCTGTTGCCTGCTGTTGTTGCTCCATCTGTCTTTCAGGGGGATAATGGAAGTGGCCACCCTCTCCATTGCCTGAGCCATCATTTCTACTGATGCTGCTTGTTGGATTGCCATATCGTACATGGAGTTTTCCCATACAGTATTGCCTGGTGTGCACGGCCACCGCGTGGGCGGGCACCACACCTGTTTGGGGCAAGGCGATCTGCACATTGTTGTGCTGGCACTGCCTGAGGCTGCAGGACTGCATCCCCCCTCTGATCTGCTGGCCCAGGAACCGGATCAGATGCTGTGGAGTGTGACCCTGCATCCGTAACCACCAAAGGCGGACCTACCAACACTGACATCCTCATAGAGGGTTCTACCCCTGGTCCAGGTGGGTTGGACCGAACAGAATCCCTGCCAGAAACACTTACCTGCGATGGCACATAAGTCTCATCATCCGACTCAGGACCTGAACAGAAGTCTGGGGAGGTGCACCCAGAGACACCCCTGGACAGTATGGTCTGCAGTAACATTGGGTTTTCACCTACCACCACACCACGTCCCCACTGGTGCCCGGTCGTGCCCGAGATGGGTCTGCACCATCTCCTCAACCTCAACAGCACCAAGTGCGTCATCACCTGCAAAAACATGAAAGACAACAAATGGAAACAGGCATGAGCACCATAGCACACACATAGGCCGTGACAAGCCAGAGATCCAGTACATGATTTACACATGTCCCACATGACTATAACCCTGCCATGCATGCACTGTCAAAGAGTTGGAAGTGGAGTCAAAATGGCAGACACTGGGGAGAGCAAGATGGAAAAGCAACACATTTGCTGCATGTTGGGTAGCACTGGCATCACACATCAGGCTGTGAGTGGCATGTCCAATACACATACATGACACATGCCACCGCACAGATGTCATGTAGCATAGCCATGGTAAATTACAAAACTACAGCAATATGTCAGTGAATGAGTACTGTCACACATCCATGTCACATCGACATGATGCAAAGATTGATGCTGAATAGTATTGCAAAATATGCATGTGCCCCACACCGAAAAACATCCAGTGTCCAATAACACAGTCAATGTGGGCTGATCAATGGTTGGTCACTTTAACATTACAGGAAACATCTGTCATCTTCCACATGCAAACAGGCCCTAACAAAAAATGTCTGCAGCCCAATACTCCATCGGCCTGAATGGTGTAATCATTAACATAACCAGGTAAAAATAGTGGCCCAGTGTGGGCTGTAAACAATGACCGAAGCATACCACATATGTTGCAATAGGGCAGAATAATGCGTAGCAAAAATGGGAGAGTGGAAACAATCAGCCTGAATAAACACTTACAAAATATGAACAATGTAGTTGCAGGATGACAGTTCAAGGCTAATGTGGGCCTAATTGGCAACTGTGGGCAGAAGGGATACAGTCATACACAAATCCAAGGCACGTGAATGTATGGGAGGAAGCAAATGGGTGACCCATAACACTCAGGAGTACACACCCTCACCTGGCACTCAATCAGAACCCGTCACCCAAACAACATACACATGGATTACACACACACACGCGTGGGCACTCACTGGACAATGCGTTGTAATCAGGTACATCTCCCACACCTTGGATCTGTTCCTCTGTGACGAAGTTCCCAGCAACAGACTCATGTTCAGTGATTTTGTTGTCCTCTTGTGGAGACCCACCGCCAGTCACCAGAGTAGCGGCATGATTTGAGGCCAGCTTGTTCTTTGCTCTGCGTTTCAGGTCATTCCACCGCTTATAGCAATCATCAGCTGTGCGCCTCAAAAATCCAAGGGCACTTATGCGGTCCGCGATGGTCTGCCAGTGTGCCCTACATTGACCACGTGTGGTCTTGCACCCTGCAGCCACCAACATTTCGCGGCTATGTGCCGACACATAGCTCACAAGTGCATCAAGTTCGGGGTCATTAAAGCTAGGCTCCCTTGACGTGCCGGACTGTGTAGCCATGTCTGGGGTCTCAGCCTGTAGTGCTAGAGCACCCTTCTTCCTCTTCTTCAAAGGTGGAGCAGAGCATGAGTGGCTTGCGCCGCTTTGGTCAGTAGGGGCAGAAGCGCAGGTGGACTGGGTACTGGGAGTTTGGGAAGGCACAATGACCATAGGTCTTGGTGCAGGCATTGGCTGAAGTGTGATCTTGGCAGGGGCAACATCAGTTTGATGGACCAGGACCGACACTGTCCCGGCTGGGAGACTCAGAGCTGGGGTGGATAGAGCTGCAGCTGCCCCTGCAGCCTCCCCACCCTGCCTTCTTGGGGCAGCAGATGACATCGCTGCCCCAGATCCACGTGGCCTGGTGACACCAACGTGCACCGACACACGTGGCTTAGACTTGCTGACCTGGAAGTCAGCCTGGGAGTCATCCTGTGCCGGCTCAGGTGCCACAATGGGCTGGTCCAACAAGGGCTGAGCTGGGATGGTGTCAGCCACATTTCCCTCAACCATGGGGGGGGCATGGGTGTCCCCGATTGGTCCTCCACACATGGGGGTCTAGGGGCACCCTGCAAATCCTGGCCACGTCCCCTACCATGCCCACCACGCCCACCTTTTGGAGGTCGGCCACCTTTGCCTTCCTTACCGCTAGGTCGCCTCCCAACCATGGCACTGATGTTGTTGTGCGTATGGGAGTTGCAGTAAACAATTGTCCTGGGCAATTGGGGTGGAAAGGGGTAGGGTACCAGATGGAATTCGTACCCTAGTGCTCTAGCAAGGCTGTCTGTAACCCCTGGGGCAAGATGACGGGTCATACAACACACAGGCACCCCAAAAACGAAAAGTAACGTGCACGCAACCCCTTGTAGACCACGTGCATGGAAAAATGAACCCGCACTATGCTGTGGCACCCAGAAACACAAAAACAAGCGTACGCTTGTTACACACAGCCTACAATGACCTCTGAAGGGGTACGCGACACACGGGGCAAGCACAGTTGGTAAATGCGTGCGTGACTCACCATCTGCCTGGAAAAAGAACGTGAATAAAACACCTGTGTGCGCGTAGGCAACACCCCCGTCAAAAGAAGAACTGTACGCTGTCTGAGGAGACAGGACAAAAGAAGAAGTGAACGCTGTTTGAGGAAACAGGCCCAAAAAAAAAAAAAGAACGCTGTCAGAGGTAACAGGGAGTACGAACTTGAAACGCTGTGAAGTAATCGCGTGTGAACCAACAAGAAGTACAGAATTCACCCACTCACTCTCCACGAAAAGCACGTACAAGGGAATGGGGTCCTACACATACCTTTTAAAGCGGCCCACACTACAGCGTCACTTACACGTGTACGCGCTAAGGCCCTTTCCTCCAATTACACGAGCCGACACTCGGACGTGCAGTTTTTGGACGTGTACGATAAACATGCACCCGTGTTGATGGAAACGCCCGCGTGCGTCACGTCACTTATGCGCATAGGCCCTTTCCTCGGATTACACGCATCCACACGCGGACGTGCAGTTTTTCCACGTGCATTGAACCACTATGCCCATGTCACGAGGGAAACGCTTGCACGAGTCACGTCACAGAAGTGCTTACGCGCTAAGGGCCTTTGGTCCAATGAAACCGCGTACGTGTGCTGACGCGCTTACGCGCGAAGGGCCTTTCCTCGAATTACACGCTGACGTGCAAGATTTTCACGTGCCAAATCACTCCGTATCAAGCTGGCCACGCAACAACACAGGGAAGTCCAAGCTCCTGCCCAGAAGGCCGAATTACTGCCCCCCAGAGCCCCGAGCACGCTCCCACCTGCCATCTGCTGCTGCCTGACTGCTTGCTGCCCACGTGCCCTGCTATTTGCTGCCTGCACGTCAGCCAGGGGTGCAGTTGCTGTGACCACCCCTTCTGGAACTGAAGACTCCCAACTGGGATACCATTGCTCCACACCCTAGCCCCAGGACCCAGTTGCGCACTCACTCCTGCATCTGGGGTTGCCATGTCACAACACCATCTGGCACCACTGGCAACCCCCAGCCAGAGAGGCAGAGGGCCACCGGCTTCAGTGCCAGGGAAGTTGGTGTCCTGGTGGAGCAAGTCCTGGGGCAGTATGATGCCCTCTTTGGAAGTTTGCGTGCCGACAATGAAGGATGGACCAGGATCTGTATGGACATCGTGACTGCCATCAACGCGGAGGGGGTGGCAGTCCGCGACTTACAACATCTCAAGAAGTGCTGGGAGGACTTCAGGTCCAGGACCCTCAACAAGGCCCGGCACCTCTTGAAGGCAGCAGATGCCAGGGGGCGCTGGGGCCACCTGTCCGACCACCAGATGAGGGTCCTGGAACACATATGCCCAGCGCTCCACATCCAGGTCCTTGAGAGGCAGACCCGTCTGGAGTCGAGCGTTAAGTGTACATGCATACTGATTGGACGCTGTGCGTGTGGTGGTGTGCTAGTAGTGTGCAGGTTGCACATGTGTTTTCGTAGGGCCATGTAGGGATGTGTATGAACAGGGGCGTGAGGCTGCCACATGTGAGTCCTCTTAGGTGTGAGACACATCGATGGTGTATGTGTTGGTAAGCATGCTGTGCAAATGCAGGTGTGGTAGCACACATTTTAGAATTTCTGTGTATGTACGTTGGCATGGTTGTGGTGTCACACATGGATGGTGGTTCCTGCTGCATGTATCTGCACTGTGTACATGTGCATGTGTGTGTATTTGACAAGTGTGCAACTGTGATGCAACATGGATGCACGTGACACTGATATGTAGAAGGCTGAATGCCAGATGTGACATGTGTGGCGATCGCATCACTGCGACAGTTGGAGGAGATGTAGACATGCATGTAAGTGTGGTGGCGTGTGTGCGTGTCTAGTGCACTCTCGATGTTTCATGTGATGTCAGGCTCACCTTCGGCTGTTCATGCTGTTGTATGTGTATGGATGTTGCTGCCTGGTGCAATATAGCTGTGCAAATGCTCATGTGTATGAGTTAAAATATTATATGTGTTGTGGAGTGTGATGCCATGTCTGAAGTTTGACACTGCCACTCATGTGCAACTGTCATGTGTGTATCAGTCCATTGTACAGTGCCCTGATGTCTGTGTTTTATCTCTCCCTGTCTGCAGCGTCAACTGACGTAGTGGGCGGAGAGGGTGCTGTGGAGCACAGCGGCAGGGATCGCACCACCATCCGGAGACGCAAGGCCCTGCTCCCCTCCCAGATTGTCATCTCGTCGGGGAGTGAGGAGTCTGGTGCCGCGTCCCAGGCCGCAGCTGCCGAGGGTAGGTCCAAGAGGCAGAGGTCAGAGGTGGACTCCTCGGCAGCAGAAGGGGCAGCTGAGACCCCACAGGGTCCAACGGAGGAAGGTGGCACGCAGTCATCCAATGTTGGAGGGGGGTTTGGTGGAGAAGGAGGCCGTGGAAGGGACACACACAGGGTCTGGAGGTGGGGATTCCACTGGTGCTAGTGGTGCAGTGTAGGGGCAGGGACAGGAGGCAGCACAGGCCGCCACGGAGGTGCCTGTGTGTAATCCTGTCCCTGATCCTGTCACTGCATCATCTGGCACCAGCAGGGATGCCTACGTCCAGATCCGTTTTCAGGGAGGGGATGAGCGCACAACAACTGGCCTTCCTCTCCCTCTGGACGTGGCTATCCGGGACCGTGTTGAGCCTGTCCTGAGTGGGATAGCGTTGCGTCAACGGGGCATGAGAGGTGACCTGCAGTCTTTTCGTGGAGAGACTGCACTTCGTCTCGCATGCCTCTTTGACCAGGTTGACCTACTGGGACGGGTCACCGGTGCTGGATTCCTCCATGTGCTGGACTTTTTTGCGACCCCCTCCTCACCTTAACCCCCTACGCGCCAGTCGTCCCCCATGCCATCTTCCCACTCATGTGTCACCTGGGTACCCTGTGGAGCTGCCCCTGACCCAGCGGCCAGGCTGGTGGAGGACACATCCCTGCCACAGTCGGGAGTCGGGCGTCCAGCAGGGGTGGCCACCACGACAACTGCACCCCAGCCGGAGGAGGACATGCAGGCAGCAAGAGCCAGGGTGCAGGCACAGCAGCAGCAGCAACATGGTGGGAGCAATGATGGCTCGGGGCCTTCAACATCGGAGGGGCAGGCATCGGCCATAGGGCAGGAGGACCCCGGATTTCAAGTGTCTTCCGTGTGGCAGCGGTTGGGCCACACCATAGATGCAGAGCGGCAGCGGGCGGAAGAGGCATGGCTCACAATGGTCAGGGCGGAGAACTCCATGCGGAGGGCCCTGAGGCGGGCCGAGTTCCTCGAGGCAATTCGCAGGGAGTTGGAGGTGAACATGTCATCGTCCCTGCGAACCCTCGGGGCCATGGAAGAGGACCGCCTCCAGGACATTGATCGTAGTTCGATGATGCCCTGGCCCGGGACATCAATAAGTGAGCCGTCGGAGTAGCCCGCTGCCATTGTAAATAGTTAGATAGTGTTAGGTTTCCTTTCTGTTTTTGTTTATTTTGGGCCGCTTGGACAATGCACCACATTTTTGTATATAGGTCATTATTAGGTAGGGTTTTTGGTAGGTTTCATTTCATTTGTTGGGCTCATGGACCCTGGATTGGTGATTTGTATATAGTTGAACAGTGGATGTTTCTCGTTTTTATTTTCATTTCACCATGGTGCAATGGATTTCATATATATATTTTTCCCTTGGATTTGCTTTGTTGGACTGAGACTTTGGACAAAGGTTCATTTGGAGTTCTTTGGATTCTGATTTCATATATAATTTTTTTTCCGGACATGCTGCATTTTATTTATTATTCCCATTATTGATTTTTTTTTTCATTACATTTATGTTGTGTTCAATACATTTTTGTTTAATACTTCGCTGTGTGGTATTCTCTCATTGGTTTCATGCATGTCATGATATGGGTTTTCACATTCACTTGCGCCCATTGTGTGTGTGTGAGACGGACATGTGTTCATGTACATACTTGCCATTCGGGTTGTATCATGTAATGGCCATTTCTCTGTGGGTGGATGCAATACTTGTTTGGGTCTTTGGGCTGGGGTGGTGTGGTGTGGGTGGCCATGAGGCCCATGATTGAGGATCGTCATGACGTGGGTGCTGGGGGACATGTGTGGGACATGAGTGGGGGCCTGCTGGCAGGTGCCCCGACTGCTGGGGGGTGGGGGTGCTGGGGGACATGTGTGGGACATGAGTGGGGGCCTGCTGGCAGGTGCCGCTGACTGCTGGGGAGTGGGGGTGCTGGGGGACATGTGTGGGGGCCTGCTGGCAGGAGCCCCTGACTGGTGGGGGTTGCTGGGGGACATGTGTGGGGGCCTGCTGGCAGGTTCCCCTGACTGGTGGGGGTGGGGGTGCTGGGGGACATGAGTGGGACATGAGTGGGGGCCTGCTGGCAGGTGCCCCTGACTGCTGGGGGATGGGGGTGCTGGGGACATGAGTGGGGGCCTGCTTGCAGGTGCCCCTGACTGCTGGGGGGTGGGGGTGCTGGGGGACATGTGTGGGACATGAGTGGGGGCCTGCTGGCAGGTGCCCCTGACTGCTGGGGGTTGGGGGTGCTGGGGGACATGTGTGGGGGCCTGCTGGCAGGTGCCCCTGACTGGTGGGGGGTGGGGGTGGTGGGGGACATGAGTAGGACATGAGTGGGGGCCTGCTGGCAGGTGCCCCTGACTGGTAGGGGGTGGGGGTGCTGGCGGACATGTGTGGGGGCCTGCTGGCAGGTGCCCCTGACTGGTGGGGGGTGGGGGTGCTGGGGGACATGAGTGGGGACCTGCTGGCAGGTGCCCCTGACTGCTGGGGGGTGGGGGTGCTGGGGGACATGTGTGGGATATGAGTGGGGGCCTGCTGGCAGGTGCCCCTGACTGCTGGGGGCTGGGGGGGCTGGGGGACATGAGTGGGGACCTGCTGGCAGGTGCCCCTGACTGCTGGGGGGTGGGGGTGCTGGGGGACATGTGTGGGACATGAGTGGGTGCCTGCTGGCAGGTGCCCCTGACTGCTGGGGGGTGGGGTGCTGGGGGACATAAGTGGGGACCTGCTGGCAGGTGCCCCTGACTGCTGGGGGGTGGGGGTGCTGGGGGACATGTGTGGGACATGAGTGGGGGCCTGCTGGCAGGTGCCCCTGACTGCTGGGGGGTGGGGGTGCTGGGGACATGAGTGGGACATGAGTGGGGGCCTGCTGGCAGGTGCCCCTGACTGTGGGGTGTGGGGGTGCTGGGGGACATGAGTTGGTGATCACTAGTGCAAGGTGACATGTAGCTTGGCTGGGGGGCATGCCCATGGTGGATGGGCTGCCTGCGGGACATGACCAGGGGTGCAGGGTAGTCCCCTGTGGTGTGGGCTGCTTGCAGGAGCCGTGGAGGGTGTAGAGGGAACACCTGGGAGGACCCACACTGCCAATTCACGTGTAGGACTCCCTGCGTACCCCCGAAATTCACGTAGCCCGCTCTGACAGCAAAATCGCGTGTGAAACTTCCAGCGCACCCCAGGAATACACGTACCCCACTCGCACAGGGCCTATCGTGTATGAAACTTCCCGCGCACCCCAGGAATACACATACCACACTCACACAGGTCCTATCGCGTGTGAAACTTCCCGTGCACCCCAGGAATACACGTACCCCACTCGCACAAGGCCTATCGTGTATGAAACTTCCCGCGCACCCCAGGAATACACGTACCACACTCACACAGGTCCTATCGCTTGTGAAACTTCCCGCACACCCCAGGAATACACGTTCCCCTCTCCAATCGCGTGTGAAACTTCCCGCACACCCCAGGAATACACTTACCCCACTCGCACGGGGCATTTCGCGTATATAAACTTCCCGTGCACCCCAGGAATACACGTACCACACTCACACAGGTCCTATCGCGTGTGAAACTTCCAGCACACCCCAGGAATACACGTACCCCACTCGCCCAGGGCCTATCGTGTATGAAACTTCCCGCGCACCCCAGGAATACACGTACCACACTCACACAGGTCCGATCTCGTGTGAAACTTCCCGCGCACCCCAGGAATACACGTTCCCCTCTCCAATCGCGTGTGAAACTTCCCGCACACCCCAGGAATACACGTACCCCACTCGCACAGGGCATTTCGTGTGTGAAACTTCCCGCGCACCCCAGAAATACACGTTCCCCTCTCCAATCGCGTGTGAAACTTCCCGCGCACCCCAGGAATACACGTACCCCACTCGCACAGGGTCTATCGCGTGTGAAACTTCCCGCGCACCACAGGAATACACGTACCCCACTTGCACAGGGCCTATCGCGTGTGAAACGTCCCACGCATCCCCAAAATACACGTTCCCCTCTCCAGTCGCGTGTGAAACTTCCCGTGAACTGCTGTTATACACATACCCTGCTCCAATCGCATGTTACACTCCCCGTGCAGCGGGGTACGTGTATTCGGAGGGATGCGCGGGGAGTTTTACAGGCGTTTTCGTGGTTGGGAGCTTGTGCGCCATGTACGGGATTTGTGCGCTGTGCATGGCGCACACGGGGAGGGGTGGGGGCGTTACTGGCGCTGCTGCAGGGTCGCTGCGCCACTCTGCGCCACGGCTGGTTTTGGAAGCTAAAATCCATGAATACGTTGTGCGCGGAAATGGATTTTAGCGTACACGGCTGGCGCAGTAATTCACACGCGCACACTGTGCGCCAGCCGCGTGCGCCACTTGTGCACTGAATTCTATGAATTACCCCCTTGGTGTTTATGAATTGCTTCACATAATTTGCATATTGTGGATGTTATGAATTGTTTCACATACACTTGCATATTGTGGTATTACATGAAAGGTCTGAACATAGTATCATCATTGAGGCTGCTATTTGGACTGTATATTGACTACCTTTTGGTACAACCACAATCCGTCCTAATCCGTGACTGCCACACTGATGTTATCTGCTCCATTTCAAGAATGTGAACTGGTAAGATTGGATATAAAGTATTCTCCTAACATTTCTGAATTATGGCAAGGGATTTGGTAATCTCCTTGATTACTAGCAAGAGGAACTGGGCCAAGGAAATCCCCTGCAGTCAAAAGACAGACGACTCCAGCAATGTGACAAAAGGTTACTGTTTTATTCGAATATCATCAACAGGGATCAAGACATGGACAATGCAACATTCCCCAATACTTTCCCATCAATCTCAGGCCTGTCGTACCGTTTTGAGGCTGTGTGACATCACAAAATAAATATACATTAAAAAAACCTAAGGTGGAAGGGGATTGGTTAATAAGGTAGACTACATGTATAATATGTAGGGGATTAGTACATTGATTGGGTGAAACATATTTGGTGGCTACTCCGGCGACCACCTCCGAAATGTTGCAACTACAAATATTTCAGGTTAGTGTGCTGTGATTGGGTGCAAGTGTGAGCTTAGCGTGGAAGGTGAATAGGGATTGGTCAAAGAGGATCTTGTTAGCCTTGGAGCTTTGGAAAGTTACCAGCCCAAGTGAAACTGTTGAAGGTGTTGAGAAGGGCCCGAAGTGCTGCATGTTCTTATCAAGTTATCATCTCTGATCCTCTAGGCCTTGTGAAAGAACATTAGGCTTTGAACCTGGTATTACTTTTGTGTCAGCATGCCTTCAGGTGGGAGGGAACAACTGCCTCAGCCTGGTTCGAATGAATAGGCCTGGTCTCCCAGGTTCAGTTCACGTGTTCAGGGACCACAACCTTAATTTCTCCTGCTTGCATTGATGAGGACCTGCTAATATGACACTCTTACCCCTCGGCGTCCTTGGCAAGAATAAGCAGAGTGACTGCACTGCAAGCCTGGTTTACGCATCTCTGCGAAATCAGCATGTCAGCCTCGCTCTGTCTTCTCGAGCCCTTTTAGCACCTTCCATTCACTTCAATGTAATTGTGGCTTCCACATTGATTTACATGGCCGCCAATGTTAGTCACGTTTAGCATCAGCAAGCAGTTCATATATATTCTTGTGCAACATGAGGTTACTGTTAAGCAAGAGTGTGTCTGTCCTCTAAGTGAGTCATAAGCATGTTCTTCGTGTTTGCAAGCAATTTAATCTAAAGGTCTGCTTCTTGTCTAATGCATCTATGTCATAGTTTCAGTCGTGATGTCATCAGCTCCTGCATGGTCTCAGTCAGTCTACCTGCTCTGTTGATTGCAAGCTTATATCTTCAGTGACGTCATCAGGATAAGGTCTAAATGGCTGAGTGAATAGCATTTCTAATAACAGCGATACGTTGGCAATGGGGAAAAGTGGCCCAGGAACAATGTACACCTTTTATTTCTCTGCCACCAAGATGAGAGCGGGATAAGAGCAATGAGGGCCACATTTAGATCTCCCTATTCAATCCCCCCCGGTCGATAGAGCGACCACACTTCCTTGACTGTTCTCCCTGTTCATGTGCGGCTTTGGGTCCATACTTTTGCCACTCCTCTTAAGTGACCGTGATACTTCACTTGTTCGTCTAAACTCCAGGTCATATGGCAGAAGTCCCCATCAGGCTTGTACCATATCCATCTTCCTACATAGTTGTGTGGAACTAGCAAATGAGAACCTTGTGCCTTGATGAAAGAGGACTTTGCTTCCGGCGTGACGTTAACACGTCGAAAGTCTGTGTCTCTCCATCTGCTTTTGTCTCTACGTCCAATAATGTTTTCATCCCTATTGTCTTCTCAGTGAACTTCTTGTACTGTCCTACAGCTATTCTAATAACACAGAATGCTAGCAGTACTAGCACTAAGGCAGCTATTAGTACCTTCAGTCCATTAGCCATCCATGGTGGTATCCTGGAAAAGATATATATCGGGCAATCTACATCTCCTATTGGGCTAGTTATCGCCTCCATCTTGGCATTTAGGTCTGATAATTGCATTATTGCCTCTGTGAGTGTTCCATTCTCTCCATCGTGGGAAGGCACGTATGAGCAGCAAGATGGTCCTATCATTGTGCACACACCTCCTTCCATGGCTTTGAGGAGATCTAGAACATAACTGTTCTGTAGGGTGTGAAAGCATCATGAGGTAGACACAGACAACTGAATACAATTTGGAATAGAAACTTTTATTAAATCAAAAGAGGGTGGGAAAAAGGCCTAACTTTCTCTGTGCTAAGGTGGGATTTCCCTACCTAAATACAGCTAATGATAATCTGTGTCAGGAAGTCCAAACCAAGCAAATGTCTGTCTGTGTCCAAAACATATACTTGCCCTCACATCTCATTGTATACAATATCTAGGGACGTCAGCATCAAAATGAGAAGTGTTCAAATAAAAGTTCAGCGCTTCTTCCAACTCTTTCCCCAAGATTCATTACAGTTCACGTTACAAAAAGAGGGGTTCCCTTCCTCAAGCTTTCAAGTCTTTCAATGATCAATGATCCAAAACAACACAATTCCTTGGGATACTTCCTAGCTCTTCTGACTTGGTTGCTTTTCACCAATTTCCCAGAGTTGAGTTCCTTAATTTCAGATCATACACGTTTTTCTTTATATTCAATCACAGGCTTTTCCTTAGGTGGGTGTACTCAGTCTAGGCACAGTTGTCAGACCACACGGTCCACCCATTACAGGTCACGCAACCGATTCACCTTACTTGCTTCACAGGCACACTGCCAATGTTTCATCTTCACAGTGGTACTTGACTTATTCTCATTTTACAGCCTCCTGATGCTTTGTCACTGCTTGATTTTCCACCATTCACTTGTTGCACTTTCAATTATTTTCAGGGCATTTGCCACTGCTTATTCCTTCAAGTTACACAGTTCCTTATATTCTTGTGGCGCTTGCCAATGCTTGTTCTCTCAGGTTGCACAGTTACTTGTTATCAGGGATTGGCACCAAATCCCTTTCAATCCAATCAGTATTCAACCATACTTGCTTTCATTCCGATCGGTGTTCAATAGAGCTTCCATTCATTCAATCAGTCACTTTGTATAAATTAACATCAGATTCCCAGTTCACTCTCCTGCTGGGAACTCGTACCACTGTTCACGAGCGTAGTCAAAGTTCATATTAACATTTTTCTGGCCCTATCTTGGCCTTGTCATTTCATCTTTTTTTACAGTTTTGTGTTTCCAAAACCCTTCATTCATTTTTCTGAGCAGTTTTGTGATATCGTAATTATCAAAAGGTGTTCAGTTCAACTTTCACCGGCATTCACATTGCCCAAACGGTCACTCGCCCGCTCACTCGCGAGCGGCTTTCAGCAACCACGTGGTCTACACCTCAGTGTCCCAGAGTCACCCAGGCTTCTCAGACTCACTGGATACACTGTCTCCAGGTGCTCTTCTCTGCATCAGCAGGCTGGTTGTGACTGTCGCTGCTCCCGGCTTGGCGTGCCTCTCCTTCATGGTCTCTGCCTCCTCAGGTGTACGGAGAGAGAGTCTCTCTGACTCCAGGTGTTATGCAGGCCAGATCTTTTACTGGAGACCTCTCGAGTGCTCCTGTTATAATCTGCATACGCTGCAATGACTCTGCAGCTCTCAGGCATTTTGGTCACGTGTCTCCCTGGTTTCACCTCCAGCTTCTCCAGCAAGCGACCCGCTGACGACTCTCCCACGCCATTTATACCACCCCCTTGGCCTCAGGTGCAGACAATGTTTGTTCATTACACAACCATCTTGGTACCCGGCCTCCCTCTTCCTCGTCCCAGTACCAGAGTGGTGTCTGTGTGTGTGTATGAGTTACTAAAGGGAGGATGCATGGCTCCAGTTGGTCTCTTCCTCATCCCAGTGCCCGACTGGTGTTTACTGGCAGATAGTTTACTAAATAAATAGGGAAGGGACTGTAAATAACCTACAAAGGCCTGGGGGATATCTGACTCCTTATAATAGTAAAATGGGGGATACTGTGTCTCACCCAAGGATGCCTCATCCACACTCTCCAAGTCACCTCTACCTAGGTGATCCTACCTTGAATATCCACCCCCAGGATCATGATCTGATAGTGACAGCCTTTCCCTGCCCACCTGGGAGGAGGATATGTTGGGGAAAGAAGTGAGAATGCCTTCAGATTCCTCACAAGGGTCATCAGTCGGACAGCTCTCAGTTCTTATTTGATAGCATTGAACCCCTTGACTGTCGAATGTATTGTTTCCAATAGTTCACATCTGGTGATCTGGAGCCATTTGGCGTTCGAGCTGTCCTGAATTCATGGAATTACTGATGTGAAGAAGATTTCAGTTCTGCTGAACAGTCTGTGCTCTGGTGGTATCTCATCTACTGCGTCTTTCATCTTTGTCATAATCTAGTTTCCTCTCTTCACTCTCGTCCGCTCTGTGGACCTTTTCTTCCTCTGGTGTTCCTCCATTTTGTGGAACACACCTACTTGTATGTCATTTCGATGTGCCACTAATGCTGGTGTGTTCAGTTGTACTAGAGAGCATATTCCTCCCCAGTTTAGTGGTAATTGCATGTATGCCTTGGATCCACCGGCCCAATAGTGATCCATTATCATGGCAGTGCCGACCTTTATACCCAGTATCTTCGATGTTCGTTTGCATCCTTTGTTCATTACAACTTTCTCTGGACCGTCATTCTGGAAACACAGGGAAGCATTCTCGAGTGGTATGATTGGCATATGACCCGTTTCTTTATCCACCTATGTGAGCTGCTTGGCGCTTGCCGCCTATTCTTTGAGGCAGTCATCATTTTCCTTCTATTTAACTTCTACTAGGACTGTCAGGAGTGCAAGTGCTTTTCAGCCCACCATCTCTCCCATGCATCCATCCATCCATCCTTCTCATGTGAATACTTATCCATACACTAGCAATCGAGGTCTCTTCCAGCATCCTGGCAGCCCTCCCTTCTCCTTTTTCCCTGTCTTTGAACATTGCAACTCACTTTGTGTCACTATCCTTGCTTCTCCTTTGTTTGGGCCATCCAAAATGTATTCTATTGTTTTGTCTGAACACCAATAGTCATCTATCATTGCTGGAGTCTTGATGTAGCTGTCTGTGACATCCATTGCAGTGTGGCCCATCTTCCCTGAAATCGGCTCACAGTGGTGCAGAGCACTAAGTGCAGAAGGCATTGTGCTTTGGCTGTTGGAATTTCTGTGGCTATGATTGTTCTGGAAGTACTGGTGGTATAGGGTTTGAGAGAGCACACATAACAGCTCTCCTTCGTGGCTTCTCTCTCCACCTTGATCATATGCTGATGCATGTCTGTGCTTCGCCAGAGTCTTTACTTCTCAGGCAACAATGGTGACTTGCTCAGATATGGCTTCCATGATAACAGGAATTGTGTAGACATATATTTCAGTGAGTGTATGAGACAATGCAACCTTTTGCAACGCAAAGAGGGTAAAGAGATAGAGACAGCAGGATGCAAACAATGTCAACACAATGGCTTTGGCTGCAGCTTTCAGGTCTTGTGGAGCTGTGTGCACCTGGCTCTGTCCATAAATTCGGCACAAACGCTTACCAACACGTTTAATGTTCAACATGATCATTTGTTGGGATAAATATGCTCTTCTGTGGTAGTACTGGGATAATGCAGCAGTAAACAGTCGCTCAAAAATAAATTGGACTTTCAGGTTAACAAGCAAAGTAATAATGGGCATGTTATTTCTTGTCAGAATTGGATATGTGTTTGCAACATATAGAAGAAAAGCACAGACAAAAACGTTTGCTTGTATCATTTGCTCCGAGGCTACTAGGAGTTCATAAAGTACTTTTGAGTGTTCGTGCACATGTGAAATTACTCATTGAATGTCTGTTCTAGTATTTGTAGTAGTCTCCTAGTGTGAGGAAAAGGCAGTGTGCCTAGTCTAGCTTTCAATATGCTCCTGTCTAGCTCTGGTTCTTGACCTTGTCTGCCTCTGTTGCTGTGTTTCTTCTTTTTCTTGTTCTTGTGGTTTATCGTTTATGAGTTGGGGCTGGGAGATCGCACCTCTGCAGGGCTTAACATCTCCAAGGTAATTCCACGCCCTTTTCCCTACCAATTTTACTGCTTTGTCAGTTGCTTGCTGCACGGTATAGGGACACTGAAAGCGTGGCTTGTGCCATGCCCTAGTGAAGTTCTTTAGCAAAACCTAGTCTCCAGGGTACAGAAGAGTTGCTTTAAGCAATTTATGTGGTTCCACTGGTGTGTCATCTTCATCATTCTTCTTTGACCTCCCCAGCCTCACGACTGGCTGTTGAGACATAAAAGAAGCACTTGCCATCATTGAATCAAGGTATTCGTACATTTCATTACCAAGAACAGTAGCAACACTCTGGGCGTCCGTCAACACTCTAGTGGGAGGACCAAGTGGTAGACGCATGCAACGTCCTGTCACATACCTCATGAGGAGTTAAATGGTGGTCAGATACTGGCTGGTTGCGCAATGCGAATAATGCAATGGAGACATCCCTTTTTCAGTGTCATTTTTCTTTTGTCCATTTTTTCTTTGAACAAGCCATAGAGGCATTCACAGATCCTGTTTGCTTACATGTGATATGCACAATAACATGTTTGTTTAATTCACAGCAGGGCTGTAATATGCTCAAACACTTTATTTAAGAAGTGAAGTCCATTATTGGATCATGGGAATTTACACACACCCCCCACCATGGGAAAACCTTGTTGGCGATGAATTTCATAGCACAAAGGCCATCGGGTGTGAACATGGACCAGAATTTATCCAGCGAGAAAATGGGCACACTACTGCAAGCATAAACCTGCATCCGTTACAGATTTGAATCATGTCTATATAGTCTAAATGGAGGTGTTTGTGGGCGTGGTATGGCTCCTCTCACTACACACAACATATGTCCTGCTGTAAACAGTTGACACACAAGGCATTTATTCATAAAAAGCCAGCAACCTGCTCCACCAGGTTGGGGCAGAACCAGTCTTCCGCTATCTGTGCTGCAAGAACTTCTTTGCTAAGATGAGTCGGGTAGTGTAGCTGCGTGAGTACTACTTGCAATAACGTTCGGGGTATCACCGGTTTTCCAGTGCTCTCCTGTCGCAACATCGCATCTGTGGTGGATATGAACACCCCCTACTTATCCATAGCTCCTTGTCTTCTGCTGCTGCCCGCCCCTGCAGTTCTATTATCTGGGTAATGGGCAGTGAACTGTATCCTTATCGCAATAGCTTGTTAAGCGATTGTATGTGTTTGTAAGGTGGAGTGTCAAATTCAACTATTTCTAAAAGAACCGGCAGCTCGGGAGGGCGTGACCTGGTGGTAGACTAATGGTGGCTTAGCCTCGGGAGCTCCACAGCCCAGAGACATTGATCCCTACAGGAGGTTTGTCGGAAGTGCAGGGTCACAGCCGGATGGTGTTTTGGAGGTCCGCAACCATCGCCCCTTGTTAGCTACGCTGAGCGATGGACAGCTAGCCGGCAAGGCCTTTGATTTCTGAGCGGTAACGTAGCCCCCGGCTCATCACGATGGTGGGCACTTGTCAGACTGGCTAGGAGTCGCAGTGAGCCTCAATCACTCCGATCATGCACTGGCTACTGCTCTGAGCCCCTGATGTCTCGTGAACACGGCGGATCAGTTGCAGGGAAGCCCCTGATCCATGTGCCCGCACTGCGTTGCTCTCTGGAGGGACTATTGCCTCGCTGCCTACCTGGAGGCCGCCCCTTGGCCCATTCGTAGCGATGGCTGGAGACTGCTGGCAGGAGAGGGACTGCACGATCGTGGGATCCTGGCTCTCGAGGGACTTCCCTCTTGAGGTGGCATGAAAGGGAGGTCCTTGCCGCTGCCCCAAGCAGGGCCTCTGTTATGTGGAGCAGTGCGCGCTGAAGTCATCACAGGATTCCGACTTCTGGATCATGCACTGGTGAATGATCCCACGATTCCTTTAGGTTTGTAGGAACCTTCAGACGCACTTCTTTCAAATAAGCAGCTCCTCAACCACTGGTGCTTCATAACTTGGTATTGCTATAATCATTTGTGTAGAGGAAGCTCTGGGACATTTGGGTTTATCAGGCAGCTGCATTGGTTTGAGCACGGGGTGGAGTGAGCTGTACAGTAGTACAGAGTGCCATATAAAAGCGGTTACTAATATATAGCAGAAGTTTATTAGTGCATTTCAGACCTGGATTTGGAGCTGCCCACAGCTGGGACCTTTTCATGCACTGCAATTTAGATGAGAGCCGGATGGACTGTGGTGGAAGGGGCAGCAGCGCTGTGAAGTTTGTTTGATCCGAGACCTCCCTTACGTATGAGCTATTTTGTTAATGTGTCTACTTTACGTATGAGCTATTTTGTTAATGTGTCAGTATGCCATTCGAATCTAGCTGCCATTCTAAATGTGTTTGTTAGTCACTCCACTTACATGCTATCCTGCTAGTGTGGTCACAATTCGAATCTAGCTACTATTCTAAATGTGTTTGTTAGTCACTATCTTTACATACCGTGTCATTTTGAACTTAGGTGTTACCCCATGGCATTTTCGCCAAACTGTGTCATTTTGAACCTAGGTTACCCTACTGCATTTTAGCTTGGACTTAGGTGTCTTTGGTTGCCTACAGACCACACTTGATTGTATTGTAGTAGACTGCATCCTGTGGCCTACTTGAGACCCTTTTGGTCGCTCACCACTGCACCTATTTGAGACCCTTTTGGTCGCTTGCCACTGCACCCACTTGAGACCCTTTTGGTCGCTCGCCGCTGCCCCTATTTGAGACCCTTTTGGTCGCTTCACGCTGCACCTACTTGAGACCCTTTTGGTCGCTCGCTGCTGCACCCACTTGAGACCCTTTTGGTCGCTCGCCATTTTGGTCGCTACTACACATACTTGAGACCCTTTTGGTCGATCACCACTGCACCTACTTGAGACCCTTTTGGTCGCTCGCTACTACACATATTTGAGACCCTTTTGGTTGCTCGCCACTGCACCTACTTGAGACCCTTTTGGTCGCTCGCCACTGCACCTATTTGAGACCCTTTGGTCGCTCGCCACTGCACCTATTTGAGACCCTTTTGGTCGCTCGCCACTGCACCTATTTGAGACCCTTTTGGTCGCTTGCCACTGCACATACTTGAGACCCTTTTGGTCGCTCGCCACTGCCCCTATTTGAGACCCTTTTGGTCGCTTGCCACTGCACCTACTTGAGACCCTTTTCGTCGCTCACCACTGCCCCTATTTGAGACCCTTTTGGTCGCTTGCCGCTGCACCTACTTGAGACCCTTTTGGTCGCTCGCTGCTGCACCTATCTGAGACCCTTTTGGTCACTCGCCACCGCTCGACCCACCACCTAGATGACACTAGACCCCTCGTTAACGGACAACTACACTGTACTAGCCCTTTCTTGCCCAACTTCACAATGTTTCTCCATGCGCTTTACACAGTGTTACTGAGATCAATACTGTATATTCTGAACAGCCATTACCCAACCATGCTACCCAATTTACCAGCACTTGAGCCCACACACAACCTACATACACTAACTGTTATGACCTCCTCACCTTGCCCTGTTCTCATGAGGAACCTTAGACTACGTGCCAGGCTCCCTAGGCTCTATGACCCTCTATCGAAACTAGCCCACAACAAGGTGACTAGGAATCCATCCCTACACCCCCTTCAACTGAACAGTAGACTCCACCGCGAGCCCATCCGTGTCCAAAAAAGTACGCACGAATCGATGCCACCCCCCCTGAGCCCAGTAGATCTTGGGACCAAGGGTGCACTAATAAACGCCCGCTCCATGGTAGCCCACGCATCAGACATTGCCGACCTGCTTCACAACGAAGACCTGGACTTCTTAGGTCACTGAATTTTGGCTTCACCCCACGGCAGGCCCTGCAATTATGCTAGCGGTACCAGATGACTACACGCTATTAAGACTTGACCGTACCACCTCTAGAGGCGGAGGTCTTGCCATTATAGCCAAAACTAAATTCCCTATTACCATTGAATCCCCCACCACTGTTAGCTCCTGTGAATCTCTAACCGCCAAGTTAACACTATCTAATACTCAATCCATCTCCATTCACCTTATCTACCGACCACCGGGCCCTTTAGGGTCATTTGAAGAAGACCTCACAGACATCTTATCAAACATTCTTAAAAACTCCTCACAACGCATCCTACTAGGAGACTTTAACCTCGAACTTAGCGACCCCGCAGACGCCAATGCCAGTACCATCAATAACACCCTAGAGGAACTGGGCTTCACTCAGAAGATCACTGAGCCCACCCATATGAAAGGGAGAACTCTCGACTGGCTAGCAGTGCACAACTGCCCAGTCCTGGTCTCGGCCATACTCCCGCAGCCCTGGACAGACCATTACCTGATCTCGTTCACCCTTGAGGAAACCCCAGCACAAGCTAACATCATAGCTCCAGCTGTCCATTCCCAAAATAAAAAAAACATCACCCCTGAAAACTTGATCCCGCTAATCACACCAACCCTGAACACCATCCAGGATCACGCCGATCCATTCACGATGGTGGACATCTATAACAAAATTATGCTTTCATCCCTCGATGCCATAGCCCCTCTGAAGCTAAAAAAGAGCAAGCCCCGGGAACACATCAACTCCTGGTTCTCACCCCATCTTAAAGCCCTAAGACAGGAAAAGCGGCGCTGTGAAAAAATCTGGCGAGCCCACCACTCAGAAAATAACAAAAAAAACTTGAGCAGGCTCGCTTCCCAATACAAAAAAGAAATTATATTGGCCAAACAAACGTCTTATAGTACGCGCATCTCACAAGCTAAATCTAACACTAGAGAGCTTTTCACAATACTCAATGAGATTGAATCCGCGATCCAAGTGACCGACTCGTGCATCAAAGATAAAAACTGGTGCACAGGCATACAAAATGCCCTAACGAACAAAATCTCCTCCCTTAAGACTAAGATAAGCATCAAAAAAGAATCTCTGCTCTCCTCCACTAAGCCAATCAACATCACCCATAAAAAGGTTCACCCGACTCAATCATCCCCCCCAGCGCACAACCCCCCTTTTAATTTCCATAAAGTATCTACCAAAGAGGTAGAAAATACTATTCTCACCCTCAAACCTTCAAACTGTCACGGAGACCTATGCCCTGCGCAACTGATCAAGGATGCAGCCGTGATCTCGCACCATTTATTACCAAACTAATAAATGCGTCTTTCACATCAGGCACAGTAGCTAATAATTTAAAACAGTCCTGGGTCCTCCCTCTGCTTAAAAAACCGAACCTAGACCCATCCACTCCAACTAACTATCGCCCCATTACCACAGTTCCATTCCTTCTTAAGATTCTCGACAAAATAGCATGCCAACAGATCCAACACTACCTTGAGCACTTCCATCTCCTAGGCGTCAGACAATCAGGCTTCAGTCCACAGCATGGAACCGAAACTGCACTTATAGATCTCAAGGCACAGATAGACGAGCTCAGAGACCAGGGTAAGACAGCACTATTGCTACCCCTTGATCTCTCGGTGGCCTTCGATCTAGTCGACCCTGAGATCTTGTGCAACCACCTACAAATAGCTGCCCACTTCTCTCAAAAAGCAACCAACTGGATCCAATCCTTCCTTCACAACCGTACAATGAGAGTCTTCTCACTGTCAGCATCAGCCGACCCTACACCTATCACTTGCGGCGTGCCTCAAGGATCTTGCGTCTCCCCTACACTTTATAATATCTTCACGAAGCCCCTTTTCGATGATCTTGATGACCTGGGTATCACCTACACTAACTACGCCGATGATACCCAGATCCTCATCCCGTTGTCGGGGGATTATGACAAGGATTTGGCCTTCGTTAATAGAGTGTACCTCATCATCCAGGCATGGATGGCATCACACGGTCTATGCCTGAATGATGACAAGACGGAACTCCTTATTCTAGGATCTACACACTACCTCAACAAGCTGGACCACAAATATTCAGCGTTCATAATTGACGATAACAAGATCAAGGTAGCTAAGGAGGTTAAAACCCTCGGCTTTTATCTAGATTCCACCCTTACCTTCAACAAACAAGTGAATGCAATGGCCTCTGCCACCTCTTACACTTGCAACCTCATTAGGGCAGCCAAACCCTTTCTTTCCCCCACCAACTGTACCACCTTGGCCAGGGTGCTGATCCTGTCCAAGTTGGACTATTGCAACGCTCTATATGTAGGCTGTAATAAATATATCTCAAACAAAATCCAAATCCTCCAAAATAATGCCCTCAGAGCGGCCCTTAGTATCCTGAAGACAGCCCATATCTCTGATTCCAGAAGATCGGTCAATTGGCTATCCACCAAGGACAAGATATTCCTCAAATCGGTGTCTCTGATTCATAAATGTCTCCACCAAGCAGCCCTCAATACCTCATCTCCAGATTCACTACACCCACCCTCTCTCGCCCCTCGATGACGGCCAACTCCAACCTTCTTCTTGTGCCCAGGTTCAAACGTACAATGTCAGGAGGCAACAGCTTTCCAGTAAAAGCAGCGCAATTCTGGAACTCCCTTCCTCCTACCTGCAGGGAGGACCTACCCTACCACCAGTTCAGAGCCAGGACTACCCACTGGCTTAACTCATAACGACCTTTCTAATGCCCAAATGCGTCACATGGCTCCTTACCTAATTGCATGTAAATATGTATACAGCATTGCCTATAGTGTATATGGTCTACCCTTCCTACTCGGCGTGATACGTCCGGCACTGTAACCGCAGCTGGACCTCACCCTACTGTATGCATGTAACTAAGTTTGGCAACCCTCTTGCTGCCTCTGCGCCTGGCTACCCCCAGGTTAGGTGCGCATTATAAATAAAATACAAATACAAATTAGCTGCAATAATAATCTCCCAATCTGTAATTTCAGTGTGTGTGCTGCAGTGAAACGGGGCGATTTCAAGACGAACGCCAACAAAGCCAGGGACAAGTCGGCGACCTCTATTAAGGACATGTTGCAACAATCAAAGTCTGCTCCTCCTGGCCCCTTGAGTTCTGACCCTGCCCCATCCTCCGATCTGGATGCGCAACCTGCAACGAAGGGCGACATTACACGCCTGCTTCAATCAATACAAAAAAGAAATGGCCTCCACTTTGCAGAAACTGAAGGGCTCTTTCAAGGAGCTGGGGAAGAATGTTCAACAGACTGAATCTCGGCTGGGAGAAGTGGAGACAGCTTTTTGTGACCAGAGGAACGCACATGATCGACTGGAACAGAGGCTGTCGGCACTGAAAGCCCATAGAATCTCCTCCGACGATAAGCAAGAAGAAGCCGAAAATCACTCACGAAGGAACAATATTCGTATCCGGGGGATTCCGGGAGAGATCCCAGACCCAGCTTTGGATGCCTATGTTCGAGACTTGTTCCAGGAGATATTAGGCGAGATGGTGGTAGATCTCACTTTTGATCGGACCCAAAGAGTTTACTCGGGCTTCCAACAGCACCAACACCTTCTCCCGGATGTGTGAACGAGGGTACATTTCTTTAAAAGCAAGGAGCTAATGTTTCAGAAGGCTAGAGCACAGTGGCAGATCATGTTCAGAGGAGATTCTGTGCCAGGTCCTGAAACACTGCAAAAAGGACTAATCAGAAGCGCAGAGCGATGCAACCGCTGACTCATTGGTTGGCTGGTAGAAGCATTCATATCGGTGTGGGTATCCCATTCGCATCCTTTTTAAGCTGAATGGTATCCAACACCAATTTACTACCCTGCGAGTAGCAGTTGAGGTTCTGAAGATCCTGGTTGAGAACATTGACCTCCCTGAGTAACTGATCAAGACGCTCCGGTAAAGGACTGGACCAAAGCGCGGTCTAGGAAGAGCAGGAGGAGAGACCATAGGTGCCACTTCATGGACAGGAGAGAAATGAGTGGGGACTCAGTCCCACTTGATGGTCAGGTCTGAGGCCTACGTGAGGAGGTGGCTAGTGCATTATGCTTTATGCTTTGCTGGAAGGCTGTTATAGGGTGGTATGGTTCTCTGTATGGGGGTTAACATGGTTCCAGTTTGCCATTTCATTTGGATTCATGAACAGTTTTGTGGGCATTCTGAGCACAGCCCCCTTTTTAGGTATTTCTGACCTGGTGGTTACCCCGGATGCGGTTATTTTCTCTTATTCTTTTTTTTCCCTTTCTTTTCTTCTTAAATTATCAGCCTTTCCTGGTCCTTTGTGGTTTGGTCTGTGCAGTGTTATGGTGGTGGGGCATGGGCGAGAGCTCGCGGCAGGGGTGGATTGGGCCGGTTTCTTGGAAATAGTTATGCTAGATTGAAGTCTTATGATGTCCGATATCAGGGCTGAATACTCCACGGAAACGGAAAAGTGTTCTTTCCAAATTGATAGAGTTGAAAGCCTATGTAGCCTGGCTCCAGGAGACTTGTTAAAGCAGGATTGGCCACGATAATGTTCCATGCGGTTTCCCCACCAGTTTTTTGCCTCCTCTCCCCACAAGGTGGGTGTGGCAATCCTGATGGCTAATTCTCTTCGCTTTAGCAAGTACAGTCCTTCGAGAAATCCAGGTCTGCTATCTAGGGCTTCTCATACAGATTGGGGGCAGAGATTTGACCTTGGTCTCCATCTATGGTCTAAATCATCAAAGAGTTAGTTTCTATGTCCAAGTTAAGTGTCCCATATCGGCCACTTTCAGCGGGGTGAGCTAGTGGTTGGCGAAATATTAATTTGGTGTTAGATACAGGGGTGGATAGATCAGACCCTATCACGGGGTCAGAAGCAGTAAAAGCAATCTGCCTTATAAAAGCCATTGTAGACCTGAACCTAATAGATGTTTGGCGCCATTGTGACCCTCTTGCACGCCACGTTACTCATTTCTCACATGTTCACTGATGCTATTCTAGGATTGACTATCTGGTGGTTTCTCAGCCCTTACTCCCGGGAGTTTATCCGCATCGATAGAATTGGCTTTGGATCACTCTCCCATTACTTTGCAGTTGGACATCTGGAAAGCCACTCTGTGGAAGCTGAATGATTCTCTCTTGGCTGATGCAGCTTTTTGTACCACCATTTTCAAGATAATTTAACAGGGGAAGTCCCTATAGCTACAGTATGGGAGGGTTTTAAACCCACATTTCAGGGAGAATGGATCAGTCAGGCCTTGGCGCGTCAAAGGGTGTCAGCAGCCCAACGTAGACAAGATGAAGAGAGGGTACAGGAATGGGAGGCCCAGTATAAAAGGGACAGTGCTAGGAAGATTTATAGGCAGCTGCAAGTGGTGAGGACGGAGATAAAGGCGCTATGGGAGGAGGACATTTCCTATAAGTTGCTACGCACCAAACACTTTTATTTTAGTACCTCCAATAAGGCTATACGTATATTGGCATATAGACACATGGCCCAAAGGAACAGCAATACCATTGGGGGTTTAAGCGATACCGCAGCTATTGTGCATGAAGATGAACCTACGAAAATGCATATCCTTTCACAGTATTGCACTATGCTATGCACTGCTGATACCCTCAGTGCAACTGAACAAGATGCCTTCATTTAGGAGGCCTGCTTACCCCAGATCTCAGAGGATAGGAAATATATGTAACCCTATCTCGGTTGAGGAAGTTTCCCAAGCTATTCGGTCACTCTACCAATAAGGCCCCCTGCTTGGATGTCTTCAAAGCCCTCTTTTATAAAAAAAAAAGGTCTCTGCTGTGTTGATTCCCCAATTAGTGAATCTTTTCAATTCCTTTACGGACCATTACACCTATGATGGGGGAAACCGACATTAACTTTACACGGCAAGCCAGTCAAAGATCTTACTCAATGCTCTATCTACAGGCCTATTTCTGTCCTCAATTATGATTCTCGCATTTATTCAAAAGTGTTAACAGCTCGTTTGGCCACTATTCTCCCGGGTGCAGTAGGTGCGGATAAAACAGGGTTCATCCCGGGACATCAGACTCATAACATCCGCAGGATGATAGATGTCACTACTTGGGTGCAGCAATGTCAGAAGGAAATGGATGTCCTCTCGATCAATGCCGAAAAAGCATTTGATAGGACTGGGCTTAAGTATTAGAGGGGTTTGGATTTGGGACGCTTTTTCTTAAAAGGGTGTAAGGGAGTAAGGGTCTCCCAGGGCCCCCTTTATTCCCAAACAACGCACATGATATGCTCATTCCGTGGTTGGCAGCGCACCTCTGGCCAAGGTGTGGGGCCACCCTTGAATGACCCATAACTATGCATGGCCTATGAACCACGAGACTCCATTTTGTTAGCTACCAACTCCATTTTCTAGGAAGCCACACACAAACAGTGAATGCAGGCCTGCACTTCTCCCCTTCATTCTCAGCGCACAGCCAGCATGCCAACCCCCCCACCTCCACTCCTCTGCCGTCTCCGTGGCTGTCCTGTTCTCACGGAAATATGGGCGTGAACAAAAGTAACAGCTAAACACTATCTCTCCTCTTCCTTTTACATCACTGCACTGTGTGTGACCGGGCTGAAGCCTGGTCCTGGAAAAAACCATCCATCTCCACAAACCTGCCTCCGCACCAGCAGACCCCTTCTAAGGAAAATACTGACCACAAGCTCCCTAACCTCACCCCTCAATTGAAGTCACGGGTGCGTGCCCCTCAACCGTGTGCCACTCCAGTTCACCCACTATCACTAATCCCATGTGTGGCCATATATTCTTGTACTAACGAACAGTAAGAACACCCCTAATACATCTAAGGGAACACTTGATAAATGTGATACTGAAATATTGTATTAGGTAAGACACCTGGACCCATGTACCCTTACTTTTATTGTTCAGGTCAAACGTTTATTCATCTAAATATATTGCATGTTCGGATTTATGACTTGTGCTAAGAGATGTGTGGCCAAAAGGGCAAATGTTAGATAGAGTTAATCACAGCAACGTGGACATCACCTAACCCCGCACCTCTCCCCCATGAGCACAGCTGGCACGTGTGCTCCACGAAGTTGCCAGTTCAGCACCAACCAATCCAGGAGCACCAACCCAACAGCATAGATACTGTCCTGTCCCCTCTGTCCAATGACCACGACTTAATGTATGCCCTATAGTACACGTCATAGATGATGTGTTTTTGTAATATAACATGTATTTTCTGTTGTTTGGGCAGAGCGCTCTCGGAGTAGCAGAGTCCTCTCCGTGCCCCATTTTAACTTGATATAAAGTCTCTTCTTTTACCGCACTTGGTCCTGGTCTCATTCCCTACTGCGGTGTGTCCATTAGTGTCTTTATTTTATTATTTTGCTATTATTGTGGGGAACGCCAGCTTTCATTTGGTGACCCCAAAGGGATAGTGTTATTTCTTTTGTTTTGGCATGAGATGTCCCACGGCCATAGCGGCGAGATCCAGGGTGTGCCGCCATCAAGGCTGCCCACCTACGGCAACTGGTACCCTTATTAGTGTGCACAATTAGGCCACAAGTTTCCACGGGTCCTGGCTTTGCAAATACCCAGCCGTACCACTCGCCGTAGCCGGGTGTGGCAGTTGAGTGTGGGGCGGCATCTTGACAGCCCGGGTCTGAAGGCTCTTGGATCAAGACAGACACGTGAGTATCAAGTGCGAAAGACCCTAAAAGAAGGTGGAGGAGGGAAAATGGGAAGGGAGTCAGATAGAGGTGTGTGAGAATATACAGTGGGGTTCGACACAAGGGGACTTTTCTTTACTGCCTTTCTTCTTTCGCATATGGCCATTAGGTGTTTGCAAAGAGGTCAAGAGGTGAACAGAGGTACAGGAACCTAGCTCCTCGAGGGGGTAGAGGGTGATGCCGCATAGTACTATCTCGACTAGTACAGGGATTAAATGGTGACAAAGTGAACAAAGTAGGAGTCTTGTGTAAAGAGAAGACTCAGAGTCGTTTAGAGAAATGCTTTTTCTTTTTCCTTCTTTCTTTCGTGTTTCTTAGAAGGGGGTCTAGAAGGGGCCAGGATAGAGAGGAGATTCTGGGTGTAATAAGGGTAGGGGGAAAATAGGGGACAGCGGCAGGCTGGGTCCATGTTTTAATGTTTGTGTATAACGCTTAGTTTAATGTTGCATGGTGTATGTTGCATCTGTCTAATTGAATGTTATATGTCATATATATGTTATATATATACATTATTATGTTATATTATTATATGTTATATTACATATAAGTTATATGGCCAATGTTTTGTTCAGTAATGACAAAATGTGGTAATTGAAAATCGAAGAAAAAGTATTTTCATAAACTGCATTGCAATAATTGTTAGGAAAAAAGGAAGGGTATTGTTTTCAAGAAGTGGATTGAAATTGATATTAGAGTGTCCATACTTGCACACACATGCACCATAGGCCCCAATTAAGGCACGATGGGGGCAGAAACGCCACTTATGCATATATGTCAAAGTTCACCAGAGTACAGCGGCAAAATTAAAAAGTATCACGAACAGTGGTGCACAGAAATGAAAGGGTAAGGTATGCCTCAAGTATGGCTGAAGGTGGGTCATTTCATAAGTCCATACTAGGCATGGTAGGAACATATTTGTTCATTAAGTACAAAGGCAAACAGTTGCAAAACAGAAGGGAAGTGTTGGACTTGTGGAGGTTGTTTGAGAAAATTCCCCAAGCAAGAGTAAGGGCAAAGATACGTCTCAACAAACAACGAACAACAGTGAGGGAGAAGGGGCGAGTACAGAAAAGCCAATAGAAGCTGCAAGACTATACCCAATGCTAACAAAACCTACAGAGGGATATAGTGACCCAGCGTATGTATCAAAACCAAGCACACCCCTGTGCCACAAGCAACAGCCCCATCCCCACCCCCACATGATCTAAAAGGTTTGTTCGGACAGACATGCACACCTCCGCTGAATATAGAACAGTTAGCACAGGACTTAGAAGCACGGTTAATAATGACACAAGCTCAACTAGCACAGGTCAGAGGGATATGTGAGCAAAGTACACCTGCACAGAGGGGCGAGTAGATGTCGTCACCCCAGAGGCCTGGTACCCCAGTGAACGTGAGTGATGACTGGAAAAAGGCAGAGATTTTATTTCAAATTAATGACGCCCCACCAGGATAATACAACTATGGCAAGGAGAGGAACAGTTGAGTACGGGGCAAGAGAGTGTCATCCGAAAGGGAGGAAGAATACTGGAGTAATTTAGTTGAAGAAGAGGAGGGGAATGGAGAAGGTGGGAAGACGGGTGGGACGTCAGGCCGAGCGTGACTTCTCATGGGCTCATCACCCAGCACAAAAGGAGAAGAGGAGGGGTGGCAAGGGAGACTAAGGAATAGAACGGGGAAGGTAACAGTAGTAGGCAAAAAGGGAGTAAAGGTGATTATGGGAAGAGGGAAGTGCAAATTACAAATGCCATTGATACACAAGGGGGCGGGGAGGCCGCACTATGTCCCGTGGGCACAAATGGATAAAGCAAACCTATTGAAGACATTGCCTCCACTTTCGGGGGGGGCAAGCAAATGGATATACACATTTGAGAAAAACACAGCCAGGGTCCCCCTAGCAATTGGTGATGAACAGGGTGTGGGCGAAGGCGGGGTTCCCTGGGGTAACGCTGTATTGTGACCGCCATTATGGGGCATCTTTTAACACTGTGAGGACTCGGGTGTGGGACGCACTGAGGGGTTAATTCCCAGACACTCCCGACCTGCAGTCAGTAATGCAGTGCACTATGGGGGGAGGACGAAGACGCTTCGGCTTACATTCTTCTGGTGCAAGATATGTGGAGAGGAGAGACAGGCATGGCTTGGGATCAAGTCACCTCCCTTTTCTACTTCATATTCAAGAGGGGTCTCCCAAAGGAAGTATAGAAGGCACTCAATAAAATTGCTGGGATGGACGCCAAAGGTTGGCCAGAAATACAGAGCATCATAGTACACCATTGTAGGAGAATCAAAGAGAGAGAAAAGGAGATAGTGCAGAAAAGATTGGCGGACGAAACCAAATTAGTACAAACAAAATTGGTGAAGGTCACAGCAGTAGCTGCTGCCCTCCCCGCAGAGCGGCTGGGAGATGGGGAGGAGGGGCCAATAGCAATACAGGCAACAATGGTAGCAAATTGGGCAGCAAACAGACAGTAACAATGGGCGGGGAAGAGCAGTATGGAAGGCCACAATGGCAAGGAAGGGCCGGAAGAGGAGGAAGAGGTGGGTAAAGAGGGTCAAGCAAGGGAGTATGGAGGTCAGGGGTCCAAAGGAGGAGGGCAAGGAGTGTGTTAGAACTGTGGTAGATGGGGCCATTTTTCAAGAGAGTGTCGCAGTCATCCCATGGAGCATTACCACCATGAACAACAGAATGGCCTCCCCCACACAGGTAGCCCCTATGGGCTGCCTATGGGAGGATATAGACGTGAAGAACAAGCAGACCCTTGGTATGCATATGAACACAGAGCGCCCCTGCACTCTGCACTCTGCACAGCAACACCCACCACCACAAAGTCACATGACGCCTACATGCGGCAACACATACGCCACAACAGCAAATGGTGCACCGGCACCATTTAGAGGGATAGCGGCGGTAGGAGACAATGGGCCTCATTACACGTTATGCGGTAAATTCCGGCCATTACCGGCATGGCGCTATTAACGTGTCTGGCTTGGCATGATGCCGCTAATAGCGTGGCATTACGAGTACGCATTCATGAGCACAGCGCCATGCCGGTAATGACCCTACCACCATGTCGCAAAAGACCCCAAAAAGTCCCTTACCGGCATCGACGAAAGCGCTGATAGCACTTCCGACCTCCCGCTACATGCAAATAGCGGTCACCGCTAATAGCGGTGACCGCTATTAGTGATCACCGCTATTAGCGGTGACCGTAAAATTGTGGAACCGGAAATAGCATCATCGCACAGGAACGGGAAAGAGCACGGCGGCCAATTTTAAAAAAACAATCCATTGCCATACTCAGCACCCAGGACCTGTTTCTACACGACTCCAACACCAAATCATCCCGGATACCATGACAATGCCAAAGGCCATCAAGAAAGGCGCGGATCGGCAGCGCAAAGAAAAATTCACCAGCGAGGAGCTGATCATGTTAACCGAGACCCTTGCCGCAAATGCCAATGTTATATTCGACAATTACATGCGGCGTGAGACCCTCGTGAAGAAAAAGGCAATCTGGGCAGAGGTGGCGAACAAAGTCAGTGCGGTGGGCACCACCACCCGCATTGTCAAGGACTGCAGAAAGCGGTGGGACGATCTACGGCTCCGGGTCTGCAGCATACTGGCTGCAAAACGCAACCTGGCTATGGCCACATGAGGTGGCGCCGGTTCACCAATAAAACTCCAGGAGTGGGAGGAGACCTGGGCCAGCACAATTGGCGTGGAATCCATCGAGGGAGTCGGAGACATGGAGCGTGGTGCACCCACTTCATCAGATGGAGGTGAGCGTACACCGTAAACAATGCACTGTGAAGGGTGAGGGACCCCCAACATCCGAGTCCAGAATCAGATCATGGATCCAGCCACAAACATACATGCACACAACCCTGCCAATGTGAGTGTCACACCCCAACAAACACACATGCACGCATCACCACATACACGTGCAACACAGAGCCATTCATGCATGACCCACCCGACATCCCCGTTACCGAATTCCCAACTAAAGAGGTCCCAATGCATAGAGCGGCATGACGTAATCATTCTGCATAAGGAACGTAGAACCATCACCGATGATATTCCCTATTTTTGTCCCCCACAGGATCACAGACAGACAGTGATGAACAGGGCACTGTGACACATGCTCCCCCAGCCAAGAAAAAGGCCAGGACACAGGAGACAGGGGACACCGCCACCACCTCAAGGGGCACAGGGAGGAGTGAGCACCAGCAGAGGGGTAAAGGCAGTAAGAGCACCAGTTCAATATGGCCTGAAGCCATGGCTGCTACAATTGCTGTACCCACGGCAGTGTTCCCCCCGTCATTGGAAACAAGCACGGAGGGCCCGCTCTCTGCTGCCACCAGTTCTCTGGTGAGGCAGCTGCCAGCTCGCCGCTGTCGGACGTGGAGGAGACCATTGACCTTTAAACGCAAAGGCAGACCCCAGCCCCCCGCAATCCATTGAGCCAAGCCCACCGCCACCATCGCAATCAAGTAGCCATGGACAATCTGGCAACAACACTGTGGAAGGGCGCTGGAGCCCTCAGGTGTCCACACCTGATGGCAGAGGCATGGACCAGGGCACAGCAGCCACACCAAGAGCTGGACATGACCTGTCAACCATCAGCCAGAGGCAGGTGGAAATTACAGCGCTGGTTGGCCAGCATGTGGAAGAGGCAGCCCGTCTGAGGGAGGAGGTTAGGTCGAATGCAAGCCAGACAAGAGAGGGCATGGAGGCCTGCACAAACAGGCTGTGCTAGGAGATGGCCCAACTGAGGCAGGTCCTCACACGCATAGCGGACGCTATGGAGCAACAATATCCCCCCCCACCACAGGATCAACCGGGCACCTCCTCCTCTGCGAGTTCACGTCAGACAAGCCCCCGCCGCCGCTCCTTGCGTACCATGAGGCGCACGCCATCCCAACCTCCCAATGGCGGTGGAGGACATGAGAAGCAGGGCCAGCAAGAACTAGCTGGCACATGGGCAGCAGGACTCCTACGCACTACAAGCCACACATGGGGGTGTTGTGGGGGGAGGGGGGAAAGGGTGTTTTTGGGAGTGTAGTGGGGGGAGGGAGGAAAGGGTGTTTTTGGGAGTGTTGTGGGGGTAGGGGAGAAAGGGCGTTTGCACAGTTGGGGCCATGCACTTTTTGTTCACGAATCATAATACACTGTTGACAAGTTGAAACACAGGCTTGGTCTTCATCATTATGTATGTGTAATTTATTGGGGACAGGGTCCATTCTGCGCCTCACCACATACAGCAGGGCAGCAATACCCATCTCCATCCAAAATAGTTGACCCTTGTCTCTCAGAATATTTGATATTGTCCCTCCTGGCCATCGCCTCTTGCATGTCCTGGCGGCCCATTTCCACCATCCTCATCCCCATCAACATTATCTTCATCAGGTGGTTGCATGTCAATGTCAGGGGGCATAGGCACATTCCGTCTGATACACATATTGTGCTGCATGACACATGCCATGGTTATCTTTGGCACTTTGTCATGGCCGTACAGGAGAGCCTCACCCGGCCAGCTTAGGCACCAGAGCCGTGCCTTCAGAGGCCAAATGCCTGCTCAATCACGACGCGGGTACGGTTATGTGCAAGGTTCTATTCCTCTTCGTGCCTGTTCTATGGGTTCTGCATAGGGGTAAGGAGCCATCTCTTCAGGGGATAGCCAGCATCACCTGCATGGCTGGAACAATGGGGCCTTGTTACTGGTCACCTCAATTGCAACCTGGACATTTCACACTAATTCTGTTAGCATTCTGATTGACATCCACGAATCCCAGCATGCATGGAGACGATCAGTGTAACTGCAATGTGAGAAGATAAGCTAGTCCCTGCAAGTGGACGTGCACCATGCATGGCTCCGGCAGTATTTCCAATGTCCTGGGTGTGGATAGGTCCTAGGTGTTCCTGGGCCCAGACAACCTTTGTACGACACTGCTAGTGTACTGCCATCATGATTCCAACGTCCCCATGCTGTGAAGCGGCACATCAGTAGTGGTGTACGGGTGTGATTCTGTACAATGGCTACAGGTGATCCATTTGCATGCACTCAAGGGCGCATATCTGTTGCGATGTTGTTCAACGCACATTTACATTATGCATATTGGCTGCATGTAGCAGCTTTGTGTCATGTAGGGTATGGTATGATGTGCAATGCGCATGAGGATAGATGTGTAATGTATTGCGTTATGGATTGATGTCTTTGTTGTGCAGTTTACTACTTGCATGTGGTTTCGTGTCCTCTCCATTGTGGGCTGCGTTGGTGGACATTGGCGTACATCTGTATGTCCCTTTATTGTACGGACGACAGTCCACAACCAGTTGGAGTATGCATCTCCCCCCCCCCCAAACACACCCCACATCACACTGCCATGTGCCTGCCCTGCTACTCACCAAGTAGCCACAAACTTTGTCCAGCATGGCGCTCCATGTTGCGTGGTATCATCGAGTTCCGCAGGACCATTGATTCATGGGTTGATCAGGGGTATCGGTCATGACAATGTGTTATTCTTTTTTTTGAGTCACATACCATTTGGACATTGATGGAGTGGTAATGCTTTCTGTTTCGGTAGACAGCCTCATTGTGATGTGGGGGCACCATTTCCACATGGGTACAGTCGATTGCCCCGATGCTACTTGGGATGCATGCCAGTGAATAGATGCCAACTTTGTCATTGGCGATCTCCTGGGCTGTCCGTGGCAGGGATATGTGTTCACTTGTGTGCTTTAGGGGGGCATCGAGCACCTGGGTCAGCGTGCGTGTGAATACTGGTTGTGAAATGCCATGCATCTGCCCTACCGTATGCTGGTAGGTGCCTGTGGCCAGGTAGTGGAGCACAGTTACCACCTTCAGTAGAGGGGGGATGGCAGTACAGATGTCTATGTGGCTCACTAGGTCGTTGTGATTCATGTCCACCATGGTGGTGATGGTATCCCGGTCCAGGCGGCACAGGGTGTGTATCTGCTCAGGGGTTAGGTTGAATGGAATGGCTAGAATCCTGGGGATTGCTGGCTGCCTCTGTGGTATGACTGGGTGCACTGGTGTGGCTTGCTGGGCCAGTATCGCCATACTCCTCCCCCTGCGTCTCCTCTGTGCTGCCTGTTGTTGTTGGTGCTGCAATGCAATCATGTCCTCCAGCCCATGTAATGCTGCAAGTATTGGAACCATCTCAGTGTGGGAAGGGGTATGGGAAGGGGAGTGGTGTGCTCCTTTTGTGCTGCCCCGGTCTCCATTGCCTCCACCTGTGCTGTTGTGGCCACTTGTGGCAGGTGGGGACAATACTCAGCTCTCTTAACGTGTGGTTCGCAATGCCGGTATTTCCTCCATGCCGGTATGGGATTCTTCGGCCAATACCATGCCGCTATTTGCATGTCCGCATGCCTTGTAATGGTGTGCTATTAGCGCCATGCCGCTATTTTCAACCTGAGGGGTCGCGTGCCCACGGACTGGCCGCTATTAGTGGCACTGTTCTTAGCGGTGCCGCTAATAGCGGCCAGTCCGGGTCGTGATTAGCTAGGGAATTTAGCGATACCGGTAATCCCTTACCGGTACCGTTATTCCCTTGCCGCCTAACGTGTAATGAGGCCCAATGTTTTCCACAATCATGAAACAATGAGACACCCAGCATAGGACAGCCCACAGAAAGCACTTGCGTGTCCGGTACCATCAACGACCCTCCACGCAGACAAGGAACCACTGGTGGGGGCGTAGATATGAAATGAACAACTCATCTTTATGGTGGATTCGGGAGCAGAAAATGGTGTCTAAAAAAGGGCAGGTTTCCGCTTTCGAATAGAAAAATGGAGACGCAGGGTTTTTCTGGGGCAGTGGTCGAGGTTCCATACACTGAAAATTTGGATGCAACAGTAGGAAGAAAAACATTGCGGGCACCCCTGTTGTATTATGAAGATTCGCCCATAAATGTTTTGGGGAGGGACATCCTCAGCAAGCTCAATATGACCATTTCCATTACAGAAAGAGGCATAGTGTGTTCAACACCGGGGACATGTGCCATGAAGGCCATGTTACTTATACATACAAGCAAATTAATTAACAGTCCATGGGATAACCATTGATACAGACATGTTTGTGCAAGGGATACAGGTGTTGGCTAGAGTGGCGCCAGAGATAACACGCCAAGAATGGCGGGTACTATCAGAATTTGTATTTCGCCATGTTTCAACACCAGATATGGTGCCTGGGTCGATAATGGCCATAGATCTGCACGGTGTGCAAGTATCCGCATGAAGAATTGCAGTAATAGGTATGGACATGCATGGATGTGAATGGCAGACAGTGATGTGCATAGATCCCAATATAGCGGTGTGTGACATATCAGATGAGGAGCTGTTCACTGAAAATTACACTGATGGAGAAATAATAATGGAGATTTCCATCCCATGTGAAATAATGATTCAACACAGGCAGGTGATGACACCCCTCAATGCCATTGTCAGTTCACCACCGCCATTTTTCGATGAAGACATGCAACAGGTATCGTCCACATTATGGACCACAGGGCCCTATGACGTGGGACTCCTGCAAGAGGTAACCCCCCTTTAAGATCAATCTCAAGCCAGGTGCAATACTACCTCATGTGAAATAGTACCCACTATCCAAAGAAGCAGGAGAGGGGTTAAAAAAACTATACATGCCCTGTTAGAGCAAGGGGTTATCGTGCCATCAAACTCACTGTGTAACACATGCATTTATCCGATCAAAAAAGTGAAGGGCAGGGTTTGAAGGATGATATAGGACTTAAGGCCTCTTAATGACGTCATACAAAAATAATTTCCACTGGTCCCAAACCCTGCATCTATTCTGTGCAGCATCCCAAAGTCTGAGACATGCTTCACAGTGGTAGACTTGAAAAATGCATTTTTCTCGATACCACCGGTCCCAGAGTCACAATATTTAACAGCATTCACCTTGGGGGGAAAGAGGTACGAACACTGCAGATTGCCCCAGGGATATTGTGAAAGTCCAAATATTTTTTAACAGGATACTACATGATCACCTCGGGAACACAAAGAGCACCATTATTCAGTACTTGGACGATCTGCTAATTTGCGGAGAGAATGTGAAAGAGTGCAGTCATGACTCAATAATTCTACTCACATTGCTAGCATACAAGGGGTACAAAGTAGACACACACAAATTGCAGTACTGCCTAACTGAAGTACTGTATTTGGGTCAGCTCATCTCAAAATATGTCATGCGAATAATACAAGACAGGGCAGCAGCAGTGCGTGCAGTCAGCAAACCAAACACAGTAAAGAAGATGCAAACATTTTTGGGTATGTGCAATTACTGCCGCGCCTGGATATTAGACTATGCAGCATACACGAAACCCCTATTGCATGCACTAAAAGAAGCACAGAAAGAAAACACAACATTAACATGGACCCCAGAAATGAGCACAGCCTTTTGACACACTCAAAGAATTGATTTCAACAGCACCCGTTCTAGCGACCCATGTTTATGATTGTGAGTTCTACTTGTTCTCACACTGTGATGGAATGCTAATGACAGCAGTACTGACACAAAAAACGTCACTAGGGCACAAGCCTCTAGCATACTACAGCGGAACACTTGACGTGATAATGCAAGGACACTTTGCATGCGAACAAGCTCTCCCAGCCACCGCGTTCGCAATTGAAAAAAGTGCCACAATCGTGATGGGATGCTCAGTAACATTGTTTGTTGAGCATTCATTGTTTGCCATCCTTGAAAGAGCAAAGTACATGCTGCCAACACATGGCATATGAGATTATTCTGTCCAGCCCAAACATACACATAGTGCGGTGCAAAACAGTAAACCCAACTACGTTCCTTACTGAAGCCTGTATCATACAAGACATGCAAAGCCACGACTGTGCCACATACAGAGGGGAGGATGATGACATGCCCAAAGCAACCGAGAATGCTCTGGAAGGGGGAGAAGTGTACTTTGTAGATGGGTCAGCATCAATAAACTCAGAGACAGGAGAAAAACACATAGTGGCAGCACTAGTACGATTGGAAGATGGGGAGTATGAGACAATAGTACAAAAGAGGTTACCAGCATATTTTTCAGCCCAAGTAGCAAAACTGGTGGCGCTAATTGAGGCACTACGTACAGCCAAAGGGTGTGCAGTAACTATTTAGACAGATTCACGACAACAGTACACGGGGGGTTATCACGCTGGCGGAGGAGAGGGTTCACAAGAGCAGATGGGCAGATGGGCCCCCGATACAGCATGCAGAGCTTCTAAAAAGAGCTCATAGAAGCCTTAAAAGAGCCAACAATGGTGGCCTTGGTTAAATGCCAGGCCTACACTAACATCATCACCTCGGGAAATGCGGCAGCAGACGCTGCTGCCAAAGAGACAGCCTACCTAGGTAGAGAAATACAAGGGGAATTCATAATATAAAGGACAAGTGGAAGAAGAGAAAGGGCAAGGTCACAACTCAATGCCAATTTCCCAAATAATTGACTTACAAAAAAAGAGCCCCACCAGAAGAACAGGAGTTGTGGGTAAAAACAGGGTGTACACAGTCATTCACTGACCTTCTCTGTTGGCAAAGTTGTACAGGAAAAGTAGTAATGCCTGTGGAACTATTAGAGATCACATTCCAGCAACTACACTTCCCAGTACACACTGCAAACAACACATAGCCGCAGATATCCAGGAAAATTGGTTTGTGCCAGGATTGCAGGAACACGTGGCAAAATTGGTGATAGAAAATACAACATGTCAAATATATAACTCAGGAATGACTTTGAGAACATTGAGAGGAACACTGCCCCGCCCCAATGGGCCATTCCATGAACTGCATATTGACTATGCAGACATGGGAGAAAGGTTTAATAGATACATAAGGCCGCACGCAAACACTGAATGCAGGCCTGCACCCCTCCCCTTTATTCTCCGCGCACAGCTAGCAAGCCAACCCCCCACCTCCTCCCCTCTGCTGTCTCCGCGGCTGTCCTGTTCTCACGGAAACATGGGCATGAAAAGTAACAGTTTAACACTGTATCTCTCTTCTTCCTTTAACATCACTGCCCTGCATGTGACCGGGCTGAAGCCTGGTCCTGAAAAAACCATCCGTCTCCACAAACCTGCCTCCGCACCAGCAGACCCCTTCTAAAGAAATATAGACCACAAGCCCCCTAACCTCACCCCTCGTTTGATGTAACGGGTGCATGCCGCTCACCCGTGTGCCACTCCAGTTCACCCCCTATCACTAATCCCATGTGTGGCCATATATTCTTGTACAGTAAGAACACCCCTAATACATCTAAGGAAACACTTGATAAATGTGATACTGAAATATTGTGTTAGATAAGACACATGGACCCATGTGCTAAGAGGTGTGTGGCTAAAAGGTCAAATGTTAGATAGAGTTAATCACAGTGATGTGGACATCACCTGACCCATCCCCCCTCCCCGATGAGCATAGCTGACCCGCGTGCTCCACGAAGTTGCCAGTTCCGCACCAACCAATCCAGGAGCACCAACCCTACAGCATAGATACTGTCCTGTCCCCTCACTCCAATGACCACGACTTAATGTATCCCCTATAGTACACGTCATAGATGATGTGTTTTTGTAATATAACATGTATTTTCTGTTGTTTGGGCAGAACTCTCTCGGAGTAGCAGAGTCCTCTCTGTGCCCCATTTTAACTTTATATAAAGTCTCTTCTTTTACCTCACTTGCACTTGGTCCTGGTCTCATTCCCTACTGGGGTTTGTCCATTAGTGTCTTTATTTTGTTATTTTGCTATTATTGTGGGGAATGCCAGCTTTCAAGGGTAATGGCCAATTTCGTGCTACCATCCACCCGGATCCAAATGAACGGTGCACTGTCAGACCCGGTGAAGTTACGAAGGGGTACTCGTCAGGGATTCCTGTTATCCCCCTTATTATTTGCTCTCTCTATGGAGCACATGGCGAGTTTAGTCCATTCGACGGTGGACCTTTGGGGGGTGGATAATGCTGGATACCAACATAAAGTGGCACTATGTGCTGATGACCTTCTCTTCTATATGAGAAAGACAAGATTTGCATTACTCCATATTGTGTCCCTGTTGGAGCGGTTTCATAGGGTTTCTGGGTTTAAACTATACAAAGTTCAACATACTAAACATCTCTGAAACACAAGAAATGGTTTGCCAGTTAACGGTTGCGTTTGATTTCCCCTTGTCTTTGGGGGCCTTGAAGTACTTAGGTATCCATTTTAAGGGCCGCTACGATCAACTATATGCAGCTAATAACCCTGTGCTGATTGCTTCTGCCAAGCACGATGTGGTAAGGTGGGGTAATTTTGAAATCTCCTGGTTGAGAACAATGACGGCAGTGAAAATGACCTTATTGTCCCAGTTGGTATATGTTTTTCAGTCGCTGCCTATCTGGATCCAGGGATATTCAATCATATATTTTTTAATTTATCTGGCCGAGAAGGTTTCTCTGGGTGGCCAGGCACAGCAACGTGGACATCACCTGACCCTGCATCCCTCCCCGATGAAAAAGGGAGGCTTAGCAGTTCTGACACTGAAAGCTACCTCTACACCGGCCAACTCGCGCTGCTGTTGGAAAGCCGGGCAGCTGCACTCAACCCCAAACATTGGGTTAATATTGAACAGGACAGACTAGGGGTCCCCCTACACGATGGTGCTGGTGGTTTCCTTTGATGTGGAGGTGAGGAGAGTGCCAGTTTCTGTCTGTCAACTAGAACTATGTTTGTCTTTTGGGATAACTATGCCCATAAATTTGCTTCAACTTCCTTTCCCTCTCCCTTAACAGGTATATGGAACAGCTGGGAGTTCCCACCTGCACGTGATACAGGGAGGTCACTGGATTGAAGGGGGGTTTGTATTGGTTGGGTCAGCTGTTTCAGAATGAGCAACCCTTATCTTTTGGTCAGTATAAGCAGGCCTTTTTGGTAAATTATGCGGTTAGGTACGGCTATATTCAGCTAAGGCACTGGATTGTGAGCACGAAAATAGCAAACCAGGCGAAAAGGGAAACTGACACAGTTTGAGGATTTATTTTTTAGGGGATCCCCAGCAGGCAAGTGTTCTTCTCTATATAAGGTTATCAATTCTAACAGGTTCTGACTTCCTCATGCATATATGCTGAAATGGGAGGAAGATATTGGGAGACCCATAGATTACCTGGCCTGGTATAACATTTGGACGCGGGCTGGGAAAAACTGCAGGTCGGTTCAGCCTAAGGAAAATGGATTCAAGCTGACACTTTGGTGGTATCTCACACCAGAGAACCTGCATATAATGAATCTAGCACACTCTCCCATGAGTTGCAGATGTTTGGGGGACCCTGGTACCTTTTTCCTCCTATGGTGGTCTTGTCCAATCATTCAAGTGTTTTGGAAGGAGGCGTTGGCCTAGAGTAACAGGGTAACTGGATTGATTTGGTGGCCGACCCACTAGTGATATTTTTGGAAGATGAAGATCCCCAGGGAAAGTAAGTTCAGGGCCAAGGCTCAGCACGAAAAACCCACTTTTTGGTAGCTGTGGTTATACGGAAAATTGGAAGTCCTCCATGGTGCTCGACATAAAGGAGTGGTGGACAAGAATCTGGTTCATTGCAGCCATGTGCAAGATAGATGCAGCGCTCAAAGCGGTGATGGCGCTGTACCTTGTGGCATGGGGCTCTCTGATTACATTTCAGTCAACACGATCACCCAGGGATACACCATAAGCCCCATGAGATGGCATCCTTCGGCCTCATATAAAACACACACTACTAGCTTGGTCTCAGAAGGCCTTCCCACTATACCAGTTGTTTTACTTTGGATTTATCGTATATTTTGATGTTATTTTAGTGTTTTTTAAATTGTTTTTGCTCTTTTTAGCTTTTTATCTTAGGTTATTCTCAGATGTATCTGGATGTAGGTATCACTTTAAGTTTTTGGTTGATATAAACATTACAATTGTTGAATCATGACCCTGCCGCAGAGATTGTATGTGACAGTGGGGACTGTGGTACCATTTCATATTATGCTTTAAAATAACTTAAATGACAAAAAGAATAGGCTGCTTGATTCACCTCTGTGGCTTTGTTGCCGCGGGGAACCATGTCCTCCCCCCTCATGTGGGCTTGGCATTGCACTACGGCAACGGCTGCTGGGAGCTGTAGTGCTCATATGAGCCTGTCCAATAGAGGTGCGTGCTGTACTGGCGTGTTGTCAGTACGTCGGAAGCCACTCCTTTTCCAGCATGACAGTCCTGCATGTACTGTTGACATCACGTAGATGGAGTCAGAGTACACTGTGATCTCCTCATGTGTTTCCAGTGCCATTATGAGTGCTACTAATTCTGCTGCTTGTGCTGAAAAATGAGAGGGGAACCCCATGCGCTTTATAACTTCAAATGTCCCGTTCTGCTCTAACTTCACAACTGCTGTCCCAGTATGTCGTTCTAGAATAAGCAAAAAAGCACTGAGCACACTGATTCAAAAATAACTTTAGTTTACTTCCAACATATGTAGATGCCTTTAGAATTCAGGTAAAAGTATTTGAGGTGCAGGGGAGAAGTGATCAGCCCTGGTATCTAGGCTGGGATATATAACAAGAGAGGAAGATTTCCTAAGTAGGAAACCTGCGTCCCCTGCACACTATCTATAAGGCCGAGGCCTGAATGTGTATTTGTATTTGAGGGTAGGTCCGCTGTTGCCGACTCCAACGTAGGAGCTGCTACTCAGGCCTTCCTCTTTTTCTAAACAATGTTTGTGTTAAGATTTAGACATTTGTGACCTCATGAACACAAGGTAATTTCAAAAATGGCACAATTAGCATTTGACAACTTTTGGATTATGTTAAAAAACAAGTTTTTTATTATACATTTGATGTAACTGGCCCAACGCGTTTCGAGTTTGCATCACTCTTCATCAGGGGCAAAAATCATTTTCATACACATTTCTATAAGAAAAGAAAACATTTAAATATTTATTAGATGTACCAACTCATGTCTCATCCATTCAAAGATAAATTCATCACATTTCAAAAACTAACACATTTTCAAATTGCATCAAGAGGCTCATTGCCATTATGTCAACTTATTACAGGAAGTAGATTAAATGCACCTAAAGGATGGACCTGCTTCTGCTGGTATTTAAACAACACAGGAGGGATAGCTAATTTTCTGATGACGATATGATTATTCACCTGGTTCTTGATAATTTAGGTTTGTTGGTCTGCTACATACACTCAGCTACACCTCTTCAAGGTAGTACATAACCCACTGTTGCCAATTTGTTTGAACTCTGAAGCATTTAAGGTTGAGTCATCCTATATGCATTACAAAAGCTTGCCAGGTTGACACCTGCCAGGTTAAGGGCTGCAGGCGATCTCTACCCTCATACCTTCTCTAAGCAAGCCAAATACTGCCTCAAAGGAGGCAAAACAATACAATTGTGGGTTATTAGCGTGGCTAAAGTACCTGCTGTGACGTTTTTTGCAGCACCCATGTCTTACAGAAAGCTCTCAAATGCTGAGCTCTGTGCGCTAGAAAACTATCCCATCCTATTTTTTTCTCTGAATATGGAATCCTATATGGAAACGACAGTATTGCATGGAAAACAAAGGGGACTGAATGGTTTTCTCAGAAATGAACCTGGGAAACTTGAGAGCTCTATTACAGCCATCTTTCCTAAGAGATAGCTAGTAATGAACAAGTCACTCACTCCAGCTGAGCTCCCAAGTTTCCCAATGCCATGCATCTGAAGGCATTAGTCCTAGATTTTCTTGAAATTGTGGACTTGAAATCTTTCTAAAGTTAAAATGGGAAAGAAAAATCTGCAATTCCCAGAATTCATGAGGAAACAACATGGCAAGAAGAAACTTGAGAACTCTGTCCCGTCAGGAGGTACTGAACAACATATTCAGTTTTCGGCTGAATACTGAATAGTTTGTGAAGTATTCAGCTGAAGTTGAATATGAAGCGGAATAGTTGTTTTATTTAATAAATCATTTTCCAAACTTGAAAAGGACACTTCTTTTTAAAAATGCTTCCCCCATTTGCTAAACATGGAAGAGAAAGTGACATGCGACTGACTCTGCCCAAACCCTACAAGCTCTAAGAAAGCACCTGCCTCTTGGGCAGTCACTCCTTTCCACTAAATATCATGTAATGTCACCTTACCCCACCTCCATCCCACCACACCCGAGATTGCAAGTCTATGGCTTTTTCTATGTCTCTCACTCCTCAAACCTCCAGCAGATAACAGTGTTCTCTATCACTCGGTCGTCTCTCACATGCTTCCTGTTGGGACAGACTAGCCTATAATCTTATTCAAGAGATTCAGTAATAATCAAGTTCCCCCAAGAGGTCAATATGGGTTACGAAAGGTTGGCTGCATCTCACTCTGCCAGGCACATAACTGACTCATCCCCAGCCCTTACTGATGTAGAAGAGGCAGCCACCTGATCACAAGTCTTCTGATTTCCAAAGATCCTGCCTTCTAGCGATTTCACCAACCGAACATAGCTCTTTGACGACGTGCCATGCAGAGCCCGCATGCCTCTCACGCTATACTCCATCTGGCAGAATGGCACACAGGAAATATGTCGAGATTTCTCACAAGGAAGTTGCTCATAGGTCTCGCTGGCAGGGCATGTCACTCTGCCTGACACATAACTGAAAGCCTCAGTCTTACTGATCCCCACTGTATGTTATGAATTCAAATTCCTCAACAGGCTTTTCCTATAGGAACAAACCAGGCTCACCCCTCACTCATCCTCACCACTCCTCTCCAATACACAAACATATGAAGCTTAGTCTTATATTTAATTTTTGTTGTATATGTTTCATTGGTTTAAGATAAACCTTACACAGAAGCTGAATATCTAAAATGTTCATCAGATATCGTGGTGCCACCAAGATTTGCTTCCCCACAGAAATGCAGTGCCCAAATGAAATACTATCTGCAAATTTCCTTCATGTAAAAAGGGTGCAAAAACAGCAATACTAGTTTCCGCTCACTGAAGTCTTCAATAACAAAATGTTTTTTACAGAACCGACAGAAGGGACCTCTCTCATGATTACCTTGATCTTAAACTCAAAACCTCACGTGTGGGGAGAAGGTTCAGCCTAAACCTCACAAAGACGTCTCCATCAAAAACAAGGGAATTGAATAGTCATGGATCATGGAGTGATCAGGAATGCTTTCAGCCATCATTCATTTCACTTCCGTTTGCAATCTGTACTCCATATTTGCCTCTCCGACCTGTTACACTGCATTAAACTGAAAAGACAAAAGTATTCGGTCACAGCCAAATAGCAAGAAATTATTCGGTCAGAGACGATTTGCAATTTTTAAGCTGGCAGAATTCTTACTTGAAACTGACGGTTGGTACACCACCAACTCCCAGACAGCTCATATCCGGCGACAGATCAACTGCTGCCAATTCACAGAAAGCTCAACTCTATTTTTCAGTCTTCTGGGTTCGATAAATTGAGTATCTTTAAAGTAGCAAGTAACGCTGGTGCTGTGAAGCATACATCCGAACATACCCGGTTCCATTCGGGAGATGGTAGTCCAGTCCTAATTTCAACTTTGCATTCTGGTACTTGGAGTCCAGGATTTCCCAAATATATATTGCAGACTACAAGTCTCAGAATGACATTTTCAAACCAAGGCTGGGCTTTCATGGGGCATGTTGGCATTTATGGTGAAACAGGATAGCTAGAACTATATAAAACCAAACTATTATCATGTGTTGCAGTTTCTGTTTAACATGGCCCGTGCACAGTGCCTTTGTGTATTTGTTGACCGCAACATAGTCGAGAGAAAAAATAAAGACAGAGCTCCGAAGTTTCCCGTGGTTATGTGTGAGAAGGCCATCCAGCCCTGTTTCAGCCCCCCCCCCCCACCAACCACCGTAGGAATTCTGAGAATTGTGTTTCCCCCCCCCCCCATTTTCAATTTTTCCCTTAGGCAAACTACAAGTCCCAGAATTTCAAGAAAACAGGACTGGGTGGCGTTCTTAGCATGACCACCGGGAACATGAGACCGCTATCAATTTATTTGGTGACAGAGCCCTTCCAACAACAGGTGTTGAAGCCTTCTTTTTTCTGCAGTAGTGTTTCTGAGCACAGAGGCATTCACAGTCAGGTGTGCGTGGAGGGGAGTAGTTGGAGAGTTTGGAAACTGCTCTGCAGTCTCATGCTGCCCGAGCTGCGGGTGGATGCCAGCCACGGGCACAACACAATTGGGCTCCAGCACCCACCCAAAATTCTGGGCCATTCGTAAAAGGGTGGTTTTGTTAATGAGTGGAGTCAATACTTTGCACCAGGTCCCAAATGTATCCACATGGGTGGGTAGTTATAGATTACTATTTGAAGCATCTCTGTTCTAATCGGTTCAATTAAATAGTTGTGCCTTTTTTTGATTGGTGATGCTCTCTTCTGAGCAGTGCACAGTTGTACAGCTATATAGTTGATACTTCCTTAATCAGTTGTTTCCTCTATGCAGTTGCTACTCCCTTCATCCTCTAAATCAGTTGTTTCCTCTAAATAGTTTCTACTTCCTTAATCAGTTGTTTCCTCTATGCAGTTGCTACTCCCTTCATCAGTTTCCTCTAAATCAGTTGTTTCCTCTAAATAGTTGCTACTTCCTTAATCAGTTGTTTCCTCTATGCAGTTGCTACTCCCTTCATCAGTTTCCTCTAAATCAGTTGTTTCCTCTAAATAGTTGCTACTTCCTTAATCAGTTGTTTCCTCTATGCAGTTGCTACTCCCTTCATCAGTTTCCTCTAAGTTAGTTGTTTCCTCTAAATAGTTGCTACTTCCTTAATCAGTTATTTCCTCTACACGTGTTTCACCACCGTTATTCGTAAAGGGAGCTGCTGACATTCAGCGACATGGTGAGCATAATAACGCCAAACGATGCGCAATGTCTTTCCTTTGGTTTCAGCAGTACCTTTCTTAGCCAAGAGATTTTAGGCAATTTGTACTGCATGGGGCATTTCCAACTGAAAGACATTGCCCAAGAGCTCAAATTAACTAGCAAATCTGTGTCTGCTTCCAAGATAATTAACTGAAGTGTGTAAAACAATAAAGCCACCCTTTAAGGATTATTGTATCCCCATTATGTCCACTACCGTGGCATACAACAAGAGGGTGTGATTTACTCTCTATAGCGGGTCACCTTTTTATACAATTTCTTTTAGAGGGTGGGCATGTCTATTATGACATAATATATAAAGCATGTGTAAAACGTAGGCGTAAGAGATGAACGCATACGCTGCACCATGTTTTCTTTCATTAGTACGGCAGAGAGTGGTGAAGGCACGCCCCTAAACGCTCACACTAGAAAAAATACAACCCACTAGGGAAAAAAGGGCAAGTGATTCTTGCGAGGATAACAAGTTTGCAAGTGTGCCAGCAAAGAACTCTGCTGCTCAGGAACGTTTTGAGTGAAAAAGGTGCTAGCAAGAGCTTAAAAGGGGGCACAGTGTCATCAATATACAATTAAAACCTGCAGAGCTGGTCGGGGCGCCCCTATGCATGGTCAGCCTACTCCATAGGGGATGCCAGGCTATTGGCCCCAGCCCAGTCCGTCCCATCACGTGGGGTCCACTGGGCTCATCGTCTCCAGGGAACCAAGGTCGAAGAGGCAATTAAATTCTTTTTGAGGAATAATGTTACTTCATCTCTACACAATGTACCTGGTAGGCTCGGAGACAAGCACAGGGGGAATTTCTAGGTCCTGCTAATCCACACACACATTTCACTCCTCCTGATCGCGTCTCTCGGCTCCCAAGGCTTCCACCCTCGTTGTTTTTCTTTCACATTTGGTTTTATTTTGTTTTGCATAGGAATGTGATATTACAACCTTGCAACGTTACAGATTCAAAAGACAAAAGAGAACACCAATAACTAGAAAACCCCTGCCAACTCCCATATTTCTCCCCCATCCGCTCCCACCCCACCCCTTGATACTGCTTATTCCATCTATGCTTGGGTTCCAAGGCCTCTTTCCAGGCCTCTTTCCGTTGAACAATCTACTTTTAGGCCCCTCATTCCTCCCTCCCCCTTACTCCAAAGGCTCCCTCTGAACGACACAGACTCTCCTCCTTTGTCCCCCATATTTCCCCATCTCTATTCCTCGACCCCTTCCGTAGGCAGTACCACCTCGTTCTACCCCGTCTGGATTGATATATCTGCAATAAAGGGTTGCCACTCGATCTCCATAGGCCCAGGTCTTCCGTGGAGTCCCGCCGTAATTCTTTCCATCGAATAAATGCTCTTGGCCACATTGGACCACTCTCTCCGGCTGGGTATGTGTACATTTTTCCATTTGGTGGCAATGCATGCCCTGGCAGCCAACAGTCAGGATGCAGTCATTTTTGGAAGCCTGGCGTACTCTCTGTCCGCCTCCTCTATCCCAAACAAGGCCAACAGGTTTTTTTGTTATCCCTGAATACCCCCTGTAGGTCACTAATCCATCCAAGGAACTCATCCCAGAAAACCTGTATCCTGGGACATCCTCACCACATGTGCCAATAATCGGGTCTCTCTTCACAACCCCTCCAGCACTTGGGAATCAGATCTGGAAACAGCTTTGACAATCTGACCGAGTCATATTGCCACCTATGGAGGAGCTTGATAGAGGGCTGTCTATAATGGCAAGATAATTAAGTCTTGGTAACCCCCTGCACAGCCTGTTCCAGAGGGGCTCATCCACTCCCACCCCAAGTCTCTTTCCCATCATCCTCTCAATTTCTCCGTAGTCCGACCTCCTGTCTCAACCAAGGCCCCAACCAAGGCCCCAACCAAGGCCCCATACATGGCTGATATCAATCCTCTCATTTCTGTGCTCCTGTCCAACAATTTTTCAAACGGGTGAGATCTCTCCCTGTCTTGTCCCCGACGTTTGGATCCGTGAGGGCCCCTTTTGGCTGCAAGAACAAGAATACCAAGAGTTTGCCTATGCCCAGGGCCTCCTCTAGGTCCATAATGTTGATGAAAGTGCCCCCCCCGAAAAGCTGCCCTATACTCTCCAAACCGGCCTCAAACCATTCCGAAAAATCTTCCTGGGTTAGGTATGGTGTCTCTAACTCCCGGTACCCAGAGGTGACCCAAAGGTGATGGCCATGTAGTGACCCCCTCTCCAGATGCCCCATATAGTCCCCAAAATGGGGTGACCCATTCTCCTTGGCAATTTATTCCTAGGCACCCACAACCATTCCCCGACCATGGCTGGGCACAGGTGAAAGTTATCCAGGGCCACCCATTGCTGGTCTGCCTGGGAACTTCGGTGGGGAATTAGGATTCTAAGCTGGGCTGCCTTATAATAGAGCCACACATCGGGGAAGCCAACCCCTCCCTTCTCCACTGGTAAAATCAGGGTAGCCCTGGGAATTCTGGTCTTCTTCCCCTGCCAGAGGAGCCTATGAAGCGCCTCCGTATCGCACGAAAAAAAACCTCAAGAATCCGTGTAGGAAGCATTTGGAATAAGTATAGAACCCTCGGGCGGACCACCATTGTCAGTGCATTAAGATGACCCAACCATGAGACTGTTAGCTTTTGCCATTTTGCTATGTCCGCGTGCATTTTAAGCATCAATGGGGGGTAATTAGCATCTAATAACTTCTCCAGATCCCTCGTAAGGTTAATGCCTAATTATCACATTGTGGTCACATTAACCTCCAGCCCAAGTGGTGTGAACCTCTCAATATCCCGTCCAAGGGAAAAAGAACCGACTTAGATCTTTAAATTTTGAGCCCGGCCATGGTACCATAATGCTTGATCAGTCGGAGTGCCGTCGGTATGGAGACCAGGGGTTCACTCACATGTAGCAGCATATCGTCTGCATATAAGGATACCTTACAGTCCACCCCTCCCATTGTAATGCCCCCCACCCCCGGATCATCCCTGATCCTCTGCGCAAGGGGTTCTATCGACATAGTATATAGTGTAGGAGAGACTGGACACTCCTGTCTGGTTCCCCTCCCAAGCGCAAACCACCATAAGAACCCCTGTTCACCATGACTGAGGCCATTGGAGATGTGTACACCACCATAATCCCTCGAAGGAGCCTTTCCCCAATGCCGAATTTAACTAGGACCGCCCTGAGAAAACCCCAATCCACCCGATCAAAGGCCTTCTCAGCGTCTATTGAAAGAAGGGACGGTTCCCCCCTCATATCCTGAGATGCGTGTATCAGATACAATGTCTTTCTCATTGTGTCCACCCGTCGCCCCTTAATGTAACCACACTTGGTCCGAGTCAATCAATCTTGGCATATACCCTTCCAGTCTCGTGGCTATCACCCTGGTGTACAGCTTGGCACCCGTATTAAGGAGGGAAATCAGCCGATATGCCCCGCACCTCCGAGGATCTCTACCCTCTTTGGGAATCAATGTAATGAGAGCCCGGGCGAAGGATTTCGGGACCCGGCCCGTGTTGAGTATGTGATTGAACAACTCAGTCAAAAAGGGGAGTTGGGCGGGCCTCCTCTAGGTCCATAATGTTAATGAAAGGCCCCCCCCCCGAAAAGCTGCTCTATACTCTCAAAACCGGCCTCAAACCATTCCGATAAATCTTCCTGGGTTAGGTATGGTGTCTCTAGCTCCCGGTACCCAGAGGTGTCCCAAAGGTGATGGCCATGTAGTGACCCCCTCTCCAGATGCCCCATATTCTCCTTGGCAATTTATTCCTAGGCACCCACAACCATTCCCCGACCGTGGCTGGGCGCAGGTGAAAGTTATCCAGGGCCACCCATTGCTGGTCTGCCTGGGACCTTCGGTGGGGAATTAGGATTCTAAGCTGGGCTGCCTTATAATAGAGCCACACATCGGGGAGGCCAAATCCTCCCTTCTCCACTGGTAAAATCAGGGTAGCCCTGGGAATTCTGGTCTTCTTCCCCTGCCAGAGGAGCCTATGAAGCGCCCCCGTGTCGCACGAAAAAAAAAACTCATGAATCCCTGTAGGAAGCATTTGGAATAAGTATAGAACCCTCGGGCGGACCACCATTGTCAGTGCATTAAGATGAGCCAACCATGGGATTGTTAGCTTTTGCCATTTTGCTATGTCCGCGTGCATTTTAAGCATCAATGGGGGGTAATTAGCGTCTAATAACTTCTCCACATCCCTCGTAAGGTTAATACCTATGGTGCTCAATGCATTCCAAGCCAAAACGGAAAAAGCGAGACAAAACATTATTAAGGCCAGAACTTCCTCAAATCAGGAGATCTGCCCCACCGAAGGGAATGTACCTGTCAGAGAACAACTCTTTAAATTTGACCCTATCTCTGAAGCAGATATGCTAGAGGTGATGAATAATATGAAACCAACCACCTGCGCAGAAAATATCCTGCCCCCTGGTATTATTCTTCAACACAAGGAGATATTCGCTCCCATCCTCCGGAGAATAGTGAACGCTTCATTTCAGGAGGGCACGGTGCCTACAGTTCTGAAGAGAGTCACTATCACCCCACTTGTTAAAAAAGCGGGACTAGATCCCAAGGATCCCGCAAATCTGCGTCCCATAACCAACTCGAATTTTGTTCTCAAACTGTTGGATAAGGTAGCCACACAGCAAATCCAACACTTTGTTGAGAATCAGGAGATTCTGCACCAGCAACAATCCGGCTTTAGAGCATCCCACAGCACTGAAACAGCTATGCTAGACCTGCAGAATCAGATGCTGACTATGCTGGACGACAACAAATTGGGGATGCTGATGCTTTTAGACCTTAGTGCAGCATTTGATTTGGTGGATCACCACCTTCTCATCAAGGCGCTTAGGGAGAACGTTGGTTGCTCGGAGGGAGCCATCGATTGGCTCCTATCCTTTCTCTCCAACCGCCAAGCGAGAATACACTGGGGTAGCAGTTTCTCTGACCCATGTGACATCATATTCGGAGTGCCTCAAGGGGCTAGCCTATCCCCAATGCTTTTTAACATATATATGCGCACTTTATGCAGCCTTCTGGTGAAAGCTGGAGTGTCATTTACAAATTACGCAGATGACACCCAACTCATTTTGGAGTTGGGGGGTAAGAATCATGCCACGGACAGCGAAGCGCTCACCAAGGTTTACAAGTTAATTGACGACTGGATGCAGGCAAACTGGATGTGCCTGAACGACTCTAAAACCGAATTGATGTTGTTTGGCTCCAGTCGTCAGTTGGAAAAACTAGGAGCAGAGTACAACTTTTTTCAAATTAAAAACGCCACTATCCAGGTGGTTCCCAAGGTGAAGACTCTGGGTATGATGGTCGACTCAGTCGTTGACTCTCACGCCCAGACTAACTTCCTTCAAAAAAACTCAGCATACTATCTCAGGCTCATGAAAGCAATCAAACCACTGCTTAATGAAGTAAACAGGGCAACGATAGCCAGAGCCATTATTCTCTCACGGCTTGACTATGGGAACGCCCTGTTGTTGGGGGCCGCATCCAAGGATCTATCTAGTTGTCAGGTGATCCAGAACAACGCGGTCAGATCAGTGAAAAATCTGAAAAGGAAAGACCATGTTACTGAAGAGAGGCGTGCTCTGCACTGGCTCAGAGTAGAAGAGCGTATCAAGTTCAAAGCCCTCTGCCTGGTACACAAGTGCCTTTATGGCACAGCGCCTGCCTACTTGAAAACTCACATAGTGCCCTACAACCCCAGCAGAAATTTACGCTCGGGTGGAAAATGCCTCCTGCACGTGCCCAAGTTTAAGCTAAAAACAGGGCTGAGCAGATCCTTTCTTGTGCTGGCTCCTAAACTGTGGAACAGCGTCCCCGAATCTCTTAGATCTGAAGTCAATCACTCTGCTTTTAGGAAGATGCTGAAGACACACCTTTTTAGATGAGATCTCGGGCGTAGGACTTCTCTTGCGACCTCGCTACGCAATAGTATCTGTATTCACCGTCTGTATTCATCTTCTGTCTCATACGTGTTGCCCGTCTTGTAGTACCAGAGTTTTATGTACAAGCGCCCTGATGCCCTCGGGCTACCGGCGCTATATAAAAATTAAATACATACATACATACATACCTAATTATCGCATTGTGGTCACATTAACCTCCAGCCCAAGTGGTGTGAACCTCTCAATGTCCCGTCCAAGGGAAAAAGAACCGACTTAGATCTTTACATTTTGAGCCCGGCCATGGTACCATAATGCTTGATCAGTCGGAGTGCCGTCGGTATGGAGACCAGGGGTTCGCTCACATGTAGCAGCATATCGTCTGCATATAAGGATACCTTACAGTCCACCCCTCCCATTGTAATGCCCCCCACCCCCGGATCATCCCTGATCCTCTGGGCAAGGGGTTCTATCGACATAGGATACAGTGTAGGAGACAGTGGACACTCCTGCCTGGTTCCCCTCCCAAGCGCAAACCACCATAAGAACCCCTGTTCACCATGACTGAGGCCATTGGGGATGTGTACACCACCATAATCCCTCGAAGGAGCCTTTCCCCAATGCCGAATTTAACTAGGACCGCCCTGAGAAAACCCCAATCCACCCGATCAAAGGCCTTCTCAGCGTCTATTGAAAGAAGGGACGGTTCCCCCCTCATATCCTGAGATGCGTGTATCAGATACAATGTCTTTCTCATTGTGTCCACCCGTCGCCCCTTAATGTAACCACACTTGGTCCGAGTCAATCAATCTTGGCATATACCCTTCCAGTCTCGTGGCTATCACCCTGGTGTACAGCTTGGCATCCGTATTAAGGAGGGAAATCAGCCGATATGCCCCGCACCTCCGAGGATCTCTATCCTCTTTAGGAAACAATGTAGTGAATGCCTGGGCGATGGATTTAGGGACCCGGCCCGTGTTGAGTATGTGATTGAACAATTCAGTCAAAAAGGGGAGTTGGGCGGGGAGAAATGTTTTATAGAATCCTGCAGTGAAACCATCTACTCCCGTAGCCTTCTACAAGGGTAAACTTGCCACCGCCTTTCTAACTTCCTCTTCCGTTATGGGAGCCTCCAATGCGGAGGATTCTTCCTCTGAGAGTTTGAGCAGATTAATGGACCCCAAGTAGGTGTCAATGTCCTGTGCTTCGGGGCTCACCTCTGAGGCATGCAACGTCTCATAAAAGGCTGCTAAGGCCTCTGAAATTCCCTCCCTTGTGAGACTCGCTGTCCCGTCATTTCCCTCAATTTCCGCAACCCACCTATCTGAGTGCTGGCCCCTCAACCGTGCTGCCAGTAGGGAGTCTGCTTTATCCCCTTTCTCATAGAACCTTTGTTTCAAGAAAAGCAGACTATGGATAACTTTCCCCTCCTCCAAGAGTCTCAGTTCCCCCCTCTTATCCCTTGCCTCCTGTATGCTCTCTTCCCGTCTCCCGGAAGAGGCATGAGCTTTCGCGTCCAGGTGTCTTATCTCTTCCCTCTTTTTACGGGCACCTTCCCGAATTAGGATCCCTCGCCAAGTGGCCTTTCCTGACTCCCAAACAAATCTCTTATCCACCGCCCCATCGCCATTAATCTTGAAATATTCCACTATTTCCTTGTTCTATTCTGAGAAGAACACGGGTCCTTCCAAAGGGATTTGTTACATCTCCATTTAGACCCTTTGGGGGAGAGACCCAGCCAATGTATATCCACTGTCACCATGTCATGGTCAGACCAGTAGATCGCAATGATCTCCGAGCCCTGTGCTTCCTCCCATATGTCTCTCGAGATATAGAGGTTATCAATCCTTGTGTAAGTACCATGTGGTGGGGAGTAAAATGTGTAACCCTGTGTCACCGGGTGAAGATGGCACCATTTGTCCCTCAACCCCAAATCCTCCAGTGAGTCATGAAACTTGCAGTGTCCGGGGACCAGAGGGTCCTGCCACCTGTCCCCGTGCCTATGCCTGTCCATGTCCGGATCCACCCATGTGTTGAAGTCCCCCCCCCCTGTGATCAATTGCCCCGAACTTTCTACTAAGATTTTCGCCATCGCGTCTTTCAGAAGTCTTAACTGTCCCTGATTGGGGGTGTATACAGTGGCAAACGTGAACCTCGTCTTTCTAATGTCTCCCGAGACCAATAGGACTCTCTCCTCCACGTCTGACCAGACCTTAGTGACTTCCATTCTAAGTCGCTTCATTACCAGAATACACACCCCCGCATTTCTGAAGTGGCTGGAGCCCCAGCACTCTCAGCCGACCCGCCCACATGGAACCCTTTTTTCCTCTCCCTTGGAGTACTTTGTTTCCTGGAGGAACATGCCATCTAGCTCTGCCCTTCGAAATTCCCTTGCCACCATAGATCGCTTGGTGGGTGAATTCAAACCTTTCAAGTTCAGGGTGCCTCTTCATAGGTGTCCACCCCAGGCCTATTTCCCACTGGTGTCATCATGTTATCCCTATCCGGGGGTCCCTTCCATCCCACCTCTGGGGCCTCAGTGCGTCAGCCTGAACCCTGCCCAAACCTATCTCTAATGCTGGAAATGCCTGTACCAGGTGGGTTCCCGCCTCCCTCCCACCAAACCCTCAATCTCCCACCCCTGCGGCGGTCGGCCACTCCCTGTTGACGTCACTGGGTGCAGACTGAACCACCTATGGGATCCCCCCCTCTAAGGTGGTCCCCTTCTCTACACACCATATATTCTTGAACCTCCGACCTTCTCCGCTTCACACCAATTGCCCTCTTACTGTTTCTCCTGTTCCATGGTAAGCCTGTATTTGCACCCCTCTGCTTCAAACGAGATGGAGAATGGGAACCCCCACCTATATCTGATTCCTTTTTCATTCAACCACCTAGTGAGGGGCACGCAGAACCTTCTCTTCGAGAGGGTGAGGGAGGACCAGTCCTGGAAGACCGGTCACCCATGCCGTCCCATACATCACTGGACCCTTTTTTCATGCCTTTTCCCGAGTTGTGAAAGCAAACAAGAACGGATCTGGGGCCACCCGCTGCGCCACTAGCTCTGTGTATCCTCTCAATCCTGACCTCGTTGATGGCATCATTGTCAAAGACGAGTTTGGTGATGGCAAATAAGGTACTTTGCAAGTCTTTCTCTGCCTCCCCCTCTTTCCCAGGGATCCCAAATAACCAGAGGTTATTGCACCTCTCACGATTCTCTCGGTCATCCATCTTCAGGAGGATTTCCTCGTCCCTTCTTTCTACTTCCGTGAGACACACGTCAATTTGGGCCTCCATCGTGTCCAGGGAGGATTGGTTATGTTCCACCTCCTCTAATCTTTCCTCCATCTTATCAATTCTATGGGTAATCTTGTCCACTCTTCCCCCAATGTCCGCCCTCATGCTTCTGATCTCCTCCAGGAGAGCCACTACATCTTATTTGGTGGCGCCAGCATCTTCTCCCATCGTTGACCTATTGCCTCCATCAGGCGTTCCCTCCTCTGGGGCTCGTGGGATGTACTCAAAGGGGGCCAGCCTCTCCCTTGCGTCCATGCACCTCGACCCCTCGCCTTGCCCATGTTGTCCGGTTCGTAGGGCGGTCCGTCCTCAGTTAGATGTTACTGTGCCCTACGGGGGATGACGGGCCGTCCGGCAGATGATCGCGGGCCTGGGACCCCGATACACAACACAAGCGCCTTCTTTGCTGCTTTGGGTTCTTCCGAGAGGAGAGGCCCCTATGGTATGCAGGTCAAAGATCCTTTTGACTTGATAGTGGCTCAAGCGGGGCAGGCACATGCCCCCCTGATGGGCCTGGGGGGCCCACACCCCGCCTCCTCCCATATTTATTTGGGTGTACCTCTCTCCAGTTGGGGGCCCCTAGATGCAGTGACCCTGGGTGCCACTCCTTGTTCCAGCTGCGCCCCTGTTGAAAGCCTGCTTGGGGCACTGAAGGTGTCCTGATTCCCTTGGATCAGGGGGGGTGAGCACACACCCCTGTGTGATCCCAAGGGGCCCACAGCTCACCCCTGAACCCACAGTCCTGCTTCTCCTCCTGATTTGCCTGCTGTTTGTCCACCACCTCACCCTGTGTTCCTGCCGGAGGCCCCCACAGCTCGTGCCCCTCTTCTTGTTGGGGCAACCAGCGTTGGCAGAGTCCTTATACAACACCGCAGGGGGGTTTGCACTGCTCCTACTCCCCTGCCGGCCTCTCGTCTCCCTGGCCTTTCGTCTAGGCCACTGGCGGGGAGACCTCCTGCTTGGTTGTGCTCATACAATGTGCCCTGCGCCTCCTTTGCTTCTGTCTCCTCTTTTCTCAAGTGCAGCGAGTGAGGAGGAGCCCGGGCAGGGCCGCTGTGAATCTGTTGGAGGGCCGATGCCATTATGCTTCCCCGGGGGTGCCCCACTATGTTCTGGGGGTGCGACTAGATATCTGTTGTCCTCCGGTGCAGGAGGCTGGGCTCTGTCCGCTGCCTCGCTCCAGCCGCTGTTCCCAGTGCTGACTTCCACTCCACTCCCCCCTGCTCACAGACAGGGGGGGCGAGGCCCCCATGTAGCTCCCACATCACCGGGAGGGAGGAGGTCACAACCCCCGGTCCCTGGCCGCGTTTGCTGGAGAGCCCCCTGCAGTCCCTATGGTGTATGGCCAAGGAACGACTTCACCCCCGTGCAGGCGGGGTCCCGCGGTAACAATGGGAATCCCTTCGGGGATGGGCTGGAAGCCTCACACCAGTCAGGCCTCTGTTGACAGCCCAGAAGTCCACTAGTCGCTCTGCAACTTCACCACTTTGCGGGGAGGGGGTCCTTAAATCAATCACCCCAGATGAAAGGACCGGGGGGTCTGCTGCTGCTTCTTTCACAGCCTCCCGTGATTTGGGGGGCCTGCCGAGATACACGGACGAACTGGGCCGCTATAACTTTTGTGCCTCCTGGTGCCCTGCTCCGGCTCAGGCCGTGACACTCTCTACTGTTGACCTTGCTGGGTTTATCTCACGCTTCTGTGCACCCTCCGTCCTGGGAGCTGGCCACCTAAGTGCACCCAGGCTTCACACGGCCCGCAGGAGGTATGACATTCTCCGATGGGGGCTTCTTGAGGGGGGGCTCGACCCGCAATGAGGCCCTGGGAGGAGCTGCTCACAGAGACTGCTGCATCTCTGCGCCACCCTCGTTTCTTAACTATAATTTATCCCTCCCTGCACCTCACATTACAAATCATGCCGTTGTAGGATAAAAGTGAGACACCCACATTCTTAGGTGTTTTCTGGATAATGGGTTTGTTGTCGATGGCCTGGGGTTGACTAGTATCTTGGAATTTGGGGGTCTGGGGACTCGGACAGTTATAGGGGCTATAACTTGTGGTTGGATGGGTGGGGGCCTGCTTTGGCCTGTTTGTGATAACACGTGTGGCAAGGAACCCAGCACTGTCTCGTGGCATTGCAGGGCACATTCCTTCTTGGGACAAACACACAAGCAATAGTTTTAGAACAAAGGCTTGGGACTTCTCAGGTTTCTTTGTCAGGTTTGCAACCTGTGTCCAACACGCTGCCATGCAGGCCCTACACTTCTGCCAAAGCTTCAAAAATGGCATCTGTGTATATCTAAACATCTACAGTCCGCTAAATATCGTGTCCAAGCAGGGTCTTTTAATACACCCCCTACTCCATGGCACATCACGGGTCTCTTCATGGGATTCGCCTCACCCTAAAATGGGGGGGGGGTAGGTTCATTTCCTTCCCAACATTCCCCCCTTTCTTTACTTCTACACTAACAAACTCCCCCATACGCATGCGTTCATTCTCCTTTCTTACAGCAGCCTCATACGGTGGGCTTCCCTTTATTGGCATCCAGGCCCTACATACTGAGTGCAAACTTTCTCCTGCTTCTGCATATTATTCGGGTGTGCACGTCATATAAATACATCCCCCCATCTCCTGCTAGATCAACCCATACTTCAGGCAGTGCTGTAGACGGTATATCTTGGTGGCCGTTGGTGTCGTCAGGACATACTCAGATTACTGGGACAGGAAGATAAGCCGCCATTTTGGCCGCAGCATCCACCGTGGCCTTTCCCAATGAGATTTCGTCAACAAAGAGGACCTCCCCCTCCTCCATTGGGTTTTTCTGGGTGAGTATGGCAGTCATGAGTTTGCCGTTTGAATGTGAGTATATGTACATTTCTTGGGTATAGTCTGGGGTGGTGAGAACTGGGGCTGTGGATATCACTTCCTTCAAACCATTGAATTTATGTACCATTTCTGCTGTCCACTAGAGTTTGTGATTGCCTTTTTGGGCTTCTTTGAGGCCCTGTATGAACGGCCTTGTGTACGCTGCATAGTCTAGAATCGATGCTCTGCAGTAATTGAACAACCCTATGAATTGTTGCATGTCCTTTACTGTCACAGGTTTGGCCGTGGCACGCACGGATGCCGCTCTGTCTGGTATTATTGTTTTGCCATTTGCTGATATTAATTGACCCAAGTACAGTACTTCCAGTTGGCAATACTGAAGTTTAGCCCTGTCAAGCTTGGATGTTACCTAAGTCAGCGTGTAGTATTCTGTTAAAGATACTTTGGCTTTAGCAGTACCCTTAGGGCAAACAAGCAAGTTCATAGCACTTTCCGCCAAGGGTAAAGACGGTGAGGTACTGTCAGTCAGGGTGCAAGGGTATTGAAAAGAAGGAGTTCTTTCAATCTACCACAGTGAAGTGGGTTGCTTCTTTGGGGATACTGCACAAAATGGTGGCCGGGTTGGGACCCACGGGACATTTTCTCTATACTATATCATTTAGAGGGTGTAAATCCTGGATCATTCTCCAATTGCCCCGTGGCTTTTTTGACAGGGTATATTGCATTATTGCATTGAGAGGTGGATGGCACCATTATCCCTTGATTGAGTAGCGCCTGTATCGTGTCTTTTATTCCCTCCTGCACCTCTCTTTATGGTGGGTACTGTTTCACTTGGGGTTGTACTGCTGCAGCCTTCAGTGTAATATGTACTGGGGTCACCTCTTTTGGAAGCCTAACGTTATGTGGATTGGTGGTCCACAACTGCACAGGCACATACTCCATGTCTGTCTCAATGAAGGGAGGTGGCACCACAATGGCCATCAGGGGGCACTGTACTTTTCTGTACTGCACAATGATATCACAGGGGATACAGATCTCTAATATTATCTCTCCATCAGTCATTGTTCTTGAACAGCTCTGAGGCCATTACCTCTTTGTGGGGTACGGTGGGGTCGATGCAAAGCAGTGTACGCCATTCGCACCCTTGCCTGTCTGTCCCTAGCACAACCAGCCTTTTTGCCGATACCACCAACCCTGGTAGGTCTAGAGACAAGATTGTGCCCGCAACCAATTCTGGGGACACAACAGAGTGAACATTGAAATCTGTTGGCACTCTCCAACAGCCCTTGGCAATTTGTAGCACCGCCTCTTTAAGTACTGCTATACCGTAAATAAACATGTCTGGGTCTACAGGTATTTCCCAGACCACCACCTCTTCCGCCATTTGGCAGCAGCAGAGCAAAATTAACTTTGAACTATGTCAACATTGAGGCTGCTGAGAGCAGAATGTTTGTCTTGTGCTAAGAAACATTGGAGCCAAAGTGAACCTGCAATTTAGGTGTTGTCAGCTTTATCCTCGTTCAAACAGTGGAACTGAATGCTGAACAACTAAAACTGTGTGCCTTTGTAGAAACCTATTATGTTTGTTTCTTGGAACTGGACTTACTCTAAGCTCGAAAACAAGGAAAAACCAACATGACCAGACAGAACAAAGTTGTAACCATTGTATGTTGTAGACAGGAAAAACATTTGAAGTACTTAAGAAACAATATTGCTGTATTTGTCATGTAACCTGGGCCTGAACCCTTTTTGTAACTAATTAGTTTGGAGAAGGGCTGGACAATGACCGGGACTGTGTATAAATAATGCATGCTTCTTGATGTCCAGCACTCTCTCCCCTCAAGGTGTTTGCTGGTACACACTGTGAGGCGCTTGAGAACCAGATAGTTATATATACTTTGATTAAAAAGTATACTTGTAACTCTGAACTCGTGATTGGCGTATTTCATTTTGGTGGTAGTAAGCCTCGATATTTCCATTGGTCTTTCAGCGCCACCCTTCCCCCACTTTTACATCCAAATCTTTAGTGTATGGAACCATAGATATAACCCCAGAGAAGCCCCGAGTGTTGAGAGTTTTGCCAGATAATGGGAAGTCCCCTCCACTGATGAATGATTTTTCAGCACCCGAATCAACAATAAAAATGAATTTTTTGTTTCCTATCTCTGCCCCCACTAAGGTTTCCTCTTCAGGGTTAAGGGGCATTGACAGGACTGGACACACAAGAGCTCTCTGTCTGTATGTATTTGTCCTGGGAAATGAGAAGGGGTTTCCTCCCACCACGGTTGTGCCTTGAAACGGGGCGAACATACGATTCAGCATTCCATTAAATCGGTTTGTGCCACCTGCCTGGGATGCATATTGTTGCATTGTTTGTTGTTGTGGCTGCTGCAAGGGTGGGCCTGGGATTTGCGGGGGCAACTGTGTGTATGCGTGGTATATTTCGTGGGATATGTAGGTCATTCTGGGTGCCGGTCCTTGGGGGGGGGGCCTTGAGGGGGAGGACCACAATTCTGGGGGGGGGGGCCTTGAGGGGGAGGACCACAATTCTGTGTTAGCCATAACTGTACCCCATTCCCTTTATGCCTCTACACTCGCTTGGAAAATGCCCCCATTTTCCCCAGTTCCAACATTGTGAAGGCCCCATTCTTCCCCCCTGGGTGCCATTCCTCCAATCACCCTCCCTTCGACCCTTGGAACCTACCTCTTCCTCGCTGCTGTCCTCCTTGCCACTGTGGGCCAGGGTAGTGTGTATTCCCACCCCACTGTCCTTGTCCTCCTTCCGACCACACAGCAGCTATTCTAGCATTTGTACAATTCGGGGTGTTCCCTGCTTCTTGTCTGTGCTGACGTCGATACTGATGCCTCCACAGCAACCTTAGCTAATTTGTTTTGTACTAGTTTTGCTTCCTGTTGCTGCCGCCTCTGGGCCATCACCCTGATTCTTCTGCAATGGTGTACTATTATGCTCTGTATTTCAGGCCACACCTTTACTTCAACCCCCACGATTTTGTCGAGTGCCTTTTGCACCTCTTTAGGTAGGTCCTTTTTAACAATAAAGTAGAAGAAGGGTATACATTGATCCCATGAATTACCAGGCTCTGCTCTCCACATCTCCTGAAGCTTAAGAATGAATTGTGTGGGGTCTTCATCATCGCCCATTGTACATTGCATGGTTGACTGTAAATCGGGTGTGTCAGAGGAATGCCCGTCGTAGTGCCTCCCATACCTTTGCTTGAATTTTGTTAAATGGTGCTCCATCATGTGCATTTGTTCCCCAGAGTCTCTCCTGGATACCTTGCTTTCACCCTCACCTCTCCAGCCTGATCTCCAACCGTTACCACCAATAGGTTTTTTATGTCACTGACGGCCAGGGTTACCCCAGCGGAAAGCTTTTCAAATGCATACATCCACTCTTCTGCACCCGCAATAAGGGATGGGAGCGCCTTTAACAAATTATTTTTGTTCATCTGTGTCCATGGCACATAGTGAGGCCTGCTGGCCCCTTTATGTATGAGGGGCATTTGGCATTCATACCTTGCTCCCCTCAGCCTTCTTCCCACTTCCCTTTTCTTTGCTACCGCTAGCCGGCCAATCCTGCTCCTTAACCTCCCATCCCATAAACGTTCCACCCGAGGAGTTTGTTCAGGTGCTTGTTCTGCCTCCTCATCCTCTTCACCCTCCGACTCATCAAATGTACTCGACATGGTCATATACTAAGCTGTCCGCCCCTTCACTTCCTTCCCCCTCTTTCTACCTGCAGATATTTTATGGATGTATTATCTAGTCTCAATAGAAAATCTACTGCTTTCCATCCATCTTGGGCCTGCTCTTCCTTTCTGTCAGCATTCACTTCAGTGTGTACTGTTCGCAATCTATTCAGTTCTGCTCTTGTTGAGGCCATTGCCACCTCTAAATCTCTCTTATTGACATCGGCATGTGCTGGGGTCTTCAAAGGGGACACATAGGTATCCAAGGCAGCAACTGCCCCCACCGCACACTATGTTGGGTTGGTGTACCCTACTGAAGGGCAAGCTGTCAATGGATATATTTCCCCACACTCTGCTGGCCCCCACCCTCCTTCCCTGTACAGTCATTAGTGCTTTCACATTGGGCTTTACCTCCCCCAAGATCTTCTGTGTCTTCGAACATTTTCCACAGATCTAATATCTCTCTCCTTTTTTGCAACTGTTTCTCCTTATATATAGCTGTTAAGAATGTAGACATGTGTTCTAAAATCCCTGTGTGATGGGATCCCTGCTCTGGCCACGAGCGGGGCATCACCCCTCCCCTTGTCTCTGTCACCCACTGTTTGTGATATTTCTTAATTCTGTCCTGATACAATGGCAGGGCCTTGTGTATATACTCTAAGGGCATTTCCCCACCAATTGTAATATTCTATGTGCCTTGCTGTCTCTACGGCTATGCTAAGGCGCTGCTGCTGTTCTGCAAAAATGTTAGTCCGTCATCTCCTCTCACCCCCACAAACAAGTCATAAAACAATTTTTCCCACCCCCTCCACCTCCCCACACCTCTCTACTCCCTCAATCCACACACTGAACTCACAAATAATATCCATTTCCCCCCCCCCGCAACGGCCTTCTTCCTGCACAATAAAACACAAACAAAACAAACTAAAATGATAAGCTAATACAAAAAAAATGACCACTGTTCCCGAGGACACTAACAGGGTAATTCATAGAATTTCGCAGAAAAGTGTCGCAAGCGGCTGGCGCAGAGTGTCCGCGTGCGATTGTCTGAGCCAGGCGCGTGCGCCAAAACCGATTTCCGCGCACAACGTATTCATGGATTTTAGGCTCCCAAACCAGCCGTGGCGCAGAGTATCGCAGCGACCCTGCAGCAGCGCCAGTAACGCCCCCAAGAACGCCCTCGCGCAAGGAAAAGCCATCAAAATCGCTAAATCATCGCAAAGGGCTGCGCTAACCCTGGACCAGTTTACAGGGCTGCCAAACAAGAAACGCAAAGTGGGTAACGTTCATATCAGGGGTACGCGGGAAGTTTTACATGCGATTAGCCAGGGTAAGTGTATTACAGGGGTACGCGGGAAGTTTTACACGCGATTAGCCAAGGTACGTGTATTACAGGGGTATGCAGGAATTATCACACGCGATTTGGCTGGGTACGTGTATTACAGGGGTGCGCGGGAAGTTACACACAGGATTTGGCTGGGTACGTGTATTACAGGGGTGTGCGGGAAGTTACACACGTGATTAGGCTGGGTGGGTCCTCACAGGTGTTCCCTGTATACCCTCCACGGCCCCTGCAGCCAGCCCACAAAACAGGGGACTACCCTGCACACCTTCTCATGTCTCCCACCCCCCACACTCCCCCAGCAGTGTGGGGCACCCTCCACCAGGCCCCCACTCATGTCCCTCTGCACCCCCACCCCCCAGCATCCAGGGGCACCCTCCACCAGGCCCCCACTCATGTCCCCCTGCACCCCCACCCCCCAGCCACCAGGGGCAGCCTCCACCAGGCCCCCACTCATGTCTCCCAGCACCCCCACCCCCTAGCAGTGCAGGAGCAGCCTCCACCAGGCCCCCACTCATGTCTCCCATCACCCCCACCCCCCAGCATTGCAGGGCACCCTCCACCAGGCCCCCACTCATGTCCAACTCATGTCTCCCACCACCCCCACCCCCCAGCAGTGCAGGGGCAGCCTCCACCAGGCCCCCACTCATGTCCCCCTGCACCCCCACTCCCCAGCATCCAGGGGCACCCTCCACCAGGCCCCCACTCATGTCCCCCTGCACCCCCACCCCCCAGCATCCAGGGGCACCCTCCACCAGGCCCCGACTCATGTCCCCCTGCACCCCCAACCCCCAGCCCCAGGGGCAGCCTCCACCAGGCCCCCACTCATGTCTCCCACCACCCCCACCCCCTAGCAGTGCAGGGGCAGCCTCCACCAGGCCCCCACTCATGTCTCCCATCACCCCCACCCCCCAGCATTGCAGGGCACCCTCCACCAGGACCCCACTCATGTCCAACTCATGTCTCCCACCACCCCCACCCACCAGCAGTGCAGAGGCAGCCTCCACCAGGCCCCCACTCATGTCCAACTCATGTCTCCCACCACCCCCACCCCCCAGCAGTGCAGGGGCAGCCTCCACCAGGCCCCCACTCATGTCCCCCTGCACCCCCACCCCCCAGCATCCAGGGGCACCCTCCACCAGGCCCCCACTCATGTCCCCCTGCACCCCCACCCCCCAGCATCCAGGGGCACCCTCCACCAGGCCCCCACTCATGTCCCCCTGCACCCCCACCCCCCAGCCACCAGGGGCAGCCTCCACCAGGCCCCCACTCATGTCTCCCACCACCCCCACCCCCTAGCAGTGCAGGGGCAGCCTCCACGAGGCCCTCACTCATGTCTCCCATCACCCCCACCCCCCAGCATTGCAGGGCACCCTCCACCAGGCCCCGACTCATGTCCCCTATCACCCCCACCCCCAGCAGTGCAGGGGCAGCCTCCACCAGGCCCCCACTCATGTCTCCCACCCACCCCACCCCCCAGGACTGTGGGGCAGCCTCCACCAGGCCCCACTCATGTCCCCCACCACCCCCACCCCCCAGCCACCAGGGGCAGCCTCCACCAGGCCCCCACTCATGTCTCCCACCACCCCCACCCCCCAGCATTGCAGGGCACCCTCCACCAGGCCCCCACTCATGTCCCCCTGCACTCCCACCCCCCAGCATCCAGGGGCACCCTCCAACAGGCCCCCACTCATGTCTCCCACCACCCCCACCCCCCAGCAGTGCAGAGCACCCTCCACCAGGCCCCCACTCATGTCTCCCATCACCCCCACCCCCCAGCATTGCAGGGCACCCTCCACCAGGCCCCCACTCATGTCCCCTATCACCCCCACCCCCAGCAGTGCAGGGGCAGCCTCCACCAGGCCCCCACTCATGTCGACCACCCACCCCACCCCCAGGACTGTGGGGCAGCCTCCACCAGGCCCCCACTCATGTCCAACTCATGTCTCCCACCACTCCCACCCCCCAGCCACCAGGGGCAGCCTCCACCAGGCCCCCACTCATGTCTCCCACCACCCCCACCCCCTAGCAGTGCAGGGGCAGCCTCCACGAGGCCCTCACTCATGTCTCCCATCACCCCCACCCCCCAGCATTGCAGGGCACCCTCCACCAGGCCCCGACTCATGTCCCCTATCAACCCCACCCCCAGCAGTGCAGGGGCAGCCTCCACCAGGCCCCCACTCATGTCTCCCACCCACCCCACCCCCCAGGACTGTGGGGCAGCCTCCACCAGGCCCCACTCATGTCCCCCACCACCCCCACCCCCCAGCCACCAGGGGCAGCCTCCACCAGGCCCCCACTCATGTCTCCCACCACCCCCACCCCCCAGCATTGCAGGGCACCCTCCACCAGGCCCCCACTCATGTGCCCCTGCACCCCCACCCCCCAGCATCCAGGGGCACCCTCCACCAGGCCCCCACTCATGTCCCCCTGCACCCCCACCCCCCAGCCACCAGGGGCAGCCTCCACCAGGCCCCCACTCATGTCTCCCACCACCCCCACCCCCTAGCAGTGCAGGGGCAGCCTCCACCAGGCCCCCACTCATGTCTCCCATCACCCCCACCCCCAGCATTGCAGGGCACCCTCCACCAGGCCCCCACTCATGTCCAACTCATGTCTCCCACCACCCCCACCCCCAGCAGTGCAGGGGCAGCCTCCACCAGGCCCCCACTCATGTCCCCCTGCACCCCCACCCCCCAGCATCCAGGGGCACCCTCCACCAGGCCCCCACTCATGTCCCCCTGCACCCCCGCCCCCCAGCATCCAGGGGCGCCCTCCACCAGGCCCCCACTCATGTCCCCCTGCACCCCCACCCCCCAGCCACAAGGGGCAGCCTCCACCAGGCCCCCACTCATGTCTCCCATCACCCCCACCCCCCAGCATTGCAGGGCACCCTCCACCAGGCCCCCACTCATGTCCAACTCATGTCTCCCACCACCCCTTCCCCCCAGCAGTGCAGGGGCAGCCTCCACCAGGCCCCCACTCATGTCCCCCTGCACCCCCACCCCCCAGCATCCAGGGGCACCCTCCACCAGGCCCCCACTCATGTCCAACTCATGTCTCCCACCACCCCCACCCCCCAGCATCCAGGGGCACCCTCCACCAGGCCCCCACACATGTCCCCCTGCCCACAGGCCCTGACAATCCTCAAGCATGGGCCTCATGGCCAGCCACCACAGCCCAAAGACACAACCAAGTATTACATGCGCCCATGATACTACTCCAATGGAAACAATGTAAATGAACACATGTGTCTCACACACACACACAATGGTTGCAAGTGAACCTGAAATCCCATATCATGACATGCATGAAAACAATGAGATGAAACCACAAATTGAAGAATGAAAAAATCAAAATAATGTATTAAAAACAACAGTAATGGCAATCAAAATTAAACAATATACACAAGTATAAAATAAATAAAATTAAGCTGGCTGTCCCTTTTCAAAATAAAATCAATAAATGATAATCCAAAAAAATGTCTTCCAAAGTTCAAGTCCATAAAAAGGAAATGAAGGGGAAAAAGAAATAGAAAACCATTGCTCCATGGAAAAAAAATATTCATAGTAAAAAAAATATCCAAATGCAAAGTCCAACTATGTACAAGGTATTCAGGGTCCATCATCCCAACAGAAGAAATGAAACCTACAAAAATCTAAAATGGAAGTATATACAAAAGGTGGAGCAGTGTCCGTCGACTCCAAATAAAAATAAACAATAAAGGAAACCTATCACTAAATAACTATATACAATGGCGGCGGGCCAGTCCAGCGGCTCACTCAGTGGTGTTCCGGGCCAGGGCATCATCGAACTCCTCGTCTATGTCCCGGAGGCGGTCCTGTTCCATGGCCCGAGGGTCCGCAGGGACGCCGACATGTTCACCTACAACTCCCTGCGGATTGCCTCGAGGCACTCGGCCCGCCTCAGGGCCCTCTGCATGGAGTTCTCCGCCCTGACCATCGTGAGCCGCGCCTCTTCCGCCCGCCGCCGCTCCGCATCTATGGCGTGGCACAACCGCTGCCACACGGAAGACACTGCCCATCCAGGGTCCTCCTGCCCTCCGGCCAATGCCTGCCCCTCCGATGTTGAAGGCCCCGAGCTATCGTGGCTCCCACCTACAGCCTCCTGCTGCTGCAGCTGCTGCTGTCCATGTACCCTGTCCGATGGTGCCTGCACATCCTCCTCCAGCTGGGGTGCAGTCGTTGATGTGGTCACCCCTGCTGGACGTCCGACTCCCGACTGTGGCAGGGATCTATTTTCCACCAGCCCGGCCGCACGGTCGGAGGCAGCTCCACAGGGAACCCAGGTGACACATGGGTGGGAAGATGGCATGGAGGACGACTGGGGCATAGGGGGTTCTGTGGAGAAGGGGGTCGGAACAAGGTCCAGGAAACGGAGGAATCCAGCCCTGGTGAGCTGTCCCAGTGGGTCAACGCGGTCAACGAGCCATGCGAGAAGACGTGCAGACTCATCATGAAAAGACTGCAGGTCAGCTCGCATGGCCCATTGACACAACGCCACCCCACCCTGGACAGGCTCAACCTGGTGCAGGATAGCCACATCCGCAGGGAGAGGAAGGCCAGGTGTTGTAAGCCAATCCCCTCCCTGAGAACGGGTCTGGAGGTAGGCATCCCCGCTGGTGCAAGATGATGCAGTGACAGGAGCAGGGACAGGATTGCACACAGGCACCTCTGCGGCGGCCTGTGCTGCCTCCTGTCCCTGATCCTGCACTGCACCACTAGCACCAGTGGAATCCCCACCTCCAGACCCGCCTCTGTCGCTTGCACGGCCTCCTCCTACACCAAACCCCCCACCAACCTGGATGACTCAGTGCCATCTTCCTCCGTTGGACCCTGTGGGGTCCCAGCTGCCCCTTCTGCTGCCGAGGAGTCCAACTCCAACCTCCGCCTCTTGGACCTCCCCTCGGCAGCTGCGGCCTGGGACACGGCACCGGACTCCTCACTCCCCGACGAGATCAGAACCTGGGAGGGGATCCGGGCCTTGCGTCTCCGGCTGGTGGTGCGACCCCTGCCGCTGTGCTCCACAGCACCTTCTCCGCCCTCTTCATCAGTTGACGCTGCAGACAGGGAGAAAGAAAACACAGGCATCAGGGCACTGTAAAATGGACTCATACACACATGACAGTTATACATGAGTGGCATTGGTAAACCTCAGACATGGCATCACAATCCCCAACACACATGTCATTTCAACTTGCACACATGAGCCATACCACAGCCATATTGCAACAGCCAGCACCATCCATTCACATACAACAGCATGAGGAGCCAAAGGTCATTCACACATCACATGCAACATAGGGATTACACTACACATGCACACACACCACCAAACTTGCATGCATGTGTACACCTCCGCCAACTGTCGCAGTGTTCCGATCGACATCCATGTCACACCTGACAATCATTACTCCACATCCTGTGCCATGCAAGCCCACACACACAAGCACCATCCATGTGTCACACATGAGACCCCTCGCATGTGTCACCCTCACGGCCCTGTACACCCCCCCCTACTTGCCCACATAAAAATACATGTTCAACCTGCACACTCCTGGCACACCACCACACGCACAGCTTACAATCAGTATGCATGTACACTTACCGCTCGACTCCAGACGGGTCTGCCTCTCAAGGACCTGGATGTGGAGCGCTGGGGATATGCGTTCCAGGACCCTCATCTGATCTTCCGACAAGTGGCCCCGGCGCCCCTTAGCATCCGCTGCCTTCAGGAGACGCCGGGCCTTGTTGAGGGTCCTGGACCTGAAGTCCTCCCAGCACTTCCTGACATGTTCGTAGTCGCGGACTGCCACCTCCTCCGCGTTGATGGCAGTCACGATGTCCATTCAGATCCGAGTCCGTCCTTCCTTGTCGGCGCGCAACCTTCCGAAGAGGGCATCATACTGCCCCAGGACATGCTCCACAAGGACACCAACTTTGGTGGCAGTGAAGCTGGTGCCCCTCTGCCTCCTTGGCCGGGGGTTGCCACTGGTGCCAGATGTTGCAGTGCCCGACATGGCAACCCCAGAGGCAGGAGTCGGTGGGCAACTGGGTCCTGGGGCTGGGCTGTGGGGCGATGGAAAAGCAGTCGGGAGTCTTCGGTTCCAGCAGGGGTGGTCACAGCAACAGCACCCCTGGCTGATGTGCAGGCAGCAAATGGCAGGGCACGTGGGCAGCAGGCAGTCAGGCAGCAGCAGATGGCAGGTGGGTGCGTGCTCAGGGCTCTGGGGGGCAGTAACTCGGCCTTCTGGGCAGGAGCGTGGTCTTCCGTGTGTTTTCGCGTGGCCAGCTTGATACGGAGTGATTTTGCACGTGAAAATCCAGCACGTCTGCGGTAAATTCGAGGAAAGGCCCTTAGCGAGTAAGCGCGTCTATGAAGTCACGTGCAAGTTGAATATGGCACACGTTCGAAATGTTGCACGTTAAAAAAATTAAAGACACGTCCGAGTGTCAAAGCGTGTAATTGGTGAAAATGGCCTTAGCGTGTACACGCGGAAGTGACAAAGCGTGTAATTGGTGGAAATGGCCCTACACGCGGAAGTGACAAAGCGTGTAATTGGTGGAAAAGGCCTTAGCGCGTACACGCGGAAGTGACAAAGCGTGTAATTGGTGGAAATGGCCCTACACGCGGAAGTGACAAAGCGTGTAATTGGTGGAAATGGCCCTAGCACGTACACGCGGAAGTGACGCTGGACGTGTGGGCCTGCATAAAAGGTACGTGTAGAACACCATTTCCTTGTACGTGCTTTTCGTGGAGAGCGAGTGGGTGAAATCTGTACTTGTCGTTTCACACGCGATTTACTTCACAGCGTTTCAAGTTCGTACTCCCTGTTACCTCTGACAGCTTTTTCTCTTTTTTCTCTTTTTCTGGTTTTCCTGGGCCTGTTCCCTCAAACAGCGTTCCCTTCTACTGTTGTCCTGTCTCCTCAGACAGCGTACAATTCTTCTTTTGGCAGGGGGTGTTGCCAACGCGCACACGCGCTTCTTTTTCATGCTCTTTTTCCTGGCAGACGGTGAGTCACGCACGTATCTAACATCTGTGCTTGCCCCGTGTGTAGCCTACCCCTTCAGAGGTCATTCTAGGCTGCGTGTGACACGCATACGTTCATTCTTGTGTTACTGGGTGCCACGTCGTAGTGCAGGTTTTTTTTTCCGCACATGTGGTCTAGGAGGGGTTGCGTGCACGTCATCTCCCTTTTTTGGGCTTCCTGTGCGTTGCGTGACCCGTCATCTTTCCCCAGGGGTCACATTCAGCCTTGCTAGAGCACTAGGGTACAATTACCATCTGGTACCCAACCCCTTTGACCCCCAACAGGACAATAGTTTACAGCCACTCCCATACGCACATTAACATCAGTGCCATGGTTGGGAGGCGAGGAATCCGTAAGGGTGGCAAAGGTGGACGAGCCACAAGTGGTGGCCGTGGTGGATCCGGTAGGGGACGTGGTGGTTACTTGCAGGGTGACCCTGTCCCCCCATGTGTGGAGGACCAGTCAAGGGCACCCATAATCCACCCCCGCCCCCCTGGATGAGGCTGATGTGGCTGACACCATCCATGCTCAGCCCTTGTTGGACCAGCCCATTGTGGCACCAGACCTGGCTGACTCCATGGCTGACTTCCAGGTCAGCAGGCCTATGACACGTGCGCTGGTGCACGTTGATGTCATCAGGCCACGTGGATCAGGGGCAGCAAGGTCATCTGCTGCCCCAAGTAGGCAGGGTGTAGAGGCTGCAGGGGCAGCTGCGGCTCCATCCACCCCAGCTCTCACACACCCAGCCAGGACAGGGTCGGCCCTAGTCCATCCTGCTGACATTCCACCTGACACCATTACACTTGAGCCAATGCCTGCACCAACTCCCATGTTGAGTGTGCAATCCCACACTCCTGATACAGAGTCCACCAGGGCTCCTTCCCCTAGTGTCCAGAGCGGCGTAGGACACTCAGGATCACCACCACCTTCCAAGCGGAAGAGGAAGAGTGCTCGTCTGGCACAGGCTGATGCCCCAGACACGGCTACACAGTCCGGCCCGTCGAGGAAGCCCAGCTTCACGGATGCCAAACTGAATGCACTTGTCGAGTATGTGTCCGCACATGATAACGAAATGGTCATTGTTGCAGGATCCAAGACCACACCTGCACAACGCCAGGCACACTGGCAGACCGTTGCGGACATCGTAAGTGCCCTTGGAATCGTGAGGTGCACAGCCAATGATTGCTATAAGCGCTGGAATGACCTAAAGCGCAGGGCAAAGAATAAGCTGGCCTCAAGTCATGCCGCAACTCTAGTGACTGGAGGTGGGTCTCCAGTAGAAGACCTGCCTGATTATGAGGCATTGTCCGGTGAGTGCACATGCATGTGTGTGTCATCCATGTGCATGGTGTGTGTGTGAGGGCTTCTGTTTGTGTGCCAGGTGAGGGTGTGTGCGCCTGAGTCGTTTGGGTCACCCATGTGCTTCATGCAATACATTCTGCACAGCAGCATTTGGCCATAGCAGTATCCCTTCTGCCAACAGTAGACATCTAGCCCAACAGCATGCCAGTTGCCCTTGAAGTGTCACCTTGCCACAACATTGTTGCCTATTTTTCTCTGTTCATTCAGGCAGATTGTTTGCATTCCACCACTTTTACTAGGCATTTCTCAGTCCTCTAGTCACATGTCTGACATGGCTATGGTAAAGTGGAGTGACTTTGTTACCTGGATATCATTTGTTTAGACATGTCCCTGTGCATTCGGACCATTTTGGACTGGCAGCTCCAGGTGAAAAATCAGACCTGTTTGAATTAGAAAAGCTATTACATGAGGGAACTGGACTGAATGAATAAGTGCTGCCCTCCTCTCCATCTTCACTCAATAGCAATGGTACATGCCATCTGTGTGATGGCATGTGTATTTCACCTGGCAATCACAGGCCAATGTGTGATGCCACTGCCAGGCAGCATGCAGAAAATGTGTTCATCTTCCATCTTGGTGTCATCAGTGTGTGCCATTTGCCTACCCTTCATACGCAGTGAGGGTGCATGCATGGGAGGGTTTTAGTCATGTGGGACATGTGTCAATCAAGTACTGGTTCTGTTGCTTCTCAGCCCTCATTGTGTGCCATGGTGCTAATGCCTGTTTCCATTTGTTTGCTTTTATGTCTTTGCAGGGGAAGACGCACCTGATACTGCTGGGGTTGTGGAGATGGTGCAGACCCAGGAGGGGTCTGAGGGCCGACCGACCACCAGTGAGGGACGTGGTGTGGTGGTGGGTGAGAACCCACAACTGCTGCAGGTCGTGCTCTCAAGGGGTGTCTCTGGCTGCACCTCCCCCGAGCTGTACTCAGGTGTTGATTCGGATGATGAGACCTACGTGCCGTCACAGGTGAGTGTTCCTGGGAGGGATTCTGTTCAGTCTGACCCACCTGCACCAGGGTCAGGACCCTCAATGGGGATGTCAGTGTTGGCAGCTACGCCTTTGGTGGTTACGGATGCAGGGTCACACTCCGCGACATCTGATCCTGTTCCTGGGCCAGCAGATCAGAGGGGGAATGCAGTCCTGCAGCCTCAGGCAGTGCCGGCACAGCAAGGCGCAGTTCGCCTTGCCCCAGACAGGTGTGGTGCCCGCCGACGTGGTGGCCGTACGCCACCTGGCAATACCGCATGGGAGCAATCCATTTACGGTATGGCAACCCAACAGGCAGCATCATCAGAGATGATGGCTCAGGCCATGGATAGGGTGGCCACTTCCATTGTCCCCCCCGAAAGGCTGATGGAGCGACTACAGCAGGCAACCGACTCCATCTGCCAGTCACACAGGGAGGACATGTTGGCGCCCAACAGGGACAGGCGGGCGGCACTGGCGACTCTGCAGGAAGCCATCTCCATAGAGTCCCAGGGCCACAGGGAAGCCCTGAGGCTGGAACTCCTTCACCTCAGGACGACTCTTGTTGAGCTTGAGGATTCAACAAACCGAAGGACAGAACAGCAGCTGGAGCGTCTCACCCGTACGCTCTCAGCTGAGATGCAGGCAACTAGGGCAGAGGTCCGGGCATCCCGTGAGTTGTTGCATGGGGACCTCCGCACACTCATCCTCCAGAACGAGACCTACCACACCCGCATGCTTGCAGCCATGGAGGAACAGACTAGGGCCTTGCGTGGGCTGCCTCCCATAGTGCCACCACCTCCGGATGCAGCTGCACAGGGTGATAATAGCGACAGCAGTGATACTCCCACAGTAGGGTAGCCGTGTGGGCCATGAGCCCATGGAAGTGTTTTTTTTCGCAAGATCCACACAGGTGGGTTTTGGTGTGCACCCTGTCCTCGGACCTCCTGGGTGGCCTCCCCAACCCCCCCCAGGCCCATTAATGGCCATTTTTGATTTTTTTTTTTTGGGACAGTGTGTTGCATTGTGTGGCTCCCGTGGGCATACGCTGCATTGTGGCTGGGCACATGCAGGCTTGTCATGTATTTGGTTCAGATGCTTGGGTTTTTGTCACACACACCCCTCCTGCTTCCCGTTTCCATGGGCTTGCAAAGGGTGTGCCCAAGTGACATTGACGTACATGGTGACATTGGACTCCCACTACATGTGTGGGTAGTCTAGTCAATACTGTGTATACATTCCTAGTGCATATTGCTGTTGTGTTGTACACTGCATGTTGCATTGATGTGTAACTCATCATCCATGTCTACCTCCTAATTTGCAGGTCCTTTCCTCATGTCTACACAAGGCCCTCTACTTTGGAGATGGGGTCCATGTTGGCAGCAGTGCACCTACAACTCTACATGGCGGCAACACTGTACAGTTGGAAGTGGTGGAAGTGCAGGCATTTCCAGGTGGTGAGACTACTAATTCCTTACATTCGTAATGTCATGTTAATGGTATTTTTGAGGGTCAGTAGCTGATAAGTGTTATTGCTAAATACCTGCTCAAGTGTGTTGTTGGTCCTGCATTACTGTGAGCATTTCAGGTGTCGCAAGTTTCAATTAGGGACACTGTACTTTGTGACACTTGTGTCATGTTGTGGGGATTACTTTGTTTACCTGCACATAGCATGACATGGCATGGTGTGTCGTGTGGCGGTGCTGGGGATGGGTTGGGTGACATGGCACTGTCCTCATGTTGCATTTTGCAAGTGGGTATTCATTTTAGCTGCATGAATGTGTTTTTCACGAAACTGCATTGGTGGTGTCTGTGTAGGTAGGGATGCACACATTGTAACACTTCCAGGTGAACAATCTCAGGCTGATATGGTTTTGACGGTTGATTCTCCAGACATTCAGGATCAGTGTCAGGTTGAGTCATCATTGATTGTCAGATGGTATGTGCCAGGGCAGTGTGAACTCCACAGGGGTGTGATTTCTATGTGAAGTAATTAGCCACTAGCTGTGTACGGGCTGCCTCCCCCCGTGCCCTTTCCCCTCCCATGCGCAGCGGGCGTGCATGTGGTTGGGGATGTGGGGGCACCACCATGTCCACGGCCAGGCCCCGGCATGTTGCAACGTTGTGCAGGACACATGCTGCCACTATGATCCTGCACACTACTGGGGGAGCGTATAACAGCTGCCCGCCAGAACGGTCAAGGGAGCGAAAGCGTGACTTAAGCACTCCGAATGTGCGCTCCACTATGCCACGGGTTGCAATGTGGGCTGTGTTATATCTTACCTCGGGTGGCGTGGTGGGGTTCCGAATTGGCGTCATCATGTGGGGGCTGAGAGGGTAGGCACTGTCCCCTGTGGAGGTGGTGATGGGTATCATTGGTGGGGTTGTGACCTTGCTCAGTATCTGACATGCATGCATGTGCAGTGGCATTCATACTCACCAAGCAGCCATGTATCGGCATGCCACCCAGCTTCTAGGTCCCGGCTTAGGGTGGACATTCGGTAAATGAAGCTGTCGTGGGTGTACCCGGGATAGTTTGCATATACTGAGGTGAGGATTCCCTTGGCATTACATACTACCTGCACGTTGATGGAATGCCAGTGCTTGCGGTTCCTATAGATGTGCTCAGATGCCCTGGGGGGACGTAGAGCCACATGGGTGCAGTCGATGGCACCTAGCACTTTGGGGAATCGTGCCACACCATAATAATCCAGGGCGGCAGCATGCCTTTCTGCAGGTGTTCTGTGCAGGTATATGTGCCTGCGGACTGATGGGCGTGCAGTGATGATGTTCAAGACCTGGTGTAGGCAGCGTGACTGCGTGGCCTGTGACACCCCACCCACTATGGCACTTGTCCGCTGAAATGATCCAGTGGCTAAGAAGTGCAGTACATTGAGGAGCTTCTCCAGGGGGCTGAGTGCTTGGGAGCACAGGGTGGGTGATGTGAGGTCATCCTCACACTCACTCACCAGGTCCAGTATTATGTGTGGTGGAAACCTGTACCTCCCATACACCTGGTCATCAGGCATCCCCAAAAGGCTGGTTCTGGGTGTGAAAATTCTGGCCCTGACTATCCTCCTCCTCCTCCTTTGGTAGCCCACAGCCACTGCTGCTAGGAACGGTATATTCATCCTGGCGTCTGAGCTTGTTAGTTTTTTGCGCACAAATTTATGCGTCGCGGGTCGACGTCTGCCTGCTTCCTACTGGCGTACGTGTTTCTTTGCGCGTGTTGTAGGCGAGCGTGTGAAACTTCCCGCGCACCCCTGAAATCCAGTACCCAGGCCAATAGCGTGTGGAAATTCCCGCGCACCCCTGAATACACGTGCGCTGATGTACTCGCGTGTGTAAGTGCCCGCGCACCCCTGAAATACACGTACATAGGCCAATCGCGTGTACGCACACTTTTATCCAATTACACGCGATGACACTCTGACGTGCAGTCTTTCCACGTGTGCTCCGTCATCACGTGCTATGAGGGAAACACCCGTGCGGGTCACGTCACAGACGCGCTTACGCGCTGAGGGCCTTTGGTCCAATAGAATCGCGTATGCGTGCTGACGCGCTTACGCACTAAGGGCCTTTCCTCGATTTTCACGCTGACGTGCAGGATTTTCACGTGCCAAATCACTCCGTATCAAGCTGGCCACGCGAAAACACACGGAAGACCACGCTCCTGCCCAGAAGGCCGAATTACTGCCCCCCAGTGCCCCGAGCAGCCTCCCACGTGCCATCTGCTGCTGCCTGCCTGCCTGCCTGCTGCCACCGTGCCCTGCCATTTGGTGCCTGCACATCAGCCATCTGCAGGGGTCCAGTTGCTGTGTCCACCCCTGCTGGAACAGAAGACTCCCGACTGGGATAACATCGCTCCACAGCCCAGCCCCAGGACCCAGTTGCCCACCCACTCCTGCCTCTGGGGTTGCCATGTCGGGCACTTCGACATCTGGCACCAGTGGCAACCCCAGGCCAGAGGGGCAGAGGGGCACCAGCTTCACTGCCACCGAAGTTGGTGTCCTGGTGGAGCATGTCCTGGGGCAGTATGATGCCCTCTTTGGATCGTCCCGCGCCAGCAAGGAAGGACGGGAGAGGATCTGGGCCGACTGTGTGGTTGCCATCAACGCGGAGGGGGTGGCAACCCGCGACGTCCAGAAGATCAAGAAGCGCTGGGAGGACTTGAGGTCCAGGACCCTCGTGAAGGCCCGGCGCCTCGAGGAGGGGGGCCGGGGCCGCATGAGTTCCATCCAGATGAGGGTCCTGGAACGCCTACGCCCAGCGCTCCACGCCGAGATCCTTGAGAGGGAGACCCATCTGGAGTTGAGCGGTAAGTGGCCAAGCATTGCTGTGTGAGACAGGGCATGTTGCGGTGTGCTGGTTGTCTGATACTTGCCTGTATGTGTGACATAGGCCATGTACGCATGTATGTGTGCAGGGACATCATGGTAATGCATGTGCGACCAGTGATGTGTGAACCACATGGTCGTTGCATGTGTTTAAATGCGACATGGGGAGCCCTATGCAGATTTTACACATGAGAGCATGCCAGTCTCTGTTCCTGGACATGGGTGGGGGTGAGGGATGGGTGCTGATGCCAGGTACATATGGTAGCCATGTCTGTGTGCCTGACCTGCGTGTATGTGACTTGTGAATGCCATGGATGCATGACACATGTCTGTGACAATGCACAGATTCACTGATGCAGCCTAGTTATCCTTGTATCTGCTGTGTTTGGGGTGTATGAGGCCAGATGGATGTGACTGAGGTGAAGGGTGTGCATGTGATAGGCATGACCCATGATGCATGTGAGTTCCATATCATTGTATGTTTCAGTAGTCCATTGGACATGTATGGAAATGTCCATGGCATGCACCATGCCTGTTACTGTGTGTGTTTTGCCTGGACTGACCCATGTGTTGTGGAGGGACATGATGGAAGTGTACTTTGACAGTGGTACTCATCTGCTATTGCTTCCTGTCTAGGGGACCATTGTACAGTACTCTGATGCTTGTGTTCTATGTCTCCCTCTACGCAGCGGCTAGTGAAGAAGAGGGCGGAGACGGCGCTGTGGAGCAAGGCGGCGGGGATGCCCCCACGGCTGCAGCGGAAGGGGTGGGTGAGCCCCCACAGGGGCCTGCTACGGCGGAAGACGGTGAGGAGCCATCCAGGTTGGTGGTTTCCACAGAGGAGGAGGAGGCCGCCACTGAGGCACACATGGGGCCTGGTGGGGGCATCCCTGCTGGTGCAAGTGGTGCAGTCCAGGGGCAGGGGCAGGAGGCAGCACAGGTCACCGTGGAAGGGCCTGTGCATGTCGCTGTCCCTGACCCTGTGAGTGCACCACCATGCACCAGCAGGGATGCCCCGTCCCAGGCCCGTCCGCAGGTAGAGGGGATGTCCATGTCACCTGACTCCCCTCCACCTGTGGACGAGGGGACCCGTGGCCGTATGGAGAAGGTCCTGATTGGGGTCGCGATGCGCGCGGGTGCAATTCGTGATGACGTGCGTGCTTCCCGGGAGGAGCACGCACGTCATCACGAAGAGCACCGTGTCGACGTGGCCCAATTGGGATCTTCCATGTTCGGGGGTTTCCTGCATGTGTCGGCCAATCTGGCGGCCCTCTCCTCCTCTGTGGAGGCTATACGCCGGTCGTTCTCCTTGCCGTCTTCCGGCCCAGATGCCACCAGGGCCCCCTGTGGACCTGCCCTGACCAATGCAGCCAGCTCGGTGGGGATCCCATCCCTGCCACAGTCGGGAGTCGGAGGTCCAGCAGGGGTGGACACCACAGCAACTGTACCCCAGCAGATGGAGGATGTGCCGGCATCATCAGGCAGGGCACGTGCACGACGGCGTTGGTGGATTCCATCAGCCTGGATGCCGTCGTGCTGGCAGAGGCAGTTGGGTCGGAGGCAGCAGCAGAGTCAACGTGGGAGGCATCATGGCTCGGGGCCATCAACATCGGAGGGGCAGGCATCGGCCGGAGGGCAGGAGGACCCAGGACGGGAAGTGTCTTCCGTGTGGCTGCAGTTGGGCCAGCAGATGGGTGCGGAGCGGCGGCGGGCAGAAGAGGCGCGGTTCACGATGGTCAGGGCGGAGAACTCCATGCGGAGGGCCCTGAGGCGGGCCGAGTGCCTCGAGGCAATCCGCAGGGGGTTGGAGGAGCAGATGGCGTCGTCCCTGCGGACCCTCAGGGCCATGGAATAGGAACGCCTCCGGGACATCGAAGAGGAGTTTGATGATGCCCTGGCCCAGAACACCACGGAGTGAGCCGCTGGACTTGCCCGCCGCCTTTGTATATAGTTCTTTAGTTTTAGGTTTCCTTTGTTTCTTCTTATGATTTGGAGTCGACGGACACTGCTCCACTTTTTGTATATAGTTGCATTTTAGTTAGGGTTTTTTGTAGGTTTCCTTTGTTCAGTTGGGCTCATGGACCCTTGGATGTTTTGTACATAGTTCTTCATTGGATTGTTTGAATTTTTTTTTTTTATTTATTCACCATGGAGCAATGGTCTTTGCATTTCTTTTTCTCTCTCGGATTGATTTTATTTTTAATGTGACTTTGGACAACATTTTTTTGAATTTGGATTTGTAGTTTTAATTTTTTTACATTGCCATTGTAGTTTGTTTCATTTCATTTGCATTCAATTTTTTTAATACAATTTTGTTTTCATAATTCACTGTGTGGTATCATCTCATTGGTTTCATGCATGTCATGTTGGGTGTTTTGACATGAGTGGGGGCCTGGTGGAGGCTGCCCCTGCACTTCTGGGGGGTGGGGGTGGTGGGAGACATGAGTGGGGGCCTGGTGGAGGCTGCCCTTGGTGGCTGGGGGGTGGGGGTGGTGGGAGACATGAGTGGGGGCCTGGTGGAGGCTGCCCCACAGTCCTGGGGGGTGGGGTGGGTGGGAGACATGAGTGGGGGCCTGGTGGAGGCTGCCCCTGCACTGCTGGGGGTGGGGGTGATAGGGGACATGAGTGGGGGCCTGGTGGAGGGTGCCCCTGGATGCTGGGGGGTGGGGGTACAGGGGGACATGAGTGGGGGCCTGGTGGAGGGTGCCCCTGCACTGCTGGGGGGTGGGGGTGGTGGGAGACATGAGTTGGACATGAGTGGGGGCCTGGTGGAGGGTGCCCTGCACTGCTGGGGGGGGGGGGGGGAGACATGAGTGGGGGCCTGGTGGAGGGTGCCCTGCAATGCTGGGGGGTGGGGGTGCAGGGGGACATGAGTGGGGGCCTGGTGGAGGGTGCCCCTGCACTGCTGGGGGGTGGGGGTGGTGGGAGACATGAGTGGGGGCCTGGTGGAGGCTGCCCCTGGTGGCTGGGGGTGCAGGGGGACATGAGTGGGGGCCTGGTGGAGGGTGCCCCTGGATGCTGGGGGGTGGGGGTGCAGGGGGACATGAGTGGGGGCCTGGTGGAGGGTGCCCCTGCACTGCTGGGGGGTGGGGGTGGTGGGAGACATGAGTTGGACATGAGTGGGGGCCTGGTGGAGGGTGCCCCTGCACTGCTGGGGGGTGGGGGTGGTGGGAGACATGAGTTGGACATGAGTGGGGGCCTGGTGGAGGGTGCCCCTGGATGCTGGGGGGTGGGGGTGGTGGGAGACATGAGTGGGGGCCTGGTGGAGGGTGCCCCTGGATGCTGGGGGGTGGGGGTGCAGGGGGACATGAGTGGGGGCCTGTTGGAGGGTGCCCTGCACTGCTGGGGGTTGGGGGTGATGGGAGACATGAGTGGGGGCCTGGTGGAGGGTGCCCTGCAATGCTGGGGGGTGGGGGTAATGGGAGACATGAGTGGGGGCCTGGTGGAGGGTGCCCATGGATGCTGGGGGGTGGGGGTGATAGGGGACATGAGTGGGGGCCTGGTGGAGGGTGCCCCACAGTGCTGGGGGGTGGGGGTGCTGGGTGACATGAGCAGGTGTGCAGGGTAGTCCCCTGTGGTGTTGGCTGCCTGCAGGGGCCGTGGAGGGTGTACAGGGAATACCTGCGAGCACACAGTCAAATCGCGTGTAGAATTTCCCGCGTACCCCTGAAATACACGTACCCAGCCAAATCGCGTGTGGACATTCCCGCGCACGTACCCGGCCAAATCGCGTGTGGAACTTCCCGCGCACCCCTGAAATCCACGTACCCTGCCAAATCGCGTGTGAGACTTCCCGCGCACCCCTGAGATCCACGTACCCAGCCAAATCGCGTGTTGAAATTCCCACGCACGTACCCGGCCAAATCGCGTGTGGAACTTCCCGTGCACCCCTGAAATCCATGTACCCTGCCAAATCGCGTGTGTGACTTCCCGCGCACCCCTGAGATCCACGTACCCAGCCAAGTCGCGTGTGGAAATTCCCGCGCACGTACCCGGCCAAATCGCATGTGGAACTTCCTGCGCACCGCTGAAATCCACGTACCCTGCCAAATCGCGTGTGAGACTTCCCGCGCACCCCTGAGATCCACGTACCCAGCCAAATCGCGTGTGGAAGTTCCTGCGCACGTACCCGGCCAAATCGCGTGTGGAACTTCCCGCGCACCCCTGAAATCCACGTACCCTGCCAAATCGCGTGTGACACTTCCCGCGCACCCCTGAGATCCACGTACCCAGCCAAGTCGCGTGTGGAAATTCCCACGCACGTACCCGGCCAGATCGCGTGTGGAACTTCCCGCGCACCCCTGAAATCCACGTACCCTGCCAAATCGCGTGTGAAACTTCCCGCGCACCCCGGAATACACGCACACATTATTTTTCAGTCAGCGGGTGTCCGTGTTTGTGGGTACCCCTTTGCACGTCATTTGTCCTGGAGGGCCACAGTATAGGACATTCTTCATAGCTGTATATAGGTGCTATTTGTTGGCGCACCTTTTGGCGCACATTTATTACAGGCGCAGAGACGCTACCGCCTGCTTTCTTGTGGCGGTCGTGTTTGTGCCTGTGCGCTGGTTTGACCGTGCGCTTTTTTGCCCTATTCGATTCCATGAATACGTGTTGTAGGCGAGCATGTGGGCGTTCCGCGCACTTGCACCCTGTACTTCCCCCGTGACGCCCACATTTTGGCAAGTTGTTCCCCATTCCGAGTGTTACGCCCCGTGTTCCGCCTACTTTTGTTGTGTGCGCCGCGCTATGTGCGATTTTCGCTGTGGCCTATGCGATTTTCGCTGTGACCTGGCGCACGCCGTTAGATGGCCTGAGCGCCAACGTGCGCCGCGCACCTTTTTAGCGCACAGCCGATGGTTTTTTCGCGCACGGCCTTCCATGAATCGATGTGCGCTGCTTTTCGTGTGATTTTCGCACTTGCACTGCGATTTTCGCTATTCCACTGTGAATCGCACGTTTTTGGCCACTTGCGCCGCGCTAATTATTCCATGTTTGTATGCTGCGCTCCTGGGTATTTCTGTTTTTCCTGCGTTATACAGTGCTTGTAGCGCCACCTTCTTCGCTCTCTCAGGGAGGCTCCCCTACCATACCATTTTCCTTTCCTTAATATTCTCCTTAAAAAATTAATATTACCACAAAATAAAACAAGCCACACCCACAACACACTTCCACTTCAATTTCACTCTCCACACTCTCATACATCGACCCCCTACTTGTTATCACTTACAAGGCTATACTCATGTGTGCGTGGTCACCCAAACTCCTCCGTCACTGGGTTCCAACAACACCGGCAGCACTCTCCTCAGAGCCGCGCCCCGCTTCAGAGAGCAGACAGGAATTCTGTAGGGCCACTGGGGAATACGCATTTTTATGGCTGGTCACTGTAGGTGGGCGCGGCCCCTTTGAAGAAGCCGCCAGGACACCTCCGCAGGTACGGAGAGCCTTGGGATAAAATCGGGGTCACCAATTGAAGACATGCCCTTAAACGCTCACACCAGAAAAGAATACAACCTGCTATGGAAAAAAGGACAAGAGATTCTTGCACAGATAACAGGTTTTAATGATACAAATGATAGGTGTGCCAGGAAAGAGCTCTGCTTCTCTGGAACTTTCTGGGCAAAAAGGTGCAAGCAAGAGCTTAAAAGAGGGCACAGCGTCATCAATATACAGTAAAAACCTACACAGCTGGTTGGTGCGCCCCTATGCATGGTCAGCCTACTCCATAGGGGATGCCAGGCTATTGGCCCAAGCCCAGTCCGTTCGTCGTTGAAAAGACCAGAGGGGGGGTCTGCACTTCCGCTCTCTATATGGTAGAGGGGAGGCACAGAGACCCCTGCCAAGATTCTCAATTACGGTAGCAATGGACAAGCAATCAAGGCCTAGCTTCTCGGGAGGTGATGCAAGCTGGTTCTTAAGTACAGTGTAGTCCCTAAGCACCCACGAAGGAATGTCCACACACTGTAAAACACAGTCTTTATATAATTAATATTCAAGGTCATATACACAATCACGATAACTCACTTTGTACTCCGAAAATCAACAATGGTAAATATGTACAATTCTAAAGTGGTACCACTAACGTTATTAGATCTTATTCAAGTGCATACGGTCAGAATGACACACAGATCAAAATAAAGAGGAAACCAGCAGTAGAGAGAGGAAGGAAAGCAAGATGGTTGAACAATTGGCAGAATACTGGTCCCTACCACTAAAACAGTTCTTTGTGGAGATCCCCCCACCTGGGCAACCTGTAGAAGAAAGATACAAGCCCAGTCCATATATTGTTCACCCTTAGACTTCCCAATAGTTCTACAACCCCAAAGTACCTTGGTATTGTAGCGTTCCGCGTCGGGGAAATCGACAGTCCTTCTTGAGTGTCCTCTTTTCAGGCAGATTCACGGGTCGCCAAACGTCCGACGGAGAACAGGTCGAGCTACGACGGTGAAGTGACCGCGTCGTTCCTAGCGGTGCTCGTTGACGGGGAAGCGTAAACGTCCTGCAAGGAAAAGGCATGCGGGGCACCTCGGTGTCGATAGTTCTGGACCGCAAAGAGTTGAAGAACTGTGGCCCAGCAAGGGTGTCGAGTTGTCAGCATCTCTGTGGTCTTTGGGTGGCGGGAAACCCACCGGTGGATGCTCCTCGGCGCGTTCACGGTCAGGCCTTCTCCAGCAGGATGCAGCGGCGACGATGAGGACGAGAGCATCCTTGGATCAGGGAGTTCTTAGGCAACGGGAGCACGGCGGCTCCAGTCGCACTAAGTCTAAACATCTACAGTTTGCGTAATATTGTGTCCAAGCGGGTCTCTTAATGCACCCTCTGCCCCCTGGCACATCACGGGTCTCTTCAAGGGATTCCCCTCACCCTAAGGTGCCTCGGGGGCTGGGATAAGTTAATTTCCTTCCTAACAGCAGGCAAAGAACAACATTGCCTTTTCTGCCGCCCCTATCCTCTCGATCATACAAAGGCACATGCAAGTATGCCAGCATGGCATTTAAATGTTAGTGGAAATGCTTTGAATTCTTGTAGAATCTGACTGCTTTTTTCACCGGCTAAAAGCAGACAAATTCCAAATGACTCCATAGCAAACACTACCTACCATGCATAAACGGCAAGTGGCATTTACTAAATTTGCACTAAAAAGTGAAAAAACTAAAAGGTATACAGGGAATTACGCCTGCATTTACACCTTTGTTTTACACTTCATATGACTGAAATTGCATGTAGGAGACTTGTTTGCACATATCGAACAGGTCCCCTCTGTGCAATTTATGTTTTTAAATAAAAGAGCCCCCTGATTTAAGTGCTGAAAGAACAGATCTATAATATAGGAGATTTATCGGGCTGTGGTTATTTTTGATTCTAGGACTAGTGGTTTTACAATCAGGATGTGTAACATAAAAAGGTAGAGTTATATTATTTTGGCTGTACATGTTTCTATATGTATTTATGTGTTTTCAGGTTGTTTTACTATGGGATTTGTTTGTCAAGCAAAGACCATAAAACAGTCCTAGTTGCACAAATTGGTGGGCCACAGTATGTAGTCAGTTTCCTAGGACCTAACTTGACTACCCACAGACTTCTCAAAGACACTGCAAAAGTAGCCCATTTCCTTTTATATGGGATCAGCGACATCGCTAGGGTGGGCCCCTCTGAAATTCAGTGCCCCCCCTACAACGGCATACCGAGCAGGGAGGGCAAGCTCTCCCCCCCATCCCCCCTGAGATGCTCTTTTGTTAGTGGTACACCTCTCCCGTAATGCACCTCAATGAGGGTGCACAACGGGAAAGGTGTCCCGCTGGCAGGACAATGTGTGCTGAGCAATTCTTGCTCAGCATGCTTATTGCCCTGGCAGAACGGGAGCGGTGTCCCACTGCCATCACAATGTCCCAAGGAGCTCTGGGCAGCAGAAGGGCTCTCACGTTGCTCTGTGTCAACAGAGCATTTCGATAGGAGGTGGGAGGGATTATAAGCAAGGGCCTTTGTGAATGGGGGTAATCAGAAGCGCAAAGGGTTATAATGTTGCATACTTTATTGAATAAGGAGTATGGCTTTAAAACCCAAGGGGGATTTGCAAGGCTTACATTAATCTACGTGAGGCTATTGTGACTTTGCATGCAGAACGGGGAGGATAAAACTAAAGCCATACTCCTATTGCTCACCATATTTCTATGACAATGAATATAGTGCATAGTTAGTTTACTATGAAAGAATAGTTTATTATGTAATGTGGTTTGCTTCCAAGTCATTGCTAAAAATAAAGTATGATTTAAGCACATGAAATGCAAAGCAAAACCTTAATAGATATATATATCATCTAAACCTGGGAAGAAGTGTGCAGTTGCTTAAACTCTCCACATTCCGGTTTCACCATTTAACCAAAGTGTGTAATCCTGGGCAAATCATTTAATTGCACTGGGTCTTATCTGCAGCTATGTAAGTGATTCACTTCATAGCTTATGATAATATATCATGTTGTTATTTAAATATTTAAAAAAAAAAAGCCTAATGACTATAGAGTTGCTCCATATATAATAATAGTGTAATTTAGGTATTTTGCACCACAAAGGTATTTGCCACTTGGCTTCCTTATGGCAACTTATTGTAACGTCACTGTCATGGTGCCTCCAAGTATCAAAGACTGTTGATGCTCCCTGCAATGTCCATTTCTGTGAAGTACTTTCTGTTGGGCAATCCATATGCAAATTAGGAGTTTTGCATGTATTTTGCCACAGAGCGCCTGGACAGACCTCTAATAGATGAGTGTCCTGCATCAGTAATGAGTTTCATTTTGTTTGTTGTGTTAAAATACCATCTGCCACTAAGGTTACCAAAAAAGTAGATTGTGGCAGGGGTGGGTGGTTTGGGGGCAAGAATGAGACCATATGGAATTGCGTGCACTGCATTTGTGACGGGGGGTAACAGGACTTTTTTCGTGCCTTACCCTTCCTCCCCCGACCCTTGCAATCCTGCCCCTCTACATGGGCAATGCTCTCTGCAGTGCTGCCTGGTGTCCACCCTCATGGCACACACACAGGGCTGCAATACACATGGCCACAATGCTGCCGCCGCGGCCGGCTCAGGGCACAGCAAATGCAGTGAAGAACGCACCATAAAGGTGCACACAGGACATCAGCAAAAGGGGGGGTCAGCAGTCAGGATCCAGGGTTTGCCATTGCTACTGCGTCCGTGCGCACACATTCATAGCTAGGTGAACAGGCACGCCCTGTTCGAGGAGCGACGGCACAGTGAAAAAAGACCCCAATTTGAATTTCAACAATCGGGCCGACTAGCCGCCGATAGTTAAAATTCTATTTGGGGTCTTGGCAGGTAGCCCACCCCTGCCATGTTTTTCCCAGCTGAGCCCCCAGCTTTGCTGAGGGAAGTGGGGGCTTCATCTGTGCAGAAGACACTGCATATCTTGTTGTGGGTTGACCGCTGTTATAGCATGCGCACTGGCACACATTGTGCTCCTCTAGTTCACATGCCCGCCTATTCTCAGTGCTCTTGCTACATTTTCACTATAAAATATCCACACAAAGACGCTGCTGTGAAAGTAACCCACAGCCCCAATTGCGATCTGCACCGAACTTCCATAAAAGCACCAGCATCAGATGCAAGATGCACAAAAAGTCATTGCGAACCGGGGGTATTAATGGCACACTTGTGAAAGGCCACCTACAGCAGATGCGATTGCGAAACAATATGGACACTGTATCATTTCAAAGTGCATAAAATGTCAGGTGTCCATTGCCAGCCAACGACCACTGGCAACATCTGAACAAATTGCCCATGAAGGCCCGAAACCAGGAGTGAACTTAACTGGTGCTGTGTGTGTGATGGGTGATATATGGAGTTTGAGATATACCGATATATATTTTCAATATCGATATAGGATGAGACAATATCGTTAACATCAAGGTTAACCATACCACATCAAACCACATCAAACTCATCTACGCAGCAAGACCCTTCATCTCTTCTCAAAAAGGCCTCACTATTGACAGGGCCATGATAGGATCCAGGTTGGACTACTACAATGCGCTCCTTGGTGGAACCTCCAGCAAAAACATTGCTAAGCTCCAACTTGCCCAGAACAACGCCCTCAGGGCCGCCACAGGTTTCTCCAGGAAAGACCACATCTCTGACCTTAGAAGGCAGATCCTTAGAAGGCAGGTCCACTGGCTGCCCATTAGTCAGAGGATCCCCTTTAAAATACTCTCCCTCGCCCATAAATGCCTCCATGACCTTGCTCCCCCTTAGCTTGCCAGAGGATTTCACGACCCACCTCTGCCAGGCCCTCTAGATCTGCCTACACCAACCGGATTTCTACACCCAACACCTGCAGAGTACGTGCGGGTGGTTCGAGCTGCTCAGCGGCACGCCCTACCCACGCACCTCAGGGGAATTACTCTCACTTAGCCTTCCGCAAAGCCTTAAAAACCAGGCTATTTTTGTAAACCCTCCTGCCATGATCTCTTCAGGCAGACGAACGTCATATGTAACCATCCTCCGTTTCTATCTCTGTAAATAAGTAGCTATGTTTTCTATGTATACATAATCTTGCTTGCATACACCTTCATGTAATAGCGCCTCGATGTCTATGGGCTGCAGTGCGCTCTACAAATGTAAAAAAATAAAATTAAAATAAATAAGGTATTACATGGCCTGTGGTAGCGGCCATGTAGTTATGGTTCAGTTGCTAAACCCATAGGAAGAGCACTTTTTGAGCGGCTTATAACTTCGAATCTTGGGTTCGCGGACAGTGGCTGCTGTCCGCAGATATTGTGGTAAAAACATATAAAAAAAACACAACTTTGCACTTGTCAAACCTATCAAATAATCTCTGGGGAGGTGAGGGGTGATGAGGATGGGATGGGATATGGCTGCAAGAGGCAAAAAAAAACAGGCGTTTTTGGCCACAAAGTCATCAAACAGTTCGCGAACAGTCCTGTGAGGTTCACGGACCCCTCTGCATTACAGGGTTGGTGAAAAGCAGTCCTTGGATGGCTTATAACTTTGGCGTCACTTAATTAATCTGCATGATATTTTGCACTTATATTCTTGACCTGATTCCGAATGAGTCTGCAAAGTTTGGTGGGTTTCTGTCAAGACTGAGCGAAATTAGAGTGGGGGTCCCAAAATAATATAAAGGCTCATAAATGAGGTGCCATTTGACGAATCTAAACTGAAGTTGGGGAACTGATAATAGATCTAGGTATAAATGCTTTTGCGAAGTTTGGTGGGATTTTGTAACGAGGCGGCAAAATTAGAGGGGGGCCACGCATTTTTTTAAAGGCTTATAAATGGGGTGCCATTTAACGAATCTACACAAAGGTGTGCAAAAACATTATAGATTTAGATATATATGTTTTTGCAATGTTTGGTGGGATTTTGTCAGGAGGGGGCAAATTAGAGGGGGGTCCCAAAATATTGTAAAGGCTTATAAATGTGGTGCAATTTGACGAATCTACACAAAGTTTGTAAAAAGATTTTAGATCGAGATATAAATGTTTTCATAAAGTCGTTATCATTTTATCGTGAGCCCCCCACAGGTCGAGAGGGCAGGAGCCCATCTCCCTTGTGTGCCCTGTGGACATATCCCACAACACGAGGCCACAGCCACGACGACTGCAGCTACGACGAAGATCCATCTGGATCTACACTTACAGCCCCAGCAGCCCGTGCCACCTATCTGCCCAAGCAGATTCGAATTGAACTGCACACCTCTTCCGTGCTGGCAATCACCCCCAGGCACACGATCGCAGACCGCATTGCTGCCTGACCTCCCAAAATGGCCGGCGCAACGCGGCATGAGTGCGAGGCTCTCGGTTGCTAGGCAATCTGAACCAACATCTGCAGGACCGCCCCACCGGCAGGCGGAAGCCGGCGGCGGAACAAGGCCAGGATAAAGGCCATCCCCCCTGTTTCCCCCTGTTCGACATTGTGAGCCCACCAGAGACCCTCCGACCTCGGGAACGATCAACAATTTCACATCATCAGTCCAAACCACAGAGGACTCGAAACACAACGGTAAGATTCACCTCGGAACCCGAACAAACCCTAAAAGGACTAAAAAACTCTGCCCTACTGCTACACTAGCTTGTGCACTAGCGACATACCACAAACACTATGCAATTCCTCACTATACTACCACTTGTTTTACCCATGTCAAACTATCCCACTATGGGATTTAACTCTACAACCGCCTGAGAGGATATAGCCACCCTCTCTCAGGACCACCCTCCTCCTTCCTCCATCATGTAAATGTTCCTCCGGTAAGGCCGCCGCCTTGCAAACCACCAATGTTCTTGTAACGTAACCATGATTCCTGTGATTTAGCTAAAATGTGCTGCCATAATGTAACTAAGTAAGCTGTCCTATGATGTAACTAAGAAAGTATGCCGGCCGTGCAATTATAAAAGTATTCTTGTAAATGTAACAAACTAACTATTATCATAACGTAAAAGAAAAATATGCCTGTCATATAACTAAGAAAGTATTCATTCATGCGATGTAACCAAAACAGTATTGTTGTCATGTATCCCTGTTACCCCTCCCTGTAACTAAGATCCCTACAAGTAACAGCTCCACAATGCCAGAGGGCTGCATGTGCGCTATACAAATTTAAATAAATAAATAAATAAATCAAGTGGGGGCTAGGTTATATGACTATTGTATGTGCATACATTTGACACTTTTGAAAAAATAAAACGTGTGGATTTCCAGCAAACTTGTGGAAGGAGCATTGGCAAGGATCTGAAAGCATGGTTTTGCAAATGTGCCCGTGTTTTATTTTTGAACAAGTGTTATAATGTAGGTACAAAAAATAGTGATATACCTTTTTGGTGACTGAGTTATAGCCGGTAGCCATGGACAGTTGCCAGATTGTCCGGGTCATGGAATAAGGTCATGATCTGGACAATCTGGCTACTGGCCATGACCACGAGGGACAACACATGGGGTTAAAGTGGCCATGTCCACCAGGGACCTGGGGCCAGGGGCTTTGTGGTAAAGTTGTTCGAAATTGGGATAGATTTGAAAGGGAAGAAAAATGTGCTTGTAGTGATATAGTCATAGGGATTTCTCTTCGCCTTCTGCAGGCTGCCATGGAAAGCAAAGAGGGGCCCTGTATGGAACCTCACCTTCCCTTTCCACGGTAGCGATCTTGGAAAAGGATTTTCCTTCCTACACCTGGACACCAGAGTTGTCCTGGTGTAGGAAGTTGCCGGGGGGAAATTCTGCCGGTGTCGGCCGGGCCGTCCGCAGACCTCCGGGCAGGGAGGCCCCAACTCCTCCCGTATATCCCAAAAGAGATAGAGTATGAGACACACGCAAGAAGCAAGGTGACTCTGCTGTTTATTAGACAAAACGGCAGGGATGGGTCAAGGAGCGTACGCGTCCGTCCTGACACACACACAATCGTGGGGCTCGCAGGCCCTTTTTACATTAGTATGACGCGCTACTTGCATCACTTGGAAAGTTTAGCAAAAAACCTATCTCCACTCTGGATTGGTTACTCGAGTGGTAGGGTTAGTATAGCGCACATATAGAGAATGGTGTTAGTGGCTGAGGGTTAGTCAGGTGGTATACCTGGGCTGTCCCTTCAATTTGATACATGAAAATTGTTACATGAAGACCTCTGAGGATTGGTCAATGTAAATGGCGTCAGTGATAAGAACCCCACGTTCTAATTGGTCCGCTCGCGTGCCTCCCAGTCTGGGACTATCGCTGTTCCCAGCTCGCGGTGCACCTGTCATTTGCAACAATGTTTTAATATGGGTAGGTGTAAACAATGTGAGGATGTATTCATATGTTGGGAGGTCGACTACTCCCACTGCTGCAGATGTCCAATGAGTCTTTTAATTGTATCTGCCTGTGTCTTGAAACGTGGGATTCAGGCGTCTCCTTCCTCCTCGGCTTGGCATCTTGTCAGGTTTGGCTTTGTCACGTGAGGTGGGACCGTGTTTGAGGCAAAATTCAGCACAATTAATATTGTTTTTCCTACTGTGTTCCTGGTTTATCTTGCAGGTGCGACCTTGGCGTTGGCTTGCAGCGTGCGAGATTGCAACATCGTGCCCTTGGCGGTGTGCTTTCGCCGGGCTCATTTTGCAGGGTCAGCAACCCAGTTCTTGCTCATTCAATGTTCGTGGAAGCTTTTGCTTGAGGCCTACTTGGGCCTGGTGCATAGGTGGAACCGTTTGATGCAGGGCGCTTTAGGTTACGGTATCATATTGCTTTATCCTCAGTATCGTGTCCCTGTTATATTCTTCATTATGGTACATGGCTCTTAGAAGAAGCGTGAGCAAGCCTTTTTAGATAAGTTCATGATGTGTCTTGCGTTTCTGCATTTTGAGAGTCTATGTGGAAAATAATAAAGATGCACGTCCGTGAGTATGTCTGTCGTCTACGTCATAGCACTGAGTATATTCTTCGTGTAGATTGGTGCGGGAGTGTCCGGTGTGTATATTTGCACAGGTGTGCTGACCGTTGGCTAGGTCGTCATGGCATCTCTAACGACGTGTAGGTTTAGTCGAGTTGGTCCATGCCGCAGGTGTCGGCATGGACAGAGCGGGCTGCTGGGCAGGTAGATGGGCACATCCGTATGTTCCTGTACCAGGGTATTTGGTTGTCTGGTAGATAGGCAAACTCCTCTCGTGGCGGGTGTCTAGGCCGTGATCCTCTAGGCCAAGCGCGAGAGGGGAAGGGCGGGAGTCTGATCTTCCATTCTCCCACTTCAGTCCCCCCTCTGGTCGACTTGTCGACCACAAACATATCCTTTTCTTTATCTCCTCTTACCCTCCATATTTTAGTTATTCCTCCCAAATGTCCATAGTGGTTAACATGGTCTTCAAATGACCAATACATATATTCACAGGTTCCTCCAGGGGTGCAGTATACCCATTTCCCTATGTAGCTCCTTGGGTTTCTTGGGTTTTCCAGCTTCACAGATGGTGGGTCCAGGTGGTTGGTGATGATCTGGTTGCACAACTTCTCTCTCTCTTTTATGATTGTGCCTGTGTGTTGGCCATCATCTGTTGGCATCAAGAGGTGTATACCAACCATTTCGATCATCTCGTCTGTGGTGCGTGCCTTCCGGGTTTTCCAAAATCTTATTATGATCAGTGTAGCTCCAGCCAGAATAGTACATCCAACTATAATCTTCAGTCCATCTGACTGCCAAGATGGCATCCATGACCATAATATTGAAAACCAACTCTCATCCTTTTTCACACCTTTACTTTCATCCATCATTTTTGAGTGCATTTGGGCCAATTGTGATACAGCTTCCTTGAGTGTACCATTGTCAGCATCGTTAGCAGGAATGAATGTGCAGCATGATTGTCCTATCTTTGCGCAAACTCCTCCTTCCATTGCGGTGAGGAGGTCCAGTACATATCTGTTCTGTAGTGCAACCATTCTTACTGCTCGCAATTCCTCTTTTATTGCGTTGAATCCATTTACTGTAGAGTTAATTGTCATCATTAGTTCCCACCTAGTTATCTGGAGCCATTTTGCGTTTGCGTAAGCCTGCAGTCCAGGATGTATTATTGAGGAGAAGAACATAGCTGCTCTGCTGAATAGTCTGTGTTCCGGCGGGATTGAGGTCAGTGCTGTTTCCGACCTTCCCCACAGGTAATTTACTGTCAGAGGTTCTCCTTGTCTTTTCCTTCTGTTGAGGACAGTGTTGTTGCTGTTGCGTCTGTTCTCTGGCCCTTTCCGAGGCTGTGCAGATCTCTTCTTCCTTTTGTTTCCTTCATCCATCTTGGGGAAATTCGCCATATTCACATGTTTCTGGGGTACCACTAGTGATGGTACATTAACATGTACTATAGTGCATACACCATTCCACAAAGGGGGCAGTGTGTGATACGCCTTGTCTCCACAGGCCCAGTAATGGTCCATTACTACTGCTGTTCCTGCTCCCCCCTCAGGTAACTCCATCACGCTTTCACAGTTGGTATTGTATCCTACATCCACCTCTCCTTTATGTTGGTAGCATACCTTAGGCGCAGTTAGCGGCAGTATTGTTATTGGGTCTTCATCCTTCTCCATCCACGTGAGCATGGGTACGTACTTGATCCAAGTCATCCAACATCTATGGTTATGTCCATCAATAGTTGAAATATTTTCTCTTGTTACCATGTTGCTGCCAACCACTCCTATGTCCCATTTGTTGTCCATGTACACCTTCCCTGTTATTATAATCAGTGGTCTTTCCCAACATCCGTTTTTACCAGGGACTTCAGTGGCGTACCAATCACATGGTAGGTACTGCAGTGTTACCTTCTTTGTTTCTCCTTTTTCAGGACCACTTGTTATGTATTTGAATCCTTCAGCATGTAAACTGCTCTTGTGGTAACTCAAATAAGTCTTGAGGAAGTTGTTTTCATATGGATATGTATCTCGTGTTTTCCACACCAGATGCACCAGTGTCCCTTGAAATCTTCCTTTCGTCTGGAACAGTGCCAGGTATATTATACATTGTGCTATTTACCCATCTATCTCCGTGGCAACAAATGTTCGAGAAGCGCTCATAGCGTATGGGATCAATGAGCAAACGTAGCAGCTGTCTTCCGTTGTCTGCTTACCTATGTGGGTCATGTGTTGATACCATATGTTGTTTGAGATGTGTGCTGAATCTTGTACGTAGTTGTCATGCCTTTATTATCTGAGTATGTGCTGCGTTTAAATCTATTTTCCTTGTGTGGGATTTTACTAGTACCACCTGACATAACACCTGTTGCAGCTGGGGGTGGGGGTGTATTAGGTTTGGGTACAGCAGTGATATTGATAGCATAGCTGTACTGCCATACAGAGGCAGCCAAGAACCCGGTGATCAATAAAATCCCTATCAATTTTATTACAAATGCTAATTTCACCGGCATTTTGCTCTTACATTGCTGCAGTCCGGCAGCTTATTCTTGCGACGTTACAGTTGCCCGCCTGAAAATTCTTAATATGCTCATTATTAAGGTTAGTTATTGTTATTAAGCTCTCCCTATCAAGTAGTCATTCAGTGCCCAGGCGAAGAGCTGTTCCCACGCCAATCTAAGCGATCTATCTCTCAGGGCGGGCAAGTATGGTTGGAGGTGAGGCATTGAATGTTCTATGGCCAAGAGGAATGCTGTGTAGTAGACACGTACCCTCCTTCTTTTCAGGTACGTTGGCCTTTTTACTTCATATACAAATTGGTGTGACAATTCTTCCAGGTAATTATCGTCTGAGGGTACCATCTACTCCTGGGCAGTGAATTGGTTAGTTATCTACTTTCTTAACAGTACAATAATACGCTGTGCCTGCATGTGCGAGAGAAAGGAAAGAGAACATTCAGGTGTTTACATGTGTATATGTGCAAAACAATGTCCTTCAGTTCAATTGTTACTACAGTGGGCAGGGGGTCAATGGGCAGAGGGTTTGGGCTCAACTGGCGGAAGTCTCTTTACCCTTTGATCGTGTAACCATGGGGTGGGCGGTATGGGGATCACCCCTTTCTTTTCTAATAGTTGTCTCTGGGGAACCTGGGGGGTGGCAGGGTATGGGGACACTTCGGCTGTTAGTTGTGGTAGGAGTCTCTGCCTCCGTTGGTGACGCTGTTGTTGTTCTTCCAATGGCCCTGTCAGTGGCGCTGGGGCGGGTCTGGAGTTTGTAGATCTTTACGTCGTGTAGGTGGTTCCAAGTACGTTTGTCCTGTAACTTTACTGCTCTCGTTGATACCTCCTCTACCAGATGTGGGCCAGTGAATCGTGGACTGTTCCACTTTCTGTTGAAATTGCGAAGTAGTACGTGGTCACCTTTAGCAACTTTGCACAGTCTTTCCTTTTCTAATTCTTTATCCACATCTTCTTGCTGATCGCTGTTGGACCCGCCCCGCGTGCGCTCGAGCTGTTGAGACACAAACACTACACTAGTAATCAAAGAAGACACATATTGGTACATTTCATCACCAAGAACACTCGCAGTACTCTCGTGGTCAGTAAATGCTCTTGATGTTGGCGTTAGGGGAAGGCGCATTTGACGTCCGGTAACCACCTCGTGAGGGTTGAGGTGGTGGTCGGACCCTGGTCTATTCCTTAGCTCAAATAGGGCTAATGGAAGGCAATATAACCAACACTTCTTTGTTGTTTGCTGTATCTTTGCAATTGCCTCCTTTAATAGGCCATTCAGGCGTTCACATATACCGTTGGCCTGTGGGTAGTATGCACATGCAAATTTATGCTTGATGTTCAGCAAGGATGTGATGTGCTGGAACATTTCGTTTGCAAAATGTGGGCCATTGTCTGACCTCAGTACCTCGCACACTCCCCACCTGGGGAAGACCTCCCTCACTAGGAATTTAGCTGCTCTAAATGCATCTGGGTGTGAACAGGGCCCTGCTTCAATTAACCTCGAGAATGGGCATACTACTACAATCATATACCTATTTTCTTGACATACGTTGATCATATCAACATAGTCAATATGGAGATGCCGGAAAGGTCCCTCTGGCCGGGGTATAGTACCTCTTATCACCTTCAGAGTATGACCGGCCGTAAACTGTTGACATGTGAGACAATCGCTGATAAAATTTGACACATGAGAATTTAACTCGGGGCAGAACCAGTCTTCCCTAATTCGTGCTGCAATTACTTCCTTGCCTGTGTGGGCTGGATAGTGTAGTTGGCTCAGGGCGGTGTTCAATAGTGCCAGTGGTATTACAATCTTTCCAGTGTCACCCTGGCGCCATAGTGCGTCGGTTGGTGACATTGTGCATCCTCTTTTTACCCATATTTCTTTTTCGGCCATTGGTGCCGCCGCTTGTAGCTCCATAATCTGTGTGGCTGGGAGATGGGTGTACCCTTCTCTTATCAACATCTCCTTAGCCATTCCCCTCCCTCTCCCTCTCTGTGACCCTGGGGGGTTCCATATCTCACCAAAGTATGCAGCATACTTCGCATGTGCGTCTGCTGCTGCATTCCCTTTTGAGATGTGGTCTTCACCATTGGTGTGTGCGGTGCATTTGACCAAAGCTAATTCTTGGGGGTCATTTATTGCTTCAATTAGTTCAGCCAATAGGAGGGCATGTTGCACTGGAGTGCCATCAGCTCTCCTAAACCCTCTTCTTCTCCATTTCGACAGCCCTGAGTGGACAGTGGATGTAACATATGCGCTGTCGGAATATATGGTCACTCGTTTGTCAAAGCTTTCCTTCAACGCCAAGATCAGTGCAACTAATTCCGCTGCTTGAGCGGAGTAATGCTGTGGTAATTGTACACATTTCATTGCCACACACACCGGTACCTCCATCATTTTTACCACTGCTCTCCCAGTCCTCCTTATACCATCCCTTTGGTCGATAGTTGATGACCCATCAATGAACAAGAGCTCACCTCCCTCTAGTGCGTTTTCTTCAACCTTTCTAGTACATGAGTACATTTCAGTTATTTGCGTACAGTCGTGGGCATAATCTCCCTCCTCAATTACTTCTGCTAGGAACCTTGCAGGGTTGACCGTGCTACATCTAACAATTGATAGTTCAGCTCTGGATAAGATGATCTCATAACCTGATGCCCTTTGCGTGGTTAGGGTGGACTTAGGTTTATTCAATATGGCAAATAGTGCATGTTCCACAAAAAGTGTAGTTGGGCACCCCATGGTGATTGCTGATGCTTTCTCTACCGCAAAAGCAGCTGCGGCGAGACCTTGTTCGCAAGGGAAATGACCTAGCATCACAGGATCTAAGTGGCCGCTGTAAAATGCTACTGGTTTGTAGCCCATGCTTGTTTTTTGGGCCAACACTGCTTTCATTACTGCTGAGTCGCAATGTAAAAATATAAAAGATTGTCGCTCATAGTCTGGGGATGCCAGTACCGGAGCAGTTGATATCGCATCTTTCAATTCATCAAAAGCCTCTTTCATTTCCATTGTCCACCCCAGCTTTTTCTCCCCTTTATTAGCTTCCTTTAACGCCTCAAGCAGGGGTCCTATGTATGAACTGTAATCAAATACCCATGCTCTACAGTAGTTGCACAGCCCCAGGAACTGCTGCAGTTCCCTCACTGTTTGTGGCACTGGTGTGTTTGAAATGGCCTGTGCTCTTTGTGGTGCAATCTTTCTTCCATGTTGGGATATGAGCTGACCAATGTAAAGTACCTGTTCTTGACAGTACTGTAGCTTTTCCATGCCTACCTTGTAACCTTTCTCAGTCAATATTGTCAACATCTTTAATGAGTCCTCTCTGCATGTTCTTTCGTTTGTACTGCAAATTATTATGTCATCCACATACTGCAACACTGTGCTTTCCACTTCAATGTTACCCAAATCCATCTGTATTACTCTGTTGAAAATTGAGGGTGATTCGCAATACCCTTGTGGCAATCTGGTGTGTTTCCACTTTGTGTTTCTGTAAGTGAAGCTTGTCAGATCTTGTGAGTCTGGGTGCAATGGTATTGAGAAGAATGCATTTTTAAGGTCGATCACTGTAAATCGTGATGCTTCTGCTGGAATGCCACACAATATTGTGGCCGGGTTTGCTGCTATGGGGTATTCTGCTTCTACTATGTTGTTCAAGGGCCTGAGATCCTGTATGAGGCGCCAAGAACCCCCTTTAGCCTTGCGCACTCGATATACAGCCGTGTTACATGGTGATTCTGAGGGGACCAATATGCCATTATTTATAAGGGCCGTTATGGTTTCATATATGCCCTCATCTGCCTCTTTTGATAGTGGGTACTGTTTCACTCTGGGGAGTATTGCACCTTTTTTCAATTTTATCCTTACTCCCCCTATACTTTTTATGCACCCCACGTCATAGGGGCTAGTAGTCCACAATGATGTGGGTACCTTGGTCAAATCCTCCTTAAAGAAGGGGACTGGGGTGCATGCGGGTGCCTCAAGTGCCATTGCAATTTTCTGTGCTACTTGTTTGTACGCCACTCTTAGCCATATTTCCACACTCATCATAAACACCATTTCACCTTCCTCCTTTTCTTCTGAGAACATCTGACACCTGGGTGAGTCTACATCCTTCTGCTAGTGCTATCACTGCCCTCCATGCTCTTCCTTCTCTGTCTTGGGCATGTACAGCAATGTAATCAGCTGTTGCTATAATTCTCTCAATGTCCACTGGAACCACCTTTCCTTCTGGTTCATTGACTGGTGTTTCTGGTCTAAACAGATAGGCTGTTGGCCTCCTCCAGATTTTTCCCTCTATCCCTGGCATCCATGCAAATGCCATGTCTGTCCCGTACTGGAAGAGTTCGCCATCTACTGGCTCCGCCCTAATCGCTGTCTGTCCGCAGTATGCTTGCATAATCTGTCGTGCTGTGAGCATGTTAATCCCTGGAGTAGAGCAAATTATGCCATCCTCAGTAAAGGAGATCGTCATATTCAACCTGTTCATTATGTCTCTCCCCAGTATATTTACTGGTGAGGCACTATAATATAGAAGTGGAACTGACAGGTCATAATCTCCTATAGATAAGGGAATGTTATCAGTAAAAGGAACCAACCCTCTAGCCCCAGAGAATCCTTGGGTGTTCATGGCTTCGCCTGACATCTTAAATTTACCTTCCCTTATGCAAGACCGGGTCGCCCTGGTGTCAACAAGGAATGATAACTTTTTGTCACCTATCGTTACCTCTATGCGTGGTTCCTCCGCACTATTAGGTGTTACTGACAGGATGGGACACACCAAGGCCGTCTGTGGGCTGTCCTATTGAGGGTACAACGATTGGCCATTTCCTGTGTAAGGGTTGTGTCCTAGGACCGTCACCCTACCCAGTTGTGTTTGTTGTACTTGGGGTTGTTGTGTTATCGCTACCTGTTATTGTGGCAGTGAATGTGTCTGTGGCTGTTGTTGTGTTATTAGTTGTTGCTGTTCATTTCCCTGTTGCAACGTCTGCTGTTGCTGTATGCCCTGCTGTTCCTGTGTGGGCCTTGGTTGTCCCTGTTCACTCCATGATGGTGTTCCTGGTCTAACTCTACACGTGCGTGACATGTGCCCTAATAATCCACAACTCCAACACACCGGTGGTTCCCTACTCTGCCATGGAAAGCTCCCTGTGTTTTCCTGGTATACTGGTTGCCCTGTGGGGTAGGAATTTCTAAGTCCTCCCACCTGCTGTTGGGTGTTATATCCGTATCCTCTCCCTCTCATAATTCCTCCTCTCCCCCTGTTATAATTATAATACCCAGCTCCTGGCATTGGGTATCCTCCTCCCATGTTGGTCGTGTATGGAGTGGTGGCACCTGTTGTGTTATAGCCTGTGAAGGTGGTATTTGGGAGGAATCTTGTGCAGCCACTACTTGTGTGGGGCTTTGGGTCATTGTTGTAGGGGTAGTTATTAGTGCCCCTTCCATTGTGTATTTAGTAAGCTTTTTCTGTACTAGTTTAGCCTCTTCCGTTTTCCTGTCCTCTTCTTTTTGTTTCATTTTTCCTTGCAATGTCCTGCAATGATGCACTATAGTCAGTTGTATTTCTGGCCATGCTTTTGCTTCCATTCCCACTACTTTGTTTAGTTGTTTCTGAACTCCTTCTGGGAGCCCTTGTACTAGTATATGATAAAATATTGCTGGTGTTTTGTCCCATTGTTCTCTAGTTTCCATGCGCCACTTCTCTTGGATTTCCTGGATATAATCAACAGGATCTTCGTTCTCACGCATCTTGCGTGAGGTAATTGCTCCTATGTCTGATGTGTCTGGGTACTGTACCCTCAGTGCCTGCCATAGTGCATGTCTGCAGTTTGCGAATGGTGCCCCATCATGCGATGTGTTTGTTATTGTTACCCCAGGGAATCCCGCTCTCTTCCAAATGTCATCCGCTGCATCCCCTAATATCGATATTAGAAGGCCCTTTACATCTCCTACTGCCAGTTTCTGTCCTGCGGTGTGTTTTTCCATTTCATATATCCACTTACCCGCACCTCCACTTAATGATGGGAGCCTGCATTTTATATTTTCTTTGTCTGTATGCTTCCAAGGGACATACTGTGGTCTAACCCCTCCCCTCGCCAGAAGTGGCATTAAGTTATGTCTCGTTTTACCCTTTGTGCTCCATAAAATCGAGTCCTCACACCCTTCCTCTTCTTCCCTTTCTTCTACGTCGTCAATTTCTTCCGTATTTCCCCTGCTCGTAACTCTTTCTTCTCCATCTTTTCCCCTTCTTCCATCATTTCCTGTATTTAATGTGGGCATGCGTATTCGTCCTTCCTGCCTGTGTCTAGGGAGGTCCCTAAGCCGACATGCATAGGATGTCAGTTCGTCTGTGAAGGGCGCAAGTTTTATTGTGCGTAACGAGCGTGAGGTGGTTGAGCATGTAGGGTGGGATGGGAGAGGGCGTGATGGGGACGGTGTGGCCTCATGTGTCTGTCTTTCCGCTATTCCTTGCTCTCCCTCCTCACTTCTCTCCAGTTCATCCTTTCTCCTACGGATCCATGGTGAGTCTGTGTTGGTCCGGGTGATGTATAGTTTATCTAGGCTTTCCCTTTCACTGTTTCTTCCTTCCTTCTCCACTCCTTCTTCTTCCTCACTACAAAAGTCAGTCATAAACGGCACCCCCCACTCGGTCTTTTCCCCTTGATTGTTACTGTTTTTAAGTCTATTAGGTCCAGTTCTCCTTTTTCTCCTTTATCAACCGCTCCCCTTTGCGCTGATGTTGTTGCTACTTCTGTGTCTCTATATACATCCCCCCATACTTCACTTTCCCTTCTCCTATCTTCTCTTTCTCCTTCATTTCTCTCCTCCATCTCCCTACCATTTTCCTCCCTTTTCCTTTTTAATTCCTCCATTACTTCACTACTCATCTGTTCCAGTATTCTTTCATCCTCTTTCTTCCTTTCCCATTTCACCCTTTCCCTTTCTAATATACTCTCTATCACCCTCCCTTCTTCGTATTTCTTAGTCGTTTCTGATAGTAATCTCCTCTTCCACATTGCCATTTCTCTTTCTTTCTCTTCTTCTTCCCTTTTCTTTTCTCGCAGCACTGCTCTTGATACCCTTTCTGCTGCTGCTTTTACCCTTTCAGCTTCTCTCCTTTGCTCCTCAGTTCGTTCCCTTATTTTTTCCAATTCGTTCTTACCTTCTTTCTTTTTCCTCGCTCTCTCTCTTTCCTCCCTCTCGAGCTGTTTAATCAGTTCATTCTGCTCATCCCTTAACTCTGCTAGTCGTTCCTCCAAAATCTCTTCCTTTTGTCGTAACAGCTCTTCCCCCCTCATTTCACTCTCTCTGGTATTATCCTCGTCTGTTTTCCTTACTACCTCCTTCTCTTCTCCTGTTAATGAACCTCGTAATTTTAATAGTATCTGTGCAGCTACCCACTCATCATTTCCTATTTCCACAGTTTGTTCTTCTCCAGTCCTCCCCTCCCCTGCTGGCATCTTCCTATGAGCCACATATGGTGGAGGGCTGTATGCCGGGTTCGAGAACCCCTCAGCCGCCCTTAACTGACCTCTTCCTATTTCTCCTAACTCCCTTAAAGGGTACAACCCCACTCCCTCTGTTTTCACTCCCTTTGCTAGGGGTATATCGTTGCTCGGTTCCTTTTTTATTTCATTTGATGTATTATTCTTTTCTCCTCCCTCTTGTCCGTTCCCCGTGTTCTTTGGGTCTTCACTCCCCTTTTTCCCATCCTCTCCTTCCTCCTTAATCTCTTTTTCTTCCGGTATTTCCCCCACAGTGAACATTCCATTTGGTCCTGGTCGGGACCCTTGGAACATCCTCCATAAGTTAAACACCTCCACGTGGTTTTCCAACTTCTTCCCTTTGTATGTATTATGCAGATGGTTTAATAGTGAATGTTGGGCATATGGATCGAAGCTACCATTAGGCGGCCACGGTGTTATCATTTTGTTGTCCGTCCCCTGGGTCCATTCTATGATATACCTAATCAGTTTCTCCCTATGGGGTGACAGTGTGGTACATATGTGTTGTAGTGGGGTAGTGAGGGTGTTCCCCCACCCTCCCGATCCTGTCCCGTATGACATAGTAGCGCTCCACTTGTTACCCTTCCCCTATTTGGTAGCGGTTATCTCACTAGCAGTTTACAATATACAGCCTTATATCATTACCTGGCCCCGTAAGTTTGGGGACTTGCGATAGTCCGCTAAGGAAAATTATTAAAAATATAGTATTTACATTTGTATATTTTATTTTCTTCTTTCTTCCTTTACACGACACCCTTACGGCCCCCTGCGGTCGAGGCGCACGTAGCCCCCTGCGGCTGCGTGCCCCTTGTGACGTTCTTATACAGCCCTCCTACTTTCACTTGCTCCTCCTCCCTCTTCTACACTTGCCGTGGCCGGCGTTCTCCGTGCGCCGCCACGTCCCCCGTTTCGCCTTTCCTTGGTCAATTCATTACCGTTTATCTCTGTTTCCACTCCCTTACCACAGTTCTCTTCCCTACCACCCTCAGAAGGAAGGATGCCTTGTGCTCGGGATATCCTATGAAAGCCCTATTGGTGACGTCACCGATCTCTTCGAGCTACTGGTAAGTTCTTCATATATTCTTTAAGTTCAAAATACACTTGCAATCTACCCCCGTTAACCTCACAGCTGTCTTCCTGTCTCGCCTGGAACAAGGTAATCAATAATGTAATCGGACTGCGCACGCTGCGTCGCCTCGCGTGTGATACGCCCCTCGACAGGAGGGCTTAACCAGCCAATTATCTTCCGTATTGGGCAACTGACTAGCTACCGCTTACAGGGAAACGTCATCTACCTATCGAGTTTCTTGCTCAAACAATAGGGATCCTCATCAACTCATTGATCAATAAATGCCAAATCATAGGAAACCACACACACACACACCCTTACACGTAGTCGCGACCTAGGCCAATCAGTGTCTACGAGCGGCCGCACGTGATGTTTTCATGCTCCGCCCCTCTCTCTCGCGTAACGTAGCTCACTGCTCTCGCACTCGTTCGGCTACCATTCATTTCATTGCCTACACTAAATTATCAAAACCTTCGCAGCGCACCTGTGCAACACCTCCCACCTCCCGTATTTAATTCCTCCCCCCTCCCTCACAATTTCACATTGCTTGTTGTGCGTGGCATGCTCACCAAGTTCTCTTGATGCGGGGCCGCTCGACTGCGTGCACCCCTCCAAGCGGCTCGCCACCTCCCCTCGTCTGGACCACGTCTGGACACTCGCCAACCGCGGGCGGGATACTTCTCAACCGGCTCCCGAAGGCCAATATCCGGATTGCGCTGTCCGGTCTTCTCGCAGTTCCGCGATGGTCCTGTAGTCCTCAGAAGGGGCAACGGCAGAGGGGGCCGCGCCGCCGGGCCTCCTCGCAACAGTAGTAACTGGAAAAAGTAAAAATAAAAGCAGATCTTAAACAGATCTCAGCAGTGCCTCCAACTTGTCGGGGGGAAATTCTGCCGGGGTCGGCCGGGCCGTCCGCAGACCTCCGGGCAGGGAGTCCCCAACTCCTCCCGTATATCCCAAAAGAGATAGAGTATGAGACACATGCAAGAAGCAAGGTGACTCTGCTGTTTATTAGACAAAACGGCAGGGATGGGTCAAGGAGCGTACGCGTCCGTCCTGACACACACACAATCGTGGGGCTCGCAGGCCCTTTTTGCCTTAGTATGACGCGCTACTTGCGTCACTTGGAAAGTTTAGCAAAAAACCTATCTCCACTCTGGATTGGTTACTCGAGTGGTAGGGTTAGTATAGCGCACATATAGAGAACGGTGTTAGTGGCTGAGGGTTAGTCAGGTGGTATACCTGGGCTGTCCCTTCAATTTGATACATGAAAATTGTTACATGAAGACCTCTGAGGATTTGTCAATGTAAATGGCGTCAGTGATAAGAACCCCATGTTCTAATTGGTCCGCTCGCGAGCCTCCCAGTCTGGGACTATCGCTGTTCCCAGCTCGCGGTGCACCTGTCATTTGCAACAATGTTTTAATATGGGTAGGTGTAAACAATGTGAGGATTTATTCATATGTTGGGAGGTCGACTACTCCCACTGCTGCAGATGTCCAATGAGTCTTTTAATTGTAGCTGCCTGTGTCTTGAAACGTGGGATTCAGGCGTCTCCTTCCTCCTGGGCTTGGCATCTTGTCAGGTTTGGCTTTGTCACGTGAGGTGGGATCGCGTTTGAGGCAAGATTCAGCACAATTAATATTGTTTTTCCTACTGTGTGCCTGGTTTATCTTGCAGGTGCGACCTTGGCATTGGCTTGCAGCGTGCGAGATTGCAACATCGTGCCCTTGGCGGTGTGCTTTCGCCGGGCTCATTTTGCAGGGGCAGCAACCCAGTTCTTGCTCATTCAATGTTCGTGGAAGCTTTTGCTTGCGGCCTACTTGGGCCTGGTGCATAGGTGGAACCGTTTGATGCAGGGCGCTTTAGGTTACGGTATCATATTGCTTTATCCTCAGTATCGTGTCCCCGTTATATTCTTCATTATGGTAAATGGCTCTTAGAAGAAGCGTGAGCAAGCCTTTTTAGATAAGTTCATGATGCGTCTTGCGTTCTGCATTTTGAGAGTCTATGTGGAAAATAATAAAGATGCACGTCCGTGAGTATGTGTGTCACCTACGTCATAGCACTGAGTATATTCTTCGTGTAGATTGGTGCGGGAGTGTCCGGTGTGTATATTTGCACAGGTGTGCTGACCGTTGGCTAGGTCGTCATGGCATCTCTAACGACGTGTAGGTTTAGTCGAGTTGGTCCGTGCCGCAGGTGTCGGCATGGACAGAGCGGGATGCTGGGCAGGTAGATGGGCACATCCGTATGTTCCTGTACCAGGGTATTTGGTCGTCTGGTAGATAGGCAAACTCCTCTCGTGGCGGGTGTCTAGGCCGTGATCCTCTAGGCCAAGCGCGAGAGGGGAAGGGCGGGAGCCTGGTCTTCCATTCTCCCACTTCAAAGTAAAATCCTTTTTTGGCACCGCAGGTTCCCGCTTTGGGAACCTAGGGTGCTAATGGCCTTCATCTCTCATTAAAGGGGCTGGAATGGGGGGGATAATGGTCCGGAGACCTTGTTATCCACCCTCACTTCGCTTGGGCTGATAACTTGGGCTGCTGGGCCAGAGTCCACCGTTCCAGTCCCTGGAACGGGGGATGAACGCCACAATATTCCCATTAGCATAACACAAAATGCCAATGGAAATGTTGGAAAATCTTATTGAGTCTATGTACTTTACTGAGAAATTTAAAGTAGATGGCGTCTATAAGTTTTTTTTTGTTCTATTTTTTAACTGTGATCGGTGGTTCCTAAAGGAACATTTCTTTTGTTGTTTTTGGATGTATTTTCTTTTTTTGGCAGTAGTGCTAAGAACGGAAGGTGGGGAGGGAAATAAGGGGAAGAGGCACCAAACACTAATATGGAGGGGCAGGAGGACAGGAGAAAACGTTGCGCGTGTTTTATTTCTAAGGTAGGAGGCAGTGTTTCTTATGCTCCTTGATTACAGCAGTCGTGGTGGCTCTTGGGGAGAAGGGATGGCAATAGCTGATTCCATTTTAAGATAAATAGCAGTTTTGCTAAAAGTATGTACTGTGTACTAGACTGTTAATGGATAATGAGTAAGAATAGGTGTTGGAGCTGTGCAAGGGAAATTTTGAAGTTAAAAGTTCCTAGATCAGTAGAAAATGCAGTTCCGAACTGTCCGCGAAGCACGGATCTTATCGTGAAGTGCGGACGGTTTCTCGGACACGTTATCATGCAGCGCGCCAACGTATGGTCATGTGGCACTGTCCGGAAGGTCCGCAATGAAGTCAGATGTTCGTAGACGTCTATGGATGCAAAACTAGTTGAAATAGTTGCAAAAAGTGTATAGAAGTGTTAAAAATTATTCTAGAAGCTGGGAAATGACAGAGTTTAAAGGTAACACTTTGTAAATTGGACACAAATATTGTTATATTTGGTAAGTATGATATTAGTAAGTTGCAGTAAAATAGCATGCACTGGTAAAAACCCATGAAATTCACATTGTTTTAGGGACGTTATGGTTAAGTTGGACTAATAAACACCTATGAAATTCAATGAAAAAAACTTTGTTAAAGGGATGTTATGGTTAAGTTGCACTAATTAAAAACCAATGAAATTCAGTAAAAAAAAAAAAATGTTGTTAAAAGGACGTTATTGTTACAAGTAAAATCGAAAAACCCCTGAAATTCGCCAGTTATGGTAAGCTAAGCAACCATAACTCGCGCCACCACCGTGCACTGCTAAGACAAACACCCAGGACAAAGATGACATCACAAATATCATTGATGACATCACTGATTCATTTAATATACATATATACAACAGAATTGCTTGCTGTATAAATGCACAATTTTTACCTCCCCGGCCCCCTTTGGATTACTTTGAAATCGTCAATTTGGGAAAAGCATACACATTGCCCTTTTATAGGCCGTCCCCCTACTTTTGTCTGTGGCCACCTCTATGCCCCCCTTCAATTAGATTCCTGGCAGAGGTGTTGCTAGGGGTGGGGTGACGGGGCTATAGCCCCTGATCTTTTGGTTGTAGCCCCAGATAGATGCTTAGGGGCTATAACCAAAAGGCTACAGCTAGCCCTGAGCCCTGAGTCCCACCAGTCCCGACATTAGCGTAGCCCTGGATCTTTTCCAGACCTAGCAACACCCCTGATTCCTGGTACAATGCAGCTAGTTATGCACCATAAAGTGGCAACTGACAAACGCGACCATGCGCCACATCACAACCACAGCAAGGCCATGCTGGCAGCTAAAGATCAAAATGTGCATTGTGTCTTTAAAAGCTAGCATGTTTTGGGGGCAATGTCACTGGTTCAATGTGCATTAAATTGCACCATTGTCTACTAATTTGAAACTATCTCCCAAAAAACATTAACTTGGGGTAATACATTTGTTCCGCCCACAAAAAGTCTCTGAAAGTAGCCCCTCGTCTACCATTTGACGTGTTGGTCAACCTCCCCTCCAAGTTTTTGTCTGCTTCCAGCCCAGTGGTCGAAGTGAGCGGGAACGGTGGAGCAGTGCTCCTCTACTTCTTTTAATTACGTTTTACAGCTCGTATACTTTTATTTTAAAAGGAAACCATTCCGGAATGGTTTCATTTTAAAATAAAAGTGTAGTAAGAAGTTGAAATGTTCACTTTCAGTGCACTGCACTGAATGTTCCCCTAAACAGCAGGTGCATGTGTTTGGGGGGTTATATTGTGCGTGGAAGAGGCACGGCGTGGGGTTTGTGGGCAGTGGGTGCAGGCCAGTAGGCAACATAGTTCCACTACTTCTTTTCGTACACTTGGACCACTGTCCCAGCCACTCATTCGTGCATCCATGCAGTGGTCTCCACCTACTGAGCTATCTTACCAGCTAGCTCACCTCTGAAGACTCTGCACAGAGCAGGTGTAAATCAGCCGCGAGGAAGACTCTGCTTTAAGCCCTGACACATATACGAGCCGCTTGTTATCGCGCGACGGCGGTGGCGTTGCCGCCTGATCTCGTTACCGATGGGCGGGCGCGCGCGCTCATAAGTGATTAATTACCGCCAAGGCGAAAGCGGCGCGGAGAGAGAGGACCGCCGCGCGCCCTGCGCAAGGGGCTTAAACACGTTTATTGCCCTTTAAGTGCATTTCATTAAGGCCAATTAAGGAACTTTCATGTCTTATTAGAAAAATGAAGGAGATTTACGAGGTTTCCGGAGGCTGCAAAAAGCCGGGGCTCAGCAAGCGCAAAAAAAAGGTACGGTTAGGAAAACTGTTTTTAAAAATAATTACAAATATATCGCTAATAATATGTCAAAAGAGAGCACATCAAGGTTAAGTACTGCGCCCAAGGGGGCCATGTCGTTTCTGATGCGTTGACCCGGATAAGATTTTCTTTTTGCCGACAGCACTTTGCATTTTGGGACTTGTAGTGTACTCTTTCCATCTAAAAACAAGGGGCAACTTTGCCGCTGCAGTTATAGTTGTAAAAGCAATCGAAAGGGGTGGCGTATGTATTGGTAAATGCGTACTGGCTCTCCCAATACTAGCATACTTCTCAACATTTTGCAGCCAAAAAGTTGTATGATTTTTCAAGTTTCAAAAATAATACTTTGCATAACAATTACATCACAGGAAAAAACTAAACAAACATTGTTGGCACCACTAGAGCATTCTAAAATACACAACACATCCAACAGCACAACATGGAAAGATGTTCAAATGTATACATTTATAATTCTGAATGGTAACTTAACACCAAATTCAAAGACCTAACTTCACAGAAGGTAATCGCGCAGAGCTAGGCAACGTTTGCCACTACTCTGTAGCAGCCAACCTGGCAGTACCTATTTATTCCTGCAGGGCAAGATGTATAACTGAGCAACATGGAGACTGATACCCTCCTCAGTGTGATAGGCAGATGCTGTGTGATGGTGGTACGCTCTGCCACTTGCCTTCACTGGTGCTTCACTTAAGGCCTATCCCGGCAAGAGTGCAGGGCAGAGTGATGTAGCTGTCAGGTCACTGGATCGGTCAGAGCCCATCACTCAAAGCAGGGGTGTTGCTAGGTCTGGAAAAGACCAGGGGCTAAGCTAATGTCGGGACTAGGGGCTAGCTAGCCTTTTGGTTATAGCTCCTAAGATTCTATCCGGGGCTACAACCAAAAGATCAGGGGCTATAGCCCTCTTACCCCCCCCCAGCAACGCCTCTGACTCAGAGTAATCCCTTACCCGCCCACCGCACAGACAGACTAACATGTTGCATGCTTTGGCCTGGGCCGGTCTCATGCAGCCTAACTTAGACTCACATCAATTACCTGCCTCTGTAAAAGGCAGTAGGATGTGTCGCCCAAATCTGGAGGCGGTAGGACCGCTTAAAAGGCAGTAGCCTACTGCCTAAATCAGTATGGTTGGCAAGTATGTACTAGCTTCATTCATTTGATTATATTTAGTCGTTTCGTGGCAAGCACTGACAATGATACAGAGGGGAGGCAAGAGACCTCAAAATCCAAGCAAAGGGAATCCAAGGAGTGACCGGAAAAGGAAGAGGGGAGGACTAGGTGGGGGGGGGGGCTGATGCTGAGATGCCCCTAGACAGTGAGGCCACTAGCCTTATAGCAAAGAGGGCTTTTGATCATCATGGTTCTGCTAGAATTTATTTGAGAAAATGTAAACTTATCTGAAAATCAATGTGATGTAGACATCAGGTCTGCATATCAGAGGGAGTTGTATTTACTATCTGAAATTGAAAAAGGATGTGTGTCGCTCTAGCAAAAAAAAAAAAAGCTCAAACCCTATAGGCTGATGACGTGGGATAGTGGTAGAAGATACATATTGACCATGAGAGGATAAAGTGCGGATCCATGTGGGACCCCCCACACGAGGGGGGGTTGGTCCTTGGAAACCTAAGGGGAGAATGTGATAGATTGAGCCCTCTGTGAGAGAATGACTGCTCCATTGAAATATGGAGTCTCGAATGCCTCATCACCCAAGTCTGGTGAGGAGAGTGGCACGGCGCACAGTGTCAAAGGCCACGGACAGATCTAACAATAGCTGTGCAACCACACCTCCTCTGTCCAATCCATGTCTTACTTTATCGATCACAGCCGCTGACACCAGTTCCGTTCCCCGGCCAGGTCCAATTCCTGCCACAGGGTGGGTCCAGAATCGGATGAGTTTCAAGAAACTCTTGTGGTTGTAGATCGACTGCTTCTTACAAGAGCTTGGTGTTGTGATTGATGCTTGTTGTGTCGTGTGGTATGCTTGTTACAGTAAGGAAGGGATGTGTTGTGATTGATGCTTGTTGTGTGGTGTGGTATGCTTGTTGCAGTAAGGAAGGGAGGTGTTGTGATTGATGCTTGTTGTGTGGTGTGGTATGCTTGTTACAGTAAGGAAGGGATGTGTTGTGACTGATGCTTGTTGTGCGCTGTGGTATGCTTGTTACAGTAAGGAAGGGAGGTGTTGTGACTGATGCTTGTTGTGTGCTGTGGTATGCTTGTTACAGTAAGGAAGGGAGGTGTTGTGACTGATGCTTGTTGTGCGCTGTGGTATGCTTGTTACAGTAAGGAAGGGAGGTGGTGTGACTGATGCTTGTTGTGCGGTGTGGTATGCTTGTTACAGTAAGGAAGGGAGGTGTTGTGACTGATGCTTGTGGTGTGCTGTGGTATGCTTGTTACAGTAAGGAAGGGAGGTGTTGTGACTGATGCTTGTTGTGTGCTGTGGTATGCTTGTTACAGTAAGGAAGGGAGTTGTTGTGACTGAGGCTTGTTGTGTGGTGTAGTATGCTTGTTACAGTAAGGAAGGGAGGTGTTGTGACTGATGCCTGTTGTGTGCTGTGGTATGCTTGTTACAGTAAGGAAGGGAGGTGTTGTGACTGATGCCTGTGGTGTGCTGTGGTATGCTTGTTACAGTAAGGAAGGGAGGTGTTGTGACTGATGCTTGTTGTGTGCTGTGGTATGCTTGTTACAGTAAGGAAGGGAGTTGTTGTGACTGAGGCTTGTTGTGTGGTGTAGTATGCTTGTTACAGTAAGGAAGGGAGGTGTTGTGACTGATGCCTGTTGTGTGCTGTGGTATGCTTGTTACAGTAAGGAAGGGAGGTGTTGTGACTGATGCCTGTTGTGTGCTGTGGTATGCTTGTTACAGTAAGGAAGGGAGGTGTTGTGACTGATGCTTGTTGTGTGGTGTGGTATGCTTGTTACAGTAAGGAAGGGAGGTGTTGTGACTGATGCCTGTTGTGTGCTGTGGTATGCTTGTTACAGTAAGGATGGGAGTTGTTGTGACTGAGGCTTGTTGTGTGGTGTGGTATGCTTGTTACAGTAAGGAAGGGAGGTGTTGTGACTGATGCTTGTTGTGTGCTGTGGTATGCTTGTTACAGTAAGGAAGGGAGGTGTTGTGACTGATGCTTGTTGTGTGGTGTGGTATGCTTGTTACAGTAAGGAAGGGAGGTGTTGTGACTGATGCTTGTTGTGTGCTGTGGTATGCTTGTTGCAGTAAGGAAGGGAGGTGTTGTGACTGATGCTTATTGTGTGCTGTGGTATGCTTGTTGCAGTAAGGAAGGGAGGTGTTGAGATTGTCCTTTCTACATTGTTCTTCATCCTCCCTGGATGATGTATCTTTTATAACTTAATGACTGAGAGGCAGTCATAACACTTGGCGATGCAAGAGATCTTTGAGATGGGGCGGTAGTTGGATAAAACATCTTGATCCAGGGTTGTATTTTTAAGTGGAGGAGTGGCAGCCGCATGTTTGAGTACTGGTGTCTGTTATTGATGATCTGATTGATGCGCCTGCAGGATCAGGGTGGTGTGAGAACGTTGATCCTTCTTAACCTCTCTGCCACCTTTGACACTATTTGATCATGCCATCCTGCTTGAGCATCATGTGGGCGCTGGTCTCTCTGGTGCCATGTTTACCTGGTTTTGCTTGTTTCTATCTGACCGGACTCAATTGCTTTCTCTTCACCCTTTCCGTTCTGCACCTTCTTCTCTTTCTTGTGGAGTTCCTCAAGGGTTCCGGCATTTCCTCGGTCTTGTTTAACATTTACATTCAACCTCTGAGCAAGCTCCTCCTCTCCCACGGCTTCCGATGTTACTCTTACGCAGATGACACACAAATTGTGTGCCTTGATCTTTCTTTGGTGGAAACTTCCTCTATGCTTAGAACCGGCTAATGGCCGTGGGGATGTGGATGTGTAATAACTGTCTCAAGCTGAATGGTGACAAGATCGAGGTGTTGGTGGTGGGCCCTCACTCGGGCAAGGCTCTCTGGCCTCCTCTTTTCTGGCACTCTTCTTTTGGTCCGTTTCCCACTCCAGTTTTGGCTGTAAAGGATCTCTGGGTTAAAATCTCTGCCTCTCGCTCTGCCGAAAACTAGATTAGTGCCTTTTGCCAGAAAGGTTACTTCGAGTTGTTGTTTGGTCTCAGTCTTTCGTGTTACTTTTTTTGGATTGGCGTTCAAGCTTTTTCCATACCAGTTGCTGTGCTTTGGAACTCTCTTGCTTTGCCACTCCATACCACCACGAACATCCTGTCATTCAGGTAGTCCTTAAAGTATCATTTGTTTTAAATTTCATCTGGTTTTCTTTATCTGCTGCTCTTTTTTTAATTGCTGTCAGCACCAAGATGCCTCTGGGAGGATGTTGTGCTTTATAAATGCCAATAACATAACATAACAGTAACGGGTGTAGGCCCCCTCCTTGGGTTATGTCATGTTGATGTATGCCATTCACCACTGCCATTTACATGTTCCCAAGGTGCTCTCGTGGCTCCCTAAGGTAAAGTGGAATGGGTTAATCTGGGGCAAAGAGGGATAAGACAGGTGTTGTGCTCAACTGTTGATATGCGTAGAACCGCACGTCCGTGGTTTTTTCAATCACGAAAATTTTGAATCCGAAAATGATGAATTTGAAATTTCCGAAATCGCAATAATCTAGAACATGACCCCGCAGTAAAATACCATGCTGTTAACCCACTCCCTCTGCTACTCCCTTACTTACCTCTTGGTGGTGCACTTTGCTGTGTGCCGCCGACTCCCCTTGTCCCTGCAACGCCAGTTCCCCATCAACTCTGTTTGCCAATGCTTTCCTTTTCATGGAAGCGGGGGACACCCCCCGTGCCTGAAGTCCCATAATGTCGATTAACCCCCGCTCCCATCGATCGACATTATAGGAATTCGTTCTTTATTCCAGGGCCGAATTTGTCATTTTCGGTGATTCATTTTTTTTCTTCTAAATTATATACGTATACCCTAGAATCAGCAGTAACTGGTGTCTGTGTGTGTGTGTTTGTGCTTTCTGGTTGTGCTTTTTTTAAACACTAGGGGCTTATTGTTTCTGGATCTGAGACATCCAGTGTCTGAGTTGTCGGGTGTGTGGGGCTGAGTTGGCTTGAGAGTGATGTGAGAATTGGGGTGTTCTCTAGCCATCTGGGGCATGTATGGTAAGCGTGTGGTGAGCGTGGGTGGTTGAAAAAGGAGGTGGTTAGTAGGTTTTGGGGATCGAGTTGTGGGTAGTCTCTGGGTACTGTGCAGCTATGCCATTCCTTTTTCTCCTTGTCGGGCAATCGCGTGCATGCAGTGGCATGTTCAGGGAGTGGCCTGCGGTGTCACGTGCTACCACTGGAATCTGATTGGCCACCCCAGGTGCCTCCCCATTATCCTAAACTACGATCATTATGTATGTGCGCTCAGGCTTCATGCCACCCCTGCATAAGTAAGTTCCCTTTTGGGCCACCCCAGCGCCTACTCTGTGAGTTTGATAAAAACAGGGAGCTTGTTCAGTTCTTGAAAGCCAAACATGTACAATTGCTTGTACCTGGCTTTACAACTAGAGCTGGCAAACACTTTGGTCAAGGTCCTACATTGCAGACTGGGCTAAAATGCATGCTTTAACCACTTAGCCAAAGGGTGTGATCCTGAGCCAAACATTTTCGCATTAAATCCTTTTTGTTGAAACTTTGCAAATAAAATAGGATCATGCAGAAATATAACCATGCATTTCATGTCACTGTGGCATACCTTTCCTCTCCCTAGCAGTGGCTTAGGTCGCACTACAGCCTTGCTCCCTGTATAGTAATAATAGTGACTATTTCTACATTACACACTACAATGTCTCTTGGCTAAACTTTGGCAATACAAGCAGAAAAGCATTGCCCTCTTCAGACGGAAAAGTGAAATTATTGATCTATAACATTGTTTATATTTACCTGTTTCAAATGTATTTGTACTTATAAACACGAATTTGCTTCTCTTTAATATTAGTACATTGTTTTTGGCACTTTTGCCTAGCAGTTCCAAATTTAGAGGTGCACTGTGGTGCTCCAGAAACACAGCCGACCCGCCGTGCAGCCACCACCCTCAGAAGCCACCTCAACCATCCCTACCTAGCACCCACAAGAGGACACATCCTACCACCAGCCAAGCCTCGACTCCCCCTCCTGCATCATCCATTCCATCATTCCCCCTCCCCCACCACCACTCCCTCCCTCTCTGACCTCTCTACCACCTCCCCCTCGTGCACTCTTACACTGCAACCATACCACTCAGACCCACACGTTGCATCTCTAAACACTCTTTGCGCAGTCCTTTCCGCCTCCTCCGTTCAGCTACCCCCCTACACTCACACCCTGTTCCCCCTAAACTCCCAAAGAACGGACTGCGTGCCACCTGTGCATTGCCTATAAAACACACCTCCCCTTCTCACATCCAGAACCAAGAACTCCCCCACACATACCCCCTCACAGCCTCCCCCAAGCCATCCAACCAAATTAAATCAGTCCTCAACCTGCTAAATACCCCACCAGGCACACATACCAGACACCTCTCTCCCCACCTCTCTAGAAGTGTCATGCCCGCGCAGCTGGCGCACGCATTGGCAACCATCATGGACTACTTGGTACTCATTTATCCTCCTAATACTCCTTGAACAACTCCTTTTCACGCCTTGGTCTTTTATTTCCATTTGCTCAACTTTGGTTCTTTCTTATTTTATTCAATTAACTACATTTACCATAATGCACCTGGCTGCAGTCCTCAATTCCTGGATATTCTCATTCATCGTTATTGGGACCACAATCCCCAGAAGCCCTAGCAGCCAATGCTGCTTCCACCTGCTCAGGACCAGAGAGGGAGGAGGCAGATTGTCTTCAGGTGTGCTGCTACAGGTGCTGTCAATTAGCCTGCCTCAGAACAGGGCAGGGCTGTATATAAGCAGCTGCCTGCAGGAGCACAATGTCTTGCATCTTGAGTCTCCCCGCTCCTGTTTGCCTTGACCCTTTACTTTGTATGCTGTTCCTGTATTATCCTGTTTTGTTCCAGTGCCCTTTCCGGGCTCCCTGCCTTGCAGCCGATCACGCTCCGCTGCCTTCTACCTACAGCCCTTGTCCTCTGGGCTTCCTGCCTTGCAGCCTATTACAGTCCTCTGGAGCCCTACCCAGTCAGTGGCCCTGCCCCTCTGGGCTCACTCCTTGCTGCCCTGCTCCTCTGGGTTCTTTGCCCTGCAGCCTGCCTCACTCCGGCTGTCTACAGTCCTTGTCCTCTGGGCTCCCTGCCCTGCAGCCTGCCTCACTCCGGCTGCCTACCGTCCTTGTCCTCTGGGCTCCCTGCTCTGCAGCCTGCTTCACTCCGGCTGCCTACAGTCCTAGTCCTCTGCTGCCCGCCTTGCAGCCTGCCTCACTCCGGCTGCCTACAATCCTTGTCCTCTGGGCTCCCTGCCCTGCAGCCTGCCTCACTCCGGCTGCCTACAATCCTTGTCCTCTAGGCTCCCTGCCCTGCAGCCTGCCTCACTCCGGCTGCCTACAATCCTTGTCCTCTGGGCTCCCTGCCCTGCAGCCTGCCTCACTCCGGCTGCCTACAATCCTTGTCCTCTGGGCTCCCTGCCGTGCAGCTTGCAACCTTCTGCTGTTTCCAAGCCCTTGTTCCCTGGACTCCCTACCTTGCAGCCTGCACCTCTTCACTGCCTACAGCCCTGCTCCTCTGGGCTCCCTACCTAGCGGCCCTATTCTTTTGGGCTCTCTGTCTGTCGCCTACTACTAATCTCGCTCTGTCCTGTTCTTCTGGACTCCCTGCCTTTCAGCCTACTACAGTCCTCCGCAGTCCAATACAGTTTGCCTGCACCTAGTGCCACTCTTGACTGCAGACCTGCTTCCTACTTTGCAGCCCTTCTGTTTTCCTGACTGCTGCTCCCTTGTTCTCTTCCTTGAGTCCTCTGTACTCCACCTTAGGTTATCTACTTCAGTCTAACTGCCTTTCCTTCATTTCCTTCTGCTAGATTGCTCATTGACTTCCTTTTCCTGGGATATTTCTGTTCTTTTCTTCTCATGTGTCTTATGTAATCCCTTTGTACAGAGCTTGCCTGTTGGTTTCTGGCAGGCAACCTCTGCCCCTTCCCTTGTCGCGTTTTCAGTGTTACAGACACCCACTGCTGTTGTTCCCAGCCATGAGCATACAGCGTGGGCCTCTGTTATAGCAATCTGTGCAGAAGGCTGGAGTTTCCTAAGGTTCGTGGAACACTCTTTCCCATTTCAGCATACACCCCAAGAGGGAATCCAGTTTGTTTGTACCTTTGTATCTTTTTTCCCCATTTGGCTCACAGCTACTGTTTTGTACTCTTCTTTCTTGTTGAACTTCCTGCTGTGTGTGTTATCTGCTACCTTACTTCAGCACAGCCACCCAAACCCTACCTGGGTACCCTGTGCCACTCTTGACAGAGTGCCATTCCTGACAAGAAGACCTTCCACAGACTCCATCACTGTTGATGGAAGACTGTCACCAGGCCAGCCCGCTCGACTGGAAGCAAGACTGTACACTCCCTTTGGAGCCCTGCACTCCCTCTCAACCCCCTACCCACCACAGAATCCACATCAACCATCACACCTCAAACAAGGGTCTCCACTCCTCACCACCCACCCACACTTCCACCCTTAGGAACAACTACACGCACATGTACCCAGAGGACGCCCACCGTGTGAGCGCTTTTCAAACACTCAGCTACAACGCACTCAGGCACCTGCACCCCTTGCACCCATGGAAACCTGCGGCCAACACGACAACTCCACTACAAATGCATCACGCACCCAGAACACATTCCCTCCCTCAGACCCCTCTGCACTACGCACTCGAGTCATGCATCTGACCCCCCCCCCCCCCCCCACACCTCGGTACCTATCATCGGAACAGTCTACATCCACCCCATCGTCTATAACATCTCAACCCATTGAAGCTGGTAGCTCTCAATCCCCCCAGCTCCAGCCTGGAATCTACCATCTCCCACCACAAACACTCAACTATTCAGTGGGCTAAAATGCATTCTGCACAATGCCATATCCATCACAACAAATTGCCACAACATCTACAACCTAATTGCATCTGAAGTTCCCGATATCCTCTTCATAACGAAAATCTTACCTGGTCTTCCCTCACAGAGTGTCTGCAATCGTTACTATCGTACTCTCACGCTTAGAGTATGCTAACGCCCTGTACCTTGGTGCACCCTAATCACAACTAAGAAAACTCCAAAGGGTAATAAACACTGCAGCAAGGCTCCTCCTTGCCCTAGGCCCCAGAGAACGCATCATACCCAGCCTCTGTACCCTTCACGCGCTGCTGATAAGGCGATGATCTACCTTCAAGGCAATGTGCATCGCCCACCAAGCTCTCCACAGCACAGGACCACATAAACCTACATGCTACAGGCCCACCAGAAACCTGAGATCAGCCTCCACGCTGCTCGTAATTTCAGTGGCAAAATCAACCACAATAGGGGGCTTATCTTTCTCAGTCCAAGCTCCAACCATCTAAAATTCTATCCCATTTACCATCCGCCGCATAGAGGAGCACGTTGACCTTCAGGAAGGCGCTCAAAACCTGTCTTCTCCCCTCAGCATCCTGATAGACTTAGTCCATCCCCTCAGTGAACTATTACCCCCACCTGAAAGGAATATGGGGGAACCTGATGAGTCAACAAGGTTGAACCTAGTCTCCCACGGAAAACATTTCAGTCAGGCCTAATGAGTATCCCTGCAAGGCATTGCTCCAACTCAGTCTAAACCTTGCTTCTCTATAACGTTGTGTACTCCATCACGATGGAACATAGCTGTACCCCGCGGGGCATGGCCACTTACCCTCATACATCTGAAATAATCAATGCTCGACTTTACCCCAACACATATCAGTGCTTCCAATAGAATGCAGCTGAATCCCACAAAGCACTGCGGCCTAGCTATGCACATACTAAATCTCCTTTACGCCCTCTACACCCTGACAGTGCATCATGGCACCCATCCTCTCCTCCGATTTCTGTGGGCTGCTTGTATGGACCTAGCCACTCCCCACTTACCTTCGGGCTGGCTATACAATGCACACACACATATTATAATATTACGGCACTAGTCACTTGCTACCTACCGTCATGCTGGCCACAAATGCACATGTGCATTTAGTATCCTACATCCACCACGGTCCTCCAAAGCGCGTTCATTTCCACAGGGCTTCAAAGCCATGCCAATGGCAGTGGGCGCTATACAAATGTGATGTAAAATAACATATACAATTAATATTACCCAACTGAAGTTGGCACTCATTTAATGACTTACGAATTATGAAAAGCTGAGTTGGTCTTGTTGGGCCTTGAGCCTGTGACCTGCAGATCACACACAGATTTCAGCAGTGAGTGTTTAACCCACTAAGCTATCTAACCGGTTTCGCACCCATTCATATTTATTAGTGGGCTCTAGTTGTGTGTTCTTTTCTCTGTGCCCACTAATAAATATTATGGCTAGAAGGGAAGTAGGTGTTACTGATTGATGGGGGAAGAACAGATAATTGTGTTCTGATGAGAGCATCAAGGCCTACTATCTATAGATGGTGAACAGGGAGTGGGGGTGCCCCGTGGCAGTATGGAAGGTGGCAAGACTGCAAAGGTTATACATGGGGGATATGGGGCACTATGATCGAGGGGGAAGGGGCTTTTATAGTGCACACCACACCTATTATTAAGTGCCTGATCAATTGATGTGACTAGCCTACATATTGATCCCCTCCTTTATCAACGATGCAGTGATACAAGACTTGTCCAATCGCATTCAAAACTCCTACCTTCAATTTCTAATGGTACATGCCATCGGCATACTCGGAAGCACATGCAGCTCAGTGGGTATGGCGCAGGTAATGGAAAAGTGCATGAGCCTTTCATTAGTAAGCATCTTTTGCCAGTGCAAACACATTTCATATTTAAATGCACTACCTACTCAACCTACCCAAACTCTCCGCTGGCCTGGATACCATTGTCCATCAATACCTACTCTACATCCTCGCCACCCACATGCTCGTCAACGGAATTCAGAACTCGAGAGAGTCCAGTGATGCTTTGACTGCCTACAAGTACCAGTTGAGTGTCTTTTCCGGATCTCTCCCCTGATTATTCAGTCCCGTGGAAAAGACTCCCAGGCAACAATCCGTGCTTGTAGATAAATGCAAAGAAAATTAAAAAAGCAAGAAAAGTTCAATTAAAAAAGCTCAACACTCTACGTCAATTTAATAGGGTCCTGAATTTAGTAACAAAGTTTAAAAGTAGCTGATTTATTCAAAGGAAAACATGGAGCTAACGGTTCTTCTCTCTTTGTCCACTTGTTTCGGCTGACTTTAGTGTCTTGCAACCTTCTTCAGGACAATGGTAAGTACTGACTAGAAATACAAATGGAAGTGCCAAGCATAATACAGCATTAGCATGGCGGCCCCAGTGTTTTATTGAGATTAACCTGATGTCTGATGTCTGAGGGTTCATATTATTTTTCTCAGGCCATCCAGACAATCGTGTTGCACCAAAATCTGAAAAATAAAAGAACATAAAAAAATAAAATGTATGAGTACTGTCTGTATATCATCAGGTGCTGGATGTTAAGTGCCTATTTGAAGCATATCTTCATTCTCTTAGTATCCCCACCAAGCATGCACAAGTCTAGAATTGACTACTTGAAATCAAGCTGGAGGGGATCCCACCTCACTTTTCACCCCGTAAAAAATATCTCGTCTTTACCATATTCAAAACACACATTTGCAATAAGACCGAAATGGCATGGTGTGAGCTTGCGCTCCTTCCTAAAGCCCTCATCCATGCCCCGAGTTTCAGAGCAGTCGTCAGAGCCCAGGTCATTTCTCACCTGGATGGAGGTAACACCCGCCTTGCAGGAGACCATCATGCCACCTTGGCCCCTCTGAGACATGTGCAATATTATCCCGGTCCTGAAGGGCTTCCACTGGCCACCCCTTCAAGCATGCATCATGTTCATTTCAGCCTGTATCACCTCAAAAGCAATCAACACCAAACACCTGTCTGCGAAACTCAACAACTCCGAAGGTCAATGAATCACAAGAAGGCACAATATTGCCCAAGAGGAAACAAAGGAGTCCAACAGGGCGAAAGCTAGGAGACGGTAAACAATGCAGACCAGACTCCCCTCTCCATGCTACATTTCAGGGAGGGCCTGAAGACCCCACTCTTCAAAGAAAATCTTGTCAACCGCTAATTGCACTGCTCCACACTATTACTCCCTGAGCGGAGCTCCTCTGTTCCACTTACCCATCTCAAGAACCTCGCTTGCTCCTGATCCCTACCGGTCAGCCCTTGATTACACCCCCTATGTTTAGCACTGCCCAGGCTCGGACTGGCCCATGGGACAATAGGGCAATACCCGAATAGCATGTCAAATACCCTCCTGTGGATCCGTTATTTTGGTCAAAATGGTATTGTTTTTTGGCCAAAGTGGGCCACTTTGATTAGTTACTTCACCATGTGGTTAATAGTTTTGAACAGTGTTACTGAACACATATCCTTTGACATGCAGAATATGTAACACATTTGACCCTAAAACCTGCTGGGTAGTACTCAGTCACAAAAGGAATGAATTGCTATTTGCGACTATGGGCAATTTGTCCATTAGCACCCTGGGCGTGGAAGCCAGTCAATCCGGTAGCTAGGAACGTGGGCTTGAACCACCGGTGTAAGCCTGCGTTCCAAGCTGCCTGATGGCCGGCTCCACCCGCCGCCATCTTCCCCTCCACCCTCCGTCCCCGATTTAGTTTTTCTTTACCCCCCACTTAACTTATTTCAGCTATGGTGGCCCTCGCCGCCACAGCTGCACTTGCCTTTCAGCTTCCCACGGCTGCCATGGAATGGGAAGAGATGCTCCGTATGGAGCCCTGTGTTTCCTTTCCATGGTGGCCATATTGGTAAAGAGTTTTCCTTCCGACAACAGGAAGCACCCCGGGTTGCTTCTTTGGTAACCTGGGGTGCTAATGGCCTTATGTACCCATTCCACAGTCAACACCGGGGGGGGGGGGGGTTACAGCCCTGAGCGCACGTTAATAGCCCTTGCTTCCCACGGGCTGTTATGCCCCCGTTGTTGCCCCTGGAACGGGTACATAATGCCACATTGGTGCCCGGGCCTATTTTATGGACCGGTCCGACTCTGGCGCTCTCATGCTTCCCAGCAATACTTGCGCTTTATAAATCCCAGACAATTGTAATGCATTGTTCGTGATATCCTTGCTATAATGTGCGTGTGTACCAAAGACTGTAACTTCAGTCCAGATGATGTCACTTCCTGTGATAACACTTCCTAAGACATTGTGTCTCAATGCATCTGCTAATGAGTCTCGTCACTTTCATTTAGGAATTCTGCCCAGCGCTACCCCACAGTCACTACAGAAATGGCCACCCTGTTTCATGGCTCCCTCCCGAATAGATACATTTACCTGGATACCCCAAGCAAATGTGTAGTAAGAGGAAGGGGCAGAATTGGCAAACTGTAATGTGCCCACGCCTACTTTTCTTTATATAGTCCTGGCTTCTCGAGGGGCCTGGGACACGCCCCCATTATGTTGTTGCCGGTATCTTGGCCGCAAACGGTGCCACCATCTGCTCTTCCTGATATACTGAAATTACCAGGATATTATGAGCAGCGGAGACAGCGGTAACTCCCCATTGGGACGCCATGGGATGGGGATGCCGGAATTACCGGTGCCGGGAATTTCTGGAAATTCTTTGCTGGTAGGGGTCTGAACTACCAGCAAACTTGTGGTTGACCGGTCCGGTAAAGTGCTCGTACGCGGAAATACCGAACTTTAATACTAGACCATCCAACCCATAATGAGGTCCATGACTATTAAGCATTCTGAAGCCAGTCCAACCTGTACCTTTCACATGAGGGCTTGTTCCAGCAGCAGCTGCTGAAAGTGGGTGATAAGCAGAAGCATCCGGCCCTGCGCGCGCTGCGCGTACAGGTGCTATGCACAGCGACCTGTGAAGTGCTTCTGGCTCAGCAGATGCTGTTTAACCTCACAGTATCGTCACTCTTGACGGAAGGATCTGCTCCTCTGATGAACCTGATGACAAGGTGTTGCTTAATTAATTTTGCACATACGAAAGAAATATCAGACTTCTTGGCTGAAGATGTGCAGGGAGACACACAGTTGTCCACCCAGTGCGGAGGAGGGAAGGGTTACTGTGTTGTATTGGACTACCCTTTTCCACAAATATAATGCACGCACAACCATCAAAAGGGGAGCCAGTTGGCCATGTCAGATGGGCTATGCCAAAAAATAGCACATTTATATCTCTGTGGAAATAAATCAGATCATAGATTTATCATTGATAGATAAGGACCATGAACCTGCCCACATCCCTGCATATAAGGACCGCCAGGCCTACCTAGGCTCTCCATATCCCTGCATCTAAGAACTACCAGGCACAGCCAGCATGCCCACATCCTTGCATATAAGACTGGCAGGCCCAGCTAGCGTGCCCACATCCATGTATATAAGGACTGGCAGGCCCAGCCAGCCTGCCCACATCCCTGCATATAAGGACTGGCAGGCCCAGCTAGAGTGCCCACATCCATGTATATAAGGACTGGCAGGCCCAGCTAGCGTGCCCACATCCATGTATATAAGGACTGGCAGTCCCAGCCAGCCTGCCCACATCCCTGCATATAAGGACTGGCAGGCCCAGCCAGCCTGCCCACATCCCTGCATATAAGGACCGCCAGGCCTACCTAGGCTCTCCATATCCCTGCATCTAAGAACTACCAGGCACAGCCAGCATGCCCACATCCTTGCATATAAGACTGGCAGGCCCAGCTAGCGTGCCCACATCCATGTATATAAGGACTGGCAGGCCCAGCCAGCCTGCCCACATCCCTGCATATAAGGACTGGCAGGCCCAGCTAGCGTGCCCACATCCATGTATATAAGGACTGGCAGACCCAGCCAGCCTGCCCACATCCCTGTACATAAGGACTGGCAGGCCCAACCAGCCTGCCCACATCCCTGTACATAAGGACTGGCAGGCCCAACCAGCCTGCCCACAGCTCTGCATATACGACTGACAGGCCCAGCCAGCCTGCCCACATCCCTGCTTATAAGGACTGGCAGGCCCAGCTAGCATGCCCACATCCCTGTACATAAGGACTGGCAGGCCCAGCCAGCCTGCCCACATCCCTGTACATAAGGACTTCCAAGCCTGTCCATAGTCCATATCCCTGCATTTAAGAACTACCAGGCCCAGTCAGTGTGCCCACATCCCTGTATGTAAGGACTGCCAGGCCTACCCAGGTTGTCCCTATACATGTACATAAGGACCACCAGGCCTAGCCAGGCAGTCCATATCCATTTACATATGGACCACCAGGACTAGTCAGGCCGTCCACATCCCTGTACATAAGGACCACAAGGCCTAGCCAGGCTGTCCACATCGCAGCATTTAGGAACTACCAGGCCCAGCCAGCGTGCCCACATCCCTGTACATAAGGACTGCCAGGCTTACTCAGGCTGTCCATGGACATAAGGACCACCAGGCCTAGCCAGGCTGTCCACATCTCTGCATTTAGGAACTACCAGGCCCAGCCAGCGTGCCCACATCCCTGTACATAAGGACTGCCAGGCCCAGCCAGCGTGCCCACATCCCTGTACATAAGGACTGCCAGGCCCAGCCAGCGTGCCCACATCCCTGTACATAAGGACTGACAGGCCTACTCCTGCTGTCCATATCCATGTATATAAGGACCACCAGGCCCAGCCAGGCTGTCTAGATCCCTGCATATAAGTACCACCAGGCCCAGCCAGCATGCCCACATCCCTATAAATAAGGACCGTCAGGCCTATCCAGGCTGTCCATATCCATGGACATAAGGACCACCAGGCCTAGCCAGGCTGTCCAGATCCCTGTATATAAGGACCACCAGGACTAGTCAGGCTGTCCAGATCCCTGCATATAAGGACCACCAGGACTAGTCAGGCCGTCCAGATCCCTGCATATAAGGACCACCAGGCCTAGCCAGGCCGTCCAGATCCCTGCATATAAGGACCACCAGGACTAGTCAGGCCGTCCAGATCCCTGCATATAAGGACCACCAGGCCTAGCCAGGCCGTCCAGATCCCTGCATATAAGGACCACCAGGCCTAGCCAGGCTGTATATTTGCCTGTATATAAGGACCGCCAGGCTCAGCTAGTCTGTTCATATCCCTGCACATAAGGTTTTTTGGTCCCAGAACGTCGTCCATATCCATGTACATGAGGGCTGCCAGGCCCATCCAATCAGTCATTATCTTTGTATATAAAGACCACCAGGCCCAGGCATTCTCCCCACATCCCCGTACACACGTTCACGCGGATAAGAACCACCAGCCCACCTGGTCTGTCCATGTCCCTGTTTTTATTGCTCGTAATCTTAGCCCCACGACACAGCACAGCGTATAGTACACCGCCTGAATACCTTGGCAACAGAACATTGAGGCATAGGATGGGGGCAACAGTGTTACTATGTGCAATGTAAACAGACTAGAGCGAGTGCAGGGCACTCCATCACACAGTTCTGTCGGGTACAGGGCTTTAAGTGGGCCGGGTCAGGCCCTGACAAAGATGAAAAAGAGTCTTCAAGAAGGGCCCCGACCTGGTCTTTTAAAGGGCAACGTGCCTCCCCTATCGAAGTGAAACTGCCCCAGACAAAATGCATCTTCCCCAGAATGTAAAGGTCGGTTTACAACACGCTGTGGATATGTGAAAACCGTCTTTAAGCCCACAGTCCTTTGCAAACTCACTCTTACTGTCTGGGGAATTCCTCCCCAACACCTAGGTCCATACACCGTGCACTCTGCAGCCTACCCGAAACTGTGTGATCTGATCCCCACTGTGTCCTCCCCTGGTCACTTGTAGATCCATTGCTGACAACTGCTCTCCCTCCCCTGTTGTTAGAGCCCCACCCCATTGTTTCACAGCTCCACAGCCTTGATCTTCCCACTGTGATTGCAAAGTGCTCTGTTACTCCCCAAAGCTAGGTCCGCGCTCAATAAATACCCAAACTATGCCAACAATCACTGTCTGAGCAGTGGGCAAAGGTGAACTGCTTTCTTTAAGTTATGAAATTGCAATATGGCTCATGCTGCGCTAACATTCTTTGCAAGTGTTAGGGTGTCACAGCTTTTCAGATTCCCTACCAACACAAAAGGTAATTTTGCTCTTACTGCAGCGTGCTCTGACATAAACCATAATAGAAATGCAAGAAGACGTGTGTGCGCCCATTTACAATGCAGTGCAACCATGTGATCTTGGGCAAACAGCACGTTTTGAGCTTTCTTATTCCATGGGGAGGAAATCCATGGGTAGTGGCAGGTGAAGTGATCCATTGGGAGGCCGTCTTGTGGTATTGGGCAGACACTATGTTCTGAGTTCTTGCGTTCCCTTTGTAGACAGATGTGTTTCATGTTTGCTTTGCTGCTTAGCTGTGCTCTCTGTAAAGGGGGGTTCTATTTGGGAAAGTATTAAACGATGTCATGTGATTGCGTCATGTTATGCTGATCGTTTCCTAGAGCGCACTATCGCCATAATGTTTGTCTCTTGGCACTGAAACACAGAAAGCGGTGGAAAGGGGAAATCGCATTTCCATAATAATATTAGGATAGCAATAATAGTTCTACTAATAACTCGGTGCACCGGGAGTGTCCTAAGCCGATATAGCACATGCTCTATCTCTCTCTCACTCTATAGCACATGCTCTATCTCTCTCTCACTCTATAGCACATGCTCTATCTGTCTCTCACTCTATAGCACATGCTCTATCTCTCTCTCACTCTATAGCACATGCTCTATCTCTCTCTCACTCTATAGCACATGCTCTATCTGTCTCTCACTCTATAGCACATGCTCTATCTCTCTCTCACTCTATAGCACATGCTCTATCTCTCTCTCACTCTATAGCACATGCTCTATCTCTCTCTCACTCTATAGCACATGCTCTATCTCTCTCTCACTCTATAGCACATGCTCTATCTGTCTCTCACTCTATAGCACATGCTCTATCTCTCACTCTATCTGACTTTTTTTTTTTTTTAAATGTATTTGTGTTTGGCAAATAAGCCTTTACAAATCTTACATCACATTATAACATTAATACAAGGTGCATTTTAAAATCACAAAACATGACATACAGCTTATCTATTTACATATTTACATAAAAACAAAAAAAAAACAAATAAAATGCATCGTTGCATCACATCACATCATGGGATCATAGCAGCATTTCATGTTGCTTTATCATATTGCAAAAAGATGTTCCCTTTGCTAATTTCACTTACTACTGTTTTGTGCATTCCTTATTACTATTCCAATTCCTCAAGAGGAGCCTTCCTTCCTTATTACTATTCCAATTCCTCAAGATGAGCCTGCCGGATTTTCAAAAAACGAGTTAAGGCCATGATCAGTGCCTGTCTAGAACCCCACATACATTGTGTCCATAGAATTTCTCTTGAAGAATTAAGTTCTTGATTAAAGTATGAGGCAAAATGCATTATACGTAAACTTTCAAAGAATGTCCAATGTATCACCAGATGTTTTGGTGTTTCTTGCTTAGACTCTATTGCACAAAATCTACAACCTTTTATTCGACTCATATTAGTGGTATTCTTCCAATGTTTAGTCCTTTCATTGGTGTGGAAAAGATCTAGCTTGAATCTTAGATATAGGGTTCTGGCTTTGTTACACGGTAAGATCAGTAGGTATTGCATCCTGGGGGATGGTTTGTGGGAGGAACTTGTAATATCTGTGTACGATTTATAAGAGGCATTCCGTTCAATTGTTTTTGCCCAATCGTATATCATCCATTTCATTTTTACAGTTTGTGCACGCGCATACAGATCTTCTGGTTGGTGAGCATGGGCGTAATTTTAGGGGGGGCGGTGATGTTTGTCCTCCCCAACTTTCATGGCACACGATTTTGTCCCCATTCATTTGAATGGGGCATTTTTTTTTCAGATGACATGTCCCTCCCAACATTTTCAGCAATGTTACTCTACTGTTCGTGAGCAATCCGTTTTAGACTCTATCTGACTTTCTCTGTATGGCATCTGTCTCTTTCTGTCTGGGGCAGAGCTGCATTGTCAGGTGTGCGTTTCCTAGAGCCACCCCAGCCGTTGCTGACAGCTATCTTCAGTGGGGGATGTGTGTTTTTGTAAAAACAGCTATTAAAAAAACAAAAAACAAAAAAGTTCTTTGATTGTACTTGCATTGTAAACTGGCTATTAAAAAAAATTGTATTTGTATTTATTAACATTTATAAAGCGCTTTACACCAAAGCGCTTTACAAAAGGAAAACGAGAATAACAATTAGCAAAACATAGTAACATTTAAATCAAGTACTAGAAAACACTATAAGGAACAATTTACATGATTGAAGAGGTGGAGCATGTGAGTAGAGGGTCCATGTTGAGAGGCAGGAGGATAACAAGAATTACAATAAGCAAAGCATAACAACATTAGGATCAAGTGCTAGGAACAGTGTAAAGAACAGTTTACATGAGTGATGTAGTTAAGCATGAGGGGAGAGAAGCAATAGGAGGAGAGGGTAAGGAGAGAGTGTACAATGAGCGCATCCAGCACTTTTTTTAATCATAAAAATGTAATGGGGGAAGGTGTGTAGATACACTGTGTAAGAGAAGGTGTACGCGGACAAGGTGAAACACTCTTATAGTCCGGCAGTCACCACACTATAGTTGAGTATCACGTTCCATAGGAAATTTGAATTGCTAATAACATTTGACTCACATGACGGATTTGGCTGATATTTTGCAAAAAAAATGTTTTTCACGGGCCCCCCACGTTTGGGAAAGATTCGTTAAAAAATGAAAAAGTTATTAGGAAAGCAAAAAAAACACTTCTTTTTTTGGCCTACTCCCATTCATTTCCCCATCGAGAAAAAAATCAAGATTCTGCGCAGCGCACAGGGAAAACCGCTGGACAGAATTGGACCAGGTACAAAACAACTTGGCCACGAAGCATTGACTCGTTTCTGGGAGGGTTCTGGGGTTATTCCGTCCAGTAGTTGTTAAAATATTTGACAGAGAAGGGGGTGGCCCTTTCTCCCAAAATATTGCAATATTTCCCATGATGCTTTGCAGTACAGAGGCCTTTTCAGAATTGAAAAAGCCGCCATTTGTTTTTGTTCAATGCGACAGAAAACCAGGCTGTTTTAAAAACAATTGTGAAAAATGTGTGAACATATAAACAGCAGGTTTCTATTGTGTCGATGCAACCATTTGGAACACACATTACCCAATACATTACGCAAACAGCCCTGTCTCCCCCCTTCCTGGACCCAACCTCAGCAAACAAGCTCTCCCTACCTCGATCCTCCCCCCGCCCACAGGTACCTTTGAATTTGTCAATTTTCAATAAACTCGGGTAAGCTCCTGCCCCTCCACCTCCCAAATCAATGAATTCACATGGACTCTCCATCATAGGAGCAAACATTGTCTGTGTCAACTCATTCCAGGCCGCCTCCTCCGTACTCCCCTCACTACTCATCTGTCACAGCGCTCTCTACCATACAGGGGTCTCAGCCAGTGACCACCAGGCCTCATTCTCGGGTCCACCAACTGATTTCCAGGCCATTGCAATTCTGCGCTTTGCTAATACGCAAATCAGATCCTTCATTTTGGAGAAGTGCCAGGCATGCTTCCACCCCCTTTCCCCCCCAACCCGATAACCTAGAGACGATGTGACACATCATACATGGTATCTAGCACTAGGTTAGCATCAATGCCTCCCAGACAGCCCGACCATCTCCCTTCTAGCCCCCTAACCATGCTCAAATGCAATAAACACGGACCCCTATGCATGCCAAATTCTCTGAGGGTCGGGAAGTCGATCATCTTGCCGTCCTGTAGCAAGTCCCCAACGTCCCCAACCACTGCTGCCTCATTATTCTTCCAATGTCTTCTAAACTATTCAACGGTATCCGTCTGCTCACCGAGTAGTCCAACCAGAGGGATGCACGGGGAGTAAGGGCCAGTAGTCCCCAGAATCTTCCAGGCCAAGCGCCACAGTTCCCTGCCTAGCATCAGGGTCCAGAGTGATGCGGGAGCATGACCGCCCTTATCCACAACACTTATTGAAAAAAATATTGCCCAAACAATGGATGTGTTAGCAAAGTGTCCTGCGAAACCTCGTCTCCCAACCAATTCACAACAAACTGCAGTTGCCCTGCCAGATAATACAACTCAAAGTGGGGCAGCCTGATCACGCCGCTCAGGTAATCCCTCTGCCAGGTACGTAATGTAAACCTATTTCTCTTCCCGCCCCACAGAAAGGCCCGGGCCTGCGAATCCAGCAGCCGGAAAAACCTTCCAGGTATATTGTAGGGTATATTAATGAAGTGGTATAAGAGACGTGGGAGCCCCACCATCTTTAATAGTGCTGACTTGCCAAGCATCGCTAAGGGCAGCCTTTTCCATGTAGTTAGCCATGCCGTCAAAGGCTCTATGAGTTTTATGCCGATGCGAGGAAGCAGGGTCATGCCACACATCTACGCCCAAATATCGTAAGGTGTCAACCATCCACCTCAGACCCAGGATAGGCCACTGTTCCAGAGTGAGACCCCGCAGCTCCACCAGTGGGAACAAACAGGATTTCTCCCGATTTACCCCAAAACCCAAAGCTCCGCAAACGGGTTAATTATGTCCAGCATGTACAGTAAGTTGGTCTCAGCTTGATTCACACACAACGGCATACCATCTGGGTACAGAGAGACGAGGTGACCCGCCCCATCTATCACAACCCCTGCATCTGCATAGTCTGATCTAAGAAAGACGACCAATGGTTCCAGGGCAAGGATGAGGAGGACAATAGGCATCCCGACTTAGTGCCTTTATGAAACTCCCACGCCTTAGAAATCTGCTTCCCGGTTTTCACCCTCACCTTGGGTGCCATGTAAATCAACTTGACCCATCTTATGAAGGCAGCTCCAATTCAAAAATGTTCAAGGGCTCCCAGCAGCCAGTCAAAGGCCTTGACAGCATCCAAAGAGGCCACTGCACAGTCCACCCGCAGGTGGTTGGGACTGGCTATCTTTTAAAAAATATTTTTTCTATTGCCTTTGGTTTAATATTAAACAAACCTTTTACAAATTACATCATGTCCCATTTCCAATCACAATTAATCCATACATTTCCTTGCATTCCACATTAATCACACCATTTGGTCATTTTTAAAATCGATCTTTCCATTGTCCTGTGAGTCTCTAAAAATACATTCAACAAATTTCATACCAGCTAAAGCCAAACTGACTTGTTCCCCTATTAAAAACATTTCCCACCAGTCCATAGAAGATAGGGACCTTGTTTGCTTTATGAGGGCTCCCAGAGAATGGGTTCTTAATTCCACCAAGGGTCAGCACACCACCACCAGATGGAATAGGAATTAATTACTGACACTCTCTCCACAATGCCTGCAGCCTGCATCAACCTCCCTATTTTACTTTTAAATAGCTGGACCTCTCTCGTAGGGAGGATATTAAGGCGTAGCCTCATCAAGAGCTCCCTGTACTGGGCAGAAGGGAATTTTGGCAAGTACTAGGGAGTTTTATTTAACAATCTATTCCCTCGATCAAGAGATGGCATCAATGTATTTCCTTTTCTTGATTCCTGGGTGGGTCGTAGTCACGGTACAAGGGATTCACATAGATTTTCACACAACACCCATAGGTCGTATTTGCCTAAGCATAGTAGAGCAACAGTTGCTAGAACTGGAATTGAGAGAGATAGTGTGCAAAGCGACCCTAGTACAAGTGACAGATACCGCAATAGGTTTCATAATCAATATGTTTCTGATCAAAGGGAAACGCAAGTTGAGACCAATTATCAATCTGAGAGGCCTTATATATTTTATATATTTGTGATATACAGGCACTTAAAATTGAGGGAATTCACCTCTTTAGGGACATATAATTACTGGGGGATTGGCTGGCCTGAATAGAGCTCAAGGATGCATATCTGACGGTGCCAGTTGCGGAAGAACACCAGAGATTCCTGAGATTTTTCTGGGTGGCATTAACATGTGAATTTTGCTGCCTGCCCTTCGGCTTGCCGTCGGCACAGTGGTGTTTCACCAAGCTCATGAAACCTGTCGTGACCGATCTGAGGGAGCAGTGTATCCGACTTATTATATACCTGGATGACATTTGCATAATGTACCAGGACAAGGAAATGCTCAAAGTGCGAGTGAATATCACTTTAGAATTACTTCAGAGACTGGGGTGTCTGATGAATTGGTAGAAATCCAGAGTGAAACCGGACCAAGTCATGGTATTCCTGGGTTTTGTGGTAGACACGACCCAGGGCACACTCAGTTTACGAGATAGCCAATTGGAACTCCAGATTCCTCAGGGATGCCAGTGATTGGAAGCTGGATGAGGAGGTATTTCAAGGGGTCCGTGCCAGGTCGACATGTTCGCATCGAGGTTGAACAACCAACTACCTCGGTTCTTCAGTTGGAGGCCGGACCCGGAGGCAGAGGCAACAGACGCCTTTCTCCAATCATGGGGGCAGGAGGTGAGTTACGTATTTCCCCCTTTCTCTATGATCGCGAGAACGTAGGCACAGGTGAGGAGGCACAAGGCCACCCTAATTCCTATCACCCTGGATTGGAAGCGCCACGATTGGTTCCCCGGTTTACTGGAGTTAGCTCACACCAACCCGGTAGCGCTTCCCAGTTCATTGTTCAGGACCCCAGAGGGACAGCCACCCGCTGGTGTGAGCAGGCAAGCGCAACCTGTTCGCCTGGGCAATTTCAGGGGATCTTGGGCTAGGCCTGGCCTATCGAGTGAAGCTGAACTCCTCATCAATGAATCATGGGCACCAGGGGCCCATAAAGCATATACATTTGCATGGGCGAACTGGCATAGATGGTGTATGGAACGGGACGTGCATCCCGATGGGACCATTAATACAGCCCGCTCTGCAATATCGTTGTGCCATCCTAAGATTGAAGGGGTTCCGATAGGGGAGCACCCTCTGATATGCAGACTATTGAAAGGGGTAAGAATGACGAGACCTCCCAAAAAGAAGTACTCTCAGTTTTGGGACGTAGAAACAGTATTGAAGCTATTCCTAGCATGGCTGGATAATTCAGAACTATCCAGAACAGCATTATCAGCTAAGCTTACTATGCTTTTGTGTCTTCTCTTGTGCAAGGGAGTGTAACATGTCAGAGCCTTAGAGGTGAATAAGAGGTCCTTATCACTGAACGGAGTGTCTTTCCTCATATCGAGGAGGGCAAAAACAGGTAAGATATCAGTAGGCTGATATCTTACAAGGAATTCCCAACTCAACCCAAACTATGTCCAGTTAGATGCTTAGCTGCATACAAGGACATCAGGAGGGATGTGAGACTGGTAGAGGTATCACAGTTACTCACAGCATTGCTTAAGCCGTATGGCGCAGTATCTAAGTGACTCTAGCCAGATGGCTAAAATGGGTGATTGTACAGGCCGGTATCAATGTATACTGTGAGGATGCTCACTCAGTGAGAGGAGCTATGGCCACTACACAGGAGCCAGATTGGAAGATATCATGAGATCAGTAGATTGATCGAATTAATCAACTTTTAAGACTTTTTATTTCAAACCGATTGAGAAAATGGCAACGCTGGTGGTAAGTACGCTTTAAACAAGCATAATCCAAGCCTCCGGTCTTGATATAAAATTCAGATTTTCAACACATTTGTTCCAGAAAGTCATGATTCTAAGGATTATCCCACCCTTGCAATCGTGTTGATCTATGAATGTACTTCTTGAGCTATGATATATTGAGTTCGCAAAGATGTGATGTTAAGACACCATTTTCCACCCTCTTGATTTAGTTCACTGAGATGTGTTTTTTCTTCATGCTAGGTATGGTGGTATCATGGATAACAAACCAGGTGAAAGCTGAGAGGCGGAGAATCTTCAGTGGAGTATTCGCCTACTGATTGGGGTGCAATTTTGGATCAGCAAAGGAAAGGGGAGGTGTCAAGGGAGTTGCAGTGTTGATAGGGATATGTGACTATGGATTGGACAGCTTTATCACATGGTTTTTCAGGAACCAATAAACCTTGAACTAACAAAGACTGGAAACAAGTGGGACTTGTAGTTTTTTTCTATCATTGTTAATGTTTATCATTGGTTTCATATTGCTGCTCGAGAAGTAAAGTTGAAGAGAGAAGCGTAATCCTTCCCCTCTGTGTCTTTAATAGAATTATGACTTTCTGGAACGACTGTGTTGAAAATCTGAATTGTGGCGGAAAAATCCCCAAAAATGTCCTTTTTTTCGTTCAGGAATTATTAGTGATTTTGCTGTAATTTCAGAGGGAAAAGGCTCACAAATGTATGAATATTTAGTGCTTTTTTGGGCAGAGTGAAATTTGACATGGCAGGTGTTTGCTCTGCAAATTACCGAGATATTGTTGCAGAGCAAACTGACGGAAATTCACTGATCCCAGTCATAGTTGATCATTTCTGCCTGCAGATGTTCAAGTGAAGAACCTAAATCCACCAATATTGAATGCAAACATTTAATAGTTCCGTCCAGTGATGTGACCTACTTACAGGGGCCGGTGTGTAACGGGCTTGCTGCTCTCCAAGGTGATTGAAGCAATTGAAGAAAAGCTAAATGTGTTGAACTGCACAGATCCAATCGCTGTCAGCGATGACGCCCCGAATGCGTGATGTGATGGCAGCATTGTGCTGAAACGCCGGTGCGCCGGCAGAGCTCCATTCACAGAAGGTAACATCGCCTAATTATTAGCAAAAGAAGCAATCAAACACCCACTTTGCAGACAAGTAGCTTTACATATTTGATTTTGAAAGCTAATAATAATGTTGAAAGAAACCAGCTGTGTAAAAAGAAAAAATACAGACACACACAGTAGCGATTGATTTACTATACTTACGAAAATGAATATTATTGAGCAAAAATTGTTGAATTTGTGATTCCAGGCAGCGGATCCGGTGAGGCTGCTCTGGCAATAAGACACCTGGAGTGTTCTTAAGGGCCGGGTTATTACTGTTTGCCATACATTTATTTATCGTTCGGGTTCCACGAGGCCCAAGCAATCATTGGAGCGTGCTACAATTTTGATGCATCATTTTAATCCACTTATTGTTTTTGTTTAGCGCTCAAGCGTCCAGCCAGAAGGGAGTACAAGCGCCAAAATCTGACCAGTAGGCTTGTCTGAGAAGGTGAGTTTTGAGCCGCTTGTTGCGGGAATCTATGAAGTCGGCAATGTAAGGGAGTTTAGGGTGACCCGATTTTCAAGTCAAAAAAATAACCGGGACGACCAACAACATAAAAGAAGGAACAACCCACTCACACCTCATCACTCCCGCTGCCCCGCCCCCTTAATCCCTCACTACAATTCTATGTAGGGGGACCAGACGTCCGGGTTTTCCCGGGACAGTCTGGGGAAATCACCCGACGTCCGGGGGTCCCGGGAGTTATTTCCTTTTATAAACCCCATCCGGGGTTTTGGATATGGTCCCTTTTTTTTGCCGGGACCCAATTTTGAAATCCCGAAATCGGGTCTGGGCGCAAATCTTTTTGCACGAATAGGGCCGTGAAATGCTTTTCAAGCCCCCATTTCCTCCCTCTTCCCCTCCCCGGCACTTTCCTCCAATGAGAGGAGTGTGTATGTTAGCACACCTCCTCCGCGCCCCCCCAACAGGCCAGCGACATAGAAGTAGGACTAAAGTTCTATGTGTATTTACCATAGTCCTACTTCTATTTCGGTGGCTCATCCGGTTTAAGAAAAAAAAAAAATCTGGTCACCCTAATTCTATGTCAAGAACGGAGGCTCGGATTATGCTTTCTCTCTTTACTTACAACTCGAGCAGCATTGAAAACAATTATAACTCATAAAAAAATACACTGCATTTCCCACATATAGTATTTTTGTGTGTAGTCCATTTTTGATATGTCCACTTAACCATGTGTTAACCATCGCGCTATGTCCCTTATCTTCCTCTACATTCCTCTGTCTTCCGCTTTCTTTGCTGCTTGGGCAGCCAGTTAAGTGGTTCAATTTATTTATGATGAGTATGGTGTTTGATGACAGAGAAAAGGCCTAGAGGGCTTAACGTATATTATTCAGTGCAAGCACGACGTGTAGGAGCTTGGCGGAGCATATCCGCATGCAGTGAGAGAGTATTAGGTTACGGTGAAGGAAGCTTGCGACAGGGCTGACAGCTCCAGCGAGCGCAGCGTCCCCGGTGATTGTGAGGGGGCACTACAGTCACGGAAGTGATCCTGAGCACGACGGGACCAATTAGGTTACGGTGCTCAGTGATCACCGTCTGGACAATTGAGTGGAGCAAGGACGCAATGCTCCGGTCAAGCATACATCAATGTTTTGAATATAAAGAGCACAGAGGACGTGTGACCGCATAACGGAGAGAGATCCGTTCATATGCTGACACTGAGAGTCCGCAGAATTAGCCAGAGCGCTACTTGATGGCCAATTACTGACAAGAATCAAGCTGGGAGAGACGAAATTCTCATATTTTCTGACAAAGAAGGCAGCAGCTTCCATACTAAAAAGTGCTGAGCACAGATTACGGGCACAGACCCAAGATAAACTGGTGCAGTGAAGTAACCCAGGCCCACATAAGCTGCAGATTTCAGATGGGTACAGGCCGAAAAACCCTGAAAAAACCCACCAGCATAAAAATGAACAGCTCCAGCGAAGAATTCGAGGAACCCCATACCAGCAGGCAGTGGACAGCGTCCAGCAAGAGCCAAGCAGTAGAGTGTGTACTAGGAGCAGGGGAACTATCCCGAGGTAGGAGCTTGGTGGAGGACCTTATTACTTTCTAACAAGGGATGGAGGCCCTGAGGGGAGAAGCCCCAGAGAGATACAGAGAGAGGCATGGGGGAGGAAAGAAAACCTTCAAGGCCCGCAGCAGCCAAACCCCCCCAGGCACACCACGCAAGAGGAGAATTGGTGAGAAAAGAGCGAGGTCATGGGTGAGGAGAGGCAAAGGATACACAGATGATGAGTTCTATTCAGAGGACTTGGAAGAGGAGGAGTGGGACAAGACATCTGAGGAAAGCTCAGAAAAGCATAATACATCCTTCCCGAGCCCCCCTGACAAGCGTAAGGCTGCCAAGAAAAGGAAGAGACAGAGGGAGGAGGAAGATATGGGCGAAGGTATTCAACCCGGACACTCTCAGCCGTCCCAGGTCGGCGGAGTGGGAGCCAGTCGCCAAGATTGCCAGTTACATAAAGAAGCAAATGCGTAACACCCTATATAAAGAAGCCAGGAGCAAACTATGGGCAGAATGCCCCAGGCCCCAAGTGCCGCAAGGCATGGCGCAAATGCCGTAAATTGCTGAAAAGATGCTATCCTTCATGGGTCACTATGGCAGGGCCATCAAGAAGGGGATAGATAGATCCTGGAGATCGTGCCAGGATAGACTCCTAGATGTCCTAGGCCTGATAACAAAAATCTGGCAGATGGCAGAAGAGGCAAGACAGCTGGAACAAAAAGTAGACCCGCAAATACTAGCGGGCTGGGCGCAGAGAGCAATATGCCTGCTCGGCAATGCTAACAACGCCCTGGCAACTGAACGACAGAGGTCCATCCTCGTCAAGATAGACCCCAAAATCAGCAAACTAGCTACAGCAGAATCAACATTCAGCAGTAGAGGAAAGCAGTTTGGGGATGCGTTTATTAAGGAAATGGCAAAGTTTTCAAATACTTACGCTGCGATAGATAAGGCATAGGCATCATTGAAGAGAGTCTTTGGCCATAAGGTTTTCGGTAAGGGCTGGCAGAGGAAGGTGCCGATCAGCCAGCCGGGTCTCCTCGTACAGGCCCAAATACAATACCAGAAATTACTGGAGAAATCAAGAGGAGCGCCAAACCCTTCTTTCAGTCTAGAGGAAGGGGTAGAGGCAGAGGCTGGAGAGGCAAAAACTGAGGCCAACAGGCAAACACAGGTGGGACTGGGCACAGACTTGCACAAGCTCCCGGTGGTAGCAGGGGTCCCAGCGATAGGGGGGAGAACAGCACAGATCTTAGAACGGTGGAGAGAGCTATCATGAGATACATGGGTCGAACAAACAGTACCTAGAATCCTGACAGGAACCAGTACAAACCGAATCCCGAAACCTAGAAGGTTCAACAAAGGAGACGAAAAGTTATTAGGCAAGGAAATAGGGGAACCAGAAAGAAAAGTTGCCATTGTTCTAGTTTCAGACTCCTCAAATGGGTTTGTGAGCAATATGTTCTTGGTCAAGGGAAAACAGAAACAGAGGCCAGTGACAAACTTGAGAAGCTTGAACACATTCATGGTATACATGTATTTCAAGATGGAAGGCATCCATCTTTTAAGGACATGTTGCAGAGGGAAGACTGGTTAGTCAGGATTGACCTCAAGGATGAATATCTGACGATCCCAATAGTGAAGGAATATCAGAGATTCCTAGAATTCGGGTGGGGAGGCCAGAAGTGGGAATTCACATGCCTCCCATTTGGTCTAGCATCAGCGCCTTGGGCCTTTACGTAGTTAATGCGGACAGTAGTGGGTCACCTCAGGGAACAAGGCATCAGGCAGATAATATATTTAGACGATTTGTGTCTGATGGGACAAGACAGGAGGAGACTGGTAGAACAATCAGAGAAGACAATCCAACTATTATAGGAGTTGGGCTCCCTGATAAAATGGGAGAAATCCATGTTAGAACCGGTACAGACAATAGAGTTCCTGAGCTTCGTAATAGACACAAAGACAGCCAAGCTCAGCCTACCGATGGACAAAGTGAATGCGATCAAGAAAGAGATCAGCTCAGTAATAGCAAAAGAAGAGTTATCACTTGGGGAGCTAGCCAGACTAGTAGGGAGACTAACATAATCCATTCAGTCGATCTTCCCGGGGCCCCTACATTACAGAGCTCTTCAAAGCCTGAAGATCCAACACCCGAGAAAAGGGTTATCATACGAACAGAGAGTACCGATCTCCTCCGAGGCGAGGACAGAACTATGGTGGTGGTTCATACACATGGAGGCCTGGAATGGGAGAGCGATATTTGGCTCATCCCCGGACCTCATCATAGAACTGTATCCCAGCCGCTGGGCTGGGGGGCCTGTTGTGGAGAGATGACAACAGAAGGCAGGTGGTCAGGGAAGGAACTGGAGCTCCACATCAATTGTCTGGGGCTGATGGCGGGGCCTTATGCAGTGAGGTGCTGGACCCAGGACAAGGTGAACAGGTGTGTACTACCACAGATGGACAACATCTCAGCAGTACGGTACATAAACAGGCTGGGCGAGACGAAGTCCAGGATGCTAGTAGAGCTAGAAAAGGATTTCTGGCACATATGCCTAGAGAACAATATTAGCATTACAGCAGAGTATCTCCCAAGTCTGCAGAATGAAGTGACAGACTGGAATTCGAGACACCTGGGAGATGCCAGCAATTGGCAACTGGACAGAACAGTATTTTCAACCTTAATGGAAATGAGAGTACCATGCAGGACAGATCTATTTGCTACCAGATTGAACACTCAGCTGAAGCGTTTCTTCAGCTGAAGGCCGAATCCAGCAACGGAAGCAACAGGCGCATTTCTACAAGCATGGGGACTGGACAAGTAATACGCGTTCCCCCATTTGCAATAATTCCGAAAGCGGTAGCACAAGTCAGAAGACAGCAGATGACAATAGTTTTAGTAATCCAGACCAGAGGAGTCAGGTATGGTTCCCGGACCTTCTTAAACTGTCAATCGACAAACATCTGGTGTTACCCCAGTTCAGGGAACTGATTCAGAATCCAGTGGAGGAGAATCACCCACTGAACCAGGAAGGGGAATTGTGACTGATTGCGTGGGCGATTTCCGGGCAGCCTGGCAAAAGCCAGGACTTTCGGGAGATGCTGAAAAATTCTTTGAGGAAGTGTGGGCACCAGGTACCAGAAAGGCCTTCAGATTGGCCTGGTCAAGATGTCAAGGTGGAGCAGCTGGAGTGTGGAACGGCATATACTTCCCACTAGAGCAGATGTAGCACAGATAGTGAATTTCCTAGTGGCTCTGGCAGCTCAGGGCAAAGCATACAGAACGGTAAACACATGTAGATCAGCCATATCTGCCGGACACCCTAAGATAGAGAATGTGGCGGTAGAGGATCTCCCACTTGTATGCAGACTTCTCAGAGGAGTGAGACTTCTAAGACCACATTTACCCAAATACTCACAGATATGGGACGTGAACACAGTCCTGAATATGTTTAATAACTGGCCAGACAATGAACACTTGACAAGAAAAGCAATATTGGCAAATCTCACTACACTGCTCTGCCTGATATCTTGCAAAAGAGTGTCAGATGCAAGAGCACTCGAAATAGACAGGAGATCCTTTAATCCTTCAGGGGTCACATTTCACATTAACAAGAGAACTAAGACGGGTATCAGAACGGTTTCCTACTCAGCCTTTCAAGACCATTCAAGACCAGCTTTTCAAGACTAAACTATGTCCAGTCCGGGGCCTGAAAAATTACAAAGAGCAGGCAGGCATTGACATTGGAACATACAGGGTGCATTCAGTTAGAGGAGCTATGGCGTCTAAGGCATATAATGCAGGAGCTAGGTTTGAAGACATCCTAAAGGCAGCAGACTGGTCTAAACAATTTTACTCCAGACCAATAGAGTAGACATCTGCGTTGGTGGTAAGCCTCCGGTCTTGATTTAGAATACTGATTTTCCATACTAACTTCATGGAAAGTCAAGATTCTATTAAAGACAAGGAGGCAAAGGATTATCCCACCTGAGCAATCGTTATATGGAATTTGGTGCAGAAATGTAACGCATATTTGGTATTTAGGGTTGGTGACAGTTATAGAGAATTGGTGACAGACATGTAATGCATATGACTTAAGAGATGCTAAAGTGGTGAAGATTTGTGGTGACATAACGATTACCCACCCTATCACAGCTAGCCTCTGCTTGTGGTTTGATTACTGTACAGGAATGGAGGTGAAGAATACAGGAACATGAACAGGGAAGAGAAGGCCAAGATTTACTGAGGCATCTAACGGTTGGGGCGCAGAAGTTAAAGTTGAAGACAGACAAAGAAAGAGGAAGGACAGAGGAATGCAGAGGGAGATAGGGGACATAGTGCGACAAGATTGGTTTAAAATGTCACGTGGTTTAGTGGACATATCAAAAATGAAATGGACTACACACAAAAAGACTATGGGGGTCATTACAAAGTTGGCGTTAAGGGGTTGACGGCGCCAGTAAAGGTGCCGGAGCCGTCAACCCCTTACCGCTGCATTACGAGGTCCTTTAGCGGGCCCCGCTAAGGGCGCCTAGTTTTACCAGGTGCCCATAGTGCGACCCGCTAAAGGACCAGCATGCTAACAACGGGCCCGTTATTAACAGGCCCGTTGTTAGCATGGTCCTCATTCCCATTGAGCCCTATGGGGGCTCGAATGGGAATGGGGATGTGTTCCCTGAATGGGGAAATACCGGGCCCTGCATTGTTGGAATGGCCCGGTATTTCCCCATTCAGGGAACCCAGACCCGGTATGCGGTATGGGGGTATCCATGCCTCAAATAGCGGCATGGCTACCTCCAACCTTGTAATGACCCTTTATATCTGGGAAATGTAGTTTTTAATGTGTAATTTTTATGTGAGTTATAATTCTTTTCAATGCTGCTCGAGTTTTAAGTAAAGAGAGAAAGTATAATCGTTCGCCTTCGTGTCTTTAATAGAATCTTGACTTTCCTTAACTTTAGTATGGAAAATCGATATCCCCCCTTCTCCAGCCCCCACAGTATTTCCAGCACTGACCCTACATATAAAGAGTGCATTTTCACTGTGAAGTTAAGCATGTAAATAACAAAGAAGCTGTTGCTCCGATTGACATTAGATGCATTGCTATTTACTCATAACTCAGCTAGACTTGGTGGTGCAAGCAGTTAATGCAGGTGGCTGCGACTTGGAAAATTGGTGGTTCATGCCCTGGGAAGTCAAAATTCCGGAAGTGTAATGATATTCATTTGATATACAATTGTTTTCAGATTATGTTGTCATCCTCCCTTTCTTCAAAACCCGGACAGAACGGACGGGTGGCAGACGGCCCAGTTCCGGGACGGTCCAGGCAAAACCGGGATGTCTGGTCACGCTTATGGGAGTCCCATCTGGGAGTCCATGTATGAAACGTTCCCTCATGAAACCCCAATAGGACAAGCTTCGGTCGGTTGGTAACCAGGCAGCTGTTTCATTAGCCTGTTGCACGCACAACCGTGCAGTACGTTGTGGACATGGCGGAGGAGTTTGAACTCAACCGTTTGCTTAGTCGGAAGGCAGCTCTGAAATTATAGGGTTGGTCCGCCCGTTGAAGACCAAGAATAAGGTGGACTCTGCCAAAGAATGAGGCTCTGTCCTTCTTAACAGTTTGGCCAGCGTTTCTGCAGTAGACATTAGCCGAGAGGACCCAAGGGATTTGCTGTGGCAATAACCCCGGTTTTTGATGCGCTCTGGTCCCCTGTATTCATGCGACGGTGGGCAAAACCCTAAAAATAAATAAATAAACGAAGAAGTCTGCAGATTAGGGTGGAGTGATGACGGTAAAAGGGGAGTCTCTGGCTGGTGTCTATGTGCAGCGTGTATTTAGAGTAATATCTGAGCAAGAGTAAGAAGCACTGACAGTGGACCACTCAATCAGTTTGCCTCAACGCGGCCTGGTGTGTGTATGGTGGGGAGTGGGGGAGGCGCTTACGTCTTGGCCCTGTTCAATGGTCCTGTTTACAAAGAATGGGAAAGACAGCCGCAGACCGGTAGGGTAGAGTGAAGCAGAGGCATCGGTGAGGGCTCAACCGAGGGCCTAAACCAATAGCAATTGCCCCGCCAGGAAACCAATGAATACTTTAGAAATACATTCTCAACATAACCTTGGTGGAGTAGTCACAACACATTACCCATAGCTTCTCTCAATTCTGCCTGACCCAATCCTTGGCAGAAGAGTTCTGACTCAATGTAGAAAAAGAAAGTGGTAGCTTGGAGTGCTTACTTACAATTTTCACATTTTATTCAATTAAACCAGAGTAATTACTCACTGTATCTGGTTCCAAACATATACCTCTCAGGGTTTTTGAAGCATATGAAACAGACATCAAACACAAACGTAAACAACAATATTTACAAACTCATAAGAATGATTGAGTATAAACACATGACTGGTTTCAGAAAGAATGTGAGGAGTAGATGCAAATGCTGTACACATTGCTAGAAAGCTTGGTTCTTCTAACTAATCTCTAAAGCTTATCGCTAAGGTCCTTGCTACCTTAACGGTACCTGTCAAACTCCCCTTCTTTCTCCTCACCTGATGTTTCAGAAGAGGTGTGCGGGGGAATGTCTGTTTGAGAAAGCTTATTCTTTGTCTTTTTTGAGGTCTTGCATTCCTAGTAGAGATATGGCCGGCCACAGGGAGTAGCCGCTATGCCTGTCTGACTGTTGTTGTCCGGGCAAGAGGCTGACTCCCGGGAGCACCCAAGCGAGGGGAAAAAGCCTAAGGGACAAAAAAAACAGATGGAACTCAGTATAAAGATTCCAGGTAGCTTGGGAGCGTTGATTGATTGATCCAATGTATGTTTAAACTGGTAGTACTATAACTACAAGTATGAGGTGAACAATAGGTAAGCACAGACTGAGGTCAAAAACAAAAGAGGATCGAAGTAGCAAGCAGGAAGGCAGGTAACTGAAAGAAAATAGGATGAGGCAAGGTGAAGGAAATACACTTGCAAAGGCAGGAAGCAGCACAGCAGGAAGGCCGGTGGTAGAAAAAAGCCAGCAGATGCAGCAAGGAAGTAAAATAAACGGAATAAGGCAAAAAAAGGTAGAAGAACTCCAAGGTAGCAGGGGCGAACGGAACGGGAACACACGGGGGAGCATCTTGCCAAAGAAAGCAGGAGTATTGGGTTGCAAGGCACCGCCGTTGTGAACAATAACCAGACTTATACAAGGTGGCAGCCATGTTGCTGGGAGACTAGTTTGTGGAATGAACGTGGCGGCACCACAATGGCAGCCGATCCTACGTCTCAATCTAACAGTATGCCATCTTCTTATCTTGGCTGTTCCCGGCTTTCCGGGATAAAGTCTGTAGAATCTGTGGATAAGTCGGGGTGCACTGACATGAGTACTTGGTTCCTAAGAATGTTTGGACTGTGGGTATTATATAATATGATATTTATAATGCGCTTAATACCTGTGTTGCTCCGTGTCGTCTTGCTTCCAAGGGGAGCACGTTGCCTCGCAGCTATCCTCCTGAGACAAGCTGACAAGGTATTGCGGGACTCCTCTGCTCTACCAAGATACACAAGTGCAGGAAACTTTGTAGTCTTCTGCATCAGACATAACTGTAGTGTTGTGCTTCTTCTTCCGTCTGGAATAGGGATCAGGGACTCATGTGCATAGTAGAGAAGCGTGAAACACAGGATGGATCCTACGCAAACTCTCTGGTAAGTGTATCCGAAATGCCATAGGATGGATCTTGGCTAGAATCTTGAAGGGTCCGATGTATCGTGTGGAGAGTTTAGAAGGGTGAACCCATCTGGGAAGATACTTGGTGGATAACCACACCTTAGTACCAACAGTCCAATCCAGGGTTTGACTGCGATGTTTTATCCACCTGGGATTTGTTCTTCAGTTTGCTATCTTCAAGTCCTTGCTTGGCAGTCCTGTGTGCTCTGGAGATATTGGACAAAACGTGATCTACTGAAAGCATCTTAGTGGAAGGAAATATGCTTATGGGTAGAGACCGAGGAAGGAACCCATAAGTACAAAAAAAGGGACTCATCTTGGTGGAGGTATGAAAAGCGTTATTATACGAGAAGATGAAAGTATCACCATAAGACCAGCTGACAAAGGAGGAGCACTGGTTCTCCTCAATACCGAAGACTACAAAAAGGAATGTGGAGCAATTAGCCGACAACGCAGTCTACGCTAAAATCAATCACGATCCGACTAATGACATTATGAGGGACTTGGAAGATGTATAACTGAAAGCAGAAACAACCTCAAATCCCACATTTCTAGATCCACTTCTAGATTCTAGAGTGATAGATCCACCAGACCAGAACGACCGATATAGGCAGCGACAGGGGGAATCCTACAGCCATTAGTAACATATGTCAACTACTTTTTACAATCACTCATCCAGAAAACTAGCAACTGCATTAAACACGGCACTCACTTCCTTAACATTTTGGATAAGATCAGCCTGATGAGTGATGATATCCTGTTTACCATAGTTGTAAGCAGCCTATGCACCAGCATACCACATGACTTAGGACAAGAAGCTTTTGCTACAAGAAGGAGAAATGGGTGCAGCAACAGAGTTCAACATGACATTGCCGGCATTTATCTTTGTCAACTCTCATTTCAAATATGAGAAATAATTTTACCTACAAACGTCCGGAACGGCCATGGGAGCAACTATGGCACCAGCCTATGCCAATTGCTTTTTGAGAAAACCCACATTTCAGAAAACCCACAATGGAAGGACAACATCAAGGCATGGGTGAGATACATTGACGATATGTTTGGCATATGGCAGGGAAATAATGAAATGTTGATGCAATTTTTGACATACATAAACACCATAGACCGGAGAATCCAATTCACAGGAGAAGTAGGCGATCCAGGAATCCATTACCTTGATGTCAAGATTAACATTATAATTTTTGCAAATTACGACATCCTTATTCACAAAACCAACAGACAGAAACAACCTCCTTCACAGATTGAGTTTTCACCCTCAAAATACCCTGAGAAACTTACCATACGGACAAATGCTGAGATTAAAAAGAATAATCAGTGACCCAGATGAGTGCAAAACCGAATTAGACGAACTGCATAAGAAACTTCAAGACAGAGGATACCCAGACCAAGATTTGCAAAGAGCGACCGATAAAGTGACCATAAGATCACGTGAGAGTCTCCTACAAACGAATTGCAAGTCAGAAACACCCACAGTGGTGCACGTTTCTAAATATTCCACACAAAGTACTCATATCAAAAGATGCATCACTAAACAATGGAGAATACTAACAAGCGACAGTAGAACAAAGGAACTATTCGCCGCTCAACATGTCTTCAAATATCAAAGAAGCAGCAACCTGGGGGACTTATTGGTGAACACCAGGGAAGAAAGAAGAACCATTACAAGGAAAAGCAGACAAGGTACCTTCCATTGCCTTAATTGCGGAAGTTGGAATAATATAATTAAAGGTGCAATTGTCTTGCAAACAGGAGAACAAATTAAACTCAGACACTTTGCCACATGTAACACTGAGAACACTGTGTACTGTATAAGATGCCCATGAAGCATAAACTATGTTGGGGGGACACGAAGGAAAATCTGGATATGCATGAATGAGCATAAGTCATGTATTATAAACAAAAACGTGACATCATCAGTAGCAAGCCATTTTGCACAAAAGAACCACAGCATGGCACAACTGAAATGTCAAGTGTTAGAAATTATTGAGAAATGAGATCACAGCCAAGACATGAAGAAGAAGAGAGGGCAATGAGAAGCATACTGGATCGACCGTTTGGATTCACTCGTACCCAATGGCATGAATGAGGAGTGGGACCTTAGTTGTTTTCTGTGAATATGAGTCACTTGCGAACTATAGTTATGATGTGATTACAATCTTTCCTGAGTACTGAGTTATGGGTTTAATATACCCCAATGCGGATGAGGCGAACACATAATCTGTATGCTATAGTATGCTAATTGCCAATTGTCTTCCATGATAACGTCCTACTAGTGACCACAATTTTGATGAATATACAACATAGCCCTACGTGGTAGAGACAAACATACCACTTAAGCATATGTTAATCCAAGTGATCAGTAATTGTAGTCACGGCCCCATGTGGATGAGGCTTAAGACACAACTTAAGTTGAAGCATATGCCACTAACTAGTTCACATAAGTACTTTAGTACTTATATTAGTACGTTAGTTACTAATATAGTGACACTGTGCATACATGACTTTGTCAAGTTGAACCACACAAGTACATAACCACATACAAAGGTTTTACCCGACAACATTGTGTCAGACGTCACATAAGACCAGTATGATTGGGATCACAAACGTGCAACAAACCGCACATCGAAAGCGACAAATATGCTTTAGAGTTTGCAGTCTTCGCACACAGAGAGCCTCACAGCTAGGATCAGCATGTTATAGTCCTTGTTTTACACAGAACAGCCACAAATGCCCATACATAGGCACTACGTATTTTAAATTCGAATTGACGGGGATAACTCAATCCACATCATGTTATACTTCAAAGTTATCTGTGCTGTAAATAACATATGGTAATTTCAGAATACACACCAATTTTATTATGACGGGTAGATGGACCCGTGACCAAAGATGCCCACCCACTTCCCATTTGGACAGCCATCTTGTCAGGCAGACCGCATCACGATTGCTATGGCAACGTGGTCAGACAAAGTAAGCAGGCACGACAGTCAGATCCTTCTTGCTTGACTGCGGCCGCGCGCGATCAACATTCTCCTATACACGAGAGGTAGGTATGAATTTACAGCATGAGAATGCGTGCACGAAATGGAGATTTTTTGATGATTTTTATCCCACTTAAACATATGTCCTTCTTTAGATAAAGAGCATGCTCGCAGCAAGCACAACAAGCGATGATCACACAGTAGCAGGTCAGTTTTTACGCTACTGGATTCACATTTCCCACATATGCAAACTATGCCTCTCACTCACAGCGCTACTCTAATTGTATGCTAACAGCAATATGACTCATTCCAATGCATGAGATCACTGTGATGATTTATAATTCAGATATTCGAATGCACGGCAAAACACATAAAGGAAATAGTTCCACACTATCACAGGACTGAGCTAGAAGCACGAGCCCAAATGGATTCCAATTAAAATATTGTTTATTTTGAATGAAGGAACTAATAAATATTCCTCATGTTTGTGTTTTTCTCATACATGTTTTTTTGTATGTATGTCTTGTGGGTGCCCTGCTTATGGTAATGACTTATGTAAACACGCTGTTCATGTGCTTAACCAAGTGATTGTTGTAAACGGTTTGAATGGAATCTGAATTACCACACATTCCTATGGTCGGTCATTTGTATGGAAATGACTGTATACTTTAATGCGCATTATGATTGCCTTATATGTACCATTTCATTACTGTGATGATTCTGAATGTGTGTATAACCTATGGATAATTTTGATCAGGCGAGAGGAAAAAAAGGCCCTGACAAGGGACCTCGAGTCCGAAATGCATAGGTCATGACTCACATTTGCAACTAATTTCATTTCTATGAAATAAAACCTTTATCTTTTCCAACCTGAATAGCTAATTATTTAGAAGATAACAAGAGTTATCACAAGACTTTATTACCTTGATGACTAAGTAAACAAACCCCTGGTGGGTAATAGGGTGTGCGGCCCACACCGAAGGCTAATTAGCCTAGGTTTTTTCTCTCTGCTCTACATACAGTGCCTGAGACAGTGGCACTATACAGTGGCCTGCACCCCACGCACAATTTGGAAACATAATCTACAGCTTTGAAGAAAACATCTACATATCGAATATAAATAAAGCGGTACACACGCACCAACTTGACATTGTTATTATACAAGAATTCTGCAGTAGGAAGGAGGTCCACCCAGTTGTCTTGTTGGGCGTTGGTGAAGCAATGAAGGTACTGCGCCATGGTAGCATTCAACCTCTCGGTTTGTCAATTGGTTTGTGGGTGATACCCAGTGGACAAAGCCCTCCTTATACCCAAAAGCTTGCAGAGGTTACCCCAGAAGGCAGATGTATATTGGGATCCGCAATCAGATATGATACTTTCAGGTAGACCGTGTAACCTGAAAATGTCCCGTATAAAGATTCGGGCCATGTCAACTGCCGTAGGGTGAACAGGTAAAGGAACAAAATGAGCCAACTTAGAAAAGGACTCAACAACAAACATGATAGCGTGATGGGGGCAAATCCACCACGAAATCAGTGGTCTAGTGACTCCAAGGTAGGGACGGAACAGGAGCTTGCTCCAAGAAGCCTATAGGTGTTATTGTGCTATGTTTGCTTTGAACACGGATTAGACATGAAGTCACAAAGGACTTAACATCCACAGAGACTCCAGGCCACCAAAACTGTCTTTGTATCAGTTCGTACCAGTTCCAGAGTCGCCTTACTGTCATGGCACCAAGATAGCACTTGTACTTGTAGCGATGGCTCCGGAATCACCAAACATTCTTGGTAGAAAAGCATACCTTCTTTTTTCTTGAAGGGTTCTCCCTTGTGTCCTTCCTCGGAAAAGGGTAAAGGACAACAGGCTTCTTTGACATCATTTAGAAAAGAGGAGACCAAATCAACGAATTGATTCTGATGAAAAATAGACTCCCTGGGTATGGGAAGTGAGGAGTCTATGTGTTGGTATCGAGACAAAGTGTCAGAAATGCTGTCTTGGGCTCCGGGAAGATATGTTATGTTAAAATCAAATTGCGTGAAGTAATGTGCCCATCTAGCCTGTCTAGGGTTTGTACATTCCATCCGTGTAAAATCCTAAGGTTACGGCAATCAGTCCTTACTTCAAAGGGGGATTTGGCTTGTTGCAACAGATGACTCCATTCTTCACAGGCTAACTTGATTGCCAATAGTTCCCTCTGGATAACTGAGTTATTGCACTCAATGGGAGAAAGTGTCTTAGACAAATATGCAATGGGATGTTCTTGTCCATCCACCTCTTGCTTGAGTACAGCCCCTACTGCCCCCACTGAGGCATCAGCTTCAATGAAGAAAGGTAGTTCTTGGCTGGGTTGAAGAAGTATAGGATCTGTAAAGAACAATCCCTTGAGATGTCGGAAGGCTTCCTAAGCTGAGATATTCCAAGGAAATGGGACATTCTTCTTGTGAAGTGCAGTGATGGAAAGTACCAATTCTGAAAAACCTGGTATAAACTTGCGATAGAAATTCACCCTAGGAACCGTTGAATATCCTTAATAGATTTAGGAGCTGGCCATTCGAGAATAGCTGTCACCTTACGTTGGTCCATTTCTATACCTTGGTCGGAAAGTATAAAGCCCAAAAAGGGTAGAGATGACACACCAATTTGACCCTTTTTTTCCAGTTTAACCAGAAGATTATGGGTACACAGTATGGAGAGTTCTTCTCTAAGCTGTTTGACATGCTGTTGACGAGAAGTAGAAAAAACCAGTATGTCATCAAGATAGATCACCACAGAATGGAGCAACAAATAAGGGAACAGTCTGTCCATGAAGCGTTGGAATATAGATGGGGCATTAACAAGACCAAAGGGCATAACTTGGGACCCATGCCCAAAAGATGTCCGGAAGGCCGTCTTCCATTCGTCTCTGGAATGTATGCGTAAAAGATGGTATGCTCTACGAAGATCCATTTAGAAAACACCACAGCTCCTTGTACCACCTCCAAAATGTATTTAATGAGCGGCATAGGATATCTGTCCCTGATGGTAACTTTGTTGAGTCCCCAGTAGTCTATACACGGTCTCAATTCTCAGTTGTCTTTCTTGGATATAAAAAACAGGGATGCCCCTTTAGGGGAATGAGAAGGTTGAATAAGGCCGTTTTGGACATTGGCAACAAGATATTCCCGGAGTGCTGCTTTTTTGATCATGGTCAGTGGATACATGCGCCCGAACGGAACTAGGGCTTCCGGAACCAGATCGATGGAAGAATCCTCTGGGCGATGAGGTGGTAGATCTTTGGGTATCTTATCTTGAAACACGTCTGCAAATTCCCTAAAATCGTGAGGTATGAAATGTACCCCTATGGCAGAGGTGGACTGTTCTTGGCATGTCAAAACAGTCTTTTCCGGAATCTCTTCTAGACAATGTAAGGCACAATATTCTGACTCAAACAATAGGGTATTTTTGGTCCAATTGATACTGGAATTGTGTTGTCTCAACCAGGGTATCCCCAGTATCAAGGCAAAGTGCGCAGCACGGATGACATCAAAGCTCATGACTTCTTGATGGTTGTAAATCTTCATCCCCAGAAGTTCAGGGGTATCTGTAATGGACCTGAAACTAAAGGGGTTCCACAGGTTGATATCATTTCCTCTGTAGTAGTGGGATACCTTCTTTCTCTGCCACACTGTGTCTATTTCCAACCGCACCGCTGTCTGAGAGCGAGAATATCCCCAAACTGTTGGTTGAAGGTTATCTGAACTTTTACCACCATGAGTCTGGTGTCAGTCTGCGTAGAACATGTGAAGAGAGTATTTGAGGGACCTACACCTGAACCCTGGTATCTGGTTCCTCCTAGTACCGGGTTTGGCTGTTCTCAGAGTGTCGGGGTGGAACCTCTGGACATGTATGAAGAAAATGTTCTCCTGAGCCACAATACATGCACAGACCTTTTTCTCTTCTTTTTCTTCAGGAAAGAGAGGTCCTCTGGCATCTCCAACCTGCATAGGCAAGCTCCTCCTTGATATTCTCCATTTAAGCAGGAACTGGAAGAGATGGTCTGGGCGCTGTCGGTTGGTATCCCCTATACCTTTTCCGCTCAGATCTCCTTTCCGATAGTCCGACCTTTATTCATAGAGCTAACTAAATCAAGGCCGACCGAGTGTCTTTGATTTCGTCAGTCAAGCCATGCCTGAAAATCGTGTATTGTGCTTCTTCTGGCCAACCGGATTCCGAAACTGTTCATTGAAATAGAGATACGCAAGACATGATATCCGCTGATCATTGTCTTATGTTCAACAAGGACTCACAGGCAGAATATACCACTTCAGGTCTTTCTCAGTAGGGCTAGGAATGCACAGTAGTCCTATAGCACTGGGTTGGCTGTAGTTACCAAAGGTGTGGCCCAAGCAAGCACGTTTCCAACCATGTTGGAAATCATAAATCCAATCCTGAAACAGTTGGATGCATAAGTACCTGTGCGAAAGGTGAAATGCACAACACAAGCATCAATGAACTCCTTGAGTCTTTTGGGTGAACCATCGAACTTCCTCGATGCCAAGGTCATAGAAGGAACGTCAGTAGGGTGGCGTTCTCTGGCTGTAACCAATTGCCTCAGGACAGTATTTTCGGTTTTCAGGCTCTGCACTTCCAGGGTTAGGCCTTGCACAGCTGCCAGGAGCGCTTGTATCTGTTCGGCAGTAGCTATGGTCCTTTGACATTGCAAGCTGTCAAACTCCCCTTCTTTTTCCTCACCTGATGTTTCAGAAGAGGTGTGCGGGGGTAGGTCGATTTGAGTAGGCTTCCTATTCTTCTTTTTTGAGGTCTTGCATTCCTTGTAGAGATATGTCTTGCCGCCTGGAGTAGCCACTATGCCTGCCTGACTATTGTCCGAGCAAGATGCGATCTCTCCGGAGCACTTGAGCAAGGAGAAAAAGCCTAAGGCACAAAATAACCCAGCTGGAACTCCAGTATAAAGAATCCAGGTAGCTTGGGAGCGTTGATTGATTGATCCAATGTACGTTTAAACTGGTAGTACTATAACTACAAGTATGAGGTGAACAATAGGTAAGCATAGACTGAGGTCAAAAACAAAAGAGGATCAAAGTAGCAAGCAGGAAGGCAGGTAACTGAAAGTCAATAGGATGCAGCAAGGTGAGCAAAGTGAAGGAAATACACTTGCAAAGGCAGGAAGCAGCACAGCAGGAAGGCAGGAGGTAGAAAAACACCAGCGGATGCGGCGTGGAAGTAAAATAAACAGAGGTAGGCAGAAAAAGGTAGAAGAACTCCAAGGTAGCAGGGGCGAACGGAATGGGAGCACACGGGGGAGCGTTTTACCCAAGAAAACAGGAATATTGGGTTGAACGCACTGCTGTTGTGACCCAAAACTAGGTGGCGGCCATGTTGCTGGGAGACTAGAGCGATACACACATTCGCGGAACGAACGTGGCGGCACCAAAATGGCGACCAATCCTATGTCTCCATTGATGCTAGAATGGCGAAACTATGACAGTACCTCTCAAGTAGCCGTAAAAAACGGTCTTTGGACCTAATCACGGGACAGGGGCCCTTCTTGGATGATGAATATAGAATATCACGCTGCCATATATGGCTTCCGCAGTGTAGTCTGATTACAAAGCAAAGTTATTTGGTGAAACTCTGAATCGCCCAGAATTCCAGGAATTTAAAGTAGCAAGATTCACCGAAAACACTTGCTGTTTATACAAAACAAGACATGGCCTTGCATGGATGATACCCATACCAAGTTAGTTCATAGTTTGAGCTGCCAGCTTCCAAAACTACATGGCTCTCTTCCTCAGGCAGAAACAATACAGCTGGCAATGAGTCTTCATTGATATGGAAGAGTAGTTTGATTAATAATAATGATGTGTTATTCTCTTAGCCTTTTGCCTTTCTGGAGAATGTATTGGAGGTTCCTAGCCATCTTGATCAGCCCTTTCAGGTGCTACCAGGGGCACATGGTCATTGCTCACTTTTCGTTTATGTTCCAGCAGTTAATTTCAGAGAATTATGTTGGCCTATGCATCTAGTGGCCCAAAATCTTGTGGTTTTAGCTGCGGTTTGAGAATTCTCTCCTGAAGACAGCATTTTAATAGTCCCTGTCAGCTTCATCAAAATCCATTGAAAGGATATTGTCCGATTAAAGACGGTGGCATTTTTTGTGTGTGTTTCGGGTAGAAGCTTTCACTTTTATGGTAGCAGGGCAGTCAGTGGGGTTGCGCTATATTTGTCTGTATTTTTATGTTCCTTGCCGATGGTGGTATCTAAAATCTGAAATACTTTTGATGCGGGTGTGAAATCCATCAACGGTGTTGTGAAACTGTACAGACTGCTGTTCACATGCAATTCAATATCCAGTGATAAGGTGGGTGACATTTCCCCAAATGTGCACTCCCACGAAAATCAAGCACTTACCCCAAATATTCTAGGACTGGAGTTAGACTAGTTAGTTAGACAGTTGGCCTGACAGGGGGTGAGCCCTTCATTTGATTATACGCAGCCCGGAGATGCAGTGAGGTGAGCGCTCCCCGCTGGGGGAGCACTGGTCATTATGCAGCCCAGGGCCCGCGGCGGTTATGAAAGGGAGGCAGCGGTTTAAAGTCTAGAGGGCAGGAGGGATATCGAATCTCACAAGAGGGACAAAGATGAAAGAATATGTCTATCGCCCACAAGTGTCGTCCTCTACATCAATATCCAGGAAGGAAGACCAGACATCATTGAAACTGTCCATGCAACCCCTGTGTGTGTGTCAATTGCATGCACCAGCATTGGAAGATGAGTACTTCATTACTCTAAACATCGAGAGACGGTGGAGTGGACAACTTCCAATTTCTTAGTATCATCATTTCAGCAATTTTTGCACCTTTGAAAAACAGATCTGGTTGTGTAGGCAACTTTCTTAGCTTTTGGTTGTCTCTCAGTATAAAAAGAGGTTTCCTCAACTGAATATCTTTTTGCAGGATCAAGTTGACCCTCTCTGAAATTTTTCCGAACCCCCGGGTTCTAAAGCAGAACCAAATCTGATATCGAAGTCAGGCCGTGGTATTTTTGCCTCCCCAGGCGGCATCTGTGTCAGACAACTGTCTTTGGTGCATCCACACTGCTTGCTTGTTCAGGACAGGAGCTAGATATGATATAATCTCATGCTCCAATCGAGCAACATCAGGGCACCCTTCCTGTAGCATCTCTTCCAGACCTCTGCCCTATTTCTTATCAAATTCTCACGATATTTGTGAGATTCTACTGTTGCTTAGTCGTTTATACATGTTGGAAGATGGATGCACTGCACTTTGCCTTGCACGATGGGCTGAGTTGAAAGTTTGCGTGGCTCTGCCCAAGTTCCTCCCACAGCTTCACTGTTTCATGGTGACTAACAATCATGAAGTTTCAGCCATGCATCTCTACTGCCGATGCAATCCGGGGCCAACTGCTGCCATATTGCACTTTACGCTTGCACTTCATGCAACCGTTTGTTATTTAGGCAGGTGTGCGGGTAGTGGTTGCCTGATAGGTAATGCTGGCAGTCTTAAAGAGTACTCCAATTAGAATGTGAATCCAGTACTTTTTCTCTATCCACTTATGAGTCCTGCCACAGTGTGGGGTTAGACGTGTCGTCTCAATGCCGTTGAGGAATGTGTTTTCCCCCATTGAAATGGGAGTTTACCAGTGATGGACTGTGGTTCTAAAATCCTTAGGTGGTAAGAGGGGATTTAACTTGCGGAGGAGGGTTAGCTGGTACCAGGTGGTTTGGGGACTTTCGTTTATATGTTGTCAGAAGAAGAGAGCATTGTGTATAGTGAATCTGAGTGATATGGCGGTCGAGCCAGGAGAGGTGAGAAGCTATCGAGGTGCATGTAGTTTAGCCATCATTGAATGGTATCCTGCTTATGTGGGTCACCGAGTAGGACTAATTATGTCCTTGTGGGGTTGAGCTTCAGGTGTGTGCTGGTCATCCAGGCGTGGATGTAGGTACCACAGACGTTTAGTTATAACTAGGTATGGTTGGTGTAGTGATCTGTCAAGGTCATTGAGAAGTGATCACAATGATTTCTGTCAAGATTAAAGATCAACCGAAACAATAATGAGGCTTGTGGGACTCTGCAGCTGGTTGGGTAGTGGTCTTACTTCAATTTGCCTCTCCGTACAACAGCTCGTGTTTTATTGTACATTACTTTGCTTTCTGCATATTCCGCCATAGGGGAGGACTCCAGTAGACTAGATGATATGTCAGGTAGATATGTGCTTGAAGGAGACGCAATCCTGCAAGTTGTGCTCTGTTTTTCAATTGTTTGATCAAACTCATCGCCCATATTTGTAAAATACCCTGAATAAAACTTGTGTATGTATTACTTGTTTGTTTATCATACTAAGCTTTCTCACACTTGGGCAATACAAGTACCAACATTGGCACCAAGACAGGCCCAATATGTTTTCTGATCCGGAGCGGATTGTTGGTAAGAAGGAATTTAAAGGTTGTTGCCATGGAGGCATGGGAGACTCTGTGTTGGAGGTGTGAGGAGCCAGGAATGAGACACAGACACAGGGGACTAATGTTTTGGGCCGTAAACATTTATGGAAACAAAAGGGGGTTGGAAAATGGCTCTCTGTCCCTATTCTAAGAGGTATTTCCCTACCGAAAACAGAACTGCAGGTCTGTCCGATGTCAAGATGTCCAAAGTAAAATGCCCTGTGTCCAATGTACTATTCTGGCCCTCACATTCTAAAAATAAATAACTCCAAGGTGTAAAGGGAAAATTGAATTGGCCTTGAAAAGTGTTCAAATGTTCAAAAAGGAAATGTGTAACTCCAACACAAAGTTCCAGGAGGATAAAGTTCACAGTTCCAGAGGATGGTTCCCTTCTCCTGGATTTCTCTTCACAATGCTTTATACTTTTAGGGATATCGGTTCCTTGAGTTTCCTTTGATCGAAACATAACGGGTATTCAGAACAACATGCCGGTTAGACTGAATCTTGGAGGGATACCTGGGATACTCTCCTGCCAGGTTTCTTCTATTTAATATCTTTAACACTATCTTTAGCTATTTCCGAGTGTATCCTTCTCAGGACCTTCTCATGTATTATACTTTACACAATGATTAACTTGATCTTGTCTGGTATACTCTCCTGCCAGGGCTTTCTCATATGAATGTACTTGTACTTTGAATCTGACTGGTATACTCTCCTGCCAGGATTTCCTTCTTGTAACTTGAATCTACCTGGTATATTCTCCTGCCAGGGCTTTTTGCATATGAATACACTTGCAACTTGAATCTGCCTGGTATACTCTCCTGCCAGGGCTTTCTCATAAGTACACGGCGTATACTTGCAAACTTAATAGTCTTTTATATTTTCCAATCTGTTCCTTTAAGAAGTATTGCATTTTCCATTCTTTCTTATTCGCTTTGCTTACTTATAATTGCCTTCAATACAATTGCCAAAATATTCTTTGTTATTTACTTTGTTTACTTTTATTTGCTTTAAACATGTTTGCTGAAATGTCCCAATGTCCCTGCTTCCTTCGGGTGTACTCACTGGTTCTCTGAAAGCCTGCAACAGCTCTTCAGCATCCCACTTTCTCTCTCCAGGGTTTCCACCTCTGCGTCTCGGCTTCTATCCCTCTTGTGGCTTCCGTTTACCTGCTTTAGGTCCCTCTTTGATTTTAGGTGCCGATGCACGCCAGGCAGCATTCCTTTCCTTTCTAGCATCCTTTGCTGTGTACCGCCTTCGATTGCCTCCCCTTTTCAGACTCTTTTGCCAGCCAGTTGGATCCACGGTCCTCCCACAAACCCAGCGGTTTCTCAGTCGGCGCCAAGAGGATTGGACTTCCCCTACCAGCTTCTCTGTGTCAGCTGGTTCAGCGGTTTAACAGTCCTGGCTTCTAGTACAGGCTCACAACTAGAGCGCAGCTTGTGTTCTTAACTTCCATTGATCTTCATTACTCGTCTCAGCTTCCTCGTTACAGTATTGTGGTATTTAGGAAAAGGGAAGTCAGTTCTTGATGACTTATATCCAGAGCTTGATAAAGTATTCTTAGTAGCTTTGATAGATAGATGAAAAGAGATTTACAAGAACAAGATAATTAAAAACAACAACAGATCAAGAGGTTAAAAGATACTATTTTAAACAAGACTTGAAAAGAGAGAAAGAAGAGATGGAATGCAGGGACAGATGAAGAGCCTTCTCGGTTTTAGGGGCAAGAAGAAAAACGTGATTGGGCACATGGAGCACGAGGAACAGTCAACAGAAGAGATTTAGAACAAAGAGAGCAGGTTGGATAATATAAAGAAACTAAAGAATAGAGATAAGGTGGAGCCTGGAGAGGGATTTAAAGACAATACAAAGGAAATTAAAGAGTAAACAATGTTTTGATCGCAGAGCAGAGGTGATAGAATCCTGAGGAGCAAGAGTGCAAAGAACTTGACTAGAGGAATGATAGCTAGAGACGAGGGGTTACATGCTAAGCAGGAAGACCAAAAAGAAGAGAAGAGCAATAAAAATGATGAGAGAAGAAGCTTAGCTGAAGACGTAAGAAACCAACAATCATTTTGAATGTTAAAGAGTTAATAGCAACAGAAATGTGAAAAATAGGAGATATGGGCAGAGAAAGAAAAAGACGAATACAAAATAATACTGAGATTACGAACTGAGAGAGAGAAGAGGGAGGAAAAGAAAGAAAAGGAGGAGTGAGAGGACAAGGAATAGTGAAGCAGGGAAAAACAAGACCTCGGTTTTCAAGTGGTACACCGTTCGTTACAGTGAGTAGATTATACCAAATATATCGAGACAAAAAATGTTTTTCCACTCACAACCATGTAAGTTCCTATTCATATTTACATTCAAGGAGAAAAACATGAACGTTTCTCTAAACCTATTTAGTTAAACAATGTTATTTGGCTTCTGTGAGGCATAGCTTCCCTCCTCTTGTGCTTGTGCCTCTTTAAGGTATTTTCCTTCCTGAGTTGTCCATTCATCCAGGAAATCTGACACTTTTGCACAACATTACAGCAGATTGAAAAAAAAGAAATGTCTTGCACATTTTTTAAAGTCTTGTCTACTTTACAGTTTGATTCCCATCTAGTTAACTCCTTATTCTCTAACCTATTTAATCATGTAACATTTTTGCTCAGTTAACTTATTCTTTAAATACATGTCCTTGAGGAAGGCCTTAAAGAAGTGAAACTCCCAACCTACCTTAGACTCCTCACCTATATTCATGGGTTGTATGGGAATTGAACCCAGCCCTTTAAGGAGGACGACCGGAATAATGACTTATGCACGACACTGCCGACGGACTGGGCAGCCAGCCAATGGAATCTTCAGTCTTCCTGGAGAGCCACATTAAGTATGCATCAGAAGAACATGTAGATAGAGAGCGGAGCTGCGAAGAGGAGGTGCAAAGTCGGAAATTAAAACTGTGTTCGGTGAGCGGAGGGCACAGCGCTGTAGACGCTGATGCTTCTACAAAGCTGGAGTCCCCAGACACAGAGGGACCATTGAGGCAGGGAGCATGACCTCTACACAGAAGAATAAAACAGCAAGAGACACAACCCTACAAAGGGGTACCGCAATGGCTTGAGGAGCCCAAACCCTATCAGAGACATCATCATAACAAGGGTAGCAGACTGGCTTGAGGAGCCAATAGCCCGCAAGGGGCTACCAGAGACTCACCACCACAGAGAGATATCGCATCGGCTTGAGGAGTCCATAGCCTGCCAGGGGGTACCAGAGACACTCCCCCCCCCCCCCCCACAAAGGAGTACCACACCGGCTCAAAGAGACCACATCCCATGAAGGGCCACCAGAGACCCATCCCCACAGAGGGGTAGAACAGAGGCTGCGAGGGGCTACAATAGACAGCCTCCCCTAAAATAGGTTCTGTACCAGCTTGAGGAGCCAGCCGCCCATGAAGAGCTACCCGGGACACAACCCCACAAAGGTATATTGCATCAGGCTGAAAAGCCTACAGCCCGCGAGAGACATGAATGAGGTAAACCCTCAAGTTATCAATTTACAGAGGGCAGAAGACACCCAAAACCCACATAAGGCTGAGAGGGGAAAGCCCTGCTGAATCAACAGGAAAGCCTAGAACTGGCAAGTCCATGAACCATAAATACCGACCCCACGAGTCCACGCAATCTCTCCCTGGAGGGTAAACGGAGAAGGAACAGATGAGATTCCTGTTTCCACTGCAAAAGAAGGTTTGAAAGACCATTTTCTTTGGAAAAAATTGTGCCATTTTGTATGTTTTGACAAACAAGACATGGCACGGAATGTAGGGGAAAGGTCCGCGAACCAGCCATCTCCCTGGGTGAAGTAAACCTCATCTAAGCAAGAGCTTGGAATTCTTTCTTTCTAGAAAAGAATGTTAGAGTTACATTAGACTAGCAGGCCGATTCATGGAAATAATGTGCGCGGAAAAACCGGCGCATGCGTGCGAAAACGTGCGATTCGCAGTGGCACAGAAAAAATGGCAGAAAATCGCACAGAAAACAGCGCACATCCATTCATGGAAGCACGGGCACGCACGAAATGTGGGATGTGCGCTGAGAAAGTGCGCGGCGCACGCTGGCGCACGCTGGCGCACAGGTCATCGAACGCCGTGCGATAAGGCCACAGCGAATTCGCACATAGCGCGGCGCACAGAACAAAAGTAGGCGTAACACGGGGCGTCACACGCAGAATGGGGAACAACTCGAGAAAATGTGGGCGTCACGGGGGAAGTACAGGAGGCAAGTACGCAGAACACCCACACGCTCGCCTACAACACGTATTCATGGAATCGAATAGGGAAAAACAGCACATGGACAAAGACGCGCACAGGCCCATACATGTCCGCCACACGAAAGCAGGCGGTAGCGTCCCTGCGCAGGAAAAAAATGTGCGCCAAAGTCCTACACGCGATCGGGCCTGGGCGCGTGTATTTCAGGGGCTCGCGGGTGTATTCACACGCGATTGTCCTGGGCGCGTGTATTTCAGGGGTGCGCGAGAAGATTCACACGCGATCGGGCCTGGGGGAGCGTGTGCGTGTATTTCAGGGGTGCGCGTGAAGTCCCACACGCGATTGGCCTGGGCGCGTGTATTTCAGGGGCTCGCGGGTGTATTCACACGCGATTGTCCTGGGCGCGTGTATTTCAGGGGTGCGCGAGAAGATTCACACGCGATCGGGCCTGGGGGAGCGTGTGCGTGTATTTCAGGGGTGTGCGTGAAGTCCCACACGCGATTGGCCTGGGCGCGTGTATTTCAAGGGTTCGCGGGTGTATTCACACGCGATTGTCCTGGGCGCGTGTATTTCAGGGGTGCGCGAGAAGATTCACACGCGATCGGGCCTGGGGGAGCGTGTGCGTGTATTTCAGGGGTGCGCGTGAAGTCCCACACGCGATTGTCCTGGGCGCTTGTATTTCAGGGACTTGCGGGTGTATTCACACGCGATTGTCCTGGGCGCGTGTATTTCAGGGGTGCGCGAGAAGATTCACATGCGATCGGGCCTGGGGGAGCGTGTGCGTGTATTTCAGGGGCTTGCGGGTGTTCTCACACGCGATTGTCCTGGGCGCGTGTATTTCAGGGGTGCGCGAGAAGATTCACACGCGATCGGGCCTGGGGGAGCGTGTGCGTGTATTTCAGGGGCTCGCGGGTGTTTTCACACGCGATTGTCCTGGGCGCGTGTATTTCAGGGGTGCGCGAGAAGATTCACACGCGATCGGGCCTGGGGGAGCATGTGCGTGTATTTCAGGGGCCTGCGGGTGGTTCCACACGCGATGGTGCCTGGGGGAGCGGGGTGCGTGTATTTCAGGGGCTCGCGGGTGTTTTCACACGCGATTGTCCTGGGCGCGTGTATTTCAGGGGTGCGCGAGAAGATTCACACGCGATCGGGCCTGGGGGAGCGTGTGCGTGTATTTCAGGGGCCTGCGGGTGGTTCCACACGCGATGGGGCCTGGGGGAGCAGGGTGCGTGTATTTCAGGGGCTCGCGGGTGTTTTCACACGCGATTGTCCTGGGCGCGTGTATTTCAGGGGTGCGCGAGAAGATTGACACGCGATCGGGCCAGGGGGAGCGTGTGCGTGTATTTCAGGGGCCTTCGGGTGGTCCCACACGCGATGGGCCTGGGGGAGCGGGGTGCGTGTATTTCAGGGGCTCGCGGGTGTATTCACACGCGATTGTCCTGGCCGTGTGTATTTCAGGGGTGCGCGAGAAGATTCACACGCGATCGGGCCTGGTGGAGCGTGTGCGTGTATTTCAGGGGCTCGTGGGTGTTTTCACACGCGATTGTCCTGGCCGCGTGTATTCCGGGGGTGCGCGAGAAGTTCTACACGCGTTTTGGCTGGGTGCATGTATTTCAGGGGTGCGCGAGAATTTTCACACGCGTATTGGCTGGGTACGCGAATCCATTGGACCAAAGGCCCTTACAGCGCAGGCGCGTCTGTGACGTGAACTGCACGTCCTAGTATCAGCATTTGTAATAGGTCCTTAGCACGTATAGGCGGAAGTGACGTTGGACGTGTGATCCGGTTTAAAAGGTACGTGTAGGACGTCATTTCCTTTTACGTGCTTTTCGTGGAGAGCGAGTGGGTGAAATCTGTACTTCTTGTCGGTTCACACGCGAATTACTTCACAGCGTTTCGAGTTCGTACTCCCTGTTACCTCTGTCAGATTTTTTTTTACTCTTTTTCTCTGGACCTGTTCCCTCAGACAGCGTTCACTTCTCCTGTAGTCCTGTCTCCTCAGACAGCGTACAATTCTTCTTTTGGCGGGGGTGTTGCCAACGCGTGCGCGCGCACGCGCGTGTACTTCACGCACTTTTTCCAGGCAGACGGTGAGTTGCGCACCTATTTTCCAACAGTGCTTGCCCCGTGTGTCGCGTACCCCTTCAGAGGTCATTGTAGGCTGCGTGTGACACGCATATGTTCATTATTGTGTTTCTGGGTGCCACAGCGTAGTGCGTGTTTTTGTTTACACGCACGTGGTCTACGAGGGGTCGCTTGCACGTCATTTTCTGTTATTGGGGTGCCTGTGCATTGCGTGACCCGTCATCTTTCCCCAGGGGTTCCATTCAGCCTTGCAAGTGCACTAGGGTACGAATACCATCTAGTACCCTACCCCTTTGACCCCCAATTTCCCAGGACAATACTTCCCTGTTACTCCCATACGCACAGCTACATCAGTGCCATGTCTGGGAGGCGAGCAAGAGGTAAGGGTGGCAAAGGTGGCCGACCCTCAAGAGGTGGGCGTGTTGGGCGCGGTAGGGGACGTGGCCGGGATTTGCAGGCTACCCTAGCACCCCACGTGTGGAGGACCAGTCAGGGAGACCCATGCCCCCCCCCATGGTTGAGGAAAACGTGGCTGACACCATCGATGCTCAGCCCTTGTAGGTCCCGTCCATTGTGGCACCTGACCTGGCACAGGCTGACTCCGAGACTGATTTCCAGGTCCACAAGTCTAGGCCACGGGTGGCCGTGCCATTCAGTGTCACCAGGCCACGTGTATCAGGGGCAGCCATGTCATCTGCTGACCCAAGTAGGCGGGGTGGGAAGGCTGCAGGGGCAGCTGCAGCTCCGTCCACCCCAGCTCTGACTCTCCCAGCCAGCAGTGTTGGTCCCAGTCCGTCAGTCTGAGGTTCCCCCTGCCACTATCACACTCGAGCTAATGCCTGCAGGAAGTCAGATGGTCAGTGTGCCATTGCACACTACGACACAGTCCACCGGTGCTCCTGCCCCGAGTGGCCAGAGCGGCATATGCCACTCACAGTCCCCACCACCTTACAAGAGGAAGAGGAAGAGTGCACGTGCACTACAGGCTGATGCCCCAGACACGGCTACACAGTCCGGCACGCCGAGGAAGCCTAGCTTCAATGATGCCGAACTGAATCAACTTGTGCAGTACGTGTCCGATCATGACGCCGAAATGTTGAGCACTCCAGGGTCTAGGATCACACCTGCTCGCCGTCAGGCACACTGGCAGGCCGTCGCGGACAGCATAAGTTCCCTTGGGTTTATGAGGCGCACAGCTACCGAGTGCTACAAGCGATGGAATGACCTGAAGCGCAGGGCAAAGAGTAAGCTGGCCTCAAGTCATGCCGCAACTCTGGTGACTGGAGGTGGGTCTCCAGTAGAGGACATTGAGCTCACTCCACATGAGAATGTCGCTGGGACCTACGTCACAGAGGAGCAGATCCAAGGTGTGGGAGAACTTTCAGATTACGAGGCATTGTCCGGTGAGTGCACATGCATGTGTGTGTGATCCATGTGTACGTTGCATGTGGGAGGGGTCCAGGGTGGGTGCCAGGTCAGGGTGTGTGTGCCTGAGTGGTTTGGGTCACCCATGTGCTTCATCCAATGCATTTTGCCCCCCGGGATTTGGGTATTGCAGTGTCCCTTCTGGCCACAGCAGGCATTTGCCACTATATTGCGCCAGTTGACCTTGAAGTGGCAACATGCAACAACATTGTTCCGTATTTCGCTGTGCACGTTCTGGCTGATTGTAGGAATACCCCCAGTTCTATTGCACATCACTCTGCCCTATTCTCACAAATATGACATGCCTATGGTACATGCCAACTGTGGGATGGCACTGCTAGCCAGCATGCATCTGATGTGTTGCCCTTCCATCTTGGTGTCATCAGTGTCTGACATTTACCTCCCCTTCCAACTCAGTGACAGTGCATGCATGTGAGGGACATAGTCATGTGGGACATGTGTCTATCAAGTACATTTCCTGTAGCTTGTCTGGCCTATTTGTGTGCCATGGTGCTAATGCCTGTTTCCATTTTCTGTCTCATGTTTTTTCAGAGGATGATGCACTTGATGCTGTTGAGGGTGAGGAGATGGTGCTCACCCAGGAGGGATCTCTGACACGTCCGAGCACGAGTGGGGGACGTGGTGTGTTGGTGGGTGAGAACCCACTCTTGCTGCAGGGCATTCTCTCCAGGTCTGTATATTGGTGCACCTCCCCAGAACTCTTTTCAGGTGTTGATTCGGATGAGACCCATGTGGATTCGCAGGTATGTGTTCATAGAAGGGATACTGTTCTGTCTGACCCACCTGCACCAGGGGTAGAGCCCACAATGGGGATGTCAGTGTTGGTAGGTGCGCCTGTGGTGGTTACGGATGCAGGGCCACACTCCGCAACATCTGATCCTGTTCCTGGGCCAGCAGATCAGAGGGGAAATGCAGTCCTGCAGCCTCAGGCAGTGCCGACACAGCGAGGCACAGTTTGCCTTGCCCCAGACAGGTGTGGTGCCCGCCAACGCGGTGGCCGTCCGCCACCTGGCAATACCGTATGGGAGCAATCCATATATGGTATGGCCAACCAACAGGCAGCATCATCAGAAATGATTGCTCAAGCCATGGACAGGGTGGCCACTTCCATTGTCCCCCCAGAAAGGCAGAGGGAGCTACTAGAGCAGGCAACAGCCTCCATTTGCCAATCAGTAAGGGAGGACATGTTGGCGTCCAACAGGGACAGACAGGCGGCCCTGGACAATCTGAGGGATTCAATTTCTCTAGATGCCCAGGGACAGAGGGAAGCCCTGAGGGGGGAGGTCCAGCACCTCAGGCAGACTCTACTGGACCTTGAGGCTTCCACTGTCACCAGGACAGAACAGCTGCTGGAGCGCGTCACCCGTACGCTCTCGGCAGAGATGCAGGCAACTCGTGCGGAGGTCCGGGCAACACGTCGGGTGTTGCATGGGGATCTCCGCACCATATCCCTCCAGAACGAGGCCTTCAACACCCGCATGCTTGCTGCAATGGAGGACCACACCAGGGCTTTGCGTGGGCTGCCTCCCATAGCACCACCACCTCCTGTGGCAGCAGCAGAGGTCGAGGAGAGCAAATCCAGCAGTGATTCTCCCACAAATTAGTAGCCGTGCAGGCCATGAGCCCTTGGAGGTTTTATTTTCGCAACATTCACCCAGGTGGCTGTTGGTGAGCATCCTGTCCTCGGACCTCCTGGGTGGCCTCCCCCACCCCCCCTGGCCCCCACATGGCCATTTTTGATTTTTGCTTTTTGATTTTTGAGGTGCAGTGTGTTGCCTTGTGTGGCTCCCGTGGGCTTCCACTGTGTTCCCTTGTGCACATGCAGGCTTGTCCTGAGTTTGGGTTAGATGCTTGGGTTTGTGAGACACACACCCCTCCTGCTTCCCGTTTCCATGGGCTTGCAAAGGGTGTGCCCAAGTGACAGTGAATTACACAGTGACGTTGGACTCCCATGAGCTATGTGGCCAGTCTGTAGTCAATACTGTGTATACATTCCTAGTGCATATTGTAGTAGTATTGTACACTGCATGGTGTATTGATGTGTGCTTGTGCTTCCATGTCTCCCTCCTAATTTGCAGGGTCAGTCCTCATGTCTTCACAAGCCCGTCTACTTTGGAGATGGAGTTCATGTTGTTAGCAGTGCACTCGCAGATGTGGCTGGCACCAACACTGTACAGTAAGAGGTGATCGATGTGCTGGCATCATCAGGTTGTAGGTCAACGTATCCTTTGGTATTTGGTCATGTTTGTTGTCATTTATACATGTATGTGGGCATACTGTGTGTGGGCAGTTTCCATTTGGGACACTGTACTCTGTGGCACTTGTGTAATGTTTGGGGTATGAATTTGTTTGCTCTCACATTGCATGACATGCCATGGTGGAGATGAGTGTGGGCCTGTTGGCAGGTGCCCCTCACTGCTGGGGGGTGGGGGTGCAGGGGGACATGGATGGGGGCCTGGGGGGGAGGTGTTGGGTGACATGGCACTGCTGTCATTTACTATCTTTGATGGTGGTAGTGATATTGACATCATTGAAGTGTGTCTTTTGATGACACAGCATTGGTGGTGTTTGTGTAGGTAGGGTGGCACACAATGGTACACTTCCAGTTGTACAGTCTCAGGCTGGTATGGTTGTGACAGGTGACTCTCCATTGAGGCATCATCTTTGTCAGAATGAGTCATCATTGATTGTCAGCTGGTATGTGCCAGGGCTGTGCCCACTCCACAGGGGTGTGATTTTATGTGAAGTAATCAGCCACCAGCTGCGTGCGGGCTGCCTCCCCCTGTGCCCTTTCCCCTCCCATGCGCAGCGGGCGTGCATGTGGTTGGGGATGTGGGGGCACCACCATGTCCACGGCCAGGCCCCGGCGTGTTGCAACGTTGTGCAGGACACATGCTGCCACTATGATCCTACACACTACTGGGGGAGCGTATAACAGCTGCCCACCAGAACGGTCAAGGGAGCGAAAGCGTGACTTGAGCACTCCGAATGTGCGCTCCACTATGCCCCGGGTTGCAATGTGGGCTGTGTTGTATCTTACCTGGGGTGGCGTGGTGGGGTTCCGAATTGGCGTCATCATGTGGGTGCTGAGAGGGTAGGCACTGTCCCCTGGGGAGGTGGTGATGGGTATCATTAGTGGGGTTGTGACATTACTCAGTATCTGACATGCATGCACGCGCAGTGGCATTTATACTCACCGAGCAGCCATTTATCGCCATGCCGCCCAGCCTCTATGTCCCGGTTTAGGGTAGACATTCTGTAGATGAAGCTGTCGTGGGTTGAGCCTGGATAGTTTGCATATACTGAGGTGATGATTCCCTTGGCATCACATACTACCTGGACGTTGATGGAATGCCAGTGCTTGCGGTTTCTATAGATGTGCTCAGTTGCCCTGGGGGGACGTAGAGCCACATGGGTGCAATCAATGGCGCCTAGCACTTTGGGGAATTGTGCCACCCTGTAGTATTCCTGTGCGACAGCCTGCCTTTCTGCAGGTGTTCTGGGCAGGTATATGTGCCTGCGGACTGATGGGCGTGCAGTGATGATGGCCAAGACCTGGTGTAGGCAGCGTGACTGGGTGGCCTGTGACACCCCCCCCACTATGGCACTTTTCCGCTGAAATGATCCAGTGGCCAAGAAGTGCAGTACATTGAGGACCTTCTCCAGGGGGCTGAGGGCTTGGGAGCAAAGGGTGGGTGATGTGAGGTCATCCTCCCACTCACTGACCAGGTCGAGTATAATGTGAGGTGGGAACCTGTACCTCCCATACACCTGGTCATCAGGCATCCCAAAAAGGCTGGTTCTGGGTGTGAAAATTCTGGCCCGGACTATCCTCCTCCTCCTGCGATATCCCACGGCCACTGCTGCTAGGAACGGTATATTCATCCTGGCGTCTGAGCTTGTTTGTTGTTTGCGTGCACTTTTATGCTGTGCGGGTCAACGTACGCCTGCTTCCTGCTGGCGTACGTGCTTCCGGATTGGCCACGTTCGATTCCATGAATGCGTGTTGTAGGCGAGCGTATAGGACTTCCCGCGCACCCCTGAAATACACGCACGCAGCCCAATCGCGTGTAGAATTACTCGCCCTCCCCTGTAATACACGCACCCAGCCCATTCGCGTGTAGAATTACTCGCCCTCCCCTGTAATACACGCACCCAGCCCATTCGCGTGTAGGATTACTCGCGCTCCCCTGTAATACACGCACGCAGCCCAATCGCGTGTGGAACTTCTCGCGCACCTCTGAAATACACGCATGCAGCCCAATCGCGTGTGGATCTTCCCGCGCACCCCAGAAATACACGCACGCAGCCCAATCGAGTGTGAAACCACCCGCGAGCCCCTGAAATACACGCGCCCAGGCCAATCGCGTGTGGAACTTCTCGCGCACCTCTGATATACACGCGCCCAGGCCAATCGCGTGTGGAACTTCCCGCGCACACCTGAAATACACGCGCCCAGGCTAATCACGTGTGGAACTTCTCGCGCTCCCCTGTAATACACGCACCCAGCCCATTCGCGTGTAGAATTACTCGCGCTCCCCTGTAATACACGCACCCAGCCCATTCGCGTGTAGGATTACTCGCGCTCCCCTGTAATACACGCACGCAGCCCAATCGCGTGTGGAACTTCTCGCGCACCTCTGAAATACACGCACGCAGCCCAATCGCGTGTGGATCTTCCCGCGCACCCCAGAAATACACGCACGCAGCCCAATCGAGTGTGAAACCACCTGCGAGCCCCTGAAATACACGCACCCAGGCCAATCGCGTGTGGAACTTCTCGCGCACCTCTGATATACACGCGCCCAGGCCAATCGCGTGTGGAACTTCTCGCGCACCCCTGAAATACACGCACGCAGCCCAATCGCGTGTGGAACTTCTCGCGCACCTCTGAAATACACGCACGCAGCCCAATCGCGTGTGGATCTTCCCGCGCACCCCAGAAATACACGCACGCAGCCCAATCGCGTGTGAAACCACCCGCGAGCCCCTGAAATACACGCGCCCAGGCCAACGCGTGTGGAACTTCTCGCTCACCCCTGAAATACACGCACGCAGCCCAATCGCGTGTGAAACCACCCGCGAGCCCCTGAAATACACGCGCCCAGGCCAATTGCGTGTGGACCTTCTCGCGCACCTCTGATATACACGCGCCCAGGCCAATCGCGTGTGGCACTTCTCGCGCACCCCTAAATTACTCGCACACGCTCCCCCAGGCCCGATCGCATGTGTAACCACCCGCGAGCCCCTGAAATACACGCGCCCAGGCCAATCGCGTGTGGGACTTCTCGCACATCCCTGATTTACACGCACACGCTCCCCCAGGTCGCGTGTGTTACTTCTCGCACTGGTACAGGGTTGGCGCAGCCCTTTGCGATGGTTTTGCGATCTTGATGGCTTTTCCTTGCGCGAGGGCGTTCTTGGGGGCGTAACTGGCGCTGCTGCAGGGTCGCTGCGATACTCTGCGCCACGGCTTGTTTTGGAGGATTAATCCATGAATACGATGTGCGCTGAAATGGATTTTATCGCACGCGGCTTGCGCAGACATTCGCACGGGAACACTCTGCGCCAGCCGCGTGCGATACTTTTGACTGTATTTCCATGAATCGGCCTGTAGGTGTTAAGACTGAGGACTGGCATTGATTTGGGACTTAATTCCTGGTTTATTATTTTCTTTGGTTTAGGGAAACCATCTTAGCTATAGGGACTAGAATAGGCTTGGCTCCTTTATGCTTATGAATAAAAAGTGACTTCCAAGATGGCCGCTGCATGTTGAACATCGTAACCCCGGAGTTCCCGACCTGTGAACCACCCGAAACAGCTGATTCAGTGTGTCCAGCCCTCCCCGGCTCCAGCATATCATTCAGCCCGAGGCAGGAACGAACCGGAGTGCGGGGTTAGAGTGTGGCGGTGTCTGGAATGGTGGCGGAGCAGTGAGGGAAGGAGACCGAGCTCTGCCTGCGGTGGCGTGGATTCCGGCCATTATCTCTGGGGGCGTCCCGGGCGTTCGCTGCTGTCTGCGCTCGGGCTGGCCGAGATGTGCCTCTGCCATTGGCCATCGGGAAGTTGGCCCTGTGGGAGGTGGGGGTGCGGGCCCCGGAGCTGCGGACGTTGAAGGTGCAGCGGAAGCGCCTTCCCGGAGTAGACCAGTGTGCCCGCTCCCTGCTACGGGGCTGAACTGTTGGCGGCGAGCGGTTCGGGAGGGAGTACCTGAACCGCTAGTCGGAGTGCTGTCGTCGGCGCTGCAGTTTTCCCTCCGGAGATGCGGATCATTGGGCCTCATTGGCACAGTGTCTGTGGAGGCTCCCTGGCCCCGAGACCCACTGAGTTCGGCATGAGGAGACTGGTCCAGTCCTCAGACCCCAGTGCATTCTGAAGCTGCTTTCTTGGAGGACTGGAGGGCTCAGACACTTGCTGTGGCCTTGGGAGGAGTCTGAGCCTGTTATTTAATAAAGTAAGTTGTGGTTTTGAGCCTGCTCCTGCTTCTACATTAGGTTTGGATTTCTGAGGCTTCTGACTGCCTCGGACGGCGATCTTCCTCTGGGTCGCTGTTGGTGGACCTTCCTTTTCATAGTGGGACTTTTGAGATTTCCTGCACCGCTGTCTTGCTGGGCATCCACTCGGTGGCGAAGGAGACCCTCGTGACGCAGAGATATCATGCGGGTGGCCCTGGGATCAGGGTGACTGGTTATTGGCTTTACAGGATTGGGGGCGATGGCTGGAGGGCCCACTGGTCTGGGGGAGCTGTGGATTTTGCCGGCCGGCTGGTGCGCTATAACAGGCGCAGGGCGGAGTCTGACAGCGAGGGATCCACGGTCTGGAGAAGTCTTTGCGAGCATTGAAGTAGCCCCGTGAGCTTCAGGTGTGGAGGGGTGGTGGTGGCTCTCTCGCAGGGACTTGCATGAGTCTACTTTGCTGGAGGAGCAGCTTGAGCAGCCCTTCGCTCTCTCATTCGTAGTCTGTACGGGGTGGAGATCGCCGTCCGAAAGAGAGCACAGGGTTTTTTTTTCTCTGGACTCGCTGGCTGAGGCCGGTTCTCCGGGACGGAACTTGAATTCTGATTTTCGCCATGTCCAGAAACAGAGTCAGGGACCCCCCTCAGCCTCCAAGTGCACTGGGAAGGGTCGAGAGACCACCCTGGCCAAACTATGGGCCAGGGACCATGATCCAGGAACTGATAGTCAGAAGGATTGTCCAGTGGAGGAGGGAGAAGATGGGCAAAAAAGGGACTCTCATGCTGACCACCAAGATGGGCTCGTTACATATACAGCACTTAGGCAACTCCTCGGAGAAATGGTGGATAAAATTATTTCGACAAGCCAAAAACAGATGGACACTCTGAGGGAGGACTTGGCCGAGGGGCTAAAAGATATAAAGCGTGATATACGCATTGTTGAGGAGCGAGTGGACACTAATGAACGGGCGATACAAGAGCTGACCGAGGACGCGAGTAAGGCGGGGAATCTCCTGGACGCGCTGGCTCAGGCCACCCAGAATTTGGAGCTGCAGGTGGAGGATTTGGAAAATCGCTCTAGGAGAATTAACATACGGGTCAAAGCACTGCCTGAGTCCGTACAGGCTCAGGATTTGGCGCAGACTCTCACGGCCGTATTTAAGGACCTTCTCGATGTGGACATGGCCGCAGATCTTCAGCTTGACAGGATTCACCGGGCTTCAGCTTGACAGGATTCACCGGGTGGGCACTCCCCATTTGGAGCCTGGCGCTAGACCAAGGGATGTTCTAGTTGCTTTCCGCAGCTTTGTGACGAAAGAAAGAATCCTTGGGAAAGCGAGGAAAGCTGGTCATATATATTGTAATGGGTGCCGAGATCTTTTTGTACCAGGATCTTTCACCAATAACGCTTAACAAAAGGTGGCGGATGCTCCCAATTTTGAAATTATTACGCGAGAGGCAGATCAGGTACAGATGGCTCCATCCTTTTGCTCTGATCTTTATGTGGGAGGGACAGCAGAGAAGGATTACGTCCTACGATCAAGGCCTGGACTTGTTGGGTATTGAGGAGCAGTCCTCGGCGGATCAGGAGGGCCCTCCCGGGCGGGACGGCTCGAACAAGTCTTGGGAGTGGGTTACGGTGAAGCGTAAGAGGTCAAAGAAACGGCCCGCCCGGATGGCGGATAGCGAGTCTCCGGGGGGGAGCCGTTTACACACGCGGGCCGCCTCTCCTGATGCACCGAATACAACTGCAGTTTTGTAATCAGAGGCCCAGCTGGGTAGGTCCGGGGAGGGTGCCAGCTGCATAATTTTGGTTTCGGGTACAAGTCAGCAGTTGAAGTTATAATGGTTCATGGCAGGGAGGGATGGGGGAGTATATCTTGGAATGGGATGGGGAGATCCCGCGTTGGGGGACACTGGGTTACTTTTTGGACACAGCTCTCGTCCTTTGGTGATGAGGGGGGCATATTGCCAGCTGGGTCCACCCAGGAGGTGGTTTGGGGTTTGGGGAGGGGGGAGGGAGAGAGGTTTTTCAGAAGCAGAGGGGAAGAGGGATCAGATTAGCCTAAATGCCCTGAGTAAAATGTCCGGTATCATGAAGGAATGGGGACACAGTGCGCTAGGCAACGTCTTTACGAGTTGCACCTTCCCTTAGTATGGACCAACTGAAGATATTGTCTTTGAATGTGAATGGGCTCAACTCTCCAGTTAAAAGGAAAAGGGTAGAGCTCTTCATACGTAAGGAGAGACCACACATAGTGGCCATGCAGGAAACCCACATTCAGACACGAGAGGTGTGGTGGGTTCGGATCTGGGGTTATGATCGGCTCCTTCAGGCCACACAGACATGTAAGAAGGGAGGAGTGGCCCTTGCCCTGAGAGATGGGTTGGACCTGTCGATCAAGCCAGTACAGAAAGACAATCAGGGAAGATATCTGGCGGTGCTGTTGGAGGGTAGGGGAGAGATGTACACCGTCGCCACGTTGTATGCGCCTAATACTTGTCAGGATGCCTACCTGCAGAGGTCTCTTGCCCGCCTGAGGGATTTTGCCAAGGGACGTATAGTTTTAACTGGGGACTTTAACATAGCTTGGGACCCCTCCAGGGATAGAAGCAGGGTTCTATGGGGTGCGTCTAATGGCCCCTCTGGGGACCTTAGAAAGAAAATTCAGGACTTGGCCTTAGTTGAAGCGTGGAGGGAGACTCATTTGCCCACAGAACACATTCCCGTATCAATTATATCTGGGTCTCCGCCCTTCTTCTGGGACATATCACTGAGATTTCACTTGGACCCATAGCGCTATCTGACCATGCCTCCATGACATTACTTCTGCGTAGACCGAGGGGATCCCCTGGGTTGTGTAAATGGCGCTATCCCTCTGCCCTGTTCAAAGATCCGGTTCTGATCCAGGAAGTGGACCAGGAGCTGGAGGAGTACGTGGAGAAGAATGCTTGGGAGGATACTTCTCCACAAATATGGTGGGACGCACTCAAGGCGACGATAAGGGGGAAAATCATGGCAATTAAAGCTAGAAGGGAGAGGGAGTTAAGACTTGAGGAAGAAAGCCTGGGCAGGAAGTTTAAGGAGGCAATGACATCATTGGCCACCAAACAAACACTGGCCGCAGCTAAAGAAGTCCGCATGCTGAGAGGGCAATTAAATCTTCAAACTAGAGCAACCGAGCGCAATTTATTGCGCCTTCGCCAAATGCACTACATTGCTAGCCCGAATGCTCCGTAAGGATGAAAAGCGTAGGACGATCCTAGCTATCAAGGGGGAGGGAGGGTCAGAGATTTACGACTAATGAGGCTATAGAGAGGGAATTTCGACAGTTTTATGCCACATTATACACCTCAAGTAGCCCTGATCCTTTATTGCAGAAGGCTTACCTGGATAGGCTTGATCTAGGGGCCCTCTCAGGTGACGAGCGAGATCTGGTTGAAGGGGAAATAACTGCTGATGAGGTCAGGAAAGCAATCTCCGCACTCTCCCCGAATAAAGGTCCAGGCCCCGATGGCTTTATCATTGAGTTCTTTAAGAATCACAAAGAGTGTCTCATCCCTTACCTAACTAGGCTCTTTAATTATGTCGGCGCGTGTGGTGTTCTCCCTGGTTCCATGGACAAGGCTAAAGTAACCCTTAAATATAAGCAGGGCAAAGATCCAGAGGAATGTGGATCTTATCGACCGATTTCTCTCATAAACGCCGATGCAAAGATTTATGCAAAGCTCTTTGCGTCCCGACTAGATTCCCTCATGCCCAAGCTAGTACAACGCGATCAGGCGGGCTTTATAAAGGGGCATCAGTCAGCAGATAATGTGCGCAGAGTAGTCCATTTGATCGAGAAGTCCCAGATTAAGGGGATCCTAGCCATTCTTTTAGCGGTCGATGCCGAGAAGGCTTTTGATCGCGTGGAATGGGGCTTCCTATTCGCCACGATGGTCAAAATGGGCTTCGGCCCCAAATTCTTGGCTCGAGTAATGGCTATCTATTGAAGCCCAACCCTTCGATTGGTAATCCATGGCCAGATCTCAGAACTGGTGCGAATAGGGAGGGGCACAAAACAAGGATGCCCCCTGTCTCTGCTGCTTTATGCACTCCATTTAGAACCTTTTTTAGAGGCAATAAGAGTAGACCGGGGGATAAATGGTATGTTATTTGGTGGGCAGAACCATAAAATAGCCGCATTTGCGGATGACTTGCTGCTCACGCTAACTAACCCTGAGACATCGCTGTCGGCGCTGAACGAGGAGGTTGACCGGTTTGGGTGGGTTGCTGGCGTGAAGGTAAATGCTAATAAGTCAGAGTTTCTGGGCCTGACCTGAACCTGCAAACACCCTTGGAGCAGGTTATCAAGCGAGATTATGCTTTCAGGTGGGCAAGGGAGGGGCTTAGATATCTAGGGGCACTCTCTTACTAAAACTGTGGAGGAATTGTATCGGGCTAACTACCTCCCCTTGCTGGAGAGAATTAAGTCCAAGTTGGTAGACTGGGGCCCATTGTGCATCTCATGGATGGGTCGCATTAATGTTCTTAAAATGGCAGTGCTTCCGAGGCTGCTGTATTGTTTTGCTGCCCTTCCAGTAGCAGTTCCCAGTTCCGTCTTTAGAACCATTTATAAGCTTACTAACCCTTTTCGTTTGGAACCATAAACGGCCCAGGGTAGCTGCAGCCCTTATGAGGACCCTTGCCGGCCGGGGTGCCCTGGGGGAACTTGATTTTAGAATCTACTATCTGGCTGCTCAGATGAGGGTCCTTCGAGATTGGCAAAGGGATGATCGAGACAAATCGTGGAGGCCAATGGATAGGGCGGTGGTAGCGGGAAGCCTGGAAGGTGCGCTTTGGCTCCCGAAAGCAGACAGACCCCCCTCAGATGTACAGGAACCGCGTCACCTCGGTTGTAGGGGAAGCCTGGGACGCAGCAGTCAAGAGAGCACACATCACTACCTTTCCCTCCCCTTATACACCTCTCTTTGATAATCCACAATTCTCGCCGGGTTATAAAACTTCAGCATTTGATGACTGGCACCTAGGGGGTTGTCGGATGATTCGAGACATGTTTGTGGGAGTTAAGGTGAAGGAATTCGAGCAGTGTAAATCAGAGTTCGGGCTGAAGGAGATCCACAGATATGGATATATACAACTGAGGCACTGGCTCTCCCACCCGGCTCAAAAACAGGCAGGTATATGCCCCTTGACCTTGTTTGAGAAGTATCTGGATACACACGAGGGGGCCAGGGGCCTCATAGCATCCATTTATAAGTTTATTAAATTGGGGGAGGTCTCCCACGCAGACCTTACATTGAGAAATGGGAGGTTGCCACGGCACAAGAATAGACGAGGGAGAGTGGCAGGAATTGTGGAAACAGATCCCGAAGCTCACTAGATCTATCCAGTTCCGGGAGACGTGGACGAAGATAATTCATCAGTGGCACCTAACCCCAGTCAGAATGAATAAAATGTCTGTGCACTCTTCCCCACTCTGTTGGAGGGACTGCGGGCATCATACTCCATGCAGGGAGGTCATATGAAATGTATATCTGATTGGACTCCCTTGTTGCTTTTTTTGAAGGAGGGATCACGTAGAGCTTGGTGTCCCAAAAGCATGGAACTGCTTGGCATCATACTCCCTCAAGAACACTCTGATCCAGGAACAGGCTAGAGACTAAGGTGTAAACTAATAGTTTTTGCACAAGATCTCAGGACACTATTTCGCCGAGATGTATTTTTTTTCTACCATGCAGGGGAAAACACTTTGTATTCGTCTCCTAGGTCTGACCTACCAGACGTGCCTTCCTCACCTTTAACACCTCACAAAATCTTAAAGATCTAGAGGTGGGTTTCATTTACCCTGGGTGTGTTCAGGCCCTGATATTTTTCACCCCCACAATCAATCGGTATGGGGGTGTCCAGGGAGGGGCTACATGGTGCCTATACATCTGTTGGGACCAGAGCAAATATAAAACAGGATTACCACTTGTGTTACTGCGAATTATACCGCAGAGGGCAGGGGAGGCAAGTTACCCTGGGTGTGTTCAGGACATTATGTCTTGCATCCCTGCAATAAGAATGTATGGGGAGCCCAGGGAGGGACACTAAGGTGCATATATATCGGTTGCGAACAGAGTGAATATAAAACAGGAAGACTACTTGCCTTGCTGCAAATTCAACCCAAATAGAGAAGGGGTGGGAAACCACCACGAGTGTGCTCAGGCCATGGCATCTTGCATCACAAAACCAAAATGTTTTGGGGGGTACAGCAAGCAGCTAGATGGTGCATATATATCTGTTGGAACTGGAACACATAAAACAGGATGACCACTTGCCTTAGAGCGAGTTAATCCAGAGACAGAGGGGATGTGAATTACCATGAGTGTGTGCATGCCATCATATCATGCATCCCCACAACCAAAAGGTATTTGGGGTATCCAGGGAGGGACTAAATGGTGCACATACATCGGTTGGGGCCAGAGTTAATATAAAGCAGGATGACCACTTGTATTAGTGTGAATTAAACCCAGAAAAACAGGGTATGTGAATTACCCTATGTGCGTTCAGGCCAGGCTATCTTGCAGCCCCAAAATCAAAAGTTATGAGGGTGTCCCAGGAGAGGCTAGGTGGTGCATATACATTGGTTAGAACCTGAGTAAATATAAAACAGGATGGCCACTTGGGTTGCTGCGAATTGCACCCTGGAAGGCAGGGGATTGAAATGATCATGGATGTGTTCAGGTCATGATATCTTGCATCCCTGCATTAAAACAATATGGGGGTGCCCAGGGAGGGGCTAGATGGAGCATATACATTAGTTGAGGGACAAGCTTGAATATAAAACAGGATGACCACTGGTCTTACTGTGAATAAATCCTGAGAGAGGGTTGAGGTGTGAATTGCCATGCGGTGTGTTAAAGCCGTGATAGCTTGCATCTCCCCAATCAAAATGTATGGGGTTGTCCAGTGAGGGCCTAAATCGTGCATATACATGTGTCTGGTTTTCCCCCACGGGCCACAATTTGTCATTTTGAAGCCAGAAAGACCACAACAGTGGTGATGGAAGCATGAGCCCCAAGGTGCAAAGTGTGGGGGGAGCGACTGTCCGGATTATTTTACATTAAATGTAAATTGCATGCAGGGAGCCACCACTGTTAGCTGTACGCAGGGCTCGAGTCCTAACAAAATGGGGGACTGTGACGTATACAACGGGAAGTGACCTCACAAAAAGTGAACATATGCTAGGGCGAAATGTGCACATTTTGATTTGTGGGCACATTATGTGTGGTCCAAATCAGCTCAAGGCCTAAAAGGTGGCGGGGGGACTCTGATGTACGCAATGTGAAGGGACATCACACAAAGTGAGGAAATGCTAAGGGGGTATTTGCAAATTTCATTCAATTTGTCTTTTCCAACTGAGAACAGATTTTCCTAGAACATTGCTGGCTAAGTATAAAAGGTGCACACCTTTTATGTCTATGAATGTGTGACTAAACAAATCTTGTATGGCAGATTGTCAATATGAGACAGTTTAGTGCTATATAATATGATATTCCTCTGGCCTTGTGGTTAAGTACCTGGATTCACATTGTGTGAGTTGGGTTATAATCTGAGCTGTGCATTCAAAAATGGGCTAACGCCCGAAAAATGGGCTGTCGCCCAAGAATCACACTTTGCTCGTAAACAGTAAGCTCCAAATACACTGGCCAAAGAATTGTTGTATGACATTCGGTATATCCATGGTAGATGATGGAGTGGCATTGCATGCTGGAACTGGAAGTTTAATTTTCACCTTTTAATCCAGCAATCCATATGTTTTTTGGGGTGATGGCAGGGGCCTGGTGATCTAAACTGCTCTGTGCTCCTTTCCCCAGCCGTCATTCGCGCGTTTGCGGGCTCTATTTCCTCACCCTGTGTTCTTTCTTCTGACCTGAAAGGGACACCACAGGAAGCAATGGGCCATGACTATCACTGGGTTGGGAGCCATCACTTCTGAAAGCAGGCTTCCTACATGCTGGGTACATTAATGTTTTCCAAATGTGCATCTTACACTTTCATAAAAGATTATTTTTTTTAAAGATATTTCCAATCTCAAAAATGCAGCACAAATGTCACTAGTTTGTCGGACTACCACACAAATACCCTGTAATGTTTTGCCCCTTCCTGTGTGTTTTATCACTGGTTATATCTATAAAGATGCTATATGATTAATCACAAATAAATGCTTCTGTTGTGCTGACAGCAGTTATTAGAAAATTAAACTGGGTTGATGGGTGCCAATTTTTGATTTTCACTCCAGGGGCAGAAATACGCCCATCCTCTGGCCACTTCTACTCCCTAAAAATAGGCAAACATTCCCAAAAATGAAAATAGGGAGTAAAAATACACCCCCCACTAAAATATACGAAAGACACGTAGAACCCTGTGCCCCTGCTTTTACACGCACACACACACATCTCCATAAATATGTATCGCTCAGTAATGCTTATAGTACCACAGGAGGAAACTACTATTATAACTGTCTGATCAGAAGAAGTAAACCTGAGTCTTTTCAGTTGCGTTTTCTAGTTAAAACATATTTTCCTCTCTTATAAAATACTCTTATAGGCAATTCGCCTTACATTTGTACTCCTTAAAAAATAAATTTTACTCCCAACTATAAAGAATAGGGAGTACAATACTCCCAACTTTCAACTCTTATCTGGAGCACTGGCGATAGCCCTTATGTCGGGATTGGACAAGGGAGGGAATATTTTGAGCCCTTGCTGAGACCCTCGCACCCCTGTCCGCCACAGAATGCAGGTTTATCACTATATTGTACATCCGCCCGTGACCCCTTTTTGTAGCAACCCTACCCATGTTTCCTTATCATGCCTTTTTTCCCGGCCTCAACGCCATGAAGTAGCAGGTTGTTCAACGGGTACACACTGTTATAACGTGCGCCGTAACCCATGTCAGGAGACGGGACGCATCATGAAACTAATAAAAAGGGGACATGTGCTTTCACGCGGGTCTAACACCCTGTGACTTGCATACTGGCTCCTGCACATCATTGCCAGGCCCTGCAGCCGGTGAACCGATGGCGCTGGGCCATAACACTGACAAATAAAATAAATGCCATAATGACAGAATGGCATGGGTCGCTGTGTATCTTGATTGTGTCTTTCCAGTGACCTGTGGCTGCAGTGTAGGACCAGAACATATTCAGTATTTAGTCCTTGAGTGTATTAAAGGGCCAATCTGTGATACTGTCACAATATATTATTCAGCACAAGCAAGTCAGGGATCTCTTTCTCTTGCAATGAATGCGGCGCACAGTAAAAACGCTTTTTATTTTTACAATCCCACTTCTTTTTTAAGGAGGCCTTCAACCCGTCTCGCACCCAACCTCCACAAGCACCCTGTGTCACAGTAGACCAGGAACCAGGTCAGTGTGTTATCAATTAATATTTATTAATGTATGATTTAATGGGAACATTGAATAAACAGTTGCAATAGCCACCAAGGTTTGGCGACACAAACTAGAGTTCTTTTAGTCAATTAGCACATCAAGACAACTCAAACTTGTATGGCACAAGGATTTAATTTACTGGTTTCACTGCTACTATCTACAGTTCAATACACCATGAAAATGAATGCAACCCACAGGAAAATGCATGCACACACAAAGGATTCTTGAGTCTCAGCAACCCTCACCCCCCGTAGACCTCCGCTAGGCTTGTCAGCTTTGCATAGAAGGCAGTGGCAGGGAATGGGATCACCCGTTAAAAATCAGATTTTTAATGGGGTTTTCAGAATAAATATGGGAGCCAGCAATGAATGAGACATTTTGTTTTTTCTGCACCAGGTAAAATGGGTTTTTACCTTGTTAGGACAACTGCTATGGGACAGCCCAAAAGGGTACTTTGTGCTGCTAAGACTAGATGACAAATAGGGCTTCAGAACAGACTAGCCAGCACACAATAGGAAATCGATTTTAGGACATGCAGCACATCGGCAAATAAAAAGAGAATGCAATTGGAAATTAGTTACCAAAATATAATAGGGGAAGAGGAATAGACTAGGAAAAACGGTTTTTAAAAGGTTAAGCGAAATTTCCAGGAAAACGAAAATGCAATGACACTCAATTTTACAAAGGCTGCAAATTACAGGTACGTTTTAAGCAATGGGGAACTCACAATAGGAAAATCGGTTTTCAGTTAAAAGGACAGAGTCAAATAACAGGTAGGCTCGAGGCAAAGAGAATACTCACAATAAGAGATTGGTTTGGGTTTAAATTGACAGAAGCAAATAGAAATTCGTTTTGTAAAACACCATTTAAACACATGGACACATTTGTTTTCAGCTCACCATTAATTTATTTTTTGGGGGAAACACCTTATAACTATAACAACTCACAAGACACTGGGAAGAGATAGTTAGTTTCGAATTCTAACTATATCGATCCCGTGAAATAACATGAAAATTAATTGATTTACTGAACAAAAATATACTAGGGTTCTACATAAGCAACTGGAGATTCTTCAATGGGAAAAGACTGACATGCACTGGCAAACACAAAGAATTTTCAGTTGGAACACCTACTACAATGCACCGACAAGTAAAATATTTTTTAATGGGAAAATGACTGAATTACACAAACAAAGAAGAAAGAGGAATCACTATGGCAATGCTGAAGAAGATAGGGCTTATTTAATCTATTGCTGCTGCTATACTTACAGGTGAGGGCTTGATGGACATCAAGGGGGCACCATGGCATCACTGCAGGGACAATCAATGGGTCATTCAAGGCCTCTGTTCTCCATAAAAGGTCCCACTCCAGCTCCTGGCTTCACTCCAAGATTTAGGCCCCTCTCTGCAAGTATGGTTCCAGATTTGGTCAGCTGCACAACTCAAGATTTGGTAGCGAGAGTCCTGATTTGAGGCAGAGTGACCTACTTACAAGGCAAGTGACATCACTTATGTGTCATAGTTCTCGCAGAATTTATAGGCCAGTGTTCAAGGGTTCCCTCCCATCTGTGGGCCGATAGGTCCAAAGAAAGTGTGAGGGTTCTGGGAAGACAAGGGAGGATACCTATTCCATCATCTAACTGGGACAGGGGGCTGGGTCTGGTTTTTGCACATAGAAATATCACTGTATGACAAATGCCCTTTCTCATCATATTTTCACCGTTATGCCAGCATTTTTTTATGCTACATTTTTCAAGGAATCGCATAAACCTTTTGTGAGGTCTGTGCGACCTACGGGTGCAAAACTACAGTATTTTCTCATTTACACCAGAACTATATTCATGAAAATTACAGCACTCGGTGGGCAGAACATGGATAATATTTATATATGTGCTCAAGGTTTTATGGTTCACACCTTACTACAGAGGTCACAATCAAGTTTTTCCTTGTAACTTTTGGTATGTTGGTGTCACCAAGATCGTTTTTGGCTCACCAGAAGCAGCTCGCTAACAGCTTTGCAATCAATATTTCCCAAGTTATCCCATAAACAGCATATCTCCCATTCTGTGCAATGGTTGTGAAACTACTACTTAGCTCTGCCCCTACCCTTAGAAGGGATCTGGTTTTTGGCTCTGACGTCAAGAGGGAGGCTTTTGTTTACAGCAGCCCAGAGCTTTAAGGGCTTATAGCCAGCTTTATGACGGCCTAAGTGTTTTTAGTCATATAACCTGGGAAGCAGGAGAGTTCCTCAACTCGTTTCCCTGACAACAACGCTTTGAAATCTAGTTTCACAATTGTGGAACCCACTGCAAAGAACTGAAACCAGGATTTCGGCCTCTCTCTGCTGAGCAGCATTTTACATTTAAATCAACTTTTAGAATTGCACCATTTCAACATGGAAAGCCCTTGTACAGTGGTTACCTGCAAACAGTGTTACAAAAGAGCAACATAATATGAAGACTTTAACTGTACATGTGAAGCTCAAAGTATCCCTTTAAAGGCACAATTGAAATGTCCTGTGTCAATTCCAGCCGTGAATGGCTTTCACTCTGCTGCAATTCAACATCTCCATGTAGATTCTGCAGATTATTGTTTCCTCTTGTGATGGGCTCCTGATGGACAAAACTTAAGTACATCTATTACACATCTTGCACACATGTTCAGGGACATATCTTTAATATAAAGGGAAACACAGATGTACACATTTCCTTTAATCTTTCTGCCGAAATACATTCTGCTTCACAGTAACGGTAGCTCACAATGCTGCAATCCCATTTAGGGACTGTAGTTCTGGAGGATGTTATTTCAGCTTTCTCATACTTTGGCAATTTATGCATTTGTCTTTCCTTCAATGAGGCAATAAACATTTTTAGGCATATTCAAGTTTTGATGGCTAATTTTGCTCCTTTTCTCTTCGAAATTGCAGGACCTTATTTTCATGTGAATTCAAAGCAGGCCTTTTGGGGAGCCCTCATACTGACTCCGGCCTGTAATTATGGCATTCAGGGCTATTTCGCCCCACAATACAAAACACCATGCTCATTTACCTAATGTGCCTTCTCCGAAACGAACCACCCACTATCCCCTCATGTTACTGGCTCCTCTCTTGCCCATATGCATTACTAGGAAAGGCGCAAAATCAGCCATAACTGGCTAAGACTAACACCCTCCATACCTGCAGATGTAAGGACCTGCTTTCCTATCAGTAGTGTGCGCATTGCTACTTCTGGACATGTGTGATATTGTATCACCAAAATACAAATGCAGTGTATAATCTCATACAATTTACTAGGTCAGTAATCATGGGCCAATGCCTGGTGGGCTTCAACCTCGTTATGACACAGTGCTGGCCCAGGATAATCCCTGTCACGACTAAAACCCTACAGAGTAGCAGATCCAGGATGTCAGAAAGATCCTGTGATACTTCAGAAGGAGAAGTGTGATGTATATAGTGAGGGGAAAGAGATTAATTATTACTGCACCCTAAATCTAGCAAGAGATCGATTTTGAAAGGATACATTCGTGGTTAGATACAAGCCTGCACATGACCAAGGGGTTTTAACTTATATTTCTGAAAGCACAAGAAGCATGCAACAAGTCAAATGCAGTTTCTGGTGCAATTTTAGGAACAGGCAGAGTCATTTGATTGATGGCTCACTTGCCTGACCCCAATCCAACATGCTTACCAGTCTTCCATGTACAGCTATCACAACAAATTTTCCTGAATATGCTCAGCGAGAGGCAGGAACAGTGGTAGCCGCCTGCTAACAAGTAATGATCTTCTCTGACACAGGACTCTCCTTACAGCACCAGGAATCCTTCCTGGGGCACTGAAAGGGCATGACGCTGCTTCTCAAAAGCCAGTTGACCTGGGGTTGGGTGAATCGGCGGCCATGATCCTGGCATGCAAATCAACCCAACAGGTATTTCACAGGCCCTAGCATTTTGGTACCCATTTCATTTGTACTCCCTTTTGACTTATCACGCCAGTTTCCTGCTAGGATACTGTGAAAACCACCAATAAATCATCAAACGGTAAGCAGAGCGGCAGCAGTCAGATTTATTTTCTAGAGAAACAGATGATGAACTAATACAATCCTAAACATATAGACAACCAACCACACACACTCTTTCATAAGCATAAGGTATTTCACAATGTGAATATGTGTAGTCAGTTATATTTAAACAATACAATTCCTAACAGACTCTCCTCTGTCCTTTAGCGGTATGGCTAACAGCACCATTCTTTTCCTGTCCACGTCTGTTCTTCTCTGCCTATTACGGATCACTTCGCCATGCGTAATGAGTGATAGCCTGGTAACTGATACCCAGTTCTCAGGCAAGACTAAGCCTCATCTTCACATGTGGCTCATCACTCAGGAGACGTCACTTGACGTGCCTATGTACCGAGGAGGGATTAACGTCACAGCCGTGTAGCCTCCTAGACTTTCCTGATTCTCGTCACCCAGCCAGTGGCATCTTGGGGTATAGCCATGTCACATCAGCAATAATGGCTGCGGCGCTGTCCTTCTCTGTACAATTGCATGCTCAGTACTCATGAGAGATCATGAAAATTTATCAGCATCAACAGTGTTTTAACTATGTTTCAAAACATGTATAATCATAGTCTAACAGTAAACAAATAAAATGACCCATAAAGAGCAACAGAGATACATTGGGATCGAGCGGAGATACCTGGCAGCCTTCACAAGTCAAACTGATCACTCAAGTGAGGGTTATCTTGCATTTTAAGAAACTGCCAAGTATGGAAATGCAAAAGCCCAGTAACGCTATTACTGTTGATCAACGGCTGCTCACTTCTTTCACCAACACATTTCTGACCAATAGGAACACAGCTTTCCGTGTTTTCTTTGCTAGGCTTGAGATGCTATGCAGGTCCTGATGCTTCGGCTCAAATCATTCTCATTCTTGTATAATACTTTGACTTTTACCTTCACCTAGTGCCAATTGCACTTGCACCAATGCAAGCTTTCTATAATAGGGCCCATGCACAGGTTTGCACTTTTTTGTTGCCACTAGCTGTCCATCCTCCTCCATTTCTATCTTGACCGGTTTGCAACATCAAACTGTATGAAAGGCAGGGGTGTTGCTAGGTCTGGAAAATATCTGAGGCTACACTTATGTCGGGACTCTGGGGTAGCTGGCCTTTTGTTTGTAGCCCCTGAGCTTCTTTCCAGGGCTACAACCAAAACACCCAGGGTTATAGCCCCCTTAAGCTCTCCCCAGCAATACATCTAGTGAAAAATGCCTGTGAATGTTTGACATTCTTATCATGTGCTCCTGAGTTTAAATTCTGCCTGTTTTTTCTGGACCTCAGCTTCATACCCTACAAGCTAACGTGGGCATTTCCCTTCCACAATCTACATTCCCACACCCTCTGCATCTGCCTTCATTCAATGGCTGCACAGTGAACGATGGCATGAGTGATGTCTGGAGCCAGTCTTGACGTTTCAGCCACTTTGCATTCTGGTACTTGCAGTTTCTCTCTGACCTTAATAATTGTGGTCCTAAAAGCCCAAACATGCAAATCAATGTTTGTTAAACATTCTGAAATGACAAATGGGGCCTGTGATGCTGGAAATGCATTGGAGAGTCGGGGCCTCCATATCCTTGTCCTGTATTGCTTTATCATGTATGTTCTGTGATGTTTTCCGTGCAGGAGTTCATATGGGACACCTGGGTGTGCGACGCTTCCTCTTTTTGGTTTGGTGAACAGACTCTTGGGATACCCTTATGGCATTGATGGGTTGGAGTACAATGCTGTACTTCTAGTGTATCTTTTTGGGCACCTGTGTGTGGCCCACAGAGCAAGGTACGGGGTGTTGGCAGCTCCGTTCTGAATTGTCAGGTGCCCTGTGTATCTTCCATTTTGGGATGCCCAGGCCCTGTCCTTGGAATCAGTGGATTCCTGATGGAGACAAGATGGCCCCTGTGGCCTCTTGTTTCCATGGTCTGTTACTTTGTTTTCCCAAAGTCCCGGGAAGCTCTGACTCTGTCCCTTCCCCTGACTGGTTGTTTGGTGGAAGTTCCATGTAGGGTATTGTGGGGAAATCCAGGCCAGACTAGCTGGAGCCTTACCAATGATTGTTGTGCATACGCCCCTTGGGGTGGGACCTGGGTGAATGGAGTGTGTGACGAATACGCTCTTCGTGTTATGGATGTCTGGTTTCTGGTGTATGACACAATGACTTAGACAGCCCTGCCAGAAACTGGTATGAATGCAGTGTGAAGTGCTGAATAGCCGGGTGCTTGTCCGAATCCACATTCCGTGTTCTGTGAGCCTGATTGGCTGCCTGCCTGCCTGAATGCCCTTCTGAGTGATTGGTTGCCTGAGTGTGACCCAGCAGAGTGAATGAGATACCAACAGTATATCTGGGGACCTCTCACTGAAGGAAATCGTTCAGAAGCTGAAGTCGAAACTTAATGCATAACCTTGAGGCCCGCTGGAAGAAGAATTGCTGCTGCTGTCCTTTACTAATCTGAAAGCTGCGTGACTATCAAGGAACTGATCCGAGCGAGGACCTGGCTAGGAGACCTCTTCCTGAGCTACGAGGGACCATCATGCACCATGATGAAACACATGTGTATAGGCGCGTTACAAATACCATATCATATCATATCATATCATACCAGCTGATCTTTTCCACAGCACCCTGGAAGTCAGACCCCGAAAGGCTGCCGACTGGAGAAGGGGACTGCCAAGGAATCTGAAGTGAAGCACTCAGACATCCAAGTCCATCATCGTTGACCAGGGTTTGCAGGTTTGCTAAACCGCTGGAAGCCTGTTGAGTCATGTTGCCCAGAAGAGGGGACAACTTGACGCTGTGCTGCTCAACTACCGTAGCTGCAATGCTCCATTGCCTAAGACATTTGAATCAAGGAGTCCCCTTGCTCATCATCGTGGACCGCTTTGTCCGGCTGGAGAAAGTCAAGGTCGTCGACGACCGAGGAGAATCCGCTGGTGGGTTTCCCGCCACCCGAAGTCCTCAAAGACCCCGAGGAAGATCCGAAGGCTACCTGTGGTCGAGACCCGATCGCTGAGGCTAGATGCCAACGACCTGATGCCCTTGCTGGGCCAAAGTTCTTCATTGACTCCTTGCGGCAACAAACTCTTGCCATCAAGGTGCACCGCACGCCTCATCTTCACAGGACGATCACAAGCCTTTGTCAACGAGCACCGCGAAGATCGAAGCTTCTCCAGCGACAACAGTGTTCACCTTTTCTTCACCAAGGAATCTCGATGACCTGTGGCTCCTGCCTTAAAGGGAGTTCACTCAAGAAGGGCCTGTCGACGACTCATCGAAGAACTCTACGAAACCAGTTACATTGGGGTTGTAGAACCTTTAGAAGGAATCTAGACTATATTAAGCATAACTGGACTGGGCTTGTCAATGCGCTTTATTTACAGGTTGCCCAAGTGGGAGGATCCTCACACAGAACAGTCTCATGGTAGAGGGTTAGACAGTCTGCCATTGCTTGATTTAACTTGCTTTCTTTCTGTGGTCTATTGTTGATTCATCTTACAATCTGATTCGTATGTCATTTAACTGTTAGAAGTTGATGCATTTCAAAGGAATCGATAGTTAACAGTGGTCCCATGTAGACCTGTATATATTTGCCAGTACAGTATTGCCAGAGTACAAAGTGTGTTATTTTTATTGTGTATATAACATGAACCTTATTTATATAAGGAACTGTGTTTTCACTAATATAGTGTGTGGACATTCGTTTTTTTGCTTGTGGACTACACTGTACTTAAGAACCAGCCTGCATCACCTCCTGAGAGCTTAACCCTTGATTGCTCGTCCACGTTATTTATCAATTAGAGAATCTTGGCTGTGGTGCTCTGTGCTTCGACTCTTCCATGTAGAGAGCAGGAGTAAAGTAACCCCCCCTCCAGCCTTTACAGGGCCGCACATGATAATTGGGCCACTTGGCAGAGAGATTACACATTGGCATATCTCTCGAAAATGTAACTCAATCCCAGGAGAGGTACGAAATACCCGACACCATAATGTAGTTCGGCGAAACACTACAAATGTGGCCGTTTCAAAAATACCTGCCAGACGCATAAAAAGCCCTCCCTCCATCAACAGCACTGCGCTTCTGTATTAAATGCCAATCCCAATGAGGTCACCGTCTTGTTGTAAATAGCACCACTGCTCTCAAGTTAGGTTGCGCTATAAGCGCACATGCCAACCCTCCCGATTTAGGCGGAAGACACCCGATTTTTGCGTGAAAAATATTGCTATTTTTCACGTTCTCCCACCTAAAATGAATCTTTGCCCAATACATTCCTATGGGCAAATCTCAGTTTCCCGATTTTTCGGACATAATCTCCCGCACAGGTGGGTTGAAATGTTGGCATGTATGGCCATAAGCAATAAGATAAAACTAACATTGGCGGTATTTTTTTGTCTCACCAAATTATAAAGGTCTTCTGTAAAAAAAAAATGCAACCCTACAGGACTTTAGGTCTAAAATTGACCACATCTATTTGAATAAAGATCATACTTGTCAGAAATATAAAATTGAATATGTCTGCCCTTTTCTCACAACAGCATTGTTTGCACTCACAAAGAATGAAAACCAAAAGTTTTGGTTCACGGCATAAAAAATATGTTACGTTTTCAATGGGTCGCAAGTACCTGATTCGTTTGCCTCTCCTCATCATTGCAACCAAAAAAAATGCAACCAAAAAAAAATGGCTGAAACTAAAAAGAGAACTGAAATCTGCCAGCCCACTTGCCAGCAGCTGCACCTCTGTGCAGAGCAGATAAGGAGCTGTCCCAGGCAGGCAGGCGGTGCAGCGATAGGCCCGGATCTCAGAGCATTTGATTCCAGAATGCTAATGACGACGCGCCTTTCCAGGGCCGCCTCGCGCGCTTGTAGATCTGTCTCCTTCCGCTATGACTGATATTTGCTTGTAAGTACACAGAACACTTGTTCGAAGGGCCTTATCTGTCGGCGCGCAGTAGGCTGACCTACATTGCGCTCGACGCCATCTCCTGCCCAAAACCGTCTCCTGTCGAATTTTTCATCGACGGCTTGAAGAAAAAGAAAAAAAAAGCGCGGGAGGGATAAAATAATGGCGCGCCGCGTCATGGCGCTAAATCAAAGATGACGTTGCAAGCCTAGCCGTAGGGGTGTCACTGGGGCGTGACTAGGGTTAGCCATTGTCTGGGGCCTAAAACGTTCTGTGCTCCACTGCAAGTTAATGACAATAAACAAGATTTCTCATCATGGTGCCGGATATCAAATGTTGGACAGAATGCATTCGAATGTTACTGTTTATTTTTAAGCTAGCTGTTTGAGCATGTTATCAATATGTTTATTGACATGCTGGACCCTTCAGACTTTTGTGTTAGTTGTTCAAAAAACAAACCTACATTGACCTGCCTTTGGGGCAGAGGGCGAATTGAGGTTCATGCAGGGTTTTAAGTAGGTCGCAGCTAGCCAGGGCCAAGCCCCAGTAGTCTCTGAGATGGGCTCCTGAGCCGGGACCCTGCCGCAGGTCATCCCGACTAGCCCCAGCCACGCTGACCTCTCAGGCAGCCGTTTAGCCAAGCGCTGCACGGTTACTCGGCTGCCTGCAGGTGACAATATTTTAGATAAGAAAAAAGGAAAGGCACAGCCTTTTTGAAATCCGAAATGCTGACACCTGAAGTCAGCTGTGCAACCGAGCAGCCCTTCGGCTAAACCTGCTGCGCAATGTCTCTTTATTCAGAAACAGGAGGAGGCCTGGGTTGGCCAGCCTCTCCTTTTTGTTTCTGAGTAAAGAGCTACCATGCAGCAGGAAGCCCATTAACCGTGCTTAGTTAAATTGCTTCCACTGCATGTTAGCTCTTTCCCCAGAAACAAAAGGAGAGGCTGGCCAACCCAGCCCAGCCCCCTCCTGTATCTGAATAAAGAGACATCACATGTGGTTGAAAGGGTTGCCTGAGGGGGCCAGCGACCCCTGCCAGTATGTTTTTAACCACAGATCCTTCAATGCAAGTGCTAAGGGGGCGCTTCACAATTTACCACCCCACACTACCTTCGAGAAGCAACAGAGCGTTTTACAGAGGTATTCAACAATAGAGATACTCAACGGAGCGCTTTACAGGGGTATGCAACAGTACAGATACACAACAGAGAGCTTTACAGGGGTATGCAACAGTACAGATACACAACGGAGAGCTTTACAGGGGTATGCAACAGTACAGATACACAACGGAGAGCTTTACAGGGGTATGCAACAGTACAGATACACAACGGAGAGCTTTACAGGGGTATGCAACAGTACAGATACACAACGGAGAGCTTTACAGGGGTATGCAACAGTACAGATACACAACGGAGAGCTTTACAGGGGTATGCATCAGTACAGATACACAACGGAGTGCTTGTCAGAGTTAACAACAGATCAGATATACAGCGGGGGGAGGGGTGTTAGGATACCGAGGGGCACTGAGGAGCGGTACAGCTGTACTGTGTGTCCGTGAGGAGAGGGAAGCAATGCTGTTGGCTACTCCAAACTGTACCATGACGTGAACAAATGTAGATATATCCAAGTCCTGGTGATCCAGGGGGGAGAAGAGGGAAGGGGGGGGCAAGTAAGAGATGTAGTCAAATAGTGGATTCCAACATTGGTAGCCCAATTCATGATGTGGTGGCGGGGGTAGAGCTACCCTGTGCTTCCTTCTTCCCCAGTGTTTCCGTTTCCCTCTGTTTTCCTTCACTCCCATGTGATCGTATCCCTAGCTAGCAGAGGCCTCTCGCATTATGGCAGGAGCAACCATTAATACCACCTATGGGGACATCCCATTTTGGAACCCTACCCTCTCTTGCAAACTCCCCTGAAATTATGGACCAATATGGAGACCGCTGGTGCCCCACTGCACTGCCTCACTGTAGAACTGTGCCGCCCTACAAGAAAACGCCAGCCAAGCCACTTGCTGGCATGCAGGATTCTGGCATCTACCGAGCTGTTATAGAGACCACACCAGCTGATTCCAGGTGCATCTTAGATCCTGGTGTGGATTTTTATTTGAAGTTTAGATTCTCCCTGGGCGTATAAGTGGAACCTCCAAAATCCATATGACGGCTTTTTAAGGAGTATGGATACTGTCTGGCTTCCGTGCATAGGTGTGATCTTCTCATCTATCTGTCCAACTTTCTTCTATCATGTGACTGGACACCACGAATTGAGCATTTTTGTTTATTTGATTTTATTCTTCAATAGTCCTCTGACGTCTTTTGATTTTGCTTGACCTTCTTGAACAGGAGCTTCTGTTCTTTCACATTAATTGTATCTAATGTCAGCCAATTTCAGTTCTGATAAGACCTTGGCTTTTGTGGCTCAGCCAACTCCTTAGCTGAAATATATTCTGTTTGATTCAATTTCTAGTGTAAATGAAACACTGAATTGAGGCCTTCCTCGTTATTCAGGACTGCTTTATATGTAGTGGAAACATTCATTCTTTATTTAATCCATATGTATCTATGAGGTATAGATGTATATATTGGCGCTTGCCGCCATTTAACTATTTAAAAGCATTTGGCGAGCTTCATGATTGCTTTGCTGCTTGCGTTTCATTGCATTTGTACATGTTTAAACTAACTAAGTTTCTTCATCATGTTTGTGGCATAAGTCTCTTCCTCTTGATCCCAAGATGTTACTTATCCTTGCTACTTCTTTGTACCTTATAAATTGCCTGCCTCTCTGGTCTGGTTATCCTCTATATGGAGTCGATTTAGCTTTGTATGACGTCACCATCCATCCTTGTCTGTTAGTTTCTTTACTTAGTCAGGAATCTCATTCAAATGACCATCGTATTGTCTTGGCTATAGGTATGGTTTCCTCAATGGGTACTTCACCTCCCATATTCTATTAGGTATAGGTATTCCTCTTTCTTCTCTTTTCTGGTTTAACTGTTCAGTATACGTCACATATTTTGGTTCATACGTTTCAGATAATGTAGGCGGGGCAGGTGGAGTGGGGGTACTTGGCTCCTCCTCTACAAAGCCTTTTAACCGTGCTTAGTTAAATGGCATCCAATGCATGTTAGCTCTTTACCCAGAAACAAAAGGAAGGCTAGCCAACCCAGCCCTTCTGTTTTGGAATAAAGAGACATCACTCAGCAGGCAGCCCATTGCCTTCAAGGAGCCGTGTGGTTGAAAGGGTTGCCTGGGAGTGTAAGAGGATTCAATTCAACACTACAGCTAAGTCAACGCCTAGTCTATAATACTGAATGAAAACCCTTATTGATATATCTTTATGTCCAGTTCATGCGTTCTGGATGACTACCCCTATATAACACCCCTCTCTTGGAATCCCCCTGACCCCACTGAGCCAAGAAGTAGTTCTGTTTTGCAAATTAAAAGGTTTATTTGATAATTTAAACAATATATATTATATCACGCTTTATAATAAATTAATAATTGAATATCACACTTAATCTGATATGATAAAGATTAACAACGGAGAATCTGGCACTAACACGCTTCTCTATAATCAATAAGGAGTTGACATGAAATGGATAAGATAGCACACTGGTAAATAGGAACAAAAGAAGAAGGTAGTAAAGAATGCTTTATGTAAGCTCAGGTGGATGCAAGGTTGAATGAATGAAATGCAGTATAGAAAATACTCAATATGATTTCAACAAAACAATGTAATCACTTTTCTCTGGCAATCCCCTCCCCCCCTTGATACAATGCAAGGAAATGGAAGGAAGCACACAGTTCTCAGAAATGCAATCAATGTAATTCAGTTCAATCCCCCCCAGCAAGCTTAGACTACAGAAGTTTGAAAACACAGGCCCAAATTGCTTTGATATGTGCTGGCAATGAATTAAAAAATATGCTAAAATGCTTTTAATTCCCTTTCAGAGGTTCAGGGTGAGTGGTATCTAGTTAATATTAGCTCAGGCTCACTCTTGCAATGATTCAGGGATAGTTTTTATGAGGCAAACGGTTTTCTGGCAAATGGAAGGCAAGCAGCAGCTGATTTTACATGTGGAGAAATTTGCAAATCGCGGTAAAATTCGCGGATGCGTGTTCCGCGATTGCGGTAAAACTATAGGGGGTAGGAATGCGGTTCTAGGTTCGTAGGAAAGCCACGATTCTAACCTTTCAGATGAAAGTTATTGCAAGTCTCTAGCACAAACGGTTGCGGAGATATGAGTGATTAAATAACGGTCGTTTTTCAGATTTGAAATTTTAAAAGCTCAAAATGACAAGTGACAGATTTTGCAGCTAGAATGACAGGTGACAGATTTGGAGCTATCAGACAGTTCTACTTAGGTTAAATAGATTGAATTAGATGAATTTAAACTAAGAGATTGGTTCTACACAGTTCTGCTGGGTACTCACACTATATTCTTGAATTAAATGGGCCTCATCACGGATCTGGTCAGGGTTTTAGACTGGGCTCTGGTCTCTCTCTGGGCACAGCGTCTGGTCTCTGGAACTGCTCGCTCTCTGGTCTGGTCTCTTAGTTCTGGATAGATTGAAGTCTCTAGTTTGGCTTTCTGGAGGTTGATGAATTTGAAGTCTGGATCTCTGGATGTTGTATGGTCCGGCAGAGCGCGTTGCAGCAAATGGAATTGAAGGTCCCTATCTGTCCTGTCTGTCTGTTTTTATGTGTTTTGAGAGTGGGTGGGTATGTTGGTCATAACTAAACTTGCCCCTCTCACTTGTCATTGGTCAAATTTCCATTCCTCACTTGATTGGCGAAGCTAAGTTGTGTCAGAGTGATGTCATTTTATGGCTTGCAGATAGGACACTCCTCTGTCAGATTGCACACATTCTATATTTGATAACAAAAGACATATTTCACAGTTACACAGTTGCTTGAAATTACATATACATGGTGTGGCTGAATTTAGCCATGTCTCTGTCCAAATCTGTTGTTTCTAAGAGCTTGCATTCAGAAATGGCACATAATTGACTTTTTAACTGATTTTTCAATTTCTGACATTGACCCAACTTTACATACATGTGCGCAGGGAGTATGGACATTAACTGATGAAGTTTCAGATTTTTAACATGCATACATTTAGAGTAATATCCACTTTTCCGCTGACACCCCCCTGAACATACCACCGGTTCTAAAACCTCTTAAACTGTGGGCAGAAAAATCACAAGAATTATGGTTTCATTTATAAAATTTTCACATGTCCGCTCTATGAATGATCCATCTTTTTAAAGTTATGTTCTGGCTCCAAAGGGGTGTGGTTTCCTCTCAGCACAAGGTAGAAATACTGGTTTATCCAGTTCTGCCAAGCCAGCTTCTGTCTCCAGTTTCTCCCCCTCCCAGTTTCTGCCAAGAGTAAGCCACTTTTACGACCCCTGCAATATAAGATTTGCTTGGGTCCTGAAAGGCTCATTGTTCAAGAGGAAGCCATTTATGATCCTCTCAATAAACCCTCTGCCTGGGTGAAGGGAGTTGCATTGTTCACTCTCCTGCAGAGCACAGGTAATTCAATTATCAGATAGATGGTATATTCTTAGTGTGGCCAGCAAAAAGGCAGATAGTCCTGGGAACACAGCTGTGACTCAAGTTTCACTCCTGATGGGGGTAGTTGTCAAGCAAAATCAAGTTCCTTAAGCCAGACTTTCAGCTAACTGTCATGTTTTTTGTTGCTTTTTAAATTAACTTGCAATTTTACACATGCAGCTAGAATGCTGATTCTAAGTGCAAAACTATGACATTTCAACAGTTACAAAGGCATGTGACACCAAACATAGGTCACTCATTTAATCTAAACATTTTCGATTTTAGTGTCTTTAAATCCAGTGCAACTTAAACTGCTGACTCCATAGCTCAGCCAGTTTTGTTATAAGCATTGTTCTGGGCTATTCATTTCCCAGATTTTGTAGGCACACAAAACTCCATTCTGCCAAATGTCTGCTGGTGTTCAGTGAATATTTTGCACATATTGTAATGTTTGAAAATAGGCATTTTGAGCCTGCCTTCAGAGAAACACAGGGTGGTTTTAAAACGCCGGCTTTTGGATAGTGGTGAGTACTGGTACTGCACCCATTTTTGGGATTTAACCAATGAATTCCCCACCATTCTAAGTTGCATTTGGCAATCAGCATTGCCATTCCCAATGGTTTCAGACTACTGTGCGGGTAGTCCAATGGTGGTTTTAAAGCGCTTTGAAGCTAACCGGCGCTACTGTTTTTCCTTTGGCAACCCATTTCCCTCATGGCAACCCGGCCTTTCATTCTCGCACTGGTGGGTGGCAAGTGAGGCAACCATTTTGGTGGGCGCACAAACTGCGCAGCTTTCCTGGATTTCGGCGCACATGTGGGTTTTCCGCCATCTTGAATTTTCTAAGCCCACAGCACCAAATGTTGTGGCATGATAGCTTAAACGTGGGTCAGGACACCCAACAAGGCCCCCCACGCGACTGCACTTTGAATTTGAGTCGATGGGGAGTCGCGTGCCCAAGGGTTTTGACCCACGCACCGGTCTGTCCGCATAATCTTCTTCCTACTCTGTAGATGGCACAGTTCAGCATCTTCTTCTCCATCCGGTACTGATCGATCGGTTCTCCTCGCCGGTCCTGATGGGAATATTGGGCGGTCCACTGAGCCCATTGGATCTTCGTTCCTGGTCTCCGGATCATCCTCCTTGGCCAGTCTCAAGGTCTTCTTTCTCCTAGGACGACAAAGGAAGAGCGGCAATACCTACTCATAGACGTTTTTCCACCACTGTTGAGATGGTGGGACAGCATATGCATTTCATCATGACGAAACATTACATTCTTATTTTGATAAAAAACAGTATAACTAAGAGACAGTTTCATGCAAATCACAATATTTTAGAGAATAGATGTGGTATGTTTTATGGTTGGAACTGAATTAGTCTGAGACAGTACCCGCTAGGATTCCAGAGGATTCCTCCAGTTGTTGCAGAGTGTGCCTGGGATGGCAACATTTCAACTGGTTTATGTGGACCCACTTGTCTTCCCCCGCTGCCAAAGGACCTTTGGGGATGTGGATTTTGTAGGCCACAGGGGAGATCTTGTCGATGATCTCAAAGGGTCCTTTCCATGTAGGCAAAAATTTGCGCTGCTTTGCCTGGTTTCTTTGGAAGTTGTATAGATAGACCCGGTCTCCCACCTGATATTCCTTCCTGGAAGTTTTCAGGTCATAATGGGTCTTCATGCTATCAGCTGATCTTTCTAGATTCCGCTGAGCATAAGCAAAAGCATGTTGGAGGTGTTTCCTTAAATTCTCTACATACTCATGAGTAGTGGAGGCATTTATCAGTGTCTGCTCTTGGGTCCTGTAGAGCAAATGCTGAGGAAGCACCATCTTGCGCCCAGTCATCAACTCAAATGGTGACATTTTGGTTGCAGATGAAGGGGTAGATCTGATGGCCATTAGGACCAGAGGTAATCGGATATCCCAACTTGGCCCAGAATCTGCCACAAACTTCTTTAATATGCTCACAATTGTCCGGTTATATCTCTCTACTGCCCCAGAAGAAGCTGGTCTATAAGCAATATGCAGCTTTCTCTTGACCCCCAGTATCTCCCACATCTTTGTCATTACTTCACTGGTGAAGTGGCTACCTCTATCTGACTCAATCCTTTGAGGTAGACCAAAACGGGAAAAGATGTGGTTAATCATCAAGGCAGCTGCAGTTTCTGCCTTGCAATTTGGGGCTGGGAGACATTCCACCCACTTGGTAAACAAGCATGTCACAGTCAACATGTACTTATTCCCCCTAGCCGAGCGAATCACAGGGCCTACAAAGTCGATTTGTAAATCTGACCATGGCAGTGTCATCCCCCTCTTTTGGAGAGGCGCGCGGTGCGTGAGGGATGATGGCTGAAATTGTGCACACACAAGACACCCCTTCAAGTATTGGTCGAGGTCCTGCCCCATGTGTGGCCAGTATGCAACCTCTCTTAAGATTTCCAGTGTTGTGTGAAACCCCCTATGACCGGCAGTGGCCGCATCATGGGCGTGACTTAACATCAGGCTTCGGAATGAGGTAGGAACCACCCACTGATCGTGGCCAGCTTTGGATTTCCTTACCAACAAACCGTCTTGGATTCGGAACATTTTTGGACATTTCATCAACACTCTTAGGTCCTCTTTCCCAATGTAATCGGTATCCGTCAGGGGAAAGTTCTCAGGGTCCTCAAGGTGCTGGTAAAATTTACCAATAATTGGATCCCCCTTCTGAGCGGTAATCAAATCAGCATCAGGGGTCTCCTTACTCCATTGTACAATTGAAAGGTCGTTGTGAGCATTTGTCTGGGACCTAGTGATGGCAGTGACCTGGATTTCCCCCAACAGGGACTCAATCTCAATTAGATCCCCTTGGATGGCCCCGGTTTTGGCCAGCTGATCAGCTAAGTCATTTCCAGTTTTGTCTGGTCCCTCTACTTTGGAATGACCCTTGATCTTTTTCCAGTAGATGGTCATCCCATTCAATGTGACCAGATCATCAATGTTTTGGATCAACTTCCCATGTTTCAAGGGTTTGTTGTTAGCACATAACATGCCTCTGGTTTTCCAATTAACCAGGTGCTCCACGAACCCGTTCCGTACATAATCCAAATCTGTGATTATGACCAGTTCGTGGAGTTGATGCTGGACAGCAGTGAGGATGGCCTGATGCACAGCCATCAATTCTGCCACCTGACTACTTCGGGGACCAATTTTGTATCCAGCGGAGGGTTCTGGGGACTCATTCACCCATGCATTCCCTACGCCGGCCACCAGTTCTTTCTCCCCGTTGTTGTCAACATGGTAAGAGCATCCATCCACATAGACAGTGGGCATTCCCTCACACTTGTCCTCTTCAAAGACTTTGTGTGGGGAATTAAGGTATGCCTCCGTGTTGTCCTTTATTTTTAGACTCTCGTCCTCGAGACAGTTTTCTCTGGCACAATCATGCAAGTCAGCCAGACCTTGCGCGAGGGGACTCTTCTTGTTTTGGCCATATCTGACTTCCACAGGAAAGCCTTGCATTGACAGAATCCAGGAAGTAATTCGGGAATTACTCACATTTCCGGCCCGGATTCTGTCACTTTGGAGATATTGCAGAGGCTGGTGTGGAGTCTCCACTATGATGTGTTCCCCCTGGATAAACGGGCGGTAATTCTTCAATGCCCACACCGTTGCCAGGAGTGCCTTCTCACAATCGTTGAATTTTTCCTCCACAGAGGATAAAGTTTTGCTCGCATAGGAGATTACTTTATTGACCTTGTCATGCTTTTGGTATAATACTGCCGTCAAGCACGTATTAGAGAACCCTGTCTCCAGGAAGAACTCCTTGTTTCTGACAGGGTAAGCTAGGCAAGGCGCTTGTGAGAGGCTTCTTTTGAGTTGTTTTACCGCCTCGGCTTGTTCTGGACCCCATTCCCACTTGACCCCCCCCTTCAGGAGATGAATCAGGGGTCTGGTGATCTCTGCGTAGCCCTCAATGAACTTCCTGCTGTAATTAGTCAGTCCAAGGAGGCTCCTTAGTTCTCGCAGAGTTGTGGGGTCTTTCAGTTTCTGAAGTGCTTCCACTTTCTTTTCCTGGGGACAGAGACCCTGAGGAGTAATCTCATGCCCCAAGAAATTAACACGGGTTCTACACCACTGTGCTTTCTGAAAGGAAAGTTTTGCTCCGGCGGCCCTCAACTGTGTCAGAACATAACGGATCTCCGCTATGTGTTCCTCCACAGATGAACTTTTGATGAGGACATCATCTACATAAGCCAGGTTACCCCTCGCACCCAGGTCGGGCATGGCCTTATGTAGGAAAATGTTGAATTCATTGCCGGAGTTGAGGTATCCGAAGGGAGTCCGGGTCCATGTGTACTGCTGGCCCCCAAAGGTAAAAGCCAGTTTGTATTGGTCCTCCCTACTGACAGGCACGGTCCAGTATCCATTGGTCAGGTCTATTGCAGTGAATACCTGTGACCCCTGGATCTGGGCCAGCCCTTGGTCAATGTAGGGCAGTGGCCATCGGGAAGTATGGACCCGTTTGTTGAGCTCCCTGAGGTCGGCGCAGAGTCTCCACTGGCCGTTTGGCTTCAATATTCCCAGCACCGGATTATTGAAGGTGCTGTGGACTGGACGGATTATTCCCCGGGACTCAAGGTTCTTAATTATTTCAGTAAGTGACTCCATGGATGCGAGAGGCAAACGATATTGCTTCACAAACACAGGAGTCATGCCAGGGTCCGTGGGGATTGTTGTTGTGTGGATGTCGGTGCGGCCACAGTCATATGAGTCTACCGCAAAGAGATCTTGGAAATCCAAGAAAACTTGTTTCAACTTTTGCTTTTGTTCCAGAGTCACACAGGCGTCAGCTAGGTTGACTCTCTCTTCCACCATCTGCCTGAAGCCTGGAAAGACTTCTGGTTTGGCTATCTCAGCGGCCTCCTCCAGCTGGGTGGAGAAGTCCCTGGTCAGAGTGCTGATTTGGACTGGAGGCTTCAGGTGGGAAAGGCAGCCCTCATGGACCTGGAAAATCACCTCATCCCGACCTGAAGTCACAAGTCACATCTTCCTTACCATAGGGGCAGGAAGTGTACACCAGGAAGTTTCCCCCATGCCGGGTAAAAATCCTGTCTGGTGTTGTTTTGTCCTCACTGTCACTGTCAAAACAGTCCTTGGGGATTGGTCCTAACAGTTCATTTACTAAGTCGATGGAAAAATGTCGGTCATCAACCGCCATTCCAATAATGGTGCCTGCGGCTAGAGTAATACTCTTTAAGTCGCTGTTATCCACCTCTATTGGAATGGTGTCATGTTCTATGTTGACTAATGGAGTTGGGTTTACCCCCAACCCTTGCTGTTGGAGAGAAGCATTGAGATGTATGTAAGCATCAGGGTTTTTTAAATGTTGTCCTCTTTTAACTTTCACTTCCAGGGAGAATTGTCGGGTCCTTTCTGGGATGGTGACTTCCTCTTTAATCTGAATTTCAACTGCATAAGGTAGCAATTGGGCTGACCTAAATGCTTTTTCTGGATCATCAAAGCCCATGGGATTATCCGCTAATCGGGACCAAGCTTTGAAGTTTATTAGGTCCAAACTAATGGCAAAGCGATTGAGAATGTCACTGCCTAAGTAAAAGGCGGCAGTGACGTCTCGCACGACCCAACAATTGTGGACTATGCTCTTGTTGCCAATGGAGATTTTGAGCATGCACCTGCTTGGCAGGAGATGTTTGGAATTAGGTGCTTCCAGGTCCATTTCCCATTTGTCTATCAGTTTGAAGGTGGGAATGGCTGGATCTTTTGGGAGTTGGCGGAACATGGCTTCGCTGATGAAGCTCTTACCGTTGTTCACACACACTCGAGCGAGAACAGAGTCCTTCCCATCATTTAACTGAACAGGGATGAACAACTGCTCTCCAATTTGCTGAATATCAGCCAGGCTCTGAGCTGATTTCACATCTTTCTGGACTATTGGAGTGGGAGTTTCTGATTGTGGATTAGTGTAGAATTTCAGGGTGTTTCCTTCCAGCGTGGAGTACCACTTTAGACTGGAAGGAAGGTTGATTTTCAGAAATAGAGAGGACCCCCCATCACCAGTCTGTTGTCCTACTGCTATTACTGTCACGTCTGGAATCTGGTTGTTCTGGAAGTGAAATTCTACTTGGTCAGATTTTTGTTCAACCATGTGGCATGTGCCGTTTAAACTAACATGGTTGACACTCTGTTTTAATTTTATGGGTCGGCTAGTCTGGGTCCAGAGGACCTTGTTTACGCAATCTATTAGGGGTGACAACCTTCTCAGGAGGTCATTCCCTAGTAAACAAGGGGTGCCCTCTGGGGTCACAACTATGACCGGGTGTTTCAACTTATGTCGCCCAATTTTAATGTCCAAATCTGCCGTCCCCTCGACGGGAATTTCCTTCCCGTCAAAGTTCTGCAGTTGTCCAGGAAGAGAGGTGAGAGGAATTTGGTAATTCTCTCCCCTTCCTGCATTCAGTTCGTCAAAGGCCCTTCTGGACAGAAGGGTAGCTTGAGATCCAGTGTCCACCAGTGCCGAGATTGTACCCTGCCCCTGTACTTGTACCGGGGCATAATATCTTCCCTCCTTCTCCTCAAGGGGGCACAGGTAATGTACATTTTTGGGCAACTGGTGGGCTAACTTTCTGGTTTTGGACATCGCTAGCGAAGAGATTTGGGCAGAATTCTGTGGAGAGCCTTGGGAATCTGAAAAAAAAGTTGGCAACTGGAGATCAGAGCCATTGTGGGTTCCCCTGGCTCTGGTTCTGGGCCGCCCCCCCCTTTTTGGAGGCAGTCACCAGGATGGGTTTGAACCAGGGGATTTTCTTGCTGTTGGTTCTGGGATGAGATGGTGGGCGGCGGTAGGTCAGTCTCCACATCTCCCCAGTCTGGATTTGCATCCCTAGGGACCCATTTTTCTTTGGGAGGAGTTCCCCCCTCTCTGAAGGAGAAGATCCTTTTCCCAGGATCCTCTGAGGATCCCTCTCCCTCAAATTGGAAGATCTGTACTTCCTCCTCAAACTGTGTCTGTTTGGGTCTTTTGTTTCTCCTACCACCCCTCTGCTCCTTAGGAGGCAGACTTTCAGGGGCAGGAGATTTTGTTTCCGGTTCCTGGGTTTCCAGGGGCTGTTTACAAGTGAGGAAGGAAGCTTCCTCCAAGGCTTTACACCCCCCTTCCCTTTGTGCCTCCTCCCTGGGAACCGGTGAGTTATCGGGGTGCTGCCCCCGTCATTGTTCTGGAGCACCAGGTCCAGAGTTGGGTGCGTTCTGCGCCGGCATGCCGATCTGAGGGTTCTGCTGAGCCCTCAGTATGTGACCCAGATCCCGCGCCATGTTTTGAACCTGGCGCTCTAACTGGGAAACCCGCTCAGGCTGATACGGGGCCCTGTTTTCTCCCCTGGGCTGATCCCGGGAAGGGTAGCTGTCCCTCCTCTGGTAATACCCCGGGTTGGGAAGATTTGGGTACCCCTCCACCCTTAGCCTCCCCTCTCCCGGATTCAGTGGTCTGGGCTCAGGGAATTGGGGAAAGAAGGATGGATGGTTTTGGGGCTGAAAGTCGGGTGGATATCTGGGGAAAAAGTTCTGCCCAGGGTTTGGTAAATTTCTGCCCTCCTGTGTGAAGTTTGGAGGGAAGTTCCCTGGGTTAGGTGCTTGGCTGGATCCCCCCCCTTGGGCTGGAGGAGTCCACACATAACCCAGGATGGGTCGATTTCCCTTGTAACGGGGACTTACATAATCAGGAGAGCGAGGGACCCCATTTGTGGGGCTGCCTCCTTGGCTCCCTGTCTGTGACTGACCCGAGGACCTCCTGGGCCTAGCATTATTAGGTGCAGGTAGGTTTTTAGGCCCCCCCATCTCCAAATCCAAAACGGGGGTGACCTTTACCTCTGCCACCTTGACAGCAGCAGGGGTGCTGTTGGCTTTGGGGTTTTTCTGGGCATTACTTTTGCTATCTACCGATTTCTGCACCTCATAGATCCGGGTAGCCTGTTCAATGACCCAGTCTAAAGATCTTTTCTCGTGAAAATCCCTCACGAGCTGGGTCATTATGTATTTGGGCAAGGCATGGAAAAACGTATTTATAAATTCTCTGCTATCCGTGCGCACCCTTCTTGTGGTCTGTGCAAAAGCACGCTTTAACCCCTGCACAAATTCTTGTGGGGCCTGATCCTCCCCACATTGCAAATTGTAGGCCGCCTTGCGAGCCTCTTGAGGATTTCTGTGAACAGAAAAATGTTTCAAGATGGCCGCCTTATAGGTGGACCATCTTAAATGATTTTGGTCCTCCAGCCCCGCAAAGAAACTGGAGTATTCCGGGGAGAAGGTCCACTTTACATATTGAATACAGCTTTGGCTGTCCTTCAAATGGAAAGTCTCCATCATTTGTTCAAACAACTCTAAGTGCTCCCAAACAGAATACTTAGCGTTCTTATGGTAAGGCGTGATGACGCTCCTGATCGCCTTAATCTGCTTTAAGGGGTCCTTCAGCAAGGCCCTTTTTGCCTTATTGGCCTTTTTGGTTCGGGTAACCCTTGTCCATTCGTCCTCGGACTCAGAGGCACTGCTCCCAGAGGTTCCCGTCTGTTCTTCCAGGTTTTCCCGGATTCTGCGAGCCTGGGAATGGCTGGCAGAATGTGGGGACCTGGTCTCCTGTGTCCTGCGCAGTTCAGAGGAGTCTTCAGATTCCTCCTTGCTGCCAGGATTTGATGGGTACCCCCTCCACTGACCTAACTGGGCAGAGGTTTTCAGGATGCCCTTAATGGGCCTACTCTCCTGGGGTTCCCCACTGAACTGTACTGTACTTGGGTGCCCATACCCGGATGCCCACCCCTCCATTCCTGAGTGGTACTGGCCTATGAGCCCCATACTCTTAGCTGGATAGTAATCTGCCATCCCTGTGGCCCTGTGCTCATGTGCGCCTGGGGACATGGGGGTGGTAGAGTCCAGGGACTGGGGGAGATGAAGGCCCCTGGTGTTAGGGCTCCTGCGGTTATGGTCAGGAATCTCTCTTTCCCAGCGGACCTCATCTCTATCCGCCCCTGCTCCCTGTTGCAATGCAAGAGCCTGCATTTGTGCTTTCAGTTCCTCTGTTAAGGCCTTACTCGACTCTATCAGTTTCTCCTGCATCGCTACCTGTTGCTGGAGCCTCTCATTGTGCTGGCAGAGAGCCTCATTTTCCCTCTGTACTTCCTGGTTGGTCCTGGAGAACTGGGCCAGTCTTTGCTGCAGGAGGGTTACCTCCTGAGCTGTGTCCCTATTGGCCTGCTCCTTTCTTGCTAGAGCATCCTCCACCCTCCTGGTGTGCTCTAGCAAGTTCTGGTGTTCTTTTTGGAGGTCACCCAGTCCCTGGTGGGCCAGGTGATTTTCTTCCATTTTTCTTTTTAAATGGCAGACTTCCTGGCCTAAGGTATCCCTTTCCTGACTAAGAGCCTGCATCTGTGCCGCCAGGTCGTCCCTTTGCCTTTGGAAGGCACCAGCATTCTGGCGCTCCTGATCAAACTCTGCCTGGGTATCCAGGTCTTTCAGAATTAGTTTGTTGCTCTCTGCCTTCACTCTATCTAGGTGGCCTTGCAGGGTGACTACCTGCTCAGCACATACCCTGTTGAAGTCCAGTTGTTGCTCCAGCCTTTTCTAGTTTTGCAGTAGGGAGTCCAAACCTTCTTGGTATTCCTTCTGCAAGGCCAGACATCTGGTATCCTGTTCTACCTTTTCCTGTTGCAGCACATCCATATCCTTCTTTATTTTAATGATGTGCTGCCTACTATCATCTTCTGACTCCTGGCTCCTCTGCAGCCTCTGCTCAGAAGAGACCAGGTCAGATTGGACCTTCTCTAACGCCATCTGTTGCCTATTTGCCAGATTTTGGCTTTCAGCACATCTATCCTGCATGTCTCCCATATATAGGTACAGGTATGCCGCTATCCTAACAATCTTGTCGTGTTCATCTTTGGCCTTAGGAGCCATATATAGTTCACTCAGGGCCACATGTAATGGACCCTGATCTCTCCATAAGTCTGACCTTGTTTCAGTGACCTGTCGCGTGATGGCCTGCAACCAGGCATCCTGGCCCTGTTCGGTCCATTCACCTCTCACAAATAGCTTATGCAAGAGGTGCTCTCTGGTTATTTTCATATCTACCAAGGTCGTCATTCTAGAGATTGGTCTCTGTCCTGACTTACAGAAGTTAGTATTTTATTTTTGCAGAACAGAACTTTTCTTGGGGTGTCCCTTTTGAGGAATGCTTTACAGCGTAACACAGCGTGGTGATCAGACCGGATATGTGTATCTGGTCAGCTGGCACACTGTATTAATCTGCACAAGTGGTATTCTAACCCAGAATCCCGGATACGAGCCCCCACTTTGTAAGAGGATTCAATTCAACACTACAGCTAAGTCAACGCCTAGTCTATAATACTGAATGAAAACCCTTATTGATATATCTTTATGTCCAGTTCATGCGTTCTGGATGACTACCCCTATATAACACCCCTCTCTTGGAATCCCCCTGACCCCACTGAGCCAAGAAGTAGTTCTGTTTTGCAAATTAAAAGGTTTATTTTGCAAAACACGCTTTATAATAAATTAATAATTGAATATCACACTTCATCTGATATGATAAAGATTAACAACGGAGAATCTGGCACTAACACGCTTCTCTATAATCAATAAGGAGTTGACATGAAATGGATAAGATAGCACACTGGTAAATAGGAACAAAAGAAGAAGGTAGTAAAGAATGCTTTATGTAAGCTCAGGTGGATGCAAGGTTGAATGAATGAAATGCAGTATAGAAAATACTCAATATGATTTCAACAAAACAATGTAATCACTTTTCTCTGGCAATCCCCTCCCCCCCTTGATACAATGCAAGGAAATGGAAGGAAGCACACAGTTCTCAGAAATGCAATCAATGTAATTCAGTTCAATCCCCCCCAGCAAGCTTAGACTACAGAAGTTTGAAAACACAGGCCCAAATTGCTTTGATATGTGCTGGCAATGAATTAAAAAATATGCTAAAATGCTTTTAATTCCCTTTCAGAGGTTCAGGGTGAGTGGTATCTAGTTAATATTAGCTCAGGCTCACTCTTGCAATGATTCAGGGATAGTTTTTATGAGGCAAACGGTTTTCTGGCAAATGGAAGGCAAGCAGCAGCTGATTTTACATGTGGAGAAATTTGCAAATCGCGGTAAAATTCGCGGATGCGTGTTCCGCGATTGCGGTAAAACTATAGGGGGTAGGAATGCGGTTCTAGGTTCGTAGGAAAGCCACGATTCTAACATTTCAGATGAAAGTTATTGCAAGTCTCTAGCACAAACGGTTGCGGAGATATGAGTGATTAAATAACGGTCGTTTTTCAGGTTTGAAATTTTAAAAGCTCAAAATGACAAGTGACAGATTTTGCAGCTAGAATGACAGGTGACAGATTTGGAGCTATCAGGCAGTTCTACTTAGGTTAAATAGATTGAATTAGATGAATTTAAACTAAGAGATTGGTTCTACACAGTTCTGCTGGGTACTCACACTATATTCTTGAATTAAATGGGCCTCATCACGGATCTGGTCAGGGTTTTAGACTGGGCTCTGGTCTCTCTCTGGGCACAGCGTCTGGTCTCTGGAACTGCTCGCTCTCTGGTCTGGTCTCTTAGTTCTGGATAGATTGAAGTCTCTAGTTTGGCTTTCTGGAGGTTGATGAATTTGAAGTCTGGATCTCTGGATGTTGTATGGTCCGGCAGAGCGCGTTGCAGCAAATGGAATTGAAGGTCCCTATCTGTCCTGTCTGTCTGCTTTTATGTGTTTTGAGAGTGGGTGGGTATGTTGGTCATAACTAAACTTGCCCCTCTCACTTGTCATTGGTCAAATTTCCATTCCTCACTTGATTGGCGAAGCTAAGTTGTGTCAGAGTGATGTCATTTTATGGCTTGCAGATAGGACACTCCTCTTGTCAGATTGCACACATTCTATATTTGATAACAAAAGACATATTTCACAGTTACACAGTTGCTTGAAATTACATATACATGGTGTGGCTGAATTTAGCCATGTCTCTGTCCAAATCTGTTGTTTCTAAGAGCTTGCATTCAGAAATGGCACATAATTGACTTTTTAACTGATTTTTCAATTTCTGACATTGACCCAACTTTACATAAATGTGCGCAGGGAGTATGGACATTAACTGATGAAGTTTCAGATTTTTAACATGCATACATTTAGAGTAATATCCACTTTTCCGCTGACACCCCCCTGAACATACCACCGGTTCTAAAAACCTCTTAAACTGTGGGCAGAAAAATCACAAGAATTATGGTATCATTTATAAAATTTTCACATGTCCGCTCTATGAATGATCCATCTTTTTAAAGTTATGTTCTGGCTCCAAAGGGGTGTGGTTTCATCCTCTGCCTGGGTGAAGGGAGTTGCATTGTTCACTCTCCTGCAGAGCACAGGTAATTCAATTATCAGATAGATGGTATATTCTTAGTGTGGCCAGCAAAAAGGCAGATAGTCCTGGGAACACAGCTGTGACTCAAGTTTCACTCCTGATGCGGGTAGTTGTCAAGCAAAATCAAGTTCCTTAAGCCAGACTTTCAGCTAACTGTCATGTTTTTTGTTGCTTTTTAAATTAACTTGCAATTTTACACATGCAGCTAGAATGCTGATTCTAAGTGCAAAACTATGACATTTCAACAGTTACAAAGGCATGTGACACCAAACATAGGTCACTCATTTAATCTAAACATTTTCGATTTTAGTGTCTTTAAATCCAGTGCAACTTAAACTGCTGACTCCATAGCTCAGCCAGTTTTGTTATAAGCATTGTTCTGGGCTCTTCATTTCCCAGATTTTGTAGGCACACAAAACTCCATTCTGCCAAATGTCTGCTGGTGTTCAGTGAATATTTTGCACATATTGTAATGTTTGAAAATAGGCATTTTGAGCCTGCCTTCAGAGAAACACAGGGTGGTTTTAAAACGCCGGCTTTTGGATAGTGGTGAGTACTGGTACTGCACCCATTTTTGGGATTTAACCAATGAATTCCCCACAATTCTAAGTTGCATTTGGCAATCAGCATTGCCATTCCCAATGGTTTCAGACTACTGTGCGGGTAGTCCAATGGTGGTTTTAAAGCGCTTTGAAGCTAACCGGCGCTACTGTTTTTCCTTTGGCAACCCATTTCCCTCATGGCAACCCGGCCTTTCATTCTCGCACTGGTGGGTGGCAAGTGAGGCAACCATTTTGGTGGGCGCACAAACTGCGCAGCTTTCCTGGATTTCGGCGCACATGTGGGTTTTCCGCCATCTTGAATTTTCTAAGCCCACAGCACCAAATGTTGTGGCATGATAGCTTAAACGTGGGTCAGGACACCCAACAGGAGAGTCAGCAAACCCTGCAGGTATTTCTTTAACCAGAGATCTTTGAATGCAAAGGCTAAGCGGGCTCTTCCTGAGAGACCCCCTCAATTTACCACCCCACTTAAAGGGTATCCATAGAAAAAAACGAATCCGAAAAAATCGAGGAAAAATGTACAGCTTTTTTGTGGCCGATTTCTTTCGAAAATTTTTGTCCAGTTTTATTAAAATATAGGTGTGGGGTAAGGGTATTAGATAAGGTAAGCCTACAAGATAACATTGGCGAGTTGCCTCTACAACATGGTTTCTGAGGGGGTCAGTACTGTTGGGGCAAGTGTCCGGCATGGAACACTTGATGAAGAAATTTCCCGACAGCTAGGCCTCTTTAGGTGAAGGACAGTGGCAGAAAGTAACTGTAACTTCTTCCACCAGTTCAGCCACCAGTTCTGACTGGTTCTATGTGATATTTCTGCATGTTGAAGGCCCGAATAAAAAGTCCTCCCTCCCCCGAAATCGTATCGCGCCTCCCGTGCTGGCAGGATGTCTTGAAAATCGGAGTAGGGAGATTTCACCCCCCCCCCCCAAACCACCCTCCCCTCCCCTGCCACCTCCCTTCTCTGCCCAAAGCCGTCCTCCAATACTGACCATGGACACATTAACACAGTCACACAAACGTGCATACACTCGCATTTACCCGCTGCCCGCCCCCACCCCAAACATTGCTCACACACAAAAACACTTGCCTGGGCTGCCAGTGACTTTCCTCTTCCGGCGCGCCATGCCTGTATGCTCTGCCGGGCGATCGTAAAGCATCTTCTGGCATAACATTTCGATTTAGGAGTATTCTCCGAGCAATCTTTCCAAATCAAACTTTTAAATGTTCTTTTTTTAAAGAGATATATTCACTCTATGCCCTTTTGACCACTCCATGATTATAAAGGAGCTGTGGAGGAGGCAGGACTGTCTCTGTGCATGTGTCTAGACTCTGGAACATGTATATGAGATCTCTGCGCTCATATGTTTTCAACACAGGCTTTGGCCTTCACACTATAATTCCTGGTACTAACCCCACCATTTAATGGATGGCTCGATGTTTTAGGACCAATTAACGCCCCTTGTAGCAATTGGATGCTTTAGCAATTTTATAGCATGCACATTGAAATGTTAAGACGTTGCAGACTTTAAATTGCTTGAAACAATACATTATTATGATGTTATTGTATTTGAGTGCGGCCCTAGCTTCGAGCAGAGGCCTCTTGCATTATGGCAGGAGCAACCATTAGTACCACCTATGGGGACATCCCTCTCTTGCAAACACTCATGAAATGATGGTTTAAGACCAATATGAAGACCGCAGGTGTCCCGCTGAAATGCCTCATTGTAGAACTGTGCTGCCCTACAAGAAAGTGCCAGTCAAGCCACTTGCTGGCATGCGGGATTGTGGCATCTACTGAGCTGTTATAGAGACCACGCCAGCTGATTCCAGGTACCTCTTAGTTCTTGGGGTGTATAAGTGAAACCTCCAGAATCCATATGACGGCTTTGGATCCAATAAAACACAATTTGTTACTCGTCAACTAGGATTTTCCCCATGGAAAGTTGGTGTTCACTGCCTTGTAGATCACATGACTGAGGGCGGCAGCTCCATTAGTGTGAGGTCAGCACCTTACATCCCTAAAAATGTGGACCAAGTCTTGTCCGTGGAGGCTAGATCGGTTGGTCAATGGATGTTTGTGGGTGGGTCTGCCGTGGTTCGGGGTGATTTTCATGCTCTGTCACCATACCCTTAGACTGACCTGCAAGCATGCAGTGGGTTCTGGCTTGCTGAACACCAACACACAGCAAAACCTTAATATTAGGGCACACAAGGAACACCACAGCCGCATCCTGCAATGATAAAACCCGCCCTGCCTGGCAGAGGCAATTTAACAGCAACGTCTGCTTTGCTCCCACTAACCCACCCATAACCCCACCTTTCTACTTGCAGGGCCCAATGATATGAGAGGCTAAGCAAATGGCAAAAGCTCTGCTATAAGGAGACCCTGTACCATAACAGAACACAAATAACCATTGCTGGACAGTGGATAGTTCATTATGAAGGGGCCTGCAAACTTCCACTCCTGTCCAGGCAGTCCTGTCAGTCTCATGTTATTCATAGGATGCTCCCTTTGAAATGTGACATGTTACCAATGACATTTCAACCTTTTCGACGAGGTCTGTGACTCAAAAGGGAGTATTTTTAAAACCCCAATAAAGTTTGGAGAACACCCGATCTCCATACCAAAAGTCTTGAAAGGTCCACCTTCCCTTGAGAAGCCTATTTTTGGCTGGTGTGTATTTTGATGGTGAACTGGAGATTTGGAAGGAGCTGTGACAGGCACATGCTTCTGGCCCCCCCCTCCCCCCCCGCACAATATTGGTGCAATCGTAGCTGGCTTGGGAAAGTACTTATTGTGACAAATTGGCTTTTTGCCAAGCCACTCCATCTTCATAGCGACCATGAAACTCTCCTAGAGGCCAGTTCGTAGAGGCTATCGTGAGAAACCACTCTCTGAAGTGTAATCCACACCTAGGGCTCAAGTTCAGGATACACTTGGGTGGACGACCTCTGCCCACTTTTTTCAGAGGCCGGACGCTGACCAGAGGTCAGTGGGCTGAAAATATGCACTGTAACCTGCTTTCAGAGCATGTCAGGCAGTGGCGTCACCAGTAGAGTGCAGGGGTGCAGACTGTACCGGGTGACACCGGGGGCGTTGAGTACGCCTCCCCACCCCTAGTGAAGCCACTGTATAGGCTTCTCCTTTGAGCAATACAAATGCAATTTCTGAATGGTGCAGCCTATTATCGATTCTAACAGAGCTGCCATTGCAGTCACCACCTCTGCGACACTGGCCATCCCCGGCTGCTACATTTTATTTGCAGGTTATCAGCACGTTCGGCCTGCAGGGGTTGGCCGGCGCAGCAGAGGCAGTGAGTGAAGTGTGTGTGACACTCGATGCAGGACTCCCACCTCCCCGGGTGGGGGTGACACCATGAGTTATCGCACCGGGTGTCACCAACCCTAGTGACACCACTGATGTTGGCTACCTCTTATGTTCTATGACACTTACGGCCTGCAAAGACACCATGGCACTGGTAACTAGGATCTGTGTCGAGGTTGTGGTCACTCTCTACCATACTAGACCGATAAGTCTTGGATTTTGCTCTGAAAGACATCTGGTTAGGGCAGACTCTTGCTCCTTGTGTGGGATTACTCCAGAAGTGGGGAGCGATTGTAGCGAATAGTCTGCCGCCTACGGTCTTGCACACTGTTTTGGGGAGTATGAAGCATCTGCATGCCATCTGCTTGAGGGCTGAAGGCATTTGGTGTGAAGTCCTGAAGAGATGCTAGGTGAACGGAATGTTGAGCGAGTGATCCGACATAGATGGGAGTTGACTGGTATGAGAGAACGATGGACTGGGAGGTGTCCACTTAACTGCAACTAGGACGATAAAATAAACAAGTCACTTATTTGATACCACCTCGGTCAACAGTGACTCACTGAGCAATCAAGTATCTTCGCTATTGCTGATTAGCAGGTGGTTGACCTTTGCAGATGACAGGGCTCTGTTGGGTCAGTACCGTGAGATATTTTCATGTGGGTGCTATAGTACAAAGCCTTCTAGGGCAAGGAGATTTTGCTTTTCTAGTGGAAATGTATTTATTTATACACAGGAGGAACAATGGTCTTTTGATCACAAAAGACCATACGATAGAGAAGAAATCAGATTTGATGGAAAGCAGTGAGCTTCTTACAATGGGGTGAGTTTGAGGGACATTCTGACCAGGTTGTGGAGAGGAGTAAATGGAACAGTCACCAAAGACAATACATAAGTAGACATACATAGATTAAGGAAAACCAACATTAGACATTTTTAAGTGCAGGTAGGTGGTACGGACAGCTGTGCTCAGGATGTGACCATGATGGATGAAGTGCTAGAGTGGAGGCAGGGGAAGTAAGAGACAGAGGCAGGTTAGAGACGACGGAAAAATAAGGCAGGTGAGAGGTAGGTTAAGAGGGTAACTTGGAGGTGAGGAGGTAGGCGGTAAGTTTGGTCATGAACAAAGCCTACAATGAACGTACCTGGTGCAGTTTGGATTTAAGGCAGCCTTTCACTTTGATAGGATGGGAGGATCACAGATTTCAATCTGAATTTGTAATTATATGTATTTAGAGTGATCAGAAATGGCGTAATAAGGTTCCCTGCAGGGTGATTTACAAAGGGAGAAAAGGAAAGTTGCGCAGGTTCATAATCCGGGGAAGGTTCACGTGGGAACATACAAAAAAGATGATATGATATGATAAGTCATTCATAACTCCCCTGTACACAAATGTTTCTAGGCGTGACAAGACAAGGAAGGGTAGACAGAGGAAGACCAAAACAAATGATCTTACGAGGCTTTGTGTCATTCAGATCGTGCAAGTGCGAGGGGGAGTGAAGAGGTGAAGTGCCAGGCGGAGGTGGCAGGGGAGAGTGCAGTGGCAAAAAGCGCAGTAAGTGCTGCCAGGTTGGTGGCTCAAGTAAGTGCGGGTGACAGGGGACTATAAGGTTGCAGATACTGTCCCTACGTGGGTGGGAGGCCCAGAGGCAGTGCAAGGGGCAACTGGTCATGCAAGAGCCTGGTGCCCGTGAGGTTCAGTGTGTGGTCAGGTAACCAGTTAACGTAGCTGATAGGTGCATCAGCAGAGGCGAGAGAGAAAAAGCTGAAGCAAAGAGGAAGCTCTAGAGTTGCTTCCGGGACCCTTAGGTGATCCTGATCAAGTTTGAGAGAGGCAGGGAGGCTGTTTTAGAAGGAGGCCTCAGTCGAGGACAGAGATCTACCCCCAACTCTCTGCCTGGAGAAACATCTGACCCTCAGAGAGTTGGAGGTGGAAGAGCGGACGGCTTCGGAAGGAAGATGGCTAGGGAGAGAGAGTTGGAGGTAGTGTGGTTACCGGCCCCAGACAGCCTTGTGTAGATACAGAGGACCTTGAACTTGATCCTTGCAGCCACCGGATGCCAGTGGGGAGATTTCAGGGCTGGAGACCAAGGAAAGGTCCTGCAGTCCTGTTCTGGATTAGTTGCAAGGGGCGAAGAGTAGAGACAGGCAGATTTAGAAAGAGGCTGTTCCAGTAGTCCAGCTTAGAGAGAACCAGGGCTCTGGAAACAGTGAGCTTCTGGGGGAAGTGAGAAAAGGAAGAATACCTCTGAGGAGGTGCACCTGTTAGTGTGACTTCAGAGAGATGTCAGAGATGTGAGGAAAGAAGGAGAGGCTGGAGTCGAAGATGACCCCAAGGTTCTTCGCCTCACAGGAAGGTGAGGGTAGGCGGCCCAAGGTGGGCGGCTAGAGTGAGGGAAAGCAGGAGCAGGAGTCCCAATACAAAGGATCTCGGTCTTACTGGCATTAAGGCAGAGATAGTTGGAGGGCCACCATTTCTGAATCACGGATAGACAGTCAGGTATGAGCGAGAGAGCAGAGGAGGCTGAGGGGAGCCTGAAGGAGAGCTGAGTGTCATCGGCATAACACTGAAAATTAGGACAGACGGTAGAGATGATGTCAGCCGGAGGTGCCAAGTAATGGTTGAAGAGCCAGCGTGAGAGATTAGAGCCCTGGGGAACACCACATGTAGAGAAAGAGGTGGTAGAAAGAAAGGACCTCAGTTGGACCTAGGAGGGTCGATCAGAGAGAAAGAAGGTCAACCAGGCTAGGGCCTGAATTATGATACCCAGGTTGTCACAGAGACGATGGATCAAGATGGCGTTGTTCAATATATCGAATGCAGAGGATAGATCAAGGAGAATAAGGACAGAAGGAAGGTTAGCATCGAGATTAGAGAGCAAGTCTTCACAGGTGTCCGGGATAGCAGTTTTTCCGTGCTTCTGGCTGTTCTAAAGCCAGACTGGTGGTCATGGAGACAACCAACAGATTCAGTATGAAAGGTAAGCTGGAAGATGGCCAGCTTTTCCAGGAGTTTTCTCAGAAAAGGAGTGGTAGAGATCGGGTGGTAGTTTGCCAGAGAGGAAGAATTGGCAAAGGGCTTATTGAGAAGGGAGTGAACAAGGGAGTGTATTAGGGGGTGGAAGTGAAGGTTCCAGTGGCAAAAGAGTGATTGCAGAAATTGGCCAAGGCTGGAGCAAGTGTGTCGATCTGGACTTTGTTGGTTCTGGAGGAGCAGGGTAGCACCTGCTTTGACGAGACTTTCATAGCTCGAACTTGTCTAGAAACATTGTCGGGAGTGAACAAAGAGAAGGGGGAGAATGGAGGAGAAGAGATGGCCTAGGAGGGATGGAAGTGGTAGTGGGAGAAGAAGATGAGAGAGTCGACATGATGTCCTGAGTTTTAGTGGTGAGGTGCGAAGCCAGTGCTGTGCAAAGGGCCTGGGAGGGAACAGGAGAGGTGTAGAATGCAGGAGGATTGGCCAGCTCCTTGCAGATTTTGAAAAGTTTGGCCGCCTTGTTAGAGGCCGCAGAGACCCGGATGAGAGATGGATGCTCTCTTCTTGGACATGACAGAGAGTCTATATTGCCATTGGAGCAGGCGGTAGGCCAGTTTGTCGGAGGAGGAGCCTGATCCCCTCCACTTCCACTCAACCACCCTATACGTGCGTTTCAGGGTGGCAAGGTCGGAATCATACCAAGAGTTGCACATGGATGTGGACTTCAGACGGATTCTCATGACAGGGACAAGGACATCAAGAGCATTAGAGATTAAGAGATGCAGGTCGGAGATGGCTGTGTCAGAGTAGGAGTCAGCCTCAGGAGTAGGAGGAGAGAAAGTAGCAGTGAAAGCCTCCACTGACACACGCTTCATGGGCCAGATTACTGAGAAAGTGGGTGGCAATGTTGAGGTTGGCTTTACCTGGGAGACAGAGAGCGACTGGTGAGAGGAGGGAAGAAAGTGGTCAGTCGAAGAGAGATGAGTGGTGAGAGGGTTGGTGTCACTGTTCATGAACAGAGTAGTCGCTTACCACATAAGCGGAAATGTCCCTCCCATTACACCCTGCGCTCCTGGTGGTTGGCATGGCGCTTATTCCAACACCTTGAGTTTACCCCAAACATTGTTCGTCGAATTTCTGAGCATCTCTGCTGTTGTCATGGCTACGCAGCTCACAGATAATACTCGACACACGTCTATACTTCAGTGCGTGATACAGAAACAAAACAGTAGTATAAAGAAGTGGGCATCCATAGCGCCGGTGCTTATGATCACAGTAAGTCCTCCTTGACTCCTTTTCCTATACTCTTACTACATCCCTTGTCTACCGTTGCTACCACTGCTTTGTGACTACTCGACTTCCCTTGGATCACGTCTTTGGTACCGTACTGACATCTTGGTTGACCGGACCCTTCTTCTGTTACTCAGGTTGCCTACTGGATTGCCCTCTTTGGTTTTTGGTTACTTTGGACTGGGCTGGACAGGTATCGTGGAGAATCTACCAGCCTTTTACTCGACATTATGCACTGAACTTTGGACACTACGCTGTGACATTAGAGTGAATCCTGTCTATCGTAAGTGCATCCTCGTGCCGCGCGGGAAACAGGTCCCTACTAACCCCATTAATTTCCACTCCCTTTGCGTATAGCCATTTCCTTTATTTCTTTTCTTCACAAGTGGATTCAAGCAAGCTAGGAGCTTTTCATCACCAGCCAGTTTCCTTTACTTTGAAGCCCATTCCCAGTGTGATTCCGGTTAGTGTATGTCACTCTGATTAATTTACTTTTCATTGTACTCAGACTCTTAGACTCTCAATATAAACAAAGATTATTGAGAGTCTGAACCGCGGTTATCAGTTGCTGGACTTGTTGATCCATGGCGTCGCTATCTCTTAGACTCTCAATATAAACAAAGATAGCACTCACAGAACTGGTCCCTTCGGAGTTCGTTTCTGTAGTATCGAAGTTTGTGGTATGCCTCCCAGAAGGCGCTGAAGAGACCAGGAAAAATGGGCTCTAAGCGCCTCGTGGGCGACACCCTCGGGAAACACTCCGGGGAATAAAACCCGATGTGCTTAGATACCAAAATACGTGCAGGTCTGGTGATGTTCTAGTACAGAGTCCTTAGAGATGTTGGCCGAATTGTCCAGCTGAAGTAGAAAGGGAATCCGGCTCCGTAAAGCCGAGTCTCGTGAAGGGATGTCCGGAACAGGACAATCTTCTTGTCTTCTTGATGGAATCCGAGAGCAAGGAAAAGTAACAGGACGCTCAACGGGGCGAGACGGCACCCGGAGCAAGGAGAAGGAACAAGGAGGCACAGCGAAGCTGAAGCACAATTAGGAAGGAGAGGGGAGGAAGCGGCAAGGGATACCGCCACGGGAAGGGAAAGGAAGGTGGAATTAGTGAGGAGAAAAGGGGAGGAAAGACCGTAGTCAGAAAGGCAAATGATCGAAAGGTAGGAGCGTGAGCTGCTATGAAGCTGCACGGGAGTGGAGCGAGTAGCGACGCACCTACCTGGGTCTTAACGAGACCGATATAGCGTTTGGCTTGAGGAGGTCGCCATCTTGGAATAAGCTAGACCTGCCCGGAGCATTAGGAAAAAACGGAACCAAATAGCCGCCATCTTGGTTTCTGTTGAAGGTAGCGAGGATGATGTAATTTCCATATCTTCCAGTATGAACGCTGGGATTTCCTAACACAGACACTAAAACTGGTTCTTTGTTTTCCTTACAGCCTAGCGAATACCTGGTGGTATTTTTGCTCTTTCATCTGAACCTCAGTCCTGTCTGTATAATGAAACGGACAGGGCAGTGTTGCACAGGAAAGGTAGCCCTCTTTGAGGAGGACCACAGTGGGCTGGCCAGCTGCAGCATTATCGACAGCAGGTTCCCCCTTATCATTCGAGGATTCGCTGTACCCACACATTGGTCATGTGACTACTGACAGTTGGAGAGGGGGATGTCTGTTGAGATAAGAATATCCAGGGTGTGTCAGGCAGAGTGGGTGGGCCAGAGGAATGAATAGATAGAGAGAGAGAGTTGCAGAGATTACAAAAAGAGCCCCGAAGAGGGGTTAGGAGCATCCAAGTGGATGTTGAGGTCTCTGAGGAGGAGAAGTTGAGAGGTAGAGGCAAGGAGGGAGGGGGAGTGGACAGCCCACTCGGAGAGGAAGAGGGCGACCTGGCCAGGTGGCCTGTAGATGGTGGCCACAGTAAGAGAGACACCAGGAGCGATAGAGAGCCTACAGACCAGGCATTCAAATGAGTAGTAGGAAGATCAGGGCTACTCCACCTCCTGGACGGTTGGTTTTGGGTTCAGAGAGGATCTTGTAGCCCGAAGATAGGAGAGTGTCAAAGCTCATGACGGGCATGAACTATGTCTCAGTGAGACCGAGGACATCCAGATCAAGATCTTCGAGTAGTCGGCAGATGTCAGAGGAGTGTTTGACAGCAGAGCAATAGTTAAGAGTAGCGATGTGGAGCAGATTGTCACATTAGAAAGACTTCCGTGGAAGGGTACAGGTCTGAGGATCGCCCTGCAGAGGTGTTATAGGTGTCCGAGGGAGGGCAGAGGAGGAAAAAGGAGAAGACAGAGTAGTCAGAGAGGAAGAAGAGGGTGCCATAGAGGTGGCAGAGGAAGGAGGAGGCAGAGCAGCCAGAAAAGCTGAGAAGGGTGCCAGAGTGGTGGCAGAAGAGGGTGGCAGAGGATCGAGAGAGGTGTATGTAGGAGTAGCAGGAGAAGGAAGGAAGTTGATAAGACGCAGGGAGCGACTGTCGAAAAGGAGGAGATTGGGCTGAGGGTCTGAACCAAGACGGTGCCATTCAGATAGACATTAATGATGCATATTATATACAGATCCTGGTCTGGCTTACACTATGTATAGTTATTTGCCTTTGTACAAAGTAAGAGTGCACTGAAGGGGGGTCGGAGGAGGGCGATCTAGAGGGAAGAGATGATCTGTCTCTAGTTCTGCATATGGTTTGGGAATCCTGGTCTAGGGAGTTCCTGTGGTGGTGTGGAAGGAGAGTGAGGGAGGGAAAGCAGGAAATAGAAAAGGGTGGAGACGCTGTCAGGTTCAGTAGAGCTTGAGATCGAGGGGCGGGGGAGAGGAGGGTATTAAAGGGAGACAGAGCCGGCCAGGTAAGTGGGGGCCATTCCATGAATCGGCTAAAATACTAGAATGAGGAGTTTGAAGCAGGATATGTACTGCACACAGCCCAAGTGAAGCCAGTGGGTAGGTGTAAGAGAGAGGCATGGGAGGCTGTAAAGAGTACAAGTTGCAAAGTAGAGAATTCTACTGAGACTTGTGCAGTTGTTAAACCGTATGATGGCCTGGATGGTGATCAAGGATTTAGTAGAGCGGTGTGTGAGAAGTGGATGACTCCTGTGACTATTCAGAAGGGGTAACCCGCCCTCTGTAGCATTCGAGGTAATGAATTTCTGGAGGTTTAGTTCAGTGTTAAAGAGAACCCCAGGGTTGTGATCCTTGGGAGCTGGGATAAGGAGATCAATGAGAAGGCATTGCAGGGAAATGGGTAGGGGTGGTGTGGGCATTGGGATCAGGAAGGTGGGTAGCTTTGGCTTTGCAAGGCTAGAGACTGAGGCACCTAAGTGCCATCTTGCGGTGGACAGTGCAGTTGGATATAAGGTTGTGGTTACTGTCACTGAGTTTCCGCGGGTTTATCTTGTTGCCAGCATAGAGGCTGCCTAAAAGAGTCAGTTTAGTTCAGGAGGCGGTGCCACCATCATAACAACACAGAAAAACATGGAAAATGGGTGAAGTTGGATTAAAAACTAGAACAAAGTGGATTTAAAAAAAGAGGGGTAATGGGTTTGTCCCCTGTGTAATGGATAAGGGGAGAAAATAAGGGTGAAAAACAAAAAGGACGGCACAGCTCCTCAAAGAAATGTTGAAAATCGGCTCTCCTGGAGAAAGTCACAAAATCATGCGGAGCAACAGCAGGAAAGCGACATTTAAAAATTAAGCCGTAGATGAGAGCTAAGTGGTCGGTAAGGGGTCCAGAGAATTTGGGGAGCCGGGCTTGTGGACACCACTCAATTCAATGACTGCTGCATTGCTGTAGAGAGCCAAATTAAGGCATAGTAAACAGAGATACCATGCAAAGAAGTGTGGCAGATCAAAAAACCAGAGGTATAAGGAGGATGTGTCAGGGGCGACGGAAGTAATGTAGAAAAAGAAGTTTGGTATCGTTGGCAGATAGGTGGTAATTGAAACCAAAGTAAAGTAAAGTAAGTTATGCGAAGACTGGAGGTGTAGAGTGTGAAAGGAAGTGAGTCAAGGGCAGAAACGTGTGGAATGGCCATTGGGGGCAGGGGGAGTGGGAGGAAAGATGCTGGTATTCCATAAGATGGCAAAGGACCGGACAGATGGGTAGGAGGCAATCCTGTCTAAGACAGAATTGCTGATTCCAGTGTTAGAGAAAATAAGGAGATGAGAGGGTTGGTCCGCAGTGTCAAAGGAAGCAGAGAGGTCAGGGAGAATGAGAACCAAGCACTGTTCGTAGTGGTGGGCGGAGGTGAAGAAGTTGGAGATGCGAGTTAGTGCTGTTTCCATCGTAGAGTTGGAAGGGCTTGCAGATGCTCTTGGTCTCCAGGGATGAAGCAATGCAGTTGACCGGTACTTGTTTGAGGATTTTGGAGTAGATGGGGAGGGGAAAAGAGGGGGAGGTGAAAGACACACTGACAGTTGGCATGGTTATTGAGGTGATTAGTTCAGGCTGTTACGGTAGTCCATTCTTGAGTTTACACCATTGGGTATGTTCTGATAGTATGCAGGGTAGGATTCTTTTGAAGGGTTTCATCTAAAAGAAAGCTGATTTGACCTCAATGCCAACCTGTGAATTCATGCTGAGGATGTCATTTCAGGTGAAGTCTATCTTGCATACTTTTTTTTTTTTTACAAAGAACATTTCTCCATAGAATCTGGGAGCGGGGCATTGTGAGGAGGGCTCTTTGATGAGGCGAGATGGACTAAGGATTAGAATTCCACTTTGTCACCATTGAACTTGACACTGTATGTCTGATCCAACTCAATCTGGATTTGAATCCACGTTTGTGAATTGGTGTTTTTGGCCCATTATCTATTTCACCTCCACGGGAGCACAAAGAAGTCAATGTTTGCATAACGGGTCCGTGAGGGGGTTGACATAAAAGATGGAAAGCAGGGGAGAGAGGTAAGAACCATGAGGTACTCCACAAGCCACAGGATTGGATTTGGACGATAGGTTTCCTAGTCGTGCGCTTGGGCTGCTGTCATTCAAGAAGGACTTGAACAAGCGCAGTGCGGGAGGCACGATGTTGGCCAAACGTTAAATCATTCTGTGATATCACGAACCTGCGTCCGCAAAGGATTTTCCTGAGATTCACTCTCTGATGGGTTCAATATCAGTCCAAAGGTCTCGACTGTGTCTTCAAGTCAGCATCAGGGACAAAGGTATGACAGTGATCGCTGCTCACCTCAGACACTTTAAGGTGCACATCTCCTTGGGTTGCGACGTCTGCCCATTGCATACCTGTCTCTACGTCCTTTAAATGATACACATTTGTGTCAGGTTGTACTGTCAGTGAATACATCCGGGTCATCTCTTACAACCACCCAACGCCGGCCCCTTCACAGGGACTTTATTGGCCACAATGGCCAAGAAGAGTTTCGCTCTCAAGATAGGATTCTAGAGAGCTAAGAAACTTCTTGTAACTTCAAAACTTATTTTTCCACTGGGGTATTGCGTTTTGTTTAGGACTTCTCTGGACCTCATGACATCGAGGGTTCAGGAATTTCCTTCTTTCTGACAGGGGTGTTGCTAGGACTGGAAAAGATCCGGGGCTACGCTAATGTTGGGACACGGGACTAGCTAGCCTTTTGGTTGTAGCCTCTGATCTTCTATCTGGGGCTACAACCAAAAGCCCCCTCAAACCCCTGAACCCCTAGCAACGACTCCGCTTTCTGACACAAGACAAGGACTGTGTGGTGCCCACCTGACTCAGAGCAGGAAAGTGACCCTGAGTGTTTGCAGAATTGACGAGAGAGGACCTCTATTGATGGTCTCAAGAGCATTGATTGAGAATGGTATGGATGAGTTTATTATGCACTGTACTTTCCGTGTTTATTTAGTATGGCACTGAGAACAAACAACTTCAACTCTCTTAACCCCGCATTGAGCCACCTCTTTCATGGTCCATCATCAATCATGTACTCCTTGTTCAGTTTACCATCCCTCTGTGTCCAGGGCAGCCCTCTTTTCCTTCGGAGACAGAGAACGTAATTTCACAGAATCGATAGAAAACCGAAGAGTCCCCGCAATAGGCAGGAAAGGTGAACACTTCCTTCAGTAAAAGATGAAGAGACATGGGAAGGGAGGGGGAAGGCATTGTTAGGTGTGACCCTCCCATGTGTATTGCCCCTTTAAGGGGATGTGTCCCTCCCACGTGTATTGCTCCTGTAAGATGGGCCATGACTGTGTCATGGCCCAAGTTAATAAAGGGAGCCCCTGCAGGCACGTGAGACAGTACACCTGCAGACTCCAAAAGAGGAACTCCTGAGTCCGTGTGTCATTACTATGTAGGCTGCAGGCCTACACGTGGAGGCCCAGGCCTGCAGGCCCTGATGCCGTGGGACCCTCGTGCCAGGACGGTGGCATAGGTCCGCATGGTCAGGGGCCTGGCCGGCTGTGCCCCCACCCCAATGGTGCTGGTGCCCCATGGCACCAGGGGGCTTGCCGGTTGTCTAGGGCAGGCCCCAAGCCCCACAGGTACTAGGCCTGTTGTGTGCTGAAGAGAATAGCACCGGGGGTGCCTGCCGGATATCCATGGCAGGCAACCCCCAACAGGCATGATACTCCCTCCGCACCATTAACAGTGGCGCCTGTTATGCATGTTTCACAGCTGACACATGAACACAGATGGAGCACACATAAGAGGTTTACAATAAAACGAGCTGTAGACAGCATGCCATGTGCGGATCAAGCTCTCTCTCTCTTTCCCTCTGTGTGTGTGTGTCTCTCTATCTCTTGTTTCCTCTCTCGCCCTGTGTGCTCGCTTTCTCTCTCTCTCTTTTCCTCTCTCGCTCTGTGTGCTTGCTTTCGCTCTCTCGCTTTTCCCCTCTCTCTCCCTCTGCTTGCTTTCTCTCTCTCTGTCTCTCTTTCACTCTCTCTCTCTCCGTCTCAGTCTGTCTCTATTTCTTTTTCCTCTCGCTCTGTGTGCTCGCTTTCTCTCTCTTTTCCTCTCTCTGTGCTTGCGTTCTCTCTCTCTCTCGCTCTGTCTCTCTCCATCTCAGTCTGTCTATCTCTGTCTCTATCTCATTTCCCCCCTCTTGATCTGTGTGCTTGCTTTAGCTCTCTCTCTTTTTTCTCTCTGTGCTCGTTTTCTCTTTTTCACTCTCTCAATCTCTCTCTCTGTCTCTCGCTCTTTGTCTCTCTCCGTCTGTCTCTCTCTCTCTGACTGTCTTTTGCGCCCTGTCTCTCCCAGTCTCACTCTGTCTCTCTCTGTCTTTATCTCATTTTTTCCTATCTCTCTCTCTCTGCTCATTTTCTCTTTCTCTTTCTCGCTGTCCCTCTCTTTCTCTCACTGTCTGTATCTCTCTCTTTCGGTCTCTCTGTGTTCGTTTCCACATTCTCTCGCTGTCTCTCTATCTCTCTCTAGCTCTGTGTCTCTCACCGTCTATCTCTCTCTCTCTCTCTCTCTCTCTCTGTCTCTCTCTCTCTGTCTCTCTGTCTCTGTCTCTCTGTCTCTCTCTTTTCATTTCTCTCTGTGCTAGCTTCCTCTCCTCTGTCTCTCACACTCTGTGTCTATCCTTCTCCATCTCACTCTATGGGGCAGATTCTCAATCAATGGGGTGCATAGGATGCACTGTTGCCATTTATGAAACAAGCAGATTACCCTATTTACAAAGGTGACCCACACCTTTCTTGGAGGCTGTGCAGCAGGGAAAAAAATATGTTGCGGCCAGGCTCCTTGTATTCATTTATGTTGGCAGAAAATCCCAACATTAGGGTCTGGCCTACCTGGTTGCATGGCCGTTTGTGATGCAATATTTGTGTTTTTTATGGAGGTAAGCTGTTAGAAAGTAATATTCTTGAGGCAGCAGGTAAGGCTTAAGTAAGTTCCTGACCCTAAGATGGCTGCCGCCACGTCAACCATAAGCAACCGGATGCAACTTGGTGTATTTGAGCCAATAGACTCTGCCGGCAGGCGGAAGGCGGCCCCAACGCAAAAGGCCCCCAGTATAAGGCCCTGTCCCGAGCTTCTGTTATTCATATCTTCCACAGGGCAGGAGCACCTGCACCGCTGCTGCGGTCCTTCTTGAGGATAGATATCCAGCCTGCGTGCTACGTTCACTCGACTTCTTCATTCCTTTATCCAGTTTCAGAACTACATCTACTTTATGAAGAACAGCAGCCTGCCCAACATAGGCTAACATCACCCTCACCTGCATGCTGTGCCACCTGTATTTCGTGCAGTTTTGAGTTTCGGCTGCGAGCCCCACGTGTGGCACCAGCCTCTGCAACTCCCAGCTGACCTCTGAAATGGCCGCCACCACGTTGATCATATTTTGTTTACACGGTTGTTAAGCAACCTGATGCAACTTGGTGTATTTAAACCAATAGACTCTGCCGGCAGGTGGAAGCCAGCCCCATAGCAAAAGGCCCCCAGTATAAGGCCCTGTCCCAAGCCTCGGTTATTCATATCGTCTACAGGGCAGGAGCCCTTGCACTGCTGCTGCGGTTCTTCGTGAGGATAGATATCCAGCCTCTGTGCTACGTTCGCTAGACTTCTTCATTTCTGTATCCAGCTTGAGAACTACATCCACTTTATGAAGAACAACATCCTGCCCAACATAGGCTAACATCACCCTCACCTGCATGCTGTGCCACCTGAATTTCGTGTAGTTTTGAATTTCGGCTGCAAGCGTCACGCAGAGCACTGGCCTCAGAAACTCCCAGCTGACCCTAAAATGGCCGCCGCCATGACGATCAAATTTTGTTTACACAGTTGCTAAGAAACCTGATGCACCTTGGTGTATTTGAGCCAATTGAATCCACCGGCAGGCGAGAGCCGGCCCCAACGCAAAAGGCCCCCAGTATAAGGCCCTGTCCCGAGCCTGTCGGAGCCGGAAGGACCGTGGGACCGTCACACTCTCTGGACATATCGACTTTCTCAACGTTCTTCACGAAGTTCACAATCACGAAAGCATGTGACCTACCTCTTATGCATTATTCACAATCTACAGTGTCTCCACACCTCCGGCTGATTGTGTGCATGAGGCCGTAACATCATTCGATACCAGTAAGAGGGTTAAGAGCTCTCGTACCACCTAGTATCTTTATCATGCTTGCATTGTTTATATGCCCCTGCTTTGTACCCCAGCACAGTCTCCTTCTTTATGCCCCACTGTGCCTCCTCTTATTGCCATCAGTACTGTCCGCAATACCTCCCTGCTCTCAGAAAACCTCCTATTGTATTCTCGCCCACTGCCATTATTCCCCATCAATCTACCTGACCTGCCCCTACATAGCCAGCGTACCCTTGAGATTTAGTTTGCCACCCGCCCACCGCCAGGATCAGAATTCTCAACCTTCCGCCCTCGCATTACATTATAATCGCTCCCCCACCCATTTTTGCCTCCCGTACCATGCAAAGGACAGCCACATATTGTATTTACCTTGCAGCCTGGAACCCGTTGGTCTCTCCACTTTGTGTATCTGTAGGCTCACTGGCCTGATCCTACTGCGCACGGTGACTTCACTATGCACCTCACTAGATGAATGGGACCATTTACAACATTCTGCCACCATTTTGTTTCTATGATTGATTTGCCTTTTGTCACTAGCTTGACCTTACCTAACCCTGTGAATGCTATTAATGACAAATATCTAGCACCAGTGTATTTCGAATTGTTATGTTACCTATACCACATTCTTCCAGCCAGTCTAGGTTTGCCTCTCCCTATTGTGTGTCATTTTGATCTTGCTAGCCTTGTTAAGCAAATATTAGCAAAATCGGTCACTAATGGGTCTTTAACGGTTAGACTGCCCCACTTCACGAAATTACCTACTCTGATTATGTATTTAGCCTTGCTATTTGGACTCCCAGCATTCTGACTTGCACTGCCTCTTAGCCTTGGCTTGTCCACTCCACTGGGCTCCCATGGCTAACCTCTGGGTTGTTACCTTCTTACCTTTATTTAGCACTATAGCCCACCAAATTGCTTCCTCCATTCTCTCCTAGTCGACTCATGCCAAACCCCAACACTGAAGACTCCATGTTCAGTAACTGCCCCATCTCGCCAAGCCAATGTTTACTACAATACACCTCTCAGGCCCACTAACAACATTCCTTGCCCCATTGGCCTCAGAAATGCCAGGCTAGGTTCTCGCATTAGTAACTTCTGGCCTATCACCACTCACCGCAAGACCTTCACACACAACAAGACACTTTTCACCAAACCCATATTATTCAACAATTATCATAATATATCCAACAATACCTTGCCCCGTCAGGCATCTGATCTCCCCCTAGTAGCCTTCCACTAGCTGTGACCCCCCACATCAAAGGAGCCCTCATCAATGGTCGGTCTTTGATTACTCACGCGTTACACATAGCAGACCTGATCTCATCCAATAGCCTACACTTCTTAGCAGGCACAGAAACTTGGTTACACCGCAGGACCATCCCTTACATTCACCTTACCAGATAATTACACAATCATCAGATCTGATAGAACAACTAGCAGAGGTGGTGGAGTAGCATTTATTGAAAAAAAACAGCTCGGCATCAGAGAAGTTCTTAACGAACCATTCTCTTCGGGAGAACTTCTCTCCATCAAGCTTCCTCTATCAGATTCACATACACTACTCATCCACCTTCTGTACAGACCACCAGGTCCTATCTCCACATTTGAGGAAGACATCACACACCTTCTCACCCATTACACCAAACCTGCCTCCCAAATCATGCTATTGGGTGACCTCAACCTAGGCTTACATGACATCCAAGATGCTAACGCCACAGCCTTAGAGAACACTCTCACCAAGCTTGGCTTCACACACCGCATTTCCAAACCAACACATAGCAAAGGTAGAACCTTGGATTGGTTAGCAGATGTAAACTGCAATACTGAGATACTGGGTAAAACCAGCACGGCTGCCGCCGGTATCATTTTTTGCCCGGGCCCTCGAATGGGAAATTATCAGTTCATTACGGCCTGCCGGACCCGGTAATTGCACATTTGCGGGTGCCAGAATAAAATGCTCCCCATTCCCATTTGAGCCCTATATGGCTCAATAGGAATGAGGAGGACAGATGCCCCGGCACCATTCGTGAATGGTGACCGTGCACCCGACATGCTCTGCTCGCGGGTGCCGGTAAGACCTGGCGGGCGGGAAGGCACCCGCGAGCAGAACTCGTAGTTTGCTGGTCCGGTAACAACGGTACTGGCAAGCTTAACAGTACCGTTGTTACCAGACCAGCAAACTTATAATGAGGCCCACTCTCTAATTCTCCTTGGGTCTGGTCTGACCACCAGGTCATATCCTTTGCGATACAGGTTACCTTCCACCCTACTCTTAGTAACATACAAGTACCTCCTGCCCTAACCCGAAACAATCGCCTGATCACTTTTGAGAACCTTCTCCCTGTACTTCAACCCATCAACGACCCCCACGAGAATTTAGACAAGGACCCAGATAGCCTGGTGGACCTTTACAACCAAAACCTACTCCAAGCCTTTGACCTAATAGCTCCTCTCAAACCAAGAAAAGCCAAGCCACCAGGACATTTAAATAAATGGTTCTCTTTAGACCTAAAAGCCTTACGCAAATCCAAAAGATGTGCCGAAGCCATCTGGAAGAAAAGAAAACTCGGTCCAGAGCAAGGACAAATTCATCCCTATCAACGCCTATAAAGAAGCCATTCGGAAAACTAAAAGTGATACTTCCAATGACAAAATTCTGAACGCCAAATACATCTCCAAAGAGCTCTTCACTATCCTCAGAAAGTTGGAGTCACCTATCTCTCCTCCTGAAGCATACATTAAAGATGCCTCCTGGTGTGCCAACATCTAAAAGGCCTTTCTAGACAAAATCGCCCTATTATAGGCGAAAACTGAAGCAACAAAACTCAGCCTCACATCAAACACTAAACCGAGTGATATACACCTCACTCCCCCTATACCCTGCAGCCTATTCGAATTCACCCCAGTCACCACAACAGAGGTAGAAGCTATCATTGCTAGCCTAAAACCCTCTAGATACCAAGGTGACATATCCCCATAAACAATCATAAAGGAGAGGGTGAAGGAATTTGCTCCTTTCATTACCTCTCTTATCTACACCTCATTCGAATCATGCACTGTCCCAAAAATTCTCAAAGAGGCCTGGGTCATGCCTCTACTTAAAATACCTAATCTCGACCCCAGCATTCTGACTAATTTCAGACCTATAACTACTGTGCCTTTTCTTCTGAAAATATTGGACAATGCGGCACACATCCAAATTCGAAACCATCTCGAAGTAAATAACCTTCTAGGTCTCCACCAATCTGGATTTAGACCAAAGCATGGTACAGAGACAGCCTTGCTGGATTTTAAATTCCAGATGGATGAATCTAAAGACAATGGAAATCCTGCTCTTCTCTTCTTGCTCGACTTATCGGCAGCGTTCGATTTAATCAACCACAATATCCTAACTAAACACCTGACCTCAGCAGCCTTCTTCTCTCCCAAAGCTGCCGCCTGGATTTAGTCCTTCCTTGCAGACAGAACTATGAGGGTTGTCACTCCTACAGCCTCAGCAGAACCCGTTCCGATCACGTGTGGAGTCCCCCAGGGATCTTGTGTCTCCCCGACCCTCTACAATATCTTTATGAAGCTATTGTTTGACCACCTAGACAACCCGGGCGTCTTCTACACGAATTACGCGGACGACACGCAGATCCTCATCACTCTCTCAGGCTCTTACGACAAAGACTCCAAACTACTGAATGAAACCTACCTTAGAATCCAGGCATGGGTGGCCAATCATGGTCTATGCCTCAATGACGAGAAAACCAAGCTACTACTTGTCGGCTCTAGGTCACGTCTTAATACATTAGATTCACAATATAACTAATTTAACATTGATGGGAACAACATCATAGTATCTAATGATGTCTAAACTTTAGGAGTGTACTTGGACTCTGCCCTCTCCCTCTCCAGACAAGTTAATGCAACAGCATCCGCAACGGCTTACACTTCCAAATGTTTGATATCAAAATGATTCGAAATCAAATTTAATATATGGATTTAATATCTGTTTTATATAACCAGCTATATAAAGTGTGTTTGTGCACTTTGATACGGTTTAATATAAAGTTTATATCAAAATGATATAAGGTGTATATCAAAATGTTTTTAATATAGGAGAGCGTGTGTGCGCTGTTGCTTGGTCGAGGGCTAAGTGAGTTGTGAGGAGTTAGACAGCGTGTTAGGGTTTGGTGACGCAGCGATGACGCTGAAGTGGGTGGTGCTGCGTGTGTGAGAGTTTGAAAGAGATGCAATATAATGCTAGGCAGGTTGGGTGATATCACGCGGTTCTAAGAGTTTTATGAATATAAATCTAGCATGCTGAAAATTGTCACGACTTGATGGGGGTTTTAGAGAGTTTGAATATAATTCTAGGGGGATCGTCAACATGATTTCATATGGATTCAATATAAAAAGGAGGGTTTTAGGCACGCCATTGTTGGGGGTGCGGTGGGGGCAGACATGCCCAGGTATGTATGCTTGTAAGGACCATGGAACCATTGAAAATAGAAGCTGGCAAAACAAGTGTAATGCTCCAGCACTGATGGGAAATGTGAATGTGTGGACAGCGCGGGCGCAGTTGGTTGCTTTTTCATTTTTTTTTAAATGATTAGTAGAACCTTATAAAGCGCTTGCTATAGTTAAAAGGGCCTGTGAAACTTGTGGCCTGTTTTAAACACGGGCCTGTTTGTTTTATAGAACAAAATGGGTTATATTTGAATCAAGGCTGCGCATGTGTGTGTGTGTGATTTATGTCCTTCTATAAAGCTTGCTGCAGTCTAAACGAATTCAATACATGAGAATAGACTGCTCTGAAAAAATGTTTGCTACACCCGCAAGCAAAACAGTTGTGTAGCTGTCAAGGGTTACACATACACAAACCGGTTAGGCTCACACAATTTAAAGAGATAATATCAAACATTTAATATGACGGGGCATTCATGATAATGCCCCAGGCCCCCACACATTTCCTGATAAACCCCAAACTTTAAATAGCTATTAGAATAGGTGAGACAAATTGGCAATGTCAAGAGATCCAGGGCTGAGAAGACAGCCTATGAATCTGGGCTCTTGTTATGCTCGAGGGGATTTAACCAAGAATTTTAATTAGGTGTGACAAAATGAAACTGTCAGGCGACCCGGGTTTGAGTATCACAGGCTCACACCATCTTAAGAGATAATATCAAACATTTAAATTGACGGGACATTCATGATAAAGCCCCAGGCCCCCTTACAAGCACATTTCCTGATAAACAAAGAACTTTAAATAGCTATTAGACTAGGCGTGATAAATTGGCAATGACAAGAGATCCAAGGCTGAGTATCGCATGCTCACACAATCTAAGGAGACAATGTGGGACTTTAAAAATGACGTAGCACTAATGGCGTTAGCTGAGTGTCACAAGGGGAAAATGAACTAAAAAGCCCCTTCTACAAAGATGTGTAACTTGTTCTATAAAAGAGTGGTCCCCTGAACCATTGTTACAGCGCCAGGCTTGCACAATTGGATGTGTGAGGTGGACAGCTTATTTTATCTTGACTTCGAGGCATTGAACGACACAGTCTGAATAAGGTAAACGACATTGCCCAGGGGTTGCATATATTTTTCAAAAGGTGTTTCTGACAGCAGGGCATTGTGCTTTTAAAATGTGAAACAGTGTCAGGCCTAGTCATTCTGTGTTAGGAGGTATTCACAGCTCCCCATTGTGTGAAAGATAGCTACAGACAACGAGCGTGACATATTTATTTTAAACACGGGCACTCTTTCAAATTTGCTGGCGAGCACAGTGTTTTTTCCAGGTGCGCTGGGGTGGGGCAATATATGCTGAATGATTCATTATAACTTCTAAAGCTATCTTGTGTGCGATATATATTGTATGTGTTTTATACAGTTTTCAAGATGTATAATGCATCTTTTATTTACAGCTTTTTTATTTCCAATTAGATATACATTTTGACATAGCGCTTAAACACCAGGTAGAAGCGTGCAGTCGTTCTATTGTTTGTTTTATCAACTTTTAGAAGCTTGAAGGCGCGCAATTTAAACTCACGGAGAGGCTCATACTTGGATATCTGTGCATGCTTCACTAATGCGTAACTATTTGTCATTATGGATACCAGGCTACAGCATCCCTTCGTAAGTGTGCTGGTAGGTCCTTCTAAAAAACATTTAGAAAATGCCCACATGGCACCAAAAATATTATTTGGTTTTACAGCTGCTTGCAACCTCTTTACAACAGCAGTTTAAACATCTTTGGTTTGTAGACGGGATGCCCGAGTCTCTCAACGACGATGGTTTATTACCGCTGAGCGTGGTGAATATGATTATTGTGGATGATTTTATTGACCCAGGGGGGTCAGAATACCGAACGAGAAAAAGCCTTTACTCAATCCCATCACCGTAATCTGAGCATATATTATATTGTGCAAAAAGTATTTAACAAGGGAAGAGTAACAGGTCGATAACACTAAACGCTAGCTATATAGTGTTACTTAAAACCCCCCCGGGATAAACAGCAACTAGCCATGATAGCCTGCCAGATGTATCCGACCAAAACGCATTATTTCATGGAAGCTTTTGAAGACGCGACCAGTAAGCCCTGCGGATATCTCCTGGTTGATTTAAAAACAACCACTCTAGGGATAATATATTGCGCACCAATCTATTTCCACCAGGACTATCCACTGTTTATATTCAGAGAAAGACATCTAAAAAACATTAAGCGCAATATCGCATCAGTACCCTGTCGCGCTTTCACCATGTCGACACGCATACGAAGAAATATCACGCTGTTGAAAATGCTTGTATATGTCTCCCGTCAACAACGTAAGGCTATTCTTGTCACTGCCTCTGACGATCTGTTGGCCGCTACTGCGGAGATTGCTCAGAACACTTTAGAGGGATACGTCCCCCTAACACACCATTAAATAATTGTGTTGAGAAATAAAAAGAAGGTCATCAAGAAACTGTGCAATAAGCTAATGTTGCAGGCCGTTGTGTTCATAGGATCGCTCAAGGGGATAGCCCTACCGCTAATCACCAGCTTGCTTGGGGCCAATAATGGAACACACCCATAAAATGTATCTCGTGGACAACCTGATGACTCCCACAGCTCTGCCGGATTGGGATATAAGAAAAGTTGCTAACATGCATCTCGACTCGGAAATGAAGGATGTTTTGAACAGATCTGTATTCGAATATTTGACACAAATATTTAAACCATACCCGACACGGCAATGAAGAGAAAAACAAACTTACTTTATACATGCCGCCCGAAGAATCTAGCGGCATGAGTTAACCATCGGGGACTGATTTGGTTGTGACTGATGTGTCTCTTAGCCAATGCTCTAAACCTAACGCGGAACTATTGCAACATAAGATGAAACTTGCAAAGGATGTGTCTGCGTGGACCAATAGGGTAGAGTTTGTTTATAAGGGCAGGGTTTTAATGGGTTCCAACTTGCAGGATCTAGCATGAAGTGTTACAAACCGACACCCCACTTCTACAATAAATGCCCCCATCGGATGGAACGAGTTTATGCAAGCTGTGGCTGATTTAAATATACCGACTGTGGTCATGGGTAAAGTCGCCCAATGCCGCCTTTTGGAGCGGCTAAAAGCCGGAGCTCCCGCAACTTCTCACCAACAACACAGCCCGTTAAGCACACCCATAAGCAGCCCCCGCTCATCCAGCCCCGAGAGGGGGTGGAACACCAGGTGGCTTACGGATTCTTTAGCCGCCTCCGGCATGCGTGACTCTGAAACGTCTAGATTCCGACAGGCCTATCTGGTTATCAGAGTAATGCGGGGCGCCCCTTGATTAATGTGTGTGATTCTTCACTGCTAAATTCTGCTATAAAAAAGTTCCTTCAGTATTATATATGTCTTTTTATTAATAAATGCTTTCAATTCATAAATATGACTAGTTGTTTATTATGTTATATTATCTAGTATGTATAATAACACGCCCTGCATGGTTTAAAAAAAGCTATTTTATTGACACATGTATCAGTGTATACGATACACATTTACATTTTTGACACACTGTAAACATTTAGCGAGATCTATGCACGCTGTGTAGCGTCTTCTTAACAAATCTGGTCACCATGAGCTTGTTTTGCATGGGATTGCTCAAATACATTTTCAAAACAGCCGACAGCGCTCTCCATTCTGACATTTGAGTGATGAAAAATATACAGTGTTGACCGCAGGTCATGCCTTTAGAGTCTTGAACCAGTACAGTAATATAGCGAAAATAAATTGCAATGCGCACCAAACTGTCAAACACTGTTAACCCCCCCCCCTGTCCAGCCACAGATCTATCCAGTGTGTTCCACCCTGGTCCTGCGAGTCGGTGTTCACTACCAGGCTTACAGGGTGATTTCTGGGTAGACGGCTGGGACATGTATCACTGGCATACACGCCGTGAAATGTTTTTCCTGCATGTCTATGCTTGCACAGAAATCTGTAGAGTTTCTATTAAATATCAAAAACTATGTTTTTCTGCGCATTGATCTTAAGAACGCTATCGGAAATGCTCCACTCTAGCTGCGAATGTGTGGCGGTTAGGTTTCTTTCAAACTTTATCTCAGCGCGTAGGTTTCTGGTCCTCCAAGGTTGAATTGCACTGCTGACATTTATCGGTTCAGTAGGGTATAGCCGAGAGCATATTTGTTTTGTGTAAATGAAACCGGCACATCGCGCAAGTGTTTCCCCGTGACAGCCACCACCCCCATGTATTCTCTGATTATGTTCGGAAGTCCAAAGTTGGGGTGTATGCTTTGCAGGGATTGAAACACCATCCTTGTGCATTGCCACATAGTTCATGTTACAGTGTTTGAACTCGAAGGGGTTTTTATCGTATGCCCCATTGAGGGCCATTGTTTCAACAATCCCCATGATGATTATTTTAGGGAGCTGGCCTAGAAACAGGTTGTCTTGACTGGTACCGTGGCTACCGGTAGGAATGCTGAAGACTTTTAGAGCGACTCTCTCCACAGGGTATTTCACGTTAGATATCTGGAGCACCTCTCTATGCGCCAGGCTAACAGTCGGTGAGACGCCTACACGCTTAATGAATAAACTGGCCGATACGATGACTAGTTTGTATTGCTCAGCATCCCCGATCATGAGGCAGAAAGCATCCGTGTTTCTGGATAGTTTCACTTTAAGATCAACACTGTTAATCATTAGTTTATCCTGAAAGAATAGGTTGGCGTGTAGGCGGCCTAGTAAATCAAAAACTCTGCTGGTACTGGCTCTTTTCACAAATCTCTTGTTATCACCGTCCAGAATGGTGCTGTCAAAATGCCCCATGTTATTGCGGTACAGAGACCGGCCGACAGCTGTTTGTCCAGTACATCACTGCTAGAATTTAACAGGCTCTCTATATAGGCCCTCTAGGCGTACATGTTATCGCTCTGCGTTATCCGACGATGGCCGAGCATCACGTCCACCTGATTGAACATGCTGGCTATCGGTTAAGCAATCGCGCCCAGTTGCGATGTAGCAGCGGTGTTGGTTCCATCAGCCTTTGTTATTTTACAGGTTAGATGTAGCAGTGTATCGTACAAATCCAGATACATATCGGTCGCACCCGATACAAAAAATGCAATGGGGGCTAGCAGTGATAGAGCCGACAGTGGCGAGACCTCAATAAAGAAACTGTTGTCACTGCTGGTTTGGGTTGGTGGCACAGTAAAGAGATCGAGCTCTGATTTAACACACTCCCCTGATGCTCCGTGTAGGAAGGCCATTGTTCTTTAGAAAATATCACTGCCCTTGTATCTTTTAGGAATAACAGGTTTCTTCTTCCCATGCGTTAATGCGTAGCGGGGCTTTGTTCTGTTTTTCCTGTTGGGTCTTGGTGGACCGCGCAACACAGGCGCAACCTGTTCCTCTTAACACTTCTATGTGATTTATAAAGGAGACCTGACCCGTCCTGACCCTCTTTTTTCCGTCTGGCTAGCCGCTCAGCAACTGCCGTTTTCATGCTTCCCACAGCGTCTTTTGCAATATTGCCAGTTGCTGTTTTCACGTGCTGTTTAACTAATTCAAAGCCATGCCGTAGAAAGGGTACTGCACATGCCGTAGAAAGGGTACTGCACGTCTAAAAAGACTTTTAAAGACACCGCCGAGCCCTGACCCGTACATGACGGGGGCTCAGCTAAAATACGGTTGATCACTGTAAATGGCTTGGTTCATGTAATATTCTATGTAAGCCCTTGTATCACCATAGTTCTTCAACACTTCCATTATAGCACTGCTTTTATTAGTCTTTTAGCTGGAGCGGCCTGAAGAGCAACCGCAGCCAGATTTTTCAAACTGCCCCAATCGGCTCTTATCGTTATGTTGATGGTGCCAATGGGGTTTTTACACATGGGGACATACTTGGGTTTGCTGTTTTGAATGTTCACAATATCGTTGTTGTTTCCTTTATTCTCCACGGTTCTAAGCAGCGGGCGTAGCTGTCCCTCACCCTTTGATACTCCACGATGTCACTATAACGCAGTAAGCTATAAAAAACCCATTTAACATCGGCACAGGTTTTGTCCCACGGTTCCTTGCTTCCAATGTGTTGCACAGTTCCCAATATGCTGTGCAGTCTCCCGGTTGTTGAAAACCTAAAAGAAGCGTCTGGGCCCTGTAGATAAACTTTCAGCTGGTGCGGGTCTAAATGTAGCGTTGTGTCCTCATACTCGGGTATGCATGCTGCAGCCTTGTTTGTGATTCTGACAAGTTCCTGTATATTTGGATAATGTCCATCGGGAAATCCTCCCGAAAAAAAGCCTCAGAGGGTTTGTTCGTTTTATGATAAACATAGCTACCCCCGGGGCTAATGTGTTCGCCGATCGGACATACTGAACCTCAGCGAGCGCAACCGTTCATTGACCCTCCAGATTTACAGGGTTGGCCAGCTTCACAGTAAAGTTGGATATTTTGTTCCCTGGAAGTAGGAAGAAGGATTGCAGAGCGAAAGAGAGGCTGCTGTGAAGAAAGTAAGACTGAATAGAGGGTGCAGCTGAAAGGCAGAGGAGAACTAAGGTCTCTTACGGAAGAGAGAAACTTCAGGTAAAAGATACAGGCTACAGCCAAGACATAATGCAGTGGAGATACACAATAATGCCACACTGCATGGGAGTGTTAAACTGTGAGACTGCAGCTGAAGACAGAAGCTGCAGGGCAAATGTAAGAGAATGCCGGAGAATACGGAGGTGGGACTTGCGATCACACATTTGAGCACATAGACTGCATCAGGAGACAGGCATGGTAGAGGTAGAAAAAGGAAATGGGAGACTGCCAAGAGAAGATAGAGACAGCAGATGGACCAGAAATCTCATAAGAGATTCGAAATAGGCTAGTAGAGTCAGGGGTCGGAGGTCTTCGGCTCTCCAGATGTTTTGGACCACACATGCCATCAGCCCTACACAGCATAAGTGATGCTGAGGGATCATGGGAATTTGAGTCCAAAACATTTGGAGATCTGCAGGTTGAGTTTGCAGACCCCTGCTGTCGAGTAAAGTGTAAGACAAGGGTATGAGAGCAAGTGCTGCATGGGAAAGATTGCAGCAAATATGAGGCTTCTGTGCAGGGGTGCACTGGCCTGCAGGGAACTCTGGGGATTAACGGGGGAGCCTCTGCATCGTGGGCCTCTTTTGTGTGGTTACCAAGGGGTGGACTGGCATACAGAGAACTCTGGAGTACCCAGGGGTGGACTGGCCTATAGGGAACTCAGGAGGTTTCCTGGTGGACCTCTGCATCATGGGCCTCATTTTCTGATGGAAAATGAGTTGGGCTTGCTGAAAATGTGTAATATGGGGCCACGCTGAAAACTTTTTCCATGGCCTCTTTTACTTCCCAGTCCACCCCTGCTTTTGTGCATAGAAGGACTGCAGTGGGAATCTGCAGTATTCCACGTGAGGACTTCAGAGGAAGAAGAGACGGGGTGGCGGGGGTGGTAAATAGGGTAACTGCTGCAGGGACAGGAGACCTTGAGGGAAGAGGAACAGACTGCATGGGGTAACAGCGGGTGTGCTGCTCTGTGTTGTGGCAACATGGTGGCAATCAGCCTTTTTAAGCATAAGGGTGGGTTAAGGGACTTTACGCACTCTTTGGCTGCTCCAGATGTAAGGGTAGGGCTGAGACGAATGAGGATTAGCGTGGGGTTCAACAGGTTGAGACATGCAGGCAAATAAATCAAAAACCCAGGAGCAAAATACTGGACCAGCCTCTCGGGTTCTATGTGAAAAGACCTCCTTTTAAGGTCTGAAGAGAAAAAGACCGATTTACATTGACCGATTTTCTTTTGATTGTAAAAACAGCATTGTTAAGGTCTTTTTCCCTTGGGACCTTTAAAGTGCGTTTTTGCTCCAATGGGAACATAATCTTGAGAAAGGGGGACACAGCGGAGATCTGGGTGCAACCCGGAGGTGGTCAGAGGTCCACATTATGGCAGAGCCGACTCCGCCTTTCATCCTACAAATGTCAACAAATGAATAACGTTGCAGTGGTCTGTAATAGCATTTATTATTTAGGAAACCAGAGGATATCGAATATGTGTGAACTATATAAATTGGGCCCTTTTTAATATTTATATATTTAACTTAATTTATTTAATAATGTGTTACAGTTTATATTTACTTTTCACGTGATTATATAAAATCAGAACAGAAGAAAAGAAAAAAATATATAGATAGCACAATTCTAGGAAGATTAGGAACACATAAAACCAAATACCATAAATGATCACGTGTTAAATAAAGCAATAGATATGTAGTTTAAAATATTTATATATTTACTTTATAAATCCTTGGAGTATGAAAGGGTGAGTCGAGCTTGCCAGGGTTTGGCAACTATGTTCAGCTATCCGTAGGCTTATGATCTGAGGTGCTCATGCAAGCCAACCCCCAGTTTACCCATCATGCATCTCCGCGGGCCCGCTTTGGAAATGACGAGTAGTCTCCGGCCTATAATCACACAGATGATCTCACAATGGTTTAATAGAACAATACCCCGAGAAATTGCGGGTGGCCACCGAGCTCAACCTTTCCTCCTAAAACATGTTAGTTCTGCCCGTGAAGCACCATAAGTGAGACGGCGATGCCACGACATGTGCTCGCCGCGCCAAGTGCCTCAAGCGCAACCTCTCTGACCAAAGCATTTCTGGGGGGGTGCTTCCTCGTCTTGTGTGCCGGCCTTGTCCTTGCTATTTGGCTTTTGGGAGCAGGCTCATCCTTGATTTGCATTTGGTTGGATCCCTGAATGACAAAGGCAAGCGTAAAACAATGGAATGGAATCCTAGGTAGTGGACTCACTCTCCACTGGCTAAGAAGTGCTGGTGCCAGGCTCCTTATCCATCTCTTTGTCATTTCCTCAGCTCATCTTCCCAGGCTTTTAAAAATCTAATTCACCTAAAATATTTACCAGTAATATTGCTTTCACTTTAACTTGGGCAAGGTTAAAGTGCTTTGAGTCTACTGCGGCTGTGAGCTGGTGCAGTACAAAAACAAAAGAAAAGCATTAATAATGATACGAGTAAAGGCAATAATATTCACTCTCAGAATGGCTATTGTAATTAATAATTCCTATGGCCTATCCCTGAAGAGTTCTCATGTGTGAGCCCCCTATTTTCTAGAGAGATGTTGTATTCCCTAATATGCGGCAGTGGTCGAAGTGAGACGGGACGGTTGGGAGCGAGTTCCACTACTTTAATGTTTTACTGTTAATAGTCCCGCTACTTCTTCCAGCAATGTCACCATTCCGGAACTGTTCTTTGTGAAGTTAAAGCACTTTTCTCCACTTTACCACCTAATAGCAGTTGCAGCGAAAGTGAAATCTGTTTCAACGCAATTGTCCGACACGCAGCACGGCTGCGACCTTTGAAACACGTGTCGCATGTTGCTCCCCGCCCGGGCCACAGTTCCAATACTTTTCTTTTGGTACACTTCTACCGCGCGCCTCCATTAGCGCCCACATTTCATTGTTTTTAGTCTGCATTCCTTAAGTGAAATCGATCGCAGATAATGTGCAGGTGTGCTTCGCTAACAAGGCCTCCACTGTTATTATAGCATAAATACCTGCGTCGTCTGATTGCCCCACTTTTTTTGGGAAAATCAAAAAAAAAAGTGCCGTCGCGAGCGGTTCGAAATAGGCGGCAATTAGAGCCTGGAAAAGCTGGGACGAGGCTGCGAAAGCGGTGCAGGCTTTTAACCAAATCTTCGGCACTTAAAACACACAAAAAGCCCCTCTCGTAAGAAGAGTTATTAAAATAAGATCTCCTGATCATCTCACAGCTATTGCGGGAAAAGTGAGCGTTTTTCATTCACCTGATTTTGTGGGATGCTTAAATGAGACGCTGCGGCGACCAGACAAACAAAGAAATGAACACCCCGCCGCCCCCCTTTCTAACACATTCTCCCCAACTGTTCCTAAATTGCAACTTTTATCATATTCTGTTATATATCTGACTTAAAGCACCTCAGCACCATTGGTGTGGCTTCTTAGCGCTGCATATAATATGCAAAGATAGCCTAAAACCCGACACTTTTGCCAGGGCATACTGGACCAAACGTGCCCGAGGTATTGGGTCAAAATTGATCGGAAGGAGCAGTTGGCTGTGTACATGTTTGTTTTCCCGTTTGAAGTCGGATGCATTCATGCGAATGTCCTATGTGGGCAGAGTGGGGTGCCCACAGTTTTGGCGTTTGTGTAGTGTGACGAGTCCGAGGAGGTCGTCTCCGTTTCCCAAGGGAGAGCCAATCCCAGTGTGACTAGGGAGGTGAGCCTGCTATGCTTAACAAGCCCTAAGGAACAGGGAAAGCGGGATCCAACTGGAGGTGACCCCCCACTTCGGGGGAAGTATCAAGTCTCCTTCTTCTCTCTCAGATGATGACACCTTCCATGGATATATGGGAATCACTACGTCTTATAAAACTGGAATCCATGGTATAAGTGGTTAAGAAGGCTTCTTGCTTCTCCCCTCCCAAGCCAAGTGAGAAATCAGCTGACAAAGCAACTAACACAGACCAGGGAGACACGACAGAGTCTGAGCCAATCGGAAGACACGTGCTGCCAAACCCGCGCTGCTCAACTAAACTGGCGTACAGAGAGGAGCAGTGGCTGGTCCCAGAAGCATGTTTATTTTGACATCCCAGTGGCAGTGGAAGCAAGTGCTCGATCAGGCATAGCGACGATCTGAGCGGAGGAGCCACACTCTGCAGCTTCATCGGAGAGGAGTCCCGAATAGGCAGTGACCATGGAGGAGCCTCGCCCGGACATCCCGAGAAAAGCAGGGCGAACCAGCACAGATGCGGAACACGTTGGAGATGCCGTCCAAGTAATTCCAACTCCAGCGACGATGAATGCCAAACGCCTTGCCCGAGGCCCCACCAAGGACGAAAAGGTACATGTGGCCTCAGGGAACCAGAAGGCGGGCAGAAAAACAAGAGACTCTCACAAGCACGATGGCAGGGTGGGGAAGTCTTAGAGAAGCCCCAGAGTGGGAATAGAGAAACCCAAGAACCCCCAGAGTGGGTTAGGAAGAACTGAAAAGACCGAAGTGGGGAAGGGAAAACCAAGACAACTCAGAGTGGGTTAGAAAGAGTTAAGAAACCTCAAGTGGGGTGGAGTCAACCAAAACATCCCGGAGGGGAGAAGTGAAATCCAAGAGACCCTGGAGTGGGGTACAAAGTATCATGGAAGCCCAAAGTGGAGTAAAGAGCCCCAGGATGACCATTTTGGGGAACAGGCACCCAGAAAACCCCAGAGTGGGGAATACAACCTGAGACCACAGGGAGATGTCAGAACCAATCTCATACCCTTATCCAAACAGGTGAGGACCACCTCAAGTAAAGAATGTATCCTACATTGGAGAGACTATGCAACGAAAGAACTATACAAACCTCAACCGAGATCTCGCTGGAACCGAGAAGGGGAGTTGCAGCACCCAAGAGATGGTTATTTGTATCTACAACCATAGACACAGCCTATGATAAAAGGGGTAGGGTCCAGAACCCATAGCCATTCCTTATCAGGGAAGTTCAACCGAAGTATGTCTGTTTGTTATCCTTTTGGTTTTAGTGCCAGGGACAGGGTAGGTCCGAGTAGGTTTCAGGATGGAGGACTGTGCTCTTTTGTGCTTCTACATCCCGACGAACACTCTTCATTATTGTCCTTTCTAGTAGAATAGGGCTTAGCTTTAGAGTCCAGGGCGAGAACAGGGTTTCTTCAACCACAAAATAAACCAACCCAGAGAAAGTATGTCATTGTGCCGGTCTCCTGATTCTGATTTACCGCAGGAGCCAACTCTGTAAATGTATAGGCCACCCGTAGAGTGCCTAGTAGAGAGACGGTGGAGTCAACCAACACAGGCTAAGGAGTAAAGTTGCTTTGCCAACGATTGCCCACAACTTCCCGGGAAACGGCTTAATTGCCAAGGATTGCCATCAAATGCCCTGGGACTTGCACCACTGCCAATGATTTCCATCAAATGCACAAATATGTGCGCCATTGCCAAGGACTGCCATTGTGTGCAGAGAAACCTACCTCATTGCCCTACATTCCCAACATCTGATCCGGCACTGGCACTATTTAGAATTGTCACCAAATGCCCAGATTCCGTTTCCCATCCGAAAGGATTGCAACCATCTACCCGGGTAGTAGCCTCATTGTTATATTAGGATGTGTTACGTTTTTTATGTTAATGACATTTCATGAAGCATAGCGGTTACCCAAAATTGTCATCTATGTGCTAGGACGCAGATCCAAAGGCACAATATAAATTAGGCTGAGGAGAAGAGAAACCTCGTCACTTCTTCCTGTAGCATGTATGGGGTCTTAAGAATCCCATTTCAAAGGGCAGACGGGCAAAATATGGGGGTTCAAATTGGCACGAGCGATTCAAAACATTTGGACCTGAAGCTCAAAATGGTTCAAAGTTTTCAGACTCGAATTTGAGATGCTGGTATAGATATGATATTTGATGGCTCGGCTCAAATCAAACTCTGTGGAAATACTACATTCTGGAGTACTGGTGGCAAAGGAAATAAGGCGATATGGACATCATTTCCTGCCCCGGACCAATTTTGTTGCAGGGAGACCAGGAAACAACCTCTAAGCCTCATGTGCATAGGTACAAAGCTGCTATGGAGAATCCGAAGGGGCGCGGACACTGTAAAGTCATTTTCACTCGATAGTTAATCTAAAGTAAAATAAGGCCTTTCTTTTCCTATGGCTATGGGGTGTTCGCTACCTATTTCCCTAACTAAGGTGCTCGTCAGTCAGTGCGAATGTCCAAAACAAGTCCGTCCACTGTCCAAATCGAACCCATCTGTCCCTACCACTCATATATCTAACTAAGTCCAGGGGAATGCCTCCCTTCTCCTGGCTTCTGTGTTTTGTCACAGGGTTTTCTTGATTCTATTGTTATAGATAATTTGTAAATCATGTCTGGTTATCCCCTGGATTAAGTTCTGCAGTACTTGGGGCTTGGTATTTTCCCTGTCCTCTTTCTTATAGATTCTCATTTCTGTTCAGGTTCCTTCTCTCTCTCTCTTGTAGGGCTCAAGACAGGGTCGGATTGGCACCTCGGCCTTTCAGCCTGTGGCCAGGCAAATTTGTCCCTGGGCAGTGGGGGCTGGTTTATGGCCACGCCTGGGCCGGTTTGGAAAAAAAAAAGAAATTGGAAAAAAAAAGGAATTCTTTTTTTCCCTTCAAAAAGCCTTTCATCCTTCTTAGGTCGATAAATGAGTACCAATACAGGTTGGGTGATATTGTATGCATATGTATTCTATAAAAAAAAGAGCTTAAACATAACTGCTATACAATAACATATTATCATATGGCCTTGGACGTCTGCTTGCATTCACAGTAATTTGACAATATGGATCTATACACACAGATATTAATTATACATATGGTGATCCATTCTTGTATGAAATGTATATCACATTAGTGAAATCATAACCATATTTTTCGTAGTGTACTTAGGAACAATGCCATTTGATGCCACTTCCTGTTTTGCCAAGGGGTGAAAGGTCGTGTTTCATCGCTTCCTGGGATGTCACTTTGGGGGTAGGGTCAAATGACATCACTTCCGGTGATGTCATCAGAGGTCAAGGGTGGTGAGGCGAGGGGTGGGCCACTTTTTTGAGACGAGGGAAGGGCCACTTTTTTTGGGTAACCAGGCCTGTTTCTTGTCCCAGTCCGACCGTGGCTCGAGACCCTCTTGTACGTCATTCCCCTCTAAAACATTTTGGTTGCTCAACTTCCAATTATAATCCACCTCTTCCCAGGATGCTGTTTCATGTATGAGGCTCATCTTCCAGGGCTCACAGGTCTTTTTTCCCCAATTACCTTTGTCTAGTATGCTCCCTTTCTTCTCCTCGCAATATGGGTTGATTTTTCTGAACCCACGGGTCTGTACTCTCCAAGTTTTTCTCTTTATTGTATTCTCTTTCTTATCCTAGGGATCTGGGTTGACCTTTCCCTTTTCCCAAGGTATCAAGCTCACAACTTTATCTGTTGCGCTCTCTGGGGTTTTTGGATTCCTCTTAATTTCATTAACACAGCTCTGGTGTGATAAGGTTCTAGTTCTGTTTCTCTTCCACTCTATGGTTCTTGTGTTTGTCTTGAATACAAAACTGTTCTTTCCCTAATACGGTCTCTTTCCTATCGTCAACATATGGGTTGGCCTTTCCCTTTTCCCAGGGTTACAAGTTCCCAACTTTGTTTCTCTCCTCCTTAATGGTTTTTGTATGTCTCCTAATCTCAGTAACACAGTTCTGGTTTATCAGATTATTTCCACTTCTTTTCGCATTAGTATTGGGATGAGTTCCGTTTAAGTTATAATTTTGAGATTCCAGCATTCCTCTAGACCTTCCAGCATTCCTGTATCCTGTATTAACTTCTGTTTTCAGGGGTACCGGCGCCGGTACCTGTAGGACATTGGACTCTTGCTTTCTTCGTAGCTTTGCAGCTTACTTTCCGCGGCGCCTCTCTCCTCAGCATCCCGCTCTTGCTTTCTGAATAGCGCTGATGCCGTAATTCAGTTCAGAGTTCCTTCCTCCCACTGGTGGTTTCGGCGTCGTTGTATGGGCGGCTGTCCACCATTATTGCTTTGTGGGCATGTCATCACTGAACTCTGTGCCACCATGTTCTGATTTCCTCTGCTTTCACACGCCAATCTACCAGCATTTCTCCTCTGCGTCGGAGCTGCTCTGGTTTAGGCGGACTCCACGTTCTGCGAAAGCCCCGCCTCCTTCCGCTTTACTACATACAGGGGGCTTCCGCTGGTTCTCTCGGTCTTTTGCTCTCTCTTGGTTTTCTGCTCTTCCTCTCTGGTTCATTAGTATTTCATCCCTTTTTAGTCTCCTCAGCACAGTCAATTGGAGACTTTTCTTTAAAGGGATAGCCTCAGTTTCTTCTCGCAGATAATGTAGGTTCACTTTATCTTCACGAAATTGTTAACATTCTGATGTATTATACAAGTGCATTTAAGCCATCACTTGGAGGGTACGAGGGAGTTCCTCATGGGAATGGGAGTCATTATCCCCAAAGGGTTAATCTCTCCCAGTGATGTGACACTTGCCTTGACCCCCAGTGAGGATGTTGCGGAGCGTGCTCACCTCCCTAGCCTCACAGGGTGGGGCTTCCCCCTTGGGGAGAAGGAACAAATACCACCCATTCTTCCCACCACCCTTATTCAAAATCCTTTTTTTCTTGATAAACCTTACTTCATCTGTTTAGTTGAATACATTTATTTTCAGAAAAATATTTTATTTTGATTTTAATTTATTTGAATAAAAAGAAAAGAAATCAGAGTATGGGTTATTGAGGCAGTGCATGGTCAGCAAGTTGCTGACTCAGCCAGTGCTTTTTTCTGACTTATAATACTTAGTTTCAGAACATTGATCATGGAAGGCATTTTTTCAGGTCTCAGTTAATTTATTTGTCATCTCATTTAAAGCTAAATAAACAAATCTTCTCCTTCACGCTGTTAGCTTAACTGTTTTCGGCAAATACTTTTTCTTTTCCCATTAAATTTGTCTGATTGTTTCTTTTTTTTTAAAGTTATTTTATTCTCTGAAAACGATAAGCATTTGTGCAAGCCATTCTTGTGTGAATGATAGAGTCCCAATGCAGAGAAGAGATTTCAATTTTATTTTATTTTCCTATTACATTTTCTTGTTCTTCTCAAAATAGGCATTTAATTCTGTTTTCAGTAAAAAGTTAATTTAAAAAAAATGTTTCTATTAGCATAATGTTTCCAAATGAAACCTTTCAGCTTTTACATTTCAAACTGTCATAATCTCTGAAGTAAAAAAATAAATTACAAGGATAAAATGGTTAAATCTATGGACATGAATTTGAGCAAAACTGGATGAAGACAATTCAAAAGACAGTCAAGTAACAATTTCATTTCCTGCACCAAGTTACGAAAACTTATTGAAACAAATTTCAACAGGGCAAATGTCAATGAGATCCTGGTTCCCTGCACCAACTGGAGACAAACTTCCCTTTTTGTTAGGGTTCGATATTCAGTAAAAAATGTGCCCATCAAGTCAGTTCTGGTGTGATTGACAACCGGGCAACTCATAATCAAGTGGTGCAAGGATTCTACTTTATAACTACAAAGTCTGCAGCAGTAGTCTCTTGATTCCTTGGCTTTCCTGACTTCAAGCACCTCCTTTGTTGGCAACAATTTGAGGCGCAATCTTAAGAATTGTTTCCGTAAGAGATCCGAAGGAAATCTTATCAAGTAAGGTAAGGTAGTTCCTTGCCTGCTAGGGGCCGTGCAGCGCTTCCCATAGAGTTCAAGGCTAGTAACTGACTCCAATGTATCAATCCAGTCTTGTTTATAAAGTCTTCGCTTTACGCAATCTGGGTTTTCCTTTAGTGATTTCTCTGTTACACAAATGCTCACTAGTATTCCTTTGCATTTGTCACTCCATTCTACCAATGAACATTCCCTTTTAGCCTGGAGTGCTTGTCCAAGTAAGGTGAATCCTCCTTCCGAGGGCGGTAGAAGACATTTTCGATAGAAGGAAAGAGTCTTCCAAACGGTTAATGTGAGCAGCGATGTTAGGCCCAACTCTTTTCTGATCACTGCTACTGGAGTGGAGTTCGGCAGAGAAAGAACATATCTCCAGAAGGTACCCTCCAGAACGTGCCACACTTTCCAACTTAGTGAGAGTGACGCTTCTGCCCCATATGTCAGGATAGGAATTACTTTCATGCGATAGAAAGTAATTACTGGGACAAGTGGAAATGTGCAGTATCGGAATCTAATGAGTTTTGCCTCTGCTGCTAAAATCTTCGTTTCCATCTTAGGTCTGCCTCTGTAAGGGCATCAATAGAGCTGTCATGTATTGATATACCTACGTATATCATCTGGGTGATCTTTGGAATTTTTGCTCCATTCATAAACCAACCACTGGTCTTGACTGCTTTCCCTGAAGACCTGCCGTATGTTAAGAAAGGAGATTTCGATGCATTTATCCGCAGGTCATTAGCTGACAGATAGGTAGCGAGCGCCTCTAGTTGGTGCTGGAGACCGATTGGCATTTCATCCATAATCACTGCATCATCGGCATACAGCAGTCTGCTTACCGGTGTTCCAGATATACATGGTGGGGAACACCCAATCCCTTTAAATGCCTCTTCCATGTCAGAAGTATTTAAAATGAAGGTGGCCGGTGCCAGGCGACAGCCTTGTTTAAGGCCAATTGTTGTCATAATGGGGTCGGTCATGTCACCCAGTTTATTCAACCTGATTTGGACAGATATACCCAAATGGAGTGCCTCTATGGCTTCTCGTAGGTCAATGGGACAGCCCCAAGCCTTTAACTTGGACCACAGGATTTGTCGGTTGACTGAGTCAAAAGCCTGCGCCAAATCTAGTGAGGCCAAATAACGTTTTTTGCTGTTCCTCAATGTCGTTCTCATCTTCAAGAGATTAATCAAAAACAAATTCAAGGCAGTTCAGATGCCTTTTTCAAATCCAGCCTGCCATTGATCATGATGATTTGCTTCCCCACTGCAAACGTTGGGATGTTTCAGGATGAGGGCTGCAAACATTTTGACAATCACATCAAGAAGGGCGATAGGCCTATCATTTTCTGGAAGTGCCCTATCACCCTTCTTGAAGTTCAGAACGACAGTTGAGGTTCAAATAATTTCTTTAGCAGGCAGTTTATTTTCTTGGCATGTTTATTTTCTTTTATTTCAAGCTCCAGTTCTGAGACCCTTAAAAAAAATTATAATGAGAAATAAAACATATTCTCTGACGGTTGTTACTGGCTAGCAAAGTGTACAGGAAAAGGGAGTAAAAGAGCAGCTGTTTTGTAGAGGAGAGCCATTGCAATTTCTTGAGTGCATCTTTTCAGTAATGGGCAGCCATTTACATTTTTCAGAGGTGTATTTCTGGAAGAGAGAGCCTTTACCATTTTTCAGGGAGCAGCTGTTCTGTGAAGAAGAGCCAGAACAAATTGTGTATGATAGAGAGTGGCTTTTCTGTGTGTCTGAGGGAGAGCCAAGCCAAAACGAGCATTTTTAAGTGAGCCACTTTCCTGCATAAGAGAGCCTTATGAAAAGTTACATTTATAGAATACCTGGACCAACAAAAACATATCCTGGCATGTAGGAGGGCACAACAATGTTGCAGAAGACACAACGGGTGCTTATGAAAGGTGCTAACGGCCCACCAACAAAACTGAATGCATTAAACGTACTTGTGAACATTTGTGGACATGGCTGCAACAATGGATGTATCTGTAAACGAAATGTATTTGCCTAATAGTGCTGCAAGAAAATTCACAATCAAAGAAGGAGGGCAGAGTACTCATGAATCACAAATGAAACAGGTGACAATGTTTGAGGCGATAGCAGAGAGGGAGGGAGAATATGAATCTGATCAGTCCTCAAATGAGCGCGTGATCACTTGATGAGAAACAACAGGTGATCTGAGTGGCAGTATAGAGCGACTGGACTCGGGTGTAGACTCTGTAGGTGCCGATCCCATAGAAAGGTTGGCAGAACGTGGAACCCAACATGCCGATAGACAAGAGAGTGAAAAAGCTAGTAGGACAATGTTTCAAGTTTTTAAAGGAAAAAAGGAATCTTGCAAAGGAAATAACCAGTAGGCTGACTTAAAATACAGAACAGGACAAACATATGGCGAGTCCCCACTCCCAGAAGAAACCACAATACCATCTGCAAAACATAGGTACACAGGGCACCGTGTTTTAGGTCCAAGCACTAAACCCTCAACATCAATTATTTGGAGCCACTTTCAACCCAACTCCAAGGAAACCAACTCGTGCTCTTCGCTCCTCCACCTCCAACTCCTTGAGGGTCAGTCGCTTCTCCAAGCAACAAGTTGGGGATAGATATCTTTTTTGGCTGGTGCCTCCCTCTGGAACAGCCTCCCTGACTCTCTGAAACTTGAGCAGAACCATCTCTGGTCTGTAAGCACCTCAAGACCTTCCTCTTTGCTTCTACTTTCCCTCTTCCTCTCCCCTGCTGATCCCCTGTCTGATACTGCACTGGTCACCTGGCTACCCTCTGTATTCAGGCCCAGGTGCCTGCCCGCCAAGTTGCACACCCTCACTGCCTCCTTGTAACTCCTGCACTTGGGTCTGTATCTGCAACCCTACAGTTCCCCTACTTGCACTTATTGTACACCTAATGCCTGCACTAAACCGTCGCACTTTCCACCTGCTGGCCGCAGTACTTGTTATTTTGATCCCATGTCTGGCACTCGCCACCCTCCCCCGCCCCTGGCACTTTTCCCCTCCCCTGCCCCTTGCACTTGCATGATCTGAACGACACTAGCTATAGTAAGATTGTTGTCTTTGTCCTCTAACTTTTTTCCCCTCCCCTACCTCGTCGCGCCTTATAGGCGCGTTATAAATGCCATATCATGTAATTTATTTATTTAAATTTTTGGAACGCGCCACATGCCCGTGGGCCTCAGGGCGCACATATATTACTACTACCATCTATACTACATCTAACCGGAAGTAGGCCACAGGAAACAAGCAGGGCGAGTCAGTACAACTCTGATTAAGCACCATCTTGATGCCATCCAATGGCTCTTTCTAAGGGTTGTGGACAGAGAACTGTTCTTGAAAATTAGAAGAACGGTGACAATACTTGCAGGAGAGCTGTCTCTTCAGAATGCAGTCGAATATCACTCCAAAAGCATGATATGAACGAGAATAGCCTATGCCAAAAACCACACAGTAACTCTGGAAATCATCCAGGTGATTGGACAGTCCATAGCCAAAGACATGCAGTCATTAGTGTTGTCGAAAACAGTGGTGCTAAAGCCCTTATTAATTACTTTGCACCACACTACGGTTGTAGGTCACATGGTCGAAAACAAAAGGGTCGAAAGCCTTTTGATCGACAGTAAAATGATCGAAAAAAAGGGTCGATTTTTTAAAATTATTATTTATTTATGGGAGGGGTTCCCCCGCCCAACCTCCCGTTTTCTTTATTAAAAACATTTTTCTACCAACCCAAACTAAAAAATATATATAAATAAATTAATAAAAAAGTTCGACCTTTTTTTTCCGACCATTTGACTGTCGATCAAATGGTCATTCGATCCTTTGTTTTCGACCATTTGACTGGACACCCCACACTACAACATGATACACCGGAGGTTCTTTCAACTTTGCAAGTTCCACAATTGTGCGTAAAGCTGGGCCACACTGCCCTGAGTGTCAGTTAAAACCACACTGTCCATTTAACAACTGATATGCTGACCAGCTCCCAGACAGCAGATTACACGTGAATCACTGCATATTGGGAGTCATTGCAACCTCTGGCCAAGAAACCCACCACATTGCTATTCTACAGGCAGTGGTATACAGCAACAGGCAGCTCTCTGAATCCACGCACATCGCAAATAGCATTTTAGAAGAGCAGCAGGATGTTATATACAAGTGGGTACAGCCGCTGAACCTACCTGTCAGTTTTGTGGCATTTGATTGTTGGCCAAACCTAGGGCCTCATTACAAGTTTGCCGGTCAGGTAACTATGGTACCGGTAAGCTTGCCGGTACCGTAGTTACCGGACCGGGAAACTATGAGTTCTGCTCGCGGGTGCCTTTTCACTGCCAGGTCGGTCCTGGCGAGCGGTCCGGCACCCGTGAGCAGAGCATGTCGGATGCACCGGCACCATTCTGAATGGTGCCGGTGCATCAGGCCTCCCCATTCGCATTGAGCCCTGTGAGGCTCAAATGGGAATGGGGAGTGAAAGATTCCGGCCCCTGGCAATAGTGAAATACAGGGTCCGCCAGGGTTGTAATCGCCCTGTATTTCCGCATTGCCAGGGGCTGGAAAAATGTGCAAGTTTAGCGGCAGTCTGCCGGTTTTACCTGCAAGGCTACCGGCAAACTTGTAATGAGGCCCATAGTGTCTGCATTGCAAAAGGGCAGATTCCCCCATATAAAATGCTTTGCCCATTCTTTGAATCTTCTGGTCCTTAACTTTTTGGAGGGGAACAGCGGCATCGCGACCTTGGCATGAACCTCAAAGTTAATATGTAGCCATTTTCACCATTTCTGTAACGACACAGGCAGCATGGGCAAACATTCAGCCAAAACACAACTTGCCATGTCAACAGCCTGTGTAAGATGTGCCCACTTTTAAACAATGTGAAAGCAAATGAGCACGGCACCGGCGAGCACCTGGTAGAATATAGTGACAGAGAGTGTCATGCCTAATTCATCACAGTGGCTCATGTTAAAGCATGTGGAACAACTTCTTTGAAAAAGCCACTCGCCATGTTTGCAGAGAGCATGCCAAAGTAATTGGATTGATACCAATTATAAATCTGTTAAAGCATCACGTTGAGACACAGCGTAGTCCCAACGTACAGGGGATGGCCCCTAATGTTTGGAGGAGTGGTTTTGGTACAAGCGATGACCCTGGGCAACTTGTCACAGAGGCCTTGCTACAAGGGTTTCCCTTTAATCATTTTTCAAGGAGTGGTTCTGCTCCAAGAGCTGATCCATAGCAAATCTTTGAGTGGGGGGGCTCTGCTATGTCTCGTAACAATAGTTTGAGAAGCTTCGCTACAAGGTATGTCTCGTAACAACATTTTGAGGAGAAGCTTCACTACAAGGTATGTCTCGTAACAATATTTTGAGGAGAAGCTTCGCTACAAGGTATGTCCCTTAAGACATTTTGAAGGAGCGACTTCAGTACCACATGTGACACCAATTTTTCAAGGAGCGACTTCCCTACAAGAGATGACCCTAAATCATTTTTCTATGAGCAGCTTTGCTACAAGGCATATCACTAAACATTTATTTTTTAATGAGGGTCTTCTCTACAATTGCAGACTCTACACAATTGTTCAAGGAGAGACTTTGCTACAAGGTATGCCAATTTTTTGAGGAATGGCTTTCACCACCAGAGATAATCCTTAATAATTTTTCTAGGAGGGACTAGGCTGCCAATGATGACACTTAACAATTTTTTAAGGAAGGACTTTGATACAAGGGATGACCTGTCACAAGGTTTTGATGAGCATGTTTGCTATAAGTGCTGAGCCTTAAATACTTTTAGAGGAGTGGCTTCTCTACAAGGGATGCGCCTTCATTTTTCAAGAAGCGGTTTTCACACAAGGGCTATCACCACTTTCTCAGGGAGTGACTTTCCTTGTTTTGTTGTTTGTATTTTTAAGGGAGATAAAACTTGGCCATAAAGAAGGAATGGGAACACATCCAGAATGAGTGGCAGCAGGGCAGCCTGGAATGGCCAGAGATGTGCAACCCTTGCCTTACATGCCTCACGCGGTGTGGAATTGCTGCCCCCAAACACCATTGCATGTCAGATGCTGCACACGTGGGAAAGGACCTTCTAGAACACATGGCGAGACCTACTGGGGCGTCTTCTGTCGAGGCGACTGAGGGCTCCACTAAACGATGCTGTCATCTCCTCTTGCTGGCGACAGGGCTAAATGGTGGCCCTTGTTGCAGAAATCCCTGAAGAGAAAACAACTGTGTATTTTTTCCCGCTGTGCCTCAGCCTGCCTGTGCTTATGAAGTGGGCCCATCTGCCCCAGCCCACAATGTCCCCACAAATTGTGCAGTTCACCCAGCAAGCCTTATTTTTTTTTTTTTAATCTAAGGGTCCCCCTGGCAGAGCAGCAAAATATGCTAGGCCACTTAACCCTTCTTGTTACCCTGGTCCACTGGATTGTCATGCATTGATATTGATATTTTATTTCTATCGCGCTCGTACACAATTGTTTCAGAGCGCGACAAGGCAAGGGAGGGGAACAGGAGAGAACAAAACAGCGATCTTACTAGGCCCAGTGACATTGAGAACGCGCACGTACATGGGAGAGGGGGAGGGGAAAAGTGCATGGAAGGGGGGAGAAGTGGAAAGTGTGAAGCAGAGGAGAAACAGATAAAAAACAATAAATAAATAATAAAGGTAACAAACAGTGGTAGTGCAGCCAGCAATTTGCAAGTCCTAGGTTTAAGGCAGCAGACAGGGTAGGTCTGATAAGTGCAGGAAGAAAAAGTGGGGGGCTGTATGGGTACAGATACAGACCCCAGTGCAAGGGGTGGCCCAGAGGCAGTGCGGGTGGGTGGGCGGTGAGCAGGTCTGGGCCCGGAGGACAGAGGGTGTCCAGGTGCACAGTGCCAAGAGAGAACAGATCAGCAGGGGAGAGGGGGAGAGAAGGCAGAAGAAAAGAGGAAGGTCTTGAGGTGCTTCTGGAACCATTGATGGTTCTCCACAAGTTTTAGAGTGGCAGGGAGGCTGTTCCAGAGGAAGACCCCAGCCGAAGACAGAGATCTACCCTCAGCTCGTTTCTTTGAAAAACGACTAACCCTGAGGGAGTTGGAGGTAGAGGAGCGAAGAGCTCGACAGGGGAGGTATTTGCGGAGGGAAAGCTGTAGGTATTTTGGACCCAGGTCCCAGAAAGCCTTGTGGACAATGCAGAGGGTTTTAAATTTAATCCTTGCATCCACTGGGAGCCAATGGAGAGATTTCAGAGCTGGAGAGGTACGATCCCAGGGCTTGAGGCCAAGGACAAGTCTTGCAGTCCTGTTCTGGATTAGTTGCAGAGGGCGTAGACTAGCGGCAGGTAGATTTAGAAAGAGGCTGTTACAATAGTCCAACCTAGAGAGAACCAGAGCTTGGGATACCATGAGCTTCTGGGGGAAGGAGAGGAAAGGAAGAGTACCTCTGAGAAGTTGCAGTTGGAAATTTGACTTTTTAGAGACCTCAGAGATGTGGGCAGAGAAGGAAAGGGTGGAGTCAAAGATGACCCTGAGGTTCTTAGCCTCGCAGGTGGGTTTAGGAGGAGGGCCAAGGGAGGCCGGCCAGAGGATGGTGGGAAAGGATGGTGAAGGTGTGCCGATGAGGAGGATCTCCGTCTTGCTGGCATTCAGACAAAGATCATTGGTGGCACACTAATCTTGAATGGCAATTAGGCAATCAGAGATGAGAGAGGGAGAGGAGGTGGCAGAGGGCAGCCTGAAAATTAGTTGAGTGTCGTCAATATAACACTGGAAATTTGAGCAGAAAGTGGAAATGCATTGGGCGAGAGTTGCCAGGTATTGGTTGAAAAGCCAGGACAAGAGGTTAGACCCCTGGGGAACACCACAGGTAGAGAGGAAGATAGATGAAAGGAAGGACCCAAGTTGGACCTGGGAGGGTCTATCTGAGAGGAAAGAGGTCAGCCAGGACATAGCCTGATCAGTGATACCCAGATTTTCACAGAGACGGTTGAGCAGGATGGTATGGTTGACCGTGTCGAAGGCAAAAGAGAGATCGAGGAGGATGAGGACAGTGGGAATGTTAGAGTCAAGGTTAGAGAGCAGATCTTCACAGATGTTCAGGAGAGCCGTTTTCATGCTTCTGGCAGCTCTGAAGCCAGACTAGTGGTCATGGAGACAGCCAACAGAATTGGAATGAAGGTTAAGCTGAAAGATGGCCAACTTTTCCAGGAGTTTGCCCAGAAAGGGAGTAATGGAAATTGGGCGATAGCTGGACAAGAAAGATCAGCTGTGGGTTTCTTGAGAAGAGGATGCACAAGGAAGTGCTTCAGAGGGAAGGGGAAGGATCCTGAGACAAAGGAGTGGTTGCAAACATCAGCAAGGGCCGGAGCGAGGGTGTCAATGTGGTCCTTGATGGTTTTAGAGGAACAGGGATGAACCTGTTTTGACAAGGCTTTCATAGATCGGACTTGTCTAGCGACCTCGTCATCGCGTTGTTTGGGGCAGAGACTGGAGTGCAGCCTGAGATGGGGCCCCTGGCAGAGGCTGCTGGCCCGTCCAGTTGTGCTGTGTTTATGTGGGCTGGTGCTGTGCTCCATGGGCCTGGGCTGTGAGGTACTACAGCATTACTCCTCTGAATATTTAAATGTTCTGGTACCATCTTCTGCCGTCTCCTTGTTTCCCTGCTCTCCTTTTTATATTTCACACACTCTGGCGACACTGTCTCTTCCTCTGCCTCTCACTGTTAACAGGCTATAGGATGTCTCTTCTTCTCTATATGCTCTCAGCTCTCAAATGCACCCTTTTTTCAAAGAGCAAGGATGAAGTAAGCCATCCGGTCCCTTTAAAACGTCGAGCTCACTCGACACCCTTCAGGCCAATCAGCATCAATTAGCTAAAATCATGTGATTTCTGCTTGAGTTAATAATAATAAAGCAAGTTGCATGTGCTGGAGTAAACTCAACGCGTTTTACGCCAATTCAGACCTATCTGCTCGAAGCGCTTGGCGAATTGGGTTGAGCTAGAATCATGGGATGATGTACTTCCTATCAGCTCGATCCAATTGGCACTCTTAAAACTAATTGATGCCTTCTGGCACTGTTGAATTGGTTCAAGCTAGTATAGTCACTGTATGACCTACATCCTGTAAATGTTTTGCCAAGAGAGTCAATACTAGACACGCACAAGCCGAATCTGATATTTTACGATTCAGCTCGATTCGCCCCGATTCGGCTTGTTTCGGCTTCATTCGGCTCAAATCGGCTTGCGTGTTAACTCGCTGCTGGCTTCACCGAGTCATATTTTTTTAAACAAAATGTACTAAAATGTGGATGCCCCTGTACCGAGAATGAACATTGATATGATATGATAGTTTATTTATATAGCGCCTATACACAATGTGTTTCAAAGCGCTTAACTCACCTTGTCTATGGGATGTTTCACACTCAACCATGTTTTAGCTCACTGTACCTTTCACAGAGAAGGAATATCCAAATGCACATCAGTCTGATGTCACTTATAAGGGCAGTCCAGCACTTAAATGTTCGGCGGTTCTCCTATGAACAATCATCAGCAACCCCAGACATGTGTTTCAGCCCTGTTGGGCATCATCAGTGAGGTGAAGCTGAGACTTTCTAAGCAAAGTGAGCAAGGGCTCCGGGTCTGGGTGACTTAGGGTGAAAACCCAGATTTTAAAAGAGCTTGCAAAAATGTGGGAGTCCCCCTAACGAAAAGAAACATGACTCAAATGATCTGTTCTACCAGATATTTGCAACTCACAAGACAGTTCCCAGAGGAGAAATATCCAGACGCATATCAGCCTTGTCCCACCCACAGGGGTTGCCCAGCTCTGATATTCCAGGCAATTCTCCTCTGAACAAGACTACCATCAGCAGCACCAGGGACATGTTTCAGCCTTGTTGGGCGCCATCAGTGAAGTGACGCCGAGCTTCTTTAAGGAAGAATGAGCAAGTGGTCCATTTCTTGGTAATTAGGGTTTTTCAAAATTAGCAAACGTGTGGGAGCCCCTCCACTGACAATTAACACAGCCAAATAACCTGTTCTGTGGACAGATTACCACTCAAGAGGGTCTACAACCACATACTTAGAGAGGCTGAGGACTGGGGCGTCCACATCATCACCACTCAAAGTTTGACACATAGGGTTGGAGATCCAGCGTGTAAGGTTACTGCCATGTAGGTTCCAGTTAGTGCAACCCGCATCAAGGTGTCCATCTTCAGAGTAGGCATTTTAGCTGATTAATTCCCTACCGTTCAGCTTTGGGTGGTGCATGTGACAAAATTCTGTCTGGTGACAGTAAAATTGTCAGTGCTTTTTTGATTTGTATTACATAAAACAATACATGTAATTCTGTTTCTGAAAAGGAGGACTGCTAATTAATAATAATGTGGCATTTATATAGCGCTGCATATTATCACCCACGGTGTGTGGTGCTCATTTATCGACCTCTGAAGGATGAAAGGCTGAGTTTGGCCCCGCCGGGATTCGAACCTGCATTAGCAGACTCTGCACTGATGTCAAAGCGAGCGCTCTACTCGCTGTGCCACTTGACCGGCTAGATTAGACCCCCCTTGTCAATAAATGCTCCATGCTAACATGATAGTGCAAACATGTGCCTTTGCTGTTCTGCAGCGGCACGCAGCAGGTTAGAATGCCACATTTGCATCCCCAATTGCTGCTGGAACACAAAGTTCCTGCAGGAAGAGGTGACGTTAAATCTCCTACATCTGATTTTAATTATAATAATTGTATAAATAACTTAGTATTGTGGAACTTAAATCTGTAAATATAGGCCATGCCCGAGTGTGGCATGATTACTGCTAAGAGCACAAAACAATAGCAACAGCAATTTGATATCACACTAATGTTCCCTCTGTGAGCAGGACCCAGCTATGACAGGACTGATGTATATTGGTGTCTGACCTGTCTCCACAGCTTCTGTTGGGAACAATAGGCCACATCCTGCCTTTTTTATTCTCCTGCAGGAAGGGTAACACCTTCTTGAAGGGCATACGAATGTCCCACAGGAGGTCTCCTGGGAACTGCTGTTTCAAAGGCAGCGCTGACATAACAAAGCTGCTCTCACACGAGAGAGCTGATAAATGGAGTCCCTTGGAAGTCAGCTGGCATTGGGAGGGGTAGCGTAGAGTAGCCAGAGAGGGAAGGTAAGCCTGGGAAAGGGTCCCACTGCCTTTATTTCTGTTAGAGCTCTTTTCCTTTTTCCTGTCCCTTCAATTTCCCGCAGGCAAGATATTCTGGATGTGATGTCATAAGGCAAAGGGCACTTGTTACAACAACAAGGATTGGACCCCTTACAGCATGCTTGCTTAGGACCAATCCGCTATGGTATTTTACCTTTAAACGGGGAGGGGCACCCTGTAATTTTGTAATTCATCTTTGGAGCATCTAGAGAAAAATGATACACTTTTGGACCTCTGTTGGGAGTGCAGTCCATTTTAAAGTCCTCTGCTATATAGGTGAAGACAGGCGGTATGCAAGGCAGAGGAAAGCTACGTCCTATAATCGTCCCCAGGGAACGGTGGGGCGAGGGGGGGGGGGTTGCCTGCTTCTGGACCAAGTCCTCTCTACTGGCTACACTGGAACCAGGTCCCTGTTCACTTGAGATAAAGGATCCCCTCTATGTGACAGGCAAGCTCTCGGGAGTGGGTGAACAGAACAGAAGGACTCACCTTGTCCTGGAGCCCCTGGCTTCTAGACCGAGAAGCAGCTGGAAACCTGTTTTGCTGCCTCGAGTCTCTGGATTGACCTTGCTTGATGACTTCGAGCCACCACAGGACCAGTGGTGCTGCTTTTGACACTCTAAGGAAACTTTGTACCGCTTGCGGCTCAAAACAATGGAAGACATCTTCTCACCATCAAATGCCAAATGGACCCTTTTCGAGCCTGCACCATCAAACCCACTTGAAGCTGCCCACCAGTGGGATAGCCCCTACTCAAAACATGTAAACATCGGCTTGACTGCAGCTAAAGCACCATGAAGCCCGGCTCAATGCTCTCCAATCCTAAATGACCAGAATAAGATGATGTGAAGGGGCCTTGATGCTCTGGTCCACTTTTGAGACCATATTGACCTTTAATCCCTCCCTTCGCTACATGTTTCCTCAAAGAACATTGACAATGTTGCGCATTCTGATTGGCTGAACATCTCTGGTCATCTACCCAAAGTGCCCTTTTTCAAACGTCTGCATTTTCTGTGTTTTCTTTTATAGGAGTGGGTTTTTCTAGTGTTTTCTGATTAGTTGATTGCTTTTTTATTGTTAAATAAAAGTCTCTATTTTTAAGGAACCTTGATAAGACATTCCTTTATTTTGGAACCATTGAGCTTAAGTTGTTGGGTTGCTACCCTTATCAGCTCACACCCCTCCTGGAGATCTAACCTGCCATCAGCCCATGCTACCAAAAGGGGCAAAGAAGGTACTCCTTTCTGGCTGGGCCTGTTTCACCTCTATGATTGGGATCACTGCTGGCTTAGTAGTAGTGTGGGGCTGAGTGGGCGGTTTAGCCCCTACTTATCCATGTATTCCTGCCCTCACAGCAGAGCGCAAGTAGAGTGTACACAGGTGTGTACGGCATCTGCCTAATTTGTCTGAGTGTGATACACCTCTTTGGTGTGTTTGAAATAGAACGCCATCCCCCTTGGGTGTTTTTGAGGTTTGGAGTAAAAATGTCTTCTTGAATTAGGATTTAGTCTGTGCTCGAGGTTTGAACTCAGGTCGTCAGGTTCCCAGATCAGAATTTTAAGCAGCAGAGCACATGAAAGTGTGACAACAACTGTGAACTGTATTGGACCTTTCCCGTTCACGCGATATTTCATTATTGATTCTTAGATTTAAAAGGTGTACACTTTGTCAAGAACGTTATAGGGACATCTCCTCTCTCGGTTTATTTTGCAGGCGATGATGCTTCATTTCCTGAAAGGTAAAGTCTCATTTGCACTGTGCACTGTTGTCATTTTGGAAAGGCCAATTGAATGAAGATATGGTCACTACCTGTCATGTCACTTCCTAAAGTGTATGTCAATGAGTCCCCCACTTTTTTTAGACTCTGCTTTCGAAGTCAACTGAAAGATTATTTCATTATTTCTATTTGCCCTGTCCTTTGAGGCAGTAGTAGAATCGCCAACGCTTGCAGAGTGATGCAATCTCTCTATCCCGTCCACCCAGAAGCATAGGGCATCTGTATTCAACTGACATGATATAATGTCTTGTTTCATTCCTTCATTTGTTTCCCCCTCTTTCCTCATCGTTCCTCCTCTTCTTATCTCCTCATTCTCACATCCATGTTCTTTCCTCCTGCCCTTTATCCCCTCATTCTCTATTCATTTCTACCCTCTCCTCATGTTCTTATGACGTCATTCTCCCACCCCTTCTACCCTTTCCTTTCCACTCTTCTTATTTCCTCAGTGTCTCTTCCCTTGTATCCTTTCTTCTCTCCTCTTTCCCACTCATTCTCTGTTCCCTTTTACCATTGTTCTCCTCTTCTTTATTCCCTCATTCTCTCTTCCCCTTTATTTTCTCTGTCTCTTCTTATCCCCTCATTCCCGCCCTTCTACCCTTTCTTTTCTTTCTCCACCTCTTCTTACCCCATTCTCTTTCCTTCTACCCCTTCTTTTCTCCTCCTGTTCTTCTTTCCTCATTATCTCTTCCCTTCTACCCTTTCTTTTGTCCTCCCCTAATTCTCCCATCCATACAGCACTTCTTTTCCACTCTACCTATCCTGCATTCTACCCTTTCTTTTTCCCTGCTCTTCTTATATCCTCATTCTCTCTTCCCTTCTGCCCGTTCTTTTCGCCTATTCTTCTTATCCCATTTTTGTCTTCCATTCTACTCTTTCTTTTCATCTCCTCTTCTTAGGCCCTGATTCTCTCTGCTATTCCGCCCTTTCTTTTCTCCTCATCTTATCCCCTGATCCTCACTTCCCTTGTATTATTTCTTCTCTTGTTTCTCTTCTCTTTCTCTCCTCGCCTATACCCTTTTCTTTTCCACTCTTCTTAATTCCTCATCCTCTCTTCCCTTCAACCCTTTCTTTTCTCCTTCTCTTCGTATCCCCTCACTCTCTCTTCCCTTCTACCCTTTCATTTCTCCTCCTCTTCTTATATCTTCATTCTCTCTTCCCTTCCACCATTTCTTTTGTCTCCTGTTCCTATCCCCTCATTCTCTCTACCCTTCTACCCTATCATTTCTCATCCTCTTCGTATCCCCTCATTCTCTCTTCCATTCCACCCTTTCCTTTCTCCTGCTCTTCTTATATCATTATTCTCCCTTCCATTCCACCCTTTCTTTTGTTCTCTTTTCCCCCATTCTCTCGTCCCTTCTACCCCTTCTAGTCTCCTCTTCTTATCCCCTCATTCTCTCTTCCATTCTACACTTTCTTTTCTCCTCCCGTTCTTATTCCCAATTCTCTCTTCCCGTTATTTTCTCCTCCTTATCGTATCCCCTCATTCTCTCTTCCCTCCTATCCTTTTTTTTATCTTTCATGTTCTCATCCCCTCATTCTCTCTTTCCTGCTTCCATTTCTTTTCTCCTCCTCTTGTATGACTTCTTGGGCTCTGAAATGTGCTCTCCTTTCCTCTTACTCCCTCATTGCTCATCCTCTACTCCCATTCTTATCTCCTCCTTCTGTCTGTGGTGTCCCTCTTCCTGTGGACACCAGGGCACCATAGCACCCAGGAACCAGGGCCTAGTGAGCTCTTTCATGAGCTTTGCACTGATTGCTTTAAAATACTCTTCCTCAATACAGTAGGACCATGTGCAGGACTTATCTACGCATATCCGAGCAGTTTTATTGGGCATAGGTAGTATTTCTAAAAACATTGTGTTCTCCTATAGCGCTTCATGCCAGACTCCTCCATCATCTAAGCGCTGTAACAAGTGTTAATATTACCAAATGTTGAATTGTGCTTGATTTATCAACCTCTGAAGGAGTCAGACACCAACGCTTTACTCGTGTAGCTTGCCACCAGTACAGACAATATTCCTACCCTGATCTTCTTAAAAGGAACCTTTTCAAAACATTTTAACAAAAAATGTGCCCCAGAACTACTGAGTTTAGAAAATGGCCAAGGCCACATTTTTGGGTTGCGTGGTCGATGGTTTTTGTCCCAGTCTGACCCTGCATCTGAGCTTCTCCTTCCCCGTGCCAGACTCCATGATGAATGCCATTGCCCTCCTCCCACCCTTCTCATGTGGACTGTCACTCCAGGGGCAGTGAGGCAGGACTAGGGTCTGATAGGGTACTTGGCCTTACTCTTTTGGATGCAAAAAAATGTATTCGAATAATTTGCTTTTATATAGCGCTTTAATCTAAAGCACTTCACAGTGGACGTATGTACATACAGCCTGTTCCTTACACTGTCGTCTCTCCTGTCTCAGCGCTTTGAAAAGGCATAAGGATAACACTGGCACTATAACAGTAACCAACATGAAATTGCATCATGTGCTTTTCTTTATTCTGCCCTACAACCTCCTTAGATCTTTTTCTGAGGCATTCAACCATCCCCACAGTGGGTACGCATTCACCAGGGCTTTTTTTTAAAATGTTTAATTAAATGGAATGATGGTAGATCAACATCAGGAAAATTGTGGGGCTAATCCACACACATTTTCCTATGCTCACACCACGACAAACTCATAGACCTGTGTACTCTGGGTGGACCCAGCCTACAGGCACAGTCCAGCCTGCCATATTTAGTTGGAATGTGACAACCAGGAGTACACCATGTCATCTCCAGAAAGTGGGAGGGCCAGCCTTCCCCCCTGCCATGGCCAGCCTGATTAACTAACCAAAGGCTCCATGGATCCACCCTGATCTTTTGTTAGGCCATGCAACTGGTGACAGCGATTACCATACTAATAGAGTGTGCTTCAAACAGGCCCACATGGGACCTGGCGCCAGAGGTTAACAAAGGAGACAGGAAACCCCAACAACCTTCCATATGTAACTGTGTCAACCTGAAACCAGCTCTCACCCTCAGTATCATTGACAGTGAGCTGTCATGTCTGGGACTGCATGCCTACGGTAGGCTACCCCAGTAGGAGGACCCCATTCGTACCATTCATAAGGTAAGAGAATGTGGTTTTCAGGAGCCAGAGAGTCTGGCCTTGCTGCAGTTTCAAGGGAGACCTGCTGCTTTAATCAGGAACCACAGTGAGATCCATTAACCAGAGAGTCTCTTTGATCAACAACAGACTGGAAGATGGCCGGGTATTAGTATCACATGTTTTCACCCCTTTAACATTCCTGTTGCAAAGCTCCTATGCACCTCATGCATAGAGGAGATTGTTGGTAGGAACCCTAGGATTGGTTCATTATGGTAGGCCCACTTGGTTTTAAAAGAGGGCTGAGCCCCTCTTTTGGCAGATCATCTGAAGACTTCACAAGGAGTAGCAAGAAGAACTCATCATTGGACCCTGGCTGAAAGTACGTTATGTTATGTTAAATTAATTTATTGAGTGCACATACGCCCAGAGGCATCTTGGTGCTGATTGCATGAAGGGATTTCCGTGTAAGAGCAGTGGTCGAAGTGTACAAAAAGTAGTAGTGGAACTATGTTCCCTGCTGGCCTGCCCCCGCTCTACACAAACCCCATCGCTGCGTGCCCTCCCACACACAATCCAATCCCCCAAATGAACACACCTGCTATTTAAGGGAATGTTCAGTGCAGCGCACTTAAGTGCAAGCTTCAACACTTTTAGTTTAATACTAAACCATTTCAGAATGGTTTCTTTTTTAAAATAAAAGTATAGGAACAGTGAAACTTAAAAATAAAAAGTATAGGCGCACCGCTCCCGTCTGCTCCTGCCCACTTTGACCTCTGTGTAAGAGAGTAGCTAAAATAATAGAGTTTTCAAGAGCTGACGGAAGGTAAGATGATCCACAGTACCGTGGAGGGCGAGAGGCAAATCATCCCAAGCTTTGGCAGCAGCTACATAGAAAGCCCGTCCACCTGTCCGTGAGAGTCTGATCCGGGGAACTGCCACCAAAATGGCGGATCGAGAATGCAAAGCACGTGTGGGGGCATACAGCACAAATTTCTCCTACAGATATTCTGCCCCCACGCCGTTAAAGGCACGGTGTACAATGCACATGACCTTAAAAAGAATGTGATTTTCAACAGGGAGCCAATAGAGCTGCCTTAACAAGGGAGACATGTGCGCTCCAAAAGGGGGGCAAAGAATCGATCTGGCAGCAGTATTTTGAAGTAACTGAAGCCGGTTAATCATATACTGATACAGCACTTGTCAGGCTCTGGCATGGCTGACTTCTTTCCTCTCCTACCGACCCTCCCAGGTTCAACTCGGGTCCTTCCTCTCTGCTATCCTTTTCTCTACCTGTGGTGTCCCCCAGGGGTCTAACCTCTCTCCCTGGCTGTTCAACCAATTCCGGGCACTCTTGGCCCACCGCATAGCTTCTCTCTGCCCCAACTTCCAGTGCTACGCGGATGACACCCAGCTCATCTTCAGGCTCCCTCGGCCTCCTCCTCTACTTCCCTCATCTCTGACTGTCTGTCTGCTATCCAGGAGTGGTGTGCCGCCAATGTAAGACTGAGATTCTACTCATCAGCACTCCCACTCCCTCCTTCCCTGCTGCTCTCTGGCTGGCCTCTCTTGGCCCCCTTCCTGCTCCCACCTGCAAGGCAAAAAATCTCAGGGTCATCTTCGACTCTACACTCTCCTTCTCTCCTCACATCTCTGAAGTCTCTAAGAAGCTACACCTCCTCAGAGGTATTCTTCCTTTCCTCTCCTTCCCCCAGAAGCTCACTGTCTCCAGAGCTCTGGTTCTCTCCAGGCTGGACTATTGCAACAGCCTCTTTCTTAATCTGCCTGCTTCTACTCTCCTCCCTCTGCAACTTATCCAGAACAGGACTGCGAGACTTGTCCTTGGCCTCAAGCCCAGGGATCGTATCTCTCCAGTACTGAAATCTCTGCACTGGCTCCCAATGGCTGCAAGGATTAAGTTCAAAACCCTCTGCATCGTCCACAAGGCCTTCTGGGGCCTGGGGCCTCAACACCTTCAACTCTCTCTTCCTAAATACCTTCTTCTCGGGCTCTTCGCTCATCTGGCTCCAACTCCTTCAGGGTCAGTCGCTTCTCCAAGCAACGAGTTGGTGGTAGATCTCTTTCTTCGGCTGGGGCCTCCCTCTGGAACAGCCTCCCTGCCTCCCTGCCTCCCAGAAACTTGAGGAGAATCATCTTCTGTTCCGGAAGCACCTCAAAACCTTTCTCTTTGCGTCCGCTTTTTCTCCTCCTCTCCCTTGCGGATTTCCTGGCTGACACTGAAACTGCACTGGCTACCTGGCCACCATCTGATCTCAAGCCCAGGTCCACCCCCCCCGCCGCCAGTCGTACTCCTGCACTGCCTTCCTTGCAACCCCTGCAATGGGTGACTGTTTTCTGCATCCCTACGGTCCCACTTCCAGCACTTGACACTGGACGTCTGCACTTACCCTGTCACTTGCCACTTCTGGCCGTACTATTATTTATTGTTTATTATTGTCTTTTCCCATGTACTGCACTGTTCTCTCCCCCTCACCCCACACTTCTCCTCCTTCCCCTGCCCATGCACTTGCACAATCTGAATGACACCTGGCCTAGTAGGATCGTTGTCTGTCTTCCCTCTGTCCCTCCCTTGCCTCATCGCGCCTCAAAACACTTGTGTATAGGCACGTTATAAATGCCATATCATATCATATCTTAGCGAGGTTGTGCCAAATAGGGAGAGTTGCAATAATCAAGCCCACTCAAGACCAAAGCAGCCACCACCGGAGCCTGGCACTCTACAGGGATAAAGGGGAGAACCTTCCACAGAATCCAAAGCTTAAACTGACCAGTTTTACAAACTGCTGCCACCTGCTTGTCCATGGCAAGAGATGCAGAGATTTTAACTCCCAAGTTCTTGACCGACAAAAGTAGGCATGGGGAGAGGGCCAAGAGAAGTTGGCCAGAACTCCGCAATCCTGAAACGGAGGGGAGAAGTGGTCCCAACGACCAGCACCTCGGTTTTACTGCCATTGAGTTTTAAACAATTTTGTTCTCATTCAAGCTCCTAGATCCTCAAGGCACTTTCTGAGTCAGACCGCTGTATCAGCTTGAGTAAGGTCCAGGCAGACCAAGAGTTGAGTATTGTCCGCATATGAATTGTAGCGAAACCCATGATACAAGATGACGGCAGGAGAGGCCTAATATAAACATTAAACAAAGTAGGGGACAACGCAAACCCCTGGGGAACACCACAGAAAAGCAAGACCGGACTGGAACAGAAATGAGGAAGAGAAACTGATTGAGACGATCAGCCAGGAAGGCCACAAACCAGTCAATCACTCAGCCAGGCAGTCCTGCGTCTGAAAAGCGGGAGATCAGGATGGGATGTTCAACCGTGTCGAAAGCGGCTGAAAGAACCAGCAACAAAACCGCCTGACACCTTCCTGATCCACCAGGCGCACTAGGTCATTCAGAACCGAGTTCAAGACTGATTCAGTGCCTCTCCCAGGTCAAAAGCCAGACTGAAATGAATCACAATAATGAGAGGATTCTAAGAAAGTAGAAAGGAGGTGAGAAACCAGTGCTTCCCAAACCATCATCAAAAAAGGGAGAAGTGAGATCGTATGATAATTGGCTAGTACTTCAGGATCCAAGGAGGACTTCTTTAACAAAGGAATCACCGGGGCATGCTTAAGTGTAGGAGGGATCACATCACTAGTAAATGATGCATTTATGGCAGCAGTGATATGAGCAATCAGATCACCTGAGACTTCCTTCAAAAGAGCCAAGGAAATGGCATCCGCAATGGAGGCTGATTTCAGGTGCTGAATAGGCTCCAGGACGTCTGTGTCAGAAAACGTAGGGAACGTGGACCACAGCCCCTGAGCAAGAGAAGGCTCAGCAGGAGATGTATGGCAAGGTGACTGCGGTAACTCCCTATTAATATCATCCCGAATGGTGACGAATTTAGTCACAAAAAACGAGGAAAGAGAGTCACAAAGAGCCTGTGAAGGCGGCACCTGCGCTTCAGCCTTCTAAGGGGTGGATAAAGAGTGGACTAGATCAAAGAGGGCCTTAGGTTTATTAAGGGCTGCCTGTACCTTGTGAGTGAAGAAAGATTTTTTAGCATTGATAACTGATTTATGATAGGCAGTAAGGGAGCTGTGAAAAATCGATTTGGCCTCAGAAGAGTAAGTCGACTGCCATTTTCTCTTAGCCTGTCTACAGCGCAGTTTACCAACTCTAAGTTCCTCCTAGAACCAAGGCTCCAGGGGGCAGGTTCTCTGCTTACATAGTCTAAGTGGAGCCGACAAATCAGCAGTCACTTTAAACGAGGCATCCAGAGTGGCTAGGGAGCAGTCAGCTACCTGCCCACAGTGGGCTTTCACAGAAGTAATGAGCTCGGAGTTAGACACCCTGTGCCATCTTCGCTTGAGAATAGAAGGTCTAGCCAGGGCTGGAGATGCAACCCTGCAAAGAATTGAGAATGGCACCGGGAAGCCTTACATCTTCCGACAGTGAAGAAAGGCCAGGACCTCCAAAGAGGGAAGCAAGATCTCTCCCTTAAACATCTCCCAGGGTACAGAGGGCAATAAAGACCTCAGCTGACCCTCTGGCTGCTCCAGAACCGGTACCCAGCCAGCACACAGCGTGCCCTGCTAGGCTCTGCAGCAAGCTTCCTAGGTAGAAAACGCCAGAAGGTCTCTAAACCTACAGCCACCGACAAGACTGCTTGCAACACACTTCTCAGCTTTGGGCCGTCCGCCTTAAAGGACAACACAAGCCAATTGAAGAAGTTGTGAGAAGTGCCCCGATGAGCATCTACTGATGTCTGAGGAAATTTTTGAGTCAGTCGAGTTCCTCGAGCTGCAACCGACTTCAATGTTGACCGATGTCAAGCCGCATTCGTGCCTTGAAACACTTGTGTATAGGCCCGTTATAATTGCCATATCATATCATAAAGACATCTACGACATCTCAACCAGTGCTTCAGAACCACCATCCAGCACCGAGACAGCGATTCCTGACCCTGATCCGACACGCAGGCCAGCCGGCAGCCGTAAGTCCAGTAACGTCTTGCCACTTGATACGCGCGGCTGACTTCCATCTCGAACTCTGTCACAGAAGCCAGAAAAGCATCCTGAAGCTGACTTGACAGTGTCGAGCACCATGATTACCTACTGCACAAGGTTCATTGTGGTTCTGTCCTCCTGGTCCTTCCTCGAATGCCCATAGAGACATTTGAAGACCCATTCCTCCCCTTGTGCTGAAGCCAAGAAACCTTAAACTGTTGTGGTTATTAACCATACTAACTACCCTCCTGTCAGTATCCATAGTGCATCCCCTTTCCTTCTTAAAAATGTATGTCCTCTGTATTCCTTTACATGGTGGGTAGCATTTCGTAGTATTGCTAGAACAGTCTGTTGTGATATAAATAAAGTAGAAATGTTTGATACAATCTTGACTGGACAGTCCCTTTTATCATTGGTTAATAATTGTATTCACGCAGTGTTGCAACTAACCAACGATCCACAACCTTTCGGAGCTAAGTCTGACGTTCCGCCCACGTTACCAAAATTGGACAAGTAGGTTTATAATCCCTCCTGGTGTATTAGAGTTGTGGGCTGATGGATGGTTTAGAAACAGATATTCACCCTTGCACCACTGATACCATGGAAGTTGATTCGTCCCACTTTTCTATTACTTTTTTAATTTACCGAGCTCATCCTTCCCTTGTCTGCTATCTTGCAGCGCTCTGAAGCTGCCTTATAGCGGCAAAGGCACTATACATGGAGCTAGCATGACATGACAGAGGAAAGTGTCAGACTCTCTTTTGAGAATACATCAGTGGGGCTGGACTGATTTCCAGTAGGTTGTTCCCCTTATGGCATGGAGAAGGAGGATCAGAAATCAGGTTGTTCCCTTTCTGGCAGGGAGAAGGAGGATCAGAAATGGTGAAAATGCTAACCCGGGCTATTCTGAGTGCTTTACAAGTGTTTCCTAACTCATTCCTATCTGATGTTTTGCTTCCTATTGTTTAAATTGACAGAAGTACACCAAGGAGCTCTTCGTTCTACTGACATCTTCTACCCAGACCAAATTTTGTGATCCTGGACAGGTCACTTAATCGCCAAAACCCCTGTTTTTGTGAATGCCAGAATACGAGTTCTAGTAAAGGGGGTAAGAAGCAGTGGATAAGACATTCGTTCACGTATATTTCACTCTCTGCGCTCGTCGTGGTAAATGTGGTACATGTGAGACACGGCAGCTGGGTTCAGCATGACCGAAAGGTCAGGAGAAGAGAGGGAATGACAGAAGGGAAGAGTGCACACGGTTCTTTATGAAGGCCTAAAACCATTCTTCAGTGCTAGAAAAGAGTACATAGAAATGAGTTGGGAGTGCGACCAGTGGTGGACTGGCATACAGACTAGCACAGGTACAAAAAGAAGTCTCTTGCCAGAACCCGGGCACTCGGGTATGAATGCCAGCACAGCCAATTCCTCACATCTTGTTGAGAAAACTGTTCCAATTGGTATATATTTCTTGCAATTTTGAGACCTTTTGTTAGGGTGAGTATTGTGACCAATAAAAAGAGCCGAGACCAACTTCCATTACTCGCTCAAAAGAGTTTCTTACTGAATCACTATCACACATATGTTTCAAATTTAAAATTGTGGCCATTCTTATGTTCCCAAAATGCTCTTTGCTTTTATGAAAATCACCAGTCTTGGGTTCCGTGAAGAGATGCTGTGTTGCATGACCTAACCTGGGGCTCTGCCCCTTGTCCACCGCAGCCACTCCCCCCTCCAAAGAGGAGAAGGTTCCCAGAGTACAATTTTGAGTAAATGTAAAATATAGCATACTTAATTAGCATTCAGAAAATCAAAATAGGCCCTAGGTCAAGCCCCCTTTGCTCATCTCCCACATTGAAATGACTCCAGATCCTCGACTCTTTGCTTCTCTCCGACATTCAAATGACTCCAGATCCTCGCCTCTTTGCTCATCTCCCACATTAAAATGACTGCAGTTCCTCGCCTCTTTGCTTCTCTCCCACATTAAAATGACTCCAGACCATTGCCTCTTTGCTCATCTCCCACATTGCAACGATTCAAGGCCTTGGCCCCTGATACTCGTCACCCACATTGAAAAGACTCCAAGTCCTGGCCCCTATACTCCTCTTCCACATCAAAATAGCTCCACACCCTGGCAACTTTGCTCAGCTCTCACATTAAAATGAATCCAGATCCTGGCAACTGTGCTCCTCCGCAACCATAGGTAACCTGTTCAACGTATGGTTGACATCTTTATCTCCAACCTCGTATATATTGTAACACACATAGGTGACCCACGACAACAGCACCAGTAACTTTGAGGCTTAGATTCAATCTATAAACCCTTGCTAAACTCGCACTGTCCCTAAAGGAAGAACTAAACTCTCCTTGGGAACCCAAAGATGACCCTAGGGTGTGGTGTTGTGCCGCCTATCCTCAGGGAAGGAGGAGAGATTTATCCCGCCACTAAGCTCAGCTATTGATATAATAGAGAGTAATGCATGAACTGAAACACAGTGTAACTCAATTCATCCAGCCCGTCTCCTCTGAGGACCTCGCCATAGGTAGTGGACCCACAGATCCTAACCGAGTTGTCCAGCCAGCAGAAAGCTCGGTACCAACTAAGTAAATAAAATACCCTTTGAAAAACAAAGGAGGTAAAATGTTGCAGGCCCATCCCACAGTCAATGCCCATAAAACATATATTAAAACGTTATGTCGCTTTAGCATATGTCGAAAAAGGATATCCACAAAGCGGGTCGACCGCTTTCAGTGACATATAACAAGTAACTTTCTTCAGGACCAACAAACCATCAATTTGCATCTGGCGGTCAATCTCCTGTCATCAGTGGTGCTGATGATGTGGTAATTGGCCGACCTTAAGGAGATACAGTGCACAATGCTTCAATTTCTAGAACGGTTCCGCCGCTTCTCATTAATTAAATAATGTCCCGTACTCGGGACTCAAACATCATTTTAAAATATGACACGGGCACCAGCCCCAAGACCTCTGCTTACCTGAGAATGACTGAGCGGTGCTTGCGGTCTTCACGGCTCTATTGGTGCTCCCATTGCGCTGATGTCATCAATTCGGTGTCCACCCTCTGTAAACAGAGACCTACAGAAAAATACAGGACAGGCACTCGCATTACTGCCCAATTGCTCTGTATCCATCCTCAGCAGTGTAACACTGAGTGGTGTTCAGAGTTAGTAGTGGGATAAATCATGTTCACTCTCTGTGTCTTATATTAGGTACCTGATGCATTTTTGCTTTTTTTGTGAACGGCAAACACCGGCTCCTGATATCTCTGCTCGGCTTCTGTGTAGAACCTGTATGAATGTAAAGAGATGGTGCGGCTCCGAACCCCAGTGTGTTCAAGGTACTGCCCGCGCCTCGCAACTCCGAGAGGTAGGGAGTAGTGGTCACGTTTCCGCTTTCCGGGCCATCATCTTTACGTGGCTAGAGCAGCGTATTACTCGTAATGGCCTGTGTGGCATCTCTTGCTCCTCATTATGAATCAGTTATCATGATAAAGACCGGAGAGAAAACATAGCAACTTTATTTACTGTGATTTTCCCTTTCATTGATTCAAGTCTTGGCTTAATTCTGACACACTGCTGGCTATTGGGAAAAAGTCACCCGCCCTCTGTGGGATGTAGATCTCTTAGTAGCCTCTGTGCAACTGAGGGATTAGGGTCCTCAAAGTTAACAAAGGGTACTGCTTGCTCGACTATGTTGGAGTCTGCCGTGGCTTGACATGCACAGAGACCGCCAAACGTAACCAGCACCCTCTATCGGCTAATGTGGGCTTGGGGGTCACTGTGTGTGCACTCACAGATCCCAATGGACAAAGTATTGAATCATCGGAAATAAGGGGAAGAATACCTTGATGAAAACAGAGTGGGGGCGTAGTTGGTCGATATATGGGTTGCAACCATTGGTGCCTAGTGCCCATACCAATGCGCACGCTCTTCTTACGTAGTAGTTGGAAACCCCACATCATACATAGTCATGTTATCCAAGCCCAGCTTCCCATATTCATGCATTGGCAAGAAGCAGTGGCTGGAGTCTTATATTCTCATTTCTGGATCTAGTAAATTCCCACATCCACACTGTGGATGGTATTTTCCTTCCAGTTATCTCTACTCGGCACAATTGTAATATTGCGACAGTGTTATATTCAGACTACTGTCCATGTGGAAAATTATTCCTACTGTATTCATGTCGTGGTCATTTAGCTCCCACCACCAACTCGTGCCACTGAATTTCTTCATTCAGGCCGCTAACATGCGTTTGAAGCCTGAAAATCCACTGTTGTTCTTTTCTGAACAGCATATCCGAGAAATCACTGCCCCTCCTGTCCATCTTAGATCATCAACCAAGTGGCCCTGTTCTACGAAGTGATCAACCAAAGGAGCCCCAAGACGTCTAGTTCTAATGCACGACTTGTGTTATTATTCTTTTCCTTACTGCTTGTTCAGTCATCCCAATGTATTTAAGTGCACATGGCCAGGTAATCAAATAAATCACACCAGTGGTGTTGCAGTTTGTAAGAGTTCTCTCTTTGCAGAGATATTTCCAACCAATACTATCATGGTGCTTCTGCATGTCTAAGCACATACCGAGCAGGTTCCTGATGAGGCATGTCCAATGGGTTTGTCGAGATTCCTCAATGTCCTTTGTCCTGCAAAGCTCTTCGCTTGTATTTGGGATCCTATGTACCAACCAGTCTCGAATATTTATCTACGTTTTAGAGCGAAACGTGGTCTGTTGAGTCGTTGTACCAGTGTTGAGGATCAGCAAAAGTTTGGGAATCTCCCTTTTCAGCGTGTAATAGCTAAACACTGCTGTCATATCCACTGTCTCAGGTCTCCTCTCTCGTTGCTCGAGTGTGACCTCCCTAGGAATATTCTGTGCCCATTTGAAGGCACATTTGATGGGTTTTTTGGGTTAGCCTCTCTGTGTGAGTCATCTCTAAAGTTGTTTACCATGTTACCTGCACACACTTACATCTGTTAAGGATTTCAATCAGGCAATACACCCAAGTCACATCCTAGCATGTAATGCACAGATGAAATACTTATTTATTGTGTCTATAGGTTCAGTATTCTGAGTGATATAACACTCATCCCACACCCCTTCTCAAAATACCCCCAGGTCACAATGGACCAGGAATCAGGCTGGTTGGTAAAAGTAAATATTTATTTATTAAAATTCAAATCAACATATGTTTTAATATATAAGGGGCAGCAATCACCAATGTGGTGACAATACAATTCAGAAAGTAAGTAAGGCAATTGAATTCACTTGTAGCAATACAGAAGATAAAACACAGGGATAAGAACAATTTTGGCTTGTGAAAAGATAGCGCTTAGCTTAAGATTCCCCCTGCAAAGTTCTTAATTAAAAAATGAGTAATTCTACACAGATGTAGGTAAGCAGCAGGTATTCAGGAATGTAGAACAGTATACAGGATTTGTATATAATCTTCCCTCCCCAAACAAGAGAGAAACGCGTTTTGGAACTTTTAAAATTTTAAAATGACAGTTGAAAATGGCTTTGTAAAAAAATGAAAAGTGTGCTAAAATCCTTAAATTGATATAAATTCCCATGAGAGCAATACTGAACAGGTTCTAACAAACATAAGCTACAATATGAGCAACAATACACACTTAAAATCAGAATGGGAGTTTGGAAATACTTTGAATGGGAAAAGACATGTGTAAACCCTTTGCAAAAATTCAAATTACCACCTAATTTTCGCAATGCTGTTTTTAGTTGTGGATGTAGCTACCGGTCTTAGGTTTAAGTGAGAGTTGAAATTAAGTCTCTAGCTATAAAATTGAAGAAGTTAGGCAAGTTTTAATGAGAGGCGTTTTTGAGAAAAATCAACAGAGAAAAACGGAAAATCGGTTTTAAATGACAGATGGGTTTTATTTAAACTATATTAATGACTAAGAAAAAGAAGAATGCCACCCGGGAATCTCAGCAGTTACGCACGGCCCCTTGTAACTCTTCACGTGGTGGATACTATGTTTTCTTTATGGAAATTACTTTATTTAATCCAAATCACTAATGGCTTATGGTCTAGCAAAACAAATGAGAGAAATCAGCGCTACCACTACGGATACAAACAGGGTTGCAAGAATGGTTCTGACACTATTGGAGGTTCTTATGATAAAGAGAGGATGGGTTTAGATTGGGGTAGGACAAGGCAAATATACTATGGGTTACTATGATTCCTGTTGATACAGTCCACTGTAAATTAAGATTGGTCCGTCAGGTTTTGGTCATCACGGATCGGGTCTACAGGCGGCAGGGCACTTCTTGTGGGATGGTTAGCTGGGTGGTTGTGGTCAATTGGACTGCACCTCAGATTGGATTGGATTGGCCCTTCTGGTCACTGGACACTGTAGATTAGCGGGATGGTGAGTTTCAGCAGGCAAGCATAAATGGTAGCAAGCCAGACTGGATCAGAATGATTTCCCTTAAGTTTGGGATGGTTCAGGATTTGGGCCTAGCTGAAGAGAGTTCAGCAAATGCAGAGGCTTGGGTTTTGCAAAGTAGTCTGGAATCAGGACAAGATGAAAAGTTCTGGAACAGGATGCAGAAGTCAGGAGCAGGGCGTCATGCAGAAATCAGGATGTGGTCAGGAATCAGTGAGTATGAGTGTTGTGAGGTTCCCATATTTATAATGCCAAGTGACATCACTCAGTTTATTGTATGGGCAGAATTACAATCCACACCCCAAGGCTGTGAGTGGTCAAATGCACTTGCCTTTTTCTGGTTGTAAGCCAGAAAGAGCTGTCATATTTTATGATGTGACCTTGGAACTCCCATAATTTAACTTTCCTACAAATACACATTTCTATAATTATGCCCTGTAATAATATCAGACACATGCATTACATATTTGGTGGGTTACCCTTACGTCCAATTCCCATCTCAGTGAGAGCTGGCTTTGTCGTTCTGTGGAATTTAGTCAATTTTAATCATTAAGGTTTGGCCTAAAAATTCCTAATTCAGTACATATCTGTGCAATCACCCCTAGAATACGGGTATACAATATTAGACTTGCAGCATTCATAATTTTGGCACAATTATTCTTTTTGTGTAGCTTTTGTTCCTTATGTAGTACAGGGTTCAATCACATCTTCAAATGTCTAGCATGAGTTCAGATTCATAAGTATGTATTTTTCACTCGTCTACTTATTTTGGCCGCCATGTTAAATGTCATGAAGTTTTGTGGCAAAATAAGCAAATTAACTCCAAAATCACAAGTCAGATATTTTTTTCTCTTTCTTCACAAGTGAGCAAATGGCCAGTCCTTTGAAGTTAACTGAGAAGCCTACTCCACATCCTGCCCCTCCTCTGGGAGGATGGGTGTCCAAGCCTTCTGTTGTCTGTGTCTGAAGCAAAGACGAATGTCTAATGAGGGCCTTTGTTCTGAGTATGCGAGGCCTCCCCATAGCAATTAGGCCTTCCTGCTAGCAGTGAGGTGTTACCCATTCCCAGGCTCAAGCTGTCAAGCAGAATTGTAATTACTCCAAACTGGGTTTTACTTTAAGTTACCTACATCTTTAATTAAAACATATAAATGAACACAGTTAGTAAGTGGATTTTGACATTTAAAGAATTAGGCCTTTTAACAAAAACATGCTTTTAAACAGGCGATTTTGCACTGCATTCCTGAAAAAACACTTTTAAACTGAGTCTTTTACATCAGATTTTCCTCTGCAGCACACACACATTTTTAATTCAGCATTATTTCTGTCCTTGATTGCTGGGATGTGTCTGCAGTCCGGATGTTGTATCCAGCCTTAGCTTGAAATTCCCTCTGCACAGCTGAAATTGTTACATGTTGCCGTTTTAGCCGCATTTTTCCTGTGGAACTGAAAACAATGTTGCTGGGCTGCCTTTTTCATGAAATACATTTCTTTGCTGCTGTCAGTCAGTGAGGCCCGGCTCCTCTGAGCCACCTGGATAATCTGTAACCCTTTTAAATTCAATGGTTCACTGGAAAATGAATGGATCTAGCGCCAAAACAGCACTTTGAAGGTTGCAAATCTGCATTTTAAAGGCATTTTCGGTTTTTAGCCAAATTCTGCGGCCTTGCTTCATGTTGAATGGAACAGAGCCCAATTGCATGCTCCTGCAGTGAGAATTCTGTTTTCACCCCCACTTTGACTGTGTGTGGCAGGGGTGTGCAGCCATTTGTGATTGTGACCCACATGCAGTTTTGCAGGTTTTTGCGCGTACAGGGGTTAGCGCATCCATTTTTGTCTGTTTCTTTCCCCATTTGTAAAGTGGTGCAGTGGGGCACATCGGCATGGGTCAAAATATCCCACATATCCGAGCGCGATATCCTGTACTGTAGAAACTGCTCGAATGGAAAATTCTCTCTTAGAACCCTGGGATGGTAACTACCAAACTGTAGCAAAGAATTACGGTCCGTGGGTTTCTCATAAACTTATACACTGATGAAGAGATCCAGAAAGTGGATATCTTTGTCGCTGTCACGCAAGAATTTAAGGTGAGGGTTTCTCCCATTCAGCCATACACAGAACGCATTCAGATTGTCCCGGTCTCTCTGGAAGATCATGAAGATGTCGTCTATGTAGCGCTTCCATTTCAGAATGCGCTCTTTGAATGGGTTATCTGCTGGATAAATATGGGCCTGCTTGAACACATTGACATAGATGTTTGCTAGACTGGGTACAAAGTTTGCGCTCATCAGAGTCTCGGATACTTGTGCGAAAAAGATGCCTTGATATAGACAGAGGTTCTTGGTTAGGGCTAACTCAGCTTATTGTAAGATGAAAACAGCTGGCACATTGCCAAGATTCTCTTTGGGGAACAACAGCTTCTGAATCGCCAGTAGTGTGGCCTCTTATGGGATTTTAGTATACAATTATTCGATATCTAGCGGGACGAGGAACTGTTAGAGGCGTCAAATGTCTTAGTCCTCAACAGGTTGAGCATCACCGTTGAGTCTTTGACTTTAGATTCCATCTTGGGGATCTCGTCCCTAATGAACCAGTCGACATATTGTGACAATGGATCCAAAATAGAGCCAATACCCGATACTATGGGCCTGCCCAGTAGAGAGGAGAGTCCTTCATGAACTTTTTGAAGGGCATAGGGGGCCAGTAATCGTGGATGTGGTGGCATTAGAAACACAGCCTCTTTATGGCTTATATAGCCTTTTGCATCCGCTTCTTCAATGATGGGAGCGATTATTACTCGAATGGTCTGTGTGAGTTCCGTCGCCAATATTTGGTAATTCAGGCAGTCAGCCAATAGATGTTTAACTATGATGCCATAATCCTTGCTGTTCATAAGCACGGTTGCACCTCCCTTATCCGCAGGTTTTATGGTGATATCCAAATTGTTAGACACAAACTTCAATGTGGCTAGTTCTTCGTCACACAGTTGTGAATGAAGGAGATATCCTTTTCCAGTTGTTCCAGTCTTTTTTAGTACAGCCTGTTCAAAAACGACCGATTTGGGTGTGGTGTAATTTGACGGTGGGTAGTACCTAAAGGGTTTATGTAGACCAGTGCCCTGGGGTGTGTCATACATCTCTTCATCGCCAAAATATTGTTCAAGCATTACCTTTGTCATCAAACGCATGATCTCAATGCATGTTTGAAAACCTAGCTGTTGGTATAAAAGATAATCGCTTTTCAAGGACTAGCATCTCTGCTGGGCTCAACTGGAGAGGTTCATGATCAACCCAAAACCCTGGTTCCTCTATATTCTCAGCGAGTCGTGTTGCCATCTGGAACTGCCCCTTCATCTGCCTCTTTCCTGTAAAAAAGGTTGCGCACTGTTTACTAGATCCTGACCTCAAACCGGACTTGTCGATCTTGGAATCTTGGTTGCTTCCGAGCAGTTGCGGTGCGTGCCCCTCGGTTCCTCCTCAGAACTTGTGGTAAAAGAATACCAATCATCTCCCCTAGTCATAGGGTCTCGGAAAGGGCCTGCCAGTATTAAGATATTGGGTTTCCCTTCTAGCTTGCCTGGTCTCCGGTGTATAGTATTTGTGCACGTTCTGAATACTCACAAGGCATAGTAGGTTTGTCCCTTTTTCCCTCCACTGTATTTAATGTTTAATCCCATGTTCCCTCCCTGTTGCCCTGTGGGCGCTTTGAAACAGAATTGACCTACTGTATAAGTGCCTAACAAGCAAACAATAAATAAAATGAAATAAATCTGAAGTATAGGGATAGGCTCGCATGTGAAAATGCCGCAATGTCTTTTTTTGAGCTTGAAAAATTTCTTAAGGTGCAATTGCTGAAATTCCTTGATCGTGAATTCAAGGGCTGCAAGTTTCTTATTCTAATTCTCGAGCACCATCTGGTTCCTAACTCGCTCCATTTTGTCTAGGATCTCTCACATACAATTTCGGACATAGTCTTGGCTGTACATCATTCTAATGTATGTTGTTATGGGTATTGTCACGAGTGACTGGTTGCCAGTACACACAGTATTTTGTGGACACATCTCACGGACGCACACTTAAGGGTGGGTTGAATACATGGAAAATCCTCACTTAAATGCTAGATGGGTTGACCCCGTGACATTTTGCCTCTTTTGTTTTTCAAAGTGTATTTTTTTATATAGCTGGTACTACTGGACAACTCGGTTAGGATCTGTGGGTCCGCTATCTATGTGGTGGTCCTCAGAGGAGACGGGCTGGATGAATTGAGTAACACTGTTTTTCAGTTCATGCATTAGTCTGCATTATATCTACAGCTGAGCTTAGTGGCGGGATACGTCTCTCCTCCTACCCCTGAGGATAGGTGATCCAACACCACACCCTAGGGTCACTTTTGGGTTCCCAGGGAGAGTTTAGCTCTTCCTTTAGGGACAGTGAGAGTTTAGCAAGGGTTTACAGATTGAATCTAAGCCTCAGAGTTACTGGTGCTGTTGTCTTGGGTCACCTATGACAGTTAACTAAAAACAAAACAAACACTGTGCTCCTCTCACATTAAAATAACTCCAGATCCTTGCAACTCTGCTCTCACATTAAAAGGACTCCAGATTCTGGCAACTGTGCTGCTTTCACATTAAAATGACTCCAGATCCTAGCCCCGATACTCCTTTCTCACCTTAAAATGACTCCAGATCCTGGCAACTCTGCTCTTACATTAAAAGGACTCCAGATCCTGGCAACTGTGCTCCTCTCACATTAAAATGACTCCAGATCCTAGCCCCGATACTCCTTTCTCACATTAAAATGACTCAAGATCCTGGCAACTTTGCTCTTACATTAAAAGGACTCCAGATCCTGGCAATTGTGCTCCTCTCACATTAAAATGACTCCAGATCCTGGCAACTCTGCTCTCACATTAAAAGGACTCCAGATCGTGGCAACTGTGCTCCTCTCACATTAAAATGACTCCAGATGCTGGCAACTCTGCCCTAACATTAAAATGACTCCAGATCCTGGAAAATCCTCTCCTCTCTCACATTAAAATGATGCCAGATCCCGGCAACTGTGCCACTTTCACATTAAAATGACTCCAGATCCTGGCAAATGCTCTCCTCTCCCACGTTAGAATTACTCCAGATCCTAGCCCTGATACTCCTTTCCTACATTAAAATGACTTCCGATTTTGGCAGCTGTGCTCATCCCCCACATTAAAATGACTCCAAGTCATGGTGGTTTCTATAGTGATGTCTGGCCATTATGCAATCTTCTCACGTGAAAATGACTCTAGGTCATGGCCCCTATACTCCTCTCCCACATTAAAATGACTCCTGATTAATGTGAGATCAGCGGGGGCACACCACTATGAAATTCATAACATGCTTGAGGAGTTATCCCCTGACATCCTGTGCATGACTGAGACCTGGTTTTCTGCCAGTTCAGACCCTGATGTTTGCCAGATGTTACCTGGTGGCTATTCTTTACTGTGCCAGGACAGGCTCCAATCTAGTTTGGGAGGTTGCCTTGCATAATATATAAAACCTCTCTCAAATGTGAGGCTATAACTGTAGACCACTCATTGTGCTGTGAGCTCCTTCTGGTTAGAGTACAGGTAACGTCTAATGTGTCAGTCCATTATCTGGTGATCTATAGAGTACCTTCACACAGTCGGGCCAACTTTGGTCTGGAGCTCCGACAGCTGGTGGCTGAGTTAGCATTAAAGAACTCGAATCTGGTTCTACTGGGGGATTTTAATCTCCACCTAAACGATCCTTCTGATGTTTATGCAAAAAAAGGTGATTGCCGGTCTAGCCGGCCTTTCTTTTACTTTGTGTAACCATCTGCCTAGCCACCGCACTGGGAATACCCATGACCTCATTTTTGCAGAAGCTAATTTCATCGCTGCCTTTACCCCCCTCCCCGTACTTTGGTCTGATCACTTTCGGGTGACCTTTTGGGCTACCACACCTTATCACCCATCAAGGACCTCTCATTATCGGCAGACCAAGTGGTTCTGGAGCAGGGCTGATCACTTTGTGGTGGAGAATCAACTGATTAAGATTAATAGTCAGTTAGTGGCTAGTGGGCGAGACCCATGTACTTCTCTTCTAAACATCTTGACCAAGGTAGCAGATCTGGTAGCTCTGGTGGAAGCCCGGTTTGGACGCTCAAAACCTTGTGCACCATGGTTTACCCCTAGTCTTCGGTCCCAAAAACAATGATGCTGTTGCTTAGAGAGGAAATGGCAGCTTAAATACTGCCAATAATCATGTGATAACTATGAACACGCAGTACTCTGCTACCATGACTGAGGGTTTTCGGCAGGCTATTAGGGAACAAAATGTACACAAGCATAAAGCGGCGCAACTGCCTAGCCACCCTAAGGAATGTAGATCATCTGCACATGTGGTTGTCTTTTCGACTAGGGCCGATTGATGGTGCAATTATGGCAATGGCCATTAAATCAGCGCCGCCCGCTGACGCAATAGCCTTGCATATTACCCCCAAAGGTTATTACTCTGTTCTCAGTAGCCATACAGCACCCCTTCTCCTCAGGTGAGATTCCCGCTCAGTTGAAGCATGCTTTGGTCTCCCTGCTTTTAAAAAAACTTAATCTCAACCCTAGTTTGGCTGAAAACGATCTCCCTATATCCCTGCTACCGGTTGTGATGAAGTTGATGGATTCTGTGATTACGCCTTCTTTTTCTCGATTCCTGGGAGTCTGCACCCGTTCCAGTTGGGCTTTTGCCTCTCGGGCACAGACTCTGTCATGGTCTCTCTCCTGGAGGATTTTGCTCTTCTCCAGGATCATGGAGAGGTTGGGGTGTCGATTCTTCTCGATCTCTCTGCAGTTTTTGACACTGTAGATCATGGGATTCTGATGGCCCGCCTGGAGCAGGCTGGGGTCAAGGGCACATTACTGGCATGGTTTAATTCCTTTTTGGCAGAGCGCACGCAAACGGTCTGACGTCAAACCTACCTTTCCCCTCCGCAAACTCTCCCTTATGGGGTTCCTCAGGGGTCGGCTTTGTCCCCTCTTTTGATTAATCTCTATCTGCGGCCTTTGGCGGATCTTATTGCAAAGATTGGAGTCCTTTACTACACCTATGCCGATGACACACAACCAATTGGTGTTTTGGCTGGACCTCCCATCAACTGATCCCCTGCTAAGCTTAGAAACTACCTCTCTGCTAATGGCAAGTGGATGGCCACCAACGGGCTCAAATTAAATGGGGAAAAACATAAGCGCTGATAGTTGTCTCTAAGAACCATACCGGTCTTTGGAGGTCTCAGTTGTGGCCAGACTCCCTGGGCCCTTGTCCAGTGCCCAATACGTCGGTAAAAAGTCTTGGTGTGAGGCTTCTGTCTAATGGTTCTAGAGAAGCCCAGGTTACAGCGGCTTTCAGTACCGGTTTCGGCAAACTGAAGGTCTTGAAAATGCTTCTGTCTCTACTCCCACCCACTAGCCGCACACAGATAGTCACCTCAGCAAAAAAGGGGTTGCTTGCCTACTGTAATGGAATCTATCTAGGGAAGCCTGAGCGCCAGATACAGTGGATACAAGTACTTCAGAATGTGGCAGCAAGTCTGGCCATCAATACACCCAGGCTGACTCCTTCTGCAGGTCTATTGCAACAACTTCATTGGCTGCAGGTTGCTGCCAGAGTCGACTTTAAGACTCTCTGTGTCACTCCTCAGGCTCTTCATGAGGGGGGGGGGCGAGCTACCTGAAAAACAAGATTGAGAGGTATTATCATACCAGGCGTCTTCATTCGTCTACTCTGAGTCTTCTCAGAGCGCCTATGTATCAGCGTGCACAAGCAGGTTGTCATTCCTGCCTTCTCGGTACTTGCACCAACTTTCGTTGTGATTAACAGAGGAATACCTTCCCTTCAGGAAGGCACTTAAAATGTATATTTTCTAATCCTGTTTCTGTTTGACAGGACTCCTCTGGGTTCCCTAGTGTCCATATGGAGCCTTAGCGCCTAGATGCCCGTGGTCCTTAGTTGCGCTCTATACATTTCGTTTACATTACATTACTCCGGATCTTGGCTGGCATAGGTCGTGTCTCCTTTCCAAGATGCTGGGCACCCCATCCGCGACTTCCACGCTGATGATTCTTCCTCCAAGATGCCATTCGCGACTCCTGCACCAGTGTTTCCGGTTCCCGCTTGCCACTGGCGGCACCACTACCATCTATTTAGACTCCAGAGCCACCGATGCACCTCATTGTGTAAGTTCCCATTACACTTCCTTTGTGCTGCTACTCTTTGAACCTTCCCTATTCCGTTTTCCTTCCTTCTTGACTTCTGTTCCTTCCCTTAATTTGTCTTCCTGCCTCCCGGCTTTGCCTTGGTACTTGTTCTGCTCTGGGGTACTTCTCCCTTCTCAACCTCTCCCATTTCCTGGAACTTCAGTGCTTCTAACCTTCAGTTCTGCTATCTAGTTCTTGCCTGGATTCGACCTGGATGACTACTGCTGGATTATTCAGCCATCAGCGAAGCAGTGGGTTTTCCCCTCTTCTTAAGGGGTGGGTGTTTCCCACCAGAACTTGGTTTTCCATTTTAGAGATTCAACTCAATAACTTATTAGGCACCTACAGGATGGCTTCCTCTGAGGGCAGACCATGATTTGCCAAACAAAGTACCTAGGAACAGCGGTAACACCGGCCCTTGGCAGAATAGGGCACCTTAAGGCTCAGACTCAGCCCACCCACAGTATGGCTCAATAAAACCTCTTGGGAGGGGCACAGCCTCTCAAGGCTGAAGTTCAGGCCTTGAAGCAGGAGAATGTGATCCTGAAAATGATGATCACTGTCCGAGAGGCCATGGTTTTCGAATCCCCACTCAGCGAATTATCCTGTGGGAAGTATTCTGATGATACAAAGAAGTTAAGCAATTTTTTAGCACTTCTCTTATTCAATTTACTTTCAAGCCTCTGGTATTTGCTACTGATTGTTCTAAAGTAGGCTACATCATTGGGCAACTGACAGGTACAACGCTCGTAACGGCGGCTAGCCCATTATTAGACCAATATGATGCCTTTCGGTCTGCTTTGTGTTCCATGTTTGGGAGACCTGAATTAACCTACTCCACCCAAGAAAGGTTGCTAGACTGCCCAATTTATGGAGTTTGAAGTTTAGTTTAGTTTATTTGTAAAGCGCACCAGGCCTGTGGGCAACCGGGCGCATAATCTTAGGTAAAGGTAACAACAAGAGTATGTCACTCGATTTAAACAACTCGTTGAAGAAACCAATTGGCCTGAGGATGCCGGTTTCGCCCTCTTTCAGAGGAGTTTGTGAGAAAAAATGAATGACAAGTTGGTGTGGGTTCCTCGACCTGCATCCTTTCAAGATCCAAACACTATGGTCCTTCGAATGGATTATGCCTTTTGGAAAGACGCGTGCAAATGGAGCAGAGGGAATTTCACGCCCTAATTTTCTGCTTCGTAACCATATCCTTCAGACGTTACAGAAGAAATCGTAGGTGTACTGTGGCTCTGCGCATGTACTGTGGTGCTCATGAACTAGTTAAAAAATGTCTTCTCGTCCAGAAGAGACGTTCGGAACATTCTCTCTCCCTGTCATAATGGGAGCTATGGCTGTGTGGCAGGAGAACAGTTCCCAGAGACACGGAGATGGCTCAAATCCTGTTGTAAGAACGCCTTTGTTGTCTCTTCATGTAATTACAGGGGAAATGTGTTCGGATGCACACACTGTTCGCTCTATTCCCACCTTAGTCGACTCAGGCGCTACTGGGAATTTAATCAATGACAGATGGGCACAGGATCTATATATTCCTTGATGTAAGAAGGAGACGATAGTACCCATTGAAGGAGTGGATGAGAGTCCTTGGTTTTGGGACCTATCACTGCTAATACCTATCCTTTGGTTATGGGAATCTCACGACATTGGGAAAACATCGTGTTCAATCTGATATGAACTGCCCATTTTCCTGTGATATTGGGGTGGTCATGGCTCAGGACTCATAACCAGTATATTAACTGGACAGCAAATAACTTTTTTTTGGGATCAGAACTTTGCATTTCACATTGCTTGTTAACCCAGATCAAGCGGAACAAGCATCCATGGTGCCTCAGCCCGATGAAACACCAACTTCCAGTTCCAATCTGAACTCTTCTGAAAATACTTTTTCACCCAGTCCTTTCGGAATTCTTATGTACCAATTAAATACCAGGACTAACTACTCTGATGTTTTTTTAGCACAGTCTCGAAAAAAGTTCTGCCTCCTCACAGGGCATATGATTGCGCCATATAACTCCAGCCTGAAACCAAGATGCACTTTGGAGTGATGTTCACGTCTTTACTTCACTATCTTCAAGTCAATGTTAAGAATGGTCTTATTACAGAGTCCAAGTCCCCTGCTGGGGCGTCTTTGTTTTATTTTTGCATATAAAAGATATCTTTGAGCTCTGAACCTGCCTAGATTACTTTGGACTTAAAGTATCCACTACCAATATATCCTGGAAGATTTGCCTGAACCTCGAATCTTCACTAAACTAGAACAAGAGGCACGTACCCTCTTTTCTGGAGTGGGGAGGGTGATGAGTGGAAGACTGCCTTCCAAACCTCATTTGGTCACTGTAAGAACTGTGTAATGCCCTTCGGGCTAGTCAATGGACCCGCTGTTTTTCAGAAGTATATGGATCATGTTTTGGTGACCTCATGTTTCATAGCGTGATTGTATATCAGGACGGTATTCTTGTGTTTTCTTCATCTGATTTGGAGCATACAATTGAGCGCGAGGTGCTGCAGAGATTATGGGAGTTTCGGAATTATCTGTGTCGCCTTTTGCAAATTGAAAGGGCTTTTGGATATCACCCTCATACCAATGGATAGAAAGAGCACTTGAACCAATCCTTCGAACAATGCTTGATGTTTTTTCATCTGCTTCTCAGGACAACTGGGTATAGATGTTAACCTTTGCAGATTGCTGTTACAACAACTCGATTCATTGCACAATAAAGATGAGCCCATTGCACTGTAAATATGGATATTATCCCAAGAGCTTTCCTGTTGCCAAGCTCTGCAATGTGCCTATTCCGTCCCTAGAGCAGCATCTCCTCACTATTCAGAAAGCAACAAATTTGGCAGCATGAAACATCAAAGAAACACAGAAGCAGTATAAGACTGAAGCAGATTGTCATTGCATTGAATCGCCATCCTTCCCAGTGGGAGATAAAGTCTGGTTATTGGCCAAGCACTTACCTTTGCATTTGGTCCCCGTGAAATTGATCCGTGTGCATCTTTGACTGTTTTTGATTGTACAGCGCATCAATCCAGCTGCCTTCCATCTACGCCTGCCGGATGCATGGAACTATAAATCCAGTGTTCCATGTATCACTTTTTAAACCACTGGGTCCCAACACTGCCTCTACCTTCTAGGGGCTCTTATGGAATTTGAACTCCAGAGTATATGTGACTCACGAATTCGTAGGTGACGTCTCCAGTTTCTGATTGATTGGATGGGATACAATCCCTGTGAGAGGACCTGGAAATCTGCCATACATTTTCTTAATTCTGTCTGGTGCGTAAATTCTACCGGCGTCACACTGGAAAACCCAGAGTACCTGGGCTTGGATGGGGGTATACTGTTATGGATCGGGTCTCCTTTTGGAGATGCTGGGCCCTACATCTTGGACTTCTATGCCAACGATTCCTACTCCAAAATGATGGCCATAACCTCTGCACCAGCGTTTCTGTGTTGGCACAGGTGGCGCTACTACCATCTGGTTAGAACCGGAGCCACCGATGCACTTCCTCCCGTAAATTCCCGTTACTCTTCTTTTGTGCTGCTACCCTTTGGACCTTGCCTATTCTGCTTTCTTCCTTTCTTGGCTTCTGTTCCTTCCCTTAACGTTTCTTCCTGCTACCCAGTTTTGTCCAGGTACTTCTTCTGCTCTGTGGTGCTACTTCTTGCTCAACCTCTCATATTGCCTTGAGCTTCAGTGCTTCTAACCTTGAGTACTGCCATCTAGTTCTCGCCTGGATCCCACCGGAAAGACTGCTTCTGGATTGTTCAGCCATCTTGACCAGCAAAGCAGTGGATTATTTTCCTCTAGAACTTGGATCTCCATTTTAGGGATTCACCTCAATAGTTGGTTAGGCAGCTAAAGTGTGGCTTCCTCAAAAGGCTGACCGTTCTTAGCCAAAAACCAGCACCAAGGAACACTGATAAGCCCAGTCTTTGACACTGGCCCCCTATACTCCTCTCCCACATTAAAATGATTCCAAGTCCAGGCCCCTGTGGTGTTCTCAGGCCCCTTTGCTCATCTCCCACATGATAATGGCTCCAGATTCTAGAGGCTAAGTTCTCCACCACATTAAAATGAACCCATATCGTGGCAACTATAATCCGCTCTCACATTAAGATGAGTCCGGATCCTGGCCCCTATGCACCTCTCCCATATTAAAATGACTCCACATTCTGGCAACTGCCCTCCACTCGACCATTAAAATGACACCAAATCCTAGCCCCTATGCTGTTCCCCCACATTAAAATGACTCATGCCGACCCCTTTGCTCCTCTCCCACATTAACATGACTCCAGATAGGCACCCCTATGTTCATCTTCTAAAATAAAATGACTCCATATCTTGGGAAATGGGCTTCTCTCCCACAATAAGATGACTCCTGATCCTGCCAACTGTGCAACTCTCTTCCATTCAAAAATACTCCAGATCCTAGCCACTATGCTCCTCTTCCACATTAAAAATGCTCCAGATCCTAGCCCTTATACCCCCTTCCACATTACACTGACGACTCCAAGTCCTGGTCACCATACTAATCTCTCACATTAATATGACTCCAAGTCCATGCAGCTCCTATGCTGCTTTCAGGCCATTGTGCTCCCCTCTCATCTTAAAATGACTCTAGGTCCTAGTGCCTATGCTCCTCTGCCATAGTAAATGACTCCAGGTGCTGGTACAGAGGCTCCTCTGCCCTAGTAAATGACTCCAGGTCCTGGCGCCTATGCTCCTCTCCCATAGTAAATGACTCCAGGTCCTGGTGCCTATGATCCTCTCCCATAGTAAATGACTCCAGGTGTTGGCGCCTATGCTCCTCTCCCATAGTAAATGACTCCAGGTCCTGGCGCCTATGCTCCTCTCCCATAGTAAATGACTCCAGGTGCTGGTACAGAGGCTCCTCTGCCCTAGTAAATGACTCCAGGTCCTGGCGCCTATGCTCCTCTCCCATAGTAAATGACTCCAGGTGCTGGTACAGAGGCTCCTCTGCCCTAGTAAATGACTCCAGGTCCTGGTGCCTATGCTCCTCTCCCATAGTAAATGACTCCAGGTCCTGGTGCCTATGATCCTCTCCCATAGTAAATGACTCCAGGTGCTGGCGCCTATGCTCCTCTCCCATAGTAAATGACTCCAGGTCCTGGCGCCTATGCTCCTCTCCCATAGTAAATGACTCCAGGTGCTGGCACCTATGCTCCTCTCCCATAGTAAATGACTCCAGATCCTGGTGCCGATGCTCCTCTCCCATAGTAAATATGACTCCAGGTTCTGGCGCCTATGCTCCTCTCCCATAGTAAATGACTCCAGGTGCTGGCGCCTATGCTCCTCTCCCATAGTAAATGACTCCAGGTGCTGGCGCCTATGCTCCTCTCCCATAGTAAATGACTCCAGGTCCTGGCGCCTATGCTCCTCTCCCATAGTAAATGACACCAGGTCCTGGCGCCTATGATCCTCTCCCATAGTAAATGACTCCAGGTCTTGGCGCCTATGCTCATCTGCCATAGTAAATGACTCCAGGTCCTGGCGCCTATGCTCCTCTCCCATAGTAAATGACTCCAGGTCCTGGCGCCTATGCTCCTCTCCCATAGTAAATGACTCCAGGTGCTGGTGCCAATGTTCCTCTCCCATAGTAAATGACTCCAGGTGCTGGCGACTATGCTCCTCTCCCATAGTAAATGACTCCAGGTCCTGGCGCCTATGTTCCTCTCCCATAGTAAATAACTCCAGGTCCTGGCGCCTATGCTCCTCTCCCGTTCCTCTACCATAGTAAATGACTCCAGGTACTGGCACCTATGCTCCTCTCCCATAGTAAATGACACCAGGTCCTGGTGCCTATCATCCTCTCCCATAGTAAATGACTCCAGGTGCTGGCGCCTATGCTCCTCTCCCATAGTAAATGACTCCAGGTCCTGGCGTCTATGCTCCTCTCCCATAGTAAATGACTCCAGGTGCTGGCGCCTATGCTCCTCTCCCATAGTAAATGACTCCAGATCCTGGTGCCGATGCTCCTCTCCCATAGTAAATATGACTCCAGGTTCTGGCGCCTATGCTCCTCTCCCATAGTAAATGACTCCAGGTCCTGGCGCCTATGCTCCTCTCCCATAGTAAATGACTCCAGGTGCTGGCGCCTATGCTCCTCTCCCATAGTAAATGACTCCAGGTCCTGGCGCCTATGCTCCTCTCCCATAGTAAATGACACCAGGTCCTGGCGCCTATGATCCTCTCCCATAGTAAATGACTCCAGGTCTTGGCGCCTATGCTCATCTGCCATAGTAAATGACTCCAGGTCCTGGCGCCTATGCTCCTCTCCCATAGTAAATGACTACAGGTCCTGGCGCCTATGCTCCTCTCCCATAGTAAATGACTCCAGGTGCTGGCGCCTATGTTCCTCTCCCATAGTAAATGACTCCAGGTGCTGGCGACTAAGCTCCTCTCCCATAGTAAATGACTCCAGGTCCTGGCGCCTATGTTCCTCTCCCATAGTAAATAACTCCAGGTCCTGGCGCCTATGCTCCTCTCCCGTTCCTCTCCCATAGTAAATGACTCCAGGTACTGAAACCTATGCTCCTCTCCCATAGTAAATGACACCAGGTCCTGGCGCCTATGCTCCTCTCCCATAGTAAATGACACCAGGTCCTGGTGCCTATGATCCTCTCCCATAGTAAATGACTCCAGGTGCTGGCGCCTATGCTCCTCTCCCATAGTAAATGACTCCAGGTCCTGGCGCCTATGCTCCTCTCCCATAGTAAATGACTCCAGGTCCTGGCGCCTATGCTCCTCTCCCATAGTAAATGACTCCAGGTGCTGGTACAGAGGCTCCTCTGCCATAGTAAATGACACCAGGTCCTGGCGCCTATTCTCCTCTCCCATAGTAAATGACACCAGGTCCTGGCGCCTATGTTCCTCTCCCATAGTAAATGACATCAGGTCTTGGCGCCTATCCTCCTCTCCCATAGTAAATGACTCCAGGTCCTGGAGCCTATGCTCCTCTCCCATAGTAAATGACACCAGGTCCTGGTGCCTATGATCCTCTCCCATAGTAAATGACACCAGGTCCTGGCGCCTATGATCCTCTCCCATAGTAAATGACTCCAGGTGCTGGCGCCTATGCTCCTCTCCCATAGTAAATGACTCCAGGTGCTGGCGCCTATGCTCCTCTCCCATAGTAAATGACTCCAGGTCCTGGCGCCTATGCTCCTCTCCGATAGTAAATGACTCCAGGTGCTGGAGCCTATGCTCCTCTCCCATAGTAAATGACTCCAGGTCCTGGATCCTATGCTCCTCTGCCATAGTAAATGACTCCAGGTGCTGGCGCCTATGCTCCTCTCCCATAGTAAATGACTCCAGGTCGTGGCACCTATGCTTCTCTCCCAGAGTAAATGACTCCAGGTCCTGGCGCCTATGCTCCTCTCCCATAGTAAATGACTCCAGGTCCTGGTGCCTATTCTCCTCTCCCATAGTAAATGACTCCAGGTGCTGCTACAGAGGCTCCTCTGCCCTAGTAAATGACTCCAGGTCCTGGTGCCTATGCTCCTCTCCCATAGTAAATGACTCCAGGTCCTGGTGCCTATGATCCTCTCCCATAGTAAATGACTCCAGGTGTTGGTGCCTATGCTCCTCTCCCATAGTAAATGACTCCAGGTCCTGGCGCCTATGCTCCTCTCCCATAGTAAATGACTCCAGGTGCTGGTACAGAGGCTCCTCTGCCCTAGTAAATGACTCCAGGTCCTGGTGCCTATGCTCCTCTCCCATAGTAAATGACTCCAGGTCCTGGTGCCTATGATCCTCTCCCATAGTAAATGACTCCAGGTGCTGGCGCCTATGCTCCTCTCCCATAGTAAATGACTCCAGGTCCTGGCGCCTATGCTCCTCTCCCATAGTAAATGACTCCAGGTGCTGGCGCCTATGCTCCTCTCCCATAGTAAATGACTCCAGATCCTGGTGCCGATGCTCCTCTCCCATAGTAAATATGACTCCAGGTTCTGGCGCCTATGCTCCTCTCCCATAGTAAATGACTCCAGGTGCTGGCGCCTATGCTCCTCTCCCATAGTAAATGACTCCAGGTGCTGGCGCCTATGCTCCTCTCCCATAGTAAATGACTCCAGGTCCTGGCGCCTATGCTCCTCTCCCATAGTAAATGACACCAGGTCCTGGCGCCTATGATCCTCTCCCATAGTAAATGACTCCAGGTCTTGGCGCCTATGCTCATCTGCCATAGTAAATGACTCCAGGTCCTGGCGCCTATGCTCCTCTCCCATAGTAAATGACTCCAGGTCCTGGCGCCTATGCTCCTCTCCCATAGTAAATGACTCCAGGTGCTGGTGCCAATGTTCCTCTCCCATAGTAAATGACTCCAGGTGTTGGCGCCTATGCTCCTCTCCCATAGTAAATGACTCCATGTCCTGGCGCCTATGCTCCTCTCCCATAGTAAATGACTCCAGGTGCTGGTACAGAGGCTCCTCTGCCCTAGTAAATGACTCCAGGTCCTGGCGCCTATGCTCCTCTCCCATAGTAAATGACTCCAGGTGCTGGTACAGAGGCTCCTCTGCCCTAGTAAATGACTCCAGGTCCTGGTGCCTATGCTCCTCTCCCATAGTAAATGACTCCAGGTCCTGGTGCCTATGATCCTCTCCCATAGTAAATGACTCCAGGTGCTGGCGCCTATGCTCCTCTCCCATAGTAAATGACTCCAGGTCCTGGCGCCTATGCTCCTCTCCCATAGTAAATGACTCCAGGTGCTGGCGCCTATGCTCCTCTCCCATAGTAAATGACTCCAGATCCTGGTGCCGATGCTCCTCTCCCATAGTAAATATGACTCCAGGTTCTGGCGCCTATGCTCCTCTCCCATAGTAAATGACTCCAGGTGCTGGCGCCTATGCTCCTCTCCCATAGTAAATGACTCCAGGTGCTGGCGCCTATGCTCCTCTCCCATAGTAAATGACTCCAGGTCCTGGCGCCTATGCTCCTCTCCCATAGTAAATGACACCAGGTCCTGGCGCCTATGATCCTCTCCCATAGTAAATGACTCCAGGTCTTGGCGCCTATGCTCATCTGCCATAGTAAATGACTCCAGGTCCTGGCGCCTATGCTCCTCTCCCATAGTAAATGACTCCAGGTCCTGGCGCCTATGCTCCTCTCCCATAGTAAATGACTCCAGGTGCTGGTGCCAATGTTCCTCTCCCATAGTAAATGACTCCAGGTGCTGGCGACTATGCTCCTCTCCCATAGTAAATGACTCCAGGTCCTGGCGCCTATGTTCCTCTCCCATAGTAAATAACTCCAGGTCCTGGCGCCTATGCTCCTCTCCCGTTCCTCTACCATAGTAAATGACTCCAGGTACTGGCACCTATGCTCCTCTCCCATAGTAAATGACACCAGGTCCTGGTGCCTATCATCCTCTCCCATAGTAAATGACTCCAGGTGCTGGCGCCTATGCTCCTCTCCCATAGTAAATGACTCCAGGTCCTGGCGTCTATGCTCCTCTCCCATAGTAAATGACTCCAGGTGCTGGCGCCTATGCTCCTCTCCCATAGTAAATGACTCCAGATCCTGGTGCCGATGCTCCTCTCCCATAGTAAATATGACTCCAGGTTCTGGCGCCTATGCTCCTCTCCCATAGTAAATGACTCCAGGTCCTGGCGCCTATGCTCCTCTCCCATAGTAAATGACTCCAGGTGCTGGCGCCTATGTTCCTCTCCCATAGTAAATGACTCCAGGTGCTGGCGACTAAGCTCCTCTCCCATAGTAAATGACTCCAGGTCCTGGCGCCTATGTTCCTCTCCCATAGTAAATAACTCCAGGTCCTGGCGCCTATGCTCCTCTCCCGTTCCTCTCCCATAGTAAATGACTCCAGGTACTGAAACCTATGCTCCTCTCCCATAGTAAATGACACCAGGTCCTGGTGCCTATGCTCCTCTCCCATAGTAAATGACACCAGGTCCTGGTGCCTATGATCCTCTCCCATAGTAAATGACTCCAGGTGCTGGCGCCTATGCTCCTCTCCCATAGTAAATGACTCCAGGTCCTGGCGCCTATGCTCCTCTCCCATAGTAAATGACTCCAGGTCCTGGCGCCTATGCTCCTCTCCCATAGTAAATGACTCCAGGTGCTGGTACAGAGGCTCCTCTGCCCTAGTAAATGACACCAGGTCCTGGCGCCTATTCTCCTCTCCCATAGTAAATGACACCAGGTCCTGGCGCCTATGTTCCTCTCCCATAGTAAATGACATCAGGTCTTGGCGCCTATCCTCCTCTCCCATAGTAAATGACTCCAGGTCCTGGAGCCTATGCTCCTCTCCCATAGTAAATGACACCAGGTCCTGGTGCCTATGATCCTCTCCCATAGTAAATGACACCAGGTCCTGGCGCCTATGATCCTCTCCCATAGTAAATGACTCCAGGTGCTGGCGCCTATGCTCCTCTCCCATAGTAAATGACTCCAGGTGCTGGCGCCTATGCTCCTCTCCCATAGTAAATGACTCCAGGTCCTGGCGCCTATGCTCCTCTCCGATAGTAAATGACTCCAGGTGCTGGAGCCTATGCTCCTCTCCCATAGTAAATGACTCCAGGTCCTGGATCCTATGCTCCTCTGCCATAGTAAATGACTCCAGGTGCTGGCGCCTATGCTCCTCTCCCATAGTAAATGACTCCAGGTCGTGGCACCTATGCTTCTCTCCCAGAGTAAATGACTCCAGGTCCTGGCGCCTATGCTCCTCTCCCATAGTAAATGACTCCAGGTCCTGGTGCCTATTCTCCTCTCCCATAGTAAATGACTCCAGGTGCTGCTACAGAGGCTCCTCTGCCCTAGTAAATGACTCCAGGTCCTGGTGCCTATGCTCCTCTCCCATAGTAAATGACTCCAGGTCCTGGTGCCTATGATCCTCTCCCATAGTAAATGACTCCAGGTGTTGGCGCCTATGCTCCTCTCCCATAGTAAATGACTCCAGGTCCTGGCGCCTATGCTCCTCTCCCATAGTAAATGACTCCAGGTGCTGGTACAGAGGCTCCTCTGCCCTAGTAAATGACTCCAGGTCCTGGCGCCTATGCTCCTCTCCCATAGTAAATGACTCCAGGTGCTGGCACAGAGGCTCCTCTGCCCTAGTAAATGACTCCAGGTCCTGGTGCCTATGCTCCTCTCCCATAGTAAATGACTCCAGGTCCTGGTGCCTATGATCCTCTCCCATAGTAAATGACTCCAGGTGCTGGCGCCTATGCTCCTCTCCCATAGTAAATGACTCCAGGTCCTGGCGCCTATGCTCCTCTCCCATAGTAAATGACTCCAGGTGCTGGCGCCTATGCTCCTCTCCCATAGTAAATGACTCCAGATCCTGGTGCCGATGCTCCTCTCCCATAGTAAATATGACTCCAGGTTCTGGCGCCTATGCTCCTCTCCCATAGTAAATGACTCCAGGTGCTGGCGCCTATGCTCCTCTCCCATAGTAAATGACTCCAGGTGCTGGCGCCTATGCTCCTCTCCCATAGTAAATGACTCCAGGTCCTGGCGCCTATGCTCCTCTCCCATAGTAAATGACACCAGGTCCTGGCGCCTATGATCCTCTCCCATAGTAAATGACTCCAGGTCTTGGCGCCTATGCTCATCTGCCATAGTAAATGACTCCAGGTCCTGGCGCCTATGCTCCTCTCCCATAGTAAATGACTCCAGGTCCTGGCGCCTATGCTCCTCTCCCATAGTAAATGACTCCAGGTGCTGGTGCCAATGTTCCTCTCCCATAGTAAATGACTCCAGGTGCTGGCGACTATGCTCCTCTCCCATAGTAAATGACTCCAGGTCCTGGCGCCTATGTTCCTCTCCCATAGTAAATAACTCCAGGTCCTGGCGCCTATGCTCCTCTCCCGTTCCTCTACCATAGTAAATGACTCCAGGTACTGGCACCTATGCTCCTCTCCCATAGTAAATGACACCAGGTCCTGGTGCCTATCATCCTCTCCCATAGTAAATGACTCCAGGTGCTGGCGCCTATGCTCCTCTCCCATAGTAAATGACTCCAGGTCCTGGCGTCTATGCTCCTCTCCCATAGTAAATGACTCCAGGTGCTGGCGCCTATGCTCCTCTCCCATAGTAAATGACTCCAGATCCTGGTGCCGAAGCTCCTCTCCCATAGTAAATATGACTCCAGGTTCTGGCGCCTATGCTCCTCTCCCATAGTAAATGACTCCAGGTCCTGGCGCCTATGCTCCTCTCCCATAGTAAATGACTCCAGGTGCTGGTGCCTATGCTCCTCTCCCATAGTAAATGACTCCAGGTCCTGGCGCCTATGCTCCTCTCCCATAGTAAATGACACCAGGTCCTGGCGCCTATGATCCTCTCCCATAGTAAATGACTCCAGGTCTTGGCGCCTATGCTCATCTGCCATAGTAAATGACTCCAGGTCCTGGCGCCTATGCTCCTCTCCCATAGTAAATGACTACAGGTCCTGGCGCCTATGCTCCTCTCCCATAGTAAATGACTCCAGGTGCTGGCGCCTATGTTCCTCTCCCATAGTAAATGACTCCAGGTGCTGGCGACTAAGCTCCTCTCCCATAGTAAATGACTCCAGGTCCTGGCGCCTATGTTCCTCTCCCATAGTAAATAACTCCAGGTCCTGGCGCCTATGCTCCTCTCCCGTTCCTCTCCCATAGTAAATGACTCCAGGTACTGAAACCTATGCTCCTCTCCCATAGTAAATGACACCAGGTCCTGGCGCCTATGCTCCTCTCCCATAGTAAATGACACCAGGTCCTGGTGCCTATGATCCTCTCCCATAGTAAATGACTCCAGGTGCTGGCGCCTATGCTCCTCTCCCATAGTAAATGACTCCAGGTCCTGGCGCCTATGCTCCTCTCCCATAGTAAATGACCCCAGGTCCTGGCGCCTATGCTCCTCTCCCATAGTAAATGACTCCAGGTGCTGGTACAGAGGCTCCTCTGCCCTAGTAAATGACACCAGGTCCTGGCGCCTATTCTCCTCTCCCATAGTAAATGACACCAGGTCCTGGCGCCTATGTTCCTCTCCCATAGTAAATGACATCAGGTCTTGGCGCCTATCCTCCTCTCCCATAGTAAATGACTCCAGGTCCTGGAGCCTATGCTCCTCTCCCATAGTAAATGACACCAGGTCCTGGTGCCTATGATCCTCTCCCATAGTAAATGACACCAGGTCCTGGCGCCTATGATCCTCTCCCATAGTAAATGACTCCAGGTGCTGGCGCCTATGCTCCTCTCCCATAGTAAATGACTCCAGGTGCTGGCGCCTATGCTCCTCTCCCATAGTAAATGACTCCAGGTCCTGGCGCCTATGCTCCTCTCCGATAGTAAATGACTCCAGGTGCTGGAGCCTATGCTCCTCTCCCATAGTAAATGACTCCAGGTCCTGGATCCTATGCTCCTCTGCCATAGTAAATGACTCCAGGTGCTGGCGCCTATGCTCCTCTCCCATAGTAAATGACTCCAGGTCGTGGCACCTATGCTTCTCTCCCATAGTAAATGACTCCAGGTCCTGGCGCCTATGCTCCTCTCCCATAGTAAATGACTCCAGGTCCTGGCGCCTATGCTCCTCTCCCATAGTAAATGACTCCAGGTGCTGGTACAGAGGCTCCTCTGCCCTAGTAAATGACTCCAGGTCCTGGCGCCCATGCTTCTCTCCCATAGTAAATGACTCCAGGTCCTGGCGCCTATGCTCCTCTCCCATAGTAAATGACTCCAGGTCCTGGCGCCTATGTTCCTCTCCCATAGTAAATAGCTCCAGGTGCTGGCGCCTATGCTCCTCTCCTGCTCCTCTCCCATAGTAAATGACTCCAAGTCCTGGCGCCTATGCTCCTCTCCGATAGTAAATGACTCCAGGTGCTGGCGCCTACGCTCCTCTCCCATAGTAAATGACACCAGGTCCTGGCGCCTATGCTCTTCTCCCATAGTAAATGACACCAGGTCCTGGTGCCTATGATCCTCTCCCATAGTAAATGACTCCAGGTGCTGGCGCCTATGCTCCTCTCCCATAGTAAATGACTCCAGGTCCTGGCGCCTATGCTCCTCTCCCATAGTAAATGACTCCAGGTCCTGGCGCCTATGCTCCTCTTCCATAGTAAATGACTCCAGGTCCTGGCGCCTATGCTCCTCTCCCATAGTAAATGACACCAGGTCCTGGTGCCTATGATCCTCTCCCATAGTAAATGACTCCAGGTCCTGGCGCCTATGCTCCTCTCCCATAGTAAATGACTCCAGGTGCTGGCGCCTATGCTCCTCTTCCATAGTAAATGACTCCAGGTCCTGGCGCCTATGCTCCTCTCCCATAGTAAATGACACCAGGTCCTGGCGCCTATGATCCTCTCCCATAGTAAATGACTCCAGGTCCTGGTGCCTATGATCCTCTCCCATAGTAAATGACCCCAGGTTCTGGCGCCTATGCTCCTCTCCCATAGTAAATGACTCCAGGTGCTGGCGCCTATGCTCCTCTCCCATAGTAAATGACTCCAGGTCCTGGCGCCTAAGCTCCTCTCCCATATCCAATTCCCTGTGATTCTTTCTCACATATGAAAAGCCTTTTCATGCCCTTATGCTCTTCTGCCACACAGCAAATTGCATATCCAGAGCCCTAGTCTCCTCTCCCATATTAATATGACTCCAGATCTTAACCCGTGCGGTCTAATCCCACAATAAAACGATCGCAGAACGCAACCGGCCCCTATGCTCCTCCAACACAATTAAAAGGACTGTAAAAAGCAACTAGGCTCCTCCTTCATTATGAAGCTACTGCAGATGGTGGCCCTTATGCTCCTCTCACATAAAGATTGACTGCTGCTCTATCCTCTGGATTATTTGCCAATAATATTGATCACACTGAGTCCAAATGAAAGGTACACACACAACCACCGATAATCCCAGAACCCCTTAACATCTACTAAGCACCCGGCTAAGCATCAAAGGCTGACGGCTGCACAGGAGCTGGAGGCAGGAAGAAAAATTGCAACAAGGACGAGAAGTATGTAAAGACTGAGTACAGCCAAAGATGACTCTGACATCTTCTGATGTACAAGTTACTTCTTTAATTAAGTTCTTGTACATTATATCAAGTACATCAGGTCAGGTACACTTAAGCTTAGGGCAACATGCACCGGCATCCTCTCTAGGGATCTACAGCTCTCCAAATGCACACTCAGAACTTCCACTCATACATCAGCATTCTCACAGGCTGCATTCTCTCTCACTCACTCCAACATTCCAAGCATTCAACTCAGGGTCCAGGGGAAGTTTAGTCACTAGAAAGTACTCTGTGGGATGCAGATTACCTGTACACAGTGCTGAAAACTGACAAAATATGCTGGCAGAACTCCCCCGCCCCCTTTGGCACGGGGGGGATGGGTACCAGGCGGGAGGGAAGGCGGCTTGTCAGTGGTTCGCGCAGGACTGAGGGCAGAGCTTGGTGTCGAATAATGTGGATGTCCTGAATTTAGGATGCTGGCTGCTTTGCATAAAAAAGTGCATTTTGGGAAAATAAGAATGACCACCAATTGATCATACATGTCTGTGATAGTAATTCAAATGTGCATTCCTTCTAAGCCTGCAATGTACACTATGATGCTCATTTCATCTGTCAGAATAGTCACCATGACAGTAAAGTGTGTGCAAAGCATGAGACATATTTCTTTTTATTTTGTAATGGTGACATATAAAATCTTACACAAAAAGAAACATCTATTACACTAATGTACATACAATAAATACACACTGCAAAATACAGGTTCCATGTAATAATGTCCCCTCAAAAATATCGCCATGCAAAAATATTGCCGAAAAATGGCTGTTTTTTGTGGGGACATTATTGCATGGAACATGCGGGGGACACCCCTGCAATCCCCAAACCCTTTTTGACCTTTTCCCGGGGATGTTATATACGGCGACCATATACATGGGGATAATATTACCTGATACCAAAATACATTAGTATAAAACAAAGAAATTCGCCAAATATTAAGATAATGGAATCAGATTAAAAACCCTTAAAAGTGTTTGGGAGGATTAACAAATTCCAAGCAGCAATTCCATATCCAAAGAACACTCAACGAGTATATTAATCATTTATACTCAGCAGCTCATGAGATATTGGATGTCCCCCAATTGCAAAAAAATAACGTCAACAAAATTCATCAATGCTACTGTAGGGGACATTGTATCTCCTACCAGTCGGCAGGAGGATTGCTCAGGGGCAATGCGCGCGTCTTGCAAGCAAAATGCCGCGGAGCAACACAGGATCGATCCCTGGGTCTGTGCTTAGAAACATCTGGGTATTAAGCGCGTTATAAATAACCAATTATACATTCAGACAGCTGGAGTCATAACCAATCTGACAAGACTTCTGAAGTATTATTTACAAACTTTCCCAACATATTATGATGTAAAGCCCCCATTCCAAGGGCTGGAATGGGGGATGTGGGGTAACGGACGAGGGCTCCGGGCTGTTAACACCCCGTTCCAGCCCTTAAGGCTATTAGCACCCAGGGTTGCCAAAGCGGTAACCCGGGGTGCTAAAAAAAAGGATTTTCCTTCATTCAATGGGAAAATCCTTTACAAAGATGGCCACCATGGACTTGCATCAGCGGTTCAAGCCCAGGTTCCTAGCCACCTGATTGGCTGCCTTCCCCCGCCCGGGTGCTAATAAGAAATAAATCCCTTAGTGCTGAACAATGACCAAATGTCTGAGAGTTTCTAGTTTCTGTTGTCTGCATATCCTGTCATCAAGCTGAAGACCAATCCGAGGACCAATGACTTCCAATTTGAGTAAACAGTTTAGATGAAATCCCATTAAAAATCATTCGTAGCTTAGTTTATTTATTTATTTTGCATTTTTAAAGCACTCACACAGCACGCGGGCATCTAGGCGCTGTTTCAGGAATTGTTTTTTTAGTTGGGTAATTGTTTGTGTCTTAGATGTGTATTTATAACGCGCTTAAACACCCAGAGGTTTCTAAGCGTGGACCCGGGGATGGAACCTGTGTTGCTTTGTGTCGTCTTGCTTCCAAGGTTGCCACTGAGCTATCCTCCCGGGACAGTTGACGGAGATTTAAGCACATAATGCAAAGGTTTATTCAAACCAGGCGAACTCAGATTAAATTCCTTACACATTTATATTTGTCAATTATGTACCACGCCCCGGATCCATCCCACTGCTATAATTTTCTTTTCAGGGTAGAAAAATTCCACTCTTCAGAAATGGAAGCCTCCTTTAAAAAAAACTTGAATGTACAAAATATATAGTCGACAAATCTTCAGATATTCTAAAGACTTCCCACAGGCTGTTGAATAAAGAAGGAGTTTTATCTGTCTTTATCTTATTATATAAGAATATCTTATTGTATGTGTACTTATACCATAGGGAGTACAGGCCCACTTCCCACCTAACAGCAATTGGGAAAGAATTTGGCAGACGTAGAAATGATCTCCATAGCCGACCTTTAATTTTATCGAACCAATCTCTCTTAGACAATGATAACAATTCCAAACAATACATCATTTTCGGAGTTGCCTTCAACTTATAAAACTGTAACATAGGTAACAACGAAAATTCACTGTGTAGAATTCTCATCTGCGTTAAAATACTCTTGAGTTTAGTTATGGGCTTGGTTCTCGCTGTCAATGAGGGTGATCTAGACGCAAAAGAATAACCTAAGTATTCCATTGTGCGAACCTCTGGAATCCTAGTATTATCAAGATGCCAGGCATACAGTTTGAATGTACTCTTTACATGAAACTGACTAAGAAATCTAAGATGTATGTAACCTATGCCGTGATACCCAAGGGTTTGGGCATGTAATTAAATGCAATAAATATATAAATGAAAAATTCAAATTCTAGGCTTGGCTGGATTAACTACTAAGCTGTTCTGAATCACACATTTGCCTCCAGCATTCAGGACACTTTGAAGCCCTGCAGGTGCCATATCAAACAATAAAATGTAATTGGCGCGAATAAGCCAACCTACCTCTAAAGAGCCAAGTCTAGGAGGAGAGCTGGAAGTTGCCTTGAGAACTTCAGTCAAATCAGAGACATACAAATTAAAAAGGCAAGGACGCAACCTTGTCTTACCCACCTGAATCTGTCTAGTTAGAAATCCCTCATCATTTGACCGAACCGAGATGTTATTACTGTAAAATAGTTTCATCAATATTAAAAAAACATGGAAGACAACCTTATAGAGCCACATATGAGACATATTTACAGCTTTGGACTGTTCCAATGTTTGAGTTTCAGCTGCCCTGATGAAGAAGGGACGACTTTTAGATGCAGCATGTGAAGTCACGCATGTGAGACTCCAAACGGACAGCGTTCTGGGGACTTGGGGCAGAGGGATTCCCCACCTTGTGGGGGTAGGGAGAAGGCTCTACATGGAACAGCGCTCCGGCAAGACAGTTTTTGCAGCAGTCAAGTTGCGGCCCAATTCCTTCCCTGCTGGTACTTGATGTGAGTATTATCCCTTCATAATGCAGGGAAATTGCTGTGCTCATAAAAAATCATAATATTTGGGAACCCATCGACTCAGGGTAGATCTGAAAAGGTTTTTGCCACTATAGCCTGCACTAAAAGAGGCAAAGAACTCAGAGAAATTAAAAGATTAAGTTATATGTATATGCTGTTATTAAGCTTTTATGTTCCGTCAGTCACCACCATAGTAGTCTTACAGTGCCGGAACCTTGTCTGAGAAATTGGCGTAGTGTACCCCTGCCCAGTGTAACATAGTCAGTGGAGGAAAAACATACCACCCTCTCCTGACACTTAAGAAATGTGACAATGGATCTGGCCATTCAGCGGTATAGGGTGGAAAAAAGTAGGCAGACTCCATATCTGATCAAGATGAAAGCCTGAGATACCATGGGAAAGACGAAAAACCAACCCGACTGGCAGAAGCCAGGATATGGTATGATAGGTTATTTATAACGCACTTAATACCCGGAGGCGGACCGGTGATCGAACCTGTGTTGCTCCGTGTTGTCTTGCTTCCAAGGCAAGCACGTTGCCGCTGAGCTATCCTCCCGAGACAAGTATTATGGATTGGAAGAGAGAAACCACCCCAACTGCCCCAGATGGTGAGCCGGTGTGGTTTCCACTAGGAAAATAACCTTAAAATACAGAAGCTTCAACTCTACTTAGTTCTGAGACAAGAACACAGTGAGGGTGGACACACTTTCTTTGGTGTTCTGCAGAAAAGAGTGTGTAGGCCACACTTCACAATGTCTTAGTACCTTACACACTTCGTCCCCAAGTTTGGGAGGCAAAAATCCATAGTTGAAAGCTTGAATGATGAAACAATGAGGTACCTGACATATATGCTACATGATAGCACAGCTAGTAGAGTGCTTGCTTTGGCATCTGTGCAGAGCATGCTGACGCAGGTTCATATCGGCAGTCAGGTATCTGAGGGTTCGTAGTGCTATATAAATGCTAAATTATTGTTATATAGGACAAATCCTCCCGTGCATTTATATCCATGTATGCTGGCATATTTTCTTATTGTGCGTGTAATATGTAATCCACCTGCCCTTCCCTATACATGTAGGTTTTCTTTCAGCTGTTCTATAACCGCCTGAGGAAGGGGCCTATGTGGTCTTGAAAGCCAGCCGACAGAAACATGAGTATAAAGGCATCAAAGCTGCAAAATGATGTTTATTTGTATTTTATTTTTTTGTAATTATACTTCTATACTGGACAAGGACAGATCCTAGGTAAAGAGGTATACACTGTCCACGTTGGGTTTCCTTCGCCCCGTTTGTTTGTTTATTTTTTGCCGCCTTTGAGAGAGAGATGCCAGTGCGGTGGGAGCGCCTTTGATGGATGCCCGCGATGGCGTCGGTGGCGGCATGGGGGAGTGGGGAGTGGGTGTGCTTGCACCTGGCACGGCGCACACAGACTAACAATGCAAATCATTGCATTATTTACAGCTCATTTTGTGGTATTCAGCATCTCGCGGCGCGTTAACCCTTGGAGGGCGCGGGAGGAGAGGAGAGATGGCTGGCCTCGGCGGGGGCGGGCTCACCTGCGCGTTGCTGACGTGGTCCTTTCGCGCTGATGGACCCCTGCCTGCAGTTCAGTTGCTGGGGTAACCCTTGAACGGTTAGTTGAAGCCACACCTGTATAACATGGTATATTTTGAGGAGTTCTGATATAAGAGATACACGTGCGGCATTGGCAAAAACAATGAGGTAGAACCACTGGAACTTTCCAGAACTTGCTGGTCATTGCAAGATGGAAACAAGTGGTCACGTCTCATTAAAACCTGGCCAGCAAAATTGTATGGAATGTGGTCACGTTGCTATGCGCAAAAAAGCAACCAGATTTTCAAAAACGAGTTGTTGCTAAATACCTTAATCTGTCTCCATCTATATTAGGATCAAGAAATAACCTTTCTCATAAATCACGGTGGAACTCAAAAATAGTGAGGAAATCCACCATTCCATGTTCTGAACGTAAGTAGCAGGCCATCGGAACCAAAAGCTGTCAGAGACAGAAGTTAACTTCCTGCAGGAAATGTCCGCCATGTTGGAGCCACATCTCTGCACAGGGTCAGCACCGGAAGTTAACTTCCTGCAGGAAATGTCCGCCATGTTGGAGCCACATCTCTGCACAGGGTCAGCACCGGAAGTTAACTTCCTGCAGGAAATGTCCGCCATGTTGGAGCCACATCTCCGCACAGGGTCAGTACCGTGTTGGAGCCACATCTCTGCACAGGGTCAGCACCGGAAGTTAACTTCCTGCAGGAAATGTCCGCCATGTTGGAGCCACATCTCCGCACAGGGTCAGTACCGGTCTGCAGAACAATGACCTAAGGCCTCATATCCCTGCCTACATCTACTGGAGTGGGAGAGTGGGCTGACCAAAAGAGCCAGGCATACTGCTTTTCCATATCTTCACTTTCCAAAACAAGCAAACGTGTTCTGTGAGTTGTAGTCTCTCTTCACTTCAAATGGGGTTAAGCCATAAGTCTCAACCTCTCTTGTAAGAAAGGCGGGTGAAAACACACAATTCCGTTTTAGGCGGGTGAGAGTCTATTGAAGATGATGGACAGATAAAGAGTTTGGCGGGTGAGTGAACACTTTCACTGGCGTGTGCCACCCACCAAGAGCGGGTGAGTTGAGAGGTATACTTAAGCATCTGGCAATAGAGATGTGTAAAGAGATAGGTAGGCCTAGAAACGCGTGATGCCAGGGACGTGGAATCACCCAGTCACCCTAGACACATACCTGCCTAACCTCCGGAATTTTTCCGGAGACTCCGGAATTTTAAGCATTTCTCCGGGTCTCCGGAAAAGTCCCGTGAATCTCAGGAATTTTGAGATTCTTTCCGGGTCCCGTCATATTCTCCACCTGATTGGCTGCCGCCGGTAGCCAATCGGGTGGAGAATTGGGCGGGACCGGAAACGGTGCTCAATGCGACCCCCGACCCGTGTAATAATAGTGCTTGCAATCCATATAATTGGATTGAAAGCAGTATTATTACGGCGGCGGTGCCACGTTCATTTTGCTTACCAAAATCATTCATTCAATGCTACAGTAAGCAAAATGAAGGCGGCGCTGCAGCAGGAATAATGCTGCTTTCAATCCAGTGACATGGATTGAAAGCAGCATTATTGCGGCGGCGGCGACTTCAGTTTGCTTACTATAGCATTGAATGAATTATTTTCAGTGCTATAGTAAACAAACAGAAGCCGCCGCCACCGCAAAAATGGTGCTTTCAATCCAATGACATGGATTGAAAGCACTATTGTGAAGGCGGCAGCACTGCCTTCATTTTGCTAACTATAGCATTGAATGAATTATTTTCAATGCTATAGTAAGCAAACTGAAGCCTACAACAACCGAGTTTACCTGTTGGACGTGTGGGCGGAGCCATGTGCAAATGGGCGGAGTCTTGTGTGGCTGTGGGCGGGGCATAAATCTCAGGAATTTTGATTTTCAAATGTAGGCAGGTATGCCTAGACAGCCTGACAATGGTGATTAGCTTGGGAGACCCAGCCAATGCAGGGAGATTCTGGGAGAGACTGGGGCACTGCTTAATACAAGGAGATGGAGAGACTAGGAAGGACCTGTGGTACCAGGAGTGCAACAAAACCTACATTTCGTGGTGGCGGGGCTAACTGGTTATGGGTGGGTCCACTTTAGAAATGAGGGTGGGGCAAACTTATAGGCTCTGCCCCCTCTGTTCTACCTTAAGGGTTGTCTGGCAGAGAGCCCATATATCCTATCCCCCTAAATAAAGTGCATGTTTGTCTTTGAGTCCTGCTCTTCTCCATTGTAAAGAAGCTAACACCCACCCTCTGGCAAATAACTCTGTCCAGCAGTCTTACAGGTGCTCCTTTGCCCAGCCATCATTCGCGCGTTTGCAGGCTCTCTTTCCTCACCCCGTGCTCTTTCTTTTGGCCTGAAAGGGACACCACGGGAATCAATGGGCCATGAATATCACTGTGGTGGGGGCTATTACTGATAAAAAAAAGCAGGCTACCCACATGCTGGTCACACTATTGTTTCCTAAATGTGCAGTTTACACTTATCAAGAAAAAAAAAACAAAAGGCATTTCCAAACTGAAACATGCTTCTTAAGCTTACATTCACCAGTCTTCTATTAAATGTGTTTCTTTTTTTTGTAGGACTGCCACACATATAATAACCTGTGATTTGTGTGGCCCTTCCTTTGTGTTTTATCACAGGATATATTCCTAAAGCGGTTATAGCATGTCCAACTGTTTAATCACAAAAACATTCTTCTATTGATCTGACAGCAGTTACTAGGAAATTAAACTGTGGGTGCCAACTTTTGATTTTCACTTTGGGGGCAGGAATTCCCCCACCGTTGCCCTGAATTTAAGCAAGCTACCAGTAAACCCATCTCCTGGCCGAACCCATTTTATAGCACATGTTTCAAAAAGGCATACGATTTGCATACAGTTTTAAATATATAACATCTTAGCAGCAGTCTCTCAACCTGCTGAGCTATCCTGGTAGCCTTCTACTTTAGGGCATATCTATGGATCCATTAATGTGCTTAAAATCACTGCATTCACAACAGTGCAGTTCATGTGCATGACTTCCAAGTCAACAGTTTTTCATCTCCAGCCACACTGTCCCTGTGCCTACATTCACTGACAGTGTACCAGTGGCGACTTCTCCATTATGGGCGAGGCGACGCCGACCCACAGACATCTCACCCATAATGGAGGTGCCAGCCCAGTGTAAATACTGAGCACTCTCTCAGCTCCCTTTTGCAGCTGAGGAAGCACACCTCACCTGGCTTGAACTGTCAAAGGGAAACCTTGTTTCAGTTTGACAGTTCCACTCCTCAGACTCGTATATCCAATGAGCCATGTAAAGACGGGGGCATTTTGCTTCCCCAACCTGCATGGCCCATTCGGGATGCTGCCTAAAGAACTGCATGTTTGTATGTGGGAGTGCAGCGCTCTTGCTCCTCCTCACACATAAAAACTGTGGCTCTTGCACACATGTGCATGAACCACTAAACGCTCTTTGCTTCCTGGTTCCTTTTCATGCTAGGCAGGAGCTGGATCGTGGTGATGAAACATCAGGACCAGGGCAGAAGGTACTTTATTTTAAATGTGATTGTATGTGTGTATGTTTGTGTTGTGTACGATGATTGCACTGGGTTGTGGAGCTGATTTTGTTGGGAGAGGGGTTGTTGCACAACCCCCTCCCTACCAGCCAAAATCAGCTCCCTCTGGGTTGGTGGGGGTGGGGGTTAAGGTATGGTAATTTGTTATGGCTCATCTATGATAGATGCCTACTTAAAAATAACATGCCTGCCACTTGTGCCCCCAGCGCATTGCATGCACACAATCACATTGTGTGTGTGTGAGGTGCTGGGCGCCCAGCGGGCCGACATGACATTTTTTGGACTTGGCATCTATGATAAAGCAAGCATGATCAGAGTTATTATGTAGCTAGACTTGCTTTTTAATGCAGCCAGCCTAGCCATTTCTTACTGTGGCATGACATTTTGTATTAGGCATCTTTGATAAAGCCAGCATGATAAGTGTTATTATGTAGCTAAACTGGCTTTTTAATGCACCCAGTGTAGCCATTTCTCACTGTGGCATGATATTTTGTATTGGGCATCTTTTATTAAGCAAGCATGAAGTGCTATCATGTATCTAGACTAGTATTTTGGAACAGCCAGTCTAGCAATGTCTTACTGTGGCATGACATTTTATATTGGGCATCTTTGATTAAGAAATTGTGATAAGTGTTTACCTGGCAAGACGCAGACGGTTTTTACATGTTTTCATACTATAAGCATGAGAGCCCCACTATAAACCCTAGAATCAGGGGTCAGAACTACATCAACAAAGAGGATACTCAGGGGTCAAAAAGACTATATCATAGTAATACCTAAACAATAATATCTGTGCTACATAGTCACACTATACACAATGTATCAAAAGGACAATTAGTGGTCTGCTCGAAGTTGTATGGTTAACAGCTGACTTTTTAGTACACAAAAAAGGAAAATTACACCAAAACGTTTAAACAAATAGCTTTCTTAATCAATCACTGAAGAGGTACTCCAGTATAAAAAATGTATAAGCACATTAACAGTACGTATGTTTGCATACTGTGGCGTGGCATGTTTAATGGTAAAGCCAACTGGAGTATGTTCTTGCATGGAGATACTGCCATATTTTGGCGGACCAAGTGTGGACCTGTTTTCTTATAGTATCATCATTACTGGCATTATGCAAAAAGCGAACACAAATATGTGCTTATATTGGAATACTGGTATATATTGGTGCAGCCAGCATGCAATTGTATGGGCGCAGCCAGCATGAAAATGTTTTTTTAATGGCATATACTGTGGGCAATTCATCATGAAAATCTGTTGGTGAAATGCTCCTCTGCACTGCATCTATTGGATTTTGTTTCATGAGTTACCCTTCAAAACCTATTGCCCATTTTTGGGGGGGGGGTGGAGAAGCCCCCAACACCTTTTGATTGTTTCAAACATCCTCATTACGCTCCATGACACTAGCATATTTGGTGAAAAGAAAAATAAATAATTCACCAGACGCCACTGGGAGATACAGCCAGAAACTGAAGACTGTACACAACTCCATTGCGGCTAAGTGAGATTCCTGCAACCATTGCAAAAGGACCAAAGGAGCAGTTGTCTCCTTTCCCCCTGTACTCAGTGCCTTTAGGTGATATTTCATCTGTTAAGCATGCGGTCCTTGACTATCATTTGAAAATGAGTCATGAGTGATATCTCTTCTGTTAAACAGACTCTTTTTGACTGGCTATTGGTTATTTAAAGCTGAACTGGAAGTGATGTCTCTTCTGCTAAATACCACCTCGAACTACATATTATTTCAAGCTCTGCTGGTCGTGATGTCTGATTGAATTAAAAGAATGCAGTCTCTTGCTGCTAAAAATGAGTTCACTTTTTAGGATGTATATTTACTTGATAAAAAACATTCATTGAAGTAAACCTCTGTTTTTTTAACCAGCTTGGTAAAATATAGGTATACTTAAACCAGTTTATCCTGTTGAACCTTATTTTATGTGCCACTGGGACGTCCCACATTGCTGTATGTGTTCCCCCGGTTTGTCCCCCCTAATATTGATTTCTAGTGACACCACTGGCAACAAGCAGCGCTTTAGATGGGATGTGGCCTAAATATGTGTGTAATTAGGCCAAGCACCCAACGAGAGCCCGTGCCCCCAGCCTAAGGGGTGGTGGGGCTGGTGAAAGCAAAAGGAGGGGCTGGGCATACCAAAGGTGTGACACCAGTGCGCCCCAGCTTTCAGACTCAGCAGGAAGCCCCTTCATTCAAGGAGCCTCACAATTAGTGAGGATTTATTCTGCTATTTTGCAGGTGGCTCCTTGTCTCTGAGGCTGAGGAAATTTTTGCTTGTCTATGACCTTGGCTGTGAGCCCTGGCCTGGTGCTCCGTGCAGCCTAATTCTGCTTTTTTTCACCTCTCGTTCTGAGGCCTGGGCTTCATGTAATTCTACTATGGTTATGCAATAATTTCTATATGTCTGTATTGTGCTTTTATTCTTGTAGGTCAGTAGCATTTAGGCTCTTCCAGGTCCCTTATATGATCCTGTAATTCCACATGTTTAGTTGCAATAAGCATCTGCAAGCTTGCTCTGCATCTCTTGCTTTCTTGCGATTCTTTGTTTGGATAATGAGAGAAAATAATAAAAGACTTTCAATAACATGTATATGCCTCTGTCCTATATCTACAGAACTGTGTAAGCATGTTGTTTGTGTGTGCATGTGTGTGTCCATGTAATTTTGTGCAGGGATGCGACTTTGCTTCATGGCTAACGTTGCTATGTCATGGTGTCTCTAATGATGTTCGCCTCGGTAGACCATTACGTTTGTTTTTCTTTAACAAGGCAGTTATGGGCTGGACTATTCGAGAGAATTCGGGGATAAACCTGCGGTAAAAGTTAGCGAAGCCTAACATGCTTTGCACACCTTTTACGGAGGATGGTGATGGCCATTTGAGAACTGCATCGACCTTCTTTGAATCCATACGCACTCCGCCAGATGATAATAAGAATCCCAAGAATTCAACTTCAGTCACGTTGAAAACACATTTTTCCAACTTAGCGAAAAGTTTGTGTTGACGCAATCTTTCGAGGACCATTTTCACGTGTTTCCGATGTTCAGATTCCGATGAAGAATAAACGAGGATGTCGTCAATGTAAACAACAACACACACATCTATGAGCTCTCTGAGGACATCGTTCATAAAATATTGAAAGGCGGCCGGGGCATTGCAAAGTCCGAAGGGCATGACCTGATATTCAAATAGCCCATACTTGGTGCGGAAGGCCGTCTTCCATTCATCGCCCTCTTTTACTCGTACCAAGTGGTAAGCTCCTCTAAGATCCAGCTTTGTATATATGCATGCTTTTCTGACTTGGTCCAGGAGTTCAGGGATCAAAGGTAACGGATATCTATTCTTAACGGTGATCTGGTTCAGGGAGCGATAATCTATACAAGTTCTAAGGTCTCCTTCCTTTTTTGGAACGAAGAACAAAGCTGAAGAAGCAGGGGACTTGGAAGGACGAATAAATCCATTTGCCAGGTATTGATCCAGGTATTGTCGAAGGTGAAGGTTCTCAGGCTCGGTGAGGGCATAAATTCTACTACAAGGAGGAGTAGATCCAAGTATCAGGTCTATCTGGCAGTCATAAGACCTATGAGGAGGTAGAGAGTTAGCCTGATCCTTCCGGAAAACATCTTGGTATTCTAGGTATTCGGGAGGTAACTGGGGAGTCTCTGAAGAAATTGCTGCCAGTGCAACACCAGGTGGAGGGTGACAAGTAGAGACACATTCTGGAAACTGGACCGTTCTTGCTCGCCAATCGATCAGAGGATTGTGTTTCTCTAACCAAGGTATTCCTAGAATAATCTGAAACTGAGGGGCCTTGATCACATCGAACACGATCTTCTCATGGTGTCCATCTTGACTTACTAGCGTCACCTCTTGAGTGGTATGCGTTACTGGCCCGGAGGCTATCTCCGTACCATCCACCGTAGTAATGACGTCCTTTACAGCCTTGGGACAAAGAGTTAGATTCATCCTCAAAACCATTTCATGATCCACATAATTGCCGATGGCACCGCTGTCGACGTAAGCTTCAATTGCATGTAATCGATCCGGATTATCAGGGCTAATGAGGACCATAGGTATCACGAAATGCGAGGTCACGGAACTGGTTTTCACGCTCGGCAAGAGGACCTCTATTCTTGTCGGGCGAGGTCGTTTCCCTGCTCAGAGTTTGTAACTTTGGTAACTGCAGCTCCTACTGCCTTCTTGGCAGGTTTCACTGGACAGTCTCGAAGAAAGTGCCCTGAGTTTCTGCAATAGAGGCATAATTGCAACTGTTTTCTCCTTTCCCGCTCCTTTTGTGTTAGAGGACCTTTCAGACCCCCTATTTGCATGGGTTCCCCAGAGTCTACTCCTTTGGAAGGAGTTGGCGGTTTGGAAAATACTCGAGCATCAAACTTGGAACGATCGGCCTTCCTGTTCTGCAGTCTGTGATCTATTCGAACGACTAAGTCTATATAGTCCGAACAATCTTGTGGGGGATTCACTACTTGGGCTAATACATCTTTGAGCTCTCCACATAGACCTCTATAAAACAGCGTAATCCTTTTGTCCTCAGGCCATTGAGTTTCCACTATCAGTCTGTTGAAAGACGCAATATAAGCCAAAAGGTCTTGATTACCTTGTCGCAACGAAAGAAGCTCATTGTCCAAGGCCTGCCCCTGTGAATGTCTTGCGAACAGTTTTTCCATACTGAGCTGAAAAGCTTGAAAATCATGGAGGACCGGATCATCTTGATTTACTAGAGGGATCGACCAGTCTGCCGCATTGCCACTAAGGTACGAAAGCTACTTTAGCTTGATCAGTTGGAAAGGCTGCTGGTCGGCATAAGAAATGCAACCGGCACTGATTGATAAATACTGCAAACCTCTTTGGGTCACCAGAAAATCGTTCGGGCGGAGCCAGAGGTACATTCCCAGGTAGGTTGATCTGCACTGGATTCATAGAGGATGTAGAAGGAAGATTTCCCCCAGATGCGGGTAACGGGGTCTGTCCGGCTTGTGACTGTAGCAATTGTCTAGCGAGATCATCTGTTCGCGCCTTGGAAATAATCAGTTCCCTTCTTAGAGCGTTCGTTTCCTGACGGGCTGCATGCACTTCTGCCCTTAGTTCCCCAAGTAACTGGGCTAGCTGGTGGGTATCCGAGGTTTCCATAGCGCCTGGACGGGAGTTTTGTGGTAGGCTTTGCGTTCTGTAACCCTCACCTGATTCCCGTAGAGGCGCCGGTCTTGACTGGCCGTATACCGTATCTTCAAAGGTGATGTGTAACACATGGCTGGCTCTTTGGGCTGGACCTCTGTGCACTGTATGTCTGACTCGAAGGGTAAGATGTCTGCAGATAGAAAATATGGGATTAAGGAACTGGGTTATTGAATGTCTCTCTCTTCTTCCCTTTCTCTTCTCCTGTAGAACCCCAAAGGTTAACGCTCTCACCTTAGGTAAGTGAACGCCGTGCTCTCCATCTGCCTCGGGGCAGGGTGCTGTAACCAGTTTCTTCACTGGATAAGGGGAGCAGGCCTCTTGACTTCAGAGGACTGCTGTCCGTCGTTTACTGCATGAACGGTAAGTTTCGAGTAATTCTAATGTCTTTAAAGTCTTTAGTAATGATGTTTCTTGTTTTGCAGGGTTCCGGCGATGGCGGATGACGGGCTGAAGTGAGTTGAAGATGGAGCCCGTGTGATGAATAGAAGCGCCTGGAAGCACGTAAGTAAGCGCTTGTTGCCTGCTTCACGATGCGCTCTAACTGTCTTTTTATTTTGCAGGTACAAGTTCAGAGCGGCTGCAGGGTGCCGGAATACCCACTGGGTTAGATGTGGAAAGGAGTAATGGCACGTGAGTATTAAAGTTCCCCAATGTCTTTAAACGTACCTTGTTTTGTCTTTCAGATGCGGGATGCAGCGCCGAAGGCCTCCGGAGCGTGCGAAGAGTTGGTAAGCTTTTGTCTTTCAGATGCCGGAATGCAGTGTGAAGACCTCCGGAGCGCACGAAGAGTAGGTAAGCCTTTGTCTTTCAGATGCCGGAATGCAGCGCGAGGCGTTGGTGACAGCCGATGGACCAGGTAAGTGAAGAGCTGTCACTGAAGACCTTAATGCTAACCTGTTCTTTCTTGTCTTTATAGGTGTTGCTGAAGACTGGATTCAGGATGGTAAGCCTTTTTCCTTAGGCCCAGGATCAGATGCAGAAGACACGATGAGCGTTCTGCTGCAGAGGATGCAGAATAACGCAAAGCAAGATTCATCCATCGGGTGTGGTTTAAATAGCCTCCTGTAGTGCTTAGGTGTCTCCTTCCACAGCCACGCCTAGGTAAGAAAAGAGTTCCTGCTTTCCAGAAGAGTTCCAGTGTTCTGAATCTAGGGAGTGGCTCCTGCCCCACCCAACAGGAAAAGTAGTTCCAAACAGAAGAGGATCAGAGGCTCAACTGGCAGGCAAGTAAGCAGCATGGTCTGCTGCAGGTAAGTCCACCCAAGCATTATGAGCCCGGCGCTTCCAGCGCTGGGACTGGGCATATTTATGAGCCTGGTGCCACTGGCGCCAGGACTGGGTCCAAAAGGTCCCAATTGGGACTGGTTGGCACTCGGAACCTGGGTTATGGATCTGCTTCCAAGGGAGTTGGGAAAACCCTGACCTTTTGGAAGCAGAGATCATGACAAATGACATCAGCACAGTTAGATATTTGTCATTAGTCGATCAGGTCCAGTGAAGCACCTCCGTCCGTGATCAATGAGGTACCTGAATCCAGGAAGACATCAGCTGGGTATGGTTTGAATGGATGTCTGAGAGAATATCTATTTGCATATGTGAATGTCACTGGTCCCCCTTTGGGCTGGCCAAACAGTGACTGGAATAATTGGGCTGTCATGCTTATGGGGGTCAAGAAGGGCATTCCAGGGACCCTCACTTCAGTCCCCACTCTTGTCGACTGAACCAAACGTATTCACAGTTGCTTTTGGTAGCTATATCTTCGTTATTCCTCCAAGATGTCCATAGTAATTTGCATGGTCATCAAAACTCCATGTCATGTAACTGCAGTCTCCTTCTACATACCTATTTCGACCAGTACCTCTTGTTGTCCACAGGATCATCACATGTTATTTGTTTTCTTATTTTGTTTCTTTCCTTCATTTCTTTCCTCAACTATCTTATCATCTTCATCATTTGTATTTATATCTACTATTACTTTCATCCCTATTGTTTCTCTGCCATCTTGCGGCATTGCGTGATGCAGATCCTAATCACACATACTGCTACCAGTACCAGTATTAGTGCTCCTAGTAATACTATTAGTCTATCTTCCATCCATACTGGCAACAACGAGAATATATACGACAGCCAGCTTTGATCTTTTCATGTTCTTTTGGCTTCCTCCTCCATCTTGTTACTGCTTCTATCAGTGTGCCATTTGCTTCATTGTTTGCAGCCACGAATGTAGAGCAAGAACTCCCGATCTTGGCACAAACTCCTCTTTTCATTGCTGTGAGAAGGTCTAGCAAATATCTGTTCTGGAGAGCCATCAACCTTACTGCTCGGAGCTCTTCTTTTATTGCGTTGAAGCCATTTGCAGTTGAGTTTATGGTCTGCATCAGCTCCCATCTCATAATCTGTAGCCATTTTGCATTTTTGTATGTCTGTACAGCTGTAACTACTGATGCAAAGAACATCTCCATCGTACTGAACAATCTATTTTCAGGTGGTACGTCGTCCAGTGATGCTTCTGATAATGATGAGGAGTAGTTCTCTCTTTTCACTCTACCCACTTCTACTGACCTCTTTTTTCTTCTCGCATTGTCCATCTTAGGGAAATCTTCTTCTTTGATGTTCTTTTGTGGCACCACTAGTGCTGGTTTATTGATTTGAACTAGTGAGCATATTCCTCCCCAGTTGTGTATCAGCTTCTCGTACGCCTTGGATCTGCAAGCCCAATAATGATCCATTAATACTGACGTCCCAACCTTCATTGCTGGATGCTTATCTGTGTACTTGCAGTCTTTGTTTTCTCCAACCTTTACACCACCATCATTCTGGAAACACAATGTTGGTTTCTTCTGTGGTATTATGGGCACCTGTCCAGCTTCATTGCCCACCCAGGTCAGTAACTCTGTGCTTGCATACCATTCTTTCAAGTATTTTTCATTTTTTACCCTTTAGTCTGCTCAATGGAACTTGTAAGAGCGTGTATGCTTTGCTGCCTACTACTCCCTCCTTCCATCCTTCAGCTGGGTACACTTGGCCATACACAAGCATCTGGGGTCTTTCCCAACATTCTGGTACTCCTCCTATTTCCTTGAGTCCCTTCTTAGGACATGGTAACTCTTTCAGCGTTATTGTTCTTGCCGCTCCTTTCTGTGGGCCATCTGTTATGTACCGTCAGTTATGTATTGTATAGCCTGGTCTAGTTGCCAGTAATTGTTCATGTCAAGTGTCCTTATATAACTACCTTCATAGGGGAATGTTGCCTTGGACATCCATCTCAATGTTGCTGTTCTCTCTTGGAATCATGGACAGGTACCTAAGGCATTGTGCTCTTGCTGCTGGTATTTAAGTTGCTACAAATGTTATTTAGGCACTCATGGCATAGGCTATTAGTGAGCAGACATAGCAGCTCTCCCCAGTGGTTTGTTTACCTACTTTAGTCATGCGCTTTTACAAGTGATTAGATTCTCGAGCAGTATCAGTGAGCTAGAGATCCACCCCCCCGCCCATGTCTGCATCTGTACTGTGTCTACCTCTCTTTATGTACTTACAGTGCTTACCTGTCCACCTGACATGGCCATTTCACCTGCTGGAGTTGGGGTTGTGTTAGTAGAGGATACAGCAGTATTACTAGCAAAACATGGCACTTGCCAAAAGATGAGGGTGGAAATACTACATGAGAATAAGATACAGGCACAATAAGCATTCTTTTAATAATGCTCTCCATCACTTACACTGCTTGGATCCTTGTGTACTTTGAAGATATCTGTTGCCTGCCTGAAATGCACAAAACAAGCGTTATTGTATTAGTATTGTATTAATTCAAGCACTGCAAACTTGGTGTAGGGTCATTGCAACGAAAAATAAAGTTTCTCACACAACTCTTATTCTAGGGTCACAAAGAACTGAAAGTACAGATGGATCTTCCATCTCTAGGTGTGGGTAGACTTGGGCCAAATAAGCTATGAAAACACAGAAAACACATTAGGATGGCACCTTCTTGTGCTGTCTGATATCCTGACAATTTGAAGAAATTGGTCTCTGGAGGTTTCCGGATGATGATCAAGGGGTAGCATGAAACAATGCAATAATAACAGTCGCACTTTCACAGTGAATGCTGTCAGTGTGTGGAAAGAAAAATAATAAACAGACAGTGTGCCCTCACTCTGGATGTGTAGGAGGTCCTTTCCCTATCCCTCCTGCTCTGGAACGAGTAATCATAGGGTGTCCTCTGCTGAGTTGTAATTGTTCAAGGCAATGGTTTTCTTCTTCTGCCTGTGAATCGTTGGCCCTTTCAATTTTGGTGCTTGGAGAGGCCACCGCTTTGTAGGGCTTGATGTCCCCCAGGTGATTCCAAGTGTTCTTCCCTTCCAATTTCACTGCTCGCTCAGTGACCAACTCCACGGTGTAAGGTCCAGTAAAACGTGGCTTGTCCTACTTTCTTGTCAAGTTCCTTAGCAGGATTCTGTCCCACCGGATACAATGGTGGCTGCTTTAAAAGGTTCTTGTTTGCTTCTGTCTTGTTTTTCTCTCTGTTCTTGCTTCAAGCCTCTCTCGTTGTCCCTGCAGTTGATGAGAAATAAAAGAGGCACTATCCATCAAGGAAGCAGTGTAATCATACATTTCTTGACTCAATACATCTGAGATTTTTTCAGCATCTTTTAGTGCCCTAGTGGGAGCGGTGAGGAGAAGTCTCATGCACCGTCCTGTCACCACCTCATGTGGGGTTAAATGGTGGTCGGACCCTGGTTTAATGCGCAACGCGAATAATGCTAATGGAAGACAGTGAGTCCAACTCTTATTGAGGGTCTTTTCAATTTTGGTGCATTCTTTCAGCAGGCTGTTGAGGCACACACACATCCCTTTTGCTTGCGGGTGATAGGCACAAGAACATTTGTGTTGTATTCCCAGCAAGGTTGTGATGTGCTGAAACATCTCATTGGTGAATTCAGGGCCATTGTCAGACCACAGGACCTTGCACACGCCCCATCGTGGGAAGATTTCTTAAACCATGAATTTTTCCGCTCTAAGGGCATCAGGATGGGAACAAGGACCAGCTTTGATCCATTGGGAAAATGGGCATACAACCACTATCATGTAGCAGTACCCTTGGCTTAATTAGATCATATCGACATAGTCTACTTGCAGGTGTTGGAATGGACCCATTGGGTGGGGTACGGCTCCTCTCACTACCCTCAGTGTATGAAATGCTGTAAATTGTTTACAACCTAGACAATTAGTCATGAATTAAGCCACGTTTTCCACCAAATCGGGACAGAACCAGTCCTCTCCAATATGATCAGCAAGCACCTCCTTCCCTATATTATAATGTGTTCTATCCTTCCTTTAGTATCATTGCTTGCGCATAATTGCATTCTGGGGACGAAGCATCCATTTCTAAAATGTCCCCAAAATAGGTGGGTCGTGTTTTGCTTCTGCATCTGCTGCGTCGTTACCCTTAGAGAGGGTGTTCTCCCCCTTGTGTGTGCTTCGCACTTTGCCACTGCCATGCCCAGTGGGTACTGGAGTGCCTCTATCAGTCTGCTCAATAGCAGTGCTTGCTGCACCAGTGACCCATCAGCACATCTGAAGCCCCTCCTCAGCCAAAGCGACAGCCCAGAATGCACAGTGGATGTCACGTAGGCTGAATCCAAATACACTGTCACTTCCTTTCAATTCTGCTGCTTGTGCTGATAAATGTGATGGTAGACATGCACTTGCCACTACCTCGCTCATCACGTCCTCTCTCAATCTCACTACTGCTGTCCCAGTATGTCTTTCCCCAGTTGTTTGGTCAATTGTTGACGACCCGTCAACATAAAGCACGTCACCTCCTCAAGTGCGTTCTCCTGTACTTTTCCAGTGTGACTGAATTCTTCTATGTTGGCTGTGCAGATGTGCACATAGTCGCCCTACTTTAGGGGTTTGGCAATGAAAGTCGCCGGGTTGACAAGTCTGCATCTCACTATCTTGAGAGCTGGGTTTGAAATTAACACCTCGTACCCTGAAGCTCTCTGTGTCGTCAATGTGCTTTTGTGTCTTTCCAGTATTGCAACGAGAGCATGCTCCACATGAAGTGTGGTGCTGCATCCCATGGTGATACTCGCTGATTTGTCTACTGCAGATGCGGCGGAAGCCAATGCCTGTTCGCATGCATATTGTACTCTCATTACTGGGTCTAATTTCCCACTGTAATATGCTAAAGGTTTGTGCCCCATGCTCATCTTTTGTGTCAGTACTGCAGTTAAAACCACTTCATTTGAGTGCGGGAATAAGAACAATTCACTTTGATAGTCTAGGATGCCTAACACTGCATATTTCTTCTTTCAGCTTGTCAAATGCCTCAGTCACCTCTGTTGTCCATTGTAATGTACCCTTCCATCTTTGTGCTTCCTTCAGAGCTCCCAAAAAGGGTCTAGTGTAAGTACTGTAGTCAAATACCCATGCCCTGCAGTAATAACATAGTCCTAGAAACTACTGCATTTGTCTTATGTTTGTGAGCTTGGATGTCTTGTGTATTGCTTCTGCTCTTTTTGGTGTCACTTTTCTCCCATCTTGTGATATCAGTTGTTCAACATATAACACATCTTTCAGGCAATATTGTAATTTGGCACTGTCAACCTTTTAACCTTTGTCTGCTAGCACTATCAACATGTGCACAGAGTCATCTCTACACGGTGTCTCTGTCTTGCTGCAAATCAATATGTCTATGTACTTTATAACCATGCTCTCTAATTGTACATTTTCTAATTCCATTTGAAGTACTCTGTTGAATATAGAAGGTGATTCACAGTACCCTGGAGGAAGTCTTGTATGTTTCCACTTCTTATTTCTATATAGAAACAAAATTAAGTCTTATGAGTCTCGATGTAATGGTATAGAGAAGAAAGCATTCTTCAAATCTATGACCATGAAGTAGGTAACTTCCATGCGAATGCCATACAAAATTGTTGCTGGTATCGGAACTAAAAGAAATTCTGCTTTTACAATATGGTTCAGAGGGCACAAGTCCTGTATAAAATGCCATGACCCCCCTGTCATCTTTTTGACAGGATACACCACTATGTTGCACGGTGATTCTGATGGTTCTAGGATGCCTTGCTTCACTAGTGCTGGAATTGTTCCATAGATGCCTTCATTTGCCTTTCTCAACAGTGAATATTGCCTAGCTCGTCATAAAATGGCTCCTTGATTCAGCTTTATTTGTACTGCTCATATACCTTTCAGAAGCCCAACATCGTAGGGACTTGTGGTTCATAAGATGCTGGGGACCTTTGCCAAATCTTCCTCGATAAATGTCGGCAGTGCTTTTAGCATCGTCGCCATTCTCTGTGGAACCTCTCTGTAATATTTTTTCACACAGTATGTGATTCTAATTTCCAACACTACCTCGTGATCTGATTGATTGTCTTTGAACAATTCTTCATCTGTAACTGTAGTCAATCGGTACCCTTCTGCCACTGCGATCTTTGATGGATTTTACAAAACCCTGTATGACCACTCTGACCTCTTTACTGATCACCACTGATATTGGTAATTCACTGCTTACTTATGGGTGTTTGCTGCCCTCCATTCTGTGATGCCAGGGGACTTCAGTGGGGAGCAGTGGTATTATTGCCAGCATCATCACAACCTACACTCACAGGCTGGTCTTTTTGCCTCTGGGTTGCACATCCCGTAATCGGGCAGACTGGTCAAATGGGTGGTGTCTAGAAATACTGCCTGTTTTACCAGTACTGCCAGACTTGTAGCAAGAGCCTACGTTTACACCAGTCCTGGCCCTAACCATCAAACTGACATCAGAGATACCTTAGCGATGAACCACTCTGCCCAAAGTTGCAGTAGTTGACACCAGAGAATGATGATGCTGGGTTTCAGTAACCATGACATTTAATCTCGGGAGGAAGTGAGTGACGACTGACAGTTAAGCATTGTGTCTTTCAGGACAAGCTGTACCCATTCCATCTGCTGAAAGTGCCTTCAAACAGACTCCTTTGGGCTAAAACAGGCATTCTCCTGCTGCAGACATCAGTCAATGCAAGAGCAGGGGGACAAGGTCCAGGGCCTAAACCTATGAGGTAAACAGGGACCCACACTTTCGTCTTGGTATTTCAGAGGTTGCTATGCTGGTGCACAGGTCCTGTCAAAAGACATATTGCCAGATGAGCGATAGTGCAAAGATTCTCCCCTGTGCCCCTGGGGATCCCATCTAGGGCTTCTTAGTATGGGATAGGTCTTGGAATACAGAGGTCTGCCAGTCTTTCCCAGCCTCGGTTTTTACTAGGTCGAATCCACACCAAAGTACCCTAGTGACCGTTCCCACTATACCTAGAAATGACACCCCCCACTTCAGGGATGCCAGCAAGATCATGCAGCATCATGCAATATTAATTCCAGCCAATCTCGGCTCATCCGTGTAGCGCTTTCTCTATTGGGAATGCCCTATGGACGTCTCATTGGTCTTTAGTGTACCATGTATGTTTCTTTGCATTGACCTTTGCTGGTGGCACATATTTTGCCTCAAGAGCACGGACTCAGCACTGCCGGCATCTGCCAGAAGGTCCCTCAATTCATGCATTCATCTCTGTTACACTAAAGTGCACTGTCCCCAGGGGCAGAGACTGCATTTGTGCTACACAGCAGTCTACCCTTCCTGCGAGCAGGAACCAGCAATCTCCCTCCACCAAGGAATCAACACTATTTGCATTTTACAAATTACTTTGCATTGTATTTGATCTCTGGCATTTCCAAAGTGAAACAGGCAGGGTTGGGGTGGGTTGGTTGATGTATGGCTGGGAGGATAGCTTAGGACAAAGTGTCTTGAAAGCAAGACAACGCAGAGCAACACAGGTTCGAATCCCGGTCTTGTGCTAAGAAACTGGTCTCCGGTATTAAGCGCATTATAAAAGAATTTGATCTACCCTGTGGGCTTATATTCCACTGCGCTAACCACTTTTACAATTACTTATTCCAATTATACTCAACTAAGTTATTTGCATCCTGGCAGTTCTAGGCTGCAGGGGAAAAAGGAGCTTCAAGCCAAAAGAAGCTTAATAATTACAACATTTACAGTGTTTTAACCTCTGCGCCAATATCCATCAATTAAATTGCGAAATCAATAATACTAGACCTAAATAGTTAAATGCTGTCATGAACATTATTTAATTGGCATTCATCAAGTGGACATCACCGACACATGTTTCGACCTTAAACCCAATGGTCTTCATGAGGGCTTTTGTGGTGGCTAAAGCCTTAATGAAGAACATTGTGTTTATGGTCGAAACAGGTGTCGGTGATGTCCACTTGATGAATGGCAATTATTATTCATGACAGCATTTAACTATTTGGGTCTAGTATTATTGATTTCTCAATTTAATTAATGGGTATTGGCTCAGAGGTTAAAACACTGTAAATGGCGTTGTAAAAGAACAATTATAATTATGATTTTGATCAACTTAATATAAATGTTACCATCAAGCATCCTTTCTTGTGGACAGCTTTTACTGCGTCTAGCTGTTTTCTTATTCCCATACTAAATAGCATCAGTTGGCGAGGATGTGCTGCCCTTGCAAAGTATTCATGTATTCCTTAGGGGATGGGTCTTATATATGAACTTACAGAAAAAAACACAAAGTGCACAAAGAACTCAAATCTTCTAATACTAATACCTGCAATGGGCCACATGATTATGTTCCTTGCTAGTATTGCAATTCCCAGCTCCTCTGATAGCACTAGATAATATAAATCATGAAATATTCCTCTCATGCTTCACAGGCGCCTTCATCTGGGCAGCCCACTCGCTTGCCTCGAAGTCTCGCCCTCTCAAAGGACAGCTGAACTCGAGAGACCCGACCTTAGGGCTCCCTCCCTTGCAGGCCTGCACGGTTCTATGATCCAATCCTGTAGGTCGCACAAAACTCTTTCTTTAATGTGGGGTTCCCCTATACCTCTGCTCTCCCCGACTTCCATCCCACAGGCCCACTATGTGTGTCCCTGCGAGCTACGGGAGTCGACCAAACAGAGGTAAAAAAAAACTGCAGTCAAAATAAACACGCAATACAGGTTTGTACAAATAGGGAGTTCCCACTTGTGCCCCCACCACATCTTTTCATACCAGCCCCCCATATTTGCACATTGGGAGGGTGCACTAGTACCACCTATGTCCCATTGTTGATTGTCCTTAATCTATGTAATTCCTCCTATGTATTGTCCCCGGTCACTGTTCCATTTACTCCCCTCCACAACCTGGTCAGAATGTCCCTCAAACTCACCTCCATTCTAAGAAACTCACTGCTTCCTGTCAAATCTGATTTCTTATCTATTGTGCATTCTTTTGTGATCAAAAGAGCATTGTTCCTCCTGCGTACAAATAAATAATGTTAAAGGTAGGCCAGTTCCCCACCGAACTGATCTGCATCCTGATGCAGTCGTTAAGATAGCTCAGTCAGTTAATGGGTCTATAACATTACGATTGGCAAATCCATAGGGAGCAGCCTCCTGTGGTGTCCTGTGTGGCCCAAGTTTGTCTGCCCTTCCTGTTAATATTGGTGTGATAAACATCCATTTTTAATATGTATACATAGTTAAACCCAAGCCTGATGCATATGGTCTTTCCCCTTCTGTAAGGGCTTGGTAGGTGAAGAACGATGGTCTGGAGGGTTGCCCAGAGCAATGCCACAGGTTAAGAATAATTCTAAACCTTCCAGCCATCACCTCTTTGTTTTTGCTTTGTCACCCCGAGTGGGGCGGGTATTCCCAGACGTGGGCCCCGTGCCTGCTGGGCCTAGAGACCCAAGCTACTCCTCACAGATGAGCCCCAACAAGGCTGAAACATGTCTGGGGGATGCTTGTGGTCTCCTGCTGAAGGGAGTGTCCCAGAAGTTTGAGCTAGACTGCCCCTTTTGGGGTGGGACCAAGCCTGATTTGCATATGGCCTTTCCCCTTCTGTAATGGCTTGGAAGGGGAAGAACGATGGTCTGGAGGGTTGCCGAGAGTAATACCAGAGTTTAAGATTCATTCTAAACCTTCCAGCCATGACGTTTTTGTTTTTGCTTTGTCATCCCGAAGAAATACACATATTGTTATGGTATGGTGTCCTAGAGCAACGTCTGTCATTTCCATGACCTCTCAGCTTTTGCTGGTAACGGATTTGAAAACCGTGAATTGCAATTCCTCCATTTTGCCATCTGCGGTTGATAAATTCTGCACATTGGGGATGGTTAATAATAACTCCCGTTTTTAAACGTGGCTAAGGAAAATTAAATTTTGATGGACAGATTTAAACCAATTGTTCTTGGCCACTGGGAAAATGTGGCCATCTATCATTCCGTGCCATTTTATTCCGGCTGTGCCGTTACAAAAATGGGCCGAAAATATGCATTTCTGTTTTGACCCCCAAACTTGGGAGCAGCTTGTGTCACCTGTCACAGGACACGAGCAACACATACATGGTGTGGGTCCCCTTAAGTGATTTATATTACAGATCAGTGAGTTTCAGAACCAGGTAAATGTGTGACACCTTTAGCCAGTCCTAGCTTTCTAGCCAACAGCACTATGCATTCTGGAACTTGAAGTTCGGTTCTGTTATTGCAAGAAATTAGAGCCAGCAAGTTGTATCATGTAAAGATCTGTCAATAAAAACGTGCTACTGGCTGGGAGTGTCGCACGTGACACAGGGTCAGTGAAAAGCCATAGACAAAAGCACTGGTGCAGGCGAGGGGTGCAACATTGCATATTTTAAGGCTAGAGGGAAATACCAAGATTCGGCCGAACCCGAATAGTTATCTTTAAATCTTATGCACTCATGTTCTTCTTTTCCTTCTAATTTTTATAAGGACAACCGATGCAGTGAGAGGCATAAGGGGAGAGATTTTAAGCGAAAAAAACTTTGGGTTCAAATATTTTACATTTCTTAAATAAAGGATATTGTTTACCTAGATTTATGCTAGACCGCCACTTTTCAATGCTCTGCGTCAATTATATCCTTATAAAATATCTGAATGTTTACCCAACTTTGTTCATATGCCATTAGAACATGCCATCTGCTTTTACTAAACCACCCCGAGTTCTCTAGGCACTCTGGGCCTCCAGCAAAGCTCTTACCCTGACCCCCACCTGCTGCTGTACCCTCAGTAGCCCAGTACCATGCGATCACCCTACTCCTGTGTACGGTGTTTGCTCTCAATAAGACCTACGGCCACACCACACTGATTGCCCACGATCTCGTCTGATCTCAGAAGCTCAGTGGTGTCGGGCCTAGTTAGTACCTGGATGGGAGACCGCCTGGGAATACCATGTGCTGTAGGCTTAAAAAAAATAAAAATAATAAAGACCAATGTGTGTATATGCGAACACAGGTGGCTCTCAACAATTTGAGCAGGTGCAGCACCGAGGCAGGGTCACGAAATTGGGACGGAGCTCGGAGTCAGTGCTGAAGCGCACTAGAGTGAGGGAGATAAGGACTGGCTGTCCAACTCTAGGCCTCGAGGGCCCGAATCCTGACAGGTTTTCAGGATAGCCCTCATTAATATTCATGAGCGAAAATGTGCATACATTTAGTATCATTGTATGCAAATTCATCTAATTAATATTAATATTAACCCTAGAGCGCAGACATCGGCGACATCAGGCGTAGATGTCCTTCGGGGGGAATTTGTCCCCCACAATTGGTGCTTTTACCTCCTTGATTGTGTTTTCTGACTCCCCTGAGGAGAACAGTTTGCAGCAGTCAAAAAAGGTGTGGCGCTACCTGGCCAGCAAGAACGCTTTCAAAGACTTTTCTTGCCCCCTTCCTTTGGGCCAAAGCAGTCGATTTGGGGGAATACACAGGCCACTGCAATGGGACGGGCAATCCGAATATTAAACGTGGACTCCTGCCATGACGTGGCACACTTTTGTTTGCTAAATGAGCTGCTTTGAAAAGGATCTGTGTGATCCTTTATGTTTTCTGCACATTTCAATTTATTTATTTATTTTAATTCTTAATAACGTGACAAATCACCCGGAGGCCTCACGGCCTGCACTTATATGCGGGGGAGACCCCTTTTATCCCCCTGCCCCATACTGCCTTAACAATCTTTATTACCCTAACGCGACCTCCAGATATAAATGCGCTGAAATGTGCATTTCGAAATTCGTCATTTTCGGCCACAGGATTTTCGGCCACAAAGTAATGGAGTGATAATAATAATAATAATAATAATAATAATAATAATAATAATAATAATAATAATAATTTGGCATTTATATAGTGCTACAAAACCTCGGGTATCTGAGCGCTGCTTACTATTACCCACGGTGTGTGATACCCTTTGAAAATAATATCGAACCTTAATAGAGACAATTCCAAAGTGAAGCATAAAGCCATCAGTTGATTTATTTTAATCTGAGTTTCTTTTTTTCTGGGTATAACCCCACACTTACCTGACCCTTTTTGCCCCTTTCATTGCATAGTTTATCCCAGGGTGCATTCCCAAAGAGGCTCATGGCTGTCAAACTGCTCCATCGAAAGGAAATCCTTCTGTTGTGCTGACTGTAGTTCTATAGATCTGCACCATGAGTGCCGTCTGTTCAGGTAATCTTTGACTACATACTAATAAAGCCGCGGTATGCGTGATGTCTCTTCTAGTAAACACTGTTTCTGACAAATTATTTGAAGATTAGCTCTGAGTGATGCCTATTTTAGTAAAAAATACACTATTAGGTGGTTGATCTGTAAGTAAGGTCTCCTCATTAAAGGTACGCTGTCTCTTGATTGTATGGACATCCTGCATAACAACGAGCTGCAAGTCTGCATCAAGCAATGACTACGAGCAGGTTTCTATTGCATGTATAACGCAGTGGGAATATTAAAATCTATCTCAAATTAGCCGTATCAGGTGTTTGATGCTAACACAGCCCTGACAATCCCATTGCATCCTTTCACATGTAATCCGGATCTTATAGTTAGACAATCCTTATAGTTAGTAATCCTCCACGATTTGTGATTTGGGAGATGATCCATAAAGAAAAGTGGTCTAACTCATCCATCTCTGAATGGATGGCACCTCTCCATGATAAACCTTCTAGAAGTGATTGGCAGCTCCTTGGAGCAATTAATGTCCAACCGATTACGGGTCAAAAGAAAACTTCAGGACTGTGACTGGATTTCATTGTTAGAGGTGGCTAGTAATTACCACTCTGTAGCTCATCTTCCTTCAGAAAGCCAGAAACTTAATTCACTGTGTGAATACTTGAATAAGATTCCAGATAACAAGGTCAGAGACCTATTTCTGAGGGCTCGCTTTAACCTGCTTCCGATCAATCAGGTTCGAGCAATTCGGGGCCAATCACTGGAGAAACATTGCCGGTACTGTAACCATGAAGCGAAAATCGAATCTCTGTTCCATATGATGGCATCGTTCCCGGCTTTGAGAGCCATATGCTCTAATAATTTAAGACTGCTCTTTTCGCAAGAAGTGAAGTGAGTGGGCACCACTTGATGATAAATCCACGTGTCTCCGGTGTTCAAAATTGTAAAGAAAAAGAAAACTTATTCAAACAATTTGTATCAAAATACTCAAAAAGGAGCTGGCTGCGACGAGTTTGGAGACACCCAAACTCAAAATACATGTAAAGCAGGAGACCAAGTGAAATACCAAGTCCTTTTAACCCTTCACAATAATGGGTTCCTTCTGTTTTCAGCCACTACATTGTAGGCTGTTTCTCTGCGCTGATTCCTGTCAGGCAGTTTTCCGATCACCACATGGCCTCCATGATCAGATTTCGCCACACACTCTGCATGCAATTTACCAATCTCAGGTAAATTGTTTTCTCCTTTTGATTTAATTTTTGGATATCTACATTGAACTCATTATTCTCTCATTATTTTTTCATTTTTTCTATTTTTTTCTCTTACTTTACTTTAATTCCTTGACTACTCATCTACTTCTGAAACTACAACTGAATGGTATGTTCTTAACTTCACTATGATGATGTATGACACATACGTTATTTTGCACAAATTTGAACTGTTTTCTTTATTTGTGAACTCGTATGCATTATCTCTAGACTGGCCATGATGAAGGAAATCTATTTCCGAAATGCATTGGCAATTTTGGTCTGATTGATTAATTCATTGTGGCAAATTCTTCCTCACTAAGAAAATATTAGTGACTTCTCATTCTTGAGATTATTTTTTGATAAAAATTGTTTTGAAAAACAACAGAACCTCATTTTTGTCTTTTCTAAAACAAAAGCATTTTTTCATTACTGCAAAATCGAATTGTGAACAATTTTGACTAAGCACATACCCAAGCTGGGTTCTATAGAGAGCGGCTGTGCGACTTGGTGTTTCACTTGGTCTCCTGCTGTACATGCTCTTTTCGCATTGTGACATTTCTGGCTCTGATGGTTGGTGGAAGACTTTAATGACAGGACATAGAATTAAGCATGTCATCGCGATAGGCACGTTTTTGATTGAAGTCTTTCCAGATATTGGAAGTGTAAAACTTTCTTAATTGGATTCTATTTCTTTCTCCTTCTTTCCCCTTTTGAACTTTCTTTTATTTTTTCTTCTTCATTTATTTTTCTTGTTTTTACATATTTTAATATCTGTTTACGGAAATGTTGTTTTGCTAAAAATATGGTTGATTCAATTTTAATGAAAACAAACAAATAAATAAAATAGAAAATGTAAATCCACATAAGCACAATATACTACAATACAGAATTAAGTGTGATAAAAGGCAGCACTGGAACATGGCAGCCCTTACAGGGGGACAGTTCAATAGTTTTGTTTCTGCATATTTCTACAAGAAAAGTATAGTTAGCAGTAGTGTGTTAGTCATTTATCCACTTAGCCATTCCTCCAGATCTCTGGGATAGTACCAGGACTAAAAAGGGGCTTGAAAAAATGTGTTTCTGTGGCATATAAACAAATTCAGCCCCCAAGCCCTCGCCCCCATTGACATGCAGCTCAGAATTTGTAATCACAATCAGTGTGGTATTCAAGGGGTACATACACGAGATAAGCCCTTTAAAGGGGAGTGTAGGGATGGGAGGGCATCGCTAACAGGCAGAGCTGTTGCAAGCTTCCTAGCATGAGTGCATGAGCTGCAGAAGTGCAAGCTTCACTTATATGCAAACATTGAACATGTTACCTTGATTTTTAACTTGAAGCAGACCTTTTCATCCTCTCCCACCAGTTCGGAACTTGCAAAATGTCAGCTTTCCAGAAAATAAATATAGCAGGGTAAAATGTATGCTTAAACCAATGTATCCTGTTGGCCCCTGTTTGTTTGCCCAACCCCAGTTTAGTTGTGCCGCCTTGCTTTGCGCCACCGTCGTATTAATTTGTGGAGATGCCACTGAGTTAACAGAAGGGCTACTACTGGAAAGGGTAGGGTGCAGGGGGTCAGCAACTCATTAGTAGGTGTGATTCCATGTAGAGCAAAAAGCACCCCCACTAACCCTCCATGCAGGGCAAGTAAGCACCCCCTCCCATAGTTGTGGAGACACCTGATTGCGGGCCTGAGCTCTGGAGATTTATTAATTTATTTTATGATTGAAATTTGTATAGCATCAACACGCAAAAGGGGGGACGAAGGGGTATGCGCAAGTGTTTCCCCCCGGGGTGTTTTTGGACGCTGCATAGGTCAGTGAGCTGGCCTGGGGATAGCGTGCCCCCCTTTCTTATGGGCTTAAAAGGGACAGAGAAGGTTCATTGCCTTCCGGAAAGCTATGAAAACCATCCTCTTCACATAAGGTCTCTCGCAGCACCATGTTTGCCAATAAACTGTCTGTAATGTAATAACCAAAGATGCATGAGCTGTAATGACTAACCTGTTTGTAGCAATCATAATGTGCCAACGACTGCTACCAATCCTGTACCCCCTGTAACTAAGTTCCTGCAAGTAACAGCGCCACAATGCCCCTGGGCTGTCTGCGCGCTATATGAATATAAATAAATAAAAATAAAATAAATAAAGATTCGGGGGCAGGCAACGGTTGGTAGCATTTCGGGCGTCCAGTTGCTGCTCCCGTTCCTTTCCTGCTGTGGCGCGCTAGGGCCTGGGGCTGTTGGTGGGCATCGGGCGAGGTTTGTGGTTGGCTGCTGGGCTACTGGCGGATGGGGTTATATAAAAGAGACTATGAGATTTATAGATGTAAATAAATAAAAAGGATATATACAGTTGCATGGGTTATTATCAGTGGTTGTGTAAATAAACACCACTTGTGCCCACCCTCCCGGTTTTGCCAGATCTGCGTGGTGCTTCGGGCCACTGCTGGACGTGCAGGTCTGCGGTGTGTTGTGGAAGCGGGCTGGAAGCGCTCCCTCCCTCCATTCCCGGCTGCGTCAGGCTTTTGGGGCAGGCGCCGGGGATTTAGTACTGCGACTGTGGCCGGGTGTCTTTTGCTTTCCGTGGAGGTCAGGAGGAGAGGGCCTGGGAGTTTGCTGGTGGCTCCGTGTTGGGGCTCTAGGCTGCGGTGATCACTGCACTCTACCAGGGGCAGTGTGGTGCGCAGCCCTCTCTGCCTGCCATGTCTGTTCCACGGGCAAAAGTCAGAAAGGGAGCAGGGATTTGGAGAATAAAAACTGTGGGTAGAGAATAATATATAGTTAAGGGAAACTACATTGAAGGCCCTAGTTTGATCTATTGCAGTGGTCCTCCGTTTGGGGCTGGGTGGGGGGTGTTCACCCGGGGGTGTCACTGGGCTGCCTCTATGGGGGATGAAAAAAGAAAATATGAATAATATGCATAAATATGGAAAGTATTTATTTATTTATAAAGTAAGGAGTTTACACGGCCTGCTGTAGCGGCCGTGTAGTTATGGTTAATTTGCTCAACTCATAGGAAGAGCACTTTTTGGGCGGCTTATAACTTCGCTCCCCCTGTACGAATCCTTACCAAAGTTTGCAAAAAGGTATATGGCCCGCTCTGACTTTCTTTGGCAAGTTTGGTGAGGTTTCGTTAAGGGGGGGCAAAGTTATAGGTGGAGTTCCGAAAGCGTGCTTTTGTAAATTTGGTGTAACTCCATCCAGTTAAATTACAAAAAAGTAGGTCCACAAAAAATAGTGATATCTGACTCCGTTTCGCGGCCCCATTTCCCTGTTCGTTCCACGGACAGGCATCCAATTGGCCAAGAGGGTGCCATGATGTGCACAGACATTGGAGGCGCCCACTGAGTGGATGGTAAAAAGCGTAAAGTGTTTCACATTTTTGGAAACGCCCGCCATGTTGGTTTCACGGACATCTGCCGTTGTACGCGGACACCGCGGTAGGAACATATACAAAAACACAACATTGCACTTGTCAAACTTATCAAACAATTTCGTGACAGTCCTGTGATGTTCGCAAACACTGTAGATTTTCAGGGACATCTGTGCCTATTTCTGCATTAGTGGGTTTGTGAAAAGTAGTTCTTGGATGGCTTATAACTTTAGCGCCCCTCAATGAAACTGCATGTAATTTTGGAATTCTATTCTAGACTTGATTCTGAATGGTTTTGGAAAGCATGGAGCTGTTTTGTCAAAAGGGAACACATTTAGGGGGGTCTCAAAATATTGTAAAGGCTCATAAATGTGGTGCCATTTGACGAATCTGCACAAACATTTGCAAAACAATTTTTCATCTAGATATAAATGTTTTTGTAAAGTTTGGTGGGATTGTCTCTAGAGGGGGCTAAATTAGAGAGGGGTCTCAACATTTTTAGATGGCTTATAACTTTGTTGCCGTTTGACGAATGTGGACAAAAGTTTTCTGAAAGATTATAGACCCAACCTTCAATGTTTGTGTAAAGACTGAATGGATTTTGTCAAGTGGGGGCTAAGTTATATGACTATTGTATTTACATACTTTTTGGAAAAAATAAAACATGGGCGGATTTCAAGTAAACTCGTGTAAGGAGCATTGGCAAGGACCTTAAAGCATGGTTTTGCAAATGTGCCTGTGTTTTATTTTTTGACAAGTGTCATGATGTAGGTACAAAAATAGTGATATACCTCTGATGACTGAGGTATTGCCTATGGCCATGGGCAGTGGAGAGATTGTCCGGTTCATGGTTTAAGGTCATGACCCAGACAATCTGGCTACTGGCCATGACCGTGAGGGATGGAAAATGGTGTTAAAGTGGCCATGTCACCTGCGACCGGCTATGTGGTAAAGTTATTCAAAAGTAGGATAGGTTTGAAAGGGGAAAAATGTGCTTGTGGTAATAGGGTCATAGGGATCTGACTTCGCCTTCTGCAGTCTGCTATGGAAAGGAAAGAGGGGCTCTGTACATATCCCCGCCTTGTCTTTCCATAGTGGCCACCTTGGACACGGATTTTCCTTCATACAGCGTGACGCCGCAGGCATCCCACTATAGCAAGAAAAATCTATTTTTGTGAAAGGAACCTTTCTTTTGCTGTTAAAAAAAAAGAAATGTTTGAGGAGGGAAATGAGGGATGAAGCACCAAGCACTAATATGGATGGGCAGGTGGACAGGGGAAGATGTTGCACGTGTGTTACTTCTAAGGTAGTGGGCAGTGTTTCTAATGCTCCTTGATTACAGCTTCAAACACATGTCGTAATTGCTTCCCCCTGCAGAGTGGTGTGTTGCAGTATATACAGAGGACTGTTGTCTTCCAAAAATATGAATCAACAGCCTCTTTTATTACTTGCCAGGTAGCTGGTGGCATTTTGTGGCCCACAGAAGTAGGCTGTGTGGTTACAGAATTGGTTGTGGAAGATGAGGTGGTGGAGGACAGCCTACTACTTGCTAAGAAAGGAACAATCTTTCTGAGAGCATCGCGGTAGTTGGATTTGGTGTGGCAGCGCATGGAGGTGGTCCCGTAGGAGTAATGTCCAGGTAGCCTGCGACTGAGTACACTCAGTGCATTTCACTTTTGTAGCTTTAGCCTTTGGTACACGCCTAATAGTTGTAAAGAACTACCAGACCCATTATTCTCTCTGGGTGCTAGAGGTAGGCACTTCCTCTACCTCATCTTCTTGGCTCTCTTCATTGTCTTTGGAAATGCTGTGCTTTTTTTGTTGTGTGGGTCCTCCAGCTGGTGGTGGTGGTGGCACATGGGGAGGAGGGATGGCAATAGCCGATGCCATTTTTAAGATAAATAGCACTTTTGTTACTATTCTTCCAATGATGTGTACTCTATTGTTAATGGATGAGGAGTAAGAGCTGTGCAAGGGTACATTTTGAGCTTGAAAGTTCCTAGATCAGTAGAAAATGCAGTTCCGAACTTTCCTCGAAGCAAGGACTCGAACACCAAGTGCAAACGCGTTGATGGACACGTCATCATGCCGCGCACAAGCACATGGTCACGTGGCACTGTCCGCAAGGTCCACAATGACGTCGGACATTCACGGACGTCAATGGAAGCAAAACGGTGGAAAAAGTATAGAAGTGTTAAAAATGATGCTAGAAGGTGGAAAATGGCAGAGTGTTAAGGTGTAACATTGTACATAGGACAAAAACTTTGCTATATTGAGGTTAGTATGATATAGTAAGTTGTAGGAAAATAGCATGCACTGATAAGAACCCATGGAATTCTCAGGAAAAAAACTTTGTTAAAGAGATGTTATGGTCAACCTATTGGAAGACTATGGCATGGGGGTCCACACAGGGTGGGAATGTCGGGCTCTGTCCTGGGGTTGATTCACTCCTTCTTCTATGAGCGCCTTCATCAGGTATGCGTTGACTTCTTTCAATACATATCCAAGGATGTAGGACTCAGGTCGGCAACCTTTGGCGCTCCAGATGTTTTGGACTCCAGCTTGAGAGTTGCAGTACACAACATCTGGAGAAGCACAGGTTGCAGACCCCTAATATAGGATACAGGCTCCTCATTGAAAAATTGCTAGTCTCAGTAGTACTCCTGGAAGCAAAACCGAGAGGGATTACCGTGAATTTACTGAATTAGAAATGTTTGAAGGATAAAATAATGATAGTTATTTGAACGAAAATAACTTTCGGTTTTCATTCCCCTGAAAAATTCTGACAACCCGCTTCCCCCTACCTCCTTACTAACCTCTTGGCGGCACACCTCCTTGTGTGCCGCCGTCTCTTGCTTCCCACTGTGATGCAGGTTCCCTTCACAGGGTCCTCTTTTTTTTCTTTGCTTTTCCATTTGTATACAATAGGCAGCAGAGGACACAACCTCAACTCTGATGGCATTATAGTGAAACTGGGTGCAGAGGACAACGCCGCAGCCCCTTCAGCCCTTGTTCACTATAATGACACCAAATGGGGGATATATTCTGAATTTTTCGCCAGTAGTAATTTTCATACAGCCGATTTTACAATAAATCTTCCATTCGTTTTTTTTTTATTCAAACAAACTTACTGGTTCCACCCTAGAGATGTGGGCCTTTCAGAGGTAGATGCTACCATGAGCTCCCTGCTTATTAATGTTGTAAGCTTAATTGGTATTCATTGGACAAATATTCAAAAGATGAAAAGGAGATCCCGGCAGCGTTGACAAGACTCATTAGCATGTTTGCCATGTAATCTCATAATTACCTATTGCAACTCTATATTATCAACTTGAAAAAAGTGAACATTTGAGTTGTTCCTACTCCGATTCAAACCTGTGCGCTGCAGGTCTCACCTGGATCACTGCACCAAGTGCATTAACCTATTGAGAACTCTTGCTGCAAGGTTTAATCTGCTGGCCTAGCTGCAGCATATGCACAACATTCAATAGGTATTAGCATCATTGACCTAAAAACATTTGACCTAAAACATTTGATCGAATTTCTTTGGCCATTTTTTCGGTCAAATTTAATTAAATATATAAAATGGGGAGAGTACGGTTATAGATTAGGATGAGGGGAAGTGGGAAGGTGTTGCGGGGGGTCTCCCCCCACATTTTAGACCATAAAAAGGTCTAATAAATTTGAACAAATGTGATTTGGTCAAATGTTTTAGGTCAAATAGACCCCAAACCCCAACTATTCAGTATCCTCTTGCTACCCCACTTACCTGGCCTCACCTCACCACTTGCTATCCTCTACCCTTGTCTTCCATATTGAGGCGTATGAATTTATATTTTCTTAAGAATCATCCCAAACCAGCTCGAACTCTCCCCAAATGTCCCTGGTGATGCATAGGTCATGAAAGAGATTTGAACCGGTTCAGCCTATCCATGTGTCGCCGCTTGGGGGGTAGTGGAGCACTGTTTAAAAAGTTCACCCAGGCCTAAAGTACAGAACTGGATTCTCGATTTTGTGCCCCATTTTTAAAGCCTTCATGTGAGCTGACCTGAAACTGGATCCCCTCGACAGATCCTTGAGAAACCTGAGGTCAAGATTAGGGTGACCAGATGTCACGGTTTTCCTGGGACAGTCCAGGGAAATCACCCTTTGTCGCGGGGTCCTGGGATTTTTATAATTTTTAAACCCCTGTCTGGGGTTTGCAAGGTGGGTGGCTACAGTCCCGGTTTTTGCCGGGACCCGATTTCGAAATCCCGAAATTCGGGACCCGGCGCAACTCTTCCTGTGCGAATGGGGGCGTGAAATGTTTTTCACGCCCTCCTTTTCTCCCCTTTCCCCTCCCCGGCGCTCTCCTCCAATGAGAGGAGTGTGCCTGTGAGCACACTCCCTCCTTGCCCCCTCTCCCCCCGCAAACGGCCAGTGACATGGAAGTAGGGCTACAGTTTTATTTGTATTTACGGTAGTCCTACTTCTATGTCTATGGCCTGTCCAGGTTTCATCAGGTCACCCTAGTCAAGATGCTCTGCTCTTCATCCAGTGGTCCATATTTCGTAAGGTCAGGGATGGAGGTCGATTGTTACAACTAATTCCAACTTGTTCGGACTAGGGCATACAATTGTCTCGGGCACCAATGAAAAAGTGGCCTACAGTTGCAAATGGGAATTCATTCCTTTTGTGACGCTGTTTGAATAGTATCCAAGGGGGAGGTTTTTGATCAAATGTGATGCAAATTGTACATCTTAAAGAATATTTATTCAGCAACACTCGTCAAAACTAGTAGTCGCATAGTTTAGTAACTCATCAAACTGGCCCACATTGGCCAAAAAACTGGGCCCACAGAAGCATTTTGCGTTTTTGGTTCGGCCATGGGCCTATTGCCCTATAAGCCAGTCCGCGCCCGATGTCCAAGGCGCTGTAACTCTGCTCTGAATCGAAAGGTCCCCATTAGAAGTCTGGAGAAAACCGAAGTGAAATAAATGTGACTGGTGGGGTCTTAGCTCCTGTCCTTTCGGTCCTCCTGATGGTGAGCTTTTCACAGCGTAAACTGCCAAACTGCCTGCGTTTGCATGGCGCAGTTACAGAGTAATGAAGATTACTCCTAAGTAACTGGGGCATTACTTGCTCGTCCAGCTTCCTTGTCGCAGCCCTTACTTATAAGAGGATGACAGAGCAGCATCCTAGTGCACCCCGACACTGAGGCCGGTTAATGCACACGTCGCGGATTGATTACAGAACTACCCCCATTATTCCACGAGAGGCTGAAGAAAGTAGCGATGCACCAAAGGCTGCTGTCATTGCACCAGCCAGTACCCCCGTACAGTGCCTAGTAAGGGCATTGGGACCGGGTCACCATGCTGAGTAACATATGCCCTGAACCGATGCACCACTGGGGGCTGCAAAACCCCTGGCTGAGTCATTGCACCAGCCAGTACCCCGTACAGTGCCTAGTAAGGGCATTGGGACCGGGTCACCATGCTGAGTAACATATGCCCTGAACCGATGCACCACTGGGGGGCTGCAAAACCCCTGGCTGAGTCATTGCACCAGCCAGTACCCCCCGTACAGTGCCTAGTAAGGGCATTGGGACCGGGTCACCATGCTGAGTAACATATGCCCTGAACCGATGCACCACTGGGGGGCTGCAAAACCCCTGGCTGAGTCATTGCACCAGCCAGTACCCCGTACAGTGCCTAGTAAGGGCATTGGGACCGGGTCACCATGCTGAGTAACATATGCCCTGAACCGATGCACCACTGGGGGGCTGCAAAACCCCTGGCTGAGTCATTGCACCAGCCAGTACCCCCCGTACAGTGCCTAGTAAGGGCATTGGGACCGGGTCACCATGCTGAGTAACATATGCCCTGAACCGATGCACCACTGGGGGGCTGCAAAACCCCTGGCTGAGTCATTGCACCAGCCAGTACCCCGTACAGTGCCTAGTAAGGGCATTGGGACCGGGTCACCATGCTGAGTTACATATGCCCTGAACCGATGCACCACTGGGGGGCTGCAAAACCCCTGGCTGAGTCATTGCACCAGCCAGTACCCCCCGTACAGTGCCTAGTAAGGGCATTGGGACCGGGTCACCATGCTGAGTAACATATGCCCTGAACCGATGCACCACTGGGGGGCTGCAAAACCCCTGGCTGAGTCATTGCACCAGCCAGTACCCCCCGTACAGTGCCTAGTAAGGGCATTGGGACCGGGTCACCATGCTGAGTAACATATGCCCTGAACCGATGCACCACTGGGGGGCTGCAAAACCCCTGGCTGAGTCATTGCACCAGCCAGTACCCCGTACAGTGCCTAGTAAGGGCATTGAGACCGGGTCACCATGCTGAGTAACATATGCCCTGAACCGATGCACCACTGGGGGGCTGCAAAACCCCTGGCTGAGTCATTGCACCAGCCAGTACCCCCCGTACAGTGCCTAGTAAGGGCATTGGGACCGGGTCACCATGCTGAGTGACATATGCCCTGAACCGATGCACCACTGGGGGGCTGCAAAACCCCTGGCTGAGTCATTGCACCAGCCAGTACCCCGTACAGTGCCTAGTAAGGGCATTGGGACCGGGTCACCATGCTGAGTAACATATGCCCTGAACCGATGCACCACTGGGGGGCTGCAAAACCCCTGGCTGAGTCATTGCACCAGCCAGTACCCCGTACAGTGCCTAGTAAGGGCATTGGGACCGGGTCACCATGCTGAGTTACATATGCCCTGAACCGATGCACCACTGGGGGGCTGCAAAACCCCTGGCTGAGTCATTGCACCAGCCAGTACCCCGTACAGTGCCTAGTAAGGGCATTGGGACCGGGTCACCATGCTGAGTAACATATGCCCTGAACCGATGCACCACTGGGGGGCTGCAAAACCCCTGGCTGAGTCATTGCACCAGCCAGTACCCCCCGTACAGTGCCTAGTAAGGGCATTGGGACCGGGTCACCATGCTGAGTGACATATGCCCTGAACCGATGTACCACTGGGGGGCTGCAAACCCCCTGGCTGAGCACAGCTGAATTGAAATGAGCATGTGGGCACTTGAACGTTTGTATGCTCTCAGAAGTGCTTTTGTGGAGTTGGTAAAGTGTTTCAAGTGCCTTTGCTCCCAAAATCCCCATTTTCTTGCGGCTGGGAAAGATGCCTGGCCTGGGAATTAGTTCTGGAACTAATGAATGCGCATTGACTTCCCTAGTTCCAAATTGTTTTCTTGCTCTGGCAGTTCAGATTTGGGGCAGAATAGTCCCATTGTCCAGTAAACTAATTTGCTTTGGCGTTATTATCTGGGATCACCCTGCTGCCACCTGTTGAGCTAAATAGGCAACTGCGTCACAGCAAAGAGGTTGGAAAAGGAAGATATATGATATGATAGTTTTTTTTATATAGCGCCTATACACAATGTATTTCAAAGCGCTTCAAGGCAAGGGAGGGAACAAGGGAATATACACACAGTATTCCCCTAGGAGCCCAGGTTTTTCCAGGACCCGATTTCGAAATGCCAAAATCGGGTCCTGGAGCAACTCTTCCTGTGCGAAAATGGGTGTGTGAAATGCTTTTCATGCCTCCATTTCCTTCCCCTTCCCCTCCCAGGTGCTCTGCTCCAATGAGAGGAGTGTGCCTGTGAGCACACCCCCCCCCTGCAACAGGCCAGCGATATAGAAGTAGGACTGGCGTTTTATTTATATTTACTTTAGTCCTATTTATATTTCCATGACCTGTCCCGTTTTATTTTTTTATCTGGTCACCCCGTCTGTGGTGAACCGACACACACTGAAGGCCACACTTGTATGGAAATGTATTCAGGGCCACACATATCCATTGGGTAGAGCTGGCAATTCATAGGTTTTCAGGGCCCTTGCTCCTCCAGTGCCGAGCTTTTGGCACAATCCTGCTTACATCCTCAAGTACTCCAGCACCGCTACTCACTCTCAGCGCTATGAGCTTGTCCCCTTTCTGCATAAAATGTTGTGCAAGCGACCAACATAACCACAAATTATATAGTGACATATAGCATCCTGTGCATGCTGAGCTGTGCAGTGACTGCATTTCGGGAAAAGGGTCCAACCCTTCAAAGTCATAGCAGCCGAGCGCTCTACAAAACATCTCGGGCACTGACATGTTCCTGTCCCTCTAGTCCCACTCTCCTCTCTCCCCTTCACCTCCATTGCTTCAAGACAACCTGAGAGCCATAAGGTGCTAACACAAGGAACCAGAATGACAGGAATTCATCTCATTGCTTTGGATTTGACAACATTGTGCAAGCTATGAAAAGAGCAGGCAAAAAGTGGGAAGAGCTACTTAATGGTTTGGTGCCTTGAGTGTCGTTCACAGGATAAAAAGGCAAACTCTGCTTCCCCCCCTCTCATATCATGAACAGCCATAGGTGAAATCAATGATGCAGAACAAGAGATGCAGTGATTGCAGTTTGAAGTTCAGATCTCTTGAAACTTCACAGGAATGCAGCTTCAACAGTGGCAACACTTGTGTTTTCTTGCTGATCCAGAAAGCGGTAGCAACGCAACTGCAACAACACATCGACATCAATAATCTCCTCCAAACCTACCAATCCGGGTTCAGACCGAGATGCAGCACCGAGACGGCAACCATACAGGTGGTCGACAACGCCCTCAACATCTTTGGCGACGGCCACCCCTGCCTACTGGTTCTACTCAACCTCTTGGCCGCTCTCGAGACAGTAGACCACCAGGCTCTCACAGACACCCTACATCGGCGCATGGGGATCAGCGACTTTGTCCTATGCTGGTTCAAGTCCTACCTTGTCAACCACCAGCAGTTTGTTCAGATAGACTCCTCTAGATCGCCAATGGTACTGGTCACCTGTGGAGTCCTGCAGGGTTCCATCCTCCTCCCTGTGATCTTCAATCTATACATGGAGCCGCTGGGAGCCCTCCTAGCCACACACAACATCCACATCCACCAATACACCAACAACACACAGCTATACCACTAGATCGACTCTGTCATGGACAACCACAGGCTCAAAACCTGCCTCTTGCTGATCCAGTCTTGGATGTCCAGTGCATACTTGAAGCTCAACCCCTCCAAGACCGAATTCCTACTCCTCACCAACAACACCGAACACCCAGAAATACAGACCTGGCGACCAGCCATGAACACTGAGGTCTTCACGCCCGAGCTCAGTTCACCTCCTACACCAAGTCCTTCGGGGTCCACATCGACAAACACCTCTCCTTCAAGACACACATAGCTAAGAAAACTCAGCCAGCTTGGTATTAGCTCTCCCTCCTGCGGAAAGTCAAGCCCTTCCTCCCTCCGGACAGCTTTAGATCCACTGTTCAAGCACTGGTCCTACCCTAACTGGAAGGGGGCAATGTCATCCTCGAAGGCTTCCTGTCATCGTCCCTTGTTGTGCCCCTGAGAAGTGTCCTATGCATGGCTGCCCACCTCGTCAAGGGTCTACGCAGATATGACTACATCACCACCAGCCCTCATCGACCTTCACTGGCATGCACAAATCACCTTCAAGTCTTGCTGCATCATCTATAAGGCAGTCGCCCTCAAGTCACCCAGCTACCTCGCAGAGAAACTCTGCATCTCTGGAGGACAACGCATCACCAGCAGTCAGGACACGTGCAGACTTAAAATATGCCACTGCAAAAAGGAAAGGACCAGAAAACAAGCCTTCTCTGCCCAGGCCCCAAGACTATGGAACCTCCTCCCCATCAGCATCAGACTCGCCCCCACACTCCTAAAATTCAGAAAAGAATTCAAGACCCACCTCTTCAAGGAGTCTCTCCTCCTCAACACCTAGGCCAGCACACCATCTGGCCCTCTGCTCCCCGCCACCCTGTACAGCTGTACCCCTCTACTGTGCCCCCTGTGGCCTACCCCCGCTGTATATCTGTTCTGTTGTTACCCCTGAAAAGCGTCCCGTTATGATCTCTACTGTTGTATACATCTGCGAAGCACTCTGTTGTGTACCTGTATTGCATACGTCTGTAAAGTACTCTGTTGCTTTTCGGAGCTAGGTCCATGCTCAATAAATACCATAATAATGATAGTAATAACAGGTTTTCCTTCCCCCCCGTTTCATGTCTACTTTCATTCTCCTCAATCACTCCCTTTCCCCTCAGCATTCTGTGCTAGCCGGTCTCCAGGCAAAATGACAGGTAAGCATCATCGCCTTTAGTAAGAGGACTGGCCTCTCATTAATACTGCTTAAAAGCAGGATCTGGCATCCTGAAATGTACAGGGGGTGAGCATCTACTGGTTGGGTGGTACCAGATTTGTACAGGGGGTGGGCCTCTACTGGTTGGGTGGTACCAGATTTGTTATTTGGGGCCTGTGTGTGGAGGCGAGGGGGTGAGAATGGCATTTAAGTTTTTGTCTGTTTTCTCCAGAAACCAAATTCTCTCAAGTGGGCAGTGCTGAGATTGGGCCCGGATTTTACCGGCTTTGTAATCCAGCCAAAAATGTCTCCAAAGATCCCGAATCTGGGAAAAACAAACAGCCCACTGCACCCGCAAAGATCAGTTGTTCTCAGTGGGTAGAGACATTCTGAGCGCAAAACAGCTCTGCTGTGGCTTGTCTTTTATTTTGTTCATTTTGTTTTGAATGTAAGCACATAACAGAGCTGTAAAAGTCAGATGGCTGCAGACACAGCAGAAGCGAATGACAAGGTGCTGCCATTGTGTCTTAATAGGTGCAAATGGTGGGTGATGGGAGGGATGCATGAAGATGTATGCTGTGTGACGCCATGGCTAAAACAGAGTTGCATTGTCTTGAATTGTGATTCTTTCTGGATTTAGAGGCATGTGTTAGGCTTACATTAAGCTGCATGCTGGTAACTGTAGAATTAAAGTTTTCTTCCATCAACTGTATTGTCAGGTTGGTTTATTATGCGATTTATGAACATTTCAAGTCATCCTTATTATATGAGTACTTTGTTTTTACACATCATAAAAGCCTGTCATTTGTCTGCCTTGAGGACGCCCCCTCATCATTACCCCCTCATGGAATCCCATAGCTTTTTCCCCCATTTCCAGCACTGGATGTGGGCATGCTCCCCCAGGCTTGCATCAACAATTCCTAAAAGGAATAAAGGTGTTCTGACATTGTTTCATTAACGGAATTACTTTTCACAGTGTTGTAGTGCCTGCGGCCACAATCAGCTGCACGGGGAAAGTTAAATGCAACAACCCCTGTCTACGGATGCAGCATTCTCATGCGCAGCATCACTTTACTGGCTGAACAGGTCATGCTCATGTTATGTTGTGTTATGTTACATTATGATATGGCACTGTGATTTATACCACGCACCGCTGCCATTTTCATGGTCTCCAGGCGCCCAGGCGGGTCTGAAAAGGAAGGGTGTTGGGGTGGGTTAGTTAGTCGGACTGAGAGGTAAAAGAGAGCGTTGATGTGCTGTTGGTAGCTTCAGTTCGGAAAAACAGGTCACTGTGTGTTGGCATGTTTTTACTTGATCGACATTTGTGTGGTGTTTGATGGGTGGTTGTATGCAGGTGTTTTATGTGCATCTTGGATGTTACAGAGGGTTGGTAGAGTGCCTCCGGTTTTGGTGTTATTGTTTATGTGGCAAGGTATGTGTCTTGCTTCTTCAGTATTAGAGAGTTTCTAGTATGGTTCATCGGGGTTGTATTGGTCTTTTTCTGTGAGTTGGGTTGATCCATTGGGCTAGTCTTTCTCTATTGAGTTTGGTATTATCTTTGGGTGAACTGGTTTCATAGATTCTTATTGCGTTGGCAGTTTTTCTCTCTCCAGTGTTCTTTCTTTGGCTTGGTGCATTAAAGAGCCATGTTTTTACCAGTTTCCTGAATTTTAGGTGATCCTTCTGTTATTTGCATTTCCTTTGGGCGCGAGTTCCAAAGTCTCACCGCTATGCAGGAGAATGCTAATCACACACATTAGTATTCTGTGTATTGTTTGATTCGAAGCGGATGTCGTTGCTGGACCTTAGTCTTTGTGTTAGTTTGTAGATGGAGATTTTTCCCTGTATGAATTCCGCTTCTTGCCGTAGATTGCTCTGTGTGTTATGAAGATGATTTGTTTTTTGACTGGTGACCAGTGTAGCATTCTCAGCGCTGGGGTGGTGGGTTCTCTCTTAGAGAGTCTGAGGAGTAGTTCTGGCGGGTTTCCCAGCTCGATGGGCAATGGGATGTGGTGGTGGTTCAATGGGTCATTGGTTGCAATCATGATTTCATGTTTGTCCGGGTTGAGGTTAAGGCTGTTGGTGCTCACCCATTGGTTTAGTTCAGTGAGGCAGTCGGACAGTGTTGGGTTTTGTTCTTGCAAAATCTACTCATTCAAACAACATAACCTGAAAATTGTCAATCCTAACTAGGCAGCTAATCAGGGACGTCATTTAGGGGTCGCCAGAGGTCTCCCTTGTGACCTCTGAGGCCTCCCTTGCGACCTCTAAAAAAAAAAAATGTTTTTTTTGTAAAGCAAGTTCCAGGGCTGTGGCTAGCACCATCTGGCTCTTTACTTCTGGAGTGGCTGGCTTTCTTGTTCAGGCCCCTTAAAAAAAGAACAAAAATAAGAACAGGAGTGCCACAAGTCTAACACTTTCAGCACTGACCCTAAATAAGAAAGAATAGGAAAATAGGAATACCAAATAATGTCTCTTTCTGGAATTCTATACAATAATTGCTAGACTCATTAAAGGTTTATTTCTGCCACACTTCAGGGAGTGAGTCACTGATTTAGTCTGTTCTTAAACGCCACAACTCAGCCTTTCATCCTTCTGAGGTCGATAAATGAGTACCAACACAGGTTGGGTGATATTGGGTGTATATTTTTTCTATATAAAATGCTTAAGCGTAAGTTCTATATAATAACACATCATCATCATCATTTGGTCATGGGCTTCTGCTTGCATTCACAGTAATTTGGTAATATGGGCCTATACACACTTATCTTAACGATACATATGGCGATCCATTCTGGTATGAAATGTACATCACACTATAGTGATATTGAAACCCTATTTTTCGTAGTGTACAATGCTATGTGATGCCACTTACTGTTTTGTCAACAGGTGAAAGGTTGTGTTCGATCGCTTCCCGCGATATCACTTCGGTGTGGGGTCAAATGACATCACTTCCTGTGCTGTCAGGATTCTAGGGTCGTGTGATGTACATTCCGGTACCCCTGACATTTTGGTGAAATGACGTCCCTGCACCTAATTAAGTATTCTTAACCATTATACTACAACATCGCATAATGACTTGGTTATATTAGATCCGGCAGCTTTTGTGAAGCGCTTACCTGCCATCGGTGTATCTTTGAAGTTCTGAGAAAGTCTGACCTGTTATTGCATTACAGCATCAAGCAGAGCACTGAGTAATATAGCAGCAGAGGTGACTATATACACTAAACCTTCGTACCACAGCTGTCACACTACATTTATTTTGTGTTTTTCCGTAATATTAAAAAAAAACAGAACAAGGCAATATTTGGAATATCTAGAGAATTGCAGGGCCAGAAAATGTAATATATGACCAAAGGGTGGATGCGATAATTGCTCTAGAAAAATGGGAAAGAGGACAGGGAAAATCAATTGAAAATATTATAGCCTTATAGACCCAGGAAGGGCCATTATCGTGGAATAATGGCACACCCCCAAGTTATGACCCGAAGCAAAGCCGAGGGACATAAGATGGGGACGGGTCATTATCCCAACCCCTCTCGAGGTCTATGAGGCGTTTAGCACATACTGGTAATAACAATATAGGTTTCGGAGGTATGTCTGTAAAGTTGAAAACATTTAATAGTGAGTAAAATAAATGCTCAAACCTTAATAGTAAACTAAATGTGCTTTTTTTGTAAGATTTAAAAAAACAAGGGGGTCTTAATAAGTTAAGCATTTTAATAGCAAACTTTGTTGAACTGGAAGGGTTTTCCCATAAGCAAGCATTAGATGTAATGTAGAAAGAAATGGTTTCTCTATAAGCAAGGAAAGCTTTTACGTGTTTTAGCTTTCTCTTTTGTATGATAAATTGGATGTTGCAGTGAGAAAAAGACCCTTCCATAGATGAAGCGTTTTTTAAAATGAAAATGTACTTGGAAGTTACATTGCCCTTTCCCTGTCTGCTTAAGTCAGACTCTTAAGAATGCATTCAATACCAGAAGTTATTGACTGCACTCTAAACATTCCGATTGGCTGAGGGGAGGTCAATAACGATTTCTATGTGCTAATAATATTTATGGCAGGTAAAATCAATAAGGAAGGAATTACATTACACATGTAATAAAACAAATGTATTTAAAAGCAAAAAGAGGACCGGCAGTAGGCGAAGGATTGTGACCCACAAAGATGTTCACTCCTGAAATAGCCTCCTGCCTCCTGCCTCGTGCCTCCTGCCTCGTGGGAGGTGGTTAGAATTCAACATGACCACAAGATATAGACATAACCTTCAAAAACATGTTTGCCTTCGAGGCCTTTTATATAGCGCCAAAAGTGCCGCTTAGACAACGCCATGAAATGGGGGTCTGGAGCCACTGACTATCCTTTCATTTTAATCCATTGTAAAGGATTTTTAATAGAAACTTAAGTACAGTCATGTGTGTTTTTGCTGATTCTTTTTTAACAATATATGCAAACATGCCCACAGTGCCCGCCAGGCATGACCTCTGGCCATGCCTCAGGCATCACCTCAGCCACCTATTGTATCCAAAGGGCATGGCCTTGACGCATGCCCCCGGCATCACTAACACACTTATTGTTGGGCATGCCCTTCCACCATGTCAAAGGTATCAGCAAGCCATTCATTGTTGGGCATGGCATTCCGCCATGCCCCAGGCCTCACCAAGCCATTAATTGTTGGGTATGGCATTCTGCCTTGCTCCAGGTATCACCAAGACACTCATTGTTGGGCATGGCATTCTGCCTTGCTCCAGGTATCACCAAGACACTCATTGTTGGGCATGTCCTTCAGTCATGCCCCATGAATTGCCAAGAGACTCATCGTTGGGCATGGCCTTCCGCCATGCCCCAGGCCTCACCAAGACACTCATTGTTAGGCATGGCCTTCCGTCATGCCCCAGGGATCACCAAGCCACTCATTATTGGGTACGGCCTTCCGCCATGCCCCAAGCCTCACAAAGCCATTCATTGTTGGGCATGGCATTCTGCCATGCCCCAGGTATCACCAAGACACTCATTGTTGGGCATGTCCTTCAGTCATGCCCCATGAATTGCCAAGAGACTCATCATTGGGCATGGCCTTCCGCCATGCCCCAGGGAGCACCAAGCCACTCATTGTTGGGTATGGCCTTCCGCCATGCCCCAGGGATCACCATGCCACTCATTGTTGGGCATGGCCTTCCCTCATGCCCCAGGGATCACCAAGCCACTCATTGTTGGGTATGGCCTTCCATCATGACCCAGGTATCACCAAACCCCTCAATCTTAGGCATGGCCTTCTGCCATGCCCCAGGCATCACAGACACACTTATTGTTGGGTATGGGCTTCCACCATGCCCTAGGCCTCACCAACACACTCATTGTTGGGTATAGCCTTCCCCTAATGCTGTAGCCCTCACCAACACACTCATTGTTGGGTAGGCCTTCTGTCATGCCCCAGGTATCTCTAAGCCACCGGTTGTTGGTCATTGGCTGCGTCCATTTCCCACGCATTACCGAGGCACCCTTGACCATCCTGGACCTTTCGACACTGCACACGGTAAAGCCGGCAGTCATTCATTATAAGTGGAAGTTTTTTCTCTACCTGCACTTGCACTATTGGCCAATGTGTTCTTACCTCATGCAGTAATAGCGCGCTTTCCCCAATGGAGTCCACTGAAAGTTTAAAATGCGGAGTAACTGGGTCTCTAAATATCCTGTAAAGAGACTATTATAGCATTTAGCTTGGCAGAGGTAATACCTGCAAGCTCGCAACGTGGCACTCTGGGTTCATATTTGTGCAACCCGTCCGCTAGTTTTTCCCCTGTATTCAGAGTCATCTGCATAACTGAGATCAAGGTGCTGGGAAGTCCCACTTACAGTATGTGTCAAGAGGTAAGACAGGAATTAAGCAAGTTCCCTCTGTCATCTTTTAGGGTGAAGCTGGTCTCCAACCTCAGTCAGTGAGGATGGCGAAGAGCAGTCTTGCCTGTGGCTCTCGGGGGGACACATTAGTCCCAGATGCCTCCTTAAAGATGACCACATATGTGAGTGCGAACCCCCCAGTGCCGTCCCTTGTAGATGTCCCTATTCAGAAAGCACCAAAAAGGCAGTTACAAGTGCTGCCCTAAACAGGTAGCCTCATATCTGTTTCTACTGACCCGTCCCACGTTCTGTACTGGCAGGCCCAGCTTCGGACTGAGCCCTGTGCACAGCAAAATCTGCTGATGGGCTCTCGATCCCCTATAAACCTTCAAAAAACGGCACTGGTGCCACCTTACCGCGTGCCATCCCACCAGACGAGGCCTGGCTGTGCAAATGGCCCAAATAACGAATGAGAGAATTCCTGTGAAAGATGGACCCCAAACATTGCCCCCTGCAAAGCACCTTGAACTCCCTGGAAGCTTTCTCATATGCTGCTTTGGTCTTTGCGGCCAGGGAGTCCGCAATCACTGGGGCGAGGTCAAGGCACCGAGCCTCGAGAGTACCTACGGAAATGCGGTCATCCTCTACTCTGCTTGTGGAAGCCATTGTTGAAACTCCTGCATCTTAAAACGAGACAAAGCATAGGCAGAGTTACTATACACACCAGTTACATGGCTTGTCCGAAAATGAATATTGCAACGCAAACACAACAATACAAGTTCCTTCAGCATTCTCAACACCATGGGGCAAGCCACCCTTTGATTGTTCATGCCCGGCACCACCGAAATACTTTCTGACCAAAACACCAGACTTTTCCTCTGCATGTCAGCCACCAAGACCGTTTGTGCCGCCACAATCAGAAATAAGTCAGGAAACCTCACTGTCCGTTTTAAGCCCTCCTTGAACCAACTCGGGGATTGGGGGCCCTGGCCACACCCGTTGTTCCCAAGAATAGCCCCATAACCCACAGTCATGGCGTCCATGTATAGAGCTATCTGAACACTTGTGTTGACCGCCTCTGGCCAAATCTGAACCCCAATGAAGTCAGACAGGAATGCTGCCACTGTCCTGAGGTCCTCCTTAACCTCCCTGGACAATCTCGTATGAAGATTCCTTTCCAACATTCCCTTTCCTAGCCCTGCTATAGACCAAGAGAAAGGCCTGCCCATGGGTATGATGTGTGATGCAAAATGTAACTGGCCAACTAGCCGCTGTAACTGACCCAATGTTACTTTCTTAAACTGTAAGCAGACGTCTATTGATTCCTTAGAATCACATACTTTGCCCTCAGGCAGGCGTCATTCACCTTGCACTGAGTCAATTTCAATCCCCAAGAACGTCAAAGTAGTCACTGGGCCCTCCGTTTTGTCCTTGCCCAAAGGCACCCTTAATTTGGCCGCCACCCTTAAGAAGGCTGTGTGTTGGGTTCTCCCATGAACAGAAAATCATCCAAGTAGTGCAGCACACTCTCCCCTTTGCATTCCCACTTTGTGGCCCACTCTAAAAAGGTGCTGAATGTCTCAAAGTAACTGCATGATACTGAACACCCCATTGGCAAGCATTTGTCCAAAAAAAAAACAAGTCCCCCTCTTGGCACCCGAGAAAATGGTAAACATCCTAGTGTACCGGCAAGAGCCGAAATGCTGACTCGATATCCGACCTTGCCAACAATGCTCCCTTACCCAGCATCTGTAATTTTGTGAGTGCCTCATCGAATGAGGCGTACTAAACAGAACAAGCCTTCTCTACAATAGTATCTTTTTTATGAAGCCTCCCTCGCGAATGACAAGTTATGAATCAACCAGAATTTCCCTTCCTCCTTCTTTGGTACGATGCCCAACGGGGAACAGACACATTCCAGGCATGGTGGATGTTCAAGAGGCCCACCTATCCTCCCCAACATTCTTTCTTTCTGGACCTTGTTCTTCACTATCTCTGGCTGTTTCAGGGCAGACACCCAATTCTTTGGCATCTCCTGGACAGACAAGCCCTGCACCGGAATCCGGAAGCCATAAGAAAACCCATTTACCAAGGTGTCCATCTGCACATGCGTGGGCAATCCCTTGTCTTGCGGGACCCCGTTCCCTACTTATGTTCCTCACCTCCGGATGTCCAACCACCCCACAGAAGTGCCATGCGTCCTCAAACTTGCCAAAGGACCTGGTGTAAGCTTTCTTGTTCTAGGCCCAACAGGCCCCCTTCTTGTCGCCTGATTGTGGGCCGGTCCGAAAGGGCTGCCCTGACCCGACGAACCCTTGGCTCCCATTTTTGTTAGCATTTTGTTTGACCATGGTGCAGCTGACTCATAAATCAATAGCCCTGGTAGCCCAATCCAGGTGAACGCTATCCGCTTTCATCATGATTCAGCCATGCCCCATGAACACATTCATGATACCTTGACAAAATCAGATGCAGGTATGAAAAAAGGTTGGGATGCAGCTCAGGGTGCTTTTTCACCATCACAGCAGAGAATATTGGAAAGACTGTGGCCCAATTTGCTATTATTTTCTCCAGTGGAGGTTTCTTGCCCTTACACTTATTCTCCTTGCTTTCTTCTGACACCGTATAATTTAACAATGGGAACATATCCACAAACGTATCCTTCCATTTATTTTATTTTATCTCTTGTGAAATGTGCTAAATTAGCATACTTTACTGGACTGCGACGGGCGGAATTGGCTCTCACGTCGCCTGATGTTGGGCCTGACATGATATGATATGATAGGTTATTTATAACGCGCTTAATACCCAGAGGTTTCTAAGCGCGGACCCAGGGATCGAGCCTGTGTTACTCAGTGTCATCTTGTTTCCAAGCCGAGCACATTGCCGCTGAGCTATCCTCCCGAGACCCACTGTTCCGGGGGGGCTCCACAACTCATGCACCCCCCTGCCCTTGATGGCTGCACTATTCTTGAATTTGCCCCTGTCCGGATTACATGGTGCCTGGCTCACCAGCCTCTGTCGTTGGTGCGACGCCAACACCGCCCGATGTGCCCCACGTATTCCTACTCTCTTGGACTGGCCCTTGGGCCCCACTTCCTGTATGCCCAGTCCCCCACTGTTAAGGCCACAGGTTGGCAGTCCAATAGTTCTGACCGCCAGGCATAGCTGCCCAGTGCACACCTCGAGTCCATGGTTTCCTACCCTGCTGGTTCTCTCACCCCGTGGACTGGCATGTGGCGGTCTGGTTGAGGACTGCCCCACCTGTTGTATGTTAAGCATTGCACCTATTGTGGGATGTCCTCCTGACGTGTAAGGGAGTGCTGGGCCAACCACGGGTGTAAGTATTCACTCACACGGGGTGCCACTCCTCAAAGGGTGATTCTGGCAACAGAGATGGACCCGCTACTAGATGGCGGCGACGGTCCAGGTCAGGTGTTCTGCTGGGGATCCACTAGAATTCCATGGTCCAAGTGACATGAAAGGTCTACAGTACTGCAGCAACATGAGAAAACTATCAGGACCTTCCAAAATGGCCACCAAGTCAGGACACTGATCCTCAACCAAGATGGCCACCAGATCTTTTCCCAGCAAAAACCAGTATAAAAGACTGGATCGGTGTCTTTCAAACGTCAACATCCACTGATGCCTGGAGACTTTATAACTAGGTGTTTAGATTTGTGTCATTGCGGAGCGTTGCTTGCGCTTTTCATGTTCATGTTTTGATTTCATGTCAAGACTTTCTTTTATTGGTCCCTGAGGGATTTGATGGTTCATGTGAGGACTCTTATAACAAAAGGTACTTACTTGGGGTTAGGAACATTTTTACCTCTTCATGCTGAACTCTATGATCACAGCTTGCCCTTCTCGCACCCCTTGCAGCTGCCAGTCCGGTTATCAAGTCCCACGCCAGCGATTCATTGTTACGCTGCCTCTGCCCTGGGGGAGGGTATTAGGGTGTTGTGCTGATATCATTATCCTGCTCTCGTCCTCAAAGGGGGGGGGGTTCGTTGGCATTGTCTACTTGGTTCCCAGTGAACACTTGTCGTCCAAGACCGTCAGATCTAAGGGAAAGTCCCGAGCTGACACTGCACTGTACAGCTGCTGCAGCGACCCCCGGTATGTGGCGCCAATGCCAGGAGGCGCTGTGGTGCTGGCCCTGGATTGTCGTCCCTTTCCCCTGGCCCTCTTGCACCTGCTTCACTTGTAGTAGGCGTGCCACACTGTGCCTCGGAGACCAACAACCTACCCCCCCTCCCTACATTACTTGCTGCGCGGCCCTCCCCCCTCGCAGGACTCGCCCTAAGAGTTCCAGGGATTGAGATCACTGTTAGGAGCGCCCTTCCTTTCCTTCCTACTTTCCTTTTGTTCAATGGGGGAAATTCCTCTCTAGGTGTGACATTGTTTCTACGGGCCATCTAACTTTTTTGAAACATGTCAATTTCGTGCAATGTGCACCTGCTGTGTACATATGTCCGATTAGTAAATTTTTTTTACATAGACCTATTATTTTAAATCGTAGTCGCACTTCCATTGACGGACTCGTCCTTAATGTTTCGATTGCTTATACATTCACAATACATTAATAACAATTGGCTCACGATTTTTGATTATTGAGTGAGGCGCTAGAGAGACTGTGTGTTCGTGCTAAGTTTCATAACATAACACTACACATAACACTACACCGGTTTATGGTCATTGCATCGACATGCATTTGCATCGAATTTTTTCCATCCAATGCATTTTTATTTCTTTTTTTGGGGAGGTTTTGTGGGGGGTGCCCCCAACCCCTGTTTTTTACCCTTTATAATGCACCTAAACAAAAATTAACCCTTTACTCCCCAAAAATATGCATGCGATGGACATTTTTTAGATGGAAAAATGTCGATGGAATGGCATTAGATGCAATGACCAGATACCCACTACACCACATCTGCTGGCCCAAACAGATCTCCCCGCAGATCTAGAGTGACAAACAGATCTCCCAGCGGATCTAGAGTGACAAACAGATCTCCCTGCGGATCTAGAGTGATCCTAGGCCGGCTTTGCCATCCTGCGAGCAGCTAGCGAGGCCTACTCTTGCTAAATTAATCAGGCTCTAAATTATCAGCAATTTAGCTGCGTTTTTGTTGGTAATTAGCTTCATAAATTAGCATGTGCAATGCGAAACTTGACATCTTACCTCGCTTTCCTAAAAAAAAAAAAAAAAACGCCCGGCTTACTTTCTTAAAATGACACCTTTCATCAGCCCGAGACAGTTATGCGCTTAAGAAGATTTTCGAAAAAAGCGTGAATGACAAGAGTAGGTTATGGACGGGTTCTCAGGCGCCGGGTTCGCCAGGTGCATGCCGGCCTAGTAGAAATACAACCACACACACACCCACTCCCTGCAGGGGAACACGCGTTCCTCGAATCCCCCGCGCTTCCAGGGGAAATATATGATAAGCTAATTCAATTTCTCTTCCTCTCCATCTAACCCGCCCTGATGTACCAATCAAGGCTGGTAAACAGCCTGGGAAGCTCGTGACAGCAGAATGAATGGGGCCTTATGAGCCCGTTAATGCATGCAAATGCCTTCGCGGCGCATGAGAGGGGGGTATTGTGGGTAAGAAGCTGCTGACTCCAGTACTCCACCCCGCCGTAGGAGAGTGCGTATTGGGAGAAGGGAGATTAAGTTAGGCAGCAACGGAGTTAATAAATGACCAATTGGATAAAAGGACAGCTCAGTGGGTTAAAGCACCAGGAGCATGGGCGTTCTGAAGCGACTCGAGCGCATTGTAGTGCTCTATAAAAAAAAAAACTGAATGAATAAATAGCTCTGTGTTTCACCTGCAGCAGGAATCCTATTTGGGCCAGGGCAGGCTTCTGACCCAGACACAAATAATATCATCATGGTGGGTAGAAATGCACCGAATCATGCACCTTATAAAAAATATTCAAAGTCCCTGGTTCTGTGGCACGTAAAGCCACAGCATGAGTGCATTTTATTAAAGTGGGGCTCTGGGTATTATTTTATCCTTAAGAACGTTCTTGATTGGGGTCTTGCTTCCAAAGCGAACACGTTGCTACTGAGCTATCCTCCCTGTAATACCATAATATCAAAAATAAAGTGGCTAATCTTTGTATGAAGTAGGCAGGCAGTTCCCTGAAGTTAGAACAATGTTGCAGTGTTTTAAAAGGCCTGGCTTTCATCAGTTCTGCTTTTTGTAGCTCGTAGCTGCGTGCATGCACACGCATGCACCCCTCAGGGTGGACGATGGACCTGCAAGGGCTGCAGCCATCTACCTGCCTGAGGCCCTTGTCCAGCCAGTAGGCGTTCCCTGGCCTGAGCACTATAGGAGTTATGATATAATCGCACAATCTGCAGTCAAAGTTAGATTATTAACAGTGCTTTAAATGGGCCGGGTCTATTGGGCGCTCAGTACCTGCACTTCTTATTTTTAGCTGTATTGAGGGCCGGGACTTCTCCAAGATTGAGGAGAATACTGCACTCAAGCACGTTGCTTTCCTAGCTCAGCGTTCTGACTTTTTCCAGGGAAATGTCAAAGTGCAGGAAAGCTCAGCTATTCCCTGTGAGGTGTCAACCAGTGCTGGAAATGGAAGTTATGAACTGTGGGATCCCTCCAGCCGTGGCAAGAGGGATCCCACGGTGGTTGTAATTTAAGGTGAGGGAGAACTCACAAGATTTTTCTCAGCACCTCCAAACCCCATAATTAAGCATTTACATTTTCAGGAGATGAATACATTATTAAAGACAGGAGGAGTTTCCTGTAATGTTTCAAGTAAATTAGAAAAGGTGCACATCGTTACAAAGCTGCTCTTGAATATTTTCTGCAGAGTACAATCCTGACAAGAATATTCACAAGCATTGTAACTAGACGTTACTGTAGCGGTTCGAATCCCGGTCTCGGGAACAAATGCACATCGGTCACCTTAATCAGACCCTCCAGCTTATTGCGATTTTGCGATCCCGCAAAATGCCGCGAAAACGGCCGTTTTGCGCAAAATGCCGCAAAAATTGCCGTTTTGTGCAAAAACAGCATCTTTTAAAAAAAAAAAAAAATTTTTTTTTTTTTTTTTTTTTAAGTAATCTGCAAAAATTACTGTTTTGAAAAAAAGAATCCTCAGGGTGCCAGGTGCTCAACTTTTTTTTTTTGTTTTTATTCACACAAGAAATGAAATCACTTGCGCCCCAAAAATTGCAGCCCAGTCCACAAGGGACACATGAATGGGCACATTTTATATGCGCGCCCATTCAGATGGCCTTTTTCACCTCCTTGATCAAATAAAGTGGCGTTTCTGTCAATTTAAAAGCACATCCCGCATTTCCAAGCAAGATGCACTTTTAAATGTGCAGAAATTGTAGGCAACCCTACGCGCACGGGATGTGGGGCTGCCACTGCATGACAGGGTCTTTCCTGACCCTGTCATGCATTTCTTTTAAGGTATGAACCGCTGCTGAGTCGCTTGCATTTCTGTTCCTCAAACAGGATAAAAATGCATTTTTTGGGTCACATTTTACAGCGGCAGGCACCTAGAGTGCCTGTCCCTGTGAAAGGCGCTGGGAGCTTGCAGAACACTGTCGGGAGAGCGATTCTATTCAAAGTACTCCCCATTTTGATGACAAAAATCTATCGAATGTTACAATTTGACCAATTACGTGCAGTTCTATTCGATCGATTTTTATAAATACTGAACATGTGTTGCGGGGGTGTCACCCGCTCCCCTTGTTTAGTATTTTTGGTCTAGGGTGGTTGCAGAAGTGTTTTCCCCTTTTTCCTCAAAATTGGAGGCGGGGACAGAAAAAAAAGGAAAATAACGAAAAAAGGACCCTGCAGAGTCGGATCCGACCCGCGTTAGAGGGACGGATCCGACCCGCGTTAGAGGGACGGATCTGGCACCGCAGGGTTGCAGGGGAAGCTGCAGCGACCAAGCGGTTAAGTAGGGGAGGGGGTCGGGTGGTGGTGAAAGGTACATTTTGGGTTGTTTGTCTGAAGTGCAAATCAATTTGCAGCAAAATTGACTACGGTCAATTCCGCCGCAAATAATTACACTTCGTTCAAACAACCCAGAACACCATTCAAGGCAGCTGCCAGCGCACAATTTGCGCTACAGCTCAAGCCTGTGGAAATGCGCCGGTCACCTTTGAGAATAAGGTGACCTGCTCATTTCCAAAAATGGGTTGTCTAAAAATAGCATATCCTCCGTTCTTTTTTTAAATGCCCCCTCATTTGAGGAACTGGGACAAAATCTACATTTAAAAAAAAATAATAAAAATGGTTACACTATGAGAGAGAGGGAGAGTGATGGGTGAGATGTGAAGTGATGGGCAAGAAAGCAGAGGAAGAGCAGTGGGTCAGAGGAGGAAGTGCTGCACAAGAGAGCAGAGGAAGCAGTGATGCGGTGGGCCAGAAATCTGAGAGCGAGCAGAGGTACAGAAAGTAGAGGAAGCGGTTGGCCAGAAAGAGGCAGTGAGCTGCAGATTGGGAAAAAGGATGAGGGAAGAATGTGATAGAATGGGAGAAAAGATGCAAGATGCAGAAGCAGCACAAAAGAATGAAGGACTGTATATTGAGGGGGGAATTGTAGAGTGTAAGGTGTGAGTTGGGAGTATGATTTGGAGTGTGGCAGGGGCTGGGCAGTGCAGATTGTGACTTGACAGTGTGACATAGCACGTGAGTATTTGTATGACAGAGTGAGAGGTTAAGGAATGTAAGTTATGATGGAGAGTTGGTGAGATGTTTGTGGGTGTTTGGGGGATTGGAGAACATAGAAGGGGAATATTTTCAGCATTACAATTGATAATGATCAATTTAGTTAATACTATTAAATAGGCATGAACATTAAACCAGAAATGTAGCCAAATCAAACACTGTTCTGCCAAGCCAGAGACATCTGGGACTCTTCCTATTAAATTAATACAAAAGACACATAATAATGATACCCTGGCTCTCTTCTAGCCTTGCACTCTACCTATTTCCTGCAATGTGGCAATCTTACACCCTCCAGTTAATACAAAATGTCCCGCAAAAATGCCGCAATAAATAAAGGTTTGTGCCGCAAAATTTGCCATTTCATGCCGCAAAATTTGCCATTTCATGCCGCAAAATCCTGGAAGGTCTGCTTAATGGGCACAAGCAGTTTTCCTGGATCGGAGAGTCGTGGGGACATTTTTTGCCAAATCTCGGATCTGAGGAAATCCACCAAAATGATCAACGCTGGTGTCAACAATGCATAACAATACACGCGATTACAGGTTATGATATGATATGATAGTTTATTTATATAGCGCCTATACACAGTGTGTTTCAAAGCGCTTCAAGGAGGGAGGGGACATAGGAAAAATATAGCAACATTCAGCGAAGTCCTTGAAACAATACAGAATGTGAAAAATAACTATCATAGTAGGCCTGTCGACATTTCTGATAGTGCAAGTGCATAGAACAAGTAAGGCAGAGGTAATGGAAAGGGAGGAAAACAGAGCAAGCAGTAACATTACTAAGTCTCTCGACAATTTACGCAGTGCAGGTGGTAACAGGAGGCGGGGAGGGAGGGGGGGCAAGTGGAAGGAGGGGGGAAGGAGAACAAGACACGCTACTGAACAAAAAGTCGGTGACAAGTTGAAAAGCAGGGGGGGAGGGGGGAAAAACAAAAAAGGGGGGGGAGACAGACAAGCTCCTATCAGGAACAGATGAAAGGAGTAAGTGCTAGGAGGGGGAAGTCTAATAGGGGGGAGAATAAGAAGGGGGGAGTAAGAAGGAAGTTGCAGAGGAAGGGGGTGAGGGGGGGTGGAGCGCAGAGCAGGAGGGGGGGGCAGGGGGAGGGCGCACAGAAATTGCAGGGGGGCAAGAAGAAATAAGGGGGGGCAGGGGGGGACACATATACACACGGGGGGCAGGGGGGGCACAAAGATACACACGGGGGGCAGGGGGGGCACAAAGATACACACGGGGGGCAGGGGGGCACATAGGTACTCACGGGGGGCAGGGGAGGCACAAAGATACACACGGGGGGCAGGGGGGGCACAAAGATACACACGGGGGGCAGGGGGGGCACATAGGTACTCACGGGGGGCAGGGGGGGCACAAAGATACACACGGGGGCAGGGGGGGCACAAAGATACACACGGGGGGCAGGGGGGCACATAGGTACTCACGGGGGGCAGGGGGGGCACAAAGATACACACGGGGGGCAGGGGGGGCACAAAGATACACACGGGGGCAGGGGGGGCACATAGGTACTCACGGGGGGGCCGACGATCCGGCGTACCACGGTGGACAGCGGTAGACAGGGCCTTAGTTGTGGGCCTTCGACAGTGTGGCCGGCTCCCGCCTCCCGGTTGCTGCCATTGGCTTAAGGGGCCAAGGCGAACCAATGGGAGAGGGAGGCAGGAGCTGGCCCAGAAGGAAAGCATCAAACAAAACAGGAACGAGGGAGACGGCCATCTTGGAAGGCCTAAGGCAGGGAAGGCATCAGGCATGAATACAACAAAACGTGAAATTCCCATGTAGGGGAGAGCGCGGAGCGCATCATGCAGAATAGTCCAGGCCAATTAGGCAGCCACAGTTATAATCGTGCAATTTCCAGCAAAAAACAAAGGTCGCTCGCCGCATCAACAAAGTGTCCCATAAAGTCAGAAGAGCTTACCCCCAGCATTGCGCAGCATTGGTGGAGGTCAGGCGCAGATGGAGGGTGCTGGGGAGCAGAGGCAGGGCTCCATCAGGATCGGAGGCAAGGGAGGAATGGAGTGTGGATGGAGGCGGGCCTCGTTGTCGGCCTTCGACAGTGTGGCCGGCTCCCGCCTCCCGGTTGCTGCCATTGGCTTAAGGGGCCAAGGCGAACCATGGTCCAGGCTCAGGTGTGTCATGGGAAAAGGCATTCATTGCTATAAAACTTTTATTCAACATTTTCCGTGCTAAACCTTAACAAATACTTATTTGAAGTATAGATGTGCCATGAGTTTAAATTGCTGACTGGGCCTAAATCCTGGTTTCACCATTTATGGAAACTCTGTGATCCTGGCCAAATCATTTAAACTCATTGTGCCTTATATGCAAAAACTGGAAGTCTTGAGGAGAATTCCTCCCTAACAATGAGGTAAATTTAGGGGATCATTTTCCAATCTCCCAGAGTGGCAGAAGAAGTGTGAAACCGTGAGTAAAAAATGTACACGCAGTTTTTTACCTCATTTGACATCGCAGCTAAGCTGCACACCTACGCATCCGCGCTGCAGCTCATTAGGATGCTCAGGTTTGAAGCTAGGTTACACAACTACACGTTCGCGCAGCAGCTCAATAGAATGCTCAGGTTTGAAACTAAGTTCAACAACTAGCTGCTCATTCTTTCATTTATATAGCCACCCTGTGACCCTAAGCAGATATCAGTGGGGATTTTGAGAGTTTATCTGTGACTTTTCTCTTTAAGCATCCTAGTTTACGCATACAGCATAGTGATTTCTACCGTCCTCAGTGAAAAGATCTTTTTACAAAGATCTTTACACTAAAAGACCAATTTACAAAGACCACTCCCTGACCGCACAGAGCAGTCTTTCTGAATGGAACTGCCACGCCCCTGCCGCTGACGAGTGCGCGCAGGAGATGACAGACATGTCTCGACCCGGAAGCGCAGGACCAGGAGAATGGGTAAGTGTGTGGGTGGTGTGTGTGTTTTGTGTGTATGTATGTGTTTCGGTTTGGGGGGTGGGGGACTGGGGTTGAGAGATGGGTGTTTGTGGGTGCGTGTGGGTTGGTGTGTGTGTATGTGTTTTGGTTTAGGGGAGTGGGGAGTGGTGGGCAGGGAGGAACAATGGGGGAGGGTGAAACCCCCAAATATGTTTTTTAATGGAAACCCGCATTTTAAAGGTCTCAAGGCAAAAAAGAACTTTACAATAGCGGTTTTCCGATCAAAAGAAAATCGGTCAATGTAAATCAGTCTGTTTCCGCTTGAGACCTTTAAAAAGAGGGCTTTTGACATAGAACCATTTCTCTATTGTTAGTTGTCTTTCTGGCCTGCCTTTCCTTCAACGCCTACCAACCTCACACATCACACAATTGGTGCCAAAACAGGGCAACATTAGTTGTGTCTAGGAGGGGAAATGTGGGCAAATTAGCCCGAATAAAAGTTATCAGGACTACGTAAAAGCAAGGCTTTCCTTATCTTAAGGCATGTATCTGTAGTTAAAGCATAAGAACCAATGCGCCTGCGCTTTAACTTGCTCCGAGCTTGGCTACATATTCCGCTTGAACAGAGAATGCGTCGCCTGTCTCGTTATTTATTATCGCCTGCGCTAAATTGCGAACGTTCCCTATCGCTGGCGACTTGACATTTATTTGCAGAACTGAACAGATAGAAACTGACCAATCTTGGGCGCAAGTGATTTCGGCTAATTCCTTGGTATTGACAGTGACGGCATATTATATATAACACTTGGCCTGAAGTGGAAAACATTCTCTCGATCAAGTGTTTCTAGGCTGCACTCATTTTAGCCGAATGATACCCTCTGCACCATAGAAACATGCACTTCAGTGTGTTTGTTTATTGACGCTTCCCTCTGGAATAATTTACTCTTAATGACCGGCTATTATCATAGTCATATGATGAAATGTTTCATTTGTATCTTTTCTATAAAGCATTCATTCATTTTGTGCAAAAGGTTTCTTGCTAAACCATAAACACTTCTTAATAAAAAAATAAAAGAAATTAGGTCTGTGATTAATGGACATCTTTGGGAGATTACTAGTAGGCTGACAAAATCACATTTCAGGCAAGTGACTTAAAAGTAAACCAGTTGACTGAGCCTTTGGTTGGAAACCCTGACTGCAATGTTAAAGTGAGCCAAGGGTCCCAAGGCACAAGCTCAGAAAAAAGGGACCTACAGAGTGAAAGAGGGGGTGAACATATGATTGGTGCATGGGCAAGTGGGGAGACTGACAAATAAGTAGTGAGACACAAAGCGCAAGACACACACAGAAAGTGAGCTAAATAGACAAGTACATGACTGAACGGAGCGACAGCGTACATTGAATGGAAATAGGTTGGGGAGATGCCATTAAGTCGCAAACGAGAGCAATTTCTGGGCCTTACCAGGTCTGAGCCCTGCCCCACTTAAAGCCTCGATTGCTGAGTATCTGCACTTCTTTTTTCCCATTTAAAGCATTGGTTATTTTGATTTCCACCGGGTAGTTGTGATGTCACAAGAAGATGACTATGTTATAATCTATCATGTGTGATATTATTACAACAGAACTATAAGGAGACGGGGTCCTTTTTACTATAGGGATGTTAAATCACTAGTCCAGCGTGCTATGATATTATCCACTGTGTGTGGTGTGCACCAACGAAGCGGTCCATGAACGCGGCGCCTGCGAGGCGCAGGATTAGCAGAGGAGGTGAGCGGGGCCCTGGCACCTGAATTCTGCCACATCTAAGCATCCCCCCTCACACCTCCTACCGATTTACTGGGCCATGGGGCCGCTCAGTCCGCGGTCGAGCACTAAAGGCCTGAATATGAGTTTGGCGGAATATCCTTTAGGATTATTTGTAGGAAAACCAAAAATCCCTAGGCCCCCCCAATCTTTCATAGGTCCCTAACTCCCGTGTCTCTCTTTTTTTTTACCAAGGTGTTTTGTTTTTCAAACCTAAATACATTTGCCCCAATATCTCTCCCACATACGCCTGGGGACTATTTTAGGATTTGCGAGGCCATGTGCGGCCATGAATATTTGGGGTCCCCCTTGTTTTGTATATGTATTGCCATCGCTGGAAGTGGCAATACAGAAGATGACATCATTGAGCATGCAATCAGTCTTTGGTACCCCAGAACATCATGGGTAGTACGATTGGGCCACGACTAAGCCAATAGACATATTACGTTGTGATGGGCCTATGAATGGTCACTATTATAGCAAACCTGCACTGTCAATCGAATACTGAGGCTTTTTCGAAAAGCGTCCACTTTGACTCAGTCTTGGACTCGCAATTTTGCAGCAAGGTATGGCAGAGTCGGAGGAAATGATCTGCCAAGGTCACACGTTTTAGGTAAGTGTTGAAGCTGGGATTTGATCTCAGTCTCCATGTAGGCCCTTGACCACATATCTTCCCAGCTCTGGTTGGTAAAACGGATATGTGTTGTTTGACCAAAAAAAAATAACCTACTGCCAAATTTGCCTATTTTTATTTTGGCCGAATTTTGTTTTGCCACCGCCATCCCCATAATGCGGTGGGAGACCCACCCGCCCCAACTCCCCCCTCACCTTAACCTATTCCCTTAGCCCACCCCACATCTATTTTTTTTATTAAAATGTACCAATTGACCTACCGAATTTGACCCAAAAAACGCAGAGTAGGTCAATTTGGCATTAGGTCAAATTAGACAATACCTGGTAAAACTACATAATATATCCCTCTGCCTGGTAAATATATAACTCCTCATAGAAAAATGTTCAGCAAAAACAGTCTGCGCAGAATGTAAAGAAAGTGTGATTTTCGTACAGTGCAAACAGGCATGGAAATAACCTTGACACATTTCAGAAGTCACCTGGAACTGTGTGGGGGCTCTCGGATGCAGAAGCCCCCCTCAGTTCTGATCACCCAAACATGAATGCTTATTTAGAGAGGCGTGTGCCCCTCCCCCCCGCCTGGGTAGCCTGGAAAAGCCCACATGCTAATGCCAGGTGCTGAGGGCGGAAGGTGGTGTGGAGGAGCTAGAGTCCTCCTAACCGGGGACCAGGGGCTTCAAGGCCCTGTGCAGTCGGTCAGGCAGTCATGCCCCATGCGAGGGCTCCGCAAGCAGTCTAGGGCACCATGGTGCCGCAGTGCAAACCCCGCGACGCAATGCTAACCTTTCCTAATACCAGCCCTCGTGGGCACAAAATGGAGCATTTCCACTGGAGCTTTACTCTTTCTCCCTCTTCTTGATCCTATCCCCTTCACCGAGTCCCTTTCCCTTTCCCATCCCCGCTCCCTTTGACTCATGGAACTTTTTGCGTGGTGCACTGGTGCAAAATGATTTTGAACCTTAATTCACAAAGCGGGGCAAAGTGTATTTCATGCACGGTTCAAAGTGACTTCACACTGCAAACATGCACTTTTCCCCGCTTTATGAATCAGGATGTTTTTTGGCAATGCAAGTCACTTTGCAACCCCACTAAAGGTTCCATGAATCAGGCCCTTTATTTCTCCCTCGTCCCCTCTTTCTTCCGTTTATCCTCTCGCTCCTTCTTTCTGTGGATATCTTGCACACACCCTCCTCCTGGGATTCTCTTGCGTTCCCGGCATTACATGTGATTACGTGGAACCACAAAATAACGAATCCAATTTCAACTAATACCAAAATAACTCATTCCTTTTTCGTTGTTTTTTGGGGGCGGGGGGAGGGTGTTTCCTGCCAAACCCCCTTTTTTATGTTCCTAATACTTTTCCCACACCCCCAAAACCTCTATTCCCACTCCCAAACCCATTTTTTAGTTTTTTTCTCCCGAATTCGTTATTTTGGATTTAGTTCTTTTGTTATCCCACATAATCACTGCATACTGTTCCCAGTGACTCTCTGTCAGTCACCAGATGTTGTCTCTCTCTTCTCGCTCGTTCTGTCTCTCTCTCTCTCGCTCACGCTCTCTCTGGTTCTCTTACCTTTCCCTGCCTTTCATATGATGAAAACGATGCTTGCTGAGGGTCTCCCAACTTCTCTCTCCCGGTTTTCTCTATTTCTTTCTTTCTTTTTTTCTTTTTTCGCCTCTTTTCACCCTTTTTTAAAAAACATGTTTTATTTATTGTGATTCTGGGTGCACATACTCAACCTTGCACAAAACAGAAAAGCACATATCATGTATAACAATTACAAAAATAAATTGCTAAAAAGATAATTAAATGCAGAGAAAGGATCAAAAAACACATACCATTTAAAATACCAATAAAGCCAAAAGGTGAATTCACCGCTACCATGGCAACTTGATCAGCCCAGCCTCTTTCAATAGCATTTATGCAACCCTTCGGGCACTCGCCCATCCTTCTAAACAGCTCTCTTTTTCATTCTTTTTTCTCAGTGTCTCTCTCGTGGTGGCTCAGCCTTCCACTGCATGGTTCTCACGGCTTCCCCCTCGCGTGGTCTCTGTTTTTCCCTCGCCCCCTCGTCCCTGCCCGCTCCTTTTGAGTCTCTCCTTTATCCCATCAGTGTTCCTCTTACACTCTCTCTCTCTCTCTGTCCTCGTGCCTCACTCTTTCTCCCTGCAATTCTCTCACGCCCGCATAATTCTTCCTTGTAGCTGTAACCCACGCTAACTATACATCTCCACTACCCCCTCTGCCAAAATACTCCATCGTCCCCTCTTCGTGTTTTTGCTCCACAACTTCACATCCATTCCTTTTCATGTATTTATCTTATCTTCCCTTTCTGTATTTAAAATGTGTATTCTTTCCTACCCACGTGCGATCTGCCATTAAACAGGGTGGGCGTCCGTCCATCGGGCCAACTGCATCAAAGACTGCAGGGCTGGTCGCTTGCTTCTTCTGGGGTTTTCTCCCTGCATCCCACCTCTCAAGCCCAGGTCTGCCTCTACAGCAGTGGTATTCAAAAGTGCTGATGCTGTGTCCCCCTTGAGTTAAAATATTGTTGTAGAGTCCCACTATAGTGTTGCTGCCCCTCCCCCCAAGACGCCATATCTGCTTACATTTTCTATTGAAATGTGTCACCGTACTGCCTTTTTGAAGAGCGTCATGGCCCCCCTAGCTGTCTTTCGGCCCCCCCCCCCCCCCCAACGTGGCACCCGCCCCACAGTTGAAGACCACTGCAGAGAAAAAACCATTGACAACAGACATTGGCAAATCTAAAGGGACTGTAAGACTGTCCTCCAGCAGTCATGGTGTAAACGGAGGACAGGTCACCTGCCAGGACCATTAGCACAGCTCATGTCCATTGCAGGAAAGATAGCTCACTCTGTTAGGCGCATGCTGCAAAGTTCTGTGCTCACTATGCCCAAGCGCAGGAAGGGCTACATGAATTTTTCTTTCTGAATAACAATGTGTATTAACACCAGTGCTGTGAAGCATTGTAAGAAGCGCTACGTACAACACACTATCATCAGTTATGTTTATTTTTACCAAGGGGTGCGCACACTGCCTTTGCGTGTTGAGGGTTGTTACCCTCTGACACAACCATGTTAGCAATGGGTTCCGAAGCCTTCTTTTTTTGAGGCCCTACTTGTGAGCATACGGGCATTCATGTGGGTGAGTCAGGGGACTGGGCTGGAGGTCCATATTGGCCGGGCTGCTGGTGGCCTCCCAGCCTACCCAGGCTCTTAGCCTCACACACACTCTATTTGCGTTGCTCTCTGTCCCCCTCTCTGTGTGTCACATTGTATGAGTCTCACCCTCTATGCGTGTTGTTCTCTATGGGAACCTCTCTCTTTCTGCCTGTCTCGACGTGTCGCTAATTATCTCCCTCAATGTCTGCAGCCCCACCCGTTTCCATCTCGCTCTGGCCCTCTGTATTTGCCTCAATCTCTTTTTCTGACCCACACCATTTATTTATTTATTTATTGGACATTTATTTCCCTCGCCCTGTAGCTGCCTCACTCTCTATGGGCGCCCTTTTCTATTTTTCCCCACTCTCCCCTTTCCCCGCTCTATGTGCGTTTCTCTACAAGTGAACCTCTATGTGAGCCTACTCCAAGGGTGCCCCTACACGTGCCCCTCTCCAGGGGTGCCCCTACACGTGTCCCACATCAACTGTGCCCCTATGTGTGCCCCTCCAAGGGCGCCCCTATCCGTGCCCCTCTCCAGGGGTGCCCCTACACGTGTCCCACATCAACTGTGCCCCTATCTGTGCCCCTCCAAGGGCGCCCCTATCCGTGCCCCTCTCCAGGGGTGCCCCTACACGTGTCCCACATCAACTGTGCCCCTATGTGTGCCCCTCCAAGGGCGGCCCTATCCGTGCCCCTCTCCACGGGTGCCCTTACACGTGTCCCACATCAACTGTGCCCCTATGTGTGCCCCCTCCAAGGGTGCTCCTTCCAGGGGTGCCCCATATATGTTCCTCTCCAAGTGTGAGCCGCTGTGTGTCTCACATCAAGTCTGCCCCTATTTGCGCCCCCTCCAAGGCGCCCCTCTGCCAGAGCTGCCTAGCCTCCGGTATCGCCCTGGAGACACCAGGTTTTCTAGCAGTTTTCTGGGTTTTCGGGGAAGAGAGGGCGAGCTCTGGGATTTCAGGTATGCGGGGGGGGGAGTGGGGTGGGACGACTCGTGCAGTATTTACTGCGTTCTGTGCCTGCTGACTCGACACCCTGTCCCCCACTTCCATATCATTTTAATTTTGATTCATTTATATCGCGACACCGAGCGCATATATATTCTGGGTACTAGAGAAGTGTTGGCCACAGTATGCAAAGTCAAGATTGGACGGAGGGTAAGAAAGCTTCAATTATACTCTTTTTGCTTAACCTATTTCGATAGGGGATTATATAGAATTATATAGTTGGTAAATAGATTTTTTTAAAATTATTTGAGTCCTTTGCAAATAATATCTTTAAAATAGAGGACTCTGTTTGGATTGGAGCTTTCAATTCACACATTTGTCCCAACTATACGTGAGAAAGTATGCCATAAGTTCCTAAATTGTGGACTCACATCTCCGCTACACCATTTAACTAAAGTGTGTGATCCTGGGCAAATCAGTTTATCCTACTGTGCTTTATTTCCAAGTTTGCCCCTATGCGTATCCTCTCCGCGTGTGCCCCTGCCTCTCCTTGTGCTTCCGTATTGGTGTGTGCACCTGTTTGCCTCACTGTGCTCTGTCTCTCACTCCTCCAGGCGCTTGCCAGAGAGTTCCCTTCTTTCTGTGTAGAAGAGTCGCCCCTAAACAGGCGCATGAGGTGTGTATCACTTGACTTCATTCTAACAGTACAGAATACATTAACACTCCTAGTGAAGTCTTGTGCAAACGGGGCTGCCTGCTTTCCTCTCATATAAAGAGCGCTAGACCAGGGATGAATGGATCAATCGCGCCACACACACAAGCGCGCAGACGCTCATTTTTTAATTAGAATTGGTTATTTATAATACACAGAGGTTTCTAAGCGCGGACCCGGGGCTCGAACCCATGTTCCTCTGCGTCGTCTTTTTTCCAATGCGATCGCGTTGCCCCTGAGCTATCCTCCCGAGACGTATCTCCCTTTTTTGTGCTGCAGTGCGGGGAGTGGAGGAAGGGAGGGTGCAGAGGTGGGGGCGGGAGGGGGCCCGGGCCGTGTGAGCGCGGTCCTGTCTCATGCATGTTTACATCTTACTTCTCAGCACATACTTGACTGCCGGTACTCCCCTTCACCCTGAGGGGAAGGCGGGGTCGCCCGGACGGGCGGGGGATGGGATTAATGGGGCGAGGCAGAAGCACTCGGGGCGTCTGCCAAGGACTGAGAGCGATTATTCACACCTCATCTCCCCAGGGCGAGCGCCATTTCTCCATATCGCTGGAAGTTATCTGTAAACTGTCTGTGTACAGCTTCTGTACTCTGAATTGTCATAGAATACACGTCAAAGGTTAACATAGGTTTTTTTCCTTTACTAAAGGTCAAAGGGCCTACAAGTTCATTTCTGACACCTAATCGGAACGGGCATCGCTGCCAACTCTTAGTCTGGCAGTATCCGCGGCCAGGCAGCTGCATAGTACGGCAGCACACACGGCCCGATTACCAGCAACGCATCCATGTTGAGAAGCGCTTTAAATAGCCCATTGAAAATCAAGCAGCTACTGTGAGAAGTATTTTTTACTGTCGAATACGAAGTACAGCATGCTGGCCGAAAAAAGACTGGTATTGCCGCCAATGAAACACACTCACACCTGCATCCCCAATGGGCCATGCAAGGATGGGGAAGCAAAACGCCCCTGGCCTTGCATCGTCGATTCGACGTGGGCGCTGGGGAACAGCAACTGTCAAAGGGAAATCACATTCCCCTTTAATGTGTCCCTTTAAAATGTTAAGCGTGGCTCCTCCATAATGGGTGAGGGTACTGGCATGTTGTTACCCTCTCACCCATCATGCACGAGCCACCCTTGAGCAGTCCTGCTGAGAGGCTGGTACTATTGCATACAGAGTATAGAGGGCTAAGACTGCGAAGGATTGCCACTCTCCCAGAAATTCTGACAAGTGCTTCCACTGTCCCGTAAGAATGACATCAGGCTGGCGGATATGGCTGGCTGCTACTGTCCCGATAGAAGTAAAGCAGTCCTGTTGAGTAGTACTGGCACTGTCACATACAATATGTAGCAGGCCTGCTGCTACTGTCCCGATAGAAGTAAAGCAGTCCTGTTGAGTAGTACTGGCACTGTCACATACAATATGTAGCAGGCCTGCTGCTACTGTCCCGATGAATGTAAAGCAGTCCTGTTGAGTAGTACTGGCACTGTCACGTGCAATATGTAGCAGGCTGGCTGCTACTGTCCTAGTGAAAGTAAAGCAGTCCTGGTGAGTAATACTGGCACTGTCACGTGCAATATGTAGCAGGCCTGCTGCTACTGTCCCGATGAATGTAAAGCAGTCCTATTGAGTAGTACTGACACTGTCACGTGCAATATGTAGCAGGCCTGCTGCTACTGTCCCGATGAATGTAAAGCAGTCCTGTTGAGTAGTACTGGCACTGTCACATGCAATATGTAGCAGGCCTGCTGCTACTGTCCCGATGAATGTAAAGCAGTCCTGTTGAGTAGTACTGGCACTGTCACATACAATATGTAGCAGGCCTGCTGCTACTGTCCCGGTGAATGTAAAGCAGTCCTGTTCAGTAGTACTGGTACTCTCACACACAAAATATAGCAGGCAGGCTGCTACTGTCCCGATGAAAGTAAAGCAGTCGTGTTGAGTAGTACTGGCACTGTCACATACAATATGTAGCAGGCCTGCTGCTACTGTCCCGGTGAATGTAAAGCAGTCCTGTTCAGTAGTACTGGTACTCTCACACACAAAATATAGCAGGCAGGCTGCTACTGTCCCGATGAAAGTAAAGCAGTCCTGTTGAGTACTGGTACTCTCACACAAAAAATATAGCAGGGTGGCTGCTACAGTCCCGATGAAAGTAAAGCACTCCTGATGCAAAAAGCTGGTACTGTCACATAAAGAGTAGAGCAGGCTGGGTGAGAAGGATTTACATTGTCCCAGTGAAAGTAAAGAACACTTGCTGAGGAGTGTTTCTTCTCTCACATACAACGTACTACAGACTGACCTTGAAGGACTGCTACTATTGTAATGAAAGTAAAGCAGTCCTGTTGAGTACTACTGGTACTGTCACATACAGAGTGGAGCAGGCTGGATGAGAACGATAGTCCCAAATAAAGTTAAGCAGAACTGCTGAGAAGTGCTCACGTTGTGTGCCACATACAGACTAGAGGAGTCTGACTGAGAAGGGTCGCTACAGTCCCAGTGCAATTAAGGCAGACCTGCGGAGAAGCGTGTCCATCATACTATCATACGCCACCATCTGCACAGGCCGCGGCTGTGGCAATAGGTGCATAGCACAAGCTTGTCACCACAATACAACATACAATGTATTGCAGGCTGGGTACTGGGCACATGACAGTGAAGCTGACCTGCGGAAAGTGCTGGTACTATCACGGAGTAGGAGAGGAGGCTGAGTGGGACGGATTGCTGCTGTACTGATGAAGGCAAAGCAGACATCCTGAGGCCTGCTTGTACTGTAGCACACAGGGCAGAGACGGCCCACCAGGAAAGATTGCTAGGGTCGCAAAGAAAGTAAAGCAGACCTGCAGAAAGTGCTGGCACTATCACAGAGCAGTAGAGGAGGCTGAGTGGGATGGATAGCTACTGTCCCCATAAAGGTAGAGCAGACATTCTGAGAAGTGCATTTCCTGTTGCATGCCAAGTAGCGAAGGATTGCCGCTGTCCCAATGATGGTAAAGCAGACATTTTGAGAAGTGCTTGTCCTGCTGTATACAGAGCAGAGCAGGTAACATGGGTAGGATTGCTACTGTCCAAATGAAACTACAGCAGACATGCCCAGAAGTGCTGATACTGTCACACCCAGAATAGAGAAGGCTTACTGAGAAGGATGGCTATTAACCCAACACAAGTAAAGCAGACGTACCGAGCAGTGCTGGTACAGCCATATCTAGAGTAGAGGAATGCTCCTGTCCCAATGAAAGTGCAGCAGACATGCCCAGAGGTGCCGGTATAGCCATATATAGAGTAGAAGAGTCTGACTGAGAAGGAATGCTGCTGTCCCAATGAAAGTGCAGTAGACATGCCCAGAGGTGCTGGTATAGCCATATATAGAGTAGAGGAGTCTGACTGAGAAGGAATGCTGCTGTCCCAATGAAAGTGCAGCAGACATGCCCAGAGGTGCTGGTATAGCCATATATAGAGTAGAGGAGTCTGACCGAGAAGGAATGCTGCTGACCCAATGAAAGTGCAGCAGACAGGCCCAGAAGTGCTCGTACAGCCATATATAGAGTAGAAGAGTCTGACTGAGAAGGAATGTTACTGTCCCAATGAAAGTGCAGCGGACATGCCCAGAAGTGCTGACACTGTCACACCCAGAATAGAGATGGCTATTGGCCCAACACAAGTAAAGCAGACGTCCCAAGAAGTGCTGGTACAGCCATATTTAGAGTAGAGGAGTCTGAATGAGAAGGAATGCTCCTGTCCCAATTAAAGTACAGCAGACATGCCCAGAAGTGCTGGTATAGCCATTTATAGAGTAGAGGAGTCTGACTGAGAAGGACTGCTGCTGTCCCAATTAAAGTGCAGCAGACATGCCCAGAAGTGATGGTATAGCCATACATAGAGTAGAGGAGTCTGACTGAGAAGGACTACTGCTGTCCCAATTAAAGTGCAGCAGACATGCCCAGAAGTGATGGTATAGCCATACATAGAGTAGTGGAGTCTGACTGAGAAGGAATGCTACTGTCCCAAAGAAAATAAGCAAGACCTGCTGCGAAGTGCTAGTACGCACTGGCACATGCTAAGCAGAGCAGGCTGGCTGAGAAGGTTCACTCATATCCAAATGAAAGTAAAGCAGAACTGCTAAGACGTGCTGGTACAGATTAACAGCAACTAAAAAAGTCCTGCTGAGAAAGTGGGGGTCCTATTAAAGCAAAGTGGATCTACTAGGAATGTCTGACACTGTCCAGGGCTCAATTTACCAATTACCTGCCTTGTTTACTCCCTAAAACCAAGCCCATACTCCCAACAAAGAGAACAGGAAGTAGCAGGTGTCTGCACAGGTGTTGTGTCACAGCAATGGCTTGAGCAGCACCTCTAAAACATTGGGCCATTCTTATGGTGCTGCTTGAGGTGTAGACCGCCACAGTAAAAATAAATACATATTTTAATTAATTAGAATTGCTAGCTACAATGTTTGGATTATAAGAAAAATGCCTAGTTTTTAAAATGAAAACATGTTTTTACTTTTCTTAAATTGAGAAACCAAAGTACATGCGTGCCCTTAAAGTAGAGGATTTACCCCCCAGCCAATCTCTGGGGGTTAATCCTCCATTTTAATGCCACAATCTTTAGGGACTACTTGAGGAGAATTCCTGCCCGCAAAAATTTCTCCAAAATCTCCATCGAGTCCCAGGGACCCCAGCAGCGGGGGCTAACTCCGCCATGCTGCTACCTGTACTCTGGGGTTCATTCCACCAGAACGGGGAGCTGTGGCGGTAATTCCAGAACTGCAGCCAAGCTCAGAATCACCTCCTGTGCTTTTACTCTCTACCACATTCTTTTATTGCCAGCGTCCCAAAACAGGGAGAACAATATTCTAACCTCTAATTCTAATCTGGAGCTATTGCCCCTTTGAAGTGCTGTCTCTGTCTATTAAATGCATAGTAGTCCTGCTGAGAAGTGCCACTACTGTACCATTGAAAGTGTTGCAGTCCTGCTGAGAAGTGCCAGTACTGTCCCACTGAAAATATTGCAGCCATGCTGAGAAGTACCACTACTGTCCCATTGAAAGTGTTGCTGAGAAGTGCTAGTACTGTCCCACCGAACGTGTTGCAGCCATACTGAGAATTGCCACTGCTGTCCCATTGAAAGCGTTGCAGTGTTGCTGAGAAGCGCTAGTACTGTCCCACTGAACGTGTTGCTGCCGTGCTGAGAAGTGGCACTACTGTCCCATTGAAAGTGTTGCAGTCCTGCTGAGAAGTGCAAGTACTGCCCCACCGAACGTGTTGCAGCCATTCTGAGGAAAAGTGCTACTGCTGGTCCATTGAAAGTGTTGCAGTCATGCTGGGAAGTGCTGTTACTGTCCCATTGAACATGTTACAGCCATGCTGAGAAGTTCCACTACTGTCCCATTGAAAGTGTTGCAGTGTTGCTGAGAAGTGCTAGTACTGTCCCACCGAACGTGTTGCAGCCATGCTGAGAAGTGCCACTGCTGTCCCATTGAAAGTGTTGTAGTGCTGCTGAGAAGTGCTAGTACTGTCCCACTGAACGTTGCAGCCGTGCTGGGAAGTGCCACTGCTGTCCCATTGAAAATGCTGCAGTGCTGCTGAGAAGTGCTAGTACTGTTGCATTGAAAATATTTCAGCCATGCTGAGAAGTGCCACTGCTGTCCCATTGAAAATGCTGCAGTTCTGCTGAGAAGTGTCAGTACTGTCGCATTGAAAATATTTCAGCCATGCTGAGAAGTGCCACAGCTGTCCCATTGAAAATGCTGCAGTGCTGCTGAGAAGTGCTAGTACTGTCACATTGAAAATAATGCAGCCATGCTGAGAAGTGCCACTGCTGTCCCATTGAAAGTGTTGCAGTGTTGCTGAGAAACGCTCGTACTGTCCCACTGAACGTGTTGAAGCCATGCTGATAAGTGCCACTGCTGTCCTACTGAAAGTGATGCAGTGCTGCTGAGAAGTGCCAATACTGTACCACTGAAAGTGCTACAGCAATGCTGACAAAGGCCACTGCTATTTGCCCGAGGGCAGGATGCGTACATTTCGATCGGGCAGCCTGTCACAGTGTCCCATGAGCAGTTCTACATTTCAGGCCATCAGTCTGCATTGCTCGGGAACATCAGACTCTCCGGGTTGGGATCAGAAGGGGGAGGCTTTGTGGGGTAGCGATGGTGTCAGGTGAACTTTATGTAGCAACTGGAATGGCTGGGCAAAGACGAGGAGCAAAATGTGTGTCGTTGGGCACAGTGTAAATGGTGTGAGTTTTAGGAGTTGGTGCTTGTGGGTGTTTCTTATGGATGGTGCTAAAGGAAATGATGGGTATCCACTCGGTCAACGATCAGATGGTTTGGCCTACAATTCCCAGCAGCCTCCGCCAGTCGTGATAGGTCATGGGAGCAGTAGGCCAAAGCCTCTGGAGGGGGCAGGTTGTTTAACCCTTGTATTAAGCTAAAGCCAACCAGTGTTATTAGGATAATGACCCCAGTACAGCAATATCTGCGCATTGGCCAGAGCGGGAGACACAAAGCTGCTGACCCGCCCCATGTTATCAGGGGACCTTTATCCAGTTTTCTCGTTTTTTAACCAAAAGCCCTTGGCATGGTGGGATCTGTAGTTTCACTTCTTTCCATTACCACCCAGGGCGGTGGGTGGGCGGGGTTTGATGCAGCCAATCAGGTTCTGAGCATCGCAGGCTGAAACCAATGATTTCAGGCCATTTTCCACAGAACCCACGGCTGCCTCCTCCGCCCTGCAGTGCCATTTCCCCCTACCCTCCTGCTTCTTTTATTTGTTTAACTATTCCCCATCTCCCCTCCCCCGCCCACTTACCGGATTGTGGCACGGATTGTGGCAGCGGCACCGCCTGCATCTGCTGCACAGCAACTTCACTGCCCATCGCTTTTTTTGGGGATAAATTATTTTATTGGTTTACAACAACACATCGGGCATACCCGCCGTCCAACACCCATCGCTTTTCCGGCTGCCATGGTAATGGAAGATGGGCTCCGTATGGATCCCCGCCTTATACAACCGTGGCTGACATTTTAGCAAAGGATTTTCATTCATTGAACGGCTTTGCCCGGGCTGTTAGCCACCGGTGTTGCCCGTGCAACGGGTGCATAACGCCACATTATTAGTGCAGACTCAAAAGTGCTGTTGGTTATAAACTCAGGGCTGGATAAGCAGACTCTGGGGGCACAGAGCTGCCCCAGTAGCACTTCACAGGAGAATAGAAGCAAGCTGAAGGGTATTTGAGGCCATGAATTCCTCTGCTGGTCCGTGTCCACAAAATTCAAATAACCAAAAGCCACATCTTAAGAAAGGAAGTAACAGAATTTAGGGGAGAGTCATTTTCCAACCATTTCTTCCCCTATGTTCCCTGGAGAAATCTTGTAGGGCAGCTCCCGGTGGCTAAGCGTGTTTAGTGTCCACTCCAGGAGAGATGCTTTGGGCCGATTCCCAAAGACTTGTACTGGAGCAAATCCAGGGGTGACCTTGGCACCCCCGATTTGCTCCTTCGACACAAACCTTAAAACTGGAGCAAACCCTGACCTCTCTTGGGGAATCTGTGGGAGGCTCTTGTGCAAATGCAATTCAGGGATTTGCTGATGGGCAGCTCCGGATTTGCTCCCGTTTTAGGGTTTGTGACTCGGGTGTAAGGCAGCAGGTGCCAACCTATGATGCCCTCTGGCCTCTCCTGATTTGCTCCAGTGCAAATGTTTGTCATAGGAAACGGCGAAACTCAACATTTATGATACTGTGAGTCTATGAGAGATATGGCCAAGCTTGGGGAAACAGAATTGACTACACAATTGACTGAGATGTTCATGGAGAACTAAAGCACCAAACCTCTATAATAGGGAGCAAAAGTATCTCGGCAGGCACAGGAAGGTAATTAGGAACAGGGGACCTCTTCCAACTTCACAGATACTCACACATACCTACCAATATGCTGACTCTCTCCTCTGCACCAACAAACAATTAGAATGCGGCTAGTCTCCATGATCAACTTCGGCCTAGCTGCACACATAATGATACACCACCATGCACCCCTAAATGATCGTTAGAACGCAGCTGTACCCCATGAAAAAAATCGGCCTAGTTGCAAATATAGGGTTCGATTCATGGAATTATTTGCGTGTAAAATCGGGAACTTTGCATGTCAAACTGCGTGCAAAACACTGCTCATCGATTCATGGAACCGACTGTACGGGACTTCTCTCTGACTTGCATAGAGTTCGCGCATGTTGGGCACGGCTCTGCGAGCGGCCGAGTGCCTTGCATGAGACTCAATGCAGGTGGTGGGTGTTACCTGTGTAGGGGCTGGAATAGGGGCGGGGACACGCAAAATAGGACGGAACAAGCCAGAAAGTGGGCATTACAAGGGATGGACCGCAAGCAGTCCATAGCACGCCCACAGATGCACACAACAAAGCATATTCATGGATGTGACCGCACATCCTCTCAACTACAAAATGCCCACACAGTGCCCTGGAAATCTCTGACACCCAGAAGCAGGCGTATGGACTTGCATGGAGTAACAGCAACTCTGGGGGTGAGTGTGCATGTCGGATTTAGTAGTGCATGAACGCAGACAGGGTTCCCATCATACTTAGGGGTGTGCGCAGGCAGCGTAGCAGGGTGCAGGGACTTTTTATGGCGGTTTGCACACAGTTTGATGGGGTATATACATTCTTTATGTGAAACTGTCCGCATGTACTCGGGGTGCCGGTTACAGTTACGGGGACCCCGCGCAGAGTCCACGAGGTGCAGACACAGTTGCGGGGGACCACCATGCACTGTTTGAACGGTGCATGTATTCCCAGCCGGGGGTGCACGCAAAGGTAGCTGTTCTGGTTGTTTTTGCTTTGCATGGGGGCGTGTTGGGAGCATTCCGGGCACGACTTGCATATACCGTTACTTTGCACAGAAAATTCCATGAATACGGGGGCACGCATTTATATTGTGCGCATGGGCTCGTGCAGCGTCGTTCTTGGCATGTGACAAATGCGGGAGAAATGCACCTTTTCCATGAATCGTGCCCATAATCTCACATACAGACAACACCTGTCCTAGAGTGCAGATACCCAAGACAATTCGGCCTAGCTGTACACATACTGCTAGTATCTCACAATCTCCACAGAACTGCAAGCATCAAAGCCGAAACCTTGCCATCACGGGGTGCCAGGTTGGGCGGGCAGGGGTCTGCCAGAGGCAGAGGTGCAGGCGGAAGCACTCCAGTAGAGGGCCGGATGGGTGGATTTCGTGGGCCCGTGCGGCCGCGGATGGACACAGCGGTGCCAGCCTAGGGGCTTAAATAGAGCCTGGCAGGGCGGGAAGAGCATGTTCTCTGCCTTGTCCTGCCTGACTGTTACTGCCGTGCCTGGACCGCCGCCTGCATCACACGAAGCCACGCTAAGTCTTTTCCCATCCCACCCACCCTGTTTTAGGAGGACGGGGGGGGTTGGTGATTGAGGGAGCAGAATGGGGACAATGAGATCCCTTTCCGGGGGACTCGGGAGCCAGAATGAGGCACGGGTAACGGAAGTTCCTGGCGGGGGACAGGGGCATCAGGACCGGTCGGCAGCTGGCCCGATAAGAAAAGGGAGCTACCTTCCGGTGACGCCTCCCATGTAGAGCATGGTGGGCAGGGGATATGGCCTCACCAACATGCGACACGCAGGCAGGGGGGGCGGAGTGCCATGGGTTCCCCTGGACCACTTGCCAGTAAGAAATGTTGTTTATGGATGGAATGTGTTTTATGTAACGTCACATTTTTGGACTGCATTATGGATTTGCTGTGAGATTAAACATGTGGCCAGTTTGGCTTCCAACAAAAGATACAGGTCTGGTGTGTTCTCCTTTCGCCCAGCCTTGCCCCCTTGCTTAGCCCATAGAATGCCGCTACCCACCACAAATGTAGTCATAGCTGCGCACATTCTGAGGGCACACATGCTCCGCATGCATGCACTACTTGCCACCCTATTTTTCCACTGGCCTGGACTATGGTCACTGAGGGCATTCAACCCACAGCGTGTTGAGATCATACCAATGGTGAACAGCGCTATACAAATGCCCAATAACACATGAATACCCATTATTTTTTAAAGACATTTTTAACTAACCTCTCTTGATCCTCAAGTGATTTGATTGTGGCTGCACCGTGAGCCCCTATCAGGTGGGTGGGGGCGCAAGCAGGGAGCTGGGGGTCCCTGTGTTACAGAGAGGCAGGTCAGAGAGAGGTGTAATGGATGCGAGAGTGAGGATTGAGCCTAAATCGGGGGGGGGGGGCGGGGAGGATCCTCGTTTTACATGGAGGTTTCTTTCTGCTGACCTGCAGCAGAATTTCTAGGTTGAAACGGTTTTATAAAAATGACAGAACATTGTTATAGGCGCAGAAAGAGAGATGTCATTTTCAGCACATCATGTTTTGGAATTTGAATTTGTAATCTTTTAACCAGGGGCCCCACATATACACATTTTTGATAGAAATGGCATGAGGGTAGTGGACAAAGATTGAGTGGAGCAGGGGGACTGTAAGTAAATAGTCATTTAAACATCCAAAAGAGGAAATGCCCCTTGCAAGGAGACAGGATTTGAAATTATGCATAAAATAAGAAAATGGGTTTATAGACATATGTATTTTTCTTTTTCCATGGTAAATATTTCTTTGCACAATTTCAAGAGTTTCAACGAAGTCTCAAGGCCACCTCTCAATGTGTCTTGTGCCATGCAGCAAAAATGGTTTCCAGCCTACCAGCAAGTTACAGGTGAACAGCTCTATATGGCAAGTTATTCCAGCCAACCCAGTATTTCTTTAAGACCAGGAGTGCTGGGGGTAGGTCAGTCACATGTTAGGCAATACTGGACCACCAGGTCCTTTCGAGGCACTGTGCTTTAATTAAACCCCTTAATTCACTCATTCCGAATGTTGGCTACCTACCACACTCGACCGCCGGCATCGCAATCCCTCCAGATGTCGTCGACGTATACCAAAGATATTCCTTTTTCTGCCCATTTTCTCTCTCTATAATTTGTAAATTTTTTTCTAGCTTTCTGTAACTTCCATTCAACTCTGGAGGAAAAAAAAATCATTACCATTGCAAACAAGGAAAATGTGTTTATCGCGAGGCGGCAAAATCCTTCAGGGCCTCATAGGATTAATCACGGTTATAAAGTTTTATTAAACACAATTTTTGCTTAATGACAAGCTCCAGCACTGCCTCTGCCTTCGGATCCCAATCCTGTCCTTAGGGGGTCTGTACAGTGGCAGATTGCCCGCGCCAGCCTCCGCAGACAATGCGCCCCCCCATTTGTCATGCACACGGAGATCTTTCTTCCGCGGATAATTTGAACTTCCTTAAAAACCGCATCTGTTTCATACTTTATTTATTTGTAATTTAAACCCTCAAATTGAATCTTTCATTACTAACATCTGGGGGCAGGAGACGCGGGCCCCACTCGGAGAGGGGGTGGGGGGATAATTCTACTTGTGCGGTGTATCATTGAAATGTAGAAATATCCAATTTGACAGCAGATTACGGGATGCCGGTGGTGCCCAGACTGTGCCGTTCCCCACCTGCTCTAATCAAATAGGACATTCTGGCCTTGGGGCATGTCCCGGGCTTTAACCCCGATTCAGGCCTCACCTATCCATGCCCACTGCCACCCCAAATATGTACAGTTTTTTCCGTTCTTATTATTTTACCTTTTCTAATATTTGTCCACTATTCCCTAACAACTCGTGTATCCATTGCTACAGTGTCTACACGGGTATCTGGTCATTGCATCGAATGCAATACCATCGAATGCCTCACCATTGAAAAAATTGCATCGAAAAAATTGCATTAAAAAAAAAGCATTGAATTTTTTTTAAAGGTAAAGCGTTCAGTTTAATTATAATGGGTTTTAAAGGTTAAAAAAGGGGTGTTGGGGAGGACCCCAAAAATAAAAAATAAATGCATTCGATGCAGTTTCTTTTGATGCATTTTCTTAAATAGAATAGTATGTCGATGGTAGGAATTCGATGCAATGACTAGGAACCGTCTACACGTATTTATATATCTATATTTAGCTATGTGTGTAATATCTTTATGTCTTTATAGGTATATGCATAGAAATATAGAGAAACATAGAACTGTTTGTGCGATCTTTGTGTTCATTGAACAAGAAAATGAGAAAAGCAAAACGCTGGTGTGAAAGGAAAAATGAAATCCATAATCGTGTGATTTGCTTCCAGGGCTTTCTAAAATGACTCCCAGGTTTCCCTGCAAAGGAAGCCAGGATTTCCCCATAAAGGCTAGCGCGACAATTGCGCCAAGAACCGTGCAGGTAGGTACAGCCTGCCCCATCACACTGACTCGTAACAAGAGCACGTGGACGATGCCCAAGAGAGGGTATATCGCTGGCCAAGTCGTCCCGACCATAAAACATGGTTGGCCTCGGCGTGCCCCCGCCACCCCCAGAAGGGATTGGCAATTTGCCCGGCATTAGACCGAAAGCCAAGAAAATGGTCTGTCAAAAATTCTGCAATATTGACAATTAGATATCTCTACGCCGCAGCAGCTGTGCATTGTTCGTTCAATGTTCTACCCTCAAACCACCTCCTGAAATGAGATAAAACAGGGAGGGAGCAGTGGGGGGGGGGACTGGCAGAAGGTTGCAGGCTGTAGAAAGGTAAAAACACATTGCTGTACAAAATCTCTCGGCTTCAGAATAATCGACGCTCTTCTATTAGTACCGTTTTCCGCAATGAAACCCCCGTGAAGAGGAACCTGGATCCATGATATCCCATCTGCGCGTTGATAATTGGTTGCATTTCAGCTCTCTCCAATTTTTGGATTCATTGCGACGAGGTGTACCTGTCTCTTTCCCCTGCCCCATCTTTTGCTAAACGAAGACATATTGGACAACCCGTTCGACGACCGCCTCCCGGGCTGCATCATTTTGCTTGCCTCTTCCACCTGACGCCTTGATCCTTAAAAATGTCCCTCGCCACATTTCTCTCCATGTTTGTCATGTTATGTTTTTTTGTTTATTCTTTGTTTCTTTTTCTGTCATCGGAAGCGACTGACAATTATGCGCTGCGGCTTGACAATCCCTTGTCGTTGAAACTGATTTCCCTCAGTTTCAGGTGCAAACAAAGAATCCCTAAATATTGAAATGCAAAAATATACAGTAAAAAAAAAAAACACTGACTTCAAAAACCTCTAAAATGCACATCACATGCCTCACCTGATCACGCCTCTCTTAAAAACAAAGCTCCTTAACATCTCCGGAAGTGTCAGAAATTGGAAAAATGATAGCTGTACTTTTTTTTTTAACAATGTGTGTTGCTTGAAGTCTATTGCATTCCCCCTTTTAAAGGGTGAATGTTAAAAAGATATATATTTATATTCTCTTGCCTGACTGTAGCTTTCTATCACTAACGTATTCATGATCAAGTAGTCAGTTTAAAGAAGTGATACTTATTTGCCCAAATTTTCCAATTGTATTCCCAGAAAAAAAGGACTTTTAGGGGCCTATCTTGCAAGTCCCTCAAGTGCAAAAAGTTGTGCTAGATATACTGTTAAATCTGCGTTCACACTACTTTTTGTGTTCTGGGCATTTGTATGGTTTTGTATATCAACCTGAGACACGAAGCAGGATTTCTGTGTCCGCCTGCGCTCCACTCCGTCTGAAGATTTAAGATACCATTGATTGTTTTCATTTGATTGTTTATTGTGCTGTATTTATATAGCACTGTTGCTGCTTGTTGGTGGCTTCAGTGCGCTAAAGTATACGATTGGACTTCTTTCCTCTGCAGGAAAATGAACTTTCAATGAATATTTCATAGGAAGCTTAGGGCTTTCCTGATCTTCTGGTATCCGAGGTCCGAACACTGCATATATTCGACCCAGAGGTGGACAGGGAACCAAAAGAGGCCCTAGAAATAATTGGCACCATGTTACACATTTTGAGCAAGCCCTATGAGAAAATTTGCAGATAAAATACAAAAGAGTGCCAGGGTGCAGAGGCCCACCGGAAATCTCCAGAGTTCCCTGTAGGCCAGTCCAGCCCTGATTTAAGACCAATGTTGCAGAAGGCAATCTGCAAAGGAAGAGCCCGCGCAAAGGTCAGTCATTTGCCTGCCCCTTGCCCCCTTTCTGTTGGGGCGGGTCCGCCTCCTGCTGAATGGCTCTTTGCCCCAGTCCCCACACACCCATCACCTACCTGTACTGGCTCCCGCTGCCTCTCCTCCGTTTGCACTGCAGGCTGCTTCCCCAGAAGCCCAGTAGACTGCGCATCACACACTGCCATCAAATCCTTGTTTAAAAAAACTGGGTTAATGGCACACGTTTGTGAATTCCCGTATTTTGGGTGGCTGACTGTGGTCCTCATTTCCCTGCTTCGATGTCTCCTTTGCCAGACCGGATGAAGAGAACTAATTCTAACACTTGCCAATCAGATGATCAGTCTTCCAAGCGCTATGCCCAACTGGGTGGTGATTGACTAGGTATATTGGGGGAGATAATGGGTCTTTTCCAATATTCTTTCCATCTGTCTTATTGGTATCCAGGCATTGCTTCGAATACATATTTTCGAATGCAAAAGTATCGAAAAAAAATGCATCGGAAAAATGAAATGTTTTTGTAGGTAAAGTTTTTTTTACTACAATGGGTTTTAAGGGGTATTTCTGTAAGTCCTTGACTTTTCAAGGAGAAGGTTTCAGTGAGGACCTTTTTATGAAGTTAACACCAGCCCAAGACTGTGGGATTTACTGCCTCACTTGTCCTGGTGAGTGGTGGAGCAGGAGATGTGGGTGTCAGCTAAGCTCGGCAATTCACAGGTAAAGAAAGGAATTCATATGTGTGCGTACTATCCATGCATCAATCTAGTAATCCTTAAAAAATAACTAGGTATATTATATTTATTTCATTTGACACTGTGCCGTTTTGTGTCCCCTATCTTTTCTTTCAGCACACAGCCAACTCTTGGCTCGGACACCTCTGTCAGCTGGCTCAGTAGCACCAGGTTTCTTGAGGATACGAATCTCTGGTCTCTAAGCCACAACAACATCCAGGAACTCTTGAGCACATCTCCAGGCCAGCTGGTGCTACCACTCATTCCTCGTGTCTTTGGTCTAAACCCGTACTAAGGCACACGCAACCCATCTAACGCTACCACTCGTTCGTCGTGGCTTTGGTCTAAACCTGTACTGCGGCACACTCAACCCAGCTAATGCTACCACTCATTCCTCGTGTCTTTGGTCTAAACCTGCACTGAGGCACGCGCAACCCAGCTGATGCTACCGCTCATTCCTCGTTTCTTTGGTCTAAACCCGTACTAAGGCACACGCATCCCAGCTGATGCTACCACTCGTTCCTCGTGTCTTTGGTCTAAACCCGTACTAAGGCACGCGCAACCCAGCTGATGCTACCACTCGTTCCTCGTGTCTTTGGTCTAAACCTGCACTGAGGCACGCGCAACCCAGCTGATGCTACCGCTCATTCACACGCATCCCAGCTGATGCTACCACTCGTTCCTCGTGTCTTTGGTCTAAACCCGTACTAAGGCACGCGCAACCCAGCTGATGCTACCACTCGTTCCTCGTGTCTTTGGTCTAAACCCGTACTAAGGCACACGCATCCCAGCTGATGCTACCACTCGTTCCTCGTGTCTTTGGTCTAAACCTGCACTGAGGCACGCGCAACCCAGCTGATGCTACCGCTCATTCCTCGTGTCTTTGGTCTAAACCTGTACTGCGGCACACGCAACCCAGCTAATGCTACCACTCATTCCTCGTGTCTTTGGTGTAAACCTGTACTGCCGCACACGCATCCCAGCTAAAGCTACCACTCATTCCTGGTGTCTTTGGTCTAAACCCGTACTGCGGCACATGCAACCCAGCTAATGCTACCACTCATTCCTCATGCTTTTGGTCTAAACCTGTACTGCGGCACATGGAACCCAGCTAATGCTACCACTCATTCCTCGTGTCTTTGGTCTAAACCTGTACTGCGGCACACGCAACCCAGCTAATGCTACCACTCATTCCTCGTGTCTTTGGTCTAAACCTGCACTAAGGCACACGCAACCCATCTAACACTACCACTCGTTCGTCGTGTCTTTAGTGTAAACCTGTACTGCGGTACATGCATCCCAGCTAATGCTACCACTCGTTCTTCGTGTCTTTGGTCTTAACCTGCACTGCGGCAAACGCAACCCATCTAACGCTACCACTCGTTCTCGTGTCTTTGGTGTAAACCTGCACTGCGGCACACACAACCCAGCTGATGCTACCACTCATTCCTCGTGTCTTTGGTCTAAACCTGTACTGCGGCACACTCAACCCAGCTAATGCTACCACTCATTCCTCATGTCTTTGGTCTACACCTGTACTGCGGCACACACATCCAAGCTACAGCTACCACTCATTCCACATGTCTTTGATCTAAACCCGTACTACGGCACACGCATCCCAGCTAAAGCTACCGTTCATTCCTCGTGTCTTTGGACTAAACCTGTACTGCGACACACGCTTCCCAGCTAATGCTACCACTCATTCCTCGTGTCTTTGGTCTAAACCTGTACTGCGGCACATGCATCCCAGCTGATGCTACGGCTCATTCCTCGAGTCTTTGGTCTACACCTGTACTGCAGCACACGCATCCCAGCTAATGCTACCACTCATTCCTCATGTCTTTGGTCTAAACCTGTACTGCGGCACACGCATCCCAGCTAATGCTACCACTCATTCCTCATGTCTTTGGTCTAAACCTGTACTACGGCACACGCATCCCAGTTATTGCTACCACTCATTCCTCGTGTCTTTGGTCTAAACCTGTACTACGGCACGCGCCTCCCAGCTAATGCTACCACTCATTCCTCGTGTCTTTGGTCTAAACCTGTACTGCGGCACACGCATCCCAGTTATTGCTACCACTCATTCCTCGTGTCTTTGGTCTAAACCTGTACTACGGCACGCGCCTCCCAGCTAATGCTACCACTCATTCCTCGTGTTATTTTCCCTTCTCCTTGTCATCTTTGTCTTCTGTCCTCTCTCCGACGTTCTGCCGCTGTTCCCAATTCCCGCTCACATTTATCCTCATTTCCTTCTCACCCCTCAGACCACAGTCTGCTTTGCACCCGGGGAGGGGGGTCACAGTTTACCCACGCAGACAAGATTCAGGCACTTTTAGGCCACTGCGGTGGTGCGGTGTACAGCATAAAAGCGAATTAGCAGAACATAGCATAACATATTTTTGAATACAATTCGGGACTCGGTAGTTACTCGGACTCCCCAGAAATCAGGGGAGTTGCTAGGTCTGGAAAAGACCCGGGGCTACGCTGATGTCGGAACTGTTGGGACTGGGGGCTAGCTAGTCTTTTGGCTGTTGCTCCTGAGATTCTATCCGGGGCTACAACCAAAAGATCAGGGGCTACAGCCACCTTAGCCCCCCTAGCAACACCCCTGCCAGAGCAACTATTAGATAAAACTGCAGGAATATGTCCAAGAAGAAGATACATTCACACCCCATAGGTTTCTTTTCGACAACGTTTTGTGGAGTTCCATCAACAAACAGTTACAAAGCGTGAACCTTTCTCCGGAGGAATAGAGAGCTATATTTGGGGAACTCCCCCAGTGGGTTGCAGGTAGTGTATGGGTGTAGCAGCACCGCTGGAATGGGACGGGGGAGAGGAGAGGTAGGGAACTAGTAGACAGAGTGTAGTAGGGCTTGAGTAGAGTGATTAGCGATTGACAAGATGGTCTTGTGCCTCCTGAGGTGTAGGATGGACCCTGTCCGAAAGTGTAGACACAGGTCACATTGGATCTGTGCACTACACAGCAGACAACGGAACTCAAAGAGAAAGAGAAAGAAAGCGAGAGAAAGAGAGAGGGAGGCAGAGAAAGAGAGAGAGAGGCAGAGAAAGAGAGCGAGCGAGGCATAGAGAGATTGAGAGGGAAAGACAGAGAGAGAGAGAGAGAGAGAGAGAAAGAAATAGAGAGCGAAATAGAGAGGGAGGCAGAGAGAGAGGCAGGGAAAAAGAGCAAGAGAGAGAGGCAGCGAGGGATTGAGAAAGAAAGAGAAAGAGAGAGAAAGAGAAATAGAGGGAGAGAGAGGGAGAAATCGAGAGAGAGGGAGGCAGAGAGAGAGGCAGAGAAAGAGAGAGAGGCAGACAGATTAAGAGAGAGAGAGAGAAATAGAGAAAGAGTGAGCGAGGGAGACAGAGAGAGGCAGAGAAAGCGAGGGAGAGAGAGATTGAGAGAGAAAGAGAGAGAAAGTTATAGCGAGAGAGAAGTAGAGAGAGAGAGAGGCAAAGAGAGAGGCAGAGAAAGAGAGCGAGAGAGAGACAGAGAAAGAGAGCAAGAGAGAGAGGCAGAGAAAGAGAGAGAGAGAGGCCGAGAGAGAGAGGTTGAGAGAGAGAGAGAGAGATTGAGCATTGGTCGAAGTCTACGAAAAGAAGTAGTGGAACTATGTTCTCTGCTGGCCTGTCATGCTCCCCACAAACTCCATCGCCACGCCCCCTACCACGCGCAATACAAACCCCCCAAACAAATGCGCCTGCTGTTTAAGGGAACGTTCAGAAGTTTCAACTTCTTCCTACACTTTTATTTTAAAACGAAACCATCCAGATGTGTTTCTTTTTCAAATAAAAGTATAGGAACAGTAAAACTTAATTTAAGAAAGGTGTGGAGCACCGCTCCCAACCGCTTCTGCCCACTTCAATCACTGAGATTAAGAGACAAAGAGAGAGAGAGAGTGTGAGAGAGTGAGAGAGTGTGAGAGAGTGTGAGAGAGTGTGAGAGAGAGAGAGAGAGAGAGAGAGAGAGTGTGAGAGAGTGTGAGAGAGTGTGAGAGAGTGTGAGAGAGTGTGAGTGAGAGAGTGTGAGAGAGTGTGAGAGAGAGAGAGAGAGAGAGAGAGAGAGAGAGAGAGAGAGAGAGTGTGAGAGAGTGTGAGAGAGTGTGAGAGAGTGAGAGAGTGTGAGAGAGTGTGAGAGAGTGAGAGTGTGAGAGAGAGAGAGAGAGTGAGAGAGTGTGAGAGAGTGTGAGAGAGAGAGAGTGTGAGAGTGTGAGAGAGAGTGTGTGAGAGAGAGAGAGAGAGATAGAGAGAGAGTGTGAGAGAGTGAGAGTGAGAGAGTGTGAGAGAGTGTGAGAGAGAGAGAGAGAGAGAGAGAGAGAGAGAGAGATAGAGAAAGAGCGAGACATAGCCAAGTAGATATGTCGTTTCCAGCTATGTTGGCCACTGTGTAATGTGTGGATACAATTTCGCCGGGTGCAGCAGACATGGCGTGGCCTCGCATGTACAACGTCGGGCTTCGCCTCCTCAATCTATTCTTCCTACTTTGAAGTAGTTGCTACAATGTGGCAAAGATTAATTCTGAAATGGCTGGTGATTACTTCAATGGGAAAGGGTGCAGGATGCCATGCGTCAACGCCGCGCCAGGGCGCGGTCGCGAGCAGTGTCTTGCGTGAGCACCAATGATCATTTTGACTTAATCATTTCGATCATGAAACAACTGCAACCTATTGAGCTCAAGCAGAAAGTGTTCCAGACATTCATTCCAACAACCACAATCTGGACCCTGCCCTTGTCAAATTCAAATTATGCACAGGTCAGTTTCAGTTCTAAAAAAATGTTGCATGTGAATTGTACATGAATTTAAACGGCATGAACCCTGTTCAGAAGTGTTCTTTGTTCGCCCTTTTGGCTGCAGGTGTATTTCCGGTTGCAGCTCCGCGCGCCCTGAGTTGTCTTAGAGCGAGCTTGATTTTCCGGTGGGGTCTTAGTGGGATTTTTCATCATTGGAACAGCTCTCCTGGGATTCGGTGGAGGCAAGGAATCTAACTTGCTCTGTCAATTCTCCTAGACGCACATGAAGTTGTGATTCCTTTTCAAAGGTATTGCATTTCAATCTTTGCGGTTTATTTTTTGTTGTGCTTTCATTAGTTATTTTCAGTCTGATTTTATTATTATTAATCGTTTTTTGGGGAAAGACTGACAAGGTTGATGCAGTGCACATGGGTCCTGCATATGTGAACTTAATTTTTTTTTCTCTATTTTTTGTATTTGTTTCCTCCTAATAATAATTATTGGTTTTGATTTGAGGGGTGAGGGGGTTGGTGTTACTTAGCTGGTGGTGAGGGATTAGAAGGGAAGGGGGTTAAAGGAGATCTGTCCTAAGAACGTCTTAATAAGCTACATTTTAAAGGTAACGAGAAAAGCAAGGGTTTAGAGGCCTTCCTGCCTTGAAAATCTCTGTCGTTTTTGATAACTTGCTTTACTCTTTTGATCAAAGTGCAAAACATTGCATGCCCATTTCATATAGCGCTTAGAGAGTACTTGTATGCGCTGCCCAGCCCCCGATAAACAAATCTTCACGTTTCATGGTTGCAGCTGAAATCAATGTGTAACTAACATAGGCAGCCCAGGCCCAAAAATGACAACAACAGGCTGAAAGGACATCTTTAGAGTGGCGCTTGGGAACTCGAAGCATAATGGGTTTGGAATTCGCGGTAACAAGAGCAATTCAAGTGTTTTTTACTAAGAATTCAATGATGGGATTGTTCCGCTTTCACAAAGATCGCAGAGAAAATGCAAGATTGCAGAGAAAAGCGCCTTGCTTCCCCTGGGCTTAGCGCGCTTTATAAATGTAAAAATAAATAAATAAGTAAAATAGAGGCCGAGGGGTCTCCTGCATTCATAGCCATGAGTTATCCTCCCAGATGAGCCTACTGACCGCAGTCGCATTCGTACAGACCTTCAGAAGCGCAAACCTATTGCAAAAGGATATTCAACGGCCTATGTGGTTAGATGGAGAAGCGGGAGCAGAGTAGCCCCAAAGCCTTCTTAAATGAATCCCCCAAACCGACAATGCTTTAGAAGGGTGGCACATGTTCGTATAAGCGGGAATTTGTATTAGGCAATCCTGATCCAGTGTTGTGCTTGTACGGGTGTGTGAGTGATTTGGTGAAAGCACTTTATAAATCAATAAAATACAAATCCCAGGATGCACTCTGCTCTTGCAAAGCCCTGAGGATCGCAAATTTAATTAATGGAAAACTGGGCACTAAAATGACCCGGTGGTGCTTTGTGGATCGAACCACAGCATGGACCAGAGGAATGCCTGTCTTATGCAGACTCTGGGGGATGAGGGTCAGCGTGTGCTTGTCAACACCATGGAGCTTAAGGTGAAGGCAGAGGACTCAGAGGTGTCACATGAGTTTGCAGTGGGCTTGAGAAAATGGGACAGGTGCTACAATTCGAAGACGACCATGTGCACTTGACATTTATTTTTGAATGCTGCAGTGAGTTTGTGTCAGGGCAAGGAATCAAATCATGGTAGCTAGGTTCAGAGGCGAGACACGTCCTCCACATGACCACCTGAGGGTCTGAACAGGCGTGCTCTGAAATCCCATGTCAATGTTGCACTATACAGGAAATATTCATCTGAATTTTTGGGGGGGTTAAAAGGGGTGCACATTTTGTACTTTGCCGACAACATTATAAGAAATGTGGCTGTTTTCCAGGTTTTCAGGATTCATCTTCTGAGAGGGAAATGTTTATGGGGGTGACTAAAATAATCCCATTTCCATGAAACCCCCCCTACTGACCTCTGCACTAGGTGGGATCCCCCAGTAAGGTCCACTTTTCTCAAGCATGCTTTACATATTGAACCGTTTTCCAGCCTCCCCATCCATCGTTCATCTTCTGAGAGGCAAATGTTTATGAGAGTGGCTGAAATAACCCCATGCCCCGAACCCCCCATACTGAACTCCGCACTAGGTGGGATCCCCCAGTAAGGTCCACTTTTCTCAAGCATGCCTTACGTATTGAACCGTTTTCCAGCCTCCCCATCCATCGTTCATCTTCTGAGAGGCAAATGTTTATGAGAGTGAGTGAAATAACCCCATGCCCCGAACCCCCCCTCTACTGAACTCCGCACTAGGTGGGATCCCCCAGTAAGGTCCACTTTTCTCAAGCATGCCTTACGTATTGAACCGTTTTCCAGCCTCCCCATCCATCGTTCATCTTCTGAGAGGCAAATGTTTATGAGAGTGGCTGAAATAACCCCATGCCCCGAACCCCCCCATACTGAACTCCGCACTAGGTGGGATCCCCCAGTAAGGTCCACTTTTCTCAAGCATGCCTTACGTATTGAACCGTTTTCCAGCCTCTCCATCCATCGTTCATCTTCTAAAAGCAAATGTTTATGATAGTGACCGAAATAACCCCATGCCCCGAACCCCCGCTCTACTGACCTCCGCACTAGGTGGGATCCCCCATTAAGGTCCACTTTTCTCAAGCATGCCTTACGTATTGAACCGTTTTCCAGCCTCTCCATCCATCGTTAGGTTGCAGGAATTATAAAAAATGAAAACTGTACGTCTACGTACAGGGGTGTGGGGGTTTGGGCAGGGTGTGTGTGTGTGTGCGCGCGCGTCTGTGTGGGGCAAGCGCATCTGTGTGTGGACAAGCGCGCCGCCTGGGTGGTTGTCTGTGGTATTTTTGGTGTCAGAGTGCATCGGTATGTGGGAGAATATTTTATTACTGTCACGTGATTTTCCTGCTTCCCACATATTTAATATTTCCGTCTATCTGCCACACTAAGCTTTTTTTTTCATTTTGAGCTTATATATGGGTTCTATTATGGAAAATAATTCTGTTGCATGTGATGGTATTCTGTGTGCATCTTCTGTCTAGTGATTCATTCGTATTATGTAAACGAAACTTGGAAAGTTATTAAAAAAGAGTCCTGTGCGGGCGTCTCTTCTGGGGGCACGTGATGCAGTGCAGCACTGGAGGCAGACTTGAGGATGGAGTCATGGAAAGATACCAGCAGGTGCAGGAAGAAAAGATGGCGGTTTTCCACGTCATCCGGCGGAAGCTTTCTAGACGGGTCAGGTGATTTACGTAAGGAACATCTGCGTTGATGACAGACTCAACTGCCCACCTTTAAAAACTGGACAATGGATGGAGACCTCCTTTCCGAATTCCAATACATGACATTTATTTTGGGAAAATACAGGGGTGGTTTCGAGCAGGTCACGCAGGCTTGACCCGTGAAGGTGGAAGTCTGGTGGGTTGGTAGGTTGTTGCGGGTTTCTTCAAGGAGAGGGAGAGTTTTACTCTGGTGGCTGGCTTGAAAGATAATAAAGCTGTCTCTGACTCTGCTTCTTCCAGAGAATGCTTTTGGGAGCTTGGTTTCTTGGACACTTTGGCTCCGTGACTCACTGGCTGATCACCTCCCGCTTTGGCTGATCACCTCCCGCTTGCCGGCTACTTCCTCCCATAGCACTCCAGCACCAAATAAAGGTAAGATGTCCTATTTAAGACCCCAGTGAGGAGATTGGGAGGAGACTGACCACAAGTGGGCCTTCTGCATAGCGGCAGCGGGAACCAACAGTTAGTCTAATGGCGAGACCAGGCGCACAGACTTTAAGTAACTGGTAAAGGGTTGCATCTGGTTAATCGATGGTAAACTATTCTGTCAGGGGTTGTGAGGGACGTGTGGGTGTGTGTTTCTTACCCTTTTAGGACCTCTTAGTGGCAAGCTAGACTTTAAATCAGGTCAGGGGTTATAAGCGATGTGGTAGTGTGCTTGGGACCCTTCTGTGGCGAGCTGAGGTTTAAATCAGGCCAGGAGTTATGAGTGACGTGTGCGTGTGTTCTTTCCCCTTTCAGGACCTCTTAGTGGCAAGCTGGAGTTTAAATCGGGTCAGGGGTTATGAGTGACGTATTAGTGTGTTATTTACCCTTTCAGGACCTCTTAGAGGCAAGCTGAGGTTTAAATCAGGTCCGAGGTTATGAGTGACTTGTGAGTGTGTTTTTTACCCTTTCAGGACCTCTTAGAGGCCAGCTGGGGTTTATATCAGGTCAATGGTTATGGGTGACGTGGAAGAGCGTACCTTTCATCCTGACCAGTTAACTGACTTAAAGCACACATTAGAGTTAAAGAAAGGGAAAGGTTGTCCAAAAGAATGGCGTGCCTGATATGACCGAGAGACAGAACGCCTCCAAAATGAGGGGACTAAAGGATTTGAATCTGGATTAACTGACGCTTCTGCCTGCCTTTGTGAGGAGTCAATGGACGGATGCCTCCTCCCCTAGTTTTAATATGCGAGTTTCATTTCTGGAAGATTCTAGGATGGCTTTGATCCTATAATGCCTGACGTCAAGGCCAGGTTGCTGCAGGTTTGTTCTGGTATCGAATGAATGAATACTTTAATGACTCGGATTTCTCCTTCAACAAATTCATTAATTACAGTTGTTAATAAAATCAAGAGCATCACACATTAGACACATTGTTTTAAAAGCATCACGCGTTTAACCAACCAAACCCACCCCCAGCAATCTGAAGCCTGCTCGACCCCCACCCATATAATCATGTAAAACCAACAAAAAACGAATTTAATTCTGAGTTGGCAAATGTCACGCACAGTGAAGCAAGGCCGCTCTCGCATAGTTACACAGTTTAAAGCTAAAATCCACGTCAGAACAATTTTTAATAAAGTACAGAGCCACCTTGCAGTCCCAAATGTTTTGGGTAAAAAATAGCCTTAACAGATCCTTCCGCGGGTCCAAAAACCACTTGCAGATCAGCAAGTGGCACAAGTCTACAGACCCAGCCAGACCGCAAAGACACTGTTTCAACGGGTCTCCCTTTCTCCGGTTAGTACGAGCGTTCAGGGGGAGCCACTTAAACGAATCATCAAAATAAGTCGACGGAGATATAGAGAACATGTTACTCTGGTGTTTATTCTTTAAAGACAATAATGCTGTCTCTGCTGCTGTCCAAGAAAGATGGTCCTAGCCTGGTTTCTCCAGCAGGCATAAGGGCATTCCTTTGTGTGGATTCTGTGTGTGCATGTCATACATTGTTGAGAGCACTCTTCTATTGAACCATCTTCATTTTGCAGCTTTGTGTTCCTTCGGTCCCCTCTTTACTAGTTGGAAGAGCGATGCCAGACAGCAGGAAGACAATGGACTAGAGACAATATTCTGTATCTTCCTTTAAGTACCTTGAGACTTCACATGCATATGTATGTCTTCAGCTACCTTTTCTGGTTAGGCCCAGTTCATCGGCCATATTGCCTGTTGGCTTAATCCTATCAATACAAGATTGTTGTGTTCAAAGGAATTTCCGGAAAGAGAGATGGGAGGCAGATGTTTGCAGAAACCATTGATCCACTCCCTGTGCCAATTGGACTAAGATGATTGTTAGAGGGAGACGGCTTCCCAACCCATAGCACTATGGGCCTGTTTTTCTACCGCTTCTTCTGATTTTTGATTGCAAGTGGCATGGTAGGTTAATACTCTATCGTCTTTTTATGTTTGTACTAGTGTATAGGCCCGTGTACAGGGGCCAAAGTGTAAGCTTTTATTAACACTATAGCTCCTAAGACTACAGCTCCCTCTAGTGGAGACATTAGGCAAAGCTATGCAAATTGGACCACTGTATATCCTTAGGCAACAGCTCCCTCTAGCAGAGCATTCTGTGCGTTCGGGCAGCCTCTACTGCGCATGACGGAATTGGACAAACATACTGGCCTTTTATTATATAGTATGATATTGTATCCGGGAGCGCACCTTCATGAGCTAGAGGTAGGTTGATAGCCCCTCATAAGGTTTATTGCCCACCCCACCCCCTCAACTGGTTTTGCTATTCAGGTGTTGACTGTAAGCATGGATGTCATTACGTGCTGTTCCGGTACAAAGTTACAATACGAGCAGGCTACCTGCAGACATACGTGCAATATTGCATTCATTAAAAAACGTGTAACTTATTAAATAATGTTTCTTCATTGAAATATTTCATACACCGTGAATAATGTGTGTTATTTCTTGAAATACATCTGTCACAAATGTTCCATCAGTAGCCTCACAATCAGACCTGCATATGCAAATGAATGGCTTTAGATCTGGTTTCTCAGTCTGTATTCTGCAGGCAGTATCCCAAGAGGATCAGGGCCCCAACTTTAAGGGCTGATTGGGAATGGAAATGTCATAGAAACTGGCTGATTGAACGCTTTTGGACTTGCTTAATTGTCAAAGGGAAACCTGGTTGACAGTTTACAGTATCCCTGCACACAAGTCCAATGGACCATGCAAAGCAGCGTGCGATTTGTTTTGCTTCCCCAGCCTTTTATGGCCCACTGGGGATGCAGATTGGGGTAGTGCAGCATTAAGGTGCCTCAGCAGGAGCTCTTCCACCTCCCTGTACATTCATGGCCCATGGGGTGGTGTGAAGGAGGCTCTCCAGCTCTACCATGCATGCTCTGCGACTCAGGAAGCTGTCTCTTGGTTCTTGAAGTGCACTGCCTGGGATCTGGAGGACCATCGGGTCAGGCAGAATCCAGACTGCGGGGGCAAGTAAGGAAAATAATGCATATGTAAGTGTTTATGTATGCATATATTTTTATCTGTCAGTATGCATGTGTGAAGTAGAACGTGCATGTTGTTTAGGTGTGTGTGTGGTTGTGAGAGTGTATGTTGGTATGCATGGTAAAGCAAATATGATGGGTGTTATAACTTTGCTAGAGCAGGCAGCCAGGGTATACTTTCTTACTGTGGCATGGCATTAATGGTAGATCAAACATTGTACGTGTTGTTACATGGCTAGACTGGCCTGCATTGGGGCAGCCAGCATGGACATGTTTTCTTATTGTGGCATGGGATTTTGTTACTGGCATAGATAGCAGGAGTATGTTTTTATATTTTAATGCTGTCATACATTAGTGCAGCTTTCATGGACATGTATGGTCACAGACAACATGAACATGTCTTCATTCTGGTATATGCTGTGGGCAAATCCCTTGGTTGGTGGGGCTCACTTTCTATGTTCGGTCGCCCCGACATATTAGAGACAACCATTTACGCCCCTCCAATTAAAAAAAAAGTACCTGCAGCCACTTATAGGGGTCCAGCGCTTGGTTTATAGTCTGCCATCTAGCAGTAATATTTGATTCTGCTCTGCACTGCAGCGGTAGGGTTGTTAGAGACACTTTGCTTTTAGCAGTAATATTTGTTCCTATATTGTCCACCATCGGTGATGTTCTACGTATATCTGCTCTATTGTGCTAGTTATTGGTAAAGTTCTGCCCTCTACTGGTGATATTTAATCATCACAGTCTGCCTGCCATCTGCCCTCTGGTGGCAAAGTGTTATCATGGCCTGCTCCCTAGAGACACTACCATTGATACAATCTGAAAATGGCCGGCACCAAGGATTTCAGAAAAACAAGAAGGACCAGAAATAACCAGAAGTAGGGGCTAAGCATTGAGAAAAAGGGAGAGGAGACAACGGCTGTAAGAAGGAAGCTGAGGAAATGAATGGGTGGCGTGACAGCTCACAAATGCAGTATGAGTCCTAACCGGGAAAGGGACACACCCATGCGCTTGCTTGAGTTCACGTGCTACCATTTTAGAGTGGGGCGTAGTGACTATCGTCAAGGTTTGGCAACCACCACCATGGGAACACAACCGCCGACCAAAGAAGAAGAAAGATTCCACATTAAACCACGCCACCACGGATGGAACCAGGCACCACCGCGCGATTCAGTTCAGGGCTAGCTAATCTGTACACATTTCCAGAGCTGCCGAAAACCCCAAAGGCCTCTGGGTGCAATGAATTCCCTCCTGAACCTATAATACATTCTGACAACCACGCCTCCACCAACCAGCTGTGCAAAGAGGCTACCTCAAAGCAGCCTTGGACACAGGTAAGTAGTGATGTTGCTAGGTCATGCTCCAGTAGTCTCTAGCACTGTTGTTGCCCTGTGATCTGAACCCCAGTTTGCATTGGGCTCATGGACTCCCTTTCGTAATGGTGTTGGTTCATGGCCTCGCTGCTCAGGGCCTCCTCATGGTAATCTGAGGTAACCTGTGGTGGTGGTGTTCTTGGAGTATGGCCTGCCCTTCAGTGTTGGCGTTTGGCTGTACTCCACCTTGACATGTTAATGTTTGATGATGCTCTGTCATCTAGTGGTAATCTGCTCTGCTCACAAGCCGCCATCTTGGGAGCGGGCCTGTTCTTTACCATTAAAGTCTGGCCATTGTCAGTAGAGTGAGTAGAGCGCTCGCTTTGACATCGGTGCAGAGTCTGCTAACGCAGGTTCGAATCCCGGCGGGGCCAAACTCAGCCTTTCATCCTTCCGAGGTCGATAAATGAGCACCACACACCGTGGGTAATAATAAGCAGCGCTCAGATACCTGAGGGTTTGTAGCGCTATATAAATGCCAAATTATTATTATTATTATTATTATGGATTGGTAGATTTAAGAACTAGTTATTAACTCGCATGAAGCTCCCCTGCATGGACCTGAGCCCCAACACCTCAAGGCAGATCCCTGTGCCAAGAGTTTGCCCTCTGACAGACTGACAGATTCCTGGATTGTCCAGTGACTCACCAGCTTCTGTGTCTCCCAGTCTTCCCTCAACGTGGTAATGTCTGGTGGGAGGATGCCCATTATTGGTAATGTTTGTTTGTTCATGGTTGACCCTTGACCCTCTAGTCTTAACGCTTGGACCTCGCCTGTTCAGCACTGGTAGCGTATGGTCATTCACTGTCTTCTAATTGGATTAATAGCTGGTGGTGATCTTTAGTCATAACCTGCCCCCTAGTAATAATGGTTGACTGCTGTCTTCCATTTACTGCCCCTATAACATGTCCTCTATCGTAATGAGGGCTAAACTTCACATATATGACCATGCCCTGCCCTCTGAGGCTAGTAAGTTGGAACTATTTGTCCTGTGATGTTAAAGTGTTGTCATAGTCTGCCCTCTAGTGGTCGGGATGCAGCCCACACGTTATATACATACATATCACTGTTATACACAGGGTTTTTACTTTGGAAGCATTCTGCATGGCAGAGAATCATACACCTACTGCCTGAAGGCCCTCAAGTGAGGCACTGTCATACATGGTGGTCTGAAGACGTTCTTTACCTCTGGGCATTTTGTGCACTAGGAGGTCCATCCCATAGGGGCCATGAGTGCTTTCCATAATGTCATCTTCTGAGGAGTGAAGAGGTGATATAAGGGGGGAGAAAGATTTCACTCAACTTCCCTCTCTGCTTCCTGAGCTGGAGCAGAGGGACCTGGCAGGAAACAATGTTATGTATGAAAAAAGTTGTTGTGTGCATGTGTGATTGTTATGTGAATGTGTGTGTCTGTGTGAGGGTGAGGGTGAATGTGTGCATGCATGCGTGTGTGTGCGGGCGTGCGTGCGTGCGCGTGTGTGTGTGTGTACAGAGGGCAAGCACACACTGGGCCTCATTACGACCCTGGCGGAAATCGAAAAACGATGGCGGAAATGCAATACCGCCATCGAATAGCGCTCGGTGCGACTATGACACGTCACCGCAAAGTACGATGCCATTAGCGACACCGTAGTGAACGCCAACGCTAACTGCACCAAGTACGCGCGCGCGCCATGCCAAACCGTAATGACCACCATGGCGCAACGGTACGCGAATTCTGACCCTAGCGGACATGCACCTAACGCCATCAAGCACGGCGGAAAGTACCATTCCGCCATGGTGAGAAGTACGGCATCGCGAATCAACCGTAAACGGCCCCACTGAGTGCCTGTACACCGCTCCCTGGCCACATTGCACAACTCCCCGTAGGTGCAATGAAATCACACAATGCAACCAGTGAAATGTACAAGTCATCCATGCCTGCCAACGAACAAATGAATCTCAAGAGGGGCCAATGGGAGCTGCAGGGCACAGATGGCACGAATACAGAAGCCATCCCAATGGACATGACCTCAGTCCCCCACCAAGAAACGCACGCAAACACAGGCACCTGTGACCAGCAATATTCCGAAAATCACATCATTCCACCAATCCACCTGGCTGACCGGCATCTGTTACACAAAAGCAAATCCCCCGCCCATGAGTAGGACATCATTAAAACAGTCATATTGGCAGCCCTCATCCCTGACCTCACTGGGCTTCGTAGGCAAACGCGCCCAGCACAGTACCACGCAACTATACTCCGAAGCTGGAACCCAATGCAGATCTCCTCACAATACATCGCTCCCCAAATAGGAATATGCCACATCACTTGCAAAGAAGAACGCCACACGGTCCATATCAGAATAGAAATTTAATGCATAACAAATTCACCAAGCCCATACAGCCATTAGGCCATGAACTCCAAAACACATTTCACCATTGTGGGCTGCATCCGCAATAAATGACCAGCTACTTCTTGTGTGACGCCCTGTTCCTTCATGGTACACAGGGGCTACATTCTCGTACGAAAAGGCAACATGGAAGCGCCTAGAACCGCAGGGCCGTCCCAATAGGGAGGCACTAGTCCAGCTGAAAGGCCGAAATGTTGCTCCTAGCCACTAGTACTGCGTAAGGGCATGTGGCCCATTGGCGATCGTCCCATAAGATCGTAATGCTGCTCCACTGATGAACACGAAGCAGCAGGTGTCGGGAGTAAAATCCATCTGCAGGAGTGGCATACAGATGGCAGTGGCAAAAGGGGAGGAGATACCTGTCAACCAAATGAAATGAAAAAGAACAGTATGGCCATCAGAACTTCATTAGTATTACTCACTTCAATGATCACACCAAATCCACAGCCATATGCATGCTAGCCCACTCCAAAGGATCATCACCACCCAAAAACCACTTGCGAATCATAACTATCTATATCGAGGTGAAAACACCATCACAAACGAGTGTACCTGTGCATGCGTCTGTTAAAACAGAATCCATCAGATGGGATTGGTAACGTGCATAGACACAAGTGTCTGAAGGCGCGTCGAGACAGGGAGGGCTCAACAAGGCCAGATAGACGATGGTCCCACTATGGCAGCCCTGCATCACATAGCGCAGGGGAGGCGGACAGATTCCAAGAAGCCCTGTACATGGCAAACTCTGTATCAATTCATCTGTCCATGCATCCATTCATCATTCCCTCATCCCGTAATGAGAACGCCTGTTTCCATACTCACATAACATGTGAAATTTCCATTGAGTCTGTGCGTTATGCAGCCTGCAAAATCCACTGTGCCCCAGCCCGTAATTCCAGTGTTGTGAAGTAACATGTATTTGGGAACGTCCGGCCTCATCGTCCACTTCGCCATTGCGCATCCCAAACTATTCATATCAATCATTGCATCCTCGCCATGGCCCCTGTCCCAAGGACATTGAACAATAGAACGTTATATTTGCAGTCAGACCTGTGGGCATCTCCTCGCCGCTAGCTGAAAACCGAAAGCGCCGCCCTTCGAATTCCTCATTTGCAACATCACGTCGAAAAGGCATCTGTGGCCGCTTGAAATCACAAATTAATCCATCTAGTGCGGCTGTGTGTGAAAATGGCAACTGCCTTCACTCACAAATGGGACGCCCCGCCCGTCGTTGAACCTCGGTGCAGTGATGCATGAGGGTCCACCGTTACTCGAGTAGTACGTTCCACTGACCCTTCACTAGTCTGTTCGCGACTGCAAAGATAGTATGTGAAACAATGGGACCATAGCCGAATGAACATATCAACCAATGTTACACTGCCATCGGGTACAAATACATGATTGTAATAGCAAGATGCCATTCGTCGAATTGCAGCGTTGTGTGCGGGACGTGCTCGCCCAAAGGGGAGAGCAGCTTGCACAGGTGGAATGAATCACCACAGGTGGAGGCCATACAGCCTGAAAACACATAAATTGCACGCCCAGTCTCCTCCCACAACCACTCCGAAATGCTACCGGCAGGACTAGCTATGTTGGCCCTGGGGGACCTGATAGCACTGCAGGTACTCCAACTTCAAGAAGAAGACGAACACCAACTACAACCGGCCGCACGGAGGAGACGCAGGAGGAGGAGGAGGGCAAGGCAGGGCCAGCAAGGGCCGCCAGCACAGCCACTACCACCACGCAGGCAGCCCGCAATCCCACGCCTCCGAGCACATCCGTTCAACCTCACTGATGAGCAGATCCACACCCTCTACCGTTTGGACCGGGACACCATAACCGCCATTGTGGACATGACACAGGCTGACCTTGTCAGCATGATAGATAGCCCAACCGCCATCCCACCCCTACTGAAGGTGGTGTCTGTACTCCACTTCCTGGCCACAGGCACCTACCAGCACACAGTCGGACAGTTGCATGGCATTTCACAGCCACTGTTCTCACGGACACTATTGCAAGTGCTCGATGCCCTCCTGCAGCACGCAGACGACTACATCTCTCTACCACGCTCGGAGCAGGAAATTACGAACACAAAAGTGGGATTCCATGCACTTGCCGGCATACCGGGTTGCATTGGTGCCATCGACTGCACCCATGTGGAATTGGTCGTCCCACATGCCATGGAGGCCCAGTACCGCAACCGGAAACAATTTCATTCTCTGAATGTACAAATGGTGTGTGACTCCAACAGGATCATTACACATTGTTGTGCCCGATTCCCTGGATCAACCCATGATTCTATGATCTTGAGGAACTCTACAATACCACGCTACATGGAGCGACACGCAGGGAACAGATCCTGGCTACTCGGTGAGTCTCATTTCATGCATGATGATGTGGGGTATGTGATGCGGCAATGACCTGGCAGGAAGGGGGGGGGGGTGCGTACGTAGCAATGGCATTCCACATGATTCGTTTATCGTCCACATACAGGTGATGCCGGATATCCACTGAAGAGATGGCTCCTCACACCAGTCCGGAACCCACGGGACCAGCATGAGGAGGACTACAACCATGCCCACTCACGTACCCGTGTAGTCATAGAACAGGCATTCGGCCTACTGAAGACTCGTTTCCGGTGCCTCAGCAGGTCTGGCGGGGCACTCCTGTACCGCCATGTGAAGGTTGCGAAGATGGTGATGGCATGTGTCATGCTACACAACATGTGCGTACGTAGAAATGTGCCCATGCCCCCTGACGCAGAACTGCAAGCACCTGAAGATGGTCATGATGAGGGTGGGGATGTGGCAGCACCTCAAGGAGTCTGCGAGGCACAGGAGGGCCGTGACATTCGTCAGCATCTCATAGATGCATGCTTCTAGCACTCACGCCTGGTGGCTGATACATGGACACGGGACTCGTGGCACTGTGTGTGTATGGTACATGCACAATATGGACTGTATGCCTATAATGGCCTCGTACACAAAGATCAATGTCCACACATCTCATTGGTTGATCGTGCATTGTTTATGGCATATGTGATATCATGTTAAACACCCTATCGACCCGCCACCCAAGTGAGCCCAACACCTCTCCTCCACCCTCCTACCTCCCCCCCGAACACCAGTGTCCAGAGATGCTCATTGTCAGTGGGCAGTCGCTATTGCAAGCCCCCTCTGCGGGCATCAGGGGCACCCCTGCCTGTGGAGCGCAGGTTCCTCCCCCAGTTGGGGGCTGCCCTGGACGGAACTTGCAACGGATGATGTCTCTGCCTGCTTACGTCCATGCATGTCCCTAAGGGTTTGTGAGAGCTCAGTGAGCACACGGCGCACTGCGGCAAGTTCGGCACATACGTCTTTGGACGTCGCATGCAGTTCCCCCCTCAGGCTCTCGGTGCTTCTCTCCATTTGGACTCTCAGGCTCTCGGTGCTACTCTCCATTTGGACTCTCAGGCACTCGGTGCTACTCTCCATTTGTGCCCTTAGTGTCTCTGTACTTCTCTCCATTTCTGCCCTAAGTGTCTCAGTTGATGTTTCTATGTCTGCCTTAGTGCCCCCACATTCATCGGCATGGTCCTTGAGGAGCGTGGCCAGTTGCTGCTGTTGCACGATTAACTGGTCGAGGGACTGTTGCCTCTGCTGGGCCATGGCCATTTGCGGTGGTGTCACAGAGTGGCTGTTCGCCTCATGTTGCCCTGCCACAGGGCTTGTGGGGGATGGCCAGTCGTCGTCTTGTGGGTGCCCCTGCGTGGTATCCTCATGGTGTACGTGATGGAACAGACAGGGGGATTGGGACAGGTCATGGATGGATCTGACTTCGACATCCCCGTTTTCTGTGTCGGAGCATGCTGCCATTAATGCAGTGTCACCTATGGTGCTGCTGCCACCAGAAGCAGTGCCTACTGTGGCATCCATTGGGGGGACCTGTGGTGGTGGTGGTGTGGGCATGCTGGCTGCTGGGGTGCCTGTTGGAGTTCCCTCCTCTGTGCTGCCACTTGATTTGTGCTGCTGCCGTGTCTTGATGCGTGCAGCTGAGGTGGAGGGTCTTTGGCCGTTGCTCTTGGCCCTCTTTGCAGGTGTGCTGGTAGGGGTGTCCTGGAGCTCGTCGTTTGGATCGGACCCTGTGGTGGAGTAAAGGAGGGCGAGCGTTATTGATGGGTCTGTGGGAATTGGAATGGCAATGTATCACATGCATTGGGGTGGTACCTGAGGGTGATTTGGGTCGGGGCCTTGGAGGTGGTTTCATTTGTGTGTGGTGTGAGGGTGCAGTTGTTTGGCAGCCTGCAGTTAGGGTGTGCCTGCTGCACGTGTAGAGGGTGTTTTTAGGATTTTTAATTATTTATGTATTTGATGTGAGTTTTGAAGTGTGCTATCAGGCCTATGTATGTGGACGTTCTCCTGGACATGTGTTACTGTTGCACTATGTGGGCACGTGGTACTTCACATGATTGGACATTGTGGTTTTGGCATTGTTTTATTTGGGCCACCTACCTGATTCTTCGGATGTCTGCACTCCTTTCTCCATCCCTCCGACTCCCTCTATGCTCTCCATTCCTATGGTGGAGGCACAGATTTCTTCCCAGGGGGTCAACTTGATGGGTGATTCCGATCCTCCCCCGGTGGCTGTGGCAATGTTGCGGTTGGCAGACAGTATGCTACGGACGCGTATCCGCAGGTCGTCCCATCGCTTTCTGCATTGCTGTGGGTTGCGGGGTGCGGTCCCCACCGCACTTACCCGCTGTGCCACCAGGGCCCATATGGCCTTCTTGTTCGCAAGTGCCGTCCTGGTCATTTGCGTGGAGAAGACGGCGGCTGCATTCTCCTGGAGGGTCTCTGTGAGTACGGTGAGTTCCTCACGGGAGAAGTGGACCTGCCGCTTGCGGTCGCACGCTTTCTTCGCTACTTTTCCCATTTTTCTTGGTTTCACTAGGGTGGATGACGGGTTGGGATGTGTCTCAGGGTAGTATTTTTAATGGTTGTGTGGATTTAGTGGTTTTATAGGTGTACGGCGTGATGTTTCCCGTTCCGGGACCATGCTTTTACTTCCGTTTCCGTATATTTACGGTCACCGTACTTTCCGGTTGGCGCTCACTGCGGTGTCCGCTGAGATGGGTGGCGGTATTGCACCTAGGGCGCCGTACGGCGGCGGTCTGGGCCGTTTTGGGGTCATTTCCGCCATCGCGGACTTTGCACTTCCGCCATGGCGTGGTGCTCGTGCCCGATGGGTCGGAATGAGCCGCACTTTGCTCCATCGTGCAATGGCGGAAACGCTATTTACGCTGTGGCGGTCCGGTCAGTCACTTTCTGCCAGGGTCGTAATGAGGGCCACTGTGTTTTACAAGGCATTGCAGGCATAAACTAGGCATTATCTGCATGACAATGTGTTTTACAGAGCAATGGTGGCCTATATTGGGCACTGACTTACATATGTGTTTTACAAGGTAATGGTGGCCTATATTGGGCACTGACTTACATATGTGTTTTACAGGGCAGTGGTGGCCTATATTGGGCACTGACTTACATATGTGTTTTACAGGGCAATGGTGGCCTACATTGGGGCAAGTCTACATAAAAGTCTGATTCTAAAGTTGCATTTTGGCACATATTGGGCACAAGCAATATTAAAATGTTTTTAGTCTGGCAATACTGTCATATGTGGCATACAGCTAGTTTGAAAATGTTTTTTTTACAGAAGCAAACTGATATGTATTCGATACAGGCAGCATATGAATGTGTTTTACAATAGCATGTTGGCATATATGCAGCACAGACATCATAGCAACATTTTTCCGTGGCAATACTGGCATATATTGATCATGGGCACAATAGACACGTATTTATTGTGCCATATGTGCATACATTTGACATAGTCAAAATTAAATGTGTGCTTGCCTAGTATGATGTCATATATTGGGCACAGCTAGTATTCAATGTACATTGAATGTGTTGTACAATCGTATGCTAACAAATATTGGGCACAGTAGCATGAATATGTGTTTTTACAGTGGCATGCTGGCATATATCCAGCACATGCTACATGAAATTATGTTTACAGGGTAAAATGGCATATATTGTTAGGACAGTCCTTATTGTTTTTCTTTGGACACAGCCAGCATGGCAATATTAGGGAATGTGCTTATGTTTACTGGTGGTGACCAGGGATGTCGCATCTATTGGAGTTTTCCATATATTCACATACATAATCAATTGTAAATTGTACAGATGGATTTTCCTACTTTTTCTGACATTTGTGTAGTATAATGCACTATTTCAACCCAATATTTAGACATGACAAGTCTTAATGGTATAACCACCATAAGCAACCTCCTCTCATCCTAAAGTGGTTCAGAAATGCTTATTCCATTCATTGGCATGGGCCAGTTCAGGGAAAATAAGTATGCACCAGTTGAAAAATGCACCCACCGCCGCTACCTCCAGAGGTGACTACTCTGCCATCCGCTTGTAGTCTTCACACAAGTGATACTCTTTGATGATTGGCTGACCGCTATAGTCTGCCCTCTGCTTTTAATATTTAGACATGGCCGGCCTGCTAGTGGCAATGAATGGTTATAGTCTACCATCTAATATCAATTTGTGAAGATCACCCACCCCCTAGGGTCAATGAATTGTTATGGCTTGCCACCTAATGTTAATGCTTAGGCATATCATACCCCCTTGGGCTAATGAGTGTATTGAGATTGTTCATACCCTATGGGAAATGAGTGATTATTTCTGTCATCTGCTAACATTTAATTTAGGTAGCTTGTTACATAGGGGCAAGGAATGGTTTTAGTCTGCCACCTAGCATTGATATCTGTACATGGACTGCCCCCTATTGGTAATGAGTGGTTATAGTCTGTCATCTACTACTAATGATTACAGATAGCCTGGTACCTAGGGGTAATGAGGGGTTATGGTCCGCCATCTACTGCTAATGTTTGGAGATTGCCTGGCCCCTAGAGGTAATGAGTTGGTATAGACTGCCATCTACTGCTAATGTTTAGAGATCGACTGGCCCCAAGGGTAATGAGTGGTTATAGTCTGCCATCTACTGCTAATGTTTAGAGATCGCCTGGCCCCTAGGGTAATGAGTGGTTATAGTCTGCCATCTACTGCTAATGTTTAGAGATCGCCTGGCCCCCAGGGGTAATGAGTGGTTATAGTCTGCCATCTACTGCTAATGTTTAGAGATCGCCTGGCCCCTAGGGTAATGAGTGGTTATAGTCTACCATCTACTGCTAATGTTTGGAGATTGCCTGGCCCCTAGGGGTAATGAGTTGGTATAGACTGCCATCTACTGCTAATGTTTAGGGATCGACTGGCCCCAGGGGTAATGAGTGGTTATAGTCTGTCATCTACTACTAATGATTACAGATAGCCTGGTACCTAGGGGTAATGAGTGGTTATAGTCCGCCATCTACTGCTAATGTTTGGAGATTGCCTGGCCCCAGGGGTAATGAGTGGTTATAGTCTGCCATCTACTGCTAATGTTTGGAGAGCGCCTGGCCCCTAGGGGTAATGAGTTGGTATAGACTGCCATCTACTGCTAATGTTTGGAGATCGCCTGGCCCCTAGGGGTAATGAGTGGTTGGAGTCTGCCATCTACTGCTAATGTTGAGAGATCACCTGGCCCCTAGGGGCAATGAGTGGTTATAGTCTGCCATCTACTGCTAATGTTTAGAGATCGCCTGGCTCCTAGGGGCAATGAGTGGTTATAGTCTGCCATCCACTGCTAATGTTTAGAGATTGCCTGCACCTTAGGGGTAATGAGTGGTTACAGTCTGCCATCTATTGCTAATGTTTGGAAATCGCCTGGCCCCCTAGGGGTAATGGGTGGTTATAGTCTGCCATCTACTGATAATGTTTTGAGATCGCCCTCCCTCTAGGGGTAATAAGTTCTTATAGTCTGCCATCTACTGCTAATGTTTGGAGATCGCCTGGCCCCTAGGGGTAATGAGTGGTTGGAGTCTGCCATCTACTGCTAATGTTGAGAGATCACCTGGCCCCTAGGGGTAATGAGTGGTTATAGTCTGCCATCTACTGCTAATGTTTAGAGATCGCCTGGTACCTAGGGGTAATGAGTGGTTATAGTCTGCCATCCACTGCTAATGTTTAGAGATCGCCTGGTACCTAGGGGTAATAAGTGGTTATAGTCTTCCATCTATTGCTAATGTTTGGAAATCGCCTGGCCCCCTAGGGGTAATGAGTGGTTATAGTCTGCCATCTACTGATGATATTTTGAGATCGCCTGGACCCTAGGGGGAATGAGTTGGTATAGTCTACCATCTACTGCTAATGTTTAGAGATCGCCTGGTACCTAGGGGTAATGAGTGGTTATAGTCTGCCATCCACTGCTAATGTTTAGAGATTGCCTGCACCTTAGGGGTAATGAGTGGTTACAGTCTGCCATCTATTGCTAATGTTTGGAAATCGCCTGGCCCCCATAACCATCGCTGGTGGTTATAGTCTGCCATCTACTGATAATGTTTTGAGATCGCCTGGACCCTAGGGAGAATGAGTTGGTATAGTCTACCATCTACTGCTAATGTTTAGAGATCGCCCTCCCTCTAGGAGTAATAAGTTGTTATAGTCTGCCATCTACTGCTAATGTTTGGAGATCGCCTGGCCCCTAGGTTAATGAGTGGTTATAGTCCTCCATCTGCTGCTAAGGTTTAGAGATCGCCTGGCCCCTAGGGGTAATGAGTGGTTATAGTCTGCCATCTACTGCTAATGTTTAGAGATCGCCTGGTCCCTAGGGGTAATGAGTGGTTATACTCTGCCCTCTACTGCTAATGTCTGGTGATCGCCTGGCCCCTAGGGGTAATGAGTGGTTATAGTCTGCCATCTGCTGCTAATGTTTAGAGATCGCCTGGTACCTAGGGGTAATGAGTGGTTATAGGCTGCCATCCACTGCTAATGTTTAGAGATTGCCTGCACCCTAGGGGTAATGAGTGGTTATAGTCTGCCATCTATTGCTAATGTTTGGAAATCGCCTGGCCCCCTAGGAGTAATGAGTGGTTATATTCTGCCATCTACTGCTAATGTTTTGAGATCGCCTGGACCCTAGGGGGAATGAGTTGGTATAATCTTCCATCTACTGCTAATGTTTAGAGATCGCCCTCCCTCTAGGGGTAATACGTGGTTATAGTCTGCCATCTACTGCTAAAGCTTGGAGATCGCCTGGCCCCTAGGGTAATGAGTGGTTATAGTCCTCCATCTGCTGCTAATGTTTAGAGATCGCCTGGCCCCTAGGGGTAATGAGTGGTTATAGTCTGCCATCTACTGCTAATGTTTAGAGATCGCCTGGCCCCAGGGGTAATGAGTGGTTATAATCTGCCATCTACTGCTAATGTTTAGAGATCGCCTGGCATCCTAGGGGTAAAGAGTGGTTATAGTCTGCCATCTACTGCTAATGTTTAGAGATCATCTGGCCCCTAGGGTAATAAGTGATTATAGTCTGCCATCTACTGCTAATGTCTGGTGATCGCCTGGCCCCTAGGGGTAATGAGTGGTTATAGTCTGCCATCTACTGCTAATGTTTAGAGATCGCCTGGCCCCTCGGGGTAATGAGTGGTTATAGTCTGGCATCTATTGCTAATGTTTAGAGATCGCCCTCCCCTAGGGGTAATGAGTGGTTATAGTCTGCCATCTACTGCTAATGTCTGGTGACCGCCTGGCCCCTAGGGGTAAAGAGTGGTTATAGTCTGCCATCTACTACTAATGTTTGGAGATCGCCTGGCCCCCTAGGGGTAATAAGTGGTTATAGTCTGCCATCTACAGCTAATGTTTAGATATCGCCTGGTCCCTAGGGGTAATTAGTGATTATAGTCTGCCATCTGCTGCTAAGATCGCTGGCCCCTAGGGGTAATGAGATGTTATAGTCTGTCATCTACTGCTATTGTTTAGAGATAGCCTGGTGCCTAGTGGTAATGAGTGGTTATAGTCTGCCATCTACTGCTAATGTATAGAGATTGCCTGCCCCCTAGGGGTAATAAGTGGTTATAGTCCGCCCTCTATTGCTAATGTCTGGAGATCGCCTGGCCCCCTAGGGGTAATAAGTGGTTATAGTCCGCCATTTACTACTAATGTTTAGAGAATGTCTGTCCCCTAGGGGTAATGAGTGGTTATATTCTGCCAGGTAGTATTGATATTTGTAGATAGACTGTCTCCTAGGAGCAATGAAGGGTTATAGTCTGCCATCTACTGCTAATGTCTGGTGATCGCCTGGTCCCTAGCGGCAATGAGGGGTTATAGTCTGCCATCTACTGCTAATGTTTGGAGATCGCCTGGCCCCTAGGGGTAACGAGTGGTTGGAGTCTGCCATCTACTGCTAATGTTTAGAAATCACCTGGCCCCTAAGGGCAATGAGTGGTTATAGTCTGCCATCTACTGCTAATGTTTAGAGATCGCCTGGCTCCTAGGGGCAATGAGTGGTTATAGTCTGCATCTACTGCTAATGTTTACAGATCACCTGGCCCCTAGGGGTAATGCGTGGTTATAGTCTGCCATCTACTGCTAATGTTTAGAGATCGCCTGGTACCTAGGGGTAATGAGTGGTTATAGGCTGCCATCCACTGCTAATGTTTAGAGATTGCCTGCACCCTAGGGGTAATGAGTGGTTATAGTCTGCCATCTATTGCTAATGTTTGGAAATCGCCTGGCCCGCTAGGGGTAATGAGTGGTTATAGTCTGTCATCTACTGCTAATGTTTTGAGATCGCCTGGACCCTAGGGGGAATGAGTTGGTATAATCTGCCATCTACTGCTAATGTTTAGAGATCGCCCTCCCTCTAGGGGTAATAAGTGGTTATAGTCTGCCATCCACTGCTAATGTTTAGAGATAGCCTGGGCCCCTAGGGGTAATGAGTTGTTATCGTCTGCCATCTACTGCTAATGTTTGGAGATCGCCTGGCCCCTCGGGGTAATGAGTGGTTATAGTCTGGCATCTATTGCTAATGTTTAAAGATCACCCTCCCCTAGGGGTAATGAGTGGTTATAGTCTGCCATCTACTGCTAATGTCTGGTGATCGTCTGGCCCCTAGGGGTAAAGAGTGGTTATAGTCTGCCATCTACTACTAATGCTTGGAGATCGCCTGGCCCCCTAGGGGTAATAAGTGGTTATAGTCTGCCATCTACTGCTAATGTTTAGATATCGCCTGGTCCCTAGGGGTAATGAGTGGTTATAGTCTGCCATCTACTGCTAAGATTGCTGGCCCCTAGGGGTAATGAGATGTTATAGTCTGTCATCTACTGCTATTGTTTAGAGATAGCCTGATGCCTAGGGGTAATGAGTGCTTATAGTCTGCCATCTACTGCTAATGTATAGAGATTGCCTGCCCCCTAGGGGTAATAAGTGGTTATAGTCCGCCATATACTACTAATGTTTAGAGAATGTCTGTCTCCTAGGGATAATGAGTGGTTATTTTCTGCCAGGTAGTATTGATATGTGTAGATAGACTGTCTCCTAGGAGCAATGAAGGGTTATAGTCTGCCATCTACTGCTAATGTCTGGTGATCACCTGGTCCCTAGGGGCAATGAGGGGTTATAGTCTGCCATCTACTGCTAATGTTTACAGATCAGCTGGCCCCTAGGGGTAATGAGTGGTTATAGTCCGCCATCTACTGCTAATGTTTGGAGATCGCCTGGCACCTAGAGGTAATGAGTGGTTGGAGTCTGCCATCTACTGCTAATGTTTAGAGATCACCTGGCCCCTAGGGGTAATGAATGGTTATAGTCCTCCATCTGCTGCTGATGTTTATAGATCGCCTGGTACCTAGGGGTAATGAGTGGTTATAGTCCTCCATCTGCTGCTAATGTTTAGAGATCGCCTGGACCCTAGGGATAATGAGTGGTTATAGTCTGCCATCTACTGCTAATGTTTAGAGATCGCCTGGTACCTAGGGGTAATGAATGGTTATAATCTGCCATTCACTGCTAATGTTTGGAGAACGCCTGGCCCCTAGGGGTGATGAGTGGTTATAGTCTGTCATCTACTGCTAATGTCTGGTGATCATACAAAAAGTTGCAGTTATCCGAGGACAAATGCAAACCCTCCAACCATTTAAAATACAATTCACGCGTTAGAGCGCCACACAATCCCTTCCAAAACAGAGCCTGCTTAAAGGATGTGAATTCCAGACAAAGGACAGTTCATTTATTGAATTTCATTTTTATTTTGTTCATAAGCTAATTATCATCATCATGAAAATACATCTACAAAATATGAAATATGACACATTGACTTATCATTATTAAAAAACAACTATAAAAACACACAACACACCAACCAGTGATCACATATCACACATCATTCCTCACATCTACTTTCATCCCATTGCAGACAAACAACCATCCGTACTTGTGCAATGACCGCAATATCGATTGATCTTTTCTATAACCAGAACTTCTATCTATAGCATAGATTTTTACTGCTAGATCTTATTCATTGTCTACTAAAGTACAACAATGTCAATTTTGGAAAGGTGTATATTTTATTAAAATTGCTTTCAACATATATTAATTGCCACATTTTTCTGTATGAACCCAAGTCAGAACCGACTCCTGGTGGAGTGGGATCTAAGGTTATGTCTACTCCAGTTTCGGGCTACTAGACAGTTATGCAATTTACATCTCGTGCACCTCATCAGGACATGTACATTTGAAAAGACATTTTTGTAACAATAATTCAAGTTGGTGTGTGTTGAAACTTGTCCAATGCTTAACATATACATTCTTCCAATTTTCAAATTCCAGAGCTTCTATAAGTCAGATGTGTTACTGAAGAAGCCGAATGGACCAGGAGGAAGGGAGAAAAAACAAAACAAAATATTTACAATCATTCTCTACACCCTCCTCCATATCATGAACATGTATCATTGCTTGAAAACGTAATACTGTGCTTTGTTTTATCAATGGCCCTAGACATCTTTGAGCATCATCTAAACTGAGGCAGTTACCCCATGCTAACCTAAAAGAGAGACTGTATCCTTTCTTTATGATATACGGAAGGATAGTTTGGCTGACCATTGCTGACACCAAGAACCCCAGGCAACCCCCCCCAAAACCCCAAAAAATTGCACCTCTCAGGAAGAGATCAACTCTGTACATCGACCACTGGTCACAAAGACCAATGTGTGTTTGTGATGTTACAACTACGAAAATGTGCTCCGAATAAACATGCATGCTGCAAGATGTCAATTAAATCTGTCTTACCCATTGGCTTGTGGATGGAATACAACGGATATACCCCAACTTATATCGCCATTCATTGGGAAAAGTCTCTATACCATTGTTGAAGCCGGGACATCACGACAGTTAATATTTGCTTGATTGGGTGCTCTATTCCATCTACAAAGTAAGCATACATATGCAGTCTAAGGGCATTGCACATACCCTATACTTTTACTGTATAGTTTCCTGCGGTCGTCTATTCTGTTAGATTGCCAAGCGATGTTACAAACTTGATGAATTTTCCTATTAGTACCTTACAGAGACGCATTGTCTGCTTCAAGGTGAAAACACCTCACCCAGCCGGAGACCAAGAACAGATGAAACTCGAGGGTGGGCAATTGCTCGCCCCGATATGGTTGCTGAGTAGGTCCTCTGCCCAGCTTACTGTGTTGTTCTATCCATTCACACAGGTAAAGGAAAATAAAAGAGAGAGAAGGGAAAGCCTTTAAAATACATGTCATTTCAGGTCTCAGAACAACTCGACGTGCCCCGGCAGTTGTTCCAGTTGATAAGCCTGGCCCCACCAGCCGCGGCTGGCCGAACCTGCATGTCTCCCAGGGGGTCAGCAAACCGGTTGCTGGCCCCTGGGGAGGCCCGCCCACGCAGCCGCCGCAGCACTCGGTCGGGGACATGACGAAGTGGTGCCGTAAGTAACTGTGTGTCTATAGTTCAAGCGGAAGGTGAGTGTTCACCAATTAAGCCGCATTCGCAGTCCACGCCTTCCTACGCAGTCACGCTGTAAGTTGAAAGGGAGGAACCATTGCCTCCATCCCAACGTGCCTATATCTCGTGCCCTCCTGCAGAAATGTGTTAAAGGGCAAGTGTGACCAAAAAAGGCTCATTTAATTGGATCACAAGTGAACCTCTGCAAACGCTGCAAAGTGCAATGGGAACATTCCTATAGCCAGAACCTGCCGTGGAGACACGTGCCCACAAGGGGAGTGCCAAAGTTTTATAATGTCCACTTGGATAGAAAAAGTTGGGAAGCCCATTGTACTGGTTCTAATAATTAATTACATCCCTGATATATCAAATAAGGACAAAAGTCACAGATCGACAGATGAGAAAAAGGTACAAATCCCATTAGCCTTGCAATAAAAAGAGCCATTGAATGTCCTCATTTTTTTCAATTTTTGCTATAATTTGGTTAATATGTATTGCATCGAATATTGACTGCTGTCATAAATCAGTTGGTCTATTATCACCCAGTGTAGATCTTCTTCATTGTGATTTTTTGTCACATAATGTTTATCCATGGGGGCAGCCATACATTTCGTGCGAATACGTGACCTGTGTTCACTGATCCGGACCGAAACTTTCCTTATTGTCATACCCACATAAAGTAGGTTACAGGGGCACCATATGGCATAAATGACATTACTAGATAAACAATTTGTAAAATGTCAGCGTTGCCAATTAAATGTACCATGCCTGAACCTGGTGGTTTTTGAAGTTAGATGACAGACACTACACTTACCATATGGGTAATGACCCATAATGCGTTCCTTATCATGACTCCAAGCAGCTCTAAGGCTATTCTGTGAGAAATTAGTCCCAACAGTTTGCAGCCTTGATTGGACTAAATTATCACGCAGATTCTTAGATCATTTTAATGTGAATAAATGTAGGCCACTGGTGCATCCTGTACTGGTAACCAAGTTCCAGTGTTTCTTGATTAATTTCTTAATCTGCACAGTTTGTGGTGAAAATGTTGTGACACATACCAATCGATCAGTGTCAGTTTTTTTCTCCCTTGGACTCAAAAGATGTTCTCTAGGTGTCCAACGAGCCCTTTTTGCTGATCTCTTGATCAGTTTGCAACGGTACCCCCTCTCCAGGAGTCTGGTCCCCAAGATGTCTGCATGTTGTTCATAGTCGACCAAGTTTGTACAATTCCGTCGAAGCTGGAGGAATTGCCCATAGGGTGAATTATCCTTTTGGGAATGCGGACGTTGACTGGAATTCTCAAGCAAACTGTTGCGATCAGTCTCCTTTCTGTATAGAGATGTAAATATACAGCCTTGTTTCTGTGAAATGATCAAGTCTAAGAACGGTAGCTGCATGGGATCCCAGTGCTCTGTGAAGGTAATGTTGAGTTTGTACTCATTCAACCAATATAGAAAAGCCTTCAGTTGTTCTTCAGAGCCTTTCCAGATAAAGAATATATCATCGATATATCGTTTCCAATAGGAAACGTAATTGCAGAATGGGTTGTTGTTATACACAAATTGATCTTCAAATAGCGCCATATAGATGTTTACAAGGCTGGGGGCAAAAGCTGCCCCCATGGTGGTACCATGTTTTTGGATGTAAATGTCATCTAGAAATTGAAAAAAGTTGTTACACAAAGCAATCTCTAGTAAGTTCAATATAAATTGTGTCGGTATCCCATGTGGTGTAGGATGACCATTCAACCTCTGCTCGATGCCAGCCAGTGCGTCATTCTGGGAAATGTTTGTATAGAGGGCGGTGATGTCTCATGTCACCAACAAGTTATAATCGCCATCTATTGTAAGTCCCTCATAGTAGTTAATGGTGGCCATGGTGTCTTTTAGAAAAGATGGAGAGTCTTCAGCTAGTGCATGGATAGCTTTTAAATATATTTCACCACTGGTTCTAAAATAGAGCCACACAGTGAAATGATGGGTCCCCCCGGAGGGTCTACACTGTCTTTGTGCACTTTGGGCAGTGCATATATAGTGGGTATACAACACTCTCTAGGAGTTAGGAAACATGCCTTGTCTGATGTTAGAAAGCCGGCCTCTATACCTTGAGTACACAGATCTTGAGAGTTCTCATAAGTTTGTCTGTGGGATCAATGCATACTTTTTCATATTGGTTTGTGTTGTTGATTAAGAAATATACCATCTATTCATATCCTTGTCTATCCATCACCACTATTCCTCCCCCTTTGTCAGCGGATTTGATGACTATGTTTTTATTGCAAGCCAGTGTTTTTAAAGCCTGGCTTTCCTCCAATGACAGATTGTGTTTGTGTTGAGATATTCGGGATTGGTTCATAATTTCAGGTAGAGCTTTCAGGACCATCCTTTCAAATGTGACAATCTCTGGTGGTACATCATTGATTCCCAGTGTAAAGGAAGACTTGGGTCTAAGACGTGTTAGGGACGGATCGGGTATGTCTGATTTTTCCATGAAAAATGCCCTAAGTCCAGGGCTGAAGTCGAGGGTACACGCAGGGGGACAGAGTCCACCCACTTTATTTAGAGGGGGGACTCAGTCCCCCCTAGCTAAAAGAGAAACAGTGGATGTCCTTTTTGAATTAAAGCCGATGTCGGGGATCAAACCGCAGTCATCAGGTTTGTAGGCCAGGCACTTCACCACGGCACTATATAACCTGATTAAAAATAACAAACAACTAAAGCTGAAATCTCCCATTTCGGTACTGCAAGTCCCAGGGAAAACATTTGTATTTGTTCTTGGAGCTTAAAACATGCACACCTTTTAACGTTTTCAAAAACACTATTAGACGAAAATATCCTGTCTTGGTTTTGTGTTTGAGTTGATTTTATGAGAGACAAATGCCATTCGTCCTGTTCAATTTGGGTGGTTATGCAAAGCCAATTTAATTAAATGTGCATATTTCTCCTTCATATGCACATTTCTGGTGACGTCAAATCCCATTGCGTTTGCTGATGAGTCGCCCCACTTTAATTTTTAGGACTTGACCCCTGGCTGGGGTCATCAAGGGGCATGGCCTAATGAGCCTGCAGGTGACCCCCGCTGTTAGGCCACGCCCCCTTGATGAGCCCGGCTCATTTTGCAGTGCCACTTAAGGCACTGAGTCTGTATTGCAAATTATTATTATCACACACCAAACTAATTAAAAAGGATCACAGAGAACTAATGTGCAATTTTGCACAAATCTTGGACTACTTTTTTGTAAATCCTTTGTGTGGCAAAAACATTGAACCAAAGTAAAAAAAGAAAACTGGTTGAACCACACAGTTCTCGAGACGCTCACACACAGCTCTCTCCAAAGAGCTGTGATATCTATTCAGGGTATTTTACTGCATATACTGTCCAAATGTGGATATTTTGCAAATTGGCTGCTCTAAAAAAAGTAGTCATCAAAGTTTAAGACGTTTTGTATAATGAAATGAGATTTAATAACAGAATAATAGAGGAAAACAGCAGCAAATGCATTTTGGGGAAAACTCCATCTTCAGGGCTGAGCACTAATCAATTGATACATAAATAACATGCACAAACATAAAGAGTGTACAAAGGGCCATATAGTTTGCAGCCATATTCAAAAGTCAGGAATATTTAAAAATCAAGTCCATACATACCATAGTAGTTATTAGGAAATGGAAGTAAGAAGGGAGGGAAAAAATATATCAGAAACAAATCAGGAAATGTTATGTACAATCTAAGGAAAAAGTCTGAGTCTAAATCTTAGCAAGAATAAACCCCAAAACATGAAATAATACAATAAGATGAGCAGTACATTAGCGTGGGGACCTCTCTGTCTGCAACTCGGTGTGTTTTGTTTCCATATGCCACTGTTCGTTGATTTGGACTTGGTGACCACATGGAGCATGTTTATTACAGTATTTTAGCGCTTGACCTTTTAAACATTTGTAAACTCGGCTCCTGCCGAAAGACGTTTAAGTACATTAGGTCTGTACATTTAGTACTGAGTACAAGATGATCATCTTTTGGCTGGGAACCAGACACATCATTACGGGTGGCCCTAGCTTGCCCACATCAGGGGGAGACTGCTTTTTATGCTTCTGTGGAAAGAGCGAGAATGTGGTGTAGGTTGCATGCATTACATAAATGGACTCTAAACAGGGCTCAAGTCGAGGGTACACACGGGGGACAGAGTCCCCCCACTTTATTCAGAGGGTGGACCTAGTTCCCCCCAACTAAAAGAGAAACATTGGATGGCTGTCATGATGCCTACCCCCGGGGATCCAGACCAAGTCCAGCAACCCCGGAAGCAGGCATCAAGTTATCCTAAGCAAGCCCAACAACCCCTGCTAGGGGCTATTTGGGTCCAGTCCTAGCGCCTGTGGCACCAGGCTCATATGGAGAGTCAGTCCTGGCGCCATAGGCGCCAGGCTCATAGATTAAAACTTACCTGATGCAGACCATGCTGCAAGAGCTCCAAGCCAAAAGAGGCTTGGAAGGGACTACTTTACTTAGGGACTATTTTTTTACTCGGGTGGGGCTAGGGAGGAATACTTACCTGGGACTACTTTGGAGGCTATTTAAACCATGCTCGAAGAGCAGCACACGCTTCGCGTTATTCTGCATCCAGCAGCGTAACGCTCACCGTGCCTGCAAGTCTGCATCCGGCCTTCTACCACACCCGCCTCGAGTTTGGAGCTCCTAGAAAAAGGGAGAAAGAAGGAGAAAAGTTTAGAACAAGAGCAACACCTTTGATCCTTACCTGAATTCCCGATCCATCGCGCCTTCGAGCTGGAAGAAAGAAGTTATTTTATTCGCGTCGCCTCGCCTGCTGCAGCGCCGGGCTGAACTCACTGGCCTTCACAGCATCTTCACATTCCACCGCATCCTCCTGCATGTTCCCGCCGCACTCCGGCGCCTAAGGAGAAGACAAGAACAGCAAGGTGAGCCAAGGGAATACACAGAGGAATATTAGTTACCCCCCCCCCATAGACTTACCTTATTTTACCACCGGGGGTACTATTCCTCTTCACGGATCGGCGCAGCTTCCACTGCATCTTTGCCGAACCCCGGCCCCTAAGGGGAAACAAAAGGAAAGCAAGGTGAAACAAAGAGACTAACAAGGGGAACCCTCCTCACCACAATAGACTTACCTGATTTTACCGCCGGAGGTATTATTCCCTGAGACTTCACACTTTCTCTCAGCGCCTGAATAAGGGAGAAAGCAACAGGTTACATATTGACATTATTTTATCGAACTGTGTTGGAAAATACAAATCCTTACCAGAATACTACCGGTTGCCACGAGGAACTCTTCATTAGGGTCAAGCTGCAACCTGCAAGGAATCGGACAAGAGTGAAAGTCAGGCATTTGAACTCTTACGAACTTTATAGTTACAGCATCTTGCCGGGAATCTCGGAGTCAATATTGTTCTGGAACTCACCAATTCCTTCGAGCCAGTGAAGCAACTGGTTATCAACGCGCCCCTGCGCTCAATGCAGGATGGAGAGCTCATCTTTTCAAACCATCAGGTGAGACTATAAGAGGGGACATCAAAGGTGATCTGTGGGGAGAACAGCGGGGGTGGGGGGATTTACGCTCAACTCCACGGGTGGTTAATTCCGTTTCTCCATTTGCAGAAGAATATTTCTACAGGCCAAGAAAACTAAGCTAGATGGGCCAGTCCAGTCCGTCATCTCGGCCCTACGCGTCACATTGGTGGAGACCGCAGCTGTCCAGTTCCGATCGCCGCCTCTGTGGGAGCCAGGTGAGCGTAACAGAACACGAAGCCTACCCATAAATTCCCACCCGTGCGTTATGGATACCTCAGAGACTGACCAATTGGCCCAATTACTAGGGGAACTGAGGGCTGAAGTGCATTCCGCCCGTCAAGAAATCAATGCTCTTAGGAGAGAACTGATTTTGTCAAAGGAGCGAACTGATGACCTTGCTAGGCAACTATTGCAAAGCCTGGCTGGACAAGCACCCCTACCTGGCTCCGGGGGAAATCCAGCTCCTGTGTTATCGAGTAACCCTGTGTAAATAAACCTACCAGGAAATATACCATTTGCTCCACCCGAACGCTTTGCCGGAGATCCTAAAAGGTTAGCCGTGTTTATGAACCAATGCCGCTTGCACGTTTTATGCAGACCTGGAGCCTTCCCAAACGATCAAGCCAAAGTAGCCTTTGTATTGTCATATCTCACTGGCAGTGCAGCTGATTGGTCAATTCCACTTGTTACTCAGGATGACCCAATTCTTCGGGATTTTCAGGGCTTTCAAACGAGCATGGAAAGACTATTTGCCCGGCACTCCCAAGGACAGGCCATGGATAACGAACTTTTGTCCCTACGACAGGGTATCCAGGACCTTCTATCCTACATCGCAACCTTTAATAGGTTGATAGTGGAAACTGGATGGCCTGAGGTAAAACGAATCATGTTATTTCATCGAGGGCTTCGAGAAGAACTCAAGGATGTCTTGGCTCAAGTTGTGAACCCACCTCAAGACTGCGCTGAATATATAGACTTAGTGGTCCAGTTAGATCACAGACTTCAGAACAGAAAGGCTGCTAGAGCCAAGTTTGAGAATCGGGTGTTGGTCAAAACCCACGCTAACCCCAAAGGAGCAGATGCTTCAGAACCCATGCAAATCGGAGGGGTTAAAGGATCCTTAACCCAGAAGGAAAGAGAAAGGAGACGGCAAATGCAATTGTGTCTATATTGTGGAACTTCTGGGCATTTTCTACGGGATTGCCCTGTAAAACCACCCAAGAAGGGTAGGAGCTGCTGATAAAAGCCATATGGAGTCAGACTCGGGAAACAACCACGCCCGACAAGCGTAGAGATCTGCTTGCCAAGCTTGAAGAAGGATACTTAGACCTCGCATTTCATCATACCAATGGTCCTCGTAGATCCAGGGCAGCCATCGCGTATGCACGCAGTAAGGGCATACATTGATAGCGGGCCCATAGGAAACTATGTGGACTATGAATTGGCTTCCCGGATGAATCTACCTCTCTGCCAGAAAACCACCTCAGATGTCATCACCACAGTCGATGGAACTGAAATTGCCTCTGGGCCTGTAACTCATTCCACCGCAGAGATGACATTATTGGGTCAGGATGGGCATCGAGAGACTATTGTGTTTAATCTAATAAAAGCCCCACAGTTCCATATAATACTGGGGATACCCTGGTTTGAAACACATAATCCTTGTATTGATTGGCGAGAGAAGAGAATAACCTTCCCGGATTGTGCACAAACCTGTTACCCAATGAAATATCAGAACGCAGGCCTGGCTACAGTAACCACAGCAGTCATGCAACTACCTCCAGAATACCAAGAATTCTCGCATGTCTTCCAAAAAGAACAGGCAAACACCTTACCTCCTCACAGATCGTACGATTGTCAAATCGATCTCATACCCAGTGCACAACCCCCTTGTAGCAGGATCTATGCCCTTATGGAACCTGAGAACCTTCACCTACGACAATACTTAGACCAGTACCTTGCCAATGGCTTTATTCGCCCATCCAAGTCCCCTGTATCTTCAGCTTTGTTCTTCGTGCCCAAAAAGGAAGGTGACCTCAGAACGTGCATAGACTACCGCGCATTGAACCAGATAACTGTTAAGAACCGATACCCATTGCCTCTGATCCCTGAACTACTAGACCAAGTGAAGGACGCTTGTATATACACTAAATTAGATCTCCGGGGGGCATATCATCTGGTACGTGTAAAAGAAGGCGACGAATGGAAGACTGCCTTCCGCACTAAGTATGCGTTATTCGAGTACCAGGTGATGCCTTTCGGGTTGTGCAATGCACCAGCAGCCTTCCAATACTTCATGAACGATGTCCTTCGTGAACTCATTGACGTTTTTGTTGTCGTATATATCGATGATATTCTAGTATACTCCTCTTCAGAATCTGACCATGTGAAGCACGTCCGAGCAGTCCTTGAGAAATTGCGCCAGCACAAACTATATGCAAAACTGGAAAAATGTGTTTTTCATGCCACAGAAGTTGAATTCCTTGGGTTTATCCTGACCCCAAAGAGAGTCTGAATGGACTCACGAAAGGTGGACGCAATCCTTAAGTGGCAATCACCAAGTTCAGTTAAAGGAGTACAAAGCATGCTCGGCTTTGCCAATTTCTACCGCAGATTCATCCCGGATTTTTCACATGTTGTACATCCCATCACAGCACTCTTGCAAAAAAATAAACGCTTTATGTGGACTGAAGACGCTGAAAATGACTTCCAAGAGCTGAAAGCAAAATTCACGTCTGCACCTGTATTAAAGCACCCGCGCCCTGAACTTCCATACATAGTGGAAACTGATACATCCAGTCTAGCCATGGGAGCTGTCCTTTCTCAAGATACCCTGAAACTGGCCAGCTTCATCCAGTAGCATTTTGGTCCAGAAAGTTCTCGGCACCCGAGTTAAACTATGCGGTTACCAACAAGGAGTTATTAGCCATTAAATCTGCCTTCAAGGCTTAGCGGCACTATCTTCTCAGTGCCAGGCATACCATTACTGTGATCACCGATCACCGGAACTTACAGTATTTAAAAACAGCCAAGGCCCAATCGTCACGTCAACTCCGATGGGCATTGTTCTTTGCCGAGTTCGGTTTCGTGATAACCTATCGACCAGGTTGTAAGAATGGTAAAGCGGACTCCTTATCCCGAATAGGGATGGGAGAGGCAGAAGTGAACCCAGAACCAGTACCTATAATTTCTGAACAAAGGGTTCTTGGCATGACTACTCTACAGACACTAGAGGACATTCAGGTAAAGATCAAGCAACTCTTTGATCCTATAGCCCTGCAGGACTGGGTAAAGAAAGGCCAAGACTACTCTGTCCCCAATGATCTGCCTTATTACCAAGGGCGGCTATTTCTGCCACACAAGGAACTACAAGAGCTAGTCATTTCCCGTTATCATGATACCCTAATGGAGGGGCACCCAGGTATTGCAAAAACTGAAGCTAAAATTAAAAGACAATTCTGGTGGCCCCCCTGGCGAAAGGATATTAAATCATTTGTGATGTCTTGTGGCATTTGCGCCCAAAACAAAAGTCAAATGAAAAAACCAGCTGGACTCTTACAACCTTTAGATATTCCACCTACTCCATGGCACACCTTATCGTTAGACTTTATTACTGATCTAGCCCCATGCAATGGATTTAACACCATTCTAGTTATTGTGGATCTTTTTTCTAAGATGGCCCACTTTATTCCTTTAAAGGGACTACCTTCAGCTTCAATCCTGGCCAAGGAGTTCCTCGAAAACATTGTTTGCATACACGGATTTCCGTCCATATTTGTCTCTGACCGGGGCAGTCAATTAATTTCACATTTTTGGAAAAAATGCTGTCAATTGGTGCAAATTGATGTGAGGTTATCGACCAGTCACCACCCCCAGACCGATGGTCAAACGGAGAGGACTAAAAAAGACTCTCGAACAATACCTGCGTTGTATGTTACATCATACTGAGAGTAATTGGAAAGACATTCTTTGGATCGCCGAATATGCATACAATAATTCAGTACACTCTGGAACTGGACAAAGCCCCTTTTATACCTTATATGGGCACCATCCTTGAACCTCAGACCTTGACTCACCCCAACACTTAGAAATGCCCGCAGTGGACCATCTGCACGCTATGATTACACAAGCCTTTAAGGAAGAAACTACACATTTAAAACAGGCGAAAGAAAAATACAAGAAAGATGCTGATCGGCATAGAAGTGATACTCCACAATACCAGATAGGGAACCAAGTATGGTTAGCCACAAAACATATAACTCTAAAGGGAACATGGACTTTTAACCCCAGATATTTGGAACCTTACTCTATTAAGGCCATTATCAACCCGGTGGCTGTCAAGTTGGACTTACCTACTAATATGCGAATTCACCCCGTCTTTCATGTGTCTCTTTTGAAGCCAGTGCAACCAGGGACAAGACTAACCAAGCCACCAGACCCTATCCTTGTAGACGGAGAACCCGAATTTGAAGTTAAGAACATCCTGGATTCGAAGCTGATAAAGTCAAAACTCTTTTCTTTAATCGACTGGAAAGGTTACGGACCACAGAAAAGGTCATGGGAACCTAGTGACCATGTTCATGCACCCCGATTGGTGAAAAAATTCACCGAAATTTCCCAGACAAACCGAAACCATAGGGAAGAACGACTTTAGGAGGGGCCTTGGGGGGGGGGGTGCTGTCATGATGCCTACCCCCGGGGACCCAGACCAAGTCCAGCAACCCCGGAAGCAGACATCAAGTTATCCTAAGCAAGCCCAACAACCCCTGCTAGGGGCTATTTGGATCCAGTCCTAGCTCATATGGAGCGTCAGTCCTGGCGCCATAGGCGCCAGGCTCATAGATTAAAACTTACCTGATGCAGACCATGCTGCAAACCTACCTGATGCAGACCATGCTGCAAGAGCTCCAAGCCAAAAGAGGCTTGGAAGGGACTACTTTACTTAGGGACTATTTTTTTACTCGGGCGGGGCTGGGGAGAAATACTTACCTGGGACTACTTTGGAGGCTATTTAAACCACGGCCGAAGAGCAGCACACGCTTCGCGTTATTCTGCATCCAGCAGCGTAACGCTCACCGTGCCTGCAAGTCTGCATCCAGCCTTCTGCCACGCCCGCCTCGAGTTTGGAGCTCCTAGAAAAAGGGAGAAAGAAGGAGAAAAGGTTAGAACAAGAGCAATACCTTTGATCCTTACCTGTATTCCCGATCCATTGCGCCTTCGAACTTGAAGAAAGAAGTTATTTTATGCGCGTCGCCTCGCCTGCTGCAGCGCCGCGCTGAACTCACCGGCCTTCGCAGCATCTTCACATTCCACCGCATCCTCCTGCATGTTCCCGCCGCACTCCGGCACCTAAGGCGAAGACAAGAACAGCAAGGTGAGCCAAGGGAATACACAGAGGAATATTAGTTACCCCCCCATAGACTTACCTGATTTTACCACAAGGGGTACTATTCTTCTTCACGGGTCGGCACAGCTTCCACTGCATCTTCGCCAAACCCCGGCCCCTAAGGGGAAACAAAAGGACAGCAAGGTGAAACAAAGAGACTAACAAGGGGAACCCTCCTCACCACAATAGACTTACCTGATTTTACCGCCGGAGGTATTATTCCCTGAGACTTCATACTTTCTCTCAGCGCCTGAATAAGGGAGAAAGCAACAGGTTACATATTGACCTAATTTTATCGAACTGTGTTGGAAAATACAAATCCTTACCAGAATACTACCGGTTGCCACGAGGAATTCTTCATTAGGGTCAATCTGCAACCTGCAAGGAATCGGAAAAGAGTGAAAGTCAGGCATTAGAACTCTTACGAACTTTATACTTACGGCATCTTGCCGGGAATCTCGGAGTCAATATTGTTCTGGAACTCACCAATTCCTTCGAGCCAGTGAAGCAACTGGTTATCAACGCGCCCCTGCGCTCAATGCAGGATGGAGACCTCATCTTTTCAAACCATCAGGTGAGACTATAAGAGGGGACATCAAAGGTGATCTGTGGGGAGAACAGCGGGGGTGGGGGGATTTATGCTCAAATCCACGGGTGGTTAATTCCCTTTCTCCATTTGCAGAAGAATATTCCTACGGGCCAAGCAAATGAAGCTAGGTGGGCCAGTCCAGTCTGTCATCTCGGCCCTACGCGTCACATTGGTGGAGACCGCAGCTGTCCAGTTCTGATCGACGCCTCTGTGGGAGCCAGGTGAGCGTACTCTTTGAATTTATGAATTAAAGCACACCTCAGGAATCAAACCACATTCCTGCGGTTTGTAGTCCGGACACTTCACCACTGCACTATATAACCTGATCAAAATTAACAAACTATAGGTGAAATATCCCATTTCGGTAGTGCAAGTCCCAGGGAAAACATTTGTATTGGTTCTTGGAGTTGAAAACATGCACACATTTTAATGTTTTCAAAAACCCTATTAGAAGAAAATATCCTGTCTTGGTTTTGTGTGTGTGTTGATTTCATGAAAGGCAAATGCCATTCGTCCTTTTCAATTTGCGTGGTTATGCAAAGCCAATTTAATGAAATGCGCATATTTCTTCACCTTGATTTGCTCATTTCTGTCGACGTTACATCCCATTGCGTTTGTTAATGTGTCCCCCCACTTTACTTTTTAGGACTTGACCCCTGCCTAAGTCTAATAGTCCTAAAATCCTCCTAAATTCAATCTCCAGGTTGTTAATGGGGTTGTCTGCTGATGGCACAAAGCTTAACCTTTTCTTTACGACGCATTCTTCTATAGGAGTAAGGGGATGTTTAGATAGATTGAGCACTGCTGTTGCACTGTGTGTTGTCTTGTGTGGAGTGTTTGTTCTTGTCCCACCGGGGGACCGTTGCCTCTGTTTGGTGGACGTCTGCCTCTTGGTCCACCACGGCCTAAATAATTCTGGCCCCTGTTGTTACTGTTTGCTCACGTTTAAGATTACCTGGGTCGCTCCCAGAGGAACTTGTGTCAGAAAATGTTAACCACCGTTTGTTATTGTTGGGACTATTTTTGTACCTATAGTTCCAATTGGGTGCTTTGTAGTCTTTTGCTAAATAAGGGTATACCTTCTTTGAGAAGGCAGCAATGTCTGTTTTTAGTTTGATTTTTTTGAACAAATTGAATTTCTTGAACTCATCCCATTCCAAATTAATGGCACTCAATTGGTTTTTGGCTTCTGATACGGTACCAGTAGCCAAAAGAGTTGCTTCCTGAACCTCCAGTTCTTGTTTTTGTTTTGTTGCCAATCGTTCTGATGTATTGATTGTTAGCAACATCAGATCCCGGCCACACTTAGTCGAAATCTGACTAAAACAGATTTTGTACTCTTCATCTTCGAGGAAGACTGCTGGAAGAACATGTATTTGCAACCCTAGAGGGATAGTACTGGACTTCAAATATTCTTTGAGCAGATGTCCGTGCAGTTCGGTATGAAATCCCTTTTTCTTTGCTCTTAGTAATGTTTCTGGTGTTATCAAATAATCTGTGTATTCTGCTTGAGGTATATTGTCAAAAATAGTCGAGCCACTGATGGCTTCCTGAATCTGTGCCTCTGTGTAACTCATTGTTTCCCCTTCGGCCATGGTTCCAAGTTACACAAATTGAGGAGTGGGGGGTTGCGCCTGAACGGTGATGCCAGCAAAAGTCAGCATATTTGGTTACTTACTATCCCAAATGGAAATTTTGAAAAACAGGACCACAACAGCCAAGGGCTGTACTAAGTGTAGTACAACCTGCAAAAAAAGTGGTCAAGGCTAATAATGATTCTTAAGAGGTAAGGAGGGTCTCAGGCTATCAAAGACCATACAAAATGTTGCCGTTATCCGTGGACAAATGCAAACCCTCCAACCATTTACAATACAATTCACTCGTTAGAGCGCCACACAATCCCTTCCAAAACAGAGCCTGCTTAAAGGATGTGAATTCGAGACAAAGGACAGTTCATTTATTGAATTTCATTTTTATTTTGTTCATAAGCTAATTATCATCATCATGAAAATACATCTACAAAATATGAAATAAGACCCATTGACTAATCATTATTAAAAACCAACTATAAAAACACACAACACACCAACCAGTGATCACATATCACACATCATTCCTCACTTCTACTTTCATCCCCATTCAGAAAAACAACCATTCGTACTTGTGCAATGACTGCAATATCGATTGATCTGTTCTATAACCAGAACTTCTGGTGATCGCCTGGGCCCTAGGGTTAATGAGTGGTTATAGTCTGTCATCTACTGCTAATGTCTGGTGATCGCTTGGCCCCTAGGGGTAATGAGTGGTTATAGTCTGTCATCTACTGCTAATGTTTAGAGATCGCCTGGCCCCTAGGTTTAATGAGTGGTTATAGTCCGTCATCTACTGCTAATGTCTGGTGATCGCTTGGCCCCTAGGGGTAATGAGTGGTTATAGTCTGTCATCTACTGCTAATGTTTAGAGATCACCTGGCCCCTAGGGTTAATGAGTGGTTACAGCCTGTCATCTACTGCTAATGTCTGGTGATCGCTTGGCCCCTAGGGGTAATAAGTGGTTATAGTCTGCCATCTACTGCTAATGTCTGGTGATCGCCTGGCCCCTAGGGGTAATAAGTGGTTATAGTCTGCCATCTACTTCTAATGTTTAGAGATTGCCTGCCCCCTAGGGGTAATGAGTGGTTATAGTCTGCCATCCACTGCTAATGTTTAGAGATCGCTGGCCCCCTAGGGGTAATAAGCGGTTATGGTCTGCCTTCTACTGCTAATGTCTGGTGATCGCCTGGTTCCCAGGGGTGATGAGTGGTTATAGTCTGCCATCTACTGCTAATGTCTGGTGATCGTATGGCCCCAGGGGTGATGAGTGGTTATAGTCTGCCATCTACTGCTAATGTCTGGTGATCACCTGGTCCCCAGGGGTATTAAGTGGTTATAGTCTGCCATCTACTGCTAATGTCTGATGATTGTCTGGCCCCAGGGATGATGAGTGGTTATAGTCTGTCATCTACTGCTAATGTCTGGTGATCGTCTGGCCCCAAGGGTGATGAGTGGTTATAGTCTGCCATCTACTGCTAATGTCTGGTGATCGCCTGGTCCCCAGGGGTATTAAGTGGTTATAGTCTGCCATCTACTGCTAATGTTTAGAGATCGCCTGGTCCCTATGGGTGAAGAGTGGTTGTAGTCTGCCTTCTACTATTATTGTTTGGAGATCGCCCTCCCCCTAGGGGTAATGAGTGGTTGTAGTCCTTGGCGCACCCTCTCTTGAGGCAAGCGTTTGGGCGCCGGCTGGTTCGGCGTGGCACCCTTTAAAGGGTTACCCTTTTGGCACGTGCTATCCACGCCATTCGTGTCCTTAAATATATTATCATCCGATCCTTAATAAACGTGGTATGTAGTATGTGTGTATATTTAAGGAATGCACAGCAAACTTAGTAAATGGACGCTCAATTAACTTTAACTGAACTTTGCACTCTCCATTCAGGCATGCCATAAAATGCAGCAGGTAGCACCTATATATGAGTGGATTGGAGTTTTTAGTTAAAGTGAATGGGGTGTCCATTTACTGGGTGTGCCATGAATTCCTTAAATAAACTGTCACCTAGGGCGATAATAGGTCCCTGTGCCCTGTTGGCTGTGCCAAAAGAGAAACTGCGGCCAAGGCGCTGCGCCAAAACATCCAGCACTCAAACGCTTGCTGCCAAATGCCCTGCTCCGAATGAGTGGTTATAGCCCACCGTCTACTGTGAATGGATGCCGATCGCCTGCCGCCTAAGGGGATTGAGTGGTCATGTGCACCCTTTTTTCGTTTTGGCTATTCAGTGGCGCTTAATCTATTGCATTGGAGTATAGCTAGCAGAGATGTGAGGTGGAACACACAGTGTGTGGGTGTTGTTTGGGTATTTACCCACCCTTTGACTGTCCATGGCCATGCTACTTCCAATGAAATGTACACTGATTACTTGCCCCAGTGCACTGATTACTTTCCCCTGCCTGCCCAAAACACATCCTCCTGGGATCTCTTTAAGAAAGCTTTATCAAGCAGTAAGATCAAAGGGTGTGGTGTAAGTGCCTGCCAGTCTTATTTCAGAGTATTCTTCAGAGAGTTAACGGCTTAATTGCAGCTATAAACGTGCTGCTGGTGTAATACAAATCTGCATCCACTTGTTTGATAAGCAGTATACATGTTTGCACTGAAGTCCTGTTAAAGCAAACAATGGCAAAGCCAACACATTTGGCTTCTGTATAGGTATAAGACATTTGCCAGTCTCTGCTTTCTGGTGCCCTGGTACTCTCACCACTTTTGCAATTATCTCAGGAGGATAGCTCAGCGGCAACGTGCTCGCCTTGGAGGCGAGACAACGTGGAGCAGCACAGGTTCGATCCCCGGGTCCGCGCTTAGAAACGTTATAAATAACCTATCATACCATATTTTACCACCTTACGCCCATGTAGTACCATTATGGAGGTGCTTGGCAAATGCCATGCTATGCCCACAATAAAGCCCAAACTTTTGCCAATGAGTGGTCATAGTGTGCCGTCTACAGGTAATGTTTGCTCAAGTCCTGCCAGCTAATAGTAATGTATGTAAATACGTCCTTAATGTAAAGCGCTTTAGATTAAAGCGCCATATAAAAAACACATCATTATTGTGATTATCTAGTGAGGAAAGACGTTAGCACATTCATTTCTGACCACTCCACCCCCACACGCCACACTCCATGCTTAATGGATAACCCCAGCCCCCACCTCCCCCCGGCTACAGGCTTCACTCACCGCCTCCCCGAAACCCCGCCCGCCCACACCTCGAGGAGAGCCGGGAGCCCCCCTCTGACTGCGCCGCCCGGTTTCCGCCACGCTCGGTCACGCTGACGCAAACCGCCTGAAAGCACAAGGCTCAAAGCCTAGGCGCTGCCTCCAAAGGGCCGAGGCGCTCAGGCGTGCCCCAAACAAGGGGCAGGCACAGCCCGCGGAATGCGGCAGATAGCGCAGTTGTTGAAAGTGCGACAGTGATTAATGAAAGATGCCCCCGGGCCTGGAAAGGCTGCGAGCGCGGGGCCCGTCTGCGCCATTGTTGTTCTTTCGGATTTCGGAGATGCAGACGTGTGCACGGGGGAAGGGGCACATTGTGCGCGCCCGCTCATGCGTACCCCCTTTCATGTGTGAAAAAGCCACCCTCGTGATGATTTAATACGGCTTAAAAAAGCGAAGTCCTCCTGGTTGAAAGTTGAATGGGTTCTCCCAGTAACAGGGAGAAAGGGGGTGTCCGAAACCGTAATCATTCATTTTTTTACACAGTCAGATAGCTCAGGGGGTTAACAGCCGTGTTGCGCTCATCTCCGTGTAACCGGCTTGGATCCCTGCAGAAAGGTCTCCATCTTCCATCCTTCTAAAATTGAGAAAATAAGTTAACGTTGTGTTAGACAATGGTGAGGGGTTACATTTACAGCGCCGCAATACCCAGGTGCGTTGGCATCATATCCAAATGCATTATAATAATAATATGAATTATTATTATTACAAAGCCAGCATGGTGTTTAAAGGACTGATGCTTACTGAGCAAAGCATGCCAAATGACGTGCGCGTATGGAGGGCGTCTCGCGGGACACAGGGGAGAAACCCGGCATATGTATTATAGAACAAACTGAACGTTAAAGAGTGAAACCAGATTCCATTCTCATTTACTTTGGGGACCCCTTGGATCAGACAAAAAGTTGCAACAAAAAGGATTGCATGTTGGGGGCCATTTTCCAAGCCCCAGGGAGCACAAATAAGGACTGAAACAAGGCGTCAGACATTTACACCCCAGCAACTTTTTATGGTATTTGGAGGGGCAGTAGGGCCTCGAAACAAAATGAACATTTCCCCCCTGTGCGTTCCCTTGCCACCTTAAAATGCCTCCTGGTTTGGCGCAGCATGCGACTGTCCTGCTGGCGTAAAAGCCGCCTGTTTTTATTACCTACTCCGTGCTTGTGGATTCGGCGAGGATCCACCGCGAAGGCTCCTTGTCGTGCATTAGTGACAGGTGGCATCTATAGTTTTTCACAAACCCAATAGGAGAAGCAAATGATAAAGGCAATTCCGCCTGCTTTAACACTTTGCATTTCCTCTCCGTTTTGCAAATGTGGAAAATTGCATGGTGGCGAGTCACCAGCGTGTAAGTGTTAATGCTGGTGGTCCCCTCAACAGAATTACCACTTCTTGCAAAATGCCATATGCTGGGTTCTGTCGTCAGTTTCGTGATGGCAGTGTGTGTAATGTTTAATGGCATTTTCTATTTTTAATGATCAGTATATTTGGCTAAAAAGCAAACCTTTATACTTGCTGTATTGTTGTATGGTAGTCGTCGTTTATATAGCGCCTTTTCCCATTTGTGTGGCCTGAAAGCGCTTCGTGGTGGGAACGTCCTCGGAACCGAAGTCCAGAGATGGGAACACGTTCTAAGAGTAGACTTTACCGTGTGTGTGTGCATTCTGCCGGGATGAGGGTTTAGGGGGGCTGGCCAGGCTCCAGTAAGCAACCCAGGAGTCCGGTACGTGGGCAGGTGCTGAGTGTGGTCAAGACCGAGCGCTAGTGCTGAAGACTCGATGTGTGCGCAGCTAGACCGAATGTGTCGTAGGTTGTCACTGTATACTAAGGGCAGAGGTGTTCAGGCACGTCAGGGGTTTCAGTGCGAAAAGTCACGTGACCGGGTAGACCGAATATATCATAGCCGTAGCTGCATTCTAGAGTGCGTGGATGGAAAGCCATGCCCGCTGTAGATGTCCACCGAAGTGGTGAGTTTATGCAGAATTGAATAATAAATCAATGAACAATAAATCATTACATTTAAACAATTCATAATAAGAGGAATATCCACGTTACATAGAACTAATGTGTGTAAAATGCTATACCTAACATAGACAGCATACAACTTCTCGGTGTCTAGCCTTCTATATCCTCAGTGCACATTTGCAAGGTTTGTCCCACGGATTATGAAATAACCCATTTTCTCCCAAGAGTGGTCCAATTAGCCTCTATCCAAAACTTGTGTAAAAAGGATCTGGGGTAGTTCTGAGGGTTGTGATCGGATGAGCCAACTAGGTCGGGCACTTAGTCGCATTGCAAGTGTCAATTGAGTACTCCCCATACTCCAAAAGGGCTATAGATCAAAAAGACACCCAGTAAAATGCGACACGTGCATCTATATTCATTGTTCGAACTCTATGTAGACCCACCCTAGTATTTGGAAAATGCCCTTCATTAATGCTGTTACGGCTAAAGACGGAGCGAGTTGCCTTGAGCTCACTAATCGCTGCCACAGGGCCTCAGGGCAAACTGTGCCTGCTGAATAAATTAATTCCTCAAAACATAACTGACGTCTTTGCACGGGCGCGGGGCAATCTAAGATTGTATGTCGCGAGCCTCCTACTTGATTTTCTTTACAGACCCTACAAGTACAATCACCTGGTAGAATTTTAAAGCGTGGGCCACCAACTTCTAGGGTGTGCATGATGTTAAAGCGAAACCTCAAGAGCCACGCCCCCCGAGTGGGAAAAGGACATTTTTTAAGATATGCCGTTGGTAACTGCAATCCCAGGAGCGTCTCTGAGTACCCTTCAAACAGTTTTAATCTACATATGTGGTCCCATTGTTGTATGTTATCATATTCCCATGATTTTCATTTTAGGATTGAATGGTTTTCTCTTGCCAATATGAGGGCCAATTCATGGAAATATTTGCGTGGAAAATCGGGGATTTGCGTGCTATTCTGCGTACAAAACCCTGTTCCTTGATTCATGCAATGGACTGCGCGGCACGTTTTCTAAAGCTGCGGGGAACAGCACTGTAGAGGAGTAGCTGATTGCCTCTGCAGGAAGTCCCGCCCCTATTCTGCCTCTGCGTTGGACACCGGAAATGGTGACATGTGCCGCACCAGTAATGGTGCCAATTACACGAAAACCCTTTGCGACAAGGTATCCACTGAGAAAACCCTACGTGATGTATCCCGGAAGAGATGACGGTCTCCAGAGGGAGGTCCCTGAAGAAGTGTCAAGATATGAAAAGGAGAGGCTGGTGACGTCACAAGAAATGAGTGTGACGCACGAAGAAGGATGACCGAAGAAGAGCATGCATAGACCTTATAGAATCTGATGGCCAAGTAAAGAATCGAGAAGCTGTTCATGTGTGAAATGAAGATTGCAGGTGTGAGAAACGCTGCAAAAAATGCAAACCGTTTTATAACTGTACAGATGCCGTAACGCAAGTAGACTAAGTAATCCTGAAGGCTGGCTATACGCAGTGAATAGACTACAGGCGGTGCTGCCAATATATATATGTATGTAGAATCTGGACATTCAATGTACAATTTTAGTAAGCTCAACCCGTGGAGAAAGGAGGAATTATAGCTGAGTGTGTGTCTCAGCAAAGAAATAAGCCGAAGCTCGAAGATGGACCAAAGGAAGGCTGTTTGGCCTGATGTCAAAGGCTAAGGCAGCCAAAACTGGTAATCAGTCCTTGAAGAACAGTGAATGTGAGACACCAAGGCATCCCTTGTAAGGTTGCAAAGAGAGAACACCATGAGTGCCAAGTTTCTTTATTCAAGACAATTAAATGCTATAAAATGGGCCGATTCACGGTATCCTGTCACGTGAGTCCATGATGGAAATAGAAGTGGGCATGTAGACTTGATAAAAACATGCTCACACTCCCTTATATTCCCAGAGAAGAAAAGCACCTACAAAACCAAGTTCAAAGACAATCTGAATGGCAGAAGGCATGAGCAATAAGAGATGTTGGGCTAATTGGGTGGGGGGGTATGGTCAAGTCCACCCCCAGCACCTCGGGTACCAGCTTACGTGCTGCCAGAGAATACAATGTTCCAGAAAGATACACATGTGCCAACCAATTGTAGAGGGCCATATAACTACATATATAACGAAGGGCCTTATAGATTGAGAGCCAATTATGTATTGTGTTTCTAATAAGTGTTGAAGATGACTTGCACTAAGGGAGGGCATAAATTGCCCACCTGACGTTAGAGACCCAATCACAATCCAATCCCTTATATAATATACTTAGATACTCCCCATAGTCCCATCACAATCCCGCGTAGGTTTACTTATTTTGGCAGGTTGTATGACATCACATATGATGCGATTTTGCTATAAAAGTGTTGTTTTTTATTAAATGCTTTGAGACTATGCTGTGCGAAGTATGTTGATATCTGTTGTACTCCCTGTTATAGACAACTTCCTGTGTCGTCTTCTTATTGGTCTAAGAGTTATTCTCCATCCTGTCCATCGTAAACATGTGTTACCCTAATTAAAAGGACCATAAAAGTTCACTTTGTAACATGTCGGATGGTTCAGAAGCAAACCCATCGACCAGTAGACTGTAGTACTTCGGACGATCGGGCACCCTCTGCCATCTACCCGGAAGATTACAAAGTTCCCTGTGGAGAGCGTCCGATATAGAATTCTTGCAAGAAAATCTAGACGGTGGAACGTGTCTCTCTTTGACAAAATCCCTCCAAGTTTCCACAAGGGCTTTCCGGATGGAAGGCGAAAGTGGTCGATTGGAGGGGGGAGTCGATACCGAAGGCCTCGAGCTGTACGAACGAATGATGAGTAGACTAAGGGGAATGATAAACTGAGGGGATGGGATTGTGGTAGTTTAGAAAGTAACAGGAAAAGTAACGGTGATTTATTTGTGTAACGAGAGATAGAGAGATAACGGCCGGGAGTCCTAACCTAAGGGGGTTCATTAGAAATTGTTATACACTTCAGTCGAAGTAAAATAGGCTACGTATTGTACAAGTCCATATAAGATAACAATTTAAATCCTGTGATCAGAGTATTATTAGGGGCAGAGATAAGAGTGATCACTGAGGATTAATGTGAAGAGTCGACTAGTCTGTCTGTTTGTGTATTTATGGTTAATTAAGGTGTCGAAGAGCGACAAGTGTGTAATGAAAATTGAGAAAAGGTCGAGGAGACATAGTGTGTATCTAGAGAAACTGTCAGGACCGACTCAGAGGTAGACTGAGATTATTGAAAAATAGAGGGTTTGAACGGCGATTGTTGGAGCATGCTTATATTTGTTGTTTTCAGAAAGGTATTTTTTGTAAACACTGGTAAATATTGATAGTCAATTGAGACTTGTCACAATAGGAGACATTACTCCTATGATGCATTTATGTAAGACAATACCAAAACACATGCCCAAGCTGAAAAAGTACAGTGCAGAGTGGGTGAAAGGCACACCAGATAAGATGTTCATGCCATGGCCACAAGGGGGATCGTTGTCAAAAGCAGTATTGCAACACATAACCACATACCTGCATGCTGCGTACACAGGAAAGACATTGGAGAAAATGTTAGCTATTTTAGAGCTTTGGAAAATGTACCAAGAAGAGAGAGAGGATCCGCCACCTGAGAGTGGATGCTTAACCAGTGTAAGGGGGAAGGTGTCAAGTCTTTTGCTCCCGTCGCTTCGTCTGAGGTAAAAAGGCGATTGCATAGAGAACGTAGCAGCAACAGGGTATAGTAATCCAATATACGAACCGCCTGCTTACAGTAGTGACGATAGCCCAGAGGAGACTAAGAGAAAAGAGGAGATCTTTAAGCTCTTACAAAACAGGGAAGAGAAAAGTGAGCGATCGACTGTATCGACAGATATAGAACGAGAGATCAAGAGATGGAAAGGAGAGACCGATAAAGCTGACGAAGTAACGCTCTTCCCGAACCAATGGATGGGAGGATAGATATCACTCAAGCTAGATGGGAAGAGCATTGAGGAAGTCAGGAAAACGGAAGATCAGGACGAACAGGATAGGAAAGACAGGGCATGACAAAAGAGATCAAAAGAAGATGAGCATAAAAGGAAGAGCAGACAGCAGCCGGTACAGATGTATCAGGGGGAGCAACAAAAGAAAGAAGAAAGGGCAGAGGACCAAAGGAAGTATGACAACAGATAGAGAGCAATGGAAGAACAGGATAGGCAAGAAAGGAAGAGAGAAGAGGAAGAAGCACATGCATTAAGAGATAAAAGAATAAAGAGATGAAGAGAAGAGGAAGAAAGAAGAGCAGGAGTAAGGAGAGACGATTGGACAAGAAGAGGAAAGTGTTAGATGGGAAGCAATAAAGCAAAGAGAAGTAGATGAAGAATTAGAAGGCAAGTGGAGACAGCGAGAGCATGATATTGACCGCATTAAAAGGGAATTAATGAAAGCCGAGTCCAGCAATACACTGGGGCAGTATAGAAGAGTTCCTCCAGTCACAGGGAGCAATGTCAGGGCTATCTACAGTAACCCTAGAAGAGGATTTTGATATAGGAAGCATCAGAGATAGGATCAATAAAGCCTATCAGGACTTAAGAGAAGGTGGAAAATTGGTAAGCCGAGGGAAGGGAGATCAAACGCTAGTCTTCCAATCACAAAGCAAAGAGAATAATCAATTCAGTCTTGAGCATGGAGCCTTGTTTCTAAGTAAACTGACCTTAGAGAAGGGTGAAGGGGATGAGAGTCACACTAGTTGGGGACTGGATATGTCAGATGAAGCGAGATAATCCTTCCGTGGGGAAGAGGGAGGAGGTGCATATGCACCTGAGGGAGGCCTGCAGGCAGACAAGGAAGTAAGATGTCTGATCTAGAGCAACTGAAGGAAAGGATACCAGTTCCTATAGCATATCCACAGCACCCTAAAGGACGATCTCATAGCGAGAAGAGAGAGTCACCGCCATATGTAAGCAGGTTAGAGTCATTGTCAGGAAGAAGGCAATCAGGAACCATTGTCCACACTATGGATAGCCAGTCGATGGGAGCCGATTGCAGATTAGGATTTACTCAGTTTCCATTATTGGAAACAGAGGGAGCAAGACCACAGTATATTCCATGGCCACAGGTGGATAAGGATAATTTAAGGTGCAAACTCCCCAGTTTAACGGCGGGTGCGGAAAAATTGATTTATGAGTTACAAAAAATGACAGGAGGAAATACCTTAGCAATAGGAGATATTAAGGGCCCTCTAGCAGCCATTCCTGGGGAAAGAGCGGATGACATTTGGAAGAGAGCAGGCTACTCAAGTGTGGCAGCACAAAATACATCGCACAATGGAGTGCCATTTAATAGTTTTAAGGCACAGGCCTGGAGAGCTCTCAGAGTACAGTATCCCGATGTATCAGTCATGGGTGCGATAATGACACGCAAGAAGACAGAGGATGATGATCCTCTTACTTAGATTCAGGACATTCAGGAATGCTGGGCTCTTGAAATGTGTGAGCCGTGGGGAAAAACAGTGGTAGTATTTTACCACATATTATGTCAGGGATTGCCTGAGCAGGTACAGAGGGAACTCAAGAAGCAAGTGGGAATGGAAGCAAAGCCATGGGCTGAAATACAGTTGACTATAGTGCATCACTGTCGGCTGTTACAGGAGAAAAATAAGAAGAAAGACTATGCTAAAAAAAATTGAGAAAGCCAAGTTAGTTCAGAAGAAGTTGTCAACGTATGCCATAGAAGGGGCGGTATTGACAAGCAGAGACGGACTAGGAGTACAGCAAACAGTGGGTAAATCGCAGGCAAGTAATCAGCACCCGATGGAACAAGGAGGGAATGGGTTTGTACCATGAGGTAGAGGCATGGGCTACAGAGGAAGGGGTGGATTTCAAAACCCTCAAGGTGGGTTTCAGAATGCGCAGAATGTGCAAGGAGGGTTTAACCAATGGGGACTAGTCAGACGGGGTCCTCCTATATGTTGGACATGTGGGATGACAGGGCTCATTGCGTGTACATGCGGGATCCAAGGATATGTACAAAATGGCCAATTCTCAAGAGGGGGGACAGCTTATCCTCCAGCATATAGCTTACAAGTTAGGGAAGGATTTGCCCAAGATCAGACAGTGTTTCAGGCATGGGCACCACAACCACAGCAAGCAGCATTGATTCCACCACAAGGGCAGTCGCAGCATGCCCCCATGCAGATACAGCAGAATGCAAACACAGGACAATTATTGACACCTAAAATAGGGGGTGTCACTGTAGTAGGAGGGAATCCTTTCACAGGTACAGGGGTGTGCATGTGGATACGACAGCTCACAGGGCGACTTGATGTGTTCAGTAGTATCCGTGACACCAGACCCCCCAAGAGGAACCAAAGGTTGATGTGACGATAGGAGGCAAATCTTTTTAATTTCTAGTAGACACTGGTGCAACTCGTTCATGTATACGAGAGGGAAAATGTCCAATGTCGGGAAATTCCATGAATGCTCAAGGATTCTCTGGAGCTACAAGTTGAGTTCCTTTTACTGATGAATTACCAATCTCTATAGGAGAGTGTGACATGTCTGTTCCATTGTTGTATTCACGACAGACACCAGTTAATATTTTGGGAAGAGACTTATTGACAAAACTTAACATTATGATTTCTTTTACTGACGAAGGTATAGTGTGCTCCACGCCTGGGATACACTATATGAATGTGGGTGAATTTATAATGGAATTTACAGGGCAAATGGCTCTACGAGGTGTGTCAAAAGACCCAGAAGTTTTCCTTTAAAGGGTGGCATTCTGTTAACATGGGTACCTGGCTTAGTGGGAAAGACTATGAGGATACCTGATGAATTTTTATTTAGACCGCAGATACCTATGGATGAAGAGGGGGAAAGACCGTCCCCATAGAGTTAGATGCAGCCATAGTACAAGGAGAAATGGCAATGCTCATAGAAACAGATGATGAGGATAGGCCCAGGAGAACAGTGATTGCCATTGGGGAAGGGTGCAGATTGACTGACGTCACTGATGATGACATGTTTGGAGATGATCCATCAGATGATGAAGTAGTGTTCTTTATGAGTATTACATATTGGATTAAAATATAGAAAAGGGAGATCCCATAGCGCATGGCGAGAATGCGGCAGTGTCCACTGTTTTTTTAGGAAGACTTGGAGAAAGTGCCAAGCACTTTATGGACTACAGGCCGTTATGATGTAGGCCTATTGAAGGAAGTAGGGCAGGTTAAAATAAAGCTGAAACCAGGAGCAATTTTACCTCGAGCAAGACGAAACCCAATGTCTTGATAGGCAGATGAGGGCATTTTTTAGACAATTTCAGCACTGATGGAGAAATGTATTCTGGTACCATCAGAGCCATTGTGTAATACCGCAGTGTACCCTGTGATAAAATGTCAGGGAGGGTCGTGGAGATTTATACAAGATATGAGACCGATTAGAGGCAGAGTTTCCTTTAGTTCCTAATCCAACCTTGATACTATGTAGTATACCAGTAGAAGCACAATATTTTATGGTGCTTGATTTGAAGAATGCGTTTTTCTCAATCCCCTTGCACAATGACTCACAAGACTTGACTTCATTTACATTACATCAAATCTGTCTGAAACACACTTGTTTGACTCACAGGTACATCAATCTTTAACAGAGTCCTACATATGGACCGAGGCAATATTGATTTGAAAAGCACTGTGATACAGTACGTAGATGACATTTTGATTTGTAGAGTTTATGGTTCTCCCTGAAAGTAATGTGCATCGTATCGTACTTGCTATTTTTGTGTTTATCTTTGAGCTTATCCTGCACTTGTAAGAAGAGATGTGGATATCCACACATTTTTACAGGATCCTAAAAATGGCCCTGTAATAAGGAGGATGCTTATAGCAATCATAGAGGAGCTACTGCAAGTGCCAAATATACTACAATTGCCGGAGTAGTGTTATAGCAAAAATGAGGAATCTTGAAAATGGTACGATTTCAGAAAATGAATAAGCTCTAGAGATTCCAAAATGGCACAAATGGTGGGGACTAATATGTTGGTTTTCAATATACATATGCACAGTTATGCTTTGTGTCCTTTTGGTTCTTGTTATTCATCTTTTCTATTATTATGATCCAAAAGTGGCAGGAGTTCTTTTGATTCTCCCCACTCCAGGAACTAATGTTTATTTACTCATTAACAATGAGCCATGGTCTCGAGTGTTTTCTGCCCAGAGCAGAGCTGCTTTAGAGTTGTTTCCATGGGCTGCTAACATTTTAAGGGGAAGACACAGAAGAAATGCAGAGGAAGAGGATAATGGGATTAACACATATTTAGACAGTACAGCACACTTGGGTAATAACATGTGGTATCAACACATGAAAAAGGTGGGAGAGAGTCATCTAAGGATGGTTGCTATGGTTGTGCTCCCATACCTTATGCTATGCGTGTTGCCCCCTACTTTCATTTCCAGATAAATGCCAGCGTATGATGCGAGATGTCTTGTCCACCTTGCTGCATGCTTGACTCGAAGCCAGTTCCAAGGACATTGGGCCACTCTACGGTGAAGATCGAAATGATCATTCCCATTCCAGGATGATTATATCAAGACTACACAGATGGAAAAGTAGCCTGCATGGACGAGCAAGATGCTCACGCACCTTAGGGCAGGACAGGATGAAGTGGTCATAACAGAAAGGAAGAGAATGGACTGTCCTGATGAAGCACAGATAATTTGGATGCCTGGTTATTGGGAAAGAACTTAGATGCTAGTCTATGGACAAGTGACGTCCAAGAAAGAATGGGAAGGATTGATATCTTGTGCCGCTCATCTATTGAAACAGGAATATGGGCGAGAAGTACAAAAGGTAAATGATGAGTGTTTGAAGTCATGGGCCGAACATGCCAAGCTGCTAACATGAGTAGAACATGAATCGGGCCCAATGTTTGTAATTCCACTGGTGAATGAGACACTGTGCTTTCAACGAAAATGAAGAAGGCATGTGGGAGATAACATAGGTTGCAAGACTTTAGTTGATGTCTCCAGTATGGGAGCAGGGACAGCCGTCCTAATGGATCGATATTGGGCTTGTGGGTCGAGAGCCTACATGAAACTGCCCAAGGATTGGGGAGGAACGTGTTCCTTAGTGCTTCTCCATGCTCCAGCATTAATGATTCTGAAGAGTGACCAGAACACTGGTGAATTTCCAAAAGCAGATGCCCATTTGAGGAGGAGAAGATCACTTGAATTCCTCAATCGAACAAGAAGGGTGAATTATTTCTCTTCTAAATCGATAGAAGCTTTTGATGCTATTCCATAGGAGGATAGGCCATTCAGCAAGACTGCATATATGGTGGGGATCCAGATGATGGCCAACACCAAATGGTTACAGATTACTAGATGGGAACTCCCGCAGACAATAAACACTACCATAAAGGGATTCAATGCGTTCAAGGAAGAATTGAGTGCCATAAGGCTGATGACCCTCCAGAACAGATATGTCCTTGCTATGATCACAGCAATGGATGGAGGTGTTTTTGCCAAAATCAGCCATCATGTTGCACATTCATACCTTCTCATGATTACGAGAATGGGACCTTGACAGAGGCCATAATGTTGCAGATGAAGCTGCACAATAAAATGGAAGATGAGACAGAAGATATTGCAGATGATGGCTGGTTTGTGTCTATCTTCTCATGGGTTCCACAATGGATGGCGAATATCTTCAAGCTCCTACGAGCAATACTGGTGATGGTGATATTTGGATTCTGTGTGTTCAGGGTAATCATTTCTCAGTGTAAGAAGACAGCAAACAAGGCTGTTGGAATGAAGATCACGATCGATGTCGAGTCAGGGTTTGGACCCAAGGAATTGACAGATGAAGAAATCAGAAAATATATAGAGGCCAGCATCTTAGCACCTGAAGAAATGAAGTTCCTGCATCCAAGAAATCGCAGGAAGTACGTGGGGTGATGGATCTACTGTAATCTGAATGGACAATGCGGCCACATGACCTTGAGTGTTGACGAACATGTAAAATCAGCAAGATCCCGGAAGAGAGTGGTAAAGGTCTGGACTCCAAAGAAAACACTTTTTCAAGAGAGGATATCAAGATGTGGAGACTGGTGAAGGAGTGGTCAATAAATCAACCAGAGGGGGGAATGAAGAGGAGCAGCTGAATGCCTCTGCAGGAAGTCCCACCACTATTCTGTCTATATTTTGGAAACCGGAGATTGAGACATGTGCAACGCCAGTAATGGTGCCGATTACACGAAAAGCCTTTGAGACAAGGTATCCACTGAGAAAACCCTACGTGATGTATCCCTGAAGAGATGACGGTCTCCTGAGGGAGGTCCCTGAAGAAGTCTGAAGATATGAAAATGATAGGCTGATGACATCACAAGAACTGAGTGTGACGCACTAAGAAGGATGATCGAAGAAGAGAATGCATAGACCTTATAGAATCTGATGGAAAAGTAAAGAATCGAGAAGATGTTCATGTGCAAAATGAAGATCGCAGGTGTGAGAAGCACTGTAGAACATGCACACAGTTTTATAACCGTGCAAGTAGACTAAGTAATCGTGAAGGCTGGCTATACGTAGTGACTAGGCTGCAGGCGGTGCCGCCAATATATAAATATATATGTATGTAGAATCTGGACATTCAATGTCACAATTCTAGTAAGCTCAACCTGTGGAGAAAGGAGGATTGATAGCTGAGTGTGTTTCACAGCAAAGAAATAAGCCGAAGCTCGAAGATGGACCAAAGGAAGGCTGCCTGGCCTGATGTCAAAGGCTAAGGCACCAGAACTGGTATCAGTCCTTGAAGAACAGTGAATGTGAGAGGCTGAGACATCCCTTGTTAAGTTACAAAGAGAGAGCACCATCATTATTCGAGACAATTTAAATGTGCCAATTCATGGTCTCCTTTCATGTGAGTCCAAGATGGAAATAGGAGTGAGCATGGAGATTTGAACCTTGATAAAAAAAAACATGCTCACACTCTCTTATATTTCTAGAGAAGAAAAGCAACTACAAGACCAAGTTCAAAGACAATCTGAATGGCAGAAGGCATGAGCGATGAGAGATGTTAGGCTAATTGGGTGGGGAGGTACAGTCAAGTCCACCCACCAGCACCTGGGGTACCACCTCACGTGAAGCTAGAGAATTGAATATTCTAGAAGGGTACAAGCATGCCAAACAATTGTAGAGGGCAATATAACAAAGGGCCTTATAGTTTGAGAACCAATGATGTATCGTGTGTCTAATAACTGTTGAAGATGACTTGCACTAAGGGAGGGCATAAGTTGCCCACCTGACTTTAGAGACCCAATCACAATCCAATCCCTTATACAAAGTTGTACGTTGTACTCACCATTTTTGATAATTGAGAATAAAACAGAGACATTTTCCCAACTTCCTGAGTAGGTCTTCTTATTGGTTTAAGAGTTATTTTGCATCCTGTCCATCGTACGATGTGCTACCTTAATTAAAAGGACCATAAAGGTTCAGCACGTCTCTGTCAGTGGTTGAGTGTCTTACACAAGACACCTCACACAGCTTGGGGGAGGCCTGCGCAGTGGGCGGAGTAGGGGATGGAACTCAGGAAATGAGGAGGAACACGGAAAAAAGTGGGCGATACGAGGGACGGGCCGCAGGCAGTCCATAGCACGCCCACAAATGCGCACGACAAGGTATGTTCATGGATGTCACCATGCAACCTCTCACCACTGAAATGCCAACGCAAATCCCACCATCCCTCCACTACCCGAAGGCAGGCGTAAATACACTTGCGCATAACAAATCGCAGCAAGGAGGTGGGTTTACATGTCAGATTTAGGGGTGTTCGTACACAGCCGGGACCCGATCGGACTTAGGGGTGCGCGTATCTAGTGTAGTGTGGTGCAGGAACAGTTTACGAGGTTTGAATGCAGGTCTTCAGAGTTTTACCTGAGTTACGATACATCGTACCCATGTTGGGGGGACCCCGAGTAGAGAAATGCAGGCCTGCTTGCGGGGGACGCCACACACTGTTTGAAGGGTTCATGTATGCGCACCCAGGGGACCACCCAAAGGTAGCTGTTATGGCTGTTACTGCTTTGTGTGGGGCCGTTTCAGGGGCGTTCCGGCCGCGACTTGCGTATACAGTTACATTGCAGAAAATATTCCATAAATAGGCGAGCAAGCATTTTTGAATTCTGCGCGCAGACTCATGCAGTGCCATTCTCGGCAAATGTGTATTTTCCCATGAATCGGCCCGTGGTGTATATGTTTATATCACGAAAAATGAATTCCCGGAGGAGATATCCACCCCTGTTTTATCTACTTCATTTAGAGCATAGGAAATAGTATTTTGTACACCATTTAGCAATTTCACATATATGTTTATCCTTTTTCTTAAGACTTTATATCTCCAGGATGGTGCAGGCCGCAGGCATCAGGGCGCACACATGGACAAAATCAACCTAAAGGACAGAGGACAGTTCAATGGTCAGTCAGTTAAATAGCAGTGTCTTTAGAGATTTCTGAAATGTTTTCAAATTTCCTTCCTTCCTTCCGCATGGTCACGGGAAGTTATTTCGATGTTATGTTCAAGCAAGGCTGCTTGAACCTGGAATGACTGGCCATTCCCTTGTAGCGTGGGCAAACAAACATATTATTATGTTCCCTCATAAAGGACTGTATTTTTGATTCAATGCAATTCATTTTCAGTCTATTACTCTTTACAAATTCCCCAAACGAGTTTTGATTTCTTTGCAATCCTATGGGAGTCAAATCCATCAGCATTATATCGTCAGCATAAGATAGCCGTCGGACTGGGGTGGCACCTCTTTTTGGGGGATAGAGAGCCGGCCTGTTTAATGCTTCCTGCATATCGGCCACATACAAGTTGCACAGACAGCGAGCGAGGACGCATCCCTGTCGTAGGCCTACGGCATTTTGTCATGATGCAGGTCCAGTGACGGCAGTAGGCCAGTTGTTCAGCAAGCGTTCTTCAGTTGGAGGACCAGTAGGTGATACCTCCCGGTTTGGGCGTGTAACAAATGCAATAAATAAAATAAATAAATAAAGGGATACCGGGCCTCCACACGCAAGGCAAATACAACAGACTCTGACTAAATAACATACATGGAACACACAGGGAACATTCTAAGAGACCATGCAGCAACCAAGGACGGAAGGTTCCATTCATCCACACACAGCCAGGGAAGACCGGGTGTGATGCATTTTGTTCAATGACTATTTGGTATTTTGACGCAGGTGTGGCCCTGCATCCTTATTTTGTGCCGCACCCTGGTGCATTTGTATGCCATGTGCACGCCGTATAAAACATTTGTAATAACATTAATTGTGTACACTCTGTTTCGCTTACATAATTCACCCTTCCTTGACTGGCTACTGGTCAAATCAGTGGCCTCATTTCACGAATATCAGAACGCCTGCTAGACTGAGCCCCTGAGACTGGTCCGGTGTCAGTGTCAGGAGGGTCTCTGAGGCAAAGACGGACCCTGAGTCACAGTGCCTCAGGGTAGCGGAGTCTTTCCACCGCAACACATTGGACTAGCAGGATCTCTTGAGTCCCAAAGCCTCAGACTCGTAGAGTGATGGCACCCTCAGGTGAATGGATTTCTGTGGCCTCACCCTGCAGACAAAGAGGGTTTCTAGGTCAGGGGCTTCAGATTGAGGGTCTCAGGGTCAGCTCTCTTTGGATTTAGACTAGAACTGCCTGTGGGGGTAGAGGGGCAGCGAATCTGAGACTAGAAGGGCCTCCAAATCAATTACCTTCTGACTAGCAAGATCTCAGGATCCCCATCTCTGAGGGAAGGAGGGTCAAAAAATCACAGCCACCTGGGCTAGTGTGTCATGACCCCTCAATGTGGGATATGTCACAGTCATCCCCCTTCTGATTGGGAGGTTGCTGAGTTAGAGTTAACAGATTAGGAATGTTCTCAGTAAATCGCAGGGTCCACGACTCAGTGTCCCTCAGATCGGTACAGGGTACAGTATCAGGGTCAGAACCCTTCTGCCTATCAAGACCTCCGATTACAAAATACTCAGACTTCAAGGGTGTAGCAAAAGACCACACTTCACTGGGTGCCGGGAGACCTCTCCGGTGAAGGGGTCCCCCAGCGGGAGAAGTGGCATTAGCCCACGATTCGTCACACTCTACACAAAACATCACCTTCTGCCCACAATTTATTACGTACCTGGTAACATTGTTCACTCACCCCTGATGAACTTCTGGGCCAACCTTCTTCAAGTAATCGGTGTACCTTCACTAAATCCGCGTCTGCCACACTTTCTTCTTGCCATTTTGGTAAATTCAGGGCAACCTCATGAGCCAAGTGTGCTCTGATCGACCATTCTTCCCCAGATAACATTACACCATCACAGGGAGTGGCGACAAACAATCTGAAACTACATTTCCAAGGCCAATAATTGTGAAATGCCCTTCAACAGCAATGTACGGCGATTCATCCTAGCAGATGCAAATGTGTTTCTTCCTAGCAGCGGATGAATTAAGGTTTTATGGTCTGTCTTCAAAACAAATGGAAAACCCCACAGAAAATAATTGAAATGCTTTAGTGCCCAAAAACATGCCAGAGCCTCTCTCTCAAAAGTGGAGTCATTTTTCTCCGCTCCTTGCAATGACCTGGAACTGAAAGCTATTACTACACCTTGATCCTCCCTCACCTGAGTCAGGGGCGCTCCCAAACCCTACACTAATAGCATCGGTTGTTAAAATGGTTTTACTTAAAGGACTAAACATGTTTAGCATTGGGGCTGTTACAGTATGCTTTGTTATGTTATGTCATGTTAAGTTATGTTATGTTACTTGGCATTTATATAGCGCCTTATGTATCATTGGTATGATCTCAAAGCGCTGGTCGGTTGAACGCCCTCGGGAAGTCAGTAGAGAGAGAAAGAGTCATAAGGTGCATATGTGCACCAGATATCTGTGCAGCCAGTGTGGCAGTTGCATGATAGCTGCTTCTTAGCGGTAGGTGTAGTGGTTGGGAGGTCAGGCATATGTGTTCATTCTGGAGGGATGACGCCCAGACTGATTTGTGGCTGCGTTAGGCCTGAGGAGACGCTTAAGCTAGCGGTGTGCTCAGCTGATGTTTAGTTAGGATGATGGGGAGTATGTGGCGGGTGTTAGTATGAGAACAGCTATACCGAATATGTCATAGTATCACTGTGTTCTAGTTGAGTGTTGGTGTATAGGAGAGAGTAAGCGTGGTGGTGTAATATGGTGGTCATCAGTTATGCACTTGAGATCGAGCACTCCTTTTGTGCCATCTATTCTATCTGTTTTATTTACTCTGTCCGTTCATTCCACTTCGTCGGATCATCCATTTCGTCTGTTGCATCCATTTGGTTATCAGTAAGGCATTTAGGATCGGGCATTCCATCTGTACCATCTATTCTATTCGTTTTGTTTATCCCATCCGTTCATTCTACTACATCTGTTCATCCATTTCATCTGTTTTAGCCATTTAATCTAATTAATCTTTCCATCATTCCATCCACTCAACCCATCGTCCACATAGCCTACTCCATCTATTCCGTAGACTCATTTCATCCTTCCCATCTGTTTAATGTGTTCAATCCATTTCATCCTTCCTATTCATACGATCAGCTCTGTGTGTTCCACCCATTCAGTCTGTTCCATCCACTCAGTCCGATCCATCCACACTATCGGTCCGTCCACTGCATCCATTCCACCCACTCCATCCATTCCATCTGCTCCATCTGTTCCATCCGTTCCATCTGTTCCATTCACTCCATCTGTTCCATCCGATCCATCCACTCCCATCTGTTCCATCCACTCCATCCGTTCTATCCATTCCCTCTGCTCCATCTGTTCCATCCTTTCCATCTGTTCCATCCACTCCATCTGTTCCATCTGTTCTATCCACTCCATTTGTTCCATTCATTCCATTTGTTTCATTCACTCTGTCCACTCCATCTGTTCCATCCACTCCATCTGCTCCATCCGTTCCTCTGTTCATCCGTTCCTCTGTTCATCTGCTCCATCTGTTCCATCCACTCCGCCCGTTCCATCCACTCCATCCACTCCATCTGTTCCAAATACTCCATCCGTTCCATCCACTCTACCTGTTCTATCCACTCAGCCTGTTCCATCCACTCTGCCTGTTCCATCCGTTCTATCGAGTCCATTTGTTCTATTCACTCTGTCCACTCCATCTGTTCCATCCATTCATCTGATTCATCCACTCCATCTGTTCCGTCCACTCCATCCGTTCCGTCCACTCCATTCATTCCATCCACTCTACCTGTTCCATCCACTCTACCTGTTCCATCTATTCCATCTATTTCACCACTCCATTGGTTTCATCCACTTCATCGGTTCAAGCTACTGTGTCAGTGTCATCCGCTGCATACATTCCATTCATTCCGTTTGTTCGTTGGTTCATTCGTTTATTCGTTTGTTCGTTCTGACAAGTAGACTCAGTCCAACAAACTCTCTGTTGCATCTGTTTGATCTGTTTTGTCCACTCCTTTGTTCCATCTACTCTATACGCTCGATTTGTTCACCTTTTATCTATCCGTTCCATCCTTTCTATCCGTTCGATCTACTTTTCGTTCCATCCACTTCATCCGTTCCTATCCACTTCATCCGTTCCTATCCACTTCATCCGTTCCTATCCACTTCATCCTATCCACTTCATCCGTTCCTATCCGTTCCATCCGTTCCTATCCGCTTCGTCCATTTCATCCGCTTCGTCCATTTCATCTGCTTCGTCTGTTTCATCCGCTTCATCTGTTCCATCCGCTTCATCCATTCTGTCCTCTGTCCATTCCATCCACTTCATCCATTCCATCCACTTCATCCGTTCCATCAATTTCAGCCATTCCATTCACTTCATCCGTTTCATCCACTTAATTTATTTCATCCACTTCATTTGTTTCATCTGTTTCATCCAATTCGTCTGTTCCATCCATTTCATCCACTTCATTCGATTCATTCACTTCATCCATTTCATTCGATTCATCCACTTCATCCATTCTATTAAGTTTATCTGTTTTAATGACCTTGGTCAATTTAGTTTTCTTTTTGTTCGATCGGTCACTGTGCTGGATTGTTATTTTGATTCCGCGACCTTGGTTTCTGTTTATTGTGGTTGTTTGTTCTGTTTGTGCTAAGAGTCGATTTTAAGGGAAGAGCCACATTTTCAGTAATTTGTGGAAAGACATCAGGTCTTCGGTGAGTCAAATGTGGTGTGGAAGTGAGTTCCACAGAGTGGGGGCCAAGGCTGAGAATGATGATCCACCTAACTTGACTGAGTTGGTGTTTGGTATCACTAGGAGGTGGGCTGAGCTTGTGAAGGATGGGAGGGTTTTAGCTTGTCCTGAAATGATTGCGGTCCGGTTTTATGCATTGCTCGGTGCGAGATGCATAAGGTTTGAGATCACCCTTCGTCCAACCGGAAGCCAGTGGAGAGTTTTGAGAGCTGGGGAGGTGTGATCACTTGGGCCAAGTGCTAGTAGTAGTTTGGCTGCAGCATTTTGTGCTCTTTGTAGTTTAGTCAGGTGGTATGCTAGAACTCTGAGGTAGAGGGAGTTAGCATAGTCCAGTCTTGACATTACAGTTGATTGGACCGTGGCAAGTCTGTTGGGAAAGGAGAGGTATGGAAAAATGAACCTAAGAATTTTGAGGTGGTAGTGGCAGGATTTAGAGACGTTGTTGACTTGGTGGGAGAGGGTTAGGTCAGAGTTGAGAGTGCATCCAAGGTTTGTTACTGAAGTAGAGGTTGTCGGGGGATTGCCCATGGATGATGGCCAGGGTAGGGGGTGAGGAAGAAGTTTGGTATTGCCTCACACCATGATTTCAGTTTTGGTGGGGTTTAAAAGGAGGTGGTTTGTAGACATCCAGTGATCAATGTCAAGTCCCGGGAGGATAGCTCAGCGGCAGCGTGCGCGTCTTAGAAGCAAGACGACACGAAGCAACAACAGGTTCGATCCCCGGGTCCGCGCTTAGAAACCTCTGGGTGTTTAAGCGCGTTATAAATACGTAACTAAGACAAAAAAAAAACACAATTACACATCTAAGAAGAACAAACAATTCCTGTAACAGCGCCTCAATGCCTGCGGGCTGTGTGAGCGCTTTATAAATGTTAAATAAATAAAAATAAATAAAAAGTAGGCAGGCAGCAAGGTCGGGCTGGCAGTTGGGTTTTGAGTTAAGGAGTTTTAGGATTAGTTGGGTGTTGTTGGCGTAGTTGTAGCACAGGATATTGTGCAAGCAGATTATTCGTGGGAGGGTGGAGATGTAGAGGTTGAACAGGAGGGCTGATAGGCACGCTCCTTGTGGAACTCCAGTATTGACTGGTCGGGTGGCGGAGACAAAGGAGGAGAGGAGGGCTATTTGTTTCCTATAGTTAAGGAAGGATGCTATCCACTTGAGAGCATTTCCACGGATTCCTAGGGAGTGGAGGCGGTCAAGGAGGATTGAGTCGTTGAATGTGTCAAAGGCGGCGGATAGGTCAAGAATGATTAGTGCAGTGCATCCCGCAGAGTCTGCATTGTTTTTAAGGTCATCCCAGATTGAGGTCAGGGTGGTTTCGGTTCCATGTCGGGGTCTGAAACCTGATTGAGCGGGGTCTAGGAGATTGTTGGCTTCGACAAAGGCGTTTAGTTGGGAGTAAGCGGTTCCATCGATGAGTTTAGCAAGGATCCTGGTGCTTGAGATGGGGCGGTAGTTTTTGGGGTCGAGAGGGTCGAGGCATGGTTTTTTTAAGGAGGGGTTTGACATGAGCAGTTTTGAATGCGTCAGGAAAAATTCCTGAGGAGGACTCATTTATGATGGTTCTTGCGTATTCTCCTGCGCAGGTGGATGCAAATATTTCTTTGAGGGTTGCGGCTCAGCAGGGGTCTAGCGGGGAACTGGATGGTTTCCGGGCAACGAGGAGTTTGGTAAATTGGTCAATTGATATCGGTGTGAATGAGTCGAAGGTCGGGTGGGTTGTAGTTGCAGGTGGAGGGTTGGTAGGCGGTGTGGGTGGATTGTGCGGTGGGTGCAGGAGGGCCAGTTTGTTGATTAGGGAGTTTGTTCTTTCGAGAGCAGTAGTGTAGAAGTGGAGAGAGAGTGAGTCGCAGAGTGATTGAGAAGGGGTTGATTGGATGGTGGTGCATGATGGTTTGGTGAATTCAGAGCTGATTTTGTGGAGTTCTTTGCTGGGGTATCAACAGTTGAGGATTCGAGAGTTGTAATGGGCTTTTTTTGCTTTCCGGAATTCGGCTTTGTAGTGGCGATGGTGCCGGGCCAAGGTGGATCTGCTCCGGGTGGTTTTATCTTTCTGCCATTTGTGTTCGAGGGATTTATGAAGTTGTTTTGCAGTTTTCAGGTCTGGTGTAAACCATCTTGGAAAAGGTCCATGGCGAGCGGGTGATTGGCAAGTGGCTGTGAGCGGGATTAATGAGGTTTTGAGCCATGTGTTAAGGGCGTCAGGGGTTAAGCATACATTGCGTGTGGAGGTAGGGGGAGACTGAAGGAGCGCGTCAGCTAGGTCGGGAAGGATTTTTTGTTTCTTCCAACATTTGCGTAGATTTGGAGGTTCGGGTACGGGGAGGGAGGCGGGTGAGCGAATGCTGAAAGGGACAATGAAGTGATCAGACCAGATGACCAGGGCGAGGGGTGTTTAGATGTATCTGGTTGTGGGAGCTGAAGATGGCATCAAGGGTGTGTCCTTTACAATGTGTTGGCCGTTTATTTGGGTACAGAGGTTAATCGCATCTAGGCAGTCGGCCAGAGAGTGGATAATAGGGTTGGTCGGGATATCGAGCCAGATATTGAAATCTCCTAGAAGAGTGAAGGTGGGATGGTTTAATTGGATGGTGGCTATCGAATCGCAGAGGTTGCTTGAGAATTGTCTGTCATAGCCAGGAGGTCTGTAGATGATTAGGAAGCTGTAGGAGAATGTTCGGGGGAGGGATAGTTTGACGAGAAGCGATTCGCAGGAAGGTATGTTTGGCTGGCTGTCGGTGATTGAGGTGGAGAAGTGTGACCTGGAGGCGATTGCTATTCCTCCTCTTCTAGCGGGTCGGTTAAGTGGGATGAGGGAGTAGTCTGGGGGGAAGGCTTCATTGGCGATAGGGGCAAAGTCATGGGAGAACCAGGTTTCTGTGATAAAGACTAGGTCTGGTTTGTCTGCGGTGAGGAGGTCAAAGATGCTGTGTCTGTTTCTTGCTACAGATCGAGCATTAAAAAAGATGCATCTTACTTCGGTACAGGAGGATGATGTGGAGGTTGCAGTGGTGGAGGTTGGGAGGGGTGGGGGGGTGGACGTGAGGGGTGGCGGGGGATGGGTGGAGGGAGGTGTGGGGAGGGAGTGAAAACTGGGGGTTGATGGAGGGGGGATGGTCCACGATCGATGGGAAGAGTAGGCGGGTGGTCGAGGCAGTGGTTGTGGGGGGGTGTTGGGTTGGACGGGTGTGTGATGTTGGTTGATTATGGGTCAAGTGAATCAAAGGTGGGGTGTCGGGGGTTAGGAGTTCCAGTTGTGTTTGGTGAGAATTCAAGGGAGAGGGGTTTATGGAGGAGTTTATGGCAGTGTGAGGAAGGGGGAGGGTGGTGGAGATCGAGAATGGGAGGTTGAGGTGGTGGGTCGAGACAGGAGTGTCGAGGAGTAATGAGAGATTGAGGGAGGTACGTTTTCTTTTCAGGGTTTTTGTTGTCGTTGGAGTGTGAGAGAGGGTATGGGGTCGGAGGGTGAAAGGGATGCAGCAACTGTTCTTGCCAGGGCGAGATGTGCAGTTTTTAGAAAGGGGAAGGAGTGGGGACGGGGAGGATGTTTAGGGGAGTTGATTAGAGGAAGCGGGAGGGGGTGGTGGCAGGGCTGGGTGTACCTTGGAGGCAGGGCGGGCTATTAGTTGGAGGGCCTGGGGGTGTGGGCATGATGACAGTAGGCGGATGGGTGGAGGAGATGGGAGGAGTAGGGGTCTTAGGATGGTCGGCTCACCATCGGGCTCCTCTGGCTTGGTGTTTGGATAGAGGTTGGGTTGGGGGCGCGGTGGACAGCGATTGGGAGTGGGCTGAGGATGTGGTGGAGGGGGTGATGGTTTGGGGAGGGGGGAAGGGAAGTGGGGCAGGGGGGAAGGGAGGCGGGTGTGAGCGTGTCTCTTTCGGCAGACCATGGTGGGCAGGGTGGACTCATGGTGTGGCTAAGTTTGAACTATGCTATGGTTGGCGTAGGATGCTTTTGTTCACTCTTTCAAGTTCACTGGATGCTATTATTCACAGTTTCTAAGTTCAGTTATACCACCGTTAGGGACACGTTCTAAGTTCCACTATACCACAGGATGATTATTCACACTTTCTAAGTTCCACTATACCACAGGATGATTATTCACACTTTCTATGTTCCACTATACCACAGGATGATTATTCACACGTTCTAAGTTCCACTATACCACAGGATGATTATTCACACTTTCTATGTTCCACTATACCACAGGATGATTATTCACACTTTCTATGTTCCACTATACCACAGGATGATATTATTCACACATTCTAAGCTGAGTTATACCACAGTTCGGTGCACTTTCTAAATTCGACTTTACCACAGGATTATATTTTTCACACCTTCTAAGTTCAATTATTCCACCGGAAGCAATTATTCACACTTTCTATGTTTGCCTGTGTCACAGTTAGAGACAACTTCCTAAGTTTAACTGTACCAGAGGATGTTATTATTCACACCTTCTAAGATCAACTACCTCATAGGGTGAGATTATTCACAGTTTCCAAGTTGAACAATACCACAGGATGATATTTTAAATGTACAATGCAATTGAGATGAAAAGGCATGTATTGTACCGTGCTGCTATTTCCGCTGTGTATAGTGCATTCCAGGTGTACGCTACTACTGCCATCATCAGCACACCCGAACGTTTCAAACCACCTCGGGTCACTGAAGTGAACATGTAATGGGCACGAGATGGACACACAAATCAAATGGACATCAATTCAAAACACAGTCTCCGGGTAAAACTAATGTAGCAAGGCACAAGACTTAAAACTTCCTCCATTCTCGACATGTAAAGTAATGAACGTGGCAAAATGTTCCCACCAGCTTCGATTTGGGGTACAATGCAATAACTATATTTGCATGGATATTAAGAAGAGACCTGGGAGTGGGGAGGGATGGGGATGGGTAGTAATTACGTTAGTGTAAAGGAAGTAACACATTGCAGTCTACGCTCTCATTCACAGAAAGGCAAACACCCCCCCTATTGCAGGGATGCTGCATTCAGCGGACCGGAGCAGACTGGGCCAGGAGGGGCCAGGAGAGGCCGATGGTGGCCGCCACTTCAAACTGGTTCCTGGCGGTGGATGCCAGCCATGGTCGCTGGTGGGGGCCCGGCACGGGGTGCTTTGTGGCGCAAAATCTTGCATGAAAGGAGGGCGGAGAGAAAAGTGGTTATCGGTCTCTGCCTCTCCTGGGATCATACGTGCTACTGTGCTCCCGCTGCCTGTGACCACACCGTCACAACCGCCCTTCGTTTGGAAGTTTTCCATCCAAACCACCCTGACTTTAGGGAGTTCGGGGAGGGGAAGGAATGGAGGAGAGAAGTAAGGCAGGTGGGGGGGGGGGATCATGTGGACACTGAGCTGCCGCTTCCTGGAGACTCCAGAGCTGGAATGGTGTTGAGGGGAGGGCAAAAGACGCCCCTATCATAATGTTTGAGACGGCCAGCGGGGGAGGCAGCAGGAGGCAGTTAGGGCCAGTATCGAGGGGTCTGCTTGCTGGTATCGGCATGGTGGGGAGGGGACAGTGTCCACACCACCATGCACTGTCCTGGGGGGCTGGAGTCATGGTCCAGCTGTCAGCTGGATTATAATGAGTTGTGTTGTGGGGAGCGTTTTTATGGGGTCGTCACATTTTGGTGTGTTCCGTGGTAATGGTTCAGGGTTTCTGATGATTTCATGCTTTAATAACAATATGGCCAGAGTGGTACCCATATGCATGTTTAGTGTGTACACTTCTGCCCTGGCACTGCCCCCTACTGAGCCGACAAGACAGAGGAGCGTGGAGAAAAAGGCCAAGTTACAGTAAAATCAAGTACCTGGCAACAGTGCTGTGGTGATTGAAGAGATCAAGGCATTGAGGTGTGACATTTGCCACAAACCACACTTTATCCCCAACCACACGAGGAACCCCAGAAATGGCAAATCGGGTCTACGATTGGCTGCACTCCCTTGCAGGATGCCAGTGTTTCACTTTCACAAGCTGGCATTTTCAGAAGATCTGAGTTTGCAACATTGTTTGGGGCTTTTGTGAAAACAAAGGGGTGCCCTTTGTGGAAAATTGCAGATTCGGTATTTAGTTAAAGATGAACATTCCTGGTGCAAGGATAGAGGGGAAGCTCGTGGTAGGTAACTCCTGCAAGGGAAGGTCTCTTTGCCAACAGATTTAATCCACGTGAATGCTACTGCAAGGATGGGAGCGCTGACTAGTGTGATTCGCGATTGAAATGAAGAGTTGGTAACTTTAGATCCTGAGCACTGGTCATCCATCACCTGTCAGCAGGAGTGACCACTTCCGAATTAGAGCTTCTGTGCAGCATGCCCCAACCCCAATGTCTCGTGGAATTCAAACAATGTCACTCTTTCCTTCAAGCACATCATTATGTTTTTAAGGGCTCCAAAAGTAGCAATGTAAACATGAAAGCTGTCCAGTGCTGTTGGCAAAATGATGCACATTGAAGAAAGCAAACGCCTGATTACTACCGTCTCTACATCAGCACCTAACTTCGGGCGAATGTAAATGTAAACCCACACGCGGTGGCTTTGCGTTATTTCTCAGTGTAAATATTACAAACAGTTTGCAGCAGTTTCATGTTCATGGGAAGGCCAAATCGGGTGCAATTCCACATGCATACATGGCACCGGCTGTCCTGGAGTAAAAAAAAAAAAGAGCGCCAACTCTCTTAAACTAAACCAGGCTCTAAGCCAATAGTACGAGTAAAAATACTCAAGCTGTTGCAATCCACAATCTAGTTCAAAGTTACACCATTGCCCCCAGGGCATTTTCACGCTGCGCCATTGGTGTTAAATGTGGAGGAAAATGCGGTTACATTGGAGATAATGTCTAAACAATCCTACACATCCAAGTTCGGTGTGTACTGCTAATATGCTTCCTGCACCTCCCACCAATGGAAGGCGGTTGGGTCTATGGGCCCTAGTGACATAAATAATGGGCCCGAGGCACAACAGTTTTGAGGACCCATTTAAAAAAAAATAAAGTCTTCGTCCTGGCTAGGAGCATTGAAGTGGCCCTGATCCACTCTGAACGACCTTTGACCCGTATTACGTTTCAGGGAAGTAAACAATTTCTATCCCACCAGCATTAGATAAGAAGTCCAGGCGGAGGTGGCCAGCGTAAACTGGTTCAGCAACAACCGCTGGTCTTTAAGGCCAGGCTGGGCTCAACCAAACTGAAGGCTGTCGGAATTAAGTTGAGTAATGCATGGCAAGATTCCGTTTTATTTGAGAAAACGCACCAAGCAGCAATGAGCAGATGCATACAATCTGTGTTTGAAACTAGATTGCAATAAAATAATGCATACCCCGTTCATACAAACCAGAACCATAGTACATTTCAGTGGGATACCACCAGTCAAAACCAAAATCCGACGATTTCACCTGCTGAATATCTTATTCCAAGTAAATCTCATTGTGATAAATGAAAGGAGGTAAATAATGCAGTGGGGAATTTGTATTACACAACTTTGTGGTGCTGAATAATTTGTACACGACAGCCAAAGTTGTAATATTTGTATATTTAAGCTATTCTAAATATTGCTATTCATTTTAAATACTTTATACCGTAACAACTGTGCATAAAATAAAATGTAAAAAAATAACGGTAGGGTGCACATTTTCACTCTTCTGGAATGAAGGGGACAGTTTTGGGGGCACCAACCCCCCATTTCTCATTTCGCCAAAAGATTAAACAGTCCCCTGCACCTTCCATCTACCACAGAACTGTGCAGTATTTCTGTATGTAGCATCTCTCAAAGGTAATGAGGTCAGCCTCTTATACCGGACTTAAATAAGTGTAGCTTGCATCCTTCTATTGGAGCCTCATCAGGTGGGACACCTTGAAGAAAAGCATGCCACGTGGAAAGATGTAAATCACTCTCGAAAACGAACCCTCACATGTACTCCTGTGTGGAGCCATTTAAAATTAATCTTTGCCAAGTGGCATCTGTAAGCGGATTCAATTCAACACTACAGCTAAGTCAATGCCTAGTCTGGGATGCTGAGGGAAACCCTTATTGATATATTTTTATGTCCAGTTCGTTTACTCTGGATGACAACCATTATATAACACCCCTCTCTTAGAATCCCCCTGACCCCACTGAGCCAAGAAGTAGGTTTTTTTTGCAAATTAAAAGGTTTATTTGAAAATTAAACTATATATATATATATATATATATATATATATCACACTTTTATAATAAATTAATGTTTGATAGCACACTTGTGAAGATGATAGTGATCAACAATGGATAATGTTACAGTGGTACACTCTTTTTGATGGCTTAGAAGTGATATAAAGAGGATAAAATAGCTGAGAATGCTTTTATGGCTTCAAGGACAATGCAATGATGAATGGAAATGCAGTACAGAAAATAAACTTGATATGACTTCAACAAAAGACAATGTAATCACTTTTCTTTGACAATTCACCCCCTCCCTCTATGCAAGGTAAAGAGATGGGAGGAAAGCACACAGTTCCCAGGAATGCAATCAAATATAATTCCGTTCCCCCCTAGCAAGCTTAGAGGAAAACAGGTAGGAGTTTTAAACACAGGCGAGATACTTTGATGTGGTTTGCAAAAAAGGGAAAAATATGCGAAAAATGCTTTTAATTCCCTATAGGAGATGCAGGGTGAGTGAGAGATACTTAAATTAATTCAGGATCACTTTAGCAATGCTCTATGAATGATTTCAGGTTGCACACGAATTTCAGCAAGGAAAGCAAGGACAAATATTTTTACACGTGGCTGAAATTAAGCAAAATGTCAAATCGCAGCAAATTTAGTCGCATGCGTCGAGCACAATTACGGAGGCACTATAAGGAGTATGACAGTTAAAACTCGCTCCTTGCACAAACGGTTCCGGAGATACAGCTGATTTAGTAAAGGTAGTTCTTCGGATTTGAAATTTTAAAGCTCAGAATGACAGATGACAGTTTTCAGTTTTAAAGATGACAGAATGACACGATTCTAGGAGGCAGTTCTAATAGGCCAAAATAGTTTGGATTAGATTATTTTAAACTAATAGATTGGTTTTGGCACAGTGCTAGCTGGGTACTCACACTAGATTTTGGACAGGAATGCGACTTCGTCACCGATCGGGTCAGGATTGGCTGGACTTCTGCTAGCGGTTATTCACAGCGATCTGGTCTCTGGTTCTCTCTGGTTCCGGATACAGCACTGCTTTCTGGATACTGCTACAGGTTCTTGCAAAAGTTCTTGGCAAAGAATTCAAACAGCTCGCCCGTCTGTTGAATAGTTTGGTTGGTTTTGAGGCCTGCTGAAGAGGACTCAGCTTGTGGATTCAGGCCTCTCTGCTACAAATTCTGGAGTTAATTTCTGGTCTCTGGAGATTGATGGATTTGAAGTCTGGATCTCTGGATGTGAAGTCTGAAGTCTTCCGGCAAAGCGTCCTACAAGAAAGTGGAAAGTGAATGTCTCTACCTGGGTTTCAATGTTCCTTTTATGTGTTTTGAAAATGGGTGTGTGCCTGGGCCTAGCTAAGCCTGCCCCTCTCACTTATCATTGGCCAAGCTTTCCTCTCTCCCTTGATTGGGGGAAAGAAATGGAGTGTCAGAGTGATGCTGTAGGTTTTATGGTCAGAGGAACCTCCCTTTGTCAAATTGCACACAAATCTATTTCTGACCCAAATACATATTTATCTATTTACCATTTTTCTAATATTAAAGGTCCAGTAACATATTTTCTGGAGCACCAAACCATCCGATCCCTGTCTTTGTAGGATGTCGTGTCCACTTATGACAGAATTCTCCCCTTTTCATCCAGATAACAACCTCTCAACCTTTCCAGATTTTACACACATGTGCACCAGGGATATGGGTTTCAGATGATAAAGTGTCAGATTTTTAACATGCATACATTTGGAGTAACAACCTTTTTGTTCCGCTACTATCCCCAAGAACATCCCACAGGGTCCTAACACCTCTTAAAATGTGCACAGAAAAATCCTAATGATGATGTTATTTATATAATTTTGACAAGTCCGCACTGTGAATTATCCATCTTTTTAAAATCATGCTCTGGCCCCAAAGGGGTGTGGTTTTCCAAAGCACATGGTGGAATTTCTGGTTTATCCACTTCCCCCAAGCTCAGTTTGCTCTCACAGGCACTGCCCCTCCCAGTTTCTCCCAAGAGGAAGCCATTTTACGACCCCCCCCCAATAGAACATTTGCCTGAGTCCAGGACAGTGCTTTGTTTAGTTTCCTATAGTCCCCAGGTGCTCCTCCCCTAATCCAATCAGAGAGGTGTCATCTCCTTTTGGCAGGGGCAGCAGAATGCAGCCAGGCCTGGGAAGAGTTATTGAGCCAGTTCAACTCCTGTTGGGGGTAGTTGTCAGGCAGAATTCAGCTAAATGTCACTTTAGTTCACAGTTTTCTACATTCAAATCCAACTTACAATTTTTGCACATGCAGCTAGAATGCTGATTCTAAGTTCAAAACTATGATATTTAAACAATTGCAACCTATGTGACACTCACAAGTTGGTCACTCATTTGTCCTAAACATTTCGATTTTAGTGGCTTTAAACCCAAATTCACTTAAGCTACTGACATCCACAGCTATTTTTTATATATACATTAAATAATTACTTCCTTCAAGTCATTTCAGAATATAGTTTTACATTGTATCCGCCTCTTAGCAAGTCTTTCCTTGGCCTGGTTTGGGTTCATTTGTTCAGTTTTACACAAAAGTCTGGTGGTTTTAAAATGCCGGCTTTCTGATGGTGGTGAGCTCCAGTATTGCATCCATTTTTGACATTAAGAAGATGAATTCCCTGGGTTGCTTTTGACAATCAGCATTGCCATTCCCAATGGTTTCAGGCTACTGTGTGTGTAGCCCAATGGTGGTTTTAGGCAGTGCCCTTCTGTGCTCACAACATAGGCAAAAATGGGTGGCAGCCTATTCTTCATGTTTTCCCTGTGCACTCTCTGGGGAGTTCTGGGCATCATGATGTTTTAGATGCCAGTAATGCACAGTTTTATGGTAGGGCTTGGATGCATGGGTAAAAACATCCCACAAGCCCCCCCTCTTGTGATGGCCATTCTGAACTTTCACTGATGGAACTCGCAAGATCTGGGATGTTCGCCTCATCTTCTTCCAATTCCGTAGATGGCACAGTTCAGCATCTTTTTCTCCATCCGGTTGGATCGATCGGTTCTCCTCGCCTGTCCTGATGGGAATATTGGGCGGTACCCCGGGCCCCTCGGATCTTTGCTCCCGTCTCCCGGTCGTTCTCCTTGGTCAGTCTCTGTGGTTTCATCTCTCCTAGGATGATAAAGCAAAAGCGGCAATAACTATTCGTAGACATTTCTCCACCACTATTAATGGTGTGGCGAACACATGCATTTTATACATCCGGTTACATTTTTCAGTCATATTTTTTTTAAAAAACAAGATATAACAGGAAGCATTTTTACAAGAATCATAATATTTTAGAGACTACATACATGGGATAATTTAGATTGGAACTGGATTAATCTGGAGCGGCCCCCTCTGGGATTCCAGAGGATTCCTCCAGTTGTTGCAGAGTGTGCCTGGGATGGCAACACTTTAGCTGATTAATATGGACCCACTTGTCTTCCCCTTCCGCCAGACTACCTTTGGGGATGCAGATCTTAAACGCTACTGGGGGGACCTTGTCTATAATTTCAAACGGTCCCTTCCATGTGCGCAAAAATGTTCGCTGTTTGGCCTGGTTCCTTTGGAAATTTTATAAATAGACCCAGTCTCCCACAGTATATTCCTTCCTGGTGGTCTTCAGGTCATAGTGGGTTTTCATGCTATCAGCTGATCTTTCTAGATTCAGCTGAGCATAGGCAAAAGCATGTTGAAGGTGTTTCTTTAAATTCTCCACATACTCATGAGTTGTGGAGGCATTTATCAACGTCTGCTCTTGGGTCCTGTAGAGAAAATGCTGGGGAAGCACCATCTTGCGTCTGGTCATCAACTCAAATGGTGACATTTTAGTTGCAGATGAAGGGGTAGATCTGATGGCCATTAGGACCAGAGGTAATCGGATATCCCAACTTGGCCCAGAATCTGCCACAAACCTTTTTAATATGCTCACAATGGTTCGGTTGTATCTCTCTACTGCTCCAGAAGAAGCTGGCCGGTAAACAATATGTAGCTTCCTTTTGACCCCCAGTATCTCCCATATCTTTGTCATTACCTCGCTGGTGAAATGGCTACCTGTGTCTGACTCAATCCTTTGAGGTAGACCAAAACGGGAAAAGATGTGGTTAATCATCAGGGCAGCTGCTGTTTCTGCCTTGCAGTTTGCGGCCGGGAGACATTCCACCCACTTGGTAAACAAGCATGTGACGGTCAACATGTACTTGTTTCCTCTAGATGAGCGAATTACAGGGCCTACGAAGTCGATTTGTAAATCTGACCCTGGCAGTGTCATCCCCCTCTTTTGGAGAGGTGCACGGTGTGCGAGGGATGATGGCTGAAATTGTGCACACACCAGACACCCCTTCAAGTATTGGTTGAGTTCCTGGCCCATATGTGGCCAGTATGCAATCTCTCTTAAGATTTCAAGTGTTGTATGAAACCCCCTATGGCCGGCGGTGGCCGCATCATGGGCATGACTTAACATCAGGCTTCGGAATGAGGTAGGGACCACCCACTGATCATGGTCAGCTTGGGATTTCCTTACCAACAAACCGTCTTGGATTCGGAACATCTTTGGACATTTCATCAACACTCTTAGGTCCTCTTTCCCAATGTAATCGGTATCTGTCAGGGGAAAGTTCTCAGGGTCCTCAATGTGTTGGTAAAACTTACCAATTATTGGGTCCCCCTTCTGAGCTGTAATCAAATCAGCATCAGGGGTCTCCTTACTCCATTGTGCAGTTGAAAGATCATTGTGAGCATTTGTCTGGGACCTAGTGATAGCAGTGACCTGGATTTCCCCCAACAGGGACTCTATTTCTATTAGATCCCCTTGTATGGCACCGGTTTTGGCCAGCTGATCAGCTAAGCCATTTCCAGTTTTGTCTGGTCCCTCTACTTTGGAATGACCCTTGATCTTTTTCTAGTAGATGGTCATCCCATTCGATGTGACCAGATCATCAATGTTTTGGATTAACTTCCCATGTTTCAAAGGTTTGTTATTAGCACATAGCATGCCTCTGGTTTTTCCAGTTAACCAGGTGCCGCACGAACCCGTTCCGTACATAATCCGAATCTGTGATTATGACCAGTTCGTGGAGTTGATGTTGGACAGCAGTGAGGATGGCTTGATGCACAGCCATCAATTCTGCCACCTGACTACTTCGGGGACCAATTTTGTATCCAGCGAAGGGTTCTGGGGACTCATTCACCCATGCATTCCCTACGCCGGCCACCAGTTCTTTTCCCCGTTGTTGTCAACATGGTAAGAGCATCCATCCACATAGACAGTGGGCATTCCCTCACACTTGTCTTCTTCAAAGACTTTGTGGGGGGAATTAAGGTATGCCTCCATGTTGTCCTTGATTTTTAGACCTTCGTCCTCGAAACAGTTTTCTCTGGCACAGTCATGCAAGTCAGCCAGACCTTGCACGAGGGGACTCTTCTTGTTTTGGCCATATCTGACCTCCACAGGAAAGCCTTGCATTGACAGAATCCATGAAGTAATTCGGGAATTACTCACATTTCCGGCCCGGATTCTGTCACTTTGGAGATATTGCAGAGGCTGGTGTGGAGTCTCCACTATGATGTGTTCCCCCTGGATGAACGGGCGGTAATTCTTTAATGCCCACACCGTTGCCAGGAGTGCCTTCTCACAATCGTTGAATTTCTCCTCCACAGAGGATAAAGTTTTGCTCGCATAGGAGATTACTTTATTGACCTTGTCATGCTTTTGGTATAATACTGCCGTCAAGCACGTATTAGGGAACTCTGTCTCCAGGAAGAACTCCTTGTTTCTGACAGGGTAAGCTAGGCAAGGCGCTTGTGAGAGGCTTCTCTTGAGTTGTCTTACTGCCTCGGATTGTTCTGGACCCCATTCCCACTTGACCCCCCCCCTTCAAGAGATGAATCAGGGATCTGGTGATCTCTGCGTAGCCCTCAATGAACTTTCCGCTGTAATTAGTCAGTCCACGGAGCCTCCTTAGTTCCCGCAGAGTTGTGGGATCCTTCAGTTTCTGAAGTGCTTCCACTTTCCTTTCCTGGGGACAGAGACCCTGAGGAATAATCTCATGCCCCAAGAAATTAACACGGGTTCTATACCACTGTGCTTTCTGAAAAGAAAGTTTTGCTCCGGCGGCCCTCAACTGTGTCAGAACATAACGGATCTCCGCTATGTGTTCTTCCACAGATTAACTTTTGATGAGGACATCATCTACATAAGCCAGGTTACCCCTCGCACCCAGGTCGGGCATGGCCTTATATAGGAAAATGTTGAATTAATTGCCGGAATTGAGGTATCCAAAGGGAGTCCGGGTCCATGTGTACTGCTGGCCCCCAAAGGTAAAAGCCAGTTTGTATTGGTCCTCCCTACTGACAGGCACGGTCCAGTATCCATTGGTCAGGTCTATTGCAGTGAATACCTGTGACCCCTGGATCTGGGCCAGCCCTTGGTCAATGTAGGGAAGAGGCCATCAGGAAGTATGGACCTGTTTGTTGAGCTCCCTAAGGTCGGCGCAGAGTCTCCACTGGCCGTTTGGCTTCAATATTCCCAGCACCGGATTATTGAAAGTGCTGTGGACTGGACGGATTATTCCCTGGGACTCAAGGTTCTTAATTATTTCAGTAAGGGACTCCATGGATGCGAGAGGCAAGCGATATTGCTTCACAAACACTGGAGTCATGCCAGGGTCTGTGGGAATTGTTGTTGTGTGGATGTCGGTGCGACCACAGTCATATGAGTCTACCGCAAAGAGATCTTGGAAATCCAAGAAAACTTGTTTCAACTTTTGCTTCTGTTCCACAGTCACGCAGGCATCAGCTAGGTTGACTCTCTCTTCCACCATCTGCCTGAAGCCTGGAAAGACTTCTGGTTTGGTTATCTCAGCGGCCTCCTCCAGCTGGGTGGAGAAGTCCCTGGTCAGAGTGCTGATTTGGACTGGAGGCTTCAGGTGGGAAAGGCAGCCCTCATGGACCTGGAAAATCACCTCATCCCTCCTGAAGTCACAAGTCACATCTTCCTTACCATAAGGGCAAGAAGTGTACACCAGGAAGTTCCCCCCATGCCGGGTGAAAATCCTGTCTGGTGTTGTATTGTCCTCACTGTCACTGTCAAAACAGTCCTTGGGGATTGGTCCTAACAGTTCATTTCCTAAATCAATGGAGAAATGTCGGTCATCATCCGCCATTCCAATGATGGTACCTGCGGCTAGAGTAATACTCTGTAAGTCACTGTTATCCACCTCTATTGGAATGGTGTCATGTTCTATGTTGACTAATGGTGTTGGGTTTACCCCCAACCCTTGTTGTTGGAGAGAAGCATTTAGATGAATATATGCATCAGGGTTTTTCAATTTTTGTCCTCTTTTAACTTTCACTTCCAGGGAGAATTGTCGGGTCCTTTCTGGGATAGTGACTTCCTCTTTAAGCTGAATTTCAACCTCATAAGGTAGCAATTGAGCTGACCTAGATGCTTTTTCTTGATCATCAAAGCCCATGGGATTATCCGCTAATCGGGATCAAGCTTTGAAGTTCATTAGGTCCAAACTAATGGCGAAGCGATTGAGAATGTCACTGCCTAAGTAAAAGGCGGCAGTGACGTCTCGCACGACCCAACAATTGTGGACTATGCTCTTGTTGCCAATGGAGATTTTGAGCATACACCTGCTTGGCAGGAGATGTTTGGAATTAGGTGTTTCCAGGTCCATTTCCCATTTGTCTATCAGTTTGAATGTGGGAATGGCTGGATCTTTTGGGAGTTGGCGGAACATGGCTTCGCTGATGAAGCTCTTACCGTTGTTCACACACACTCGAGCGAGAACAGAGTCCTTCCCATCATTTAACTGAACAGGGATGAACAACTGCTCTCCAATTTGCTGAATATCAGCCAGGCTCTGAGCTTATTTCACATCTTTCTGGACTATAGGAGTGGGATTGTCTGATTGTGGATTGGTAAAGAATTTCAGAGTGTTTCCTTCCAGTGTTGAATACCACCTTAAACTGGAAGGAAGGTTGATTTTCAGAAATAGAGAGGACCCCTCACCACCAGTCTGTTGTCCTACTGCTATTACTGTCACGTCTGGAATTTGGTTGTTCTGGAAGTGAAATTCTACTTGGTCTGATTTTTGTTCAACCATGTGGCAGGTGCCGTTTAAACTAACATGGTTGACACTCTGTTTTAATTTTATTGGTCGGCTAGTCTGGGTCCAGAGGACCTTGTTTACACAATCTATTAGGGGTGACAGCCTTCTCAGAAGGTCATTCCCTAGTAAACAAGGGGTGCCCTCTGGAGTCACTACTATGACCGGGTGTTTCACCTTGTGTCGCCCAATTTTAATGTCCAAGTCTGCAGTCCCCTCAACGGGAATTTCCTTATCGTCAAAGTTCTGCAGTTGTCCAGGAAGAGAGGTGAGAGGAATTCGGTAATTCTGCCCCCTTCCTGCATTCAGTTCATCAAAGGACCTTTTGGACAGAAGGGTAGCTTGGGATCCAGTGTCCACCAGCGCCAAGATTGTACCCTGCCCCTGTACTTGTACTGGGGCATAGTATCTTCCCTCCTTCTCCTCAAGGGGGCACAGATAATGCACATTTTTAGACAACTGGTGGGCTAACTTTCTTGTTTTGGACATGGTGAGAGAAGAGATTTGGGCAGAATTCTGTGAAGAGCCTGGGGAATCTGAAAGAAAAAGTTGGCAACTGGAAATGGTTTCGGGTTCTGGGCCGCCCACCCCCCTTTTTGGAGGCAGTCATCAGGATGGGTTTGACCCATGGGATTTTGGTATTGTTGGTTCTGGGATAGAATGATGGGCGGCGACAGCTCAATCCCCACATCTACCCAGTCTGTTGATTTGGTTTTAGGTTCCCCTGGTTCCGGTTCCGGGCCGCCCCTGCCTTTTTGGAGGCAGTCACCAGGATGGGTTTGAACCAGGGAAGTTTTGTTTTGTTGGTTCTGGGATAGGATGATGGGCGGCGACAGCTCAATCCCCACATCTACCCAGTCTGGATTGGAATCTCTTGGAACCCATTTTTCCTTGGGAGGAGTTCCCCCATCTCTGAAAGAGAAGATCCTTTTCCCAGGATCCTCTGAGGATCCCTCTCCTTCAAACTGGAAGACCTGTTCCTCCTCCACAAAGTGGGTCTGTTTGGGTCCTTTGGGTCCTCTCTGCTCCTTGGGTGGCAGACTATCAGGGGTAGGAGATTTTTTTTCCGATTCCTGGTTTTCCAGGGGCTGTTTACAAGTTGGGAAGGAAGCTTCCTCCAAGGCTTTACACCCCCCTTCCCTTTGTGCCTCCTCCCTGGGAACCGGTGGGTTATCTGGGTGCTGCCCCCGTCATTGTTCTGGAGCACCAGGCCCAGAGTTTGGGGCATTCTGCGGTGGCATGCTCATCTGAGGGTTCTGTTGAGCCCTCAGTATTTGACCCAGATCCTGTGCCATATTTTGGACCTGGCGCTCAAGTTGTGAAACCCGCTCAGGCTGATACGGGGCTCTATTTTCTCCCCTGGGCTGATCCCGGGAAGGGTAGCTATCCCTTCTCTGGTAATACCCCAGATTGGGAAGATTTGGGTACCCCTCCACCCTTGGTCTCCCCTCTCCCGGATTAGGTTGTCTGGGCTCAGGGAATTGGGGAAAGAAGGATGGATGGTTTTGGGGTTGGAAATTGGGTGGATACCTGGGGAAAAAGTTCTGCCCAGGATTTGGTGAATTTCTGCCCTCCTGGGGGAAGTTAGGAGGGAAGTTCCCCGGGTTAGGCACTTGGCTGGATTCCCCCCGTTGGGCTGGAGGAGTCCACACATAACCCAGGATAGGTCGGTTTCCCTTGTAGCGGGGACTTACATAATCAGGGGAGCGAGGGACCCCATTTGTGGGACTACCTCCTCGACTCCATGTCTGTGACTGGCCCGAGGGCCTTCTGGTGTTAGAGTTATTCTGCGCAGGCAGGTTTTTAGGCCCCCCCATCTCCAAATCTAAAACGGGGGCAACCTTTACCTCCGCCACCTTGGCAGCAGCAGGGGTGCTGTTGGTTTTGGGGTTTTTCTGCGCATTACTTTTATTTTCTATGGGCTTCTGCACCTCATAGATCCGGGTGGCTTGCTCAATGACCCAGTCTAAAGATCTTTTCTCGTGAAAATCTCTCACGAGCTGGGTCATTATGTACTTGGGAAGAGCATGGAAAAATGTGTTGATGAATTCTCTGCTGTCCGTGCGCACACTTCTGGTGGTCTGCTCAAAGGCACGCTTCAATTCTTGCACAAATTCTTGTGGGGCCTGATCCTCCCCACATTGCAAATTGTAGGCTGCCTTGCGAGCCTCTTGGGGATTTCTATGTACAGAAAAATGTTTCAAGATGGCCGCCCTATATGTGGACCATCTTGAATGGTTTTGGTCCTCCAGCCCCGCAAAGAAACTGGAGTATTCAGGGGAGAATGTCCATTTGACGTACTGGATGCAGCTACTGCTGTCCTTCAAATGGAAAGTCTCCATCATTTGCTCATAGAGCTCCAGGTGTTCCCAAACAGAATACTTGGCGTTCTTATGATAAGGCGTGATGACACTCCTGATTGCCTTAATATGTTTTAAGGGGTCCTTAAGCAAGGCCCTTTTCACCTTATTGGCTTTTTTGGTTCGGGTAACCCTGGTCCATTCATCCTCTGATTCAGAAGTACTGCTCCCAGAGGTGCCCATCTGATCTTCCAGGTTTTCCCGGATTCTGCGAGCCTGGGAATAACTGGCAGAATGTGGGGACCTGGTCTCCTGTGATGCTAGAGGAGTCTTCAGATCCCTCCTTGCTACCAGGATTTGATGGGTATCCCCCCAGTGAAATAACTGGGCAGAGGTTTTTAGGATGCCCTTAGGGGGCCTAATTTCCTGGGGTTCCCCACTAAATTGCACTGTACTTAGGTGCCCATACCCGGATGCCTGCCGATCCATTCCTGGGTGGTACTGGCCTATGAGCCCCATCCTTTTGGCTGGATAGTAATCTGCCATCCCTATGGCCCTGTGCTCATGTGCGCCAGGGGACATGGGGGTGGCAGGGTCCAGGGACTGGGAGAGATGAAGGCCTCTTGTACTAGGGCTCCTGAGGTTATGCTCAGGCGTTTCCCTTTCCCAGCGAACCTCATCTCTATCAGCCCCTGCTCCATGTTGTAATGCAAGAGCCTGCGCTTTCAGTTCCTCAGTTAAGGCCTTACTAGACTCTATCAGTCTCTCCTGCATGGCTACCTGTTGCTCGAGCCTATCATTGTGCTGGCAGAGAGACTCATTCCCTCTCTGTGCCTCCTGATTGGTCCTGGAGTACTGGGCCAGTCTTTGCTGCAGGAGGGTTACCTCCTGAGTCCCATCCCTACTGGCCTGCTCCTTTCTTGCCAGAGCCTCTTCCACCCTCCTAGTGTGCTCTAACAGGTTCTGATGCTCTTTTTGGAGGTCACCCAGCCCCTGGAGGGCCAAGTGATTTTCTTCAGTTTTTCTTTTTAAATGGCAGACTTCCTGGCCTAAGGTGTCCCTTTCCTGACTAAGAGTCTGCATCTGTGCCGGCAGGTCATCCCTTTGCCTTTGAAGGGCACCAGCTTTCTGGCGTTCCTGATCAAACTCTGCCTGGGTATCCAGGTCTTTCAGGATCAGTTTATTGCTCTCTTCCTTTTCACTATCTAGGTGGCTTTGCAGAGTGCCTACCTGCTGAGCACATGCCCTATTGAAATCTAATTGTTGCTACAGCTTTTTCTGGCTCTGCAGTAGGGAGTCCAAACCTTCTTGGTACTCCTTCTGCAAGGCCAGAAATCTGGTATCTTGGTCAGACTTTTCCTGTTGCAGGATACACATGTCCTCTTTGATTTTAATGAGATATTGTCTGTTCTCATTTTCTGACTCCTGGCTTCTGTGCATCCTCTGCTCAGAAGAGACCAGGTCAGATTGGGCCTTCTCTAATGCCAACAGTCGCCTACTTGTCAGATCTTGGCCTTCAGCACATTTGTCCTGCATGGCTCCCATATATAGATACAAATATGCCGCTATCCTAACCATCTTCTCGTGTTCATCTTTAGCTTTAGGAGCCATGAATAGTTCACTCAGGGCCACATGTAAGGGACCCTGATCTCTCCAGATATCTAACCCAGTTGCAGTGACCTGTCGTGTGATTGCCTGCAACCACGCATCCTGGCCCTGCTCAGTCCATTCACCTCTCACAAATAGCTTATGTAAGAAGTGCTCTCTGGCTATTTTTGATGTCTACCAGTGTAATCATTCTGGAATTTGAGTTCCTTCCTGACTTACAGAAGTTTGTATTTTATTTTGCAAAACAGACCGTTTCCTTAGAGCGTTCCTTTGAGGAGTGCTTTCACAGTGTAAAACAGCGTGGTGATCTAACCGGATATGTGTATCCGGTCAGTTGGCACACTGTATTAAGCTGCACAAGTGGTAAATCTAATCCAGAATCTCCGGCTACGAGCCCCCACTTTGTAAGCGGATTCAATTCAAAACTACAGCTAAGTCAAAGCTTAGTCAGGGATGCTGAGGGAAACCCTTATTGATATATTTTTATGTCCAGTTTGTTTACTCTGGATGACAACCCTTATATAACACCCCTCTCTTAGAATCCCCCTGACCCCACTGAGCCAAGAAGTAGGTTTGTTTTGCAAATTAAAAGGTTTATTTGAAAATTAAACAATATATATATATATATATATATCACTTTTATAATAAATTAATGTTTGATAGCACACTTGTGAAGATGATAATGATCAACAATGGATAATGTTACAGTGGTACACTCTTTTTGATGGCTTAGAAGTGACATAAAGAGGATAAAGTAGCTGAGAATGCTTTTATGGCTTCAAGGACAATGCAATGATGAATGAAAATGCAGTACAGAAAATAAACTTGATATGACGACAACAAAAGACAATGTAATCACTTTTCTTTGACAATTCACCCCCCCCCCTCTATGCAAGGTAAAGAGATGGGAGGAAAGCACACAGTTCTCAGGAATGCAATCAAATATAATTCCGTTCCCCCCTAGCAAGCTTAGAGGAAAACAGGTAGGAGTTTTAAACACAGGCGAGATACTTTGATGTGGTTTGCAAAAAAGTGAAAAATATGAAAAATATGCGTAAAATGCTTTTAATTCCCTATAGGAGGTTCAGGGTGAGTGAGAGATACTTAAATTAATTCAGGATCACTTTAGCAATGCTCTATGAATGATTGTCAGGTTGCACACGAATTTCAGCAAGGAAAGCAAGGACAAATATTTTTACACGTGGCTGAAATTAAGCAAAATGTCAAATCGCGGCATATTTAGTCGCGTGCGTCGAGCGCAATTATGGAGGCACTATAAGGAGTCGTTTCTAGGCTCGTTGGAAAGCCTGGAATCTTAGCTTTAAGATAACAGCTAAAACTCGCTCCTAGCACAAACGTTTCCGGAGATACGGCCGATTTAGTAAAGGTAGTTTTTCGGATTTGAAATTTTAAAGCTTAGAATGACAGATGACAGTTTTCAGTTTTAAAGATGACAGAATGACACGATTCTAGAAGGCAGTTCTAATAGGCTAAAATAGTTTGGATTAGATTATTTTAAACTAAGAGATTGGTTTTGGCACAGTGCTAGCTGGGTACTCATACTAGATTTTGGACAGGAATCCGACTTCGTCACCGATCGGGTCAGGATTGGCTGGACTTCTGCTAGCAGTTCTTCACAGCGATCTGGTCTCTGGTTCTCTCTGGTTCCGGATACAGCACTGCTTTCTGGATACTGCTACAGGTTCTTGCAAAAGTTCTTGGCAAAGAATTCAAACAGCTCGCCCGGCTGTTGAATAGTTTGGTTGGTTTTGAGGCCTGCTGAAGAGGATTCAGCTTGTGGATTCAGGCCTCTCTGCTACACATTCTGGAGTTAATTTCTCGTCTCTGGAGATTGATGGATTTGAAGTCTGGATCTCTGGATGTGAAGTCTGAAGTCTCCCAGCAAAGCGTCCTGCAAGAAAGTGGAAAGTGAATGTCTCTACCTGGGTTTCAATGTTCCTTTTATGTGTTTTGAAAATGGGTGTGTGCCTGGGCCTAGCTAAGCATGCCCCTCTCACTTATCATTGGCCAAGCGTTCCTCTCTCCCTTGATTGGGGGAAAGAAATGGAGTGTCAGAGTGATGCTATAGGTTTTATGGTCAGAGGAACCTCCCCTTGTCAAATTGCACACAAATCTATTTCTGACCCAAATACATATTTATCTATGTACCATTTTTCTAATATTATAGGTCCAGTTAACATATTTTCTGTAGCACCAAACCATCCGATCCCTGTCTTTGTACGATGTCGTGTCCACTTATGACAGAATTCTCCCCTTTTCATCCAGATAACGACCTCTAAACCTTTCCTGATTTTTCCTGATTTTACACACATGTGCATCAGGGATATGGGTTTCAGATGATAAAGTGTCAGATTTTTAACATCAACCTTTTTTTCCGCTACTATCCCCAAGAACATCCCACAGGGCCCTAACACTCCTTAAAATGTGCACAGAAAAATCCCAAGAATGATGATGTTATTTATATAATTTTGACAAGTCCGCACTGTGAATTATCCATCTTTTTAAAATCATGCTCTGGCCCCAAAGGGGTGTGGTTTTCCAAAGCACATGGTGGAATTTCTGGTTTATCCACTTCCCCCAAGCTCAGCTTGCTTTCACAGGCACTGCCCCTCCCAGTTTCTCCCAAGAGGAAGCCATTTTACGACCCCCCAATAGAACATTTGCCTGAGTCCAGGACAGTGCTTTGTTTAGTTTCCTATAGTCCCCAGGTGCTCCTCCCCTAATCCAATCAGAGAGGTGTCATCTCCTTTTGGCAGGGGCAGCAGAATGCAGCCAGACCTGGGAAGAGTTGTTGAGCCAGTTCAACTCCTGTCGGGGGCAGTTGTCAGGCAGAATTCAGCTAAATGTCACTTTAGTTCCCAGTTTTCTACATTCAAATCCAACTTACAATTTTTGCACATGCAGCTAGAATGCTGATTCTAAGTTCAAAACTATGACATTTAAACAATTGCAACCTATGTGACACTCACAAGTAGGTCACTCATTTATTCTAAACATTTCGATTTTAGTGGCTTTAAACCAAAATTCACTTAAGCTGCTGACATCCCCAGCTATTTCTTATATATACATTAAATAATTACTTCCTTCAAGTCATTTCAGAATATAGTTTTACATTGTATCCACCTCTTAGCAAGTCTTTCCTTGGCCTGGTTTGGGTTCATTTGTTCAGTTTTACACAAAAGTCTGGTGGTTTTAAAACGCAGGCTTTCTGATAGTGGTGAGCACCAGTATTGCATCCATTTTTGACATTAAGAAAATGAATTCCCCACAGTTCTGGGTTTCTTTTGGCAATCAGCATTGCCATTCCCAATGGTTTCAGGCTACTGTGTGTGTAGCCCAATGGTGGTTTTAGGCAGTGCCCTCCTCTGCTCACAACATAGGCAAATATGGGTGGCAGCCTAGTCTTCATGTTTTCCCTGTGCACTCTCTGGGGAGTTCTGGCCATCATGATGTTTTCCATGCCAGTACTGCACAGTTTCATGGTAGGGCTTGGGTGCATGGGTAAAAACATCCCACACATCAACATTCACAAAATAACGAAAAAAAGACAGATCACTGAAGTCTGACATTGTTCAGCAGAGTCTAAACCAGAAAGGCTCTTCTAAATGTTTGCATGATCACTGTACTCTGGCAGATCAGACTTTTTTTGAGAGGTTAAGGGGGGCATGGAGGCAGGCTGCGTGTGGTCAGTGGGGAAAGAATTTGCCAGACAACTTTGCTGCGTGGTGGTTGATGCGTGCAGATCGAAGTACCTGGCTATTGTGTGGGGTTCTGTTTTTAGGTGGTTCAAGTCGAAAGCACTTGAGGTACCCATATGCAGCGGGGCGTCCCTTCTGCCCCTTTTACAAGAATGTGTCGACATTGGTTGTGCCTGTGACATAAGCTGGATAGACATGGCGTCCTGATGCTTGAAGTCTGATGTGGCGGGGTGGGGGAGTTCAAATGCCACAAATAGGTGACTTAGTTTAGGACAAACAATGTGCCCCTGCTCCTTGCCAATGGCCGTGACTCTTGGCGATTAAGAAAGGGTGTGTGTGAAGGATTGAGGGGTCAAGTGACATGTTATAGCTGGCTAGTATCTTGTAACTTCACATTTTCAGCCATTACTTATTTGGTATGTGTATAGATGCAGTGAGCAGTCAGAGAAGACCTCCAAGGGCATTCGATTCATACATTGGGAGTGGTCATGCAGACATGTAGTGTGGGTGCACCTCATGCAGGTGAATTGTAAAGATAAGTCCTGAAGCCTAGAAGTGGGATTCTGGGCAGCATCTGGGTCATAAGCCAAAATGAAGAAACTCAGGCGAAGACATTCGGGAACTGGCAGGTCCACAGTGAGGAGTACACGCCCTGTGGGGAAAATACTAGCAGAGACACATAGGAGCAGAGTCACGGTGGGAGCAAAAATGCCCAGCAACATCGGAATAACAGTGGGCAAAAATTACAGTGGAACATGTGGGAACAAATCTAGAGTGGGCCGAATACTGAGAGACACCTGGAACACAAGTTGCAGGGGGGCCCTTAGAAATAGAAACTATTGTGGGACACCGTTTAGCAGAGTAACTGTGGGGCGAATTGACATCGGGGCAGAATTGCAATGGGACACCCAAGACAGATGCCAGTAAATAAGCCTTAGATTCCTGGACAGGGAAAGGTAACAGCAATGTGCAGCTTTCCAAACATCATAAAGAGAAGCCAATCAAGGCCACCCACCTGGGGAAACAGGCCAGCTGGTGCAACCGCAGCATCCAACCTGGGTCCCAAGGGAACGCAATGCACGGTCACTGCTGGGACTAAAGTCCTAATCTGTAACTTGCTGCGGGTTCCTTGACATTTTTGCTTTCACTGGCCCCTTTTCCAAGGGAGCCTCCATCCAGATCCACACAGGCAAAGTAAATGTGTTGTATATCACCAGGAGTTTCCAAGATTCCGATGCCAGGTAGCCCCAAACGCATTGTGGCACCAGCTTCCTTTTTCATACTCATTAGGCTGCCTACGCTACAGCCACCCAACCTTACCAGGAAGCAAAGGCTTGATCCCAGCAGATCCCATTAAAACAGCAAACGAGTTGTAGAAGTCCAGTTAGACTCCACAACAGTGACAAGCACGGAAAAGACAGCATGGCCATAGATGTCATAACAAAGTTACTCACCGTAGTGACTATCTTACTCCTAGTCCATAGTCCCCTTTCCTCCATACTTGTGGGACGGGGCCGGAGCACCTATGCCAAAAAGCACCAAAAATCCAGTTATTGTCCCTTAATGTCTACGCAGGGTCACAGCGCATGGCCGCCACCCCACCCTCACGAGCTCCGGCTAGCGCAACGCCCCCCAGTCCCTTTCTATCACCAGGTCTGAGAATATTTAAGCAACAAAAGAGGATACTTTTTAGAGGGGATGGCGGGCGGGCGTATGGAGGAAAGGGGACTATGGACTAGAAGTAAGAAAGTCACTACGGTGAGTAACTTTGTTATGCTCCTACGTCCCGTCCCCTTTGCTACATACATGTGGGAGATTCCCAAGCACAACTAGCGGTAGTTTGTTTTGTTTGTTTGTTTATTTATTTGCTAATGCGCACCAAACCCTTAGGTAGCTGGGCGCAGCAGAAATAAGTATACTTAAGGGTTGGTTATGACATATACAACATATACTAACATATACAATGATTACACACATGGATATTGACCTTAGTTACCACGTGCGGGTTACACAGATGCTGTGGTGCTATAGGTCACAAAGAGTGGTTACATAGAACAATGGGGCTTATTGACTAGGTTACAGTAGATACAAAATGTGGTAACGCCATAAGCCAGAGTTGCCACCTGAAAGTTATAATGAAGCAGTGATACTAAGGTTAATTAGTACTTTAAGGAGAGGCGGAGATAGGGGTCCATGAGTAGGGTAGAGCTTGGTACCGGATTGGAGTCTGGTATTAGATGTTGTTAGTACGAAGCCAGTGTGACATATTGCGTCTGAATTGTAGGTAATGTTGCTCAGATCTCAGGGCTGGAGGAAGTATATTCCAAGTTGTGGCTGCTTTGACCGGGAAAATGGATCCACCTGCTTTGGTTCGTTTGAATCTAGGAATGCCTAGAAGGTGGGCATTGGCTGATCTAGTTGGGCATGTTGAAGTTCTCCTCATTCTTCTTTCTATGATGTATGGGGGCGCTATGTTGTTCAGACACTTTGAGGTTAATGAGACTGTTTTAAGAAGAATCCTGTAATTTATTTTTAGACAGTGGTGAACTCTTCTGATGTTTGAGATGTGTTCTCTGAAGGGTATGTTCAAGGCCGCTCTTAGGGCATTACTTTGTAACCTTTGCATTTTGTCCAGGATGTATTTATTGGCGACTAGGTATAGAGCATTGCAGTAGTCCAGTTTGGGCATTATTAGTACATTGGCGAGAGTGATGCAACTAGTTTCAGAAAGAAAAGGTCCACAAGCTCTGATGAGTTTGCAGGTATAGGCCGTAGAGGAGGCTAAGGAGTTGACTTGTTTCTTGAATGTTAAGGTAGAGTCTAAGTAAAAAACTAACGTTTTTACTTCGGACATCACCTTAATTGTGTTACCATCAATGTTAAAAGTGGCATAGCTGGAACTGAGTTTTTTTAGGTTTGCTACTAAGCCTACGATCAGTATCTCGCCTTTATTGTGGTTCAGGCAGAGGCCGTGGGAAGCCATCCATGCCTGAATGCGGAGGTATAACTTGTTTACTAAGGCCGTATCCTCGACGAAATTGCCCGAGAGGGGAATGAGGATCTGGGTGTCGTCTGCATAATTTGTGTACGTGACACCCAATCTGTCCAATTTGTTGAAGAGGGGCTTGATAAAGATGTTATACATAGTAGGAGAAACGCAAGATCCCTGAGGTAAACCACAGGTAATTTGGATTGGGTCTGCAGAGGCTGAAGGGGAAAAGACTCTCATCGTGCGGTTAGCTAGAAAGGACTGGACCCAGGTTATGGCATCACTTGAGAAATGGGCAGCCGACTCGAGGTGTTTGCATAAGACTGCGTGATCCACCAAGTCAATGGCCGCCGATAGGGCATGGAGGAGCAGCATAGCTGTTTTTCCATTGTCCTTCAGCTCCTCAATTTGTGTCTTCAGGTCAATTAAGGCCGTTTCCGTACCATGTTTAGGGCGAAAGCCAGATTTACGTGATCCTAGTAGTTGGTTAACTTCAAGGTAATCCTGAATTTGAATTATTTTGAGGAAGAAGGGGACTGTGGTAATCGGTCTATAGTTCATTGGGATAGAAGGGTCTAACATTTGTTTTTTCAGCAGAGGGAGAACCCAGGAATTTCTTAGGTTATTAGGCACAGTGTTGGTGCTGAAGGATTAGTTGATAAGCTTAGAGATGAATGGCGCTAGGTGTTTAGCTGCGCCTTTTATAATTTGCGCCGGGCAGTTGTCTCCTTGGCAGTTTAATGGCTTCAATGAGAGTTTAATTTTCTCAGTTTCTAGAATGGAGATTTTTGTGAATCTAAAGGGCGTGATAGTTTTGTGGTGGTGGGAGGAGGGGTGGGTAGTATGCTCGGTCGGGGGCAGTGAAGCCTTTTTATTTGCTATTTTAATTTGGAGTGATGTGATTTTGTTTGATAGAGCAATTTGAATGTCGGTATACCATTGCTTGTCTTTGGGGACATTGTCTATGGGTGGAATGGGGGCTTCTATTTCCCTTAGGATAGCGAATAGTTCCTTGGTATTGGAATTGGCCTTTGAGATTCTATCATTGAACGTGTTTTTTTTTGTGCAAATTATTTATTTTTTATACATGTTGCCAAAGTTAGTTAATTTAGTTTTGTTCTCATCTGTGGGGGAGTGACGCCAGGTGGCTTAGAGCTTTCTTTTTGGAGTCTTAATTATTTAAGTTGCGGTGTAATTTAAGATGGTGCGATTTCTGTCTGCTTTTGCAGAGTTTACTGGGTGTGATATTATCAAGGGCCTTAGCCATGGATTTGTTGAAAACTTCCACTAGGAGATTTGGGTCTGTATTAATTGCAATGGCATTAATGGGTTGGAGGAGATGAGGTAGTCATTTTTCAGCTGTGATATCCTTTTTGCTTCTTGTGGGCAGTGGGGGTGCCATGGCAATAGTTTTAGGACTGTGAAGTTCTAGGGTGGAGGAGAAACTGACTAGGTAGTATGGGTGGATGGAAAATCCCTTTACTGAAGTTTTTGAGGACAGCCTGGCCAAAGTGGGCATCAGCCCTGGAGTTCAGGTCTAACCTGTAATGCTTGCAGAAAGCCGATGGGGAGGCCCACATATCCGCCTTGGCGATGGACTACCAAGGTACATACTTTTGGAAGGCAACATCAGCCGCTTTGCCATGGACTAAATGTGCATGTATGCCCCTTGGTGGTTGAAGGCCTTGGATCTTATAGGCTTCTGAAATACACGAGGCAATCCAGTGGGAAATGGATGCTTCGGAAGCTGGTTTTCCTTTAGGGTCAGCAAACGTAAAAAAGAGTTGTGAGGAGCTTCTGAGTTCACTCGTTCTAGCGAGGTAAAACTTCAGGGCTCATCCCGACATCCAAATTGTGTAGAACTCACTCGGCATCAGATGCCAGGTTTGGAAAGAAAACTGGTAAGGAAATAGATTGGTTCAAATGAAAGTCAGTAACCGCTTTAGGAAGGAATGAAGCATGAGTGCGAAGCAAAACTTTATCCTCGTGGAAAGTGAGGAACGGATGTTCCACCAAAAGCGCTTGGAGTTCGCTTACTGGCCTTGCAGATGTTATTGCAATCAGAAAAGCAACCTTCCAAAAAAGGTACTCAAGATCAGTAGTGGCCATGGGTTCAAACAGCTTATGGCATAAAGCGGTGAGGACCACATTTAAATCCCACTTGGGATGAGGAGTGCGCACCTGCGGGAAGAGAAAGTGCAGCAAAATGCCTTTTGATGACTGGATTAGTCAATGGAACAAAATTGCTGTCCGTGGACAGGTAGGCCGCAATGGCGGATAAGTCCTGCAAGACAGAACATGAATGCCAGAAGTTGCCAGGTGAGACACAAAGGATAGAACAATGTTGACCGTAGCATGCCTAGGACCAAGCTATTTAGCTAATATTGGGCCCTTGTAGATGGTTTCCTGGCCGCTTAGATAATGCGCATATTGTCGGACAGATTGAACGGCGCCAAAGATGTAAACTCGGGCACCTGGCCGCCAAGCTGAACGATTGAGGGGAGGGGTGCCACAGCTGGTGATCGCCCTGGTGAAGAAGGTTGGGTATCAGCATCAATCTGATCTGGGTAGAATCGACAGATCCTGTAGTTCCGAAAACCAGAATCTGGCTGGCCACCAAGGAGCTATGAGAGTGCAGTACGATGCAGTCCTGAACTAGCAGAGTGACTGATAAATCAGTGGCAATGGAGGTGAAGCGTAAGCCTTCATGTTGTCCCACGGAATCTTGAGGGCGCCTCCCAGGCAGGACACTCCGAGCCCGCCCCTGGATGCATAAAGAGGAAGTTTCCTGTTTGAAGAAGTTGCAAAGAGGTCCACCTTTGGAGTGCCCCATTGATGGAAAATGTTGGAGAGGACATCATTTCCCACTCGTAACTGGCTGCCGACTGATGACTGAGTGAATCTGCAGTCACATTGATGAGACCAAGTATGTGTACAGCATGGAGCCAGATCTTGTGATGCATGGCCCAGTCCCAAATTTCTATGGCAAGATCCACAAGGAGAGGTGACTTGGTGCCGCCCTGCTTGCTGATGTAAAATATCGCCACAGATTGTGCGAATACCGACTACCCTGTTGGTGATAGATGGTTGAAAAGCTTTGAGCGCCAGGAACACAGCCAGGAGTTCCAGGTAATTGATATGAAACTGCCTGTCCTGAGGCGACCACAGGTAAAAAACTTCGAGGTGACTCAGCGTCGCTCCCCACCCCAGAAGGGAGGAGTCTGTAGTAACGGTCACTTGTGGGCAGGCTCCTGGCAGCCACAACACCAGTAAGGCTGATGTCAAAAATATGGGGAAGTAATGAGAAAAACAACAGATTGTTTTACAAGAAAACTCCTCCCATTCCATATAATATTATCGTTTTTCATAAGATATATAGATCAAGATTACATACAGTACAACTTGAAACCCTGCTTTTAATAATAATAATAATTTAGCATTCATGAAGCGCTATGAACCTGCGCTGCTTATTATTACCCACGGTGTGTGGTGCTCATTTATTGACCTCAGAAGGATGAAAGGCTGAGTTTGGTCCTGCTGGGTTTCGAACATGCGTCAGCAGGCTCTGCATCGATGTCAAAGTGAGCGCTCTACTTGATGTGCTATTGGAGCAGCTTATACAAAAAACATTGCACCTGATTAATATGGAACCTACTAGGAGTAAGACTTACACTTGATTTATACTAGGTGAGGACTGTTTGTTTCACTAAAAGAAATTACTCTGAGTGACTCTAACGTACACTTGACATCCTCCTGATTTACTATTAGATAGTCAAGAGTAACTTAGAGGTGTAAATCAAGGGTAGCTGAGACTTACTCCTGGTGACTTCTTTTGTGAATTGAACAGCCCTCTCCAGGTACACGTCAAGGGTAGGTGAGACTTACTCCTGATAACTTCTTTTGTGAACGGAACAACCCTCTCCAGGTACACGTCAAGGGTAGGTGAGACTTACTCCTGATAACTTCTTTTGTGAATTGAACAGCCCCCTCCAGGTGCAAGTCAGGGTTGGCAAAACTTACTACTGCTAACTTCCTTTGAACAGCCCTCTCCAGGTACATGTCAAGGGTAGGTGAGACTTACTCCTGATAACTTCTTTTGTGAATGGAACAGCCCTCTCCAGGTACACGTCAAGGGTAGGTGAGACTTACTCCTGTTAACTTCTTTTGTGAAATGAACAGCCCTCTCCAGGTGTAAGTCAGGGTTGGCAAGACTTACTCCTGCTAACTTCTTTTGAACAGCCCTCTCCAGGTACACGTCAACGGTAGGTGAGACTTACTCCTGATAACTTCTTTTTTGAATGGAACGGCCCTCTCCAGGTGTAAGTCAAGGGTTGGCAAGACTTACTCCTGGTGACTTCTTTTGTGAATTGAACAGCCCTCTCCAGGTGTAAATCAAGGGTAGCTGAGACTTACTCCTGGTGACACCTTTGTGAATTGAACAGCCCTCTCCAGGTGTAAATCAAGGGTTGGCAAGACTTACTCCTGGTGACTTCTTTTGTGAATTGAACAGCCCTCTCCAGGTGTAAATCAAGGGTAGCTGAGACTTACTCCTGGTGACTTCTTTTGTGAATTGAACAGCCCTCTCCAGGTACACGTCAAGGGTAGGTGAGACTTACTCCTGATAACTTCTTTTGTGAACGGAACAACCCTCTCCAGGTACACGTCAAGGGTAGGTGAGACTTACTCCTGATAACTTCTTTTGTGAATTGAACAGCCCCCTCCAGGTGCAAGTCAGGGTTGGCAAAACTTACTACTGCTAACTTCCTTTGAACAGCCCTCTCCAGGTACATGTCAAGGGTAGGTGAGACTTACTCCTGATAACTTCTTTTTTGAATGGAACGGCCCTCTCCAGGTGTAAGTCAAGGGTTGGCAAGACTTACTCCTGGTGACTTCTTTTGTGAATTGAACAGCCCTCTCCAGGTGTAAATCAAGGGTAGCTGAGACTTACTCCTGGTGACATCTTTTGTGAATTGAACAGCCCTCTCCAGGTGTAAATCAAGGGTTGGCAAGACTTACTCCTGGTGACTTCTTTTGTGAATTGAACAGCCCTCTCCAGGTGTAAATCAAGGGTAGGTGAGACTTACTCCTGGTGACTTCTTTTGTGAATGGAACAGCCCTCTCCAGGTGTAAATCAAGGGTAGGTGAGCTTTACTCCTGGTGACTTGTGAATTGAACTGCCCTCTCCAGGTGTAAGTCAAGGGTAGGTGAGACGTACTCCTGATAACTTCTTTTGTGAACGGAACAGCCCTCTCCAGGTGTAAGTCAAGGGTTGGCGAGACTTACTCCTGGTGACTTGTGAATTGAACAGCCCTCTCCAGGTGTAAATCAAGGGTAGGTGAGACTTACTCCTGGTGACTTCTTTTGTGAATTGAACAGCCCTCTCCAGGTGTAAGTCAAGGGTATGTGAGACTCCTGGTGACTTCTTTTGTGAATTGAACAGCCCTCTCCAGGTGTAAGTCAAGGGTAGGTGAGACTTACTCCTGGTAACATCTTTTGTGGATTGAACAACCTCTCCAGGTGTAAGTCAAGGGTAGGTGAGACTTACTCCTGGTAACGTCTTTTGTGAATTGAACAGCCCTCTCCAGGAATACGTCAAAGTTAGGTGAGACTTACTCCTGGTAACTTCTTTTGTGAATTGAACAGCCCTCTCCAGGTGTAAGTCAAGGGTAGGTGAGAGTTACTCCTGGTAACGTCTTTTGTGAATTGACCAGCCCTCTCCAGGAATACGTCAAAGTTAGGTGAGACTTACTCCTGGTAACGTCTTTTGTGAATTGAACAGCCCTCTCCAGGTGTAAGTCAAGGGTATGTGAGACTCCTGGTGACTTCTTTTGTGAATTGAACAGCCCTCTCCAGGTGTAAGTCAAGGGTAGGTGAGACTTACTCCTGGTAACATCTTTTGTGAATTGAACAACCTCTCCAGGTGTAAGTCAAGGGTAGGTGAGACTTACTCCTGGTAACGTCTTTTGTGAATTGAACAGCCCTCTCCAGGAATACGTCAAAGTTAGGTGAGACTTACTCCTGGTAACTTCTTTTGTGAATTGAACAGCCCTCTCCAGGTATAAGTCAAGTGTAGGTGAGACTTACTCCTGGCAACCTCGTTGTGAATTGGGGTGATATTTCTTTTACAGTGCCCTTTATTAATGACAACATTGAATTGTACCATATCATTCATTTTTGTAGATGATGTATGTGTGCCGGGAGACCCAAGGTGTAGGCAAGAGGGGGCGTGGGGCTGTGCGACATCATCTTCAGCCGACCCTGAACCAATCCACTGTCACATGTGGGTCAAGCTGTCTTCACTTCTGATATCTCTTTCCCGCAGCAGCCATCCTACCCTTACCCATAATCGACAAAACAGAGGACAAGATCTGAGACTTATTGGGAAAGTGCAACTTCACCGGTGCCTGCAACAAAGCGAACACACAAGGGGGACCCTATGTGCCACGTGCTCTGCTAGGTTTACCTAAGGGCATGAGGGGTGCTGCACTCTGGTTCCCAGTTCACATCACCTGCCGAATGTTGTCCCCAGCCGAAGGTTTTTGTGCCTCATGCACTCTTCAGCCAGGCAGTCCAGGTGTAGATGTTTAAAAACACTTGCTGCATGGAATGCTGGTCACTGTAGTCTTTAAAGGGGAACGAGGAACCAACTCTCGCCTGGATCCTCCAGGTCTCGCCATATCTCCCTTCATTCTGCTGTGTTGATACCCCAGAGGTAGTCGGATGCCTCTGTCATACGACCTCCCTCCAGCATTACTCCCCCTCCTCCACCAGCACGGTACTAAGACTGCGGGGTAGTTACGTGCCCCTCTCATATCTGCGCTTCCCCTTAAAGTAGTTTAGCCATCTTATTCAAAGGGGGCTACCATACCGCCTTTCCCCCTCTGTCATGTCTCGCTCCCCCCTGCCATCCACATCTGCTAACAGCGAGTGACACACGTCCCCGGTGGCTGAACAGGAGATTGTATTTGTCATAATTCTTTTTTAGTTTTAGCTGTTGGGTGGTGCTGTATATGCCGCCCAGAAGCCAAAACTATTGCCACGAGATATCAATATAGGGGAGGGATGGGGTGTGGGAAAGAACCAACAGCCTGTGGGTTTTAATTGGTTTTTACCAATTTATCACCATTCCACCAAACTATCTGCCCCTCCCAACCCAAAACATACACGCATCCATGACCGCTGTCATTACTACGTCTGTGCTTGTGAGGGGAAGCCAATGTTATTTCAAAGCAGTCTGCCTCTTAACTGCAGGTATTAAACCAGCTCCTGGTGTAATAAACATGTCTTAATGAAGTGTGCCTTCCGCCACTTGATTTGTAAGCAATACGTGTGCCTGGCATCTGTTCTGTGCACTGAATTCCTGTTTAAAAGAACCATTGGCAGAGCCAACTCTTTTGGATCTTGTATGGGCCTTTGTCAAGCACTGCCATAGTATGCCCAGGTACTAACACCATTTCCCAGTTATTGCCAGCTTCTGGCCAGGTAGTACCATCAGGGCAGAGACTGGAAAGTTCCTACATAACGCCAACATGGCTGTGCTTAAAACAGACAGAAGGCGAGCTCATTTCCACATAATACCATCTTTATTTCAGATAGACATGGTTAAAAGTATGTGAGTCTTTTTTTTATTTTTATCGCCTTTATCTTAAAGCAATATTTTGCTTTGGAAAACGTTGTCCGGGCTCCCGCATAGGCGTGGAACTGTTCACAGGTTTATGATTGCAATGAAGATACGATGGAGGATTCTGTCTGAGTTCAATCCAGGCATCATTATTTTCTTTTAAAAATTGATATGATCAGACAGTCGGTGAGGCAGGTCAAAATGATCCCATCTGTCTCCCTTGACACTATCCACAAGGGCTCTCGAGTGGCACCAAGATGACAATCACCTCAACAAATCAGCCCTCGTACTCTCCTGTGTAGTCGGCTGTCTAAAAAGAAACAGTTGTGCAGCCTTATTACTTCAACGCACACTCCCCTGTGCAGTAATATTTTTGGAGGAGATACACCTGGCTGTTAAAATCCAGCCAGAGTAGACACACAAGAACTGTGCACCTACACTCCTATGACACAGGCAGCTCCTGTGGAGCTTCACTACTCAAACAGACCTGTGCCAGTAGCACACTACTAAAGCACATACCTCCCTCTACACACTATTCCAACATTAGGACCGTCCCTGTATTTACCCCTCTGTCCCGGTGGCACTGACATCGGGCCAGCTACCGCTCTCCCCACTCACTTTGAAACCCCTCTCCTATTCCTTCTCCCCTTCTTCTAGCCTCCAAACAGCATTCATTGGGTCAGGCCACCGATATAGAAGTAGGACTACAGTTTCATTATCATTACATTGGTATTTTAGTCCTTCTTTTGTTTTTATTGGCACTAAAACTATAATCCTACTTCTATGTCTATAGCACACTTAATACCCAGAGGTTTCTAAGCAGGACCCGGGGATCGAACCTGTGTTGCTTTGCATCATCTTGCCTCCAAAGCAAGCGCGTTGCCCCTGAGCTATCCTCCTGAGACATGTCCTGTATGCTAATATTAGTTAATCTCCAATTAACTCCCTCTGTGCAGGGGCCACACTGGGCGCGACGCATTGCACGAATGCCTAGCACTAGTATGCGGCATCATGCAGAGAGCGGCACATTGCTATCAACCTTCCCACGCGCAACCCGCAAATGCATCAACATCTAGCTGGGTAGGTAGTTCTTATATATAGTGACAAAAACGCCTCGAAGGGGGATTGAAGCGCTCTGGTGACCTAACCAGCTAAGTCCAACCCACTCACACCTGCACTTAAGCTGTACTCAGTTGGGTGGGTACTGACCTGCCCACAAGGAGGGCTGCAAAAAACTCAATGCCAGAGTCCTGACCTGAAATACACAGGCCACCTGAGGCACTACTCACACTTCCATATGAAAATTACTTTTGAAAAACCTATTTCCCAATAATGTTTTCTCAATTTGATTGGGGTTTGTTTGGTTGTTTTTGGTTCCCCTGTAATCACCTGTTAAACACTAGAGAACAGCAATGGCTTTAAACAAGTATCTAAATTGACCACAATGAGGGCCCGATTCTGATGGCGCAGTGAGCGTGCTAAAGAGCACACATCACTGTGCCAAATCTGGACGCCCAGGCTCAGACACAATTCTCAACTGGTCCTGGGCGTCCTCGTGGTGCACAACAGTGCACCGCCTTCATTGCGCCCGTTTCTGGCGACAACGGGTGCAATGGAAATTCTCAGCAGCGCTTTCTTTAAACAACAACATCATCGTTATTTTACTAAAGTGCTGCTGAGAGAACACCTTAAATAACGACATATTCATTATTCAAATGCTTTATTGCAATATTCACAATTACCCACATATTACATTACAAATTAACCACCCATCCCACCCCCCAACCATTAATCTTTGCCTACCCACCTGCACTGTGACGGGTTTCCTGTGGCACTCCCCCACAATACCACAATACCGGCACCGAAATGGTACCGTATATGTGCACCACTTTCACGCACATTAAAAAGTGGAGGAGTGCCACAAGAATACCCGTCTTAAATGGCAGGTAACAAATGTGATGGTTGCTAGATTGATTTCCAACCCATCCTAGCAACTGGCACATATATTCCGAAAGTGGCGCATTCATACAGACCTCAGAATAATGCGCCACCTTCAGAATAGGTCTTACGTACCGAAAAGGTCATCAACACTTTTTCTGACCTTTTCGGTACTTAACACCCCCTGAGTTGTCTAATTTGTGTCTCTGGGGAGACATTTTACATTCTCCAACTATCTATTCTTTTAAGATTTCGGCTGAGGTTCTGTGGACCCAATGTATTAAAAATAGGCTTCACTACAGGAAACAAATATTTCAACATTGAACTGTATCACAGCACTTCAGTGACACCTAATACTGTGTATTTGTAGAGCGCATGTTCCCACCCGTAGGGGTATCTTGGCACGATTGAAGTTTACAGTCACCTATTTCAGTGGTACACATTTTATCGACCTCGGATGGCGGGCTGAGTGGATCTGCCAGGATTCGAACCTGTAACCATGAAGTCAAACACAGATGCTTCTAGTGGATGCATTAGTCCACTGAGCCACAGACCTGTCATTGTTACGACAGAATAGTGGTAATCTGAACCTGTCTCTTTTTAGTTCCTGCAGTAGCTAAATTTGTTACTGTGTATCAATTATTAGGCTTCCTCACAGGCAACATGGCCTTCAATTTGCCCATAGGTGGCTCATTTTATGCCACTCATCCGACTAATGGCCAACAGGGCAGTGGAATTGCAAGGTGCAACTCTGAAATGGCTCCCTTCTGATCTCACAGACTGCAGCCTACAGGTACAGTTCGGTCCATTCTTGTCCTCAATAAACCCAATTAGTTGTGGAGTGCCCAAAGGGTCGGCTTTATCGCCAGTCATTTTCAACATATACTTGCCCCCGCTAGCCCAAATTCTTAATCGTTATGACATTGGCTTACACATGCGTGCTGATGATATTTAGCAACATCTTAAATTCTAAAATGGCCCTTAGGGGGCTGCAAGCCCATTGGTGGCTTCCTTCTCCATATTCCTGATTGGATAGATACCAACCACCTTTTCTTAAACACCGCCAAAAGCTGAGATCCTGACCATTGGCCCCATTAGCATTAGTTAATCTCAGGCCAGGCTGAAGATGTGTGGGGGCCCATTTCAACATGATGGTTGGGGCCCCCCTGCTTAGCGTGAAAACAGTCTGAGGCATCCGTGGGGTACATGCATTACAATGGTGGCAAAGATAAGGTTAATAGCTGCTGTTTACCACGAGGCGACCAGCCAGCAGGGAGCTTAAACACTAGATGCACACTGAAGAGCTCTAAATCTTTTTTGATCAGCAATTGGCTGATGTGGAGGAACCAGTGTTAGAAGGCAATGAGGTGATACCACTTCTGTATATCCTGTGGGAAGAGACAACGCATCTTGTAATGCAAGTGCTGTAAAGCATACATTTTAAGCCCCAGAAGGAAAAAAGAGAAATTAATATGTTGCTGTGTTACAAGACTGTCACTATGGGGGCAGTTGTTGGTGGCCCCCCTGAGGCTTGAGGCCCCTTTCATTTGAAAGGTTAAAGGCCCTGACTCCCTCCGTGGTTAATCTCCAGTTAACTATCATATGCATCGCCTGCTCTTCTGGTTCTCAGTATCTCTGACTGTCTGTAACAGCCTTACTCACTTATATGCATCGCCTGCACTTCTGGTTCTCAGTATCTCTGACTGTCTGTAACAGCCTTACTCACATACCGTTCTGCCATGAGGGTACTCCCTTATGCTCACTGTCTGAACTTCTGGTTCTCGGTATCTCTGCCGTTCTGCCATGGCGGTACTCCCTTATGCTCACTGTCTGCACTTCTGGTTCTCGGTATCTCTGCCGTTCTGCCATGAGGGTACTCCCTTATGCTCACTGTCTGCACTTCTGGTTCTCGGTATCTCTGCCGTTCTGCCATGGCGGTACTCCCTTATGCTCACTGTCTGCACTTCTGGTTCTCGGTATCTCTGCCGTTCTGCCATGGCGGTACTCCCTTATGCTCACTGTCTGCACTTCTGGTTCTCGGTATCTCTGCCGTTCTGCCATGGCGGTACTCCCTTATGCTCACTGTCTGCACTTCTGGTTCTCGGTATCTCTGCCGTTCTGCCATGAGGGTACTCCCTTATGCTCACTGTCTGCACTTCTGGTTCTCGGTATCTCTGCCGTTCTGCCAAGGCGGTACTCCCTTATGCTCACTGTCTGCACTTCTGGTTCTCGGTATCTCTGCCGTTCTGCCATGGCGGTACTCCCTTATGCTCACTGTCTGCACTTCTGGTTCTCGGTATCTCTGCCGTTCTGCCATGAGGGTACTCCCTTATGCTCACTGTCTGCACTTCTGGTTCTCGGTATCTCTGCCGTTCTGCCATGGCGGTACTCCCTTATGCTCACTGTCTGCACTTCTGGTTCTCGGTATCTCTGCCGTTCTGCCATGGCGGTACTCCCTTATGCTCACTGTCTGCACTTCTGGTTCTCGGTATCTCTGCCGTTCTGCCATGGCGGTACTCCCTTATGCTCACTGTCTGCACTTCTGGTTCTCGGTATCTCTGCCGTTCTGCCATGGCGGTACTCCCTTATGCTCACTGTCTGCACTTCTGGTTCTCGGTATCTCTGCCGTTCTGCCATGGCGGTACTCCCTTATGCTCACTGTCTGCACTTCTGGTTCTCGGTATCTCTGCCGTTCTGCCATGGCGGTACTCCCTTGTGCTCACTGTCTGCACTTCTGGTTCTCGGTATCTCTGCCGTTCTGCCATGGCGGTACTCCCTTATGCTCACTGTCTGCACTTCTGGTTCTCTCTCTGACATCCTGCAATTGCCATACTCACGTATACGCATTGTCTAGACTTCGGGTTCTCTGTACTTCTGGCATTCTGAAATTGCACTACTCATTTATGCACTGTGTGCACTTCTGGTTCTTGATACCTCTATCTGCAATGGCCACACTAATTTATATTCACTGCCTTAACTTCTGGTTCTCGGTACTTCTGATGATCTGTAACATTCATACTCACTTATACGCACTGCCTGCGCTTTTGGTTCTCAGTACGTCTGACATTCTGCAATTGCTGTACTCACTTATACACACTCGGCCCGATTATTTGCACGGAAATAGGGTGCTGGTGTGTCAAACTGCGTGCAAATCCGCGTTTGTTGATTCATGGAATCGAATTAGCAACGCTTTTCCAAGACTTGTGTGGAGTTCACAGTGGTTCGGCACATCTCTGCGAGTGGAGGAACGGCTTTCGCGAGACTCCAAGCAGACTGTGGGCCAGGCCTACGCAGCTACCAAAATAGGGGGCAGAACATGCAGAATGATGAATAGCACGTGTAAATGTGGGCGTGTTGAGGGACTGTCCAAGATCAAGCAATCGCACGCCCATACCAGCGCAAATATATACGTATTCATGGGTTCGAACTCTGAACGTCGGGTTGTGAAAAAGTGAATCCAAATCCCCGTACACTTCCGCCACCTGATGGCAGGCGTAAATGTCAATGCGCATCCTAACAAATTTGTATAAAGCATGCAATACACTCCAAACAAACGTATCCAGCCATGATGAATCCAGCATTTGTCGGAGTGATTGTGCATGGACACCGCAGGAGGAGGATGGCCAGGCCCGGATATTTAACTTGCGTACCACCCTTTTTGGGATGCCAGATGACCAGGTCTATGGCAGGTACAGATTTTCCCCTATATCATCCTAGACCTGGTAAGGGAGTGGGATGATGGGCCAACATCACCCACCATGCGCTTGCAGGCCCTTAGCCCCTACAAAAAGTGCTCACTGCCTTACATTTTGCAGCAACTGGATCCTTCCAGCAGAACACTGCCATTGTAGGTGGTATCTCCCAGGCCACGCAGCCTACACCAGGTGCTGGTGTGAATAACTGCACAACCTTCTGTGCGCTGCCACATCTATATGCCAAGAACACCAGCAGAAAGGCAAATAATAATACAGGACTTCTATGCTGTGGCGCACGTTCCCCGAGTGCTTGCTGCTATAGATTGCGCCCATGTTGCTCAACGTCCTCCCAGATTGACAGAGCACATATACCGCAGCCATAAACATTGGCACTCAATCAATGTTCAGGTTGTATGCGATGCCAAGGGCATCATAACTGAAGTGTGTGCAAACTATCCAGGAAGCACACACAACATTTAAATATTCCAGATGTCACATCTACACTGGAGCCTGGTAGCCGGAATGTATGGGAACGCATGGCTCATTGGTGAGTATGAACGGACACGCAATGCATGCACGTTGCACACTGACCAATAGACACTGCCAACAAATGTTAATGACAACCATGTACACATTTACAGGGGACAGTGCCTACCCGCTGAGCACATTCATGATTACGCCCATACAAAATCCCACCACACCAGCTGAGGTAAGGTACAATACTGTCCATGTAGTGACTAGGGGCATAGTGGGGCCCACATTCAGAGTGCTTAAGTCACATTTCCTCTCCCTTGACCACTCTGGTGGTGTGTTGCTATATGCACCACCAGTTGTGTGCAGGATCATTGTGGTAGCATGTGTCCTGCACAATGTCGCCACACAGCATGGCGTCCCAGTGGACATGCTGGTGGGTGCAGGCGGTAGTCCACAGGCACAACCCTTGCGCATGGCGGGCCAAAGAGCATGGCAGACCGAGGCTGCACGTTCTCAGCTGGTGCAATCCTACTTTACGTAAAATCCTGCCCCTGTGGATTGAACACGATCATGCCACATCCCAGGTGACATTCAATGATGACCATGGGCCAATCTTCCGTGCCCACAGAAACACCCTGAGAATGGCCCCTGGGAGGGCAAAATAGTGTGCATCCATTAGACTTAAAACAACATGCACAAAGTGGGACCAAATGAAAGAAATGCCAGTGGGAGTATACCACCACGGTAAGCATGGAATAAAACCACTCCTGAGGCACAGAAACATCACTAATGCCCATAAACATATCACCCAAAATATGTGTTGCCACAGATAAATTCATCAACTTGCCAACTATCAATTCTGAGCAGCTAAGCATTCATTGACTCAAACAGTATCATTTCCACCAATCCCTATAAACCCAATGAAATAGGGTTGCACACCTGTGTGAGAATGTGCATGACAGGCACAAACGTATTCTTGTTGATGTGAGCGCAAAAGCAGTGGTGTCAGGATCCACATGTAACATACATACATCCAATATGGAGACAATGCACCCCATATGAAAGAAAACACTGAACAGGACACAGATGACAAGTCAGACAAAGTGGTTGACACAACCAAATGGCCACAGTCACAGATGCAGCAAGTAACGTAGCCATTCCATAGCAAAATCAACAGTGAGTCATGACCATAAGCAGCATGCCACTTCACCATTCACCAACACAGTCACAACAACTGCAAACAACAGTGTACATCTAGTGCACCAAAAGCAACACATCACAATAGACTAACTACCTGACGACTGTCACATGGACAACAACTGTACTGTATGTAGACATGAAACCACACACGAGACCACAAGTAGTAAGGTATAGTACTAACTTGAAGCCAATTAACCCATGCAAGGAAAGCCCTGGCCCCGCAATGCGTGTTACACAACAAAAAACACGTTCACTGGCCAACCCATTCTCCGACTGCAGCAATGCACACAATACTCAGTGACAGCAAAGTAGTCACATTGAATATGAATAACAAACGAGCAACTAAAGTGCACTGAAAGATAAATGCACTTCTTACCTGTTTCCTGTGCATGCATACAACTGCAATTATCCCCTCTATCCCACCACCCATCATATCATGACGAATGAATCTGCAGAGAAAATCAATGGGAGCGCAGTGAACCCATCCATGCACCTAAACATACAGCAACATGTGCCCCCCTGAGTGACAAGCAAAAAATGCAAACAACTCAAATGCTGACCATCAACATGTGTCCTGGAACACATGCACCCACATTTGCAACACACAAAACACACACAGACACACTAACACCCACCCACAACCCACATACTGCCTGAACCCTGAGTGCCATGCAGTGAATGGCCATGTCACACCTACCCCATTATCAAGCTGATGGCACATACTCAACACACGCATCTGGCAACAGTCAGCATGACAATGATCGGACCCACAAAAAGTAGATCACTTAGCCGAATAAAAGGCCGGATCGCCCTGGCAGGATTTCCTATGCCATGGCATGGCATGCCATCATCAGCGTAGCACTGGGTTCTGTGCATTGAACTCTGGCAGGAGAGCCGATGATACGAAGTCCAAGAACGTCTGAACCCAAATACTCACCAACTGCACTGAAGACAGGATCTTGCAGAAGGCAGCACTACACAGAGGCAGATGTCAGACCGGAAGGCTGTGCATCGAGGTAACTGGCATGAAACACACAAGCAGATATGACAAAGCAATGAGAAACCGAGACAAAAAGACAAATGCGCACAAAAGGGAGCAGGCAACCGGGCAGTGCAAGGTAATGCAGACTTCACTGTGACTCGATTACATTGGGTCAAATGTGCATTGAATAGAAGGTATCATTGACATGCACCCAGTTGCTATCAACATGTCGCTGTAATCCTCATGGTGCAGCATGCATGGCAAACAACAGACCCTGCTCACTGTAGTGTGCCTGGTGTCTGTTGAGAACATAGCATCCCAAACAATGGTGTCATGTGTGTGGATTATTCTTTGGACCACACAACACAAATGGTGAACGCTGATCAACAAAGGCTAAATAGTGTACCTGAATCAATATTTGTGAATCATTGTATGGGATGCCATTTGTCAGGCAATACACATGTGAAAAGTGCAAGGAAACACACAGCCACCACAACCATCAACACGTGTCACAGCCCACAAACAGCTGGCCCTACCACCCTCAACATGAAAGACCCTACAGAGATCGCCCACCCACAACTACAATCCCACAAGCTGTGCCACCATAAAATGAGTGTGAAAATAGCATGCACAGACACATGACCATAAGAACATCACGTGACACATGCACCCACGAACGGTGAACCCGTGCCCCACAAAACAAGTTAAACAAAAGTGAATGCACACCGTACCAGACTCCATGCTACACACGACACCACAAGTGACATCCTGAGTGCCCTTCACTTACCTGCACAGGGTCCCACCTGGCCTGCATTCACTTCAGGCCACCGGGAAACACATCCTCAAATTGTGAAGGCATGCATTGCAACAACTTAAAAGCAGTGGAGATCCATGACAACCATTTAGGGAATCAGAAAACAGGCATAGACCACCCAGTGCAGAAGGACCACAGGGTGCAAGAGGGAGTCAGGACACAGATTGAGAATTGTCTAGTAGTGGAGAGTAGCACAACAGAGAGTGAGAGAGAGAGGGAGGGACAGACAAGTAAAACCACAGCAAGGAGCACACTGTCTGGAGTGGAGATGGGGATGGACATGCCCAACATCACTGTGGGTGAGGGCACATAGAAGTCGACTTAGGGAGGACGATAGTGATATGAATACCTCTGGTAGTACCATCATGGCATGAGATCACAGAAGGCACACAGAAGGAAAATATCCATATGTAGAGGCCATGAGGGACAAAAGTGGTGGGCGGTGAAGGGCAGACTGACAAATAATAGGCACATGTGTAGGGTCAATCAATAGCCCTATCTCACACACACCTAGGCAAAAGCCCATCATGGCATGCATTAGACAACAAGACACATGTACCACACGTCCACTCAAATAAGGCTCTGAAAGCATATACCCCTACCCTACATCAACCAACATACACCCCTGTTGGACAACACAGAAAATGGACAGGCAGCTGTACATTCACCCGCCAACACACCACACCCCCTGAGTGAGACTGGACCCAGTAAGTGTGCATGGATTCCAGGGCTCACTTGAACCTGAAACAGGGACACCAGATATAGTCAAGCGGTGGGAAGTGGAGAATGTCAGACATGCATGCAACTACATTGTGTCGATGCAATGTACACCCACAGACTGTGGCAGTAAACATGAAGTAAAAATCTAAACCAGAAAACATGTAATACACACCAGTGATGATAACCAACAGTACAAGAGCATGTACAAAAGTCACCAAACTGGGTAACACAGAAGCTGTCAGTCAGGGGTACACATGTGCATATCTGTCAAAACGAACATGCATCAAGTGTGACAAACGTCCTGTGGAGTCAATGCACACAAGTGTCCACTTGACAGAGTCACCAGAGGCCATGTCATGAAGCGCTGCAGTGTAGGTTGTGCATATTTGCCTATCAATGTGAATGGGACATGTTGACCAGTGGCCTGGCTGGGCAGGACATATAAGCAGAGAAGGCAACGGTCAACATGTAGTGTGTACAGGGAGAACATCTGCAGGGCATGGTATGCAACATAGGGACTGGGGGAGTAGAAGGGTAGCAGTAAGGAGACATCCCCACAGTCAGTGTTCCAAATGTTGGAGAACAGAAACCCCAGAGTGCAGAAGCACCGAAAAAGCATGTGGCCAAGCAGTATGTGCAACACAACTGACCAAAACACTGACAATGATGAATGTGACAATAGTGCTGCACAATCCCTTCCAAACTTGCTGTCAACATCATGAGTGCATCGAGGGAAACAATGCACTGGCATAGAGGGGCAGATGCACATGCACACACATGCATGTGTACAGACACACATCTGCACAGACATTCACTGTGACACAAGGTGACCACCACCAGCTGCTCAAGATGTGTACTGCATGCATGTGGAACAATTACACAGGCAGAACATGCAAGACATTGCACGTGCTTACCCACTGACTTAGCCAGCATGATGTGATTCCCGCATCACCTCCACCAGGAGCTCTGCCTCTAAATGCATGCCAGGAGCTCCATTGCCCGGCAGAGGGCATGGGAAGTAGGCTCCTCCGGGAGTGCAGTCACCACCTTATTCCCGAGCACTGTAACAACATGGGACAAGGCCTTATAGCAGCCACAGTACAGTACTACACATGTAGCACACATGTGTCAATATTCACTCAACCTAATGTTACCTGCACATGCTATACCAGCCACCATGACGTCACTGTGCATGGCTACACGACCACCACTGCATACGGTCATGGCCTTGAGAGGGCAACTGCACAACTCAAGGGAAATGGTAAACATCTAAAAGAAAATAGAAAATAAGTCCACCTTGGAAACGGATGAACAAAAACACATGCCAACATCTGGGCCAGGGGTCTTGAAATCAAAGAAAAAAGTGTTCATGGCAAACAAGGGACACAAAAATAAAATAGGTCATGGCCATAAAAATTAAAATATAAGAAATATGGTCCATCATGTGCGGGGAGTGGGGGGACAATCCACCTTGGAGGGAGGAGGGGTAGGATGCATGTCAATGTCCACATTAATGGACAGAAAAGGTGACTATGAAAAATAAAAAAATAAAAACCCTACATGGGTGCATGGACCTCACAGCAACGGTGGACCAGGAGGCTTGTCTGTGCTGGCAACCCTATCCTGCGGTTGATCTGCAGGTGGGCATAGTGCTGGAGGCAGACCACGCAGTGCCAAGGCCTAGTCTTCAGAGGCGGCAGCCATGTGTGACACTGATGAATTCACCAGCACAGTTAGGTTGTTGATGTCTGTATGCATTGCATCACGTAAGGCACTGATGAATGCACCCGCCCGTGATGCACAGAGTTCCTCCAAGAGTGACTGCCTGCACCATAGCCTTGAGCTTGGTCCACTAGGAAGGGTACAAACTTTTTTGTTTACATGTGATGCCTGAAGGCAACCACCTCATCGTGGATCAGTCTCCTTCTGGCTGTTAGTTCTGCATGAAGTAAAGTCCTCTGGGCCTTCATCTCAAGCCTCAAGGCCTCTCTGTGTGCCTGAGCGTCTGCATGCAGGGAAGCCTGTGGACAACCCAGATCAGACCGCCAGCCCTTGATGTTAGCCTCCATGCGCAGTCTGTGGGAGCAGCATGAGGACCGCATGACCTGCAGCTGTTGCTATAACCGGGCCGCTGGTGGGATCATGGATTTGCCGAACCCGGAGAGAGAGAGCCAGGAGCCCGAGATAGATGAATACTGTGTAGACCTGATACAATACAAATACGAAAACGTTGGGAAAAGACTCTGGTCCTCTTGTACCAATCAAACGGACTAGTTGGAATTTTGAATGACCATCGCAGTTACGAGATCTGGGAAGTAAGAGCCCCTAAAAATGAGAGCTCTTCATCTTTACACAAACACTGGGGGTCGTGCAGAACGAATATATACTGGGAAGAAAGATAAAGTATTTAAAAGCTGTCTGATAAACTGAACCATATGCAGTTGGCAAGTGTAGCACAGCTTGACCATACTGTATCGGAGAGCTCCGAATACATGAAAAATAGAAGCATAGAATATCTGACCGACGTAAAGCTGAACAAATGGGAGGAGCTTCTGAGAATAACCATGTAACACTCATTTAAACCCATCGATAAAAAAAAGAATGAAGAGAAGGGATTGTGGAGAGGCGGGTAGTGCTCCCCTGAAGAATTTCCTGTTCAATTAGTCTTTAAGAGAACAGATGGTAGGAATGGAACATGTCTGGTAGAATGGAGGGAATGCAATACGTTTGAATGCATGGGATGACAGAAGAAATGAAACAGTCCTAATAACTGTAGAGTTTTTCTATGGAATAACATTCGTTTTTTTTAAAAAAGCTGAGAAAAATTCTGTGTGCACCACAGACCGCAAATCCACTTAATCCATAGAAAGTGGAAAATACATAAATTGTACTGTGGAAAATATATATTGAACTAATTAAACATGTTTTATAAAAAATGATTCGAGTGTATGTTGAAATCTTGCCTGTGTATGTGCTCCAGGTCTGCCAATTTCTGCCGAGGAGAGGAATTATATGACTGATAACTGTGTGTTGCCCTAAAACGACATAGGACCACCCGAGCACTTTTGAGTAGTGATATTATGGAATAGAGGGGGTACCTGGTGGGGTCATTAAAAAAATCCTCTACTCTCCATTGAATGTTTTGTAGGGGTCATGGATTTGGACATTTTATCCATGCCCTCAGATATCTTATCCAACACATATCCATATCGGAGGGCGACACGCAACATCTGCTGCTCCACTCTGTCTCCCCAGCTTTCACACGTCCCCCACTTGTATAGGGCCCACGGCGGACTGATGCAAGGGACCATGTCCTTTGCTGTGGTGCCCCTGTCGTTGGCTGCAGGTCTGCATCCCTCCCTTGGACATCAGGCCCAGGACCCAATACCAATTAATGGGTGTGTGGCCTTGCAGCCTTAACCACCGCAGACGGGTGTGCCACCACTGACTGGCCTTGTGAAGTCAGCAGCCATGCCACAGACTCACAGGCCCTGCTGATCCTACCATTGGGGCACTCACTTTTGCCCTCTTTGAGGCATTAACATTCGGTTCAGCATCAGAGACCTCTGAGTCAAAAGAGTCAGAAGTGTCTGCAGCATGACTCAGGATGGTCTGCAGCACCAGTGGGTTCTCACGGCGGCCTACCACACCACGTCCCCCAGTGGTGGTCTGCCGCACAACCGACTCTTCCTCCTCCTCCTCCTCTGCATCTGGTGCATCCTCACCTGCAAATGGACTGGACAGAGAAAGACATATTGATACATGTCAAAAGAGACAATAATGTACATATGCTCCAAGGAGTACTCTGACAAGAAATGGCATGACATGCACCCATCAGACATTGCACATGCGCACACTTGGTCCAGTAAGCAACTGATGCATGGCATTTGCTGTCAAGTGCCCCTCTCCTAGCCCCCCCCCCATCATGTTCATGCCAGCATGGGGCACATTGACATCCAACAGTGTTGGAAATGCACAATGATGGTACATTCAACTGTCAAGTCACCACACGTACCAGGGTAGAAGTAATGCACATGTGACATTTTAATGTACGATGACATCACATGAGCACAGCCAGACATCCATATCCACAGACAACACCACAGTCAACAGATGAGACACTAATCAGGTCTGGGACAGAGAACAAGAGACAATGTGGACCCTCAGGAAGGCTTGGAAAGGGAAGAACCCCATGAGTGGGTACACCCGAAAGTGTGACTTCTGGTCAAGGTCCCTGAAGTGCAGTGAGATGGGGAGTGGATTGGGCGATGTGAACAAAGTCCACCAATCCACAAGAGGGAGAGGGCAGTGGCCACATGGAGTGGGCCCAGAGTGTGGGAGGGTAAGTGGGAGCATGCATCACTATGAGTAGGCTTTCTGTGGCACTGGAATTGAGGCAATGTGTATGTGGTCTGTGGACACTCATGCAACTGCACTCTGTGAACACGACAATGGGCTTTGACAGACAGCTCAGATATGCATTGTGACAAGGCAACAAATAGGAGCAGGTGACAAATGGAACATGCAACTCTGCATGACATGGCGTGTAAGTGATACTTTGTGTGCATGCACCGGTCTAGCAGCGCAGAGTGAAACGCAACAAGAATGCAGCAATGAACACCACTTGTAGATGTCACATGTTTCACAAGTGCCGGGGGAGTGCCTAGTTGGGGATGTGTCCTGTCACAGAGACATGTGCCACAAATGGCTGCCACATGGTCTATGCCCACTATGATGGCCAATTGACGTGAGTCTGTACGTCACAGGACATGCTTTACCCAGGGCTGTAATACAAATGCAGCCAGATGTACCAATAGACAATTGATGTGGGTGATGCATGACTGGTAAAATACAGGAGGCCCAATGACAGACTCTCACCTGATGTGTCCTCATAGTTCTCCAGGCCACCCACGCCTTGCACCTGCTCAATGTGGATTAATTGGCGCGTGGTCTCTTCATGCAGTGTCAGCTGCTCCTCCTATGGTGGCCCCCCCTCCACTTGCCAGTGCAGAGCTCAGGTTGACACTCAGCTTGTGCTTGATGCGACGGGGGAGATCATTCCAGCGCTTCACAAACTGTTCCGCTGTGTGCATCTCCAACCCTAAGGCATTTATCTGTTCTGTGACAGGCTGCCAATGCACCATACGTTGTGCGACTGTATGTGTGCTCCCCGCATGCAGGCACATGTCACTATGGTGATCGGTCATGTAGTCAATGAGGTTCTGGAGCTCCTCATCAGAGAGGTTCTTCTTCCTGTGCGGGACAGTGTCATGTGCCGTGTCTTGGGCTTGAGCCTCTTCCTGCTGTGCAGGGCGTCCTTTCCTACCACAAGTGACAGGGGGGTTGTAGCTACCCCTGTCTGGCTGGCCACGTTGGCATCCAAGTGCTGAGCCAACTTTGGACTACGGCCTGTCCTCCTGGGGCTAGGGCAGATATTTCACCGCCACGTCCTTGACCACCTGTGGCTGGGGCAGGTGTTTTGCCACCGCGTCCCCGCCCACATGGGGCTGGTGTTTCACCACCACATCCCTGACCAACTGGGGCTGCAGCAGGTGTTTCAACTCCATCACCCCCACCCAGCCTGCCCTCTTTCCCTCCTGGTGCCTTTCCACTCATTTCACAGGTGTAAGGGATGAATGGGAGGCACATCAAGTTATTGTCCTGGGCAATGTGAGTCAGTGAACAGCCTATGTGATGTATGACGTAGATATGTAGTCCAGTAAGGCTCATGATATGCGGTACACAATACGCAATGATAGCCAATAACACAAAAAGTGCGCACGCAACACCCAGAAAGCTTCCAGAAATGAAAAAAGAGGTACACGATACGCAGTGGCACCCAATAACACAAATAGTGTTTATGCAACACCCAGAAAGCTCCCGATATTGAAAAATGAGGTACGGCATATGCAGTGGCAACCAAAAACAGAAAAAGTGCATATGCGACAGACCACGTGCCTCAAAATGGGGATAGAATAAATGCACATATGCGCAGAGGCACAACCCCCCGCTACCTGAAGGGAACGGATTGCATGCCCACCCCAAAATATGCAGAAACAACAATACTCTGTCTTTGTTGCTTCGCACGTCCTTACGTATTCCTGTCAATGCCATGAGCCGCGTAGGCATTCTGCATGCAGTGCGTGTCGGGGAACATACGCGCTGAGAGCCTTTACTTTGTTCTCGGCTGCCTTCATAGTGAAACACGGAAGACCCACTCTCCTGCCTATGTGCCATTTTTCCTCCTCCTCCTGCCCTGTGCTGTCTCACACATTGCCATCTGCTTCTGGGAGTCCTGTGCTTGTGCCTGCTGCCCACCTGTCCCCTGCGACCATCTCAGCTGCTGTTCCAGACTCCCACTTTAGCATACCACCACCACTGCTCCACGGCCATCTCCAGGACCAGTCTACCCACACACACCTGCCTCGGGGGTTGCGATGTCTGCACCATCTTCCTCAGACTAGAGTCTGAGGAAGTGGCAGTGAGGCAGAGGGCTGTCAACTTCAGTTCAATAAGGTCCTGGAGAATCATGATGCCCTCTTCGATGCAGCCATGCAACGCAGCAAGGAAGGACGTCTCCAGATCTGGGTGGACATAATGGCTGCCATCAACTCGAAGGGGGTGGCAGTCTGCTGATACAAGACCGTCCATAAGCGCTGGGAGGACCTCATATCCAGGATCCACATCGAGGCCTTGTGCTTCCTGAAGGGCAGTGCAACCAAGGAGGTGCACCGTGCATGCTGGTGCAGGTTGTCCACCAACAACATGCAGGTCCTGGTGAGGTTCTACCCAGAGCTGCATGCCCAGCTCTGCGAGTTGCAACACCATCTGGTGTTGGCTGGTGAGAAGGCATGTGTTGCACTGCTCTACAGTGCATGTGCGTTGTGCACGTCTTTGCATGTCTGCAGTGACCCCCTTACTTTTGCAGCATGTATGTTTCAGCGACCAACATCTGCACGCAGGCCCCAGGCAATACTCCCCATGTGGAAAATCAGACATATGCAGATTGGAAATGCATTGTAATTTGCATTGTGAGTTGTAGTACATTTTGGTAAACTGTGCACATGCAATGTTTCTTGTGTCTGAGACATGCCTGGATGGGAAGTGTGACAGTTGAGGGAGTGTTGACCATGTCATGTGCATGCATGGTGCTCCTGTGGTTGTGGCGACAATACCAATGGGTGACTATGTATCACTCACATCTAGAGGTCACACATGCATTTGGATGTTTGGCGCAGTCACGTTTGGGCATTGCAGTTTTCCGGGACTGTTATGTGATCGGTCATGGCACTGCTTGTGCACTCGGAGTGATGTGTGCCACGTGTGCCTGTGCAATTGATGCATGTATGTGTTGCATGCGCACAGGATGGGCTGTGGCGGAGGCATGTTGTTTGATTTGATGGTGCAGAGAGATGCCTAGGCAGGAGTCGGCATGGCCATCCCGTGAGTGGTGCAAGTATGGTTGGCCACTGGTGGCCATGATTCCACTGTGTGTATTGCCCACAATGTGTGCACAGCGATGAACTGCCACATCTCTATTCACATGCTTTACATGTGTGTATGTCATGCCAGTTTGCTCCCTGCCCACCCCTGTGCCCATGTGGCATGTCTCTCATGTATGTGCATCAGGTTGCAGTTGGGTCCAATTGACCTTCTCCTAGGGTCATGTGATTCATCTTGGTATGTGTCTGTGCACTGGCCACTTTGTGCTGCGTTTACATGTCGATGTGTCATGAATGTGCTTCACATTGAGCCTGGGTTGTTGTGTCTGTTTTTATGTTGGCTGCATGTCCATGTGTGTGGGTGTGGATGTTGCTGATTGTTCCATGGACAAGTCATGTTCCTGTAAATGTTGGTGATACCACACCGGCTTAGTTACAATATGCTGATGTTGCTGTTCTGTGTCTCCTTTACCACATTTGCTGCAGTTGATGAAGAGGGCGGAAGCAGTGCTGTGGAGCATGTATGCAGGGATCACTCCACCAGACATAGGCGCAAGCCCCAGCTACTACCCCATGACAGCTAATCTTCAGGGAGCAATGTGGCTGAGCCCATAAGCCCCCTCACCTCGGACACTACCCCCAGGCAGCCCCTTGACAGTACACTCTCCTCCCCACACCGCCCTCACCTCTGACACTAGCCCAGGCAGCCCCCTGAAAGTGTACTGTCACAGGGCTGCCTGGGGTACTGGGGTAGTGTCGGAGGTGAGGGGGGCTGGTGGGTGGTGTCTGGACTTAACAGGACTGCCTGGGGAAGTGTCGGAGTTGAGGGCATGGTGCGGAGGGGAGTGTACTGTCAGGGGGCTGCCTGGGGTGAGGGGGGGCTGGTATCTGGACTTGAGGAGTTGATGCGCAGTAGGGGTATATGCCAGCAGATTGGGTGCGTAGGATGTAGGAGGGTGGACTTGCAGTTTCGCAGGGTTGCCTTAGCAAGCGAGGGAACCCGTGCTTTTTTCATTGGTGGTGCAGCCTCGACTTACGAGGAAGCTCTTGTGTTTTCGCAGGGGTGCCGCCTTAGCTTACGAGGGAGCCCGCGCGTTTTTGCAGTGATGCTGGATGGTGGGTCAGGGGTGGACGCAGAGGTGTGCGCTTAGGTTGGGGTATGGCTTGCTTTTTGGTTTGCGTGGGGGCGTGGTGTGGCCATTCCTCGCGCAGCTCGAGTCCCTTTGCCTGTCGGCTAGAAATGCGCATTTGGACCCATTAATACGCGGAGCGCTCTGATTTATTCATGCGTGCAGGCTTGCACAGTGCCGTTCTCTGGCGCGGCCAGTGCAGGATTAATGCGCTCGTTTCCATGAATCGGGCCCACTGTCTGCACTTCTGATTTGCGCCACCTCTGACTATCTGCAATGGCTGCACTCATTTAAACGCACTGTCTGCACTTCTGGTTCTTGGCACTTCTGACATTGTGCAATTGATGTCCTCACTTATACACACTGCCTACATTTCTGGTTCTCGTCACTTCTGACATTCTGCATTTGCTGTACTCACTTATATGCATCGCCTTCACTTCTGGTTCTTGGCACTTCTGACATTGTGCAATTGCTGTACTCACTTATACACACTGCCTGCACTTCTGGTTCTTGGCACTTCTGACATTGTGCAATTGCTGTACTCACTTATACACACTGCCTGCACTTCTGGTTCTTGGCACTTCTGACATTGTGCAATTGCTGTACTCACTTATACACACTGCCTGCACTTCTGGTTCTTGGCACTTCTGACATTCTGCATTTGCTGTACTCACTTCTACACTCTGTCTGCACTTCTGGTTCTTGGCACTTCTGACATTGTGCAATTGCTGTACTCACTTATACACACTGCCTGCACTTCTGGTTCTTGGCACTTCTGACATTCTGCATTTGCTGTACTCACTTCTACACTCTGTCTGCACTTCTGCTTTCTGGGAGCCCCGATGATTTATAAACGGCCGTACTCACGTGTAGGCACCGTCTGCACTTCTGCTTCTTGGTACCTCTACCTATGATAGCCATACTCGCATTGTGGGCTAACTATTGTCTCTAATAATGCATGGGGAGGGGGGGTGCACTACAGAGGAGAGCAGAACGGAGGCAATGAGTGGCATAGGGGCGGTGGTGCAGCAGTGAGAACAGATGGGGCATACATGGGCCATCGAGAGTACAATTGGCAGGGAGGGTGACATGGGGCAGTGAGATCCACAGGGGGCATGTCTAGGACCATTAGAGTGACATGGCAGCATGGAAGCAATGACAGCCACATGGAGCACAGTGGAGAGGCTGTGAGTGACATTGGGTGAAAGGTGATGCACTGAGACCAAAATGGGGCAGGAGGAGGGAAATGGGGCGTGACAGCTAAATGAGGCAGCACAAAGGCAACATAAGGCAGAACTGAGGAATACAGGCACAGATGGGCAGAACAAAGGCAGTGAGAACCACACAGGGTATAACTGGGGAAGTAAGACACATGTGGCCGACCTTGGGCAGCGAGAGCCCATAATACACTATTTGGGTAGCGAAATCTATGGGGCAGAGGTAGGGCAGTTTGAGCCCCTTGGGGCAGAATCTGGGCAGTGAGAGCCACACAGGGCAGAGATTAGCCAGTCGGAACCATATGGGGAAGAACTGTGGCACTGAGAGGCCCATTCGGCAGAACTGGGGCAGTGATATTTACATTTCAGAGGAGCTGAGGCAGTGAGAGTAACATTGGGCAGAACCGGTGCAGTTGGAGTCACATGAGGCAGAACTGAGGCAGTGAGAGTAACATTGGGCAGAACCAGTGCAGTTAGAGTCACATGAGGCAGAACTGAGGCAGTGAGAGTAGCATGGGGCAGAACCGGTGCAGTTGGAGTCACATGAGGCAGAAATGAGGCAGTGAGAGTAACATGGGCAAAACCGAGGCAGTTGGAGTCGCATGCGCAGAACTGAGGCAGTGAGAGCAACATGGGGCAGAACCGGGGCAGTTGGAGTTGCATGGGGCAGAACTGAGGCAGTGAGAGTAATATGGGGCAAAACCGGGGGAGTTGAAGTCGCATTGGGGCAGAACTGAGGCTGCGAGAGTAACATGGGGCAGAACTGGGGCAGCTGGAGTTGCATGGGGCAGAACTGAGGCAGTGAGAGTAACATGCGGCAGAACTGGTGCAGTTTGGGTTGCATGGGGCAGTACTGAGGCAGTGAGAGTAACATGGGGCAGAAACGGGGCAGCTGGAGTCGCATTGGAGCAGAATGGAGGCAGTGAGAGTAACATGGGGCAAAACCGGTGCAGCTGGAGTCGCATGTGGCAGAACTGAGTCAGTGAGAGTAACATGGGGCAGAACCGGGGCAGCTGGAGTTGCATGGGGCAGAAATGAGGCAGTGAGAGTAACATGGGACAGAAACAGGGCAGTGAGAGTAACATGGGGCAGGACCGGGGCAGCTGGAGTCACATGGGGTAGAAATGAGGCGGTGAGAGTAACATGGGGCAGAACAAAGGGCAGCTGGAGTCGCATGGGGCAGAACTGTGGCAGTGAGAGTAACATGTGCAGAACCGGGGCAGTTGGAGTCGGTTGGGGCAGAAATGAGGCATTGAGAGTAACATGGGGCAGAACCAGGGCAGCTGGAGTCGCATGGGGCAGAAATGAGGCAGTGAGAGTAACATGGGGCAGAAACCAGGCAGTTGGAGTTGCCTGGGCAGAACTGAGGCAGTGAGAGTAACATGGGGCAGAACCAGGGCAGCTGGAGTCACATGGGGCAGAAATGAGGCAGTGAGAGTAACATGGGGCAGAACCAGGGCAGTTGGAGTCGCCTGGGGCAGAACTGAGGCAGTGAGGGCAACATGGGGCAGCACCAGATTAGCTGGAGTCACCTGGGGCAGAAATGAGGCAGTGAGAGTAACATGCGGCAGAACTGGTGCAGTTTGGGTTGCATGGGGCAGTACTGAGGCAGTGAGAGTAACATGGGGCAGAAACGGGGCAGCTGGAGTGGCATTGGAGCAGAATGGAGGCAGTGAGAGTAACATGGGGCAAAACCGGTGCAGCTGGAGTCACATGTGGCAGAACTGAGTCAGTGAGAGTAACATGGGGCAGAACCGGGGCAGCTGGAAATGCATGGGGCATGACTGAGGCAGTGAGCGTAACATGGGGCTGAACCGGTGCAGTTGGAGTCGCCTGGGGCAGAACTGAGGGAGTGAGAGTAACATGGGGAAGAACCGGGGCAGTTGGAGTCGCATGTGGCGAGAATGAGGCAGTGAGAGTAACATGGGGCAGAACTGCTGTAGTTGGAGTCACATTGGGGCAGAACTGAGGCAGTGAGAGTAACATGGGGCACAGCCGGGGCAGGTGGAGTTGCATGGGGCAGAAATGAGGCAGTGAGAGTAACATGGGACAGAAACAGGGCAGTGAGAGTAACATGGGGCAGGACCAGGGCAGCTGGAGTCACATGGGGTAGAAATGAGGCGGTGAGAGTAACATGTGGCAGAACAAGGGGCAGTTGGAGTCGCCTGGGGCAGAACTGAGGCAGTAAGAGAAACATGGGGCAGAACCAGGGTAGCTGGAGTCACCTGGGCAGAACTGAGGCAGTGAGAGTAACATGGGGCAGAACCTGGACAGCTGGAGTCGCATGGGGCAGAAATGAGGCAGTGAGAGTAACATGGGGCAGAACCGAGCAGTTGGAGTCGCCTGGGCAGAACTGTGGCAGTGAGAGTAACATGTGCAGAACCAGAGCAGTTGGAGTCGGTTGGGGCAGAAATGAGGCAGTGAGAGTAACATGGGGCAGAACCAGGGCAGCTGGAGTCGCATGGGGCAGAAATGAGGCAGTGAGAGTAACATGGGGCAGAAACAAGGCAGTTGGAGTTGCCTGGGCAGAACTGAGGCAGTGAGAGTAGCATGGGGCAGAACCAGGGCAGCTGGAGTCACATGGGGCAGAAATGAGGCAGTGAGAGTAACATGGGGCAGCACCAGATTAGCTGGAGTCACCTGGGGCAGAACTGAGGCAGTGAGAGTAACATGGGGCAGAACCGGGACAGCTGGAGTCGCATGGGGCAGAAATGAGGCATTTAGAGTAATATGGAGCAGAACCGGGGGAGTTGGAGTCACCTGGGCAGAACTGAGGCTGTGAGAGTAACATGGGGCAGAACTGGGGCAGCTGGAGTCGCATGGGGCAGAACTGAGGCAGTGAGAGTTACATGGGGCAGACCCGGGGCAGCTGTAGTTGCATGGGGCAGAAATGAGGCAGTGAGAGTAACATGGGGCAGAACCGGGGCAGTGGGACTCGCATTGGGGCAGAAATGAGGCAATGAAAGTAACATGGGCAGAAAAAGGGCAATGAGAGTAACATGGGGCAGAAATGAGGCAGTGAGAGTAACATGGGCCAGAACAAGGGGCAGTTGGAGTCACCTGGGTCAGAACTGAGGCAGTGAGAGTAACATGGGGCAGAACCGGGCAGCTGGAGTCGCATGGGGCAGAAATGAGGCAGTGAGAGTAACATGGGGCAGAGCCGGGCAGTTGGAGTCGCCTGGGCAGAACTGAGGCAGTGAGAGTAACATGGGGCAGAACTGGGGCAGCTGGAGTCACATGTTGCAGAAATGAGGCAGTGAGAGTAACATGGGGCAGAACCAGGGCAGTTGGAGTCGCCTGGGGAAGAACTGAGGCAGTGAGAGCAACATGGGGCAGAACCAGATTAGCTGGAGTCGCCTGGGGCAGAACTGCGGCAGTAAGAGTAACATGGGGCAGAACTGGGGCAGCTGTAGTCGCATGGGGCAGAAATGAGGCAGTTAGAGTAATATGGGGCAGAACCGGGGCAGTTGGAGTCGCCTGGGTAGAACTGAGGCTGTGAGAGTAACATGAGGCATAACTGGGGCAGTGAGAGTAACATGGGGCACAGCCGGGGCAGCTGGAGTTGCATGGGGCAGAAATGAGGCAGTGAGAGTAACATGGGACAGAACCAGGGCAGTGAGAGCAACATGGGGCAGGACCGGGGCAGCTGGAGTCACATGGGGTAGAAATGGGGCGGTGAGAGTAACATGGGGCAGAACAAGGGGCAGTTGGAGTCGCCTGGGGCAGAACTGAGGCAGTAAGAGCAACATGGGGCAGAACCAGGGTAGCTGGAGTCACCTGGGGCAGAACTGAGGCAGTGAGAGTAACATGGGGCAGAACCTGGACAGCTGGAGTCGCATGGGGCAGAAATGAGGCAGTGAGAGTAACATGGGGCAGAACCGAGCAGTTGGAGTCGCCTGGGCAGAACTGAGGCTGTGAGAGTAACATGGCGCAGAACCAGGGCAGCTAGAGTCGCATGGGGCAGAACTGTGGCAGTGAGAGTAACATGTGCAGAACCAGGGCAGTTGGAGTCGGTTGGGGCAGAAATGAGGCAGTGAGAGTAACATGGGGCAGAACCAGGGCAGCTGGAGTCGCATGGGGCAGAAATGAGGCAGTGAGAGTAACATGGGGCAGAAACCGGGCAGTTTGAGTTGCCTGGGCAGAACTGAGGCAGTGAGAGTAACATGGGGCAGAACCAGGGCAGCTGGAGTCACATGGGGCAGAAATGAGGCAGTGAGAGTAACATGGGGCAGAACCAGGGCAGTTGGAGTCGCCTGGGGCAGAACTGAGGCAGTGAGGGCAACATGGGGCAGAACCAGATTAGCTGGAGTCGCCTGGGGCAGAACTGGGGCAGTGAGAGTGACATGGGGTAGAACCGGGGCAGCTGGAGTCGCATGGGGCAGAAATGAGGCAGTTAGAGTAATATGGAGCAGAACCGGGGGAGTTGGAGTCACCTGGGCAGAACTGAGGCTGTGAGAGTAACATGGTGCAGAACTGGGGCAGCTGGAGTCGCATGGGGCAGAACTGAGGCAGTGAGAGTTACATGGGGCAGAACCGGGGCAGCTGGAGTTGCATGTGGCAGAAATGAAGCAATGAGAGTAACATGGGCAGAAACAGGGCAGTTGGACTCGCATTGGGGCAGAAATGAGGCAATGAGAGTAACATGGGCAGAAACAGGGCAGTGAGAGTAACATGGGGCAGAAATGAGGCAGTGAGAGTAACATGGGGCAGAACAAGGGGCAGTTGGAGTCACCTGGGGCAGAACTGAGGCAGTGAGAGCAACATGGGGCAGAACTAGGGTAGCTGGAGTCACCTGGGTCAGAACTGAGGCAGTGAGAGTAACATGGGGCAGAACCAGGGCAGCTGGAGTCGCATGGGGCAGAAATGAGGCAGTGAGAGTAACATGGGGCAGAGCGGGGCAGTTGGAGTCGCCTGGGCAGAACTGAGGCAGTGAGAGTAACATGGGGCAGAACTGGGGCAGCTGGAGTCACATGTTGCAGAAATGAGGCAGTGAGAGTAAGATGGGGCAGAACCAGGGCAGTTGGAGTCGCCTGGGGCAGAACTGAGGCAGTGAGAGCAACATGGGGCAGAACCAGATTAGCTGGAGTCACCTGGGGCAGAACTGAGGCAGTGAGAGTAACATGGGTCAGAACCGGGGCAGCTGGAGTCACCTGGGTAGAACTGAGGCTGTGAGAGTAACATGAGGCAGAACTGGGGCAGCTGGAGTCGCATGGGGCAGAACTGAGGCAGTGAGAGTAACATGGGGCAGAACCAGATTAGCTGGAGTCGCCTGGGGCAGAACTGAGGCAGTGAGAGTAACATGGGGCAGAACCGGGGCAGCTGGAGTCGCATGGGGCAGAAATGAGGCAGTTAGAGTAATATGGGGCAGAACCGGGGCAGTTGGAGTCACCTGGGTAGAACTGCGGCTGTGAGAGTAACATGAGGCAGAACTAGGGCAGCTGGAGTCGTATGGGGCAGAACTGAGGCTGTGAGAGTAACATGGGGCAGAACCGGGGCAGCTGGAGTTGCATGGGGAAGAAATGAGGCAGTGAGAGTAATATGGGGCAGAACCGGGGCAGTTGGAGTCGCATGGGGCAGAAATGAGCAAGTGAGAGTAACATGGGCAGAAACAGGGCAGTGAGAGTAACATGGGGCAGAACTGGGGCAGCTGTAGTCACATGGGGCAGCTGAAGTCACATGGGGCAGAAATGAGGCAGTGAGAGTTACATGGGGCAGAACAAGGGGCAGTTGAAGTCACCTGGGGCACAACTGAGGCAGTGAGAGCAACATGGGGCAGAACCAGGGTAGCTGGAGTCACCTGGGGCAGAACTGAGGCAGTGAGAGTTACATGGGGCAGAAGCAGGGCAGCTGGAGTCACATGGGGCAGAAATGAGGCAGTGAGAGTAACATGGGGCAGAACCGGGGCAGTTGGAGTCGCATGGGGCAGAAATGAGCAAGTGAGAGTAACATGGGCAGAAACAGGGCAGTGAGAGTAACATGGGGCAGAACTGGGGCAGCTGTAGTCACATGGGGCAGCTGAAGTCACATGGGGCAGAAATGAGGCAGTGAGAGTTACATGGGGCAGAACAAGGGGCAGTTGGAGTCACCTGGGGCACAACTGAGGCAGTGAGAGCAACATGGGGCAGAACCAGGGTAGCTGGAGTCACCTGGGGCAGAACTGAGGCAGTGAGAGTTACATGGGGCAGAAGCAGGGCAGCTAGAGTCACATGGGGCAGAAATGAGGCAGTGAGAGTAACATGGGGCAGAACCAGGCCAGTTGGACTCGCCTTGGGGCAGAAATGAGGCAGTGAGAGTAACATGGGCAGAAACAGGGCAGTGAGAGTAACATGGGGCAGAACCGGGGCAGCTGGCATCACATGGGGCAGAAATGAGGCAGTGAGAGTAACATGGGGCAGAACAAGGCGCAGTTGGAGTCACCTGGGGCAGAACTGAGGCAGTGAGAGCAACATGGGGCAGAACAGGGGCAGCTGGAGTCGCATGGGGCAGAAATGAGGCAGTTAGAGTAATATGGGGCAGAACCGGGGCAGTTGGAGTCACCTGGGTAGAACTGAGGCTGTGAGAGTAACATGAGGCAGAACTGGGGCAGCTGGAGTCGCATGGGGCAGAACTGAGGCAGTGAGAGTAACATGGGGCAGAACCGGGGCAGCTGGAGTTGCATGGGGCAGAAATGAGGCAGTGAGAGTAATATGGGGCAGAACCGGGGCAGTTGGAGTCGCATGGGGCAGAAATGAGCAAGTGAGAGTAACATGGGCAGAAACAGGGCAGTGAGAGTAACATGGGGCCGAACTGGGGCAGCTGTAGTCACATGGGGCAGCTGAAGTCACATGGGGCAGAAATGAGGCAGTGAGAGTAACATGGGGCAGAACAAGGGGCAGTTGGAGTCACCTGGGGCAGAACTGAGGCAGTGAGAGCAACATGGGGCAGAACCAGGGTAGCTGGAGTCACATGGGGCAGAACTGAGGCAGTGAGAGTTACATGGGGCAGAAGCAGGGCAGCTGGAGTCACATGGGGCAGAAATGAGGCAGTGAGAGTAACATGGGGCAGAACCGGGGCAGTTGGACTCGCATTGGGGCAGAAATGAGGCAGTGAGAGTAACATGGGCAGAAACAGGGCAGTGAGAGTAACATGGGGCAGAACCGGGGCAGCTGGAGTCACATGGGGCAGAAATGAGGCAGTGAGAGTAACATGGGGCAGAACAAGGGGCAGTTGGAGTCACCTGGGGCAGAACTGATGCAGTGAGAGCAACATGGGGCAGAACCAGGGTAGCTGGAGTCACCTGGGGCAGAACTGAGGCAGTGAGAGTAATATGGGGCAGAACTGGGGCAGCTGGAGTCGCATGGGGCAGAAATGAGGCAGTGAGAGTAACATGGGGCAGAACGGGGCAGTTGGAGTCGCCTGGGCAGAACTGAGGCTGTGAGAGTAACATGGGTAGAACCGGGGCAGCTGGGGTCACATGTTGCAGAAATGAGGCAGTGAGAGTAACATGGGGCAGAATCGGGGGAGTTGGAGTCACTTGGGCAGAACTGAAGCTGTGACAGTAACATGGGGCCGAACTGGGGCAGCTGGAGTCGCATGGGGCAGAAATGAGGCAGTGAGAGTAACATGGGGCAGAACCGGGGCAGTTGGACTCGCATTGGGACAGAAATGAGGCAGTGAGAATAACATGGGCAGAAACAGGGCAGTGAGAGTAACATGGGGCAGAAATGAGGCAGTGAGAGTAACATGGGGCAGAACAAGGGGCAGCTGGGGTCACATGTTGCAGAAATGAGGCAGTGAGAGTAACATGGGGCAAAACCGGGGCAGCTGGAGTCGCATGTGGCAGAACTGAGTCAGTGAGAGTAACATGGGGCAGAACCGGGGCAGCTGGAAATGCATGGGGCATGACTGAAGCAGTGAGCGTAACATGGGACTGAACCGGTGCAGTTGGAGTCGCCTGGGGCAGAACTGAGGGAGTGAGAGTAACATGGGGAAGAACCGGGGCAGTTGCAGTCGCATGTGGCATGAATGAGGCAGTGAGAGTAACATGGGGCAGAACTGCTGCAGTTGGAGTCACATTGGGGCAGAACTGAGGCAGTGAGAGTAACATGGGGCACAGCCGGGGCAGCTGGAGTTGCATGGGGCAGAAATGAGGCAGTGAGAGTAACATGGGGCAGAACCGAGCAGTTGGAGTCGCCTGGGCAGAACTGAGGCTGTGAGAGTAACATGGCGCAGAACCAGAGCAGCTGGAGTCACATGGGGTAGAAATGAGGCGGTGAGAGTAACATGGGGCAGAACAAGGGGCAGTTGGAGTCGCCTGGGGCAGAACTGAGGCAGTAAGAGAAACATGGGGCAGAACCAGGGTAGCTGGAGTCACCTGGGGCAGAACTGAGGCAGTGAGAGTAACATGGGGCAGAACCTTGGCAGCTGGAGTCGCATGGGGCAGAAATGAGGCAGTGAGAGTAACATGGGGCAGAACCGAGCAGTTGGAGTCGCCTGGGCAGAACTGAGGCTGTGAGAGTAACATGGCGCAGAACCAGGGCAGCTGGAGTCGCATGGGGCAGAACTGAGCAGTGAGAGTAACATGTGCAGAACCGGGGCAGTTGGAGTCGGTTGGGGCAGAAATGAGGCAGTGAGAGTAACATGGGGCAGAACCAGGGCAACTGAAGTCGCATGGGGCAGAAATGAGGCAGTGAGAGTAACATGGGGCAGAACCAGGGCAGCTGGAGTCACATGGGGCAGAAATGAGGCAGTGAGAGTAACATGGGGCAGAACCAGGGCAGTTGGAGTCCCCTGGGGCAGAAATAAGGCAGTTAGAGTAATATGGGGCAGAACCGGGGCAGTTTGAGTCACCTGGGTAGAACTGAGGCTGTGAGAGTAACATGAGGCAGAACTGGGGCAGCTGGAGTCGCATGGGGCAGAACTGAGGCAGTGAGAGTAACATGGGGCAGAACCGGGGCAGCATGGGGCAGAAATGAGGCAGTGAGAGTAATATGGGGCAGAACCGGCGCAGTTGGAGTCGCATGGGGCAGAAATGAGCAAGTGAGAGTAACATGGGCAGAAACAGGGCAGTGAGAGTAACATGGGGCCGAACTGGGGCAGCTGTAGTCACATGGGGCAGCTGAAGTCACATGGGGCAGAAATGAGGCAGTGAGAGTAACATGGGGCAGAACAAGGGGCAGTTGGAGTCACCTGGGGCAGAACTGAGGCAGTGAGAGCAACATGGGGCAGAACCAGGGTAGCTGGAGTCACATGGGGCAGAACTGAGGCAGTGAGAGTTACATGGGGCAGAAGCGGGGCAGCTGGAGTCACATGGGGCAGAAATGAGGCAGTGAGAGTAACATGGGGCAGAACCGGGGCAGTTGGACTCGCATTGGGGCAGAAATGAGGCAGTGAGAGTAACATGGGCAGAAACAGGGCAGTGAGAGTAACATGGGGCAGAACCGGGGCAGCTGGAGTCACATGGGGCAGAAATGAGGCAGTGAGAGTATCATGGGGCAGAACAAGGGGCAGTTGGAGTCACCTGGGGCAGAACTGATGCAGTGAGAGCAACATGGGGCAGAACCAGGGTAGCTGGAGTCACCTGGGGCAGAACTGAGGCAGTCAGAGTAACATGGGACAGAACTGGGGCAGCTGGAGTCGCATGGGGCAGAAATGAGGCAGTGAGAGTAACATGGGGCAGAACGGGGCAGTTGGAGTCGCCTGGGCAGAACTGAGGCTGTGAGAGTAACATGGGTAGAACCGGGGCAGCTGGGGTCACATGTTGCAGAAATGAGGCAGTGAGAGTAACATGGGGCAGAATCGGGGGAGTTGGAGTCACCTGGGCAGAACTGAAGCTGTGAGAGTAACATGGGGCAGAACTGGGGCAGCTGGAGTTGCATGGGGCAGAAATGAGGCAGTGAGAGTAACATGGGGCAGAACCGGGGCAGTTGGACTCGCGTTGGGACAGAAATGAGGCAGTGAGAATAACATGGGCAGAAACAGGGCAGCGAGAGTAACATGGGGCAGAAATGAGGCAGTGAGAGTAACATAGGGCAGAACAAGGGGCAGCTGGGGTCACATGTTGCAGAAATGAGGCAGTGAGAGTAACATGGGGCAAAACCGGGGCAGCTGGAGTCGCATGTGGCAGAACTGAGTCAGTGAGAGTAACATGGGGCAGAACCGGGGCAGCTGGAAATGCATGGGGCATGACTGAAGCAGTGAGCGTAACATGGGACTGAACCGGTGCAGTTGGAGTCGCCTGGGGCAGAACTGAGGGAGTGAGAGTAACATGGGGAAGAACCGGGGCAGTTGGAGTCGCATGTGGCATGAATGAGGCAGTGAGAGTAACATGGGGCAGAACTGCTGCAGTTGGAGTCACATTGGGGCAGAACTGAGGCAGTGAGAGTAACATTGGGCACAGCCGGGGCAGCTGGAGTTGCATGGGGCAGAAATGAGGCAGTGAGAGTAACATGGAACAGAAATAGGGCAGTGAGAGTAACATGGGGCAGGACCGGGGCAGCTGGAGTCACATGGGGTAGAAATGAGGATGTGAGAGTAACATGAGGCAGAACAAGGGGCAGTTGGAGTCGCCTGGGGCAGAACTGAGGCAGTAAGAGAAACATGGGGCAGAACCAGGGTAGCTGGAGTCACCTGGGGCAGAACTGAGGCAGTGAGAGTAACATGGGGCAGAACCTGGGCAGCTGGAGTCGCATGGGGCAGAAATGAGGCAGTGAGAGTAACATGGGGCAGAACCGAGCAGTTGGAGTCGCCTGGCCAGAACTGAGGCTGTGAGAGTAACATGGTGCAGAACCAGGGCAGCTGGAGTCGCATGGGGCAGAACTGAGGCAGTGAGAGTAACATGTGCAGAACCGGGGCAGTTGGAGTCGGTTGGGGCAGAAATGAGGCAGTGAGAGTAACATGGGGCAGAACCAGGGCAGCTGAAGTCGCATGGGGCAGAAATGAGGCAGTGAGAGTAACATGGGGCAGAAACTGGGCAGTTGGAGTTGCCTGGGCAGAACTGAGGCAGTGAGAGTAACATGGGGCAGAACCAGGGCAGCTGGAGTCACATGGGGCAGAAATGAGGCAGTGAGAGTAACATGGGGCAGAACCAGGGCAGTTGGAGTCCCCTGGGGCAGAACTGAGGCAGTGAGGGCAACATGGGGCAGAACCAGATTCGCTGGAGTCGCCTGGGGCAGAACTAAGGCAGTGAAAGTGACATGGGGCAGAACCGGGGCAGCTGGAGTCGCATGGGGCAGAAATGAGGCAGTTAGAGTAATATGAAGCAGAACCGGGGGAGTTGGAGTCACCTGGGCAGAACTGAGGCTGTGAGAGTAACATGGTGCAGAACCGGGGCAGCTGGAGTCGCATGGGGCAGAACTGAGGCAGTGAGAGTTACATGGGGCAGAACCGGGGCAGCTGGTGTTGCATGGGGCAGAAATGAAGCAATGAGAGTAACATGGGCAGAAACAGGGCAGTTGGACTCGCATTGGGGCAGAAATGAGGCAATGAGAGTAACATGGGCAGAAACAGGGCAGTGAGAGTAACATGGGGCAGAAATGAGGCAGTGAGAGTAACAAGGGGCAGAACAAGGGGCAGTTGGAGTCACCTGGGGCAGAACTGAGGCAGTGAGAGCAACATGGGGCAGAACTAGGGTAGCTGGAGTCACCTGGGTCAGAATTGAGGCAGTGAGAGTAACATGGGGCAGAACCAGGGCAGCTGGAGTCGCATGGGGCAGAAATGAGGCAGTGAGAGTAACATGGGGCAGAGCCGGGCAGTTGGAGTCGCCTGGGCAGAACTGAGGCAGTGAGAGTAACATGGGGCAGAACTGGGGCAGCTGGAGTCACATGTTGCAGAAATGAGGTAGTGAGAGTAACATGGGGCAGAACCAGGGCAGTTGGAGTCGCCTGGGGCAGAACTGAGGCAGTGAGAGCAACATGGGGCAGAACCAGATTAGCTGGAGTCGCCTGGGGCAGAACTGAGGCAGTGAGAGTAACATGGGGCAGAACCGGGGTAGCTGGAGTCGCATGGGGCAGAAATGAGGCAGTTAGAGTAATATGGGGCAGAACCGGGGCAGTTGGAGTCACCTGGGTAGAACTGAGGCTGTGAGAGTAACATGAGGCAGAACTGGGGAAGCTGGAGTCGCATGGGGCAGAACTGAGGCAGTGAGAGTAACATGGGGCAGAACCAGATTAGCTGGAGTCGTCTGGGGCAGAACTGAGGCAGTGAGAGTAACATGGGGCAGAACCGGGGCAGCTGGAGTCGCATGGGGCAGAAATGAGGCAGTTAGAGTAATATGGGGCAGAACCGGGGCAGTTGGAGTCACCTGGGTAGAACTGAGGCTGTGAGAGTAACATGAGGCAGAACTGGGGCAGCTGGAGTCGCATTGGGCAGAACTGAGGCAGTGAGAGTAACATGGGGCAGAACCAGGGCAGCTGGAGTTGCATGGGGCAGAAATGAGGCAGTGAGGGTAATATGGGGCAGAACCGGGGCAGTTGGAGTCGCATGGGGCAGAAATGAGCAAGTGAGAGTAACATGGGCAGAAACAGGGCAGTGAGAGTAACATGGGGCAGAACTGGGGCAGCTGTAGTCACATGGGGCAGCTGAAGTCACATGGGGCAGAAATGAGGCAGTGAGAGTTACATGGGGCAGAACAAGGGGCAGTTGGAGTCACCTGGGGCAGAACTGAGGCAGTGAGAGCAACATGGGGCAAAACTGAGGCAGTGAGAGCAACATGGGGCAGAAGCGGGGCAGCTGGAGTCACATGGGGCAGAAATGAGGCAGTGAGAGTAACATGGGGCAGAACCGGGGCAGTTGGACTTGCATTGGGGCAGAAATGAGGCAGTGAGAGTAACATGGGCAGAAACAGGGCAGTGAGAGTAACATGGGGCAGAACCGGGGCAGCTGGGGTCACATGGGGCAGAAATGAGGCAGTGAGAGTAACATGGGGCAGAACAAGGGGCAGTTGGAGTCACCTGGGGCAGAACTGAGGCAGTGAGAGCAACATGGGGCAGAACCAGGGTAGCTGGAGTCACCTGGGGCAGAACTGAGGCAGTGAGAGTAACATGGGGCAGACCCGGGGCAGCTGGAGTCGCATGGGGCAGAAATGAGGCAGTGAGAGTAACATGGGGCAGAGCCGGGCAGTTGGAGTAGCCTGGGCAGAACTGAGGCAGTGAGAGTAACATGGGGCAGAACTGGGGCAGCTGGAGTCACATGTTGCAGAAATGAGGTAGTGAGAGTAACATGGGGCAGAACCAGGGCAGTTGGAGTCGCCTGGGGCAGAACTGAGGCAGTGAGAGCAACATGGGGCAGAACCAGATTAGCTGGAGTCGCCTGGGGCAGAACTCAGGCAGTGAGAGTAACATGGGGCAGAACAAGGGGCAGTTGGAGTCACCTGGGGCAGAACTGAGGCAGTGAGAGCAACATGGGGCAGAACCAGGGTAGCTGGAGTCACCTGGGGCAGAACTGAGGCAGTGAGAGTTACATGGGGCATAAGCGGGGCAGCTGGAGTCACATGGGGCAGAAATGAGGCAGTGAGAGTAACATGGGGCAGAACCGGGGCAGTTGGACTCGCATTGGGGCAGAAATGAGGCAGTGAGAGTAACATGGGCAGAAACAGGGCAGTGAGAGTAACATGGGGCAGAACCGGGGCAGCTGGAGTCACATGGGGCAGAAATGAGGCAATGAGAGTAACATGGGGCAGAACAAGGGGCAGTTGGAGTCACCTGGGGCAGAACTGAGGCAGTGAGAGCAACATGGGGCAGAACCAGGGTAGCTGGAGTCACCTGGGGCTGAACTGAGGCAGTGAGAGTAACATGGGGCAGAACCGGGGCAGCTGGAGTCGCATGGGGCAGAAATGAGGCAGTGAGAGTAACATGGGGCAGAACCGGGGCAGCTGGGAATGCATGGGGCATGACTGAAGCAGTGAGCGTAACATGGGACTGAACGGGTGCAGTTGGAGTCGCCTGGGGTAGAACTGAGGGAGTGAGAGTAACATGGGGAAGAACCGGGGCAGTTAGAGTCGCATGTGGCATGAATGAGGCAGTGAGAGTAACATGGGGCAGAGCTGCTGCAGTTGGAGTCACATTGGGGCAGAACTGAGGCAGTGAGAGTAACATGGGGCACAGCCGGGGCAGCTGGAGTTGCATGGGGCAGAAATGAGGCAGTGAGAGTAACATGGGACAGAAACAGGGCAGTGAGAGTAACATGGGGCAGGACCGGGGCAGCTGGAGTCACATGGGGTAGAAATGAGGCGGTGAGAGTAACATGGGGCAGAACAAGGGGCAGTTGGAGTCACCTGGGGCAGAACTGAGGCAGTGAGAGTAACATGGGGCAGAACCTGGGCAGCTGGAGTCGCATGGGGCAGAAATGAGGCAGTGAGAGTAACATGGGGCAGAACCGAGCAGTTGGAGTCGCCTGGGCAGAACTGAGGCTGTGAGAGTAACATGGCACAGAACCAGGGCAGCTGGATTCGCATGGGGCAGAACTGAGGCAGTGAGAGTAACATGTGCAGAACCGGGGCAGTTGGAGTCGGTTGGGGCAGAAATGAGGCAGTGAGAGTAACATGGGGCAGAAGCAGGGCAGCTGGAGTCGCATGGGGCAGAAATGAGGCAGTGAGAGTAACATGGGGCAGAAACCGGGCAGTTGGAGTTGCCTGGGCAGAACTGAGGCAGTGAGAGTAACATGGGGCAGAACCGGGGCAGCTGGAGTAACATGGGGCAGAAATGAGGCAGTGAGAGTAACATGGGGCAGAACCAGGGCAGTTGGAGTCGCCTGGGGCAGAACTGAGGCAGTGAGGGCAACATGGGGCAGAACCAGATTAGCTGGAGTCGCCTGGGGCAGAACTGAGGCAGTGAGAGTAACATGGGCAGAACCGGGGCAGCTGGAGTCGCATGGGGCAGAAATGAGGCAGTTAGAGTAATATGGAGCAGAATAGGGGGAGTTGGAGTCACCTGGGCAGAACTGAGGCTGTGGGAGTAACATGGGGCAGAACTGGGGCAGCTGGAGTCGCATGGGGCAGAACTGAGGCAGTGAGAGTAACATGGGGCAGAACCGGGGCAGCTGGACTCGCATTGGGGCAGAAATGAGGCAGTGAGAGTAACATGGGGCAGAACCGGGGCAGCTGGAGTCGCATGGGGCAGAAATTAGGCAGTTAGAGTAATATGGAGCAGAACCGGGGGTGTTGGAGTCACCTGGGCAGAACTGAGGCTGTGAGAGTAACATGGGGCAGAACTGGGGCAGCTGGAGTCGCATGGGGCAGAACTGAGGCAGTGAGAGTTACATAGGGCAGAACCGAGGCAGCTAGAGTTGCATGGGGCAGAAATGAAGCAATGAGAGTAACATGGGCAGAAAGAGGGCAGTTGGACTCTCATTGGGGCAGAAATGAGGCAGTGAGAGTAACATGGGGCAGAACCGGGGCAGCTGGAGTCGCATGGGGCAGAAATTAGGCAGTTAGAGTAATATGGAGCAGAACCGGGGGAGTTGGAGTCACCTGGGCAGAACTGAGGCTGTGAGAATAACATGGGGCAGAACTGGGGCAGCTGTAGTCGCATGGGGCAGAACTGAGGCAGTGAGAGTTACATGGGGCAGAAACGGGGCAGCTGGAGTTGCATGGGGCAGAACTGAGCAATGAGAGTAACATGGGCAGAAACAGGGCAGTGAGAGTAACATGGGGCAGAAATGAGGCAGTGAGAGTAACATGGGGCAGAACAAGGGGTAGCTGGAGTCACCTGGGTCAGAACTGAGGCAGTGAGAGTAACATGGGGCAGAACCGGGGCAGCTGGAGTCGCATGGGGCAGACATGAGGCAGTGAGAGTAACATGGGGCAGAGCCAGGCAGTTGGAGTCGCCTGGGCAGAACTGAGGCAGTGAGAGTAACATGGGGCAGAACTGGGGCAGCTGGAGTCACGTGTTGCAGAAATGAGGCAGTGAGAGTAACATGGGGCAGAACCGGGGCAGTTGGAGTCACCTGGGTAGAACTGAGGCAGTGAGAGTAACATGGGGCAGAACTGGGGCAGCTGGAGTCGCATGGGGCAGAACTGAGGCAGTGAGAGTAACATGGGGCAGAACCGGGGCAGATGGAGTTGCATGGGGCAGAAATGAGGCAGTGAGAGTAATATGGGGCAGAACCGGGGCAGTTGGAGTCGCATGGGGCAGAAATGAGCAAGTGAGAGTAACATGGGCAGAAACAGGGCAGTGAGAGTAACATGGGGCAGAACTGGGGCAGCTGTAGTCACATGGGGCAGCTAAAGTCACATGGGGCAGAAATGAGGCAGTGAGAGTAACATGGGGCAGAACAAGGGGCAGTTGTAGTCACTTGGGGAAGAACTGAGGCAGTGAGAGCAACATGGGGCAGAACCAGGGTAGCTGGAGTCACCTGGGGCAGAACTGAGGCAGTGAGAGTTACATGGGGCAGAAGCGGGGCAGCTGGAGTCACATGGGGCAGAAATGAGGCAGTGAGAGTAACATGGGGCAGAACCGGGGCAGTTGGACTCGCATTGGGGCAGAAATGAGGCAGTGAGAGTAACATGGGCAGAAACAGGGCAGTGAGAGTAACATGGGGCAGAACCGGGGCATCTGGCGTCACATGGGGCAGAAATGAGGCAGTGAGAGTAACATGGGGCAGAACAAGGGGCAGTTGGAGTCACCTGGGGCAGAACTGAGGCAGTGAGAGCAACATGGGGCAGAACCAGGGTAGCTGGAGTCACCTGGGGTAGAACTGAGGCAGTGAGAGTAACATGGGGCAGAACCGGGGCAGTTGGACTCGCATTGGGGCAGAAATGAGGCAGTGAGAGTAACAAGGGGCAGAACCGGGGCAGCTGGAGTCGCATGGGGCAGAAATGAGGCAGTTAGAGTAATATGGAGCAACCGGGGGAGTTGGAGTCACCTGGGCAGAACTGAGGCTGTGAGAGTAACATGGGGCAGAACTGGGGCAGCTGGAGTCGCATGGGGCAGAACTGAGGCAGTGAGAGTTACATGGGGCAGAACCGAGGCAGCTAGAGTTGCATGGGGCAGAAATGCAGCAATGAGAGTAACATGGGCAGAAAGAGGGCAGTTGGACTCGCATTGGGGCAGAAATGAGGCAGAGTAACATGGGCAGAAACAGGGCAGTGAGAGTAACATGGGGCAGAAATGAGGCAGTGAGAGTAACATGGGGCAGAACAAGGGGCAGTTGGAGTCACCTGGGGCAGAACTGAGGCAGTGAGAGCAACATGGGACAGAACTAGGGTAGCTGGAGTCACCTGGGTCCGAACTGAGGCAGTGAGAGTAACATGGGGCAGAGCCGGGCAGTTGGAGTCGCCTGGGCAGAACTGAGGCAGTGAGAGTAACATGGGGCAGAACTGGGGCAGCCGGTGTCACATGTTGCAGAAATGAGGCAGTGAGAGTAACATGGGGCAGAACCAGGGCAGTTGGAGTCGCCTGGGGCAGAACTGAGGCAGTGAGAGCAACATGGGGCAGAGCCGGGCAGTTGGAGTCGCCTGGGCAGAACTGAGGCAGTGAGAGTAACATGGGGCAGAACTGGGGCAGCTGGAGTCACATGTTGCAGAAATGAGGCAGTGAGAGTAACATGGGGCAGAACCAGGGCAGTTGGAGTTGCCTGGGGCAGAACTGAGGCAGTGAGAGCAACATGGGGCAGAACCAGATTAGCTGGAGTCGCCTGGGGCAGAACTGAGGCAGTGAGAGTAACACGGGGCAGAACCGGGGCAGCTGGAGTCGCATGGGGCAGAAATGAGGCAGTTAGAGTAATATGGGGCAGAACCGGGGCAGTTGGAGTCACCTGGGTAGAACTGAGGCTGTGAGAGTAACATGAGGCAGAACTGGGGCAGCTGGAGTCGCATGGGGCAGAACTGAGGCAGTGAGAGTAACATGGGGCAGAACCGGGGCAGCTGGAGTTGCATGGGGCAGAAATGAGGCAGTGAGAGTAATATGGGGCAGAACCGGCGCAGTTGGAGTCGCATGGGGCAGAAATGTGCAAGTGAGAGTAACATGGGCAGAAACAGGGCAATGAGAGTAACATGGGGCAGAACTGGGGCAGCTGTAGTCACATGGGGCAGCTGAAGTCACATGGGGCAGAAATGAGGCAGTGAGAGTAACATGGGGCAGAGCAAGGGGCAGTTGGAGTCACCTGGGGCAGAACTGAGGCAGTGAGAGCAACATGGGGCAGAACCAGGGTAGCTGGAGTCACCTGGGGAAGAACTGAGGCAGTGAGAGTTACATGGGGCAGAAGCGGGGCAGCTGGAGTCACATGGGGCAGAAATGAGGCAGTGAGAGTAACATGGGGCAGAACCGGGGCAGTTGGACTCGCATTGGGGCAGAAATGAGGCAGTGAGAGTAACATGGGCAGAAACAGGGCAGTGAGAGTAACATGGGGCAGAACCGGGCAGCTGGAGTCACATGGGGCAGACATGAGGCAGTGAGAGTAACATGGGGCAGAACAAGGGGCAGTTGGAGTCACCTGGGGCAGAACTGAGGCAGTGAGAGCAACATGGGGCAGAACCAGGGTAGCTGGAGTCACCTGGGGCAGAACTGAGGCAGTGAGAGTAACATGGGGCAGAACCGGGGCAGCTGGAGTCGCATGGGGCAGAAATGAGGCAGTGAGAGTAACATGGGGCAGAACCGGGCAGTTGGAGTCACCTGGGCAGAACTGAGGCTGTGAGAGTAACATGGGGCAGAACTGGGGTAGCTGGAGTCACATGTTGCAGAAATGAGGCAGTGAGCTTAACATGGGGCAGAATCGCGGGAGTTGGAGTCACCTGGGCAGAACTGAAGAAGTGAGAGTAACATGAGGCAGAACTGGGGCAGCTGGAGTCGTATGGGGCAGAAATGAGGCAGTGAGAGTAACATGGGGCAGAACCGGGGCAGTTGGACTCGCATTGGGACAGACATGAGGCAGTGAGAGTAACATGGGGCAGAACAAGGGGCAGCTGGGGTCACATGTTGCAGAAATGAGGCAGTGAGAGTAACATGGGGCAAAACCGGGGCAGCTGGAGTCGCATGTGGCAGAACTGAGTCAGTGAGAGTAACATGGGGCAGAACCGGGGCAGCTGGAAATGCATGGGGCATGACTGAGGCAGTGAGCGTAACATGGGACTGAACCAGTGCAGTTGGAGTCGCATGGGGCAGAACTGAGGGAGTGAGAGTAACATGAGGAAGCACCGAGGCAGTTGGGGTCGCCTGTGGCATGAATGAGGCAGTGAGAGTAACATGGGGCAGACCTGCTGCAGTTGGAGTCGCATTGGGGCAGAACTGAGGCAGTGAGAGTAACATGGGGCACAGTCGGGGCAGCTGGAGTTGCATGGGGCAGAAATGAGGCAGTGAGAGTAACATGGGACAGAAACAGGGCAGTGAGAGTAACATGGGGCAGGACCGGGGCAGCTGGAGTCACATGGGGTAGAAATGAGGCGGTGAGAGTAACATGGGGCAGAACAAGGGGCAGTTGGAGTCACCTGGGGCAGAACTGAGGCAGTAAGATCAAAATGGGGCAGAGCCAGGGTAGCTGGAGTCACCTGGGGCAGAACTGAGGCAGTGAGAGTAACATGGGGCAGAACCTGGGCAGCTGGAGTCGCATGGGGCAGAAATGAGGCAGTGAGAGTAACATGGGGCAGAACCGAGCAGTTGGAGTCGCCTGGGCAGAACTGAGGCTGTGAGAGTAACATGGCACAGAACCAGGGCAGCTGGAGTCGAATGGGGCAGAAATGAGGCAGTGAGAGTAACATGGGGCAGAATCAGGGGAGTTGGAGTCACCTGGGCAGAACTGAAGCAGTGAGAGTAACACGAGCCAGAACTGGGGCAGCTGGAGTCGTATGGGGCAGAAATGAGGCAGTGAGAGTAACATGGGGCAGAACCGGGGCAGTTGGACTCGCATTGGGACAGAAATGAGGCAGTGAGAGTAACATGGGGCAGAACAAGGGGCAGCTGGGGTCACATGTTGCAGAAATGAGGCAGTGAGAGTAACATGGGGCAAAACCGGGGCAGCTGGAGTCGCATGTGGCAGAACTGAGTCAGTGAGAGTAACATGGGGCAGAACCGGGGCAGCTGGAAATGCATGGGGCATGACTGAGGCAGTGAGCGTAACATGGGACTGAACCAGTGCAGTTGGAGTCGCCTGGGGCAGAACTGAGGGAGTGAGAGTAACATGGGGAAGCACCGGGGCAGTTGGAGTCGCATGTGGCATGAATGAGGCAGTGAGAGTAACATGGGGCAGAACTGCTGCAGTTGGAGTCGCATTGGGGCAGAACTGAGGCAGTGAGAGTAACATGGGGCACAGTCGGGGCAGCTGGAGTTGCATGGGGCAGAAATGAGGCAGTGAGAGTAACATGGGACAGAAACAGGGCAGTGAGAGTAACATGGGGCAGGACCGGGGCAGCTGGAGTCACATGGGGTAGAAATGAGGTGGTGAGAGTAACATGGGGCAGAACAAGGGGCAGTTGGAGTCGCCTGGGGCAGAACTGAGGCAGTAAGAGCAAAATGGGGCAGAGCCAGGGTAGCTGGAGTCACCTGGGGCAGAACTGAGGCAGTGAGAGTAACATGGGGCAGAACCTGGGCAGCTGGAGTCGCATGGGGCAGAAATGAGGCAGTGAGAGTAACATGGGGCAGAACCGAGCAGTTGGAGTCGCCTGGGCAGAACTGAGGCTGTGAGAGTAACATGGCACAGAACCAGGGAAGCTGGAGTCGCATGGGGCAGAACTGAGGCAGTGAGAGTAACATGTGCAGAACCGGGGCAGTTGGAGGCGGTTGGGGCAGAAATGAGGCAGTGAGAGTAACATGGGGCAGAACCAGGGCAGCTGGAGTCGCATGGGGCAGAAATGAGGCAGTGAGAGTAACATGGGGCAGAAACCAGGCAGTTGGAGTTGCCTGGGCAGAACTGAGGCAGTGAGAGTAACATGGGGCAGAACCGGGGCAGCTGGAGTCACATGGGGCAGAAATGAGGCAGTGAGAGTAACATGGGGCAGAACCAGGGCAGTTGGAGTCACCTGGGGCAGAACTGAGGCAGTGAGGGCAACATGGGGCAGAACCAGATTAGCTGGAGTCACCTGGGGCAGAACTGAGGCAGTGAGAGTAACATGGGCAGAACCGGGGCAGCTGGAGTCACATGGGGCAGAAATGAGGCAGTTAGAGTAATATGGAGCAGAACCGGGGGAGTTGCAGTCACCTGGGCAGAACTGAGGCTGTGAGAGTAACATGGGGCAGAACTAGGGCAGCTGGAGTCGCATGGGGCAGAACTGAGGCAGTGAGAGTAACATGGGGCAGAACCGGGGCAGCTGGAGTTGCATGGGGCAGAAATGAGGCAGTGAGAGTAACATGGGGCAGAACTGGGGCAGTTGGACTCGCATTAGGGCAGAAATGAGGCAGTGAGAGTAACATGGGGCAGAACCGGGGCAGCTGGAGTCGCATGGGGCAGAAATGAGGCAGTGAGAGTAACATGGGGCAGAGCCAGGCAGTTGGAGTCGCCTGGGCAGAACTGAGGCAGTGAGAGTAACATGGGGCAGAACTGGGGTAGCTGGAGTCACATGTGTCAGAAATGAGGCAGTGAGAGTAACATGGGGCAGAACCAGGGAAGTTGGGGTCGCCTGGGGCAGAACTGAGGCAGGGGGAGCAACATGGGGCAGAACCAGATTAGCTGGAGTCGCCTGGGGCAGAACTGAGGCAGTGAGAGTAACATGGGGCAGCACCGGGGCAGCTGGAGTCGCATAGGGCAGAAATTAGGCAGTTAGAGTAATATGGGGCAGAACCGGGGCAGTTGGAGTCGCCTGGGTAGAACTGAGGCAGTGAGAATAACATGGGGCAGAACTGGGGCAGCTGGAGTCACATGGGGCAGAACTGAGGCAGTGAGAGTAACATGGGGCAGAACCGGGGCATCTGGAGTTGCATGGGGCAGAACTGAGGTAGTGAGAGTAACATGGGGCAGAACCAGGGCAGCTGGAGTTGCATGGGGCAGAACTGAGGCAGTGAGAGTAACATGTGCAGAACTGGGGCAGTTGGAGTCAGTTGGGGCAGAAATGAGGCAGTGAGAGTAACATGGGGCAGAACCAGGGCAGCTGGAGTCGCATGGGGCAGAAATGAGACAGTGAGAGTAACATGAGGCAGAAACCGGGCAGTTGGAGTTGCCTGGGCAGAACTGAGACAGTGAGAGTAACATGGGGCAGAACCGGTTTAGCTGGAGTCACATGGGGCAGAAATGAGGCAGTGAGAGTAACATGGGGCAGAACCAGGGCAGTTGGAGTCGCCTGGGGCAGAACTGAGGCAGTGAGGGCAACATGGGGCAGAACCAGTTTAGCTGGAGTCGCCTGGGGCAGAACTGAGGCAGTGAGAGTAACATGGGCAGAACCGGGGCAGCTGGAGTCGCATGGGGCAGAAATGAGGCAGTTAGAGTGATATGGAGCAGAACCGGGGGAGTTGGAGTCACCTGGGCAGAACGGAGGCTGTGAGAGTAACATGGGGCAGAACTGGGGCAGCTGGAGTCGCATGGGGCATAACTGAGGCAGTGAGAGTAACATGGGTCAGAACCGGGGCAGCTGGAGTTGCATGGGGCAGAAATGAGGCAGTGAGAGTAACATGGGGCAGAACCGGGGCAGTTGGACTCGCATTGGGGCAGAAATGAGGCAGTGAGAGTAACATGGGGCAGAACCGGGGCAGCTGGAGTCGCATGGGGCAGAAATGAGGCAGTTAGAGTAATATGGAGCAGAACCAGGGGAGTTGGAGTCACCTGGGCAGAACTGAGGCTGTGAGAGTAACATGGGGCAGAACTGGGGCAGCTGGAGTCGCATGGGGCAGAACTGAGGCAGTGAGAGTTACATGGGGCAGAACCGGGGCAGCTGGAGTTGCATGGGGCAGAAATGAAGCAATGAGAGTAACATGGGCAGAAACAGGGCAGTTGGACTCGCATTGGGGCAGAAATGAGGCAATGAGAGTAACATGGGCAGAAACAGGGCAGTGAGAGTAACATGGGGCAGAAATGAGGCAGTGAGAGTAACATGGGGCAGAAAAAGGGGCAGTTGGAGTCACCTGGGGCAGAACTGAGGCAGTGAGAGCAACATGGGGCAGAACTAGGATAGCTGGAGTCACCTGGGTCAGAACTGAGGCAGTGAGAGTAACATGGGGCAGAACAAGGGGCAGTTGGAGTCACCTGGGGCAGAACTGAGGCAGTGAGAGCAACATGGGGCAGAACTAGGATAGCTGGAGTCACCTGGGTCAGAACTGAGGCAGCTGGAGTCGCCTGGGCAGAACTGAGGCAGTGAGAGTAACATGGGGCAGAACTGGGGCAGCTGGAGTCACATGTTGCAGAAATGAGGCAGTGAGAGTAACATGGGGCAGTACCAGGGCAGTTGGAGTCGCCTGGGGCAGAACTGAGGCAGTGAGAGCAACATGGGGCAGAACCAGATTAGCTGGAGTCGCCTGGGGCAGAACTGTGGCAGTGAGAGTAACATGGGGCAGAACCGGGGCAGCTGGAGTTGCATGGGGCAGAAATGAGGCAGTGAGAGTAACATTGGCAGAACCGGGGCAGCTAGAGTTGCATCGGGCAGAAATGAGGCAGTGAGAGTAATATGGGGCAGAACCGGGGTAGTTGGAGTCGCATGGGGCAGAAATGAGCAAGTGAGAGTAACATGGGCAGAAACAGGGCAGTGAGAGTAACATGGGGCAGAACTGGGGCAGCTGTATTCACATGGGGCAGCTGAAGTCACATGGGGCAGAAATGAGGCAGTGAGAGTAACATGGGGCAGAACAAGGGGCAGTTGGAGTCACCTGGGCAGAACTGAGGCAGTAAGAGCAACATGGGGCAGAACCAGGGTAGCTGGAGTCACCTGGGGCAGAACTGAGGCAGTGAGAGTTACATGGGGCAGAAGCGGGGCAGCTGGAGTCACATGGGGCAGAAATGAGGCAGTGAGAGTAACATGGGGCAGAACCGGGGCAGTTGGACTCGCATTGGGGCAGAAATGAGGCAGTGAGAGTAACATGGGCAGAAACAGGGCAGTGAGAGTAACATGGGGCAGAACCGGGGCATCTGGAGTCACATGGGGCAGAATTGAGGCAGTGAGAGTAACATGGGGCAGAACAAGGGGCAGTTGGAGTCACCTGGGGCAGAACTGAGGCAGTGAGAGCAACATGGGGCAGAACCAGGGTAGCTGGAGTCACCTGGGGCAGAACTGAGGCAGTGAGAGTAACATGGGGCAGAACCGGGGCAGCTGGAGTCGCATGGGGCAGAAATGAGGCAGTGAGAGTAACATGGGGCAGAACCGGGCAATTGGAGTCGCCTGGGCAGAACTGAGGCTGTGAGAGTAACATGGGGCAGAACCGGGGCAGCTGGGGTCACATTTTGCAGAAATGAGGCAGTGAGAGTAACATGGGGCAGAATTGGGGGAGTTGGAGTCACCTGGGCAGAACTGAAGCTGTGAGAGTAACATGGGGCAGAACTGGGGCAGCTGGAGTCGCATGGGGCAGAAATGAGGCAGTGAGAGTAACATGGGGCAGAACCGGGGCAGTTGGACTCGCATTGGGACAGAAATGAGGCAGTGAGAGTAACATGGGGCAGAACAAGGGGCAGTTGGGGTCACATGTTGCAGAAATGAGGCAGTGAGAGTAACATGGGGCAAAACCGGGGCAGCTGGAGTCGCATGTGGCAGAACTGAGTCAGTGAGAGTAACATGTGGCAGAACCGGGGCAGCTGGAAATGCATGGGGCATGACTGAGGCAGTGAGCGTAACATGGGACTGAACCGGTGCAGTTGGAGTCGCATTGGGGCAGAACTGAGGCAGTGAGAGTAATATGGGGCACATCGGGGGCAGCTGGAGTTGCATGGGGCAGAAATGAGGCAGTGAGAGTAACATGGGACAGAAACAGGGCAGTGAGAGTAACATGGGGCAGAACTGCTGCAGTTGGAGTCGCCTGGGGCAGAACTGAGGCAGTAAGAGCAACATGGGGCAGAGCCAGGGTAGCTGGAGTCACCTGGGGCAGAACTGAGGCAGTGAGAGTAACATGGGGCAGAACCTGGGCAGCTGGAGTCACATGGGGCAGAAATGAGGCAGTGAGAGTAACATGGGGCAGAACCGAGCAGTTGGAGTCGCCTGGGCAGAACTGAGGCTGTGAGAGTAACATGGCGCAGAACCAGGGCAGCTGGAGTCGCATGGGGCAGAACTGAGGCAGTGAGAGTAACATGTGCAGAACCGGGGCAGTTGGAGTCGGTTGGGGCAGAAATGAGGCAGTGAGAGTAACATGGGGAAGAACCAGGGCAGCTGGAGTCGCATGGGGCAGAAATGAGGCAGTGAGAGTAACATGGGGCAGAAACCAGGCAGTTGGAGTTGCCTGGGCAGAACTGAGGCAGTGAGAGTAACATGGGGCAGAACCAGGGCAGTTGGAGTCGCCTGGGGCAGATCTGAGGCAGTGAGGGCAACATGGGGCAGAACCAGATTAGCTGGAGTCGCCTGGGGCAGAACTGAGGCAGTGAGAGTAAAATGGGCAGAACCGGGGCAGCTGGAGTCGCATGGGGCAGAAATGAGGCAGTTAGAGTAATATGGAGCAGAACCGGGGGAGTTGGAGTCACCTGGGCAGAACTGAGGCTGTGAGAGTAACATGGGGCAGAACTGGGGCAGCTGGAGTCGCATGGGGCAGAACTGAGGCAGTGAGAGTAACATGGGGCAGAACCGGGGCAGCTGAAGTTGCATGGGGCAGAATGAGGCAGTGAGCGTAACATGGGGCAGAACCGGGGCAGTTGGACTCGCATTGGGGCAGAAATGAGGCAGTGAGAGTAACATGGGCAGAAACAGGGCAGTGAGAGTAACATGGGGCAGAAATGAGGCAGTGAGAGTAACATGGGGCAGAACAAGGGGCAGTTGGAGTCACCTGGGGCAGAACTGAGGCAGTGAGAGCAACATGGGGCAGAACCAGGGTAGCTGGAGTCACCTGGGTCAGAACTGAGGCAGTGAGAGTAACATGGGGCAGAACTGGGGCAGCTGGAGTCGCATGGGGCAGAAATGAGGCAGTGAGAGTAACATGGGGCAGAGCCAGGCAGTTGGAGTCGCCTGGGCAGAACTGAGGCAGTGAGAGTAACATGGGGCAGAACTGGGGCAGCTGGAGTCACATGTTGCAGAAATGAGGCAGTGAGAGTAACATGGGGCAGAACCAGGGCAGTTGGAGTCACCTGGGGCAGAACTGAGGCAGTGAGAGCAACATGGGCAGAACCAGATTAGCTGGAGTCGCCAGGGGCAGAACTGAGGCAGTGAGAGTAACATGGGGCAGAACCGGGGCAGCTGGAGTCGCATGGGGCAGAAATTAGGCAGTTAGAGTAATATGGGGCAGAACCGGGGCAGTTGGAGTCGCCTGGGTAGAACTGAGGCTGTGAAAGTAACATGGGGCAGAACTGGGGCAGCTGGAGTCGCATGGGGCAGAACTGAGGCAGTGAGAGTAACATGGGGCAGAACCGGGGCAGCTGAAGTTGCATGGGGCAGAATGAGGCAGTGAGCGTAACATGGGGCAGAACCGGGGCAGTTGGACTCGCATTGGGGCAGAAATGAGGCAGTGAGAGTAACATGGGCAGAAACAGGGCAGTGAGAGTAACATGGGGCAGAAATGAGGCAGTGAGAGTAACATGGGGCAGAACAAGGGGCAGTTGGAGTCACCTGGGGCAGAACTGAGGCAGTGAGAGCAACATGGGGCAGAACCGGGGCAGCTGGAGTCGCATGGGGCAGAAATTAGGCAGTTAGAGTAATATGGGGCAGAACCGGGGCAGTTGGAGTCGCCTGGGTAGAACTGAGGCTGTGAGAGTCACATGGGGCAGAACTGAGGCAGTGAGAGTAACATGGGGCAGAACCGGGGCAGCTGGAGTTGCATGGGGCAGAACTGAGGCAGTGAGAGTAACATGGGGCAGAACTGGGGCAGCTGGAGTCACATGTTGCAGAAATGAGGCAGTTAGAGTAACATGGGGCAGAACCAGGGCAGTTGGAGTCGCCTGGGGCAGAACTGAGGCAGTGAGAGCAACATGGGGCAGAACCAGATTAGCGGGAGTCGCCTGGGGCAGAACTGAGGCAGTGAGAGTAACATGGGGCAGAACCGGGGCAGCTGGAGTCGCATGGGGCTGAAATGAGGCAGTTAGAGTAATATGGGGCAGAACCAGGGCAGTTGGAGTCACCTGGGTAGAACTGAAGCTGTGAGAGTAACATGGGGCAGAACTGGGGCAGCTGGAGTCCCATGGGGCAGAACTGAGGCAGTGAGAGTAACATGGGGCAGAACCGGGGCAGCTGGAGTTGCATGGGGCAGAACTGAGGCAACGAGAGTAACATGGGGCAGAACTGGGGGAGCTGGAGTCACATGTTGCAGAAATGAGGCAGTTAGAGTAACATGGGGCAGAACCAGGGCAGTTGGAGTCGCCTGGGGCAGAACTGAGGCAGTGAGAGCAACATGGGGCAGAACCAGATTAGCTGCAGTCGCCTGGGGCAGAACTGAGGCAGTGAGAGTAACATGGGGCAGAACCGGGGCAGCTGGAGTCGCATGGGGCAGAAATGAGGCAGTTAGAGTAATATGGGGCAGAACCAGGGCAGTTGGAGTCACCTGGGTAGAACTGAGGCTGTGAGAGTAACATGGGGCAGAACAGGGGCAGCTGGAGTCACATGGGGCAGAACTGAGGCAGTGTCACAAGTGCTGGGATATAACGGAGATTCCTCCAAATCAGATAAGTCTATGTCCTCCTCCCCTTTCTCCTCACCTGTTTCTTCCAGAAGATTTCCTCGTCTGTAGGACTTGTCTTTTGGTCTTTTCTTCTTTGTGAAGAGATAAGGTCGTCCGCGGGAAGAAGCCACCCTGATTCCCTGATAAACAGGGAAACAGCCGGCCCCTGTCCCGAAGATGCCAGGAAGAGAGGAAAAAAGCAGCCGCTTAAAAAAACCTCTCGCCGGATGTTGTTGATAACGAATAAGTGCTGGAGGAGTTGACTGGTGAGTCCGGAATGCAAGTGAAAAACAGGAAAGTCTTTCCGAAGCAGTCAAGCTGTAGTATTTGAAGTCGTAGCATGAGAAGCCCGGGGAACCGGGATGGAGGAACACACCACTGCCAGATACCGGAACGAGATCCGGAAAACAGGAAGGAATAGAGGAGCCCCGAAAGGCACGGGAATCGATAGAACGGAAAAAACAGGTAAATAAGGAAGGGAAGAAGCAGTAGAAAGAAACACTGCTTTAGTTACTGAGTAAACCAGGCAACAGGCAAAAGTACTGGAAACACAGTAGCACGGCAACAAAGCGAAAGAAACAAAGTTGCAACGCACAGAGCCCAGAGAGGGGCGTGGTTAAATACGGAAACAAGAGAAAAGGCTAGACCGATAAACCAGGAAGTGGAAGGAAAAGACACACAGAAGAAAAAGACTAGACCGCCAAACCAGGAAGTGAAAGAAAAAACACATGGAACATCTAATGGCGCCGCCAACGCCAAGCCTTCCATAACCGCCAGCGACCACCAAAAGACGGCGGCATGACAGTATGCCCCCTACCAAGCGGCACCCCCCCCGGTTTACCCGGGAACAGACGGTGAAACCGCTGAATCAATGTCGGAGCGTGAACATGAGACACCGGTTCCCAGGAGTCCTCTGAGTGTGGATATCCTTTCCAGTGGATGAGATACTCCAAGCGACCCTGATGATAGCGGGAGTCCCGAATGGAGGCCACCTCATACTCATCAGAAGGAATCACCTTGGGAACCGGATCACGCGGCAAAGTGCGAAGGTAGGGATCACCCTTGCATTCCCTAAGGAGGGAGGAATGAAACACCGGATGGAGACAGTGCATATGTTTTGGCAACTGGAGACGAAAAGCCACAGGATTGATCTGGCGAAGTATAGGGAAAGGACCCAGATAGCGGGGAGAAAGTTTAGAGGGGTGTAGCCAACGAGGCAGAAACCTAGTAGACAACCAGACCTTGGTGCCCTTACGCCATGCCGGAACCGGCTGGCGCTTAAGGTTGCAGTAAGCTCGGTACCGGAGACTGCTAGCTCGCAAGCAACTTGTGGCAGACTTGTGAGCATCCGAGATACTGGTAAGTAGGGCATCAACAGATGGAGTTGTAGAAGGAGGAAAAGAGAGAGAAGGAATAAAGTTGGGATGGAAACCATAGGAACAAAAGAAAGGACTGAGACCAGTGGCACTGTGCTCTGCATTGTTATAGGCAAATTCTGCAGTAACCAACAGACTAACCCAATTGTCCTGTTGGGCATTAGCGAAACACCGAAGATATTGCTCCAGAGTGGCGTTCGTTCTTTCTGTCTGTCCATTGGTCTGTGGGTGGAAACCGGATGACAAAGCACGTTCCATACCCAGTCTTTCACAAAGTTCCTTCCAGAACTTCGAGGTGTACTGAGATCCCCTGTCAGAAATAATCTTGTCCGGGGTACCATGTAAGCGAAATATTTCTCTGGCAAACACAGCCGCCATCTCAGCTGCAGTAGGGAGACCCACCAAAGGAGTGAAATGTGCCATCTTAGTGAAGCAGTCGACCGTTACCATGATGCATGAACAACCTTCTGAAGGTGGCAGATCCACAATGAAATCTGTAGAAATAACGCTCCAGGGTCTCTTTGGAAGGTCCTGTTGTTGGAGATACCCTATTGCCTTTTGAGTGCTGTACTTGGATCGACAACATACCGGGCATGACTTGACGTAGGTTGTAACTTCTTTGGCCATCCCAGGCCACCAGAACCTGCGAAGAAGCAACTCCAAGGTGTTCTTTACACCTCTGTGTCCTGCTGTTGGATCATCATGGCACCATTTTAAAGCCGACTGACGGGAGATACTGTCTGGTAGAAATAATCGTTGTTGTTGAAAACATAAACCACCTTGCATGGATAGATCCTTCGGAAGAGGGTAAGTGGACCGTGTGACCTTACGGACTCTGTCCAAGAATGACTCCACAGAACAGATCACTTTAACTTCTGGTAGCATGAGACTGGGAAATTCCTTCAGAACCCTGTCTGAAACTGGTCTTCTGGAAAGGGCATCAGCAAGTATGTTCTTGGAACCTGGTAAGTAAGTCAGTACGAAATCATATTGGGAGACAAAATGTGCCCAGCGAGCTTGACGTGAGTTGACGCATTCCATCTTTTGCAGAATCTTAAGATTTTTATGATCTGTTCTGATTTCAAAAGGATGAGTAGCTCCCTGTAGGAGATGTCGCCATTCTTCGCATGCGGATTTCATTGCCAGTAGTTCTTTTTCTATCACCGAATAATGTGTTTGGCTGTCGTTCAGTGTTTTGGACATGTAGGCAACGGGATATTCTAACTCTCCGTGTTCCTGTAGGAGAGCTGCTCCAATTGCTGCAGAAGAGGCGTCAGTTTCCACAATGAGTCTTAGATTCTGATCTGGTTGATGAAGTACCGGGGCAGAGCAGAATTCCTTCTTGAGAAGTTGGAAAGCCCGGTTTGCCTCAGAAGACCAGGTAAAGGGCATGGATGACTTCTTTAGCAACCTTGTAATGGGTAGAACTCGATCCGAAAATCCTTGGATGAATTTGCGATAAAAATTGGCTAGACCTAAAAACCTTTGGACGTCTCTGATGGTATGAGGTGTTGGCCATTGCAAGATGGCGTCGGTCTTAGCGGGATCCATGCGAATACCTTCTGAAGACAGGATAAAGCCAAGATAGTTGACCTCGGAGACTTGAAAAATGCACTTGTCAGCATTGGCCTTGAGTAGATTGTCTTGCAATCTTTGAAGGACTTGGTGGAGATGTTTAGCATGAAGTTGAGCGTCTCTAGAATAAACCAAAATGTCGTCGAGGTAGACGACAGCACAATGAAAAAGTAGATCGGAGAAAATGCGATCCATGAATCTCTGAAATACAGATGGAGCATTGACAAGACCAAACGGCATAACACAATATTCATAGTGTCCGAAGGGAGTGCGAAAGGCCGTCTTCCATTCATCACCGGATCGTATCCTCAAAAGGTGGTAGGCTCTTCTTAAATCAATCTTTGAGAAGATCTTCGCCCCTTGAACAGCTTCTAGGATGTCTCTGATCAGTGGCATGGGATACCTATCTCTGAGAGTAACTTGGTTAAGACCCCTATAGTCAATGCAAGGGCGAAGTTCATCGGAACCTTTCTTTGGAACAAAAAAAAGTGAAGCCCCAGCTGGAGAAAACGAAGGTCGGATCAGGCCATGAAGTGTATTAGCATCCAGGTATTCTTTAAGTGCCTTCTTTTCCTTAAGAGAAAGAGAAAACATCCTTCCAAAAGGTACAACAGCGTTGGGCTGGAGAACGATCTGACAATCCTCTGGTCTATGAGGTGGTAACTTCTGAGGACCATCGTCCGTAAACACCTCCTGGTAGCAGAGATATTCTCTGGGGATACTGTTTACCTTTAGTACCTCCGAACTAGAGTCTAATTCCGGAAAAACATGTACCGTAGTATGTTGGGTCTGTGAGGAACATGAACTACGACAAAAGGCTGATGTAAAGGACAGTTGATTCTTTGTCCAATCAATGGTCGGATTATGCTTCCGAAGCCACGAGACTCCCAGGATCAATGGAAAATGTGCTGCTCGGATGAGGTCAAATTGAATGGTTTCGTTGTGATGTAGGATCTTCATCTGCATAGGAGGTGTAGTATGAGTGATAAGGCCCGAGCTGAGTGGTCTACCATCTACACCCTCCACCTTTTGATCCTCGTCTTTTTGCAAACTGTGAATGCCAACCTTTTCCGCCCAAACCAAATCCATAAAGCAACCGGCAGCACCACAGTCCAGTAGTGCCAAAACCTCATAGGACTGCTGAGAGAGGCTTAACTCCACTCCAACTACCATCAGACGGTTGTCTTCTGTGGAAGGCGTGGGTGTGACCGATAAAGAGACGAAGGGACCAGGAAATCCCCCTCGGTAACTTGTCCCGACTAGTTCCGAGGACTGGCGTTTCCCGAACGTCTGGGAGGCACGTTAGGACAGTCTCTAAGAATATGTTGATTGGATCCACAATACATACACAGGTTGTTCTCTCTGCGTCTTCTTCTTTCTTCCGGGGTGAGTGGCCCTCGGGTAGTTCCAATCTGCATTGGTTCCTCTTTCGACATACAGGTGGGAGAGGGAGAGGGAATCCCAGGATCAGGTGTAGCAGGAAATCCACGTTGTTTTCGACGTTCAGACCGTCGTTCTGAGATGCGGAAGTCCAGCTGAATAACAGTAGACCACAGGTCGGTTAAAGTAGCTGGTCGGTTAACCCTTGCTAATTCGTCTTTGAGATCCTCCCTTAATCCTCTGCGAAAGATGGTGTACTGAGCGTTCTCTTGCCAGTCTGCGTCAGCAGCCACCCGTTTAAAACGGGAGATGTATGTCAGCAGGTCCGTACTTCCTTGTCGAATATCCAGTAACTGTTCACTGGCGACTACCGCAGACTCTTGCCTTTCAAAAGCCATTTTGAATTGGGCGGTGAAACCGGCATAATCTTGGAGTAAAGGGCTGGCACCGGTCACCAGAGGGGTAGCCCAAGAAAGGGCGTTACCCGTAAGGTTAGAAATTAGAAAACCTATACGGGCTGAGTCTGAGGCATATGTTTGTGGTCTGAAAGTGAAATATATTATGCATGCCTCCATGAACTCTTTGAATCTAGCTGGAGAGCCATCGTATTTACTGCAGGCTAAGGGCATGGGAGGCAGATCACTCCGGGACTGTTCGAAGTGATCGACACGCTGCCTCAAAGCAGCGTTTTCGGCTTTCACAGTCTGTAATTCTAATGTCACATTCTGCATTGCAGTGAGCAAATCTTGGACCTGTTCCGGGATAGACATTGTGTTCTCTTCTTGGCGTTGCAAACTGTCACAAGTGCTGGGATATAACGGAGATTCCTCCAAATCAGATAAGTCTATGTCCTCCTCCCCTTTCTCCTCACCTGTTTCTTCCAGAAGATTTCCTCGTCTGTAGGACTTGTCTTTTGGTCTTTTCTTCTTTGTGAAGAGATAAGGTCGTCCGCGGGAAGAAGCCACCCTGATTCCCTGATAAACAGGGAAACAGCCGGCCCCTGTCCCGAAGATGCCAGGAAGAGAGGAAAAAAGCAGCCGCTTAAAAAAACCTCTCGCCGGATGTTGTTGATAACGAATAAGTGCTGGAGGAGTTGACTGGTGAGTCCGGAATGCAAGTGAAAAACAGGAAAGTCTTTCCGAAGCAGTCAAGCTGTAGTATTTGAAGTCGTAGCATGAGAAGCCCGGGGAACCGGGATGGAGGAACACACCACTGCCAGATACCGGAACGAGATCCGGAAAACAGGAAGGAATAGAGGAGCCCCGAAAGGCACGGGAATCGATAGAACGGAAAAAACAGGTAAATAAGGAAGGGAAGAAGCAGTAGAAAGAAACACTGCTTTAGTTACTGAGTAAACCAGGCAACAGGCAAAAGTACTGGAAACACAGTAGCACGGCAACAAAGCGAAAGAAACAAAGTTGCAACGCACAGAGCCCAGAGAGGGGCGTGGTTAAATACGGAAACAAGAGAAAAGGCTAGACCGATAAACCAGGAAGTGGAAGGAAAAGACACACAGAAGAAAAAGACTAGACCGCCAAACCAGGAAGTGAAAGAAAAAACACACGGAACATCTAATGGCGCCGCCAACGCCAAGCCTTCCATAACCGCCAGCGACCACCAAAAGACGGCGGCATGACAGGCAGTGAGAGTAACATGGGGCAGAACCGGGGCAGCTGGAGTTGCATGGGGCAGAAATGAGGCAGTGAGAGTAATATGGGGCAGAACCGGGGCAGTTGGAGTCGCATGGGGCACAAATGAGCAAGTGAGAGTAACATGAGCAGAAACAGGGCAGTGAGAGTAACATGGGGCAGAACTGGGGCAGCTGTAGTCACATGGGGCAGCTGAAGTCACATGGGGCAGAAATTAGGCAGTGAGAGTAACATGGGGCAGGACAAGGGGCAGTTGGAGTCACCTAGGGCAGAACTGAGGCAGTGAGAGCAACATGGGGCAGAACCAGGGTAGCTGGAGTCACCTGTGGCAGAACTGAGGTAGTGAGAGTTACATGGGGCAGAACCGGGGCAGCTGGAGTCACATGGGGCAGAAATGAGGCAGTGAGAGTAACATGGGGCAGAACCGGGCAGTTGGAGTTGCCTGGGCAGAGCTGAGGCTGTGAGAGTAACATGGGGCAGAACCGGGGCAGCTGGAGTCGCATGGGGCAGAACTGAGGCAGTGAGAGTAACACGGGGCAGAAACCGGGCAGTTGGAGTTGCCTAGGCAGAACTGAGGCAGTGAGAGTAACATGGGGAAGAACCAGGGCAGCTGGAGTCACATGGGGCAGAAATGAGGCAGTGAGAGTAACATGGGGTAGAACCAGGGCAGTTGGAGGTGCCTGGGGCAGAACTGAGGCAGTGAGAGCAAAATGGGGCAGAACCAGATTACCTGGAGTCGCCTGGGGCAGAGCTGAGGGAGTGAGAGTAACATGGGGCAGAACCGGGGCAGCTGGAGTCGCATGGGGCAGAAATGAGGCAGTTAGAGTAATATGGGGCAGAACCGGGTGAGTTGGAGTCACCGGGGCAGAACTGAGGCTATGAGAGTAACATGGGGCAGAACTGGGGCAGCTGGAGTCGCATGGGGCAGAACTAAGGCAGTGAGAGTAACATGGGGCAGAACCGGGGCAGTTAGACTCGCATTGGGGCAGAAATGAGGCACTGAGTGTAACATGGGCAGAAACAGGGCAGTGAGAGTAACATGGGGCAGAACCGGGGCAGCTGGACTCACATGGGGCAGAAATGAGGCAGTTAGAGTAACATGGGGCAGAAACCGGGCGGTTGGAGTTGCCTGGGCAGAACTGAGGCAGTGAGAGTAACATGGGGCAGAACCAGGGCAGCTGGAGTCACATGGGGCAGAAATGAGGCAGTGAGAGTAACATGGGCCAGAACCAGGGCAGTTGAAGTCGTCTGGGGCAGAACTGAGGTAGTGAGAGCAACATGGGGCAGAACCATATTAGCTGGAGTGGCCTGGGGCAGAACTGAGGCAGTGAGAGTAACATGGGGCAGAACCGGGGCAGCTGGAGTCGCATGGGGCAGAAATGAGGCAGTGAGAGTAACATGGGGCAGAACAAGGGGCAGTTGGAGTCACCTGGGGCAGAACTGAGGCAGTAAGAGCAACATGGGGCAGAACCAGGGTAGCTGGAGTCACCTGGGGCAGAACTGAAGCAGTGAGAGTTACATGGGGCAGAACCGGGGCAGCTGGAGTCACATGGGGCAGAAATGAGGCAGTGAGAGTAACATGGGGCAGAACCGGGGCAGTTGGACTCGCATTGGGGCAGAAATGAGGCAGAGAGAGTAACATGGGCAGAAACAGGGCAGTGAGAGTAACATGGAGCAGAACCGGGGCAGCTGGATCCACATGGGGCAGAAATGAGGCAGTGAGAGTAACATGGGGCAGAACAAGGGGCAGTTGGAGTCACCTGGGACAGAACTGAGGCAGTGAAAGCAACATGGGGCAGAACCAGGGTAGCTGGAGTCACCTGGGGCAGAACTGAGGCAGTGAGAGTAACATGGGGCAGAACCGGGGCAGCTGGAGTCGCATGGGGCAGAAATGAGGCAGTGAGAGTAACATGGGGCAGAACCGGGCATTTGGAGTCGCCTGGGGAGAACTGAGGCTGTGAGAGTAACATGGGGCAGAACCGGGGCAGCTGGGGTCACATGTTGCAAAAATGAGGCAGTGAGAGTAACATCTGGCAGAACAAGGGCAGTTGGAGTCGCCTGGGGCAGAAATGAGGCAGTGAGAGCAACATAGGGCAGAACCAGATTAGCTGGAGTCGCCTGGGGCAGAACTGAGGCAGTGAGAGTAACATGGGGCAGAACCGGGGCTGCTGGAGTCGCATGGGGCAGAAATGAGGCAGTTAGAGTAATATGGGGCAGAATCGGGGCAGTTGGAGTTGCCTGGGCAGAACTGAGGCTGTGAGAGTAACATGGGGCAGAATTGGGGCAGCTGGATTCGCATGGGGCAGAACTGAGGCAGTGAGAGTAACATGGGGCAGAACCGGGGTAGCTGGAGTTGCATGGGGCAGAAATGAGGCAGTGAGAGTAATATGGGGCAGAACCGGGGCAGTTGGAGTCGCATGGAGCAGAAATGAGCAAGTGAGAGTAACATGGGCAGAAACAGGGCAGTGAGAGTAACATGGGGCAGAACTGGGGCAGCTGTAGTCACATGGGGCAGAAATGAGGCAGTGAAAGTAACATGGGGCAGAACAAGGGACAGTTGGAGTCATCTGGGGCAGAACTGAGCCAGTGAGAGCAACATGGGGCAGAACCAGGGTAGATGGAGTCACCTGGGGCAGAACTGAGGCAGTGAAAGTTACATGGGGCATAACCGGGCAGCTGGAGTCACATGGGGCAGAAATGAGGCAGTGAGAGTAACATGGGGCAGAACCGGGCAGTTGGAGTTGCCTGGGCAGAACTGAGGCTGTGAGAGTAACATGGGACAGAACCGGGGCAGCTGGAGTCGCATGGGGCAGAACTGAGGCAGTGAGAGTAACATGGTGCAGAACCTGGGCAGCTGGAGTTGCATGGGGCAGAAATGAGGCAGTGAGAGTAACATGGGGCAGAACCAGGGCAGCTGGAGTCCCATGGGACAGAAATGAGGCAGTGAAAGTAACATGGGGCAGAAACCGGCAGTTGGAGTTGCCTGGGCAGAACTGAGGCAGTGAGAGTAACATGGGGCAGAACCGGGGCAGCTGGAGTCACATGGGCAGAAATAAGGCAGTGAGAGTAACATGGGGCAGAACCAGGGCAGGTGGAGTCGCCTGGGGCAGAACTGAGGCAGTGAGAGCAACATGGGGCAGAACCAGATTAGCTGAAGTCGCCTGGGGCAGAACTGAGGCAGTGAGAGTGACATGGGGCAGAACTGGGGCAGCTGGAGTCGCATGGGGCAGAAATTAGGCATTTAGAATAACATGGGGCAGAACAAGGGGCAGTTGGAGTCGCATGGAGCAGAACTGAGGCAGGGAGAGTAGCATGGGCAGAACCGGGGCAGCTGGAGTTGCATGGGGCAGAAATGAGGCAGTGAGAGTAACATGGGGCAGAACCGGGGCTGTTGGAGAAGCATGGGGCAGAAATGAGGCAGTGAGAGTAACATGGAGCAGAAACGGGGCAGTTGGAGTCGCATGGGGCCGAAATGAGGCAGTGAGAGTAACATGGGGCAGAACCGGGGCAGCTGGAGTCGCATGGGGTAGATCTGAGGCAGTGAGAGTCGCATGGGGCAGAACCGGGGCAGTTGGAGTCGCCTTGGCAGAACTGAGGCTGTAAGAGTAACATGGGGCAGAACCCGGGGCAGCTGGAGTTGCATGGGGCAGAACTGAGCCTGTGAGAGTAACATGGGGAAGAACCGGGCCAGCTGGAGTCGCATGGGGCAGAACTGAGGCAGTGAGAGTAACATGGGGCAAAACGGGGCAGTTGGAGTTGTATGGGGCAGAACTGAGGCAGTGAGCATAGCATGGGGCAGAACCAGGGGAATTGGAGTAACATGGGGCAGAACTGGTACAGTTGGAGTCGCCTGGGCAGAACTGAGGCATGGGGACATGGGGCAGAACCGTGGCAGTTGGAGTTGCATGGTGCAGAAATGAGGCAGTGAGAGTAACATGGGGCAGAACCGGGGCAGCTGGAGCCACACGGGCAGAAATAAGGCAGTGAGAGAAACATGGGGCAGAACCAGGGCAGTTGGAGTCGCCTGGGGGAGAACTGAGGCAGTGAGAGAAACATGGGGCAGAACCAGGGCAGTTGGAGTCGCCTGGGGGAGAACTGAGGCAGTGAGAGTAACATGGGCAGAACCGGGGCAGTTGGAGTCGCATGTGGCAGAACTGAGGCAGCCAAGTTTTAGACCATTGAACGTGTTCCTCTCAGAAGCGCGTGTACATCCTTTGCCTTTTAAACATTTTATTTCGCCGAAAAACAGCTGTAAAATGCAACCTTTTAACCATTTTTTATTTGTAAAAAATAATTTTGGGAGACCCCGTCAAAGCACCCTGATTGTGTTGGGGCTAGTTCTAGCTAAATTCTGAATAACATTTACACCCCACCATATTACAAATTCGCAATCGGCCAGTGGCCCTGTGCCTGCATTTCTCCTGGGCAGTGCGGTAATATCATGCAGACTGGGATGGGACGGGTTAATGGCCCATGGCAACCTGCTGAAATCTAAACGCCATCCCCGAATTAGGGAACTCCTCCCTGCGAGGGAAACACCTTGTTCCGGTGATTTCATGGCTAGCGGAGCCCTGATTAACAAGCTGCGTGCAAATGTGTGATAACACCCCCTACCCCCCGACCCCCCGCGGGGGCCGGGCCTAGGAAGACCTAGCACGGTGAAACCTATTAAAGCAACCGCGCGAGCGCATGTCACCGGGTCCCAGCGCGCAGGTCTAGGCGGGAACCACAGCTGTTATTAACGCTGCACGCCAGAAACCCTGGCATGTCTCTACACCGCCGCAAAAAGACCCCCGCAGCTCTTAACATCGGCGCTGGAGCATCCTTTTTCATTTGCAGGGAACAATGAAAGGAAAATGAGCAAAGGGGTCTGAAGGGGACAGGGAAAGGTAATGCGGGATGGGGGTGGCAGGCCATTGTGCTCCCTAAAAAAGAGAAAGACGCACCCGTACCACTGCCAGTTAGACGGATTATAACGATGATGATATGATGGGTTCATTATAATGTGCTTAATACCCAGAGGTTTCCAACCGGGGAGCCGGGGATCGAACCTGTGTTGCTCCGTGCCATCTTGCTTCCAAGGCGAGCACATTGCCGCTTGGCTATCCTCCCAAGACTATGAGTATGTTTAGCCACGTAGCAAGACAGGTAATGATGGAAACTGTAGTCGCCTGCCCATCGCATCTTATTCTAGTATTGCACATTATGCCCACCGAAGGGGGCTTCTAAGCGCTTCTAATTACTATCCTCCTCAGCTAATTTTCACAGTAATCCACGCCATACTGTACAAGCATCGCATGCCTGCAAATATAGACACCGAAGCAAGTGGAACGGTGGGAGACAGATCGTGCGTCGCAGGTCTCCTGCGAGCCAGTCCCTCCTGCGGTGCACGCTGAGACGTTTACTAACATGCCAAGCTACCAGTCTGAAGCGCACAAGTCCCTCATTCCACTGCACGTGCAAGAACGTGCAACATCTCAATGTAACATGGAATACCCTCCATCTGGAGGGTAACCTCAGTGTGGAAGTCCCTCCCCTAGCACCACAGTCAAGAATGAGCAACCATCCAGTGAAGAGTGGATTACCCTCATTCTGTCGTGTGGAAGGCCCTCCCCTAGCACCACATTCAGGAAGGTGCAACCTTCCAATGTAGAGTGGACTGCTCTCAGTCTGGAGGGTACAAGTCCCTTCTCCAGCACCACACTCAAGAAGACGCAACCTTCCAATGTAGAGTGGACTGCTCTCAGTCTGGAGGGTACAAGTCCCTTCTCCAGCACCACACTCAAGAAGACGCAACCTTCCAATGTAGAGTGGACTGCTCTCAGTCTGGAGGGTACATGTCCCTTCTCCAGCACCACACCCAAGAAGACGCAACCTTCCAATGTAGAGTGGACTGCTCTCAGTCTGGAGGGTACAAGTCCCTTCTCCAGCACCACACTCAAGAAGACGCAACCTTCCAATATAGATTGAATTACCCTCAGTCTGGGCTATGGAATCCCTACCCCAGCACCACACCCAAGAAGGCGCTGTCTTCCAATGCAGAGTGGATTACCCTCAGCCTGGAAGGTGCAAGTCTCTCCTCCTACACCACACCCAAGAACATTCTACCTCTCGTTGGAAGGTGGATTACCCTTAGCCTGGAAGGTGCAAGTCCCGTACCCAGCACCACACTCAAGAAGGCACAACTTTCCAGCACCACACTCAAGAAGGCACAAACTTCCAATGTAATCGACTACCCTCAGTTTGGAGGATGAAAGTCCCTTCTCCAGCACCTCACTCAATAAAGGACTACCTTCAAATGTAGATTTGATTACCCTCATCTGTCACGTGGAAGTCCCTACCCGAGTACCACACTCAAGAAGACAGGACCATCCAATGTAGAGTGGATTACCCTCACTCTGAAGGGTCCATGTCTCTTCTCCAGCACCACACTCAATAAGGTACAAACTTCCAATGTAGGGTGGATTAGCGTCAATTTGGAGGGTGCAAGACCCTTCTCCAGCACCACACTCAGTAAGGCACAACATTCGAATCTACAATTGATTACCCTCAGCCTGGAAGGTGCAAGTCCCTTACCCAGCACCACACTGAAAAGGTGCAACCTTACAATTTTGAGTGGATTACTCTCAGTCGGGAGTGTGCAAGCACATCATCCAGCAGAGAACAATGTGCAACCCCTAAATGTTCAGTACAAGACCCTCAGTTTGTAAGGTGGAAATTCCTCCTCTAGTGCTGTACCCAAGAATATACAGTCTTCAAATGACAGGTTCAATACCCTTAGTCTGGCGGGCGCAGGTACCTCCTCCAACACCAACCTCAAAAACGTACAACCTCCCAATGAAAGGTGGAATGCCCTCATTCTGCAGTGTGCCATTCCCCCCATTGCACCACATTCAAGACTGTGCAGCCTTCCAACGTCATGTAGAATACCCTCTCTCTGAAGAGTACATATCCCTCCTCTCACTGCGCATGCAAGAAATTGCAAATACCAAAGGTGAGGTGGAATACCCTCACTCTGGAGGGTGCAAGTATCTTCTCCAGATCCACAACCAAGAATGCACACACTTCCAATGCAGAGTGGATTACCCTCAGTCTGGAGGGTGGAAATCCCATCTCCCGCCCCACACTCAAGAACGTGCAACCTCCCGATGGAAGGTGGATTACCCTCAATCTGTAGGGTGCATGTCCCTTCTTCAGCACCACACTCAAAAAGGTGAAACCTTCCGAAGTAGAGTGGCCTACTCTCAGTCTGGAGGGTGCAAGTCCCAGCTCCAGCATCAACCGCAAGAAGGCACAACCTTCCAATATAGAGTAGATTAGCCTCAGTTTGGAGAGTGCAAAGCCCTTCTCCAGCACTGTACTCAAAAAAGCTCAACCTTCCAATGTAGAGACGATTAACCTCTGTTTGGAGGGTGCAAGTCCCTTCTCTAACACCACACCCAAGAAGGTGCAACTTTCCAACTTAGAGTGAACTGCTCTCAGTCTGGCGGGTGCAAGCACATCGTCCAGCATAGAACAATCTTCAACCCCCAAATGTTCAGTACAAGAACCTCAGTCTGTTGGGTGAAAACCCCTCCTTTAGTGCCGTACCCAAGACAGCCTTCAAATGCCAGGTTCAATACCCTTAGTATGGAGGGCGCAAGTACCTCCTCCAACATCAACCTCATGATATACAAATGAGGGTATACGCCCACATTTGTGAGGTTGCATACGCTTGTTGGTGCTGGCACCACCAACGTCATGTGAAAAACTCAATCTGGAGTGTGAACGTTGCACCTGCCAAGGCCCACTCGCGAATATGCAGTCTCCCAGTGTTCGTACAATACCTTAATGGTAGAGGGTGCAAGTCCCGATTCTGACACTGTACCAGAGAAGGTGCTACCTCCTCATTTTGGATCCAATACTCCCGATCTAGAGGGCACAAGCCCCTCCGTCTCTGACACACTCAAGTATGTGCAACATCTCACAGTAAGGTGGAATAACCACAGTCGGATGTGGGCAATTTCTGCCTCTGTCTCCACCCTCAAAAATCTGCATCCTTGTAATGTTTAGTGGCATTATCTCAGTCTGGAGCAGCAGAGTCTCTCCTCCAACTCATTTAGATGCCTTTGGGCCATAGTTTGTGCTTTGTAACTCCCTCCACAATACAATACATTTAAGAATGTTAAACCTCCCAATGTTGGGCGCAATACGTTGAGAATCCCTCATGTGCCGCACTTAAGAAAATTCAGCCTTTCAGTGCTTCATATAATACCCTAGGTCTGGAGAGTGTGAGTCCTTCCTCCGTTGCTACACTCAAAAATGTCCGGTGCAATACCCTTAACCCAGATGGCACAAGTACATCCTTCTTACCACACTCGAGAATATCCAACCTCCAAATGTTGGGTGGTGTACCCTCGGTCTGGAAGGCAAATACACACCCCTTCCTAGCAAGGAGAAAAAACAGATTCAGGATAACCGCAAACGGGAACAGGAATGCACATATCCACTGCCCTTTTGTGCCCAGAGGCACACAATGCACAGAAGGGTGTTTGTTGATCCTTCTGTGCATGCTTTCTCATTGGCTCCCACTGCAAGCCCGTATCACCTTCAGACCCTGCTGACCATCTACAAGGCCATCACCCTCAAGTCCCCAAGCACCCTCACTGAGAAACTCAGCATCCCGAAGGCCTATGATCCACCAGAAGTGAGGAGATCTGCAGACGTGAACTCGGCCGGTGCAGGAAGGAAAGAACCAGAAGACAAGCCTCTGATTGCTTGTATCTCTACTTCCCTCGACATATATTTTCCCCCGACTCCTACTGCATACACCTGAACTGCTCCACAGACCCTAAGTGTATCAAATATGATCTAAGTGCATTGAAGAGACAGCACTTCATGTTATACCTTGACGCCTGCCTCAAGGTGTGCATTTACGCCCTGCGTTGGAAAGCCAGCGAATGCGTTGTAGATTGTGATGCATTTATTGGTCAGGGAGTAAGAAGATACACAATGGGGGGTCACTTTGTAAAAAGTGGTACTTGCATGCATGTGACCGCCAAGGTTAGCACGTGCGTGCTGGTGGATACGCTCTGTGCACTTTTCCCCCTTTAACAAATCCTTTCTCTGCAGGGACCTCGAAGATTCCCTGTGGGAACAAGGTCACCCATATTCTAGTGCAACCAATGCACAGTCACCCCTTGAGTCTGTCAGCACCCTGTTGAAGCAATCGCATGTAACTGGTTTGTAACAGCTCCCTGATGCCTGAGCGTTTAGGCGCTTTATAAATGTAAAAAATAAAATAAATAAATATACACCCAGGATAAACAACAGCAATGGGTCTTGAAACAAGTATTGCCCCTGTTTCTAGGTGCATCTCAGTATGAAACTGGGGCGAGGGTGAGATTTTCCCAGAATATCAGAGTGTGGTCGGACAGGGAAACCGTGGTTAGAACCGAGGTCATCTACCCCTACACTTAACCACATCATTAGTCACCACCCCTTACTCCAGGAGAAACCTCACTTTTGAGTACGGCTGGCATAGCTTTCACCTGCCAGGGGTGTTAGCAGACCCGCTACTCATGGGATTTTTTAAACATTTTGAATGGCGCTCCCCAGGGGGTACGCAGCGCACGCCATTTGGCATGTTCCTTTAGGAAATATATAAGTATACCACCAAAAAGCAAACTAATTCCACTAAAAACGTATAATTTCAGTCTAGCTGGGTACATATCGAGTCTCCTGCACTAGGGCTCTGTCATGGCCCCCCGCAGCACCCGTGCATGTGTCTGACCTCTTGGGCTGCTTAATGGAGCCTAGCCCACCCTCATAAATAAGCGCTTTGGATTAAAGCGCTATATAAAAACAATAAATACAAATAAATCCTAACCTTAACCAAATGCACGCACGCATCTCAAGCCTCCTGTTCGAACGCTTTCCCATACCTGGACATCGGTCCCCGGGGGCGTTCCTACCACAAAGCGCATTGAGGCCATACAAATGGCAAAAGGCGCTATATAAATGACTACTACAATATGCCTATGCCTATGTATTATGGGCAGGCAAACTTTAATGGGGAGCTATTGGGTGTTTATCAAAGGGAGCACATGGTTGTACAGGGAACCTGGGCTAATCGGCCTCCATTTCAGGCCCTGCAGCGCTCAGAAAAAAATATTTTCCCTTATGGAGAAATTGACGCGGATCCAGGAAAGGCGATGTCTCCGGCAGTAACCCTGCGGTGACGGATGCTTGCGCGCCATTTCCAAAGAACCAAGAAACACTTACACATTTTCTGAATTATCAATTTGTTTCCAGGGTACGGGAACAGCGAGCACCCAACGGGGGCCGGCGCTAGTTAGCGAGCTATTAAAACAGTTATATAACTAATAAAAACACTAAATCAAGTTACGTATTCTGCAGTGTGTCATTTCCATTTTAATAAAAAGAAGCATTATTCTCGACTCAAAAATTGCAAAATGTGTAAATTTGATCCTGGTGCCAGCAGAGGCGGTGGAGTAGGGCTTCAGAAGACTGCCATCTGCAATTGACTTGCGTGTAAATTTCAATATTTTCTTTTGTAAAAGCAATTAAGAGCAGAAAAAGGAAACATTGTGCTCAATGTCTGACTACGGTGAGTCAAGTGTCTGAAACACTTGTTTACAGGCGCATTATAAATGCCATATCATATTATTTTCAGGCCAATATAGAACTCCTGAGCTGCGGCGACGAGGTAGAAGTGCAAGGGCTGCGACGTTAGAGGTTGACGTCTTATGGTTGAGCCTCCCCGCCGGTGGTCGCGGCTCAGCCGTTGGCACCGTGTGTGCTCCTCGGCCCTTCGTCTGGACTCTCTGCGGCTCAGTTCCGCCAGTTAAGACAGCAAGTCTTTAGAGGCCAGCGTAGCGTTGTGTTAAGAGCTTCATCCATGCCTCTATTAGTTCTGGCACTGGACATTGGCCTATATTCTCCGTATCGGTCGTGCATTTGGTGAGGTTCAGCCATGCACAGCCTCTTACTGTGTCACTGCAGGGAAGGTCCTACTGATCCGGTTGTACATGGAAAATGGATTGCACGGGGTCAATGCCAACTCGTGAACAATGCCACTTGGGCAGAACCTGTCCTTCTCAGTGGACCTAATAGAAAGAGTTCCTGATGCTTGGGGACCACGACTTCCCGCCCAACAGTTCCTGATCCCGTTCCCGCAAGCTCGAAGAAAGCAATTATTTTAATGTATTGCTTTCGTTTTGTTCATTTGCCTTTATTATATTAAAAGTTTTCTTGTGGTAGAAGTTTTTTGATCCTGTGCTATTTTTTAAATAATACATTTGATTTGCAATGTGAGCATATCCAGCACCTGTGGGAGGAAAACGCACTTCCATTAATAAAAGGACTTGAACCAGAGTTTATGATTGGAATTTGTTGACTCCATTCTCAATCAGAATTTTGAACTCATTGCAAGTTGCCAGCTATCATCAAGGGGTGCTGGAGGTGGCGGGTGAACCACGCTCAAGGACAAGTGCACAATTCTCCTGGTGGACCCGTTGGCAGCGTTCCACCTGATGGAACATCGGCCTCTCCTTGTGCCACTCTCCTGGGCATCAGACAGACAGTACTTGATTGGTCCTCCTAATTTCTACCTGGATGATCTCAGTTCATGCCAATGGAATCTACAAGATCCACCCTCCCACAAACCTGACGTGTTCCCCCGGGATCCATTTTATCCCCAACAATATTCAACTTTCTCACGCGGCCCCACAGGCATCAGCTAGCAGGAACCCATAATCCACTAATAGTCCCATTGCTGTTGCTGGTGGACAACACCCACTCTCCGAGATCCCGCCCTAATCGCCTACAAACCTCGATGTTCACTGTTTGCCCGAAGCCTAGTAACAAGAAACAAAATCTGATTTCCCGCTCATTGGAGACTCCAAACCTGAGATTTAATCGTGGCTTTCTGACATAGCCCAAAAGGGCTACGCTTATTGCCTACCCACAGCACTAGGACCCTTAGATTCTCTATTGGCTCAGACCTTTACGCATCATGGCAACAAAACAATGCATTGTATCATCGCAGCCTTCTCCACGAAATAAAGCCAATAACAGTAGTATCCTATTTGTATATAGTGCTTCATGGCAAATTCGCCTCCTTTCGAGTGCTGTAATGTGTGAAGGAGCAAGCATTCTGGCATATTCTTGTAGGAATTTGGCATATGATTGAAAACCTTGGCATTTTATGGGAGTACATGGGCATGTAAGGATAAATTGAACATGCATGTCTGTATTTGGCATGTAAGCTGCACCTGGGTTGTGAGGAATTTGATCATCGGCACGATGGGTGTGCGCTCACCTGAGCTTTTTTGAAATTTTAAATGAAATTGAACGATGGTAGATCAACCTCCGGAACATGTGTGGGGCTAATATGCACACATTTTCCTATGCACACAGCACAGCATACACATAGACCCATGTACTCTGGGTGGGCACAGACTACAGGTGTCGACTCCCTCCCCCCGTCAAATTTAGTTGTGATCTGAAAGGTAATCTCCACAATGCATCTCCAGAAGGGGAAGGGCCAAACCTTCCCCCTGCCATGGCCACCCTAATTAACTTACAAAGGCTAAATGGATCTGACATGTCCTTGTGTTGAGCCCTGTAGCTGGTGGAAGCATGCACATACCAATTCACATACCAATCAGAGTTTAATTCAAACCTGCCCACATTGGGCTTGGCTGGAGAGGCTAACAAAAGAGACAGAAAACCCCAACAATCTTTCATATGCAACTGTGTCAACCTGATACCAGCTCCCACCCTCAGTATCGATTGACAGTGAAATGTCATGTCTGGAACTGCGTGTTTACAGTAGTCATCCCCATGGGGAGACACCATTCCGATGGTACAAGTATGTGGTTTGACAGAGCCAGAAAGTCTGGTCTCACCACAGCTTCAACGGAGACCTTTAATAAGCAACTTTGATCAGGAACCACAGAGAGCTCCATTTACCAGAGAGACCCTTTGCTCCACAACACAGAAAGGTGGGTAGGACTTAGTCTTACATGTTTTGATCCCTTTACCTTTTCTGTTGCAAAGCACTCTGGTTATGACCTCACACATACAGGAGATGGCTCATTAAGGTAGGCTTAGTCTTCACCAATCCCTCTGGTCCATTTGGCTTTAAAAAGGGCTGAACCACTCTTTTGGCAGATCGTCAAAAGGATTCACCAGACGCAGAAGGGATAACTCATCATTGTACCCAGGCTGAAGGTGCAGTCTGCCTTATATCTTCCACCAGTGAAGGAAGCCCAGGACCGCCAAGAGGGAATCAAGATCCCTCTCCTAAACATCTCCGGGGGAACAGAGGAGATACTGAATCCAGAGACCCTCCAACAACTCCAGATCCGGTACCCAGCAAGCACACAGCATGCCTTGCTAGGCTCTGCATCAAGCCTCCTATGTGGGAAGTGCTAGAGTGTCTCTGAACCAAACCAAGGCTGCCTGCAACACACTCCTCCGCCTTGGGCCGTCCCCCTTAAAGGACTACACGAGCGCAGTGAAGAAGCTAGGAAAGGGGCATCAACAAGCATCTGCCGAAGTCCGCCTTAAAGGACATTTTCGAGCCGTTTGAGTTCCTCGAGCTGCAACCAACTGCACCACTGACAGTTGTTATACCGCAATTGCTAAAGCCGTCTGAAACGCCTTGACCAGTGCTTCAGAAACGCTGAACAGCACTGAGGCAACAATTCCTGACCCCGAGCCGCTGTGTAGGCCAGCCTGCAGCCGTTCGTCTAGCTTCGCTCAGCGAACTGCAGGCCACCTGATACCCACAGCGGTCTCCCATTGTGAACCCTGTCGCAGAAGCTGCAAAGCGCCCTGAAACCAACTCAACCCTGTCGAGCACCAAGAGAATCTACAGCAAAAGGTCCCTAGTGACACCTTACGACCCATTGTTCCCTTGGTGCTGAAACCAAGTTTCCTTGAAATGGCCTTTTAAAAGACCCTTAATGCTACTGTTTTTTTTTTTTTTAGCTGCTACGCTCTGGTGCTGAGAATGCCTGTGATTCGAGCACCGTGAAACCAGCAGTGGCAGATGGGGGCTTTAAAAATACCTTCCATTGCTATTCCATTCTATTGCCATTCTACAGTTTGGTTGTGTGATTGTGTGCCGTTATTTTTGTATTGTTTGTTCGTTCTGTCTGTCCGTTTGTTTTCTGCTGCTAGTTCCATTTTTGCGTGCTTCTATTATAGTCGGATGTATCTAGTGGGTTATTTTCCATTCAGTTTCCTATTGTATTAAACACGTGTCTGGGGATGCTGTTGGTACTCTTGTTCAGAGGAGAATTGCCTAGCATTTCGGTGCTGGACTGCCCCAGGGCACGACAAAGACTGATATGTTTGGGATATTTCTTCTCTGTGAAAGATAGTGAGCTAAAGACTCTGGGTAAGTCTCTCGAAACCAGGACTAATGTCTGGCAGAGAGACTCCCAGGACCCCCCTTGTCAATTTTCCTGTTTTATTACTGACATTGTTGACTAGTTGTTCCTGCAGCATTTTGTAAGTGTTATTTCTCTTGGTCTAAAGGGAACTGCATTATACTTCTTTCTACTCTGTTATTTTAATGTGTTTGAGCTATTGTAAATAATAGCGTAAAATCTAAAAATAAAGTAAAAAAGAAAATGCCTTCCAATAGATTATTCTAGTGAACACATGAGAAAATGAAGTATCTTTTGACACCCAAATAACAGATGTTTCCATCAACCAACTAACTGGTGGTTCTCAATTTGTCATCAGATGCATAGATTGAGTATATCCTGCTGAGATATAAACCTCTGACTCCCCAAAGATGCTCGAGAGCTGAAATCACTGAGCTCTCTTCACAGGTGGCCCTCCGTCTTCCTATCAGCATAGATGGCTGGGCAACCTTTTTCCCCAGACCCAAGATCCAGCTAGCAGTAGCAAGCCTGCCCACTGCATAGAAGAGTAACCATGGACAAGAAAGACACACCAACCACATGATAGCTCAGCAGGTTATGGCAACTGCTGAAGCTTCGGTTAATCTCTAGGGGGCAAGTTTCAATTCGAGCCAGGGAGACTCCACCTTTCATCCTTTTGAGGTCTGTAAAACGAGAACCACGTTAAACTAGGTAATTGCAAATATTTTCAAGGCTGTCTGAATCTACAAAATAATGTAAGTGGCCCACTTCGATACTGTTCACACATATTATCAGGGACATGGCACAAAGCATATGGGTTAAAAGAATTGGTCTTTTTTGCACGCAACCAGAAAACACATCCAGCATTGGGTGCTGTGAAAATGTGAACACATTGTTATTGGAAACCCCTTTAAACACTTCCTGGCCATGTGCAGTGCCATGTGTGTGTGATAGATTTCGCCCTCATTAGAATAATGTGGAGACTCTGCATTCTGTTGCAACGCGTGCCAAATGCATATCGTTTTTCGGCACAAGCGCGAACGTCTGTATTATTAAGCTGTGCCCCCCCCCCCCACGCCCCCCTCCGACAGCGTTGGCATCTCATTACTCGCAAGGAAATACATGCCCTTCTCTCCGAAGACACCACTCCCAGCCTGACTGCCTCTCACAACCTCCCAGTTACACCCTCTCTCCAGCCCCTCCCCCACTCTTCCAGCCCTTCCCTCTCACTTCCTTAAGGTGCCTGTGTAGCCATATTGCCTGGAGTAAACAATCGCTACCGTGGTGAGCATGAGCAATATATAGGGTGACCAGAATTCCAAAATAAAAAACTGGGACAGACACTGACATGGAAGTAGGACGAGAGTTTCAGGGTGCAATAAACACAAAAAAGGGACTAAAATACAAGGGGGCAGTAATAAGAACTGCAGTACTACTTCTACATCGGTGGCCTGTTCTGGCGAATGAGATAGCCCTACTTCTATATTGGTGGCCTATTCCCAACGAATGGGAGGCACAGAGGCGGAGAGAAGACCTATAAGAAGGGAGAAAGGTATGGAGGAGGGGGTTGAGTGAATGGAGAGAGTGGTAGCCAGCCCGATGTCAGGAATGTTCAATCCCTTTCACAAAAAATCTGGAAGGTATCCATCAGACCCTCCCACCCCCTAAATCCTGGGACAGGATTTTTAAACTTTAAAAAGTGTTGTGACACTGGGCCGGGGCAAATACCCGGACGGTCCCGGGAAAACCGGGACGTCTGGTCACCCTAGCAATATACTGAGATGTTATGTTATGTTAGAATATTTTAAAGTGCTTAGTCGCTACAAGTGGCTTCTTGGGACGGAGGCTCTCTGCTTGTACGAGACGAAAGCAGAACCAAACAGAATAGCTGGTTTGCCGAATTATATGGAAATAGAGGTGGCTTTCAACAGCTCTAGCCTGGAGAGAACATACTTTCCAGAGGGTGAGAGCTAGAATCGAGAAAGAGCAGCGACCAAACCAAACAAACTTTGAAAATGCGGGGGGCCACAGTGTCCATGTTATGTTAATATGCTTTTATACTGCACTAAATCACCACCGCAGTAGTGCAAGAGCCACTAGGCTTGTCTGTGCAGTTGGGTAGTTTGCCCCCACCAAGGCCGATGGTGACACACTCAGTTTAAAGTTGTACTCATACTCGTCCCCATTTTTATAAAACACCCCTTTCCTTGTTTTCAACATTCATTTGAAACACCCCTTATTCCCGAAATCAAGGAGTCCATACACAATTACAACACCCTGATGCTTGAACATGTCTTGCCTGGACAAGACAGCCCGACACCTCTATGTATTTCCCGATTTATCTTGGCATCACAGAATTATATCACACAAGCATCTTCTGAATGAAGTGTGCATACATTACTACACTGTTCCAGGCTTATGTGGTGCAGGCATTTACTGTGGAGAATACGCAGAATGAGGGGCTTTGGAATGCTACTGGCCCTTTCCCAGTGAGCTGTGACTTGTCAGGGAAAGGGGCCATTACCGCTCTCCATTTCACACCTGGGTCTGCCCCAGCCCAATAACTAAAGATAAGACATCAAAGAAACAGACTTGGGGAACAGCCTGGGGCCTGTGAAGACCGGCTTTGGGTTTTACCATCCCAGTACTTTAAAGCCCTGGTTAGTGCCAACCTGTACTGTGCAAACAAAAAAACCTTTTGTTAGGTTTTCAAAGAGGCAGATCTCCACTTCAAAGAAGCACCCTTTTCAGCCTTTTTGGGGACGAGGATGTTTACCACAGAGCAGTTTAAATGCCACCACCGCGGTGGGTGGGTGGGGGGGGGGGTATCCAGACTTTCGTCTGCTGGAAGAAATAATGAGTGAGTGAAAGATGAGTGCATGGGAAATAGACGCTCTGAACACAAGGCAGAAGGGATTCAGCAGCGGAGGAATGTTTTTTGATATCAGGGTGCATGTCAGTCCTATTAGGGGGACCACTCTTCTGCACAAGGGAAGAGGCAGGCATGTCCAAGAGTCTTGTGATGATAGGACTGTGTTTCCGAGCCAGATTTGGAGAATTGTAAGATAATACTCAATATAGTGTTGGCGATTGACCACAGGGATTGGACAGGACTAAAATTCTGGGATCTATGTGATCACTGCGATGGCCGAAAATGCAGACTTTTTTTTAACCCTTTACATCACATATATATGCGGGGGGGAGACCCCCGCACCCGCCACCTGATATTAATATTATACACCTAACCCCCCCCCCACATATATATATGGTGTAAGGGAGGGGTTAAAAAGAAAAAAAAAGTCAGCATTTTCGGCCGTCGCAGTTCCCAGGTCGTCATTTTTCTACGATTCCAAATTCTCTATACGCATTCCAGGAAGAGGAAGATTGGTCTTATAGAAGGCAACGCGGACCACACACTGCACTTTAAAGTGAATTTGTCTCTCAACCAGGAGCGTCTGCAGGGCCCTCGATACCAGTGTGATATGCTCCGGTGTTGGATAAAAGACCGCAGCTCTATTTTGGAATCTCTGTAATATTTTCTGCTGTCTTGCATGGTTACGCACCAAAAACCAATCTGGTTATTTTAGAATAAATCCGCCAATCCCTCAACTCCCAGTAGATCTCACAACTCTGTGGAGCCTGAGAGGGAAGGAATCTACTGATATTGCTCCTGATTTTATCCCAGAATGGTTTCACCGTCCCACATAGCAAAAACATGCACTTTAATGCTTCTGTGGCATGCTCAGTGCCCCGATTTACGAGTCCAAAAGCCCTTTTCGAAACACCTACGCACTGCCCGGGGGAAGGATAATGAGATGACATGCTCTGATGCCCTGCTCCATAGAAGCCCTATTGATGTGACAAGACTATGCCAACAGCTTATATCTGGGAGTCCCTTATTAACTAATGGGGAAACTTGAAAGAGTTCAAAATACAGCGGGAAGACTACTTCTCAGAATGAAGAGATTTGACCATATCACGCCAGCAATACGTATTCTCGACTGGCTACCCTTCGAAACATGATTCATTTCCAAACCTTGTGCAACGCCCATCATTCATCCCATGGATGGGGCCCTTCCTCCTTCAGAAGTAACGGTAAACACTGCACTCCCTCCAGAACATTTAGGTCCAGCAATGCTGCACTAGCACTAGTCGCCAACATCAATAGAAAATGGCAAGGAGGATCGTCTCTTTCAGTTCTGGGCACAAAACTGTGGAACACCATCCAACCATCCCAGCCTGAAAATCAACCTCCTGAATTTCAGGAAACAGCTCAGGATTTGGCTTTTCAACCAACCACTTTGACAGAAAGGAAAGATAATAGCAACCGACTAAAGACTGTACACCAGAAACATGACCTACTTTCAGACGCGAATATGCGTACATCTTCTCACTACCATCTGTGGGAGTCCAATTTGATTGTTGGATAGCCCGCTACGTGACACTAGTCCTCACCAGAATCTCTGTGAAATCTACAACCAAGAGCCAGGAAGCAACACCCTAACGTCCATCCCCTCTCATCCTTCAACAAACTCCAGACTACTAAAATCTTGCATCTTTCCACTACCCTCACTCCTTCAGGCGACCCGCCAGGTCTAGTCCGCTGAACAGACTCAGACCTTCTCCATCTTCTATCAACCACCACGCTGTCAGTTTTTCACTTCACAATCCAAGTACTACCTATAGGGCTAAGCTGCCCGGTCCATACAAGTCACAAAAAACATAAAACATTAAGTTTCATACCCTACGCACAAAAGAATGCCTTCTGAGAGTCGAGTGTACAAATCTCCTATCACGAACAGTCCTTAATGTCTTTCAAGACCTGGCAGCTATTACACTAAAGAAAAGAGGGCCTTTTAATCGAATTGCAGTCAAACTATAAAAGGACAACAGCAGATACCAAGGGACCTTTCCTTTTGGCTTGATTTTGCTGGAGTAGCTGCTACCTCATGTGCTTTCCTGAGGGCTGGCGAGGTGATATCCCAGATGCCCATTATTCCCCAAAAGGCCTGGTAGTTCCCTGGCTGTGCACAGTGTGCCATTATCCAGCAGAAGGAACACACTACAAGTACCAGCATCCCTCAGTAATAGCCACATGTAAGGACACATGCCTCGGTCAAGGTAAAAGCTATCCCCACTATTGTGTTAAGTAGACAGAGATATTATTATGCCAACCACGATTAAGTGGAATATTTTTCCAATTTAGAAGGCAGCGAATCATGCAACAACAGGATTACACCGACTAGCAAAGACATGCTAGGCAGAAGTGACAGGAGTGCTTGCCCAACTCGTACTTCAGCCCCATGCGTGCAAATGCAACACTGAGGTCCTGCGAGACTGTAGACATGCAACTACATGAAAGGCCACTGCGCCACTTTCATAGTCCAAGGGATTTCCAAGATGGTGCTGCACAGTTTACGCACCTTAGAAACCTCTACGCTGCAGTCCAGAGGAGAGAAAATCAGTACATCCATTGGACAGCACCATGAACCAATCCTGTTGTATATAGGTTCTGTGTTGTATATAGGTTTGAGTATAAATGTTTTGCTATGTTGCTGTGGTAACATCTACAGTCTATGTCAGTGCTTGCATAGTCTAGCAATGACACCGTGTTATTCCATAATGGATCTTTCTTATGTGACAGCTTCTAGAATGATATTCCAATCAGAGTGTTGTTTCTTAACTGTTTTCAGTTGGACTTTGGATGTTATCTGGGTTGGGGGTCTCTTGGCATGTTGCGTGAAACAAGACAATAAAGCTGTCTTTCACATACCTGGTCGCATCTATTATTTAACAATGGCGAAGAGGATGGGATGTCTGTAATTCCTACTGATAGCGACGCAGGATTTAGACCCCGACCGCCGCGGTGTGCCTGTCGCTGTGTTCTGAGCAGGCACTAAAATTCAGACGTGAGGACAGGTCTCGGCGCCTCCCCGCCCGGATCTGCTAGTGCCACCCGGACCCGCGGCATCACTGCTGCACACAACCGGAGCGGCCTGGGTCTGACCGGCGAGGACCGCAGGGTGCTGGGTGAGTGGAGCTGCTCATCAGGATAGCCGCTCTCAGAACCGCTCTGGCGACCAAAGATTGTTCATACGGCACTGCTCCAGCTGGGTCCCAGTGATCAGCGGAGACGGGACGGCACGCCGCTGCACTGACTGCAAGGTGTCGGCGAGGGGGAGCTGCCTGGAGGTCTGGGATATGCCTGCAGTGTGAAGCTCAGCGGGCCCTTCCTCCTGCATCACGTGAGAAGCCACGTGATCGCAACGGAAGGCAACGCGTAGTGCATCGATCCGATGCTGGAGTGAACACGGCTGTGGCTCTAACGAATTTGATACTAGCCCCCCTCATGCTGATCACATTTTTTTTTTTTATAGATTCGGATCTTGCCTAGGGCCCCCTGCGGGAAGGCAATTTAGCAGATGACAGCAGTGAAACCCACAGGTGAGGATTTGAGATCTCACAGTTGACGTACCACGGATCATCATATTGAATGGTCGAACCTCTTTGGAGTTAACACATTTGGCTATACGTTGGAGTCTGGTCACGTACTGCATTGGGTGAAGGTTACTATTGAGTGACACATAACATTGGGTTATACTATCTGTGCTGCAGCCCCAAACTGTGGACATAACTGTTGACTTGCTCTGTGCTACTTTTATATTTTTTTTGGTCAAAGTTAGTGTTATTGCAGTTCCACATTTGAGATCAAGGAAGATGGACCTGTCCGGAGTTCCGCACCCACAAGTGTTCATGCCCTCACCAGGTCCACCAAGAATAAAATGGGCACCCTGGAAAAAGGGTTTTCTGCATTATGTTAAAGCCACATGCGGGAATGGCATGTCTGTTGAGCGTAAAGTTGCCATGTTAATGAATTTTTTGGGCTATGAAAGTCAGAGAATATATAACACACTACCGGATTTTAGTGAATTGTATATTGAAGAGGGAACTAATGATTTTGACGTTGCTTTGATGAAACTTGACAAACATTTAGAAGCCAAAACCAGCACAGTGTTAGAAAGATATCACTTTGGCATGAGATGCCAACATGAAGAAAAATCTGTTGAAGATTATATAACTGCTTTGAGACATTTATCTCTACATTGTAAATTTGGCAGTGGGTTGGAGGAACATATAAGGGATCAGTTTATGATTCATTGTTCTAATGATAAAATACGCGAGGAAGTTTGGTTAAAAGGTGATCCCAGTTTGGAGGAAGTTATTAGCATTGCTAAGAGGATTGAGCATACATTGCAGTGTGTGGCGAAATTGTCTGGGAAGGAAAGTAAGGTAGTTCCTGCCACTGAGGTGTTAAAGGTGGGCGATAAGAAAGGGGCTTATCCCAAAGAAAAGAAGAAACAGAAGAATAGATCCAATAGGCGGTGTGAGAATACCCAAATCAAAGGTGGGGGATCTGAATATGGTAATAAACGCACTCAGAAGGATAATTCCCAATTTAACAAGAAGAGGGAAGATAGGTTATGTTTTCGTTGTGGGAGTGCACGCCATCTGTCTACATCCCCCATATGTCCTGGGAGATGTGTCAATTGTAGTATATGTGAGAACTGTTGCAAAAACTATAGGATAGGCGCAGGAAGTAAGGGGACACTTCTTATTGAAGAATATGATGGTCCCTCGTCTGATGAAGCTGATATTTCAGAAAATGAGATTGTCACTGTGCATATGGTGAAATGTGCAGTTTCTGATGCGTGTGAACATTCTGCAGCATGGGTAGAAGTGAATGGCCATTTTGTTAAAATGTTCGCTGATTCATGTTCCAAAATAACATTGACGTCCAAAATTGTCTTTGAAAGTGTGGTTGGAGGTGATGTTAAACATTTACTTCCGTCTGATAAGATACCAGGGGGGTATAATGGAGACAAGATAGAGATTTCGGGGTGCTGCGATGCAGAATTCAAATTTAAAGGGAGGATGACGCGTGGAAAGATTTATGTCACTAAGAGAGGTGAAACGTTATTGGGTTGGAGGGAACAAAGAGGGTTGAAAATTAACTTGGACCCCAACAGTGAAGAACAGGTGCTCAATGTGATTCACTCTCCAGAACCCAGTGGGAACACAACCGAATGTGATTTTGTAACCAGATATCCTAAAGTATTTTGTAATAAAGTAGGATGTATTAAGGGAATGGTTCACAGGATTGTAATAAAGGAAGGGAGTAATCCGATTGCATCAAAACTTAGGCCATTACCGCTGTCAATGCGGAAAGCTGTGCGTGATGAATTGGTAAAATTGGAGAAGGAAGGAATCATTGAGCCGGCCAAGGCAGTAAAGTGGATATCTCCCATGGTTGTGGTGAAGAAGGGAAACAGTGATTTGAGGGTATGCATTGATCTGAGAGAACTCAACCGGTGTGTCGTGGCGGATCGCCATCCTCTCCCTAATATGGGTGTTAAGTAGAATTGGGAGTGCGAAATATTTCGCAAAGCTTGATATGGCCAGTGCCTATCACCAGATAAGTTTAGATGTTGAGTCTCGTAAATTGACTGCTTTCATCACCTATGAAGGAATATATCAATTTAAACGCATGCCTTTTGGATTGGTATCTGCTTCCTCCGTGTTCCAAAAAGTGATGGACAAAATGTTGAAGGAAGTTGATGGAGTCTGGTGTTTTCAGGACGATGTCCTGATTTGTGGGAAGGATGAGGAGGAGTTGAGGTGTAGACTTGATATGGTTTTGAGAATATTTAAGTCAAGAGGAATAACTTTAGGGGGTGAGAAGTGTGTTTTTATGACTCAGACAGCAGAGTACCTGGGTCATGAAATATCTGAACAAGGTCTCAGACCAAAAAGGAACTTAGTAGAGTCTATTTTGAAAACACAGTCACCTAAGAATAAGGCGGAGTTAAGATCTTTTTTGGGTACTATTGAATTCTATCATCGATTTGTTGAAAATTATGCAGACCAGATAACCAGTTTGAGGGCGCTATTAAGGAAAGGTGTTGAATTTCTGTGGAGCGGTGAATGTGAGAGAGAATTTGAGGCAATAAAAAAGGAAATTGATATGGCAAAACCGTTATCGATGTTTGATACGAGAAAGAAAACAATCTTATCTGTGGATGCTAGCGACACTGATATAGGAATGGTGAAGATGCAGCCAGATGTCGATGGCACGGAGATGGTAGTGATGCATGCATCACGCATGTTGAGGGGTGCAGAGTTAAACTATTCGGTGCTAGAGAAGGAAGCGTTGGCGTGCCATTGGGGCATAGAAAAGATGAAAAATTTTGGTTGGGGCCAGGATTTTGTTCTAAGAACTGATCATGGGCCACTTAAGTCAATTTTTGAAAATAAAGGACTGGATAAAGTTTCGGGGAGAGTGGCAGGCTGGGTGACCAGATTACAATGTCATAAATTTGTTATTGAAGTAGTTGCTGGCAAAGAGAATATTCAGGCTGATCATTCCTCAAGGGTGAAACTGGAAGATGGAGTGAGTGACAAAGACAAAAGTGTGTATGGTGAAAACGATATGGTTTTTACAACTGTGGAAGGCATCATACAATAACAAGAGTGGATTCAGGCATTAAAGTCAAATGAGATGTGGAGACGGATCATATCTTTTGTAGAAAATGGATGGCCGGAAAAAAGATTATTATCTGGGGAGGAAAGATCAATGTGGGAGGTGAGGAATGAACTGTCATTGAAAGGAGAGTTGTTGTATCGGTGGGACAAGTTGGTTGTTCCGGGATGTTTGAGAGGGAAACTAATAAGTTGGGCCCACCAAGGAAATATAGGTATGTGTAAAACAAAAGAGGTCATTAAGGCTGACTACTGGTGGCCAGGGATAGATCATGAAATTGAGAAAGTTGTGGGTGCATGTGCCGACTGTATGATGTCAGGGAAAAATCTAATTGCTATGTCCCAACCAATGGGCAAAACCACCACAGCGGGAGTGTGGCAAGAATTATCAATGGACATTTTGGGCCCGCTAGATATGGGTGCAGGTAGAGGGAGGTTCATTCTCGTAATGGTTGATACCTTTTCGAGGTGGACTGAGTTTAGGATTTTGAGGGAAGTTACGTGTCAAGCCATAATAGAATTCTTGGAGGATGTTTTTGAGAGGGAGGGGTTACCTAGAAGTATCCTCACTGATAATGGCCCGCAGTTCGTGGGGAAAATGTTTTTGGAGTACCTTGATAAATGTGGAATCAAACACAAAAGAACACCTTTGTACTACCCTCAAGTGAACGGCATAGTCGAAAGGGTGAACAGAAGCCTTATGGAGGCTATACGTGGAGCGAATGCGACTGGCTGTGACAAGAGGGCGGCCGTGAGAGATAGGTTGTATGCTCTACGGATGGCCCCACGAAGGGAGACAGGCATTAGTGCTTTTGAACTAATGAGAGGACAGAAGGCAAATACATGTGTCACCCCAGCCTGGTTGGGCAGGGCGAGAGCAACAGATGTGGTTGTGGATGCTGTAAAGAAAAAGATGGATGCCCACAAAAGTAAGTGGGTGGAGAGTGTCAATGAAAAACATCCATGAAAGAGAACTGCTGTTGAGATTGGAGATTGGGTGCGAATAAGGAGGGCGGTTGTCTCCAGGAAGGGAGAGCCACTCTATTCAGAACCTGTTAGGGTTGTACGAATATTCAAAAATGCTGTGTGTGTGGAAGGTGGTCAAGTCTGGAGCCTATCTAGAATTGCAAAGATAAAAAGATAGATTTGCACTTTTCTATGTGTTCGCAGCTGATAATAAAGAAGTTTAGGGGAGGGAGGTGTGTTGTATATAGGTTCTGTGTTGTATATAGGTTTGAGTATAAATGTTTTGCTATGTTGCTGTGGTAACATCTACAGTCTATGTCAGTGCTTGCATAGTCTAGCAATGACACCGTGTTATTCCATAATGGATCTTTCCCATGTCACAGCTTCTAGAATGATATTCCAATCAGAGTGTTGTTTCGTAACTGTTGTCAGTTGGACTTTGGATGTTATCTGGGTTGGGGGTCTCTTGGCATGTTGCGTGAAACAAGACAATAAAGCTGTCTTTCACATACCTGGTCGCATCTATTATTCCCTAAAGAGATAGTAAGAGGAAAGATCGCCACTGAGTTTAACCAATACCACAGAGGGATACAAAGAAGCATAGGAAGTAACTACTTGGTCCTTTGCACCAGAGGCCAAATGGGTATGAACGGGTCTAAGTGAAGTCATTCAAGGTCTTGGGCACGGACCAAGCAGATGTTGATACAAGTAGAGGCTGCTAGAGAGATGACTCCTGGAAGGACTGCTAGGATGGCTGCCTGCAGGAAGACAGTGCTATCCCGGAGAGTCTGGAAGACGGGGTTGGGGGGATGGTAAGTTCTGGAAGCCTTGCAGGAGGAAGGTCATCCCAGTCTCTATCATTTCCAGGGGGGAACTGGAAAGCCAAAGCCTGGCTCCTTCTCTAAGGAAGATGATGAGAGGATCCAGGCCCCCACAGGGTGGTGGTGGGGCAGCCTGTGAGAGAGGCCTGGTGAGCACGCTGAACCCAGGGCCTAGGAGAGAGGCGTACTGTGACTCATGTAACCTAAGGCCTAAGTGAGAGGGCTGTTGTGAATGATATGACCTCAGTCCTATAGGAGCGACCTTTTGTTAATCTTGTGCTTTTTATACAAAAAGGATCGAAGAAGAAAAACCCTGATGCAAGGAGAGACGTGAGTCCTGTAACCCAAGGCCTACTAGGGTGGCCTATTGTTAACACTGCAACTCAAAGCCTATGAGAGAAGCCCACTGCATATCCTGTATCCTTTGAATTCTGAACTATTCTTATAAAGAAGACAGTCAGCCTCATTACAACTCAGGCGGTAAGGGGTTTGTGGCGCCGTAAACAGCGCCGACCCTTACCGCCTGAGTACGAGGTCCCTTAGCGCCATGGCGGACTTAACACCTGCTTTTAGCAGGTGTTAAAATCCATGGCGCTAAGGGACCATGGAGTTAATTACGCCACCGTAATTTACGGTGGCGTAATTAACGCCTTCCCCACTCCCATTATGCCCTATGGGGCAAAAATGGGAATGGGGAAGGGTAAATGGGGATTGGGGACTTACCGCCCCGCCAAGGTCGGAATGGGGTGGTAAGTCCGCCAACCACCATGGCGTAAACGTAGTTTACGCCATGGTGGTAAAGTCACGGCCCAGGTGGTAACTTACCGCCTGGGTCGTAATGAGGCCCAGTGAAAGAAAGTACACTGATACAAGTGGGGAAGAAGCATGCAATGCCGAGGCGGGGGTTGGGGGGGGGGGGCGGTCATGATTTGGGAAATACCAGGTCCTGGACGGGCTTGTTGTAAAGCTTGAGCGAGCCAAGGAACTCGTCTGTTTGTTTTGCTTTAGAATAGGGCTGGAGTGTGAAGAGTAGGTTATAAACATTGGCTTTGGTCAAGTCCTTAGAACGTTTGATTTATTAGCACAGGGTAACTGGAGGCTATGGATGGATTAAGTTTAGGATAGCAACTTTTCTGTTGGCTAAATAATTTTGAAATATCTTTGTAGATTAGGGCTTCACTGAGCGGAGGGATCTGATTGGAATAGGTTTTAGATCCCATGTTCGATCACGAAGGGAAGACTGGGAGTCCTAATGGATCTCTATAGGGTTCAATCCATCCTGACACTGTTTCCTGTAGAAGTCCATCTTAAGTTAGGCATTTTTCTAATCTTAACCCTGACCGTTCTCTTGATTAAAATAAAGATCCGTCGAAACATAAGTCAAGAGTGATGGGTATCATTGCCTCCCGTTCTCCAAATACGGTAAGAATGGTCGGGTCACAATAGATACTTCTGCCATGTGGAAGAAAAAGGTCCGAACTTTGTCTGTCGGTGGTGTTCATTTTCAGCCGGAGAACCAACTGGCAGACTTAAATGGACAATTCCTTTCTCTTGAGAGGATGCCCAGGTGGCTACAAGGTTACCGTGGCTACTGCCGGTGCCACTAACCAGGGTCAAAATGAACTCTTTGATTAAATTATTAAGACATTGCTGGCCGGAGCGTCTCCTGCTACTGACTGGGAATTTTAGTGTCGTTTTTATTTTTTATCACAACTGGATAGGTTGTAAGGGAAGAGTTGAGACACCAACCAGGCATTTAAGGACGCACTATGCCTCTTTAAGGGTTCTATATCATTTCATCGACAGGTGTTTTTTCGACAGGTTTATTTAATGAAAAAATATTTTGCTGAAAAAACCCATTGAAATTTTGAATTTTATTTTATTTAGGGGTTTCCCCTTTTGCCCCCCCATGCTATTGTGTTTTTTAACTATTACCGACGACCCCAACCCTTTATATGCCCCCCCTTATATTTTTCAATGTTTTTTTTCGGAGAATATTTTTCATTAAAAAACTTGTCCAAAAAACACCTGTCGATGAAAGGACGTTGTACCCTTTAAAGATAGCAGATTGGTAGACATCTAGTGGGCATTGCACCCAATCCATAGTAAATACACATTCTTCTTCTTCTCCCGCAGGGTACACACTAGGCAGAACCATGCCATGGCTAAACATCCCCTCTTTCATTCTGTGGTAGACTCTACCATAGGAGCCATCACGTGGTCTGATCACACACCAGCCTTTTGCACTCTATCTATTGCACCGAAAGTAAAGCACCCCAGAACCTGGAGGCTAAATGCTTCTCTCCTGAGAGACCCTGGGTCTGATTCATGGAACTTATTCCTATGGGATTGCGCCATTATAAAAACACATCCATGAATCAGGCCCCCTGTCTTTAGGAAAAAAATTCAAAATGGACATCCCAAAATAACTTAACGACAACTCTTTAGAGGAAATCAATGAATGCATAAGAAAGGAGGCCTTTAAAGCTACTTTGAGAGTTATCATTATACAAAAGACATCCAGGTGGAATACATTAGGAGCTATGCTACATCTTTTAATGAGGAAATGGGAAAGAAAACATGCTGAGAGTCTCAAAAGCTGGTGCTGTTTTGGTCGTTTTGCTCTGCTCCGTATGCTGCAGAAAAAACACATGCAGCAGAAATATCCAAATTTCGGTCCGACCGCGATCGATCTTCAGCGTCCATCTTTGAAACGGTCGCTCTAGACATTGAATTCCCTCACGAGGAGATTATAATGGCAATGAAATTGACTAAACTAAATAAAGCACCGGGCCCTGATGGGATGCACACCCTCTACTATAAAACATGTTCTCAGCGCCTGTTGGGTCCGGTGGGTGCTCTTTATTATCACGTCATGTCCACAGGGACTGACACACCTATAATGGGTCAGCTAGGATCTTAGTGCTGCCTAGACCGCTACGCGACCCCACCCAATGTGGCCCCTGTAGCCCGATAGTGTTGCTCAATTCATATGCTAAGTTTCAAGGCAGAATCCTATCCAATAGATGATTACATGTCTTTATACCGAAATATTTTTTATAAAGAATGAACATAAATCCAATATTTTATAACACATTTTTTAATAGCGAATACCCCCATTTCCCACCCCTAAAAATCCACCCCAACGTTTCCCAAAAATATTTGACCCTCTACCCCACCCCTAAATTCATTCTCTATAAAAAAATGTTGTTATAAAATATTCGACATATGTTCATCCTTTATAAAATATTCGCTATCCAGACTGCATACCCCAATAGACAAGAAAATGTCCTTCCGCGGATGACAGATCAGGACCAAGCTGCGTTTTCCTAATATTGTAAAATGCGTTTATGCTGCACATGTGAGGGCCTTATGTGAATGGATTACCCTGACTACTACCAGGATTTAGAAGTTCCTACATGGTTTGTTGGTGGGCCTACCACTGTGCTGCGTCTTGTGGCTTCAGAGGGCTTACAGAAGTTGCCCATTATGGTACATCAGACATAGGAGACGGACAAGAAGACATGATTCAACGGTCTTTATAAAAAAGAAAAGAAACCTCAATTAGCCGGAGGTCTACGATGACGGGTTCCTGACTACAAAGAAAATAAAAAAACTGGTGCTTGCCAGGATGTCTCAAATAAATTTCATCCTCTCTCCAAAAAACCTTTTCTCACCTATGCTTGCCCTACCACTAAAACTAAACAATATAACGTGGCGTAAGTCAGTTAAGATTCACTTTACTTTGGCTTTGCTGGTTTCTGAACCTCCAACTACTTGTATCCTTAGTTCTCAGAGTCTCTCAGGCCTCAGCCCTTTGACATGTTCTTTTAACTCTTGGAAAGAGTTACTCGGAACCCAAAGTATCCAAAGTATCTTTAAAGTGCAAGCAATTCCTCTCCATCTCAGAGTAGTTGTTGCTCTGGACTTTGTTGTCCTCGACAAACACAATAAGTCTCTGGGTTATCCTTAGCAAAACTATGGCCGGTCTTGTCGGTCTTAGGTTGACTTGAGTTATCTGGCCCTTCAGGCTGTCTGTTTTATGTTCACCCCTTGTCGGGTATTCTCACCGGCAGCCCTTCGTCTGCTTGTTGGCCGTCCAGGCCTTGAGCTTTGTGGTTTGTATTCAACTCTTCAATGTACACTCTCAGCTTTCACCCCTCGTGGAATTCTCAGTTCAGTTTCCCTCTGTCTAGGGATATTCTCAGTTCCAAACCTTTGTGGATTTCTTAATTCGGGTTCTCCCTCTCCAGGTATATTCTCAGTTCTAGCCCTTCATGGTTTCCTCATTCGATATCTCTCTAGGGATATTTTCAGTTTCAGCCATTTCTGGCTTTCTTAGTTCAGTTTCTCCCTCTCTATGAATTTACTAATTTTCAGCTCTTCATAGCTTTCTTAGTTCAGCTTCCCCTTCTCGCTGGATATTCTCTGTTTCAGCCCTTCATGGCTGTCTTTGGTGCCTCTCAGCCCTCTGCCCGCTGCTTCTCCTCAGCCACGTACCTGTGTTCTCGTGGTGCTAGGTGTTAGGGTAGTCAACATCTTCGCATTCCCAACTTCCTCGCAGTCGGGGCTTCCTCCTCGGGTTCCTCGGTTCCTCATGTCGCCTGTGCACAGGACTACAGCATCAAAGTTGCTCGGCATGGTGCTTCAGCGGCGACTGCTTTCCCGGTTGTAGAGGCAGGCCTCAGATCACCGCTGGTTTCCTGGGTTCGGCAGCGTTCTGCGGTCTCTCTGCCCACCATACTTCCAATATGGTCCTGCCTCTAGACTCCGGCAAGGGAGTCGGCTGCCCTTTTCCGGCTGGCTTACTCGTAACCATCTCACTGGTGCCGAGAACATTCAGTTCCTCCCTGGAAGGAGAGAAGAGAATCCATTGGTTCTCAGCTGCAGCTGAGGGTGTCAACAACACACAGTCAAAAACAAAGCCAAACGTGTTAAAAAATGTGCACATCATAACATTGCTCAATCGCCATGTACCCCATAAATGCTTGGGAGTCAGTATAACAGAGAGGTAAATTGCCATATTTACCTGGGCATGCCTGGTCCCCTAAAGGGGGCCATACCAGTGAGATTCCACTTGCCCTGTGCCCCAGGGAATGTTTTGCATAGTGGGCTCACCTCCCTCGTCTTAAAGGCGGTGGCTCCCCCCTGCGTAGATGGTATGAATGCCCTCGATTTGTCACAGCACATACAAAGTTCCCTCAACTTCTGCTACTATTAGAACATGGAATAGGCTGTCGAGCACAGCCACCCTAACTTCTTTCCTGGGCTACTCCAAAATATCGCAACCCCCCCACTACTCCCACAGTATACGCAGAATAGTTTCAAAGTATTGAGACAGGGAGAAAGTGCATCTCACACCTTTTCGGAAAATGCAAGTAGCATTGTATCCACAGCAGTGGCTCTCCATCTGGAGTTTCAGAGGGATTCGGCTACACTGAAGATTTCGCAAACATAAAGGGGTCATATCTACATAGCCTGCATATCCGCTTCCCACAGTCTCTCAATAATTATGTGAGAGGGTGTTGAGCTGACCTCCTCAGGTTCCCTGCAGTTAGCAGCACCAGGATGGACGAAAGCCCAGACTCGCTGACCACAGCCAGATAACGTCCTCCATCTCTTATGCTGCAAGCCATCGGCGGTACCTGATATGGTGTCTTATTGAATCGGACAGGCTCATATCCTCCGTAGGCAACCGGCATTTGCAATTTATGCACTGCAATGCGAGCTGGATTTGCCATCCCTTATGAAGTCTCTAGGTCATCTCTGCAGCTCTTTGAACCTTGTACCCATCCCCCAGCACCGAGAGCGTGGTCATCGACAATGCAGATGTAACCTTCATGGCCATTACAATGTCAATTGAATTGATCTTGCCCCATAGCCCAAGCTTGATAGACAGCCATTTCCCAGGAACATCTTTTTCCGTATCCATCAGTTGATTCACATGCCGCCTCCATATCCCGGGTATGTACCCATATGCCACAATGTTTCGCCTTCCGGGAGCACAACTTGAAACTGAGACTATTGCGATCATGGTGTAGGCAGTTTTGGGAGACAGACTCAGATTTTGACCAATTGGTCCAATAACCTGATGAGGACACACTCTGACTTTCTTGGTGGGCAAACTGATTGCAGCATTTCTGTGACTCTTATAAAGACATTGTAGGAAAGGGAGTCCGCAAACACCCCACACCAGGGATCCAAAGCTGGTCCTTACAGGATTTTATAAAAAATCCACTGGCAATGTGTCTGCCCTGGTCTCTTGCTGCTATCCTGGCCTGCACCTCCTCTATGCTTATCTAGTCTTCCAGTGTGTGCACACTATTCTCCTCCACTGCTGTTGATTCTGATTGGTAGATTGAAGATTATCCTTTTATGAAGTCCTCTTTTATCTTCTCCTGGACGCGCGTGATTTTAGTGGTCGTTCCTGCATTTGCCAGATTTCTTAGCCTGTGGGAGAACAGCCTTCCACTTCACTCCTCTCGCTCGAAGTAACTTGCCCTCGGGCAGAGTTAGCCTGGTTGGCATATGGATAGTATTAATGACCTCCTCTCAGCCAATCACAATGTTCAGAGAGCAGTCAATAATTACTGGTATTAACTACATTCTGTACATTCTCACTTTCCAAATCAGACACTTAAACAACAATGTAATTTCCAGGCAAAATCTCTTTTAGCAATACACGTCCCTTCTGGGAGAACTTGTTTTCACTGCAACATCCTATTTAACCCACCAATGAAAAAAAGCTAAAACATGGAAAAATATTTCACTTTCTTATAGAAAGTTTACTTTTACATGACACCTAAGGATAGCTCAGGGGCAAGCTGTTTGTCTTGAAAACAAGACAACACAGCACAACACAGGTTCGAATCCCAATCCCGTGCTTAGAAACCACCTGTTGGTATTAAGTGCATTATAAAGTAACTATAATACATTATAATTATCAATGCATGTCCACATGAAAACCGTTCTTCATCCCGCCATCATGGTAGTGCCTTCTCATCGTTCCACTGGGCCATTATCTTCGTTTTATTTTTCTATCTTCTTTTTTTAAATCTGAAAATTTGTATTTAAGTTTTCTTAGCATACAGCTCAACACATGTATCAACTCAACAGTAACTTTTTCTCCCTCCAGCCCTCTACCAACTCACCCTCCCCTCGCACTTGTCGTGTTTCTTGAGCCATGTTGAGCACCAACAAACTTCACAGTCCTTCGAGGCACTGGGTGAGTCCATCACCTTTAAATGTACATTATCACTGTAACACATTTTCACTTTTTAATGGCCATCATGGAACGGGAGAAGGGATTACGTGGAGTCCCTTCTCCCTCGGGCTTGCAAATATCACACCGGGGGCATTACTCAACCGGTAATGCCGCCCTCCTCGGGTTCTATTGCTTTATTAGAACACCCTAGTGGTGTTTCTGAGAAGCTGATTGGTCAATCTGCGGGCTATATGCACTGATATAGCCCGCAGATTGATTACAGCCCGCAAATCGGGTGTTTGCAAAGCAAGCAGCTTCCAGGTTGTGTTCTGCAACGTTGAAGCTGCTTACTTTGGTGTGTATGAAAGTGTTCATATACACGCATGTTCTCAGCAGCATTTTTGTAAAATAACGAATATGTTCTTATTTTACAAAAATGCTGCTGAGATTTCAGGATTGCGCCCGTTATGACAAACAGACGTAATCCTGAAGGTGCACTGTCGGGCACTACAAGGACGCCCAGGCCCACTTGAAAATATTGGTGGAGCCAGGGCGTCCTGATTTGGCGCAGTGAATCCTGCTTTTTAGCACATTCACTGCGCCAAGTTCAGAATCGGGCCATGAGGGTGTTCTAATAGCTTTATAGACCTGCAGTGAGAGCCGTACCGGGCGTTATGGTCCCTCATACTTTGTTAAAGGCCATCGCTTCGCTCGTGCCATTATCTCAGTCTTCAGGGCCCATAACACCCAGTACGGCCTTGCTGCAGGTCTATAAAGCTATATTAAAGTCACATTCCTTTTTACTTAGCAACTAAAACTCCAAAACACGTATTGCTATTGCCGCTATGTGATACCCTTACAGACCTCGGGAACGGTCATTATGACCTTGGGATAATGACCCCTCCCTCGGTCTATAGGGCTATATACCACCCCTTCGTTTGGTTTCAGTTGTTCGATAGGTTTTTGGACAACTTATTACAGAGTGGACTATAGATAATCAGCAGACGTTTTGTACTAGTTACATAAAGAAGTAACTAAAGCCAGCAGACGCAGACCTCATTTGACTCAACTCGAAAAATAATGAGCTCCTTAAGAAACCAGTTCATAGAAGCTACTGGGATAGACTGGAACTTTCACCAGGCAGTGCGCGGTCAGCGGCACCAGAAGTAGGGTTTACCTGGAGACTCATTGCACTGCAAACCGTGGACTTAAATCTGAGTGCGTCTCTGTGACTTGTCCCAAGTGGGCAAGGTTTTCTCATATGGGGATGCACTATGCTTCAGCACAGAAAAGGGGCCCTAACTGTGCAGTATGGACTGCAGCCTCCAGGAGGAAACTTGCCAGGTGCAGCAGCTAATCCGGTTGCTCCAAACCCGGTCTGAATCTGACGAAGCAAGCCCAGGTTCGGAGCAACCCGAGTGGCCTGCGCACCCAATCTCCACCCTGTGCCGCTGTTTCCCTCCTCCCCTGCCTGCGGCCCCTAAATCCAGCCCCTCAACACCCCTCCCCATCCAAGTCTCCGTAGCTGAAAAGGGCTCCTCCATCCGGGCTGCGCACTGCCTGCTTGGCTTCCTGCTCAAACCATAGAAATGGAAGACGGGTCTCCGAGCGTAGCCCCGTCTTCCATTTCCGTGGCAACCCTGACTCTCGCAGGGCCGCTGCTGTGAACAGAGCAGCACAGTCGTTTTCGTTCTCGCAATTACTATCAGCACCACAAGGGTTTGCCTCGGGGTGCTAGTAGCAATAATAACGTGTTCTGCGGGCTTCACCACCCCGGTAACGGCACCAGGGGTAGGCGTTAAGGCCCTTGCTTCACTCAGTCCTATAACCTAGGCCCGAGCCATTACTGCCCGCTTAAGCCTGCAAAACCCGTTATTATTGCCACAATAGAGCCGACAGGCTAGCAAACGAATGCCTGTCAGCTGCCCCTAGGAATCCAAGCAGAGAGAGCCCTTCACTCAAGCACTTGAACCCATCGCCTCTTGCTGTATGCACGACGCCCAATCCCAGGCAATGCATTGAGCTCCACGCAGGCGGCATTGATTTCATACGAGCAGCCGCTGCGGGGGCGGGCATGGGCTGCTCTGGGCTCAAAGGGCTCCGGGAAGTTCTGCAAATGGGCCTGGGGTATTCCTGCAGGATTCACACCGTCGGCCACGGCAGGCGCCGGAGGGTGCTCACGCGCAGAAACAACAACGGGGTACACTGCAGGTGCTGGAAGGGGTTTCGGGGGTAGGGGGTATGCACGTGCTGAAAGGGTTCCGCTTGCTCGGTCCCATAGCTTCCCAGTTACTGGTGCGAGTCTTTCTGCAGGACCCAGTGCCCGAGTCTGCCGGGTTATTGTCCGGCAGGGAGCTCTCCGGGTGCTGACATGTTTCTGTTGCTTTCATAGTGTCAGACATCGCGTGGAGCTGTCTGGGTGCCTTGAGGGCTCTGATTGATGCTCGATTAGGAGTGTGAGGCTGTGGAAAGGTGCCGACACTGCTTCACAACGCCGGGCTCTGCTTGGTGCGGAGCAGGTGCTGACCTAACGGTCTGCAGGCATCAAAGTGTCAGTCTCTTTAGAGGACTGACTGGGTGCTGAAATAATTCAGCTTGCATGAGCCACGGGGTCAGACGCTGCTAGGAGCTGTCCAGGTTCTGGCACAACACTTCACATTGACAGACTCCGAGTGGAGCCGGTGGCTCTGTTGCCTGCAAACGTGTCAGCCTCTGCAGGGGGCTGTGCAGGAGCTACCGTAGCTCTGCCTGCAGGCTGCACAGGGGCAGCCTCTGCAGGGGGCTGTGCAGGAGCTACCGTGGCTCTGCCTGCAAGGCTGTACAGGGTCAGCCTCTGCAGGGAGATGTGCAGGATCCATCGCAGCTCTTCCTGCAGGCTTCACGGTGTCAGCCTCTGCAGGGAGATGTGCAGGTGCTATTGCAGCTCTGTCTGCAGGTTTAGCAGTGTCAGCCTCTGCAGGGGGCTGTGCAGGAGCTATCGTAGCTCTGTATGCAGGCTTAACAGTGTCAGCCTCTGCTGGGGGCTGTGCAGGAGCTATCGTAGCTCTGTCTGCAGGCTTCACAGGGTCAGCCTCTGCAGGGAGATGTGCAGGTGCTATTGCAGCTCTGTCTGCAGGCTTCACAATGTTCGCTTCTGTAGGGAGACGTTCAGGTGCTGACACTGTTCTGTATGGAGGCTTCTGGTCGGTTGCTGAAATGATCCTGCTTGCATGTGTCACGGTGTCGGTCTCTGCAGGGAGTTCTGCAGGGTCTATTGTAGCAGGCTGTATGCGGGCTGCACAGTGTTAGCATCTGTAGGGTGCTGTTCAGGTGCTGACACTGTTCTGTATGCAGGCTTCACTGGTCGGTTGCTGAAATGATTCTGCTTGTATGTTTCACGGTATCGGCCTTTGCAGGGACTTCTGCAGGGTCTATTGTAGCTTGCCTGCAGGCTGCACAGTGTTAGCTTCTCTAGGGAGCTGTTCAGGTGCTGACACTGTTCTGTATGCAGGCTTCTGGTCGGTTGCTGAAATGATCCTGCTTGCATGTGTCACGGTGTCGGCCTCTGCAGGGAGTTCTGCAGGGTCTATTGTAGCTTGCCTGCAGGCTGCACAGTGTTAGCCTCTGTAGGGAGCTGTTCAGGTGCTGACACTGTTCTATATGAAGGCTTCACTGGTCGGTTGCTGAAATGATTCTGCTTGTATGTTTCACGGTATCGGCCTCTGCAGGGACTTCTGCAGGGTCTATTGTAGCTTTCCCGCAGGCTGCACAGTGTTAGCTTCTGTAGGGAGCTGTTCAGGTGCTGACACTGTTCTGTATGCAGGCTTCTGGTCGGTTGCTGAAATTATCCTGCTTGCATGTGTCACAGTGTCGGCCTCTGCAGGGAGTTCTGCAGGGTCTATTGTAGCTTGCCTGCCGGCTGCACAGTGTTAGCTTCTGTAGGGAGCTGTTCAGGAGCTGACACTGTTCTGTATGAAGGCTTCTGGCCGGTTGCTGAAATGATCCTGCTTGCATGTGTCACGGTGTCGGCCTCTGCAGGGAGTTCTGCAGGGTCTATTGTAGCTTGCCTGCAGGCTGCACAGTGTTAGCTTCTGTAGGGAGCTGTTCAGGTGCTGACACTTTTCTGTATGAAGGCTTCTAGTCGGTTGCTGAAATGATTCTGCTTGCATGTTTCACGGTGTCGGCCTCTGCAGGGAGTTCTGCAGGGTCTATAGTAGCTTGACTGCAGGCTGCACAGTGTTAGCTTCTGTAGGGAGCTGTTCAGGTGCTGACACTGTTCTGTATGCAGGCTTCTGGTCAGTTGCTGAAATTATCCTGCTTGCATGTGTCACAGTGTTGGCCTCTGCAGGGAGTTCTACAGGGTATATTGTAGCTTGCCTGCAGGCTGCACAGTGTTAGCTTCTGTAGGGAGCTGTTCAGGTGCTGACACTTTTCTGTAGGAAGGCTTCTGGTCGGTTGCTGAAATTATCCTGCTTGCATGTGTCACGGTGTCGGCCTCTGCAGGGAGTTCTGCAGGGTCTATTGTAGCTTGCCTGCCGGCTGCACAGTGTTAGCTTCTGTAGGGAGCTGTTCAGGTGCTGACACTGTTCTGTATGCAGGCTTCTGGTCGGTTGCTGAAATGATCCTGCTTGCATGTATCACGGTGTCGGCCTCTGCAGGGAGTTCTGCAGGGTCTATTGTAGCTTGCCTGCAGGCTGCACAGTGTTAGCCTCTGTAGGGAGCTGTTCAGGTGCTGACACTGTTCTATATGAAGGCTTCACTGGTCGGTTGCTGAAATGATTCTGCTTGTATGTTTCACGGTATCGGCCTCTGCAGGGACTTCTGCAGGGTCTATTGTAGCTTTCCCGCAGGCTGCACAGTGTTAGCTTCTGTAGGGAGCTGTTCAGGTGCTGACACTGTTCTGTATGCAGGCTTCTGGTCGGTTGCTGAAATTATCCTGCTTGCATGTGTCACGGTGTCGGCCTCTGCAGGGAGTTCTGCAGGGTCTATTGTAGCTTGCCTGCCGGCTGCACAGTGTTAGCTTCTGTAGGGAGCTGTTCAGGTGCTGACACTGTTCTGTATGCAGGCTTCTGGTCCGTTGCTGAAATGATCCTGCTGACATGTGTCACGGTGTCGGCCTCTGCAGGGAGTTCTGCAGGGTCTATAGTAGCTTGACTGCAGGCTGCACAGTATTAGCTTCTGTAGGGAGCTTTTCAGGTGCTGACACTGTTCTGTATGCAGGCTTCTGGCCGGTTGCTGAAATGATCCTGCTTGCATGTGTCACGGTGTCGGCCTCTCAGGGAGTTCTGCAGGGTCTATTGTAGCTTGCCTGCAGGCTGCACAGTGTTAGCTTCTGTAGGGAGCTGTTCAGGTGCTGACACTGTTCTGTATGAAGGATTCTGGTCGGTTGCTGAAATGATCCTGCTTGCATGTGTCATGGTGTCGGCCTCTGCAGGGAGTTCTGCAGGGTCTATTGTAGCTTGCCTGCAGGCTGCACAGGGTTAGCATCTGTAGGGAGCTGTTCAGGTGCTGACACTGTTCTATATGAAGGCTTCTGGCCGGTTGCTGAAATGATCCTGCTTGCATGTGTCACGGTGTCGGCCTCGGCAGGGAGTTCTGCAGGGTCTATTGTAGCTTGCCTGCAGGCTGCACAGTGTTAGCCTCTGTAGGGAGCTGTTCAGGTGCTGACACTGTTCTGTATGCAGGCTTCACTGGTCGGTTGCTGAAATGATTCTGCTTGTATGTTTCACGGTATCAGCCTCTGCAGGGACGTCTGCGGGGTCTATTGTAGCTTGCCTACAGGCTGCACAGTGTTAGCTTCTGTAGGGAGCTGTTCAGGTGCTGACACTGTTCTGTATGCAGGCTTCTGGTCGGTTGCTGAAATGATCCTGCTTGCATGTGTCACGGTGTCAGCCTCTGCAGGGAGTTCTGCAGGGTCTATTGTAGCTTGCCTGCAGGCTGCACAGTGTTAGCATCTGTAGGGAGCTGTTCAGGTGCTGACACTGTTCTATATGAAGGCTTCTGGCCGGATGCTGAAATGATCCTGCTTGCATGTGTCACGGTGTCGGCCTCAGCAGGGAGTTCTGCAGGGTCTATTGTAGCTTGCCTGCAGGCTGCACAGTGTTAGCCTCTGTAGGGAGCTGTTCAGGTGCTGACACTGTTCTGTATGCAGGCTTCACTGGTCGGTTGCTGAAATGATTCTGCTTGTATGTTTCACGGTATCGGCCTCTGCAGGGACTTCTGCAGGGTCTATTGTAGCTTGCCTGCAGGCTGCACAGTGTTAGCTTCTGTAGGGAGCTGTTCAGGTGCTGACACTTTTCTGTATGAAGGCTTCTGGTCAGTTGCTGAAATGATTCTGCTTGCATGTCTCACGGTGTCGGCTCTGCAGGGAGTTCTGCAGGGTCTATTGTAGCTTGCCTGCCAGCTGCACAGTGTTAGCTTCTGTAGGGAGCTGTTCAGGTGCTGACACTGTTCTTTATGCAGGCTTCTGGTCGGTTGCTGAAATGATCCTGCTTGCATCTGTCACGGTGTCGGCCTCTGCAGGGAGTTCTGCAGGGTCTATTGTAGCTTGCCTGCAGGCTGCACAGTGTTAGCTTCTGTAGGGAGCTGTTCAGGTGCTGACACTTTTCTGTAGGAAGGCTTCTGGTCGGTTGCTGAAATTATCCCGCTTGCATGTTTCACGGTGTCGGCCTCTGCAGGGAGTTCTGCAGGGTCTATTGTAGCTTGCCTGCCGGCTGCACAGTGTTAGCTTCTGTAGGGAGCTGTTCAGGTGCTGACACTGTTCTGTATGCAGTCTTCTGGTCGGTTGCTGAAATGATCCTGCTTGCATGTGTCACGGTGTCGGCCTCTGCAGGGAGTTCTGCAGGGTCTATTGTAGCTTGCCTGCAGGCTGCACAGTGTTAGCTTCTGTAGGGAGCTGTTCAGGTGCTGACACTTTTCTGTATGAAGGCTTCTAGTCGGTTGCTGAAATGATTCTGCTTGCATGTTTCACGGTGTCGGCCTCTGCAGGGAGTTCTGCAGGGTCTATAGTAGCTTGACTGCAGGCTGCACAGTGTTAGCTTCTGTAGGGAGCTGTTCAGGTGCTGACACTGTTCTGTATGCAGGCTTCTGGTCAGTTGCTGAAATTATACTGCTTGCATGTGTCACAGTGTTGGCCTCTGCAGGGAGTTCTACAGGGTATATTGTAGCTTGCCTGCAGGCTGCACAGTGTTAGCTTCTGTAGGGAGCTGTTCAGGTGCTGACACTTTTCTGTAGGAAGGCTTCTGGTCGGTTGCTGAAATTATCCTGCTTGCATGTGTCACGGTGTCGGCCTCTGCAGGGAGTTCTGCAGGGTCTATTGTAGCTTGCCTGCCGGCTGCACAGTGTTAGCTTCTGTAGGGAGCTGTTCAGGTGCTGACACTGTTCTGTATGCAGGCTTCTGGTCCGTTGCTGAAATGATCCTGCTGACATGTGTCACGGTGTCGGCCTCTGCAGGGAGTTCTGCAGGGTCTATAGTAGCTTGACTGCAGGCTGCACAGTATTAGCTTCTGTAGGGAGCTGTTCAGGTGCTGACACTGTTCTGTATGCAGGCTTCTGGCCGGTTGCTGAAATGATCCTGCTTGCATGTGTCACGGTGTCGGCCTCTCAGGGAGTTCTGCAGGGTCTATTGTAGCTTGCCTGCAGGCTGCACAGTGTTAGCTTCTGTAGGGAGCTGTTCAGGTGCTGACACTGTTCTGTATGAAGGCTTCTGGTCGGTTGCTGAAATGATCCTGCTTGCATGTGTCATGGTGTCGGCCTCTGCAGGGAGTTCTGCAGGGTCTATTGTAGCTTGCCTGCAGGCTGCACAGTGTTAGCATCTGTAGGGAGCTGTTCAGGTGCTGACACTGTTCTATATGAAGGCTTCTGGCCGGTTGCTGAAATGATCCTGCTTGCATGTGTCACGGTGTCGGCCTCGGCAGGGAGTTCTGCAGGGTCTATTGTAGCTTGCCTGCAGGCTGCACAGTGTTAGCCTCTGTAGGGAGCTGTTCAGGTGCTGACACTGTTCTGTATGCAGGCTTCACTGGTCGGTTGCTGAAATGATACTGCTTGTATGTTTCACGGTATCAGCCTCTGCAGGGACGTCTGCGGGGTCTATTGTAGCTTGCCTACAGGCTGCACAGTGTTAGCTTCTGTAGGGAGCTGTTCAGGTGCTGACACTGTTCTGTATGCAGGCTTCTGGTCGGTTGCTGAAATGATCCTGCTTGCATGTGTCACGGTGTCAGCCTCTGCAGGGAGTTCTGCAGGGTCTATTGTAGCTTGCCTGCAGGCTGCACAGTGTTAGCATCTGTAGGGAGCTGTTCAGGTGCTGACACTGTTCTATATGAAGGCTTCTGGCCGGATGCTGAAATGATCCTGCTTGCATGTGTCACGGTGTCGGCCTCAGCAGGGAGTTCTGCAGGGTCTATTGTAGCTTGCCTGCAGGCTGCACAGTGTTAGCCTCTGTAGGGAGCTGTTCAGGTGCTGACACTGTTCTGTATGCAGGCTTCACTGGTCGGTTGCTGAAATGATTCTGCTTGTATGTTTCACGGTATCGGCCTCTGCAGGGACTTCTGCAGGGTCTATTGTAGCTTGCCTGCAGGCTGCACAGTGTTAGCTTCTGTAGGGAGCTGTTCAGGTGCTGACACTTTTCTGTATGAAGGCTTCTGGTCAGTTGCTGAAATGATTCTGCTTGCATGTCTCACGGTGTCGGCTCTGCAGGGAGTTCTGCAGGGTCTATTGTAGCTTGCCTGCCAGCTGCACAGTGTTAGCTTCTGTAGGGAGCTGTTCAGGTGCTGACACTGTTCTTTATGCAGGCTTCTGGTCGGTTGCTGAAATGATCCTGCTTGCATCTGTCACGGTGTCGGCCTCTGCAGGGAGTTCTGCAGGGTCTATTGTAGCTTGCCTGCAGGCTGCACAGTGTTAGCTTCTGTAAGGAGCTGTTCAGGTGCTGACACTTTTCTGTAGGAAGGCTTCTGGTCGGTTGCTGAAATTATCCCGCTTGCATGTTTCACGGTGTCGGCCTCTGCAGGGAGTTCTGCAGGGTCTATTGTAGCTTGCCTGCCGGCTGCACAGTGTTAGCTTCTGTAGGGAGCTGTTCAGGTGCTGACACTGTTCTGTATGCAGTCTTCTGGTCGGTTGCTGAAATGATCCTGCTTGCATGTGTCACGGTGTCGGCCTCTGCAGGGAGTTCTGCAGGGTCTATAGTAGCTTGACTGCAGGCTGCACAGTGTTAGCTTCTGTAGGGAGCTGTTCAGGTGCTGACACTGTTCTGTATGCAGGCTTCTGGCCGGTTGCTGAAATGATCCTGCTTGCATGTGTCACGGTGTCGGCCTCTCAGGGAGTTCTGCAGGGTCTATTGTAGCTTGCCTGCAGGCTGCACAGTGTTAGCTTCTGTAGGGAGCTGTTCAGGTGCTGACACTGTTCTGTATGAAGGCTTCTGGTAGGTTGCTGAAATGATTCTGCTTGCATGTTTCACGGTGTCGTCCTCTGCAGTTAGTTCTGCAGGGTCTATTGTAGCTTGCCTGCAGGCTGCACAGTGTTAGCTTCTGTAGGGAGCTGTTCAGGTGCTGACACTGTTCTGTATGAAGGCTTCTGGTCGGTTGCTGAAATGATCCTGCTTGCATGTGTCATGGTGTCGGCCTCTGCAGGGAGTTCTGCAGGGTCTATTGTAGCTTGCCTGCAGGCTGCACAGTGTTAGCATCTGTAGGGAGCTGTTCAGGTGCTGACACTGTTCTATATGAAGGCTTCTGGCCGGTTGCTGAAATGATCCTGCTTGCATGTGTCACGGTGTCGGCCTCGGCAGGGAGTTCTGCAGGGTCTATTGTAGCTTGCCTGCAGGCTGCACAGTGTTAGCCTCTGTAGGGAGCTGTTCAGGTGCTGACACTGTTCTGTATGCAGGCTTCACTGGTCGGTTGCTGAAATGATTCTGCTTGTATGTTTCACGGTATCAGCCTCTGCAGGGACGTCTGCGGGGTCTATTGTAGCTTGCCTACAGGCTGCACAGTGTTAGCTTCTGTAGGGAGCTGTTCAGGTGCTGACACTGTTCTGTATGCAGGCTTCTGGTCGGTTGCTGAAATGATCCTGCTTGCATGTGTCACGGTGTCAGCCTCTGCAGGGAGTTCTGCAGGGTCTATTGTAGCTTGCCTGCAGGCTGCACAGTGTTAGCATCTGTAGGGAGCTGTTCAGGTGCTGACACTGTTCTATATGAAGGCTTCTGGCCGGATGCTGAAATGATCCTGCTTGCATGTGTCACGGTGTCGGCCTCAGCAGGGAGTTCTGCAGGGTCTATTGTAGCTTGCCTGCAGGCTGCACAGTGTTAGCCTCTGTAGGGAGCTGTTCAGGTGCTGACACTGTTCTGTATGCAGGCTTCACTGGTCGGTTGCTGAAATGATTCTGCTTGTATGTTTCACGGTATCGGCCTCTGCAGGGACTTCTGCAGGGTCTATTGTAGCTTGCCTGCAGGCTGCACAGTGTTAGCTTCTGTAGGGAGCTGTTCAGGTGCTGACACTTTTCTGTATGAAGGCTTCTGGTCAGTTGCTGAAATGATTCTGCTTGCATGTCTCACGGTGTCGGCTCTGCAGGGAGTTCTGCAGGGTCTATTGTAGCTTGCCTGCCAGCTGCACAGTGTTAGCTTCTGTAGGGAGCTGTTCAGGTGCTGACACTGTTCTTTATGCAGGCTTCTGGTCGGTTGCTGAAATGATCCTGCTTGCATCTGTCACGGTGTCGGCCTCTGCAGGGAGTTCTGCAGGGTCTATTGTAGCTTGCCTGCAGGCTGCACAGTGTTAGCTTCTGTAAGGAGCTGTTCAGGTGCTGACACTTTTCTGTAGGAAGGCTTCTGGTCGGTTGCTGAAATTATCCCGCTTGCATGTTTCACGGTGTCGGCCTCTGCAGGGAGTTCTGCAGGGTCTATTGTAGCTTGCCTGCCGGCTGCACAGTGTTAGCTTCTGTAGGGAGCTGTTCAGGTGCTGACACTGTTCTGTATGCAGTCTTCTGGTCGGTTGCTGAAATGATCCTGCTTGCATGTGTCACGGTGTCGGCCTCTGCAGGGAGTTCTGCAGGGTCTATAGTAGCTTGACTGCAGGCTGCACAGTGTTAGCTTCTGTAGGGAGCTGTTCAGGTGCTGACACTGTTCTGTATGCAGGCTTCTGGCCGGTTGCTGAAATGATCCTGCTTGCATGTGTCACGGTGTCGGCCTCTCAGGGAGTTCTGCAGGGTCTATTGTAGCTTGCCTGCAGGCTGCACAGTGTTAGCTTCTGTAGGGAGCTGTTCAGGTGCTGACACTGTTCTGTATGAAGGCTTCTGGTAGGTTGCTGAAATGATTCTGCTTGCATGTTTCACGGTGTCGTCCTCTGCAGTTAGTTCTGCAGGGTCTATTGTAGCTTGCCTGCAGGCTGCACAGTGTTAGCTTCTGTAGGGAGCTGTTCAGGTGCTGACACTGTTCTGTATGAAGGCTTCTGGTCGGTTGCTGAAATGATCCTGCTTGCATGTGTCATGGTGTCGGCCTCTGCAGGGAGTTCTGCAGGGTCTATTGTAGCTTGCCTGTCGGCTGCACAGTGTTAGCTTCTGTAGGGAGCTGTTCAGGAGCTGACACTGTTCTGTATGAAGGCTTCTGGCCGGTTGCTGAAATGATCCTGCTTGCATGTGTCACGGTGTCGGCCTCTGCAGGGAGTTCTGCAGGGTCTATTGTAGCTTGCCTGCAGGCTCCACAGTGTTAGCTTCTGTAGGGAGCTGTTCAGGTGCTGACACTGTTCTGTATGCAGGCTTCACTGGCCAGTGGCTGAAATGATCCTGCTTGCATGTGTCACGGTGTCGGCCTCTGCAGGGAGTTCTGCAGGGTCTATAGTAGCTTGACTGCAGGCTGCACAGTGTTAACTTCTGTAGGGAGCTGTTCAGGTGCTGACACTGTTCTGTATGCAGGCTTCTGGCCGGTTGCTGAAATGATCCTGCTTGCATGTGTCACGGTGTCGGCCTCTCAGGGAGTTCTGCAGGGTCTATTGTAGCTTGCCTGCAGGCTGCACAGTGTTAGCTTCTGTAGGGAGCTGTTCAGGTGCTGACACTGTTCTGTATGAAGGCTTCTGGTAGGTTGCTGAAATGATTCTGCTTGCATGTTTCACGGTGTCGTCCTCTGCAGTTAGTTCTGCAGGGTCTATTGTAGCTTGCCTGCAGGCTGCACAGTGTTAGCTTCTGTAGGGAGCTGTTCAGGTGCTGACACTGTTCTGTATGCAGGCTTCACTGGCCAGTGGCTGAAATGATCCTGCTTGCATGTGTCATGGTGTCGGCCTCTGCAGGGAGTTCTGCAGGGTCTATTGTAGCTTGCTTGCCGGCTGCACAGTGTTAGCTTCTGTAGGGAGCTGTTCAGGAGCTGACACTGTTCTGTATGAAGGCTTCTGGCCGGTTGCTGAAATGATCCTGCTTGCATGTGTCACGGTGTCGGCCTCTGCAGGGAGTTCTGCAGGGTCTATTGTAGCTTGCCTGCAGGCTCCACAGTGTTAGCTTCTGTAGGGAGCTGTTCAGGTGCTGACACTGTTCTGTATGCAGGCTTCACTGGTTGGTTGCTGAAATGATCCTGCTTGCATGTGTCACGGTGGCGGCCTCTGCAGGGAGTTCTGCAGGGTCTTTTGTAGCTTGGCTGCAGGCTGCACAGTGTTAGCTTCTTTAGGGAGCTGTTCAGGTGCTGACACTGTTCTGAAATGAAGGATACAAACACTGTTCCCAGGCGCTCCAAACATAACATTTATTTAGCAATATCTGTTATCTTCACATCTTAATTGCATTTCTTTCTCAACTTCTTTAGACGTGCATAAATGCCCTCAACACGTGTTTCCCCACTTTACATTAGTGATTCATCAGGAGGGACAGTGAATTTGTACAATCGTGTTTTGGCAATTGTCCTCTTGCAATGGAAGTGGTTATATTGTCATATTGCTGTTGAAGTGGATTGGTTCATTCCATTTGAATTAAAGTTCTTAATTTTCTCAAAGTTATTTTCGTTTTAAAGGAATGAATCCTATGTGCTTCTTATACTAGTAGACATTTCCTGGATTTCCCCTTCTTGTTTCCTTCTTGCCAGGATTGCTCTGGATAATGCTGCTTTCTCGATGCTGGAAGTGCCTTCACAGTGTCAGCCTCTGTGGGGAGCTGTTCAGGTGACACTGTTCTGTATGCAGGCTTCACTGGTCAGTGGCTGAAATGATACTGCTTGCATGTTTCACATCGTCAGCTTCTGTAGGGAGCTGTTCAGGTGCTATTGGAGCTCTCTCTGCCACTTACACAGTGTCAGCCTCTGTAGGGAGCTATTCAGGTGCTATCGGAGCTCTCTCTGCCACTTACACAGTGTCAGCCTCTGTAGGGAGCTGTTCAGGTGCTATCGGAGCTCTCTCTGCCGCTTACACAGTGTCAGCCTCTGTAGGGAGCTGTTCAGGTGCTATCGGAGCTCTCTCTGCCGCTTACACAGTGTCAGCCTCTGTAGGGAGCTGTTCAGGTGCTATCGGAGCTCTCTCTGCCGCTTACACAGTGTCAGCCTCTGTGGGGAGCTGTTCAGGTGCTGACACTGTTCTGTATGCAGGCTTCACTGGTCAGTGGCTGAAATGATACTGCTTGCATGTTTCACATCGTCAGCTTCTGTAGGGAGCTGTTCAGGTGCTATCGGAGCTCTCTCGGTGCTATCGGAGCTCTCTCTGCCACTTACACAGTGTCAGCCTCTGTAGGGAGCTGTTCAGGTGCTATCGGAGCTCTCTCTGCCGCTTACACAGTGTCAGCTTCTGTAGGGAGCTGTTCAGGTGCTATCGGAGCTCTCTCTGCCACTTACACAGTGTCAGCCTCTGTAGGGAGCTGTTCAGGTGCTATCGGAGCTCTCTCTGCCGCTTACACAGTGTCAGCCTCTGTAGGGAGCTGTTCAGGTGACACTGTTCTGTAGGCAGGCTTCACTGGTCAGTGTCTGAAATAATTTGATTCTAAGTGATCCGACCGCGGCTGATTTTGCCACGGCCGGAATGTTCGCATGAGAAAGGTGCAAACTACCAAAAGTTTGCATCTTTCTCATGTGAACACACTTACATACTACGGGGGCTGCAGGGGTTTCCCCCGCAACCCCGCTCACTATACTGTTAAGTATAGTGAGCGGGTTGTTGCTGGGGGAAACCCCTGCAGCCCTAATTTTTATTGTTCATTTTTTCTTATTCTTTTATTTTTCTTGCAGGTGTGCTGCGGGTTGTCCCGCGCAACTACCCGCTCACTATGCCACACAGTATAGTGAGCGGGGTGTTGCGGGGAACACCCGCGCAGCCCCCGCAGTCTGTTTTTTAAATTTCTTTTACTAACCTGCAATGCTACCACCGACGGTTCGAACTTTTGGTGGTAGCTTTTTTCGGTCGTTTTGTACGGTCGGACCTTTTTTTTTCGGTCCGATCGTACAAAACCAATAATTCTGTTTACATGTTTCACATGTCAGCCTCTACAGGGAGATGTGCAGGATCCATCGTTGCTCTTCCGGCAGGCTTCACGGTGTCAGTCTCTGCAGGGAGCATTGCAGGATCTATTGTAGCTCTTCCTGCAGGCTTCATGGTGTCAGCCTCTGCAGGGGGCTGTGCAGGAGCTATCGTAGCTCTTCCTGCAGGCTTCATAGTGTCAGCCTCTGCAGGGAGATGTGCAGGTGCTATTGCAGCTCTGTCTGCAGGCTTCACACTGTTCGCTTCTGTAGGGAGCTGCTCAGGTGCTGACACTGTTCTGTATGCAGGCTTCACTGGTCAGTTGCTGAAATGATCCTGCTTGCATGTTTCACGGTGTCGGCCTCTGCAGGGAGTTCTTCAGGGTCTATTGTAGCTTGCCTGCAGGCTGCACAGTGTTAGCTTCTGTAGGGAGCTGTTCAGGTGCTTGCACTGTTCTGTATGCAGGCTTCACTGGCCAGTGGCTGAAATGATTCTGCTTGCATGTTTCACATCCTTACCCTCTGCTGGGAGCTGTGCAGGTGCTATCGCAGCTCTGTCTGCGCTTACATAGTGTTAGTTTCTGTAAAGAGCTGTTCAGGAGCTGACACTGTTCTGTATGAAGGCTTCTGGTCGGTTGCTGAAATGATCCTGCTTGCATGTGTCACGGTGTCGGCCTCTGCAGGGAGTTCTTCAGGGCCTATTGTAGCTTGCCTGCAGGCTGCACAGTGTTAGCTTCTGTAGGGAGCTGTTCAGGTGCTGACACTGTTCTGTATGCAGGCTTCTGGCCGGTTGCTGAAATGATCCTGCTTGCATGTGTCACGGTGTCGGCCTCGGCAGGGAGTTCTGCAGGGTCTATTGTAGCTTGCCTGCAGGCTGCACAGTGTTAGCCTCTGTAGGGAGCTGTTCAGGTGCTGACACTGTTCTGTATGCAGGCTTCACTGGTTGGTTGCTGAAATGATTCTGCTTGTATGTTTCACGGTATCGGCCTCTGCAGGGACTTCTGCAGGGTCTATTGTAGCTTGCCTGCAGGCTGCACAGTGTTAGCTTCTGTAGGGAGCTGTTCAGGTGCTTGCACTGTTCTGTATGCAGGCTTCACTGGCCAGTGGCTGAAATGATTCTGCTTGCATGTTTCACATCCTTACCCTCTGCTGGGAGCTGTGCAGGTCCTATCGGAGCTCTGTCTGCGCTTACATAGTGTTAGCTTCTGTAGGGAGCTGTTCAGGAGCTGACACTGTTCTGTATGAAGGCTTCTGGTCGGTTGCTGAAATTATTCTGCTTGCATGTTTCACGATGTCGGCCTCTGCAGGGAGTTCTGCATGGTCTATTGTAGCTTGCCTGCAGGCTGCACAGTGTTAGCTTCTGTAGGGAGCTGTTCAGGTGCTGACACTGTTCTGTATGCAGGCTTCTGGTTGGTTGCTGAAATGATCCTGCTTGCATGTGTCACGGTGTCGGCCTCTGCAGGGAGTTCTGCACGGTCTATTGTAGCTTGCCTGGTGGCTGCACAGTGTTAGCTTCTGTAGGGAGCTGTTCAGGTGCTGACACTGTTCTGTATGAAGGCTTCTGGTCGGTTGCTGAAATGATTCTGCTTCCATGTTTCACGGTGTCGGCCTCTGCAGGGAGTTCTGCAGGGTCTATTGTAGCTTGCCTGCCGGCTGCACAGTGTTAACTTCTGTAGGGAGCTGTTCAGGTTCAGGTGCTGACACTGTTCTGTATGCAGGCTTCTGGTCGGTTGCTGAAATGATCCTGCTTGCATGTGTCGCGGTGTCGGCCTCTGCAGGGAGTTCTGCAGGGTCTATTGTAGCTTGCCAGCAGGCTGCACAGTGTTAGCTTCTGTAGGGAGCTGTTCAGGTGCTGACACTGTTCTGAATGCAGGCTTCTGGTCGGTTGCTGAAATGATCCTGCTTGCATGTGTCACGGTGTCGGCCTCTGCAGGGAGTTCTGCAGGGTCTATTGCCTGCAGGCTGCACAGTGTTAGCTTCTGTAAGGAGCTGTTCAGGTGCTGACACTGTTCTGTATGCAGGCTTCACTGGTCAGTTGCTGAAATGATTCTGCTTGCATGTTTCACGGTGTCGGCCTCTGCAGGGAGCTGTGAAGGTGCTATCTAGCTCTGTCTGCCGCTTACACAGTGCTAGCTTCAGTAGGGAGACATGCAGGTGCTGACACTGTTCTGTATGCAGACTTCACTAGTCAGTGGCTGAAATGATTCTGCCTGCAGGCTGCACAGGGTCAGCCTCTGCAGGGAGATGTGCATGGGCTATCGTAGCTCTGTCTGCAGGCTGCACAGGGTCAGCCTCTGCAGGGAGCTGTGCAGGAGCTTTCGTAGCTCTTCCTGCAGGCTTCATAGTGTCAGCCTCTGCAGGGAGATGTGCAGGTGCTATTGCAGCTCTGTCTGCAGGCTTCACACTGTTCGCTTCTATAGGGAGACGTTCAGGTGGTGACACTGTTCTGTATGCAGGCTTCACTGGTCAGTGGCTGAAATGATTCTGCTTGCTTGTTTCACATCGTTACCCTCTGCTGGGAGCTGTGCAGGTGCTATCGGAGCTCTGTCTGCCTCTTACATAGTGTTAGCTTCTGTAGGGAGACGTGCAGGTGCTGACACTGTTCTGTATGCAGGTTTCACTGGCCAGTGGCTGAAATGATACTGCTTGCATGTTTCACGGTGTCGGCCTCTGCAGGGAGTTCAGCAGGGTCTATTGTAGCTTGCCTGCAGGCTGCACAGGGTTAGCTTCTGTAGGGAGCTGTTCAGGTGCTGACACTGTTCTGTATGAAGGCTTCTGGTTGGTTGCTGAAATGATCCTGCTTGCATGTGTCACGGTGTCGGCCTCTGCAGGGAGTTCTGCAGGGTCTATTGTAGCTTGCCTGCAGGCTGCACAGTGTTAGCTTCTGTAGGGAGCTGTTCAGGTGCTGACACTGTTCTGTATGCAGGCTTCACTGGTCGGTTGCTGAAATTATTCTGCTTGCATGTTTCACGGTGTCGGCCTCTGCAGGGAGATGTGCAGGTGCTATTGCAGCTCTGTCTGCAGGCTTCACACTGTTCGCTTCTATAGGGAGACGTTCAGGTGGGGACACTGTTCTGTATGCAGGCTTCACTGGTCAGTGGCTGAAATGATTCTGCTTGCTTGTTTCACATCGTTACCCTCTGCTGGGAGCTGTGCAGGTGCTATCGGAGCTCTGTCTGCCTCCTACATAGTGTTAGCTTCTGTATGGAGCTGTTCAGGTGCTGACACTGTTCTGTATGCAGGTTTCACTGGCCAGTGCCTGAAATGATACTGCTTGCATGTGTCACGGTGTCGGCCTCTGCAGGGAGTTCTGCAGGGTCTATTGTAGCTTGCCTGCAGGCTGCACAGTGTTAGCTTCTGTAGGGAGCTGTCAGGTGCTGACACTGTTCTGAATGCAGGCTTCTGGTCGATTGCTGAAATGATTCTGCTTGCATGTGTCACGGTGTCGGCCTCTGCTGGGAGCTGTCGCAATGCTGGCAGCGTGTGCAGGCTTGGCAATGTCACACTCTGCATGGAAGAGGTCCAGATGCTAACACTCCTCTGGAGCGGGGGTGCCAACCTTTACATTTACTGGGGGAGGGAGGACGGCTGAGCCTTAGGGCACAGCCTAGGTACTGTCATAGGAAGTGACACCACAGGCACCTGCCTTTTGGAGACAGACTGGCTAGGCTTTGTGTTTTTTATGGCATTCTGCTTTTCGTCAAAACTAAAAAGCGATGTATAGAAGGCTCAAAAGCCATTATAGCCATGAGCATTGCTCTGGGCAACCTTTCGTACCAAACCCTGGTGTCAAGACCAACGCTGATTAGAAACTGGTGTCTTTCTATAATGTGGCAGCTGAGCTAAAAACTGATGGAATGGAAGGCTGCCCTGGGCAATGCCAGTGGTCATGATTAATTCAAAGCCTTGAAACCATCACTTTTGTAGTGCTAAAGTACCTTCTAAATGGAAGAAGTTGTGCTATACAAAAGGGAGTTGCAATACATCGCATTAAAGATATGATATGAGATTGAATTGATAGCGCGCCTATTCACAAGTGTTTCAAGGCGCGACAAGGCAAGGGAGGGGAACAAGGGAGAACAAGACACCAATCTTACTAGGCCCAGTGACATTGAGCGTGCGCAAGTGCTGGGGAGAGGGAAGGGGAAAAGCGGCAGAGGAAGGGAAGAAGGAGAAGTGCGAGACATAGGAGAAGACATGAAAAGAGTGCGGCCAACAGTGGCAGAACAGGGGTGCCAGTGTGCAATTGGGTGTGCAGGGACCGGGACACGTGATTCAGAGACCAGTTCAGTATCGGACACGTTTGATTGCCCTCTGCTTTCCCCTTCATACTTACATTCTCATCCATTGACCTTGTCTTTTACCCATCCTCCAGTGGATACAGCCACAGCATAGATCATGTGGATATCATTTGTAAGATACGCCAGTAGTTGGGCCACCTTCTGCAGTGATCTGTGTGCATGCTGTGGGTCAGATGTTTATATCCTGTTTGGATGGCCCACCTTCTGCAGTGATCTGTGTGCATGCTGTGGGTCACATGTTTACATCCTGTTTGGATGGCCCACCTTCTGCAGTGATCTGTGTGCATGCTGTGGGTCACATGTTTACATCCTGTTTGGATGGCCCACCTTCTGCAGTGATCTGTGTGCATGCTGTGGGTCACATGTTTACATCCTGTTTGGATGGGCCACCTTCTGCAGTGATCTGTGTGCATGCTGTTCTGCAGTGATCTGTGTGCATGCTGTGGGTCACATGTTTACATCCTGTTTGGATGGCCCACCTTCTGCAGTGATCTGTGTGCATGCTGTGGGTCACATATTTACATCCTGTTTGGATGGGCCACCTTCTGCAGTGATCTGTGTGCATGCTGTGGGTCACATGTTTACATCCTGTTTGGATGGGCCACCTTCTGCAGTGATCTGTGTGCATGCTGTGGGTCACATGTTTATATCCTGTTTGGATGGCCCACCTTCTGCAGTGATCTGTGTGCATGCTGTGGGTCACATGTTTACATCCTGTTTGGATGGCCCACCTTCTGCAGTGATCTGTGTGCATGCTGTGGGTCACATGTTTATATCTTGTTTGGATGGGCCACCTTCTGCAGTGATCTGTGTGCATGCTGTGGGTCACATGTTTACATCCTGTTTGGATGGGCCAGCAAATAACCCTTCTGAGGCTGATCCACTGAGTAACCTTCGGAAGACTAACGCCCTCCTGCAGAAAACTGAGCTGCGAGTCCTACGAGAGCCATTCCCAGTCCACCAGTTAACAACTGTGGGAGCTACAGGCAGCACCCCCATGTCCTAAGTGGAGGGGTGGAGAGTGGGGAGAAAGAGTAAAGCCATCTTTTGAAGTTAACCGCAGGATTAGGTAGGCATCGCCCTCATTTATAGTTTGCGCTCTTAGGTGATGCTTGTCCCACCTATAAGTTAAAACTGCTGCATTAGTGTAAACATAGGAAGAAATGTTTGACATCTCCATTTCGGAAGATTATTTTCACTCTGCTCGATTATTGCCCCATCTTGCCTCTGATAATGTGGATTAAAATGTTCTCCTGTTCAGCGTCTCGTAACAGAAGAGTTGCGCCCAGTTAGTTTTAGGTTAAAGGTTCGATATTCAAATGTTGCACTTTGATACAGCAGTCTGTTCCGGAGAGTCCTGCGGTAAGCTCTATTAGGCCAACTCATCGGCATTTCCTGGCGTCTCCATTGGACTTGCCTCTGCTCGCGCTGTCTGTCCATGGAGCACCCGCGGCTCCACACGCGCTCCAATGTTCTCTACACCGGAGTGAGATACAGGACATGGGGAGTTTCTCTCTCCTTTGAGACAGCTGGTCTCCACACCGCTTCCCGCTGCGTGTCCTCTGCATCCAGCTGGACCCCCAACCGTGTTCCCTGCACAGCACCCCACTATTGGAAATGCAGCGGCTCCAACCTCGGCCTTCTCCTGCTGCTTCTGCTGCTCCTTCTTAATGGCCCACACCTGAATGGTCTTTAATTGTGTGGGTCATTATAACAACTAGACTGCAAAATAGAGTTGTGCAACTCCAGATCCATCTTCCTCGTCTCCATACCAAGAGCATTTTGAGTCCACAATGTTCTCAGTTATTTTAAAAACATTCAATCCACTTTGTGTAGGGGATTTACTTAATGTATATTTTGAGAAAGATTTTAAAGGAAATACTGGTTTTCTCTTGGGACCATAACCTGAACACCATGGAGAATCGGTACAGCTAAAAGTAGTGTCATTAACAACCTGCCTCTCGTATACATAATTTCCATGACTACACAAAAGGCTCTTATGCTTCGGACCTGGGGTAGGTCTGGGAGGGGAGGCCTTCCAGTGACAAAATGCCATTAAGTATTCTGTCATTGACAAATCCTCATCCTCAGAAGAGGATGAATGCCGCGTCTCTCCTGACGGAGTCACCACATTCACTTGACAGCTTTCTCCTCCCATGTGATCCTCCCCCTGGCACCACCCTCAGGGTCAGCATCAGGTAGCGTCTGCCTTTCCCTGGCCACATGGGGGAGATTTTAGGCTGGCATTCTGTGATGACTCTGCAGGATTAATCACAGCGAGCTTTTATCAAGCCTTACCATCACACTTTGTGCTTGAAGTGCCTGCCACTGTTTTTTCAAAGCAGTCTTCCAAGAGTTAATGACTTAATTAGAGCTGTAAGCACGCTTCTGGTGTAAAAAAAACGTCTTAACCAGGCTTGCCTTCAGCCACTCAGTTTATAAGCACTACACATGTCCTTCACTGAAGTCCTGTTAAAAACAAGCATTGGCAAAGCCATCAGTTTTGGCTTGTGTATGTTCATGTTGTTTCGTTGTCTTGGTTAAAGGATCGATGTTTGGCAAAGTCTGCTTTTTATGTCGCATCTTTCTGTATTCTTGGACAGTATATGTCGGCTTATTTTGGCAGTATATAACACAAATGTCCGAGAGTACAAACCGATAGGGGTCTAAAAGCCAGGACTCACCGTGCATCTCACATTATTATTATTGATAATTGGTTATGTATAATGCGCTTAATCCCCAGATAATTCTAAGCGCAGGACCGGCGGATCGAACCTGTGTTGCACCCCGTTGTCTTGCTTCCAAGGCCAGCACGTTGCCCATGAGCTATCCTTCGGGACGTCACATGGGAGAAGGCTCTAATATACATGTGTGATGAAATCATCTGCTATTGGTGAATATTTTCTAAAGGAATGTGTCTTATTGATATGAATGATGTGACTACAAGTTACATTCACGCAAAAAAATGAAAAAGTACAATAAAGTGCACCCACGAGTGGTTTACAGTTTTAGAAAATGATTAAACGTCGTAACTAAGTCTATTTCTTTGGAGAAGTTGTAATTGCATGTATTTGTGTTCAACACAAGCCTGACACACTGAACAAATAATTAAGGCTACTGCAATTTCACCATACACCTGTTTCCAAAATTGGTCCGTTAACACCTAAAATATTAAAGCAGGGCAGAGAGTTTGCTCCGCCAAATATGTGTGACTTGTAAACAAATGTTTAATTTTGTATGCTCTCCGTCGATGGGTCAGAGAAAGAAAAAACTTAAAAAACATTCCAAGCCAGAGCTTCTTAGCCCCTGTAATCAATGGTACTTAGGCTGCCGTCTGAGCCGCCCGTTAAGGCATCCCAGAGGGGTCTGAAAACCTCCAGCCCCCATGTATTGGCCGCCACTGGTCTGCAGGTTTCATAATGTCAGATCCAGCATGGAAGTGAGCAGATGCTAACACCACTCTATCTGCAGGCTTTCGCAATGTCAGAGCCTGCATGGGAGTGAGCAGATGCTAACACCACTCTATCCGTAGCTTTCTCAATGTCAGAGCCTGTATAGAAGCTAACACCACTCTATCTGCAGGTTTCGCAATGTCAGAGCCTGCATGGAAGTGAGCAGATGCTAACACCACTCTATCTGCAGGCTTTCGCAATGTCAGAGCCTGCATGGGAGTGAACAGATGCTAACACCACTCTATCCGTAGCTTTCTCAATGTCAGAGCCTGTATAGAAGCTAACACCACTCTATCCGCAGGTTTCGCAATGTCAGAGCCTGCATGGGAGTGAGCAGATGCTAACACCACTCTATCTGCAGGCTTTCGCAATGTCAGAGCCTGCATGGGAGTGAACAGATGCTAACACCACTCTATCCGTAGCTTTCTCAATGTCAGAGCCTGTATAGAAGCTAACACCACTCTATCCGCAGGTTTCGCAATGTCAGATCCTGCATGGAAGTGAGCAGATGCTAACACCACTCTATCCGCAGGTTTCGCAATGTCAGAGCCTGCATGGAAGCTAACATCACTCTATCTGCAGGTTTCGCAATGTCAGAGCCTGTATGGAAGCTAACACCACTCTATCTGCAGGCTTTCGCAATGTCAGAGCCTGCATGGAAGTGAGCAGATGCTAACACCACTCTATCTGCAGGTTAAGCAATGTCAGAGCCTGCATGGAAGTGAACAGATGCTAACACCACTCTATCTGCAGGTTTCGCAATGTCAGAGCCTGCATGGAAGCTAACACCACTCTATCTGCAGGCTTTCGCAATGTCAGAGCCTGCATGGAAGTGAGCAGATGCTAACATCACTGTATTCGCAGGTTTCGCAATATCAGATCATGCATGGGAGTGAGCAGATGCTAACACCACTCTATCCACAGGTTTCGCAATGTCAGAGCCTGCATGGAAGTGAGCAGATGCTAACATCACTGTATTCGCAGGTTTCGCAATATCAGATCCTGCATGGGAGTGAGCAGATGCTAACACCACTCTATCCACAGGTTTCACAATGTCAGAGCCTGCATGGAAGTGAACAGATGGTATCACCACTCTATCCACAGGTTTCGCAATGTCAGAGCCTGCATGGAAGTGAGCAGATGCTAACACCACTCTATCTGCAGGTTTCGCAATGTCAGAGCCTGCATGGAAGCTAACACCACTCTATCTGCAGGCTTTCGCAATGTCAGAGCCTGCATGGAAGTGAGCAGATGCTAACATCACTGTATTCGCAGGTTTCGCAATATCAGATCCTGCATGGGAGTGAGCAGATGCTAACACCACTCTATCCGTAGCTTTCGCAATGTCAGAACCTTCATAGAAGCTAACACCACTCTATCTGCACGTTTCGCAATGTCGGAGCCTGCATGAAAGTGAGCAAATGCTACCATCAATATCCCCAGAGGTTTTGCAATGTCAGAGCCTGCATGGAAGTGAGTAGATACTAACACCACTCTGCAGGTTTCACAATGTCAGTGCCTGCATGGAAGCTAACATCACTGTATCCGCAGGGTTCACAATGTCAGAGCCTGCATGGAAGTGAGCAGAGGCTAACACCACTCTATCCGCAGGTTTCGCAATGTCAGAGCCTGCATAGAAGCTAACACCACTCTATCTGCAGGTTTCGCAATGTCAGATCCTGCATGGAAGTGAGCAGATGCTAACACCACTCTATCTGCAGGTTTCACAATGTCAGAGCCTGCATGGAGGGGAGCAGATGCTAACACAACTCTATCTGCATGTTTACGCAATGTCAGTGCCTGCATGGAAGCTAACATCACTCTATCTGCAGGTTTCGCAATGTCAGAGCCTGTATGGAAGTGAGCAGATGCTAACTCCACTCTATCCGCAGGTTTCGCAATGTCAGAGCCTGCATAGAAGCTAACATCACTCTATCTGCAGGTTTCGCAATGTCAGAGCCTGCATGGAAGTGAACAGATGCTAACACCACTCTATACGCAGGTTTTGCACTGTGAGAGCCTGTATGGAAGTTAGCAGATGCTAACACCACTCTATCAGCAGGTTTCACAATGTCAGTGCCTGCATAGAAGCTAACATCACTCTATCTGCAGGTTTTGCAATGTCAGAGCCTGCATGGAAGTGAGCAGATGCTAACACCACTCTATCCACAGGATTCACATTGGCAGAGCCTGCATGAAAGTGAGCAAATGCTACCATCAATGTACCCAGAGGTTTTGCAATGTCAGATCCTGCATGGAAGTGAGTAGATACTAACACCACTCTGCAGGTTTCACAATGTCAGTGCCTGCATGGAAGCTAACATCACTGTATCCGCAGGGTTCACAATGTCAGAGCCTGCATGGAAGTGAGCAGAGGCTAACACCACTCTATCCGCAGGTTTCGCAATGTCAGAGCCTGCATAGAAGCTAACACCACTCTATCTGCAGGTTTCGCAATGTCAGATCCTGCATGGAAGTGAGCAGATGCTAACACCACTCTATCCGCAGGTTTCGCAATGTCAGAGCCTGCATAGAAGCTAACACCACTCTATCTGCAGGTTTCACAATGTCAGAGCCTGCATGGAGGGGAGCAGATGCTAACACAACTCTATCTGCATGTTTACGCAATGTCAGTGCCTGCATGGAAGCTAACATCACTCTATCTGCAGGTTTCGCAATGTCAGAGCCTGTATGGAAGTGAGCAGATGCTAACTCCACTCTATCCACAGGTTTCGCAATGTCAGAGCCTGCATAGAAGCTAACACCACTCTATCTGCAGGTTTCGCAATGTCAGAGCCTGCATGGAAGTTAGCAGATGCTAACACCACTCTATCAGCAGGTTTCACAATGTCAGTGCCTGCATAGAAGCTAACATCACTCTATCTGCAGGTTTACGCAATGTCAGTGCCTGCATGGAAGTGAGCAGATGCTAACACCACTCTATACGCAGGTTTTGCACTGTGAGAGCCCGTTTGGAAGTTAGCAGATGCTAACACACTCTATCAGCAGGTTTCACAATGTCAGTGCCTGCATAGAAGCTAACATCACTCTATCTGCAGGTTTCGCAATGTCAGAGCCTGCATGGAAGTGAGCAGATGCTAACACCACTCTATACGCAGGTTTTGCACTGTGAGAGCCTGTATGGAAGTTAGCAGATGCTAACACCACTCTATCAGCAGGTTTCACAATGTCAGTGCCTGCATAGAAGCTAACATCACTCTATCTGCAGGTTTCGCAATGTCAGAGCCTGCATGGAAGTGAGCAGATGCTAACACCACTCTATCCACAGGTTTCACAATGGCAGAGCCTGCGTGTAAGTGAACAGATGCTAACACCACTCTATCCACAGGTTTCGCAATGTCAGAGCCTGCATGGAAGTGAGCAAATGCTAACACCACTCTATCTGTAGGTTTCGCAATGTCAGTGCCTGCATGAAAGTGAGCAGAGGCTAACACCACTGTATAAGCAGGTTTTGCAATGTCAGAGCCTGCATGGAAGTGAACAGATACTAACACCACTCTATCTGCAGGTTTCGCAAGGAAGTGATCAGATGCTAACACCACTCTATCTGCAGCCAGAGCTTCTCAGCCCTTGTAATCAATGGTCCTTAGGCTGCCGTCTGAGCCGCCCGTTAAGGCATCCCAGTAGGGGCTAAAAACCTCCAGCCCATATGTATTGGCCGCCACTGGTCTGCAGGTTTCATAATATCAGATCCAGCATATTGTGCAGAGGCTAACACCACTGTATCCGCAGGTTTCGCAATGTCAGATCCTGCATGGAAGTGAGCAGATGCTAACACCACTCTATCCGTAGATTATGCAATGTCAGAGCCTGCATGGAAATCAGCAGATGCTAACACCACTCTATCTGCAGGTTTCGCAATGTCAGTGCCTGCATGAAAGTGAATAGATACTAACACCACTCTATCCACAGGTTTCGCAATATCAGAGCCTGCATAGAAGCTAACACCACTCTATCTGCAGTTTCGCAATGTCAGAGCCTGCATGGAAGTGAGCAGATGCTACCACCACTGTTTCTGGAGGCTTCGCAATGTCAGAGCCTGCATGAAAGTGAGCAGATGCTAACACAACTCTATCTGCAGGTTAAGCAATGTCAGAGATGCATGGAAGTGAGCAGATGCTAACACCACTCTATCCACAGGTTTTGCAATGTGAGAGCCTGCATAGAAGCTAACACCACTCTATCTGCTGGTTTCGCAATGTCAGAGCCTGCATGGAAGTGAGCAGATGCTAACACCACTCTATCTGCAGGTTTCGCAATGTCAGTGCCTGCATAGAAGCTAACATCACTCTATCTGCAGGTTTCGCAATGTCAGAGTCTGCATGGAAGTGAGCAGATGCTAACACCACTCTATCCACAGGTTTCACAATGTCAGAGCCTGCATGTAAGTGAGCAGATGCTAACACCACTCTATCTGCAGGTTTCGCAATGTCAGAGGCTGCATGGAAGTGAGCAGATGCTAACACCACTCTATCCACAGGTTTCACAATGTCAGAGCCTGCATGTAAGTGAGCAGATGCTAACACCACTCTATCTGCAGGTTTCGCAATGTCAGAGCCTGCATGGCAGTGAGCAGATGCTAACACCACTCTTTCCGCAGGTTTCACAATGTCAGAGCCTGCATGGAAGTGAGCAGATACTAACACCACTCTGTCTGCAGGTTACGCAATGTCAGAGCCTACACGAAAGTGAGCAGAGGCTAACACCACTCTATCCACAGGTTTCACAATGTCAGAGCCTGCATGGAAGTGAACAGATGCTAACAGCACTCTATCCGCCGGTTTCACAATGTCAGAGCCTGCATGGAAGTGAGCAGATGCTAACACCACTCTATCTGCAGGCTTCGGAATGTCAGAGCCTGCATGGAAGCAAACACCACGTTATCTGCAGGTTTCGCAATGTCAGAGCCTGCATGGAAGTGAGCAGATACTAACACCACTCTATCCGCAGGTTACACGATTTAAGAGCCTGCATGGAAGTGAGCAGATGCTAAGACCACTCTATCTGCAGGTTAAGCAATGTCAGTGCGTGCATATAAGCTAACACCACTCTATCCACAGGTTTCACAATGTCAGAGCCTGCATGTAAGTGAGCAGATGCTAACACCACTCTATCTGCAGTTTTTGCAATGTCAGAGCCTGCATGGAAGTGAGCAGATACTAACACCACTCTGTCTGCAGGTTACGCAATGTCAGAGCCTACACGAAAGTGAGCAGAGGCTAACACCACTCTATCCACATGTTTCACAATGTCAGAGCCTGCATGGAAGTGAACAGATGCTAACAGCACTCTATCCGCCGGTTTCACAATGTCAGAGCCTGCATGGAAGTGAGCAGATGCTAACACCACTCTATCTGCAGGCGTCGGAATGTCAGAGCCTGCATGGAAGCAAACACCACGTTATCTGCAGGTTTCGCAATGTCAGAGCCTGCATGGAAGTGAGCAGATACTAACACCACTCTATCCGCAGGTTACACGATTTAAGAGCCTGCATGGAAGTGAGCAGATGCTAAGACCACTCTACCTGCAGGTTTCGCAAGGAAGTAAACAAATGCTCACACCACTCTATCTGCAGGTTCGCAATGTCAGAGCCTGCATGGAAGTGATCAGATGCCAACACCACTCTATCCGTAGATTATGCAATGTCAGAGCCTGCATGGATGTCAGCAGATGCTAACACCACTCTATCCACAGGTTGCACAATTTCAGAACCTGCATGGAAGTGAGCAGATGCTAACACCACTCTATCCACAGGTTTCGCAATCTCAGAGCCTGCATGGATGTCAGCAGATGCTAACACCACTCTATCCACAGGTTTCACAATTTCAGAACCTGCATGGAAGTGAGCAGATGCTAACACCACTCTTTCCACAGGTTTCACAATGTCGGAGCCTGCATGGAAGTGAGCAGATGCTAACAGCACTCTATCCGCAGGTTTCGCAATATCTGAGCCTGCATAGAAGTGTGCAGACACTAACACCAATCTGTCTGCAGATTTCGCAATGTTAGGGCTGGGGCTGCAAAGATTAATAGATGCTAACACCACTCTATGCGCAGGTTTCGCAATGTCAGAGCCTGCATGGAAGTGAGCAGACACTAACACCAATCTGTCAGCAGATTTCGAAATGTCAGAACCTGTATGGAAGTGACCGGATGCTAACACCACTCTATCCACAGGTTTTGTAATGTCAAAGCCTTCATGGAAGTGAGAAGATACTAACACCACTCTATCGGCAGGTTTCGCAATGTCAGAGCCTGCATTAAAGTGACCAAAGGCGAACACCATTCTATCGGCAGGTTTCGCAATGTCAGAGCCTGCATGGAAATGAGCAGACGCTAACACCACTCTATCCGAAGGTTTCGCAATGCCAGAGCCTGCATGGAAGTGAGCAGATGTGAACACCACTCCATCCACAGGTTTCACAATTTCAGAGCCTGCATGGAAGTGAGCAGATTCTTACACCACTCTCTCCGCAGGTTACGCAATGTCTGAGCCTGCATAGAAGTGAGCGACACTAATTCCAATTTGTCTGCAGATTTTTGCAATGTTAGAGCCTACAAAGAAGTGAGCAGAGGCTAACACTACTCTATCTGCAGGTTTTGCAATGTCAGAGCCTGCATAGAAGTGAGCAGAGGCTAACACCACTCTATCCGCAGATTTCACAATGTCAGAGCCTGCATGGAAGTGAGCAGATGCTAACACCACTCTATCCGCAGATTTCACAATGTCAGAGCCTGCATGGAAGTGAGCAGATGCTAACACCACTGTATCCACAGGTTTGGCAATGTCAGAGCCTGCATGGAATTAAGCAGATGCTAAGACCACTCTATCTGCAGGTTTCGCAATGTCAGAGCCTGCATAAAAGTGAGCAGAGGCTAACACCACTCTATCCGCAGATTTCACAATGTCAGAGCCTGCATGGAAGTGAGCAGGTACTAACAACACTCTATCCGCAGGTTTCACAATATCAGAGCCTGCATGGAATTAAGCAGACACTAACACCACTCTATCCTCAGGTTTCGCAATGTCAGAGCCTGCATAAAAGTGAGCAGAGGCTAACACCACTCTATCCGCAGATTTCACAATGTCAGAGCCTGCATGGAAGTGAGCAGGTACTAACAACACTCTATCCGCAGGTTTCACAATATCAGAGACTGCATGGAATTAAGCAGAAACTAACACCACTCTATCCTCAGGTTTCGCAATGTCAGAGCCTGCATGGAAGTGAGCAGAGGCTAACACCACTCTATCCGCAGGTTTTGTAATGTAAGTCTCTGCATGGGGGAAGCATGTGATGACGCGTGGATTTTCCACTGGGGTTCCGTCTCTGTGCAGAGAATCCAATACAGAATGGTGCGGATGTAGGGAAACTCACTGAAACTTTGTTTCCATGTCTTCCCACCCCCATTCACTTCATTTTGTACACCCATCAAAATTGGTCAGTTTCCATGTTTCCCAAAGTCAGACACCACATGGAGCTGATCAGGCACTGTAAGCCCTTTGTGCCGGGAAACACAAAGCTTGCCCTGCAAGGAGCTTCACCATCGCCGACGGATCCTCAAGAGTCCAGCCCATAAAAGGAGTGATCTATCCCAAACATTAATTTAGCTGATGCTCTTTGTGCCCCAGATGTAGACCCACTAGGTTTACCAAGATGCCTAAAGCATGCGTTGTCCCCAGGTCAAACTCCTGTCATGCGTGCTGAGGTTTTGGATCCATTGGTGAACACCTATTTATCACCCCTACCCAGGCCTGCGTCGCTCGCTTCTGCTCCAGATAAGGAAGTTAGACTTGAATTCTTCCAGTGGATCTGCTGAATTATGAAGCGCAGAGCCTGGATAAGGAGTCAGGGGTGTATGGTGGCTCGGCAAAGCTGTCCCTCAACCCTGTAGGCAGGCTCGCTGGATTTAGACTATGCCATGGCAGTGAAAACAAGCATTCAGAAGGCCTAAGCTTGTTAGCTACCCCCTAAGCACCATGTCCAACAGGATTGCCTTAGACCCAAAAGTGTCAGAGATAGCATCAGACACTGCTTTGAAGAGCTTGGTCTACTCCCAGGAACATCACTCAGTCCAGGGGCGTTGGTCTCTTGTCTAGGTGGTGCATTCATCCAACCGGTGGGGGTGAGGGGGTCAGGTATGTCACTCTGTCTGATACATTACTGACTTGATCCCGCCTGATCCCCGCCACCTATTAGGAATTCTTCAAGTTTTCCCATAGGCATTTTCCATAGGAACACATCCTGATCACTCATCTTCTCCACTCCTTCCCACCACCCCTCTCCAATACACAAACACACGCACTTTAGTCTAGTGTTTCAAAAGCTCTTAGGGAATGTTTAAGTCTCTTCACTTTTGAATTCTGCACGCTGTCTTCGCCTCTCTGGGTTGTTGCAGTGACTACAATTGAGAGGACGACGAGCTACATTCTCAAAATGTTGTTGTCGGGGTAAAGTTTCATTGCCGGAAGACCTGGCTCAGAGGATGTGTGTAGGTAGAGAGATTGAGCTGTTATCCTAGACAGAAACTTACATCCTGAGCCAGGACTAGGTCAGAGTGGACAATGTCAACTGAACAGTTCCTTCACCCATACAGTACCATATACACCATAGGGCATTCCAGGTGTGCATCAGCAGTGGCAACAGGCCAGGTCATGACCGCACTGGCTGACCTTTAAGGAAAATATTTTATTGCCCTAACTTTTCTGCTGGACAACTCCCAAACCAATCTAGTAGACATCTGCAAACAAACACTGCTTAAAACCATTGACAATATAGCACCGCTTAAATTACGGAAAGCTAAACAACAAGCCCACCTTAATTCCTGGTTCACCCCGCAGTTACGAACCTTAAGTAAAGAAAAACGTAAAGCTGAATCAATCTGGAAGAGCCACCCATGTGACTCGAACAAAGAGCGCCTCATTATCACCACCCACAACTACAAGGATGCAATCCTTCAAGCCAAAAAGGAGACTTACAATTTACGTATCTCCCAAGCGGAATCCAACACCAAGGAGCTATTTAAAATCCTTAAAGAGTTGGAATCCCCTTCCCCTGCTCCGGATACTTGCATTAAAGACAGCAATTGGTGCAACAACATCCAAAACGCCCTCCTTAACAAAATCACCACCTTGCGATCAAAAATCAACGCCAAACAAACCACCTTACTCACTAACCCCCCTACCAAACCCTCCACAACCCCCACGACTTTCTTCTCTCACACCCCCTTTAGCTTCACCCCGCTCACCATCCTCGAGGTGTAAAACATCATCTGCAACCTAAAACCATCCAACTGCCAAGGTGACTCCTGCCCAGCACCTATTATTAAGGAAGCGGCACACGACCTTGCCCCTTTTATAACCACCTTCATCAACTCCTCTTTCTTAACTGGAACGGTACCTAATAACTTAAAGGACGCATGGGTTATCCCTCTCCTGAAAAAAACGACTCTTGACCCTGAAATTCCAGCCAACTACAGACCTATCACTACTGTACCGTTCTTACTCAAGATACTTGACAGAGCAGCTTACCTGCAGATTCAGAACTATTTGGAAACTAACAACCTCCTTGGCTCAAGACAATCGGGCTTCAGACCTAAACACGGGACTGAAACGGCTCTACTAGACCTCAAAACCCAAATTGAGGACATCAAAGACAACGGTAAACTGGCCCTTCTACTTCTACTGGACCTATCCGTGGCCTTCGATTTGGTCAATCACCAAATACTATGTCGGCATCTGAAATCCGCCGCACACTTCTCAGACAATGCATCCAACTGGATCAGGTCATTCCTTGACAATAGGCACATGAGAGTTTTCTCGCCGTCCTCATCGGCTGATCCTACACCAGTCCCTTGTGGAGTGCCTCAAGGATCTTGTGTCTCCCCAACTCTCTACAATGTCTTCACCAAACCACTATTTGATGTGCTTGACTATCTGGGTTTCACCTACACGAATTACGCCGATGACACCCAGATACTCATTGCCATCACTGGTGACTACATTGCCGACTCCAAAGCCCTCAATGACATCTATCTTGTTATCCAAGCATGGATGGCCCAACACGAATTGTGCCTCAACGATTACAAGACAGAGCTTCTTATCTTAGGTACGCAACAGAGACTCAACAAACTGAGCTCTTTGTTCGGTTCCTTTAACATTGACGGTAACCTAATTAAAGTTTCCAAAGATACTAAAACTTATCTGGACTCCTCCTTGACTCTCACTAGGCAAACCAATGCAGTAGCTTCCGCATCTGCTTACACCTGCAAGTTGATCTCAGCTTGTCGCCCATTCCTTACCACCCAGAATTGCATCACCCTGGCCAGGACCTTGGTTATGTCCAAACTGGAGTACTGCAATGCTCTGTACCAAGGCACTAACCAGGGTAATCTTAATAAACTACAGATTACCCAAAATAATGCCATCAGAGCTGCCCTCAATATCCCTTGTTCTGCTCACATCTCAGAAACTAGGAAGAACCTCAATTGGCTTTCAGTCGCCCAAAGAATCTCACTCAAAGCACTAGCTCTCACATACAAAAGCGTAAACCATCATGCCCCAACGTACCTTGCCCCACGATTCACACAGCATATTCCATCGCGAGTACTCAGATCTGCACAATGCCAAGGTCTTGCGATCCCTAGATTCAAGTTCCAATCTGCTGGGGGCACCAGCTTCCCAGTCCTGGCGGCCAAGCTTTGGAATACCGTACCTCTCGCTATCAGAACCCTACCCTCATTCAACCTATTTAAACACAAAGCAAAGCTGTGGCTAGCCACATCTTACTAACAACAGCTCTTCTGATCATGACTGGCCCTCTGGGTCCCTGTTCTGCTATGCTCCCTCACTAATGCTCTGCTTGCTACCTTGAATTGTAACGTCACTTGTACTTTGTTCACAATTTACTGTAAACACTGTAACTATATGTCATGCCTGTAATGTTCTTCTAAGATATGCGCCCGGTTGCCCTTGGGCCTGGTCTGCACTGTATAAATGAAACAAATACAAATACAAAATACAAAATGTGAAGAGTGGATATGTTGTCATTAGCCGGGGCATTTAAATCCCTTCTTGCCCAAGTGTTTATAAAGATTCTGAAGGACAACGCATCTGGCATTCTGAAGGTCCCACATTGGCTACTCATGTCTTGGTTCCAATTGTTGCTGATTTATGAAATTGTGATATGCAAGGTGCCTAATTGAGGAACGCAACTGCTTCGTGATGCCTAACAGAGAGCTCCATGGGACTCATTCGTGTAGAATTCTCACCTATTTTTCATACTCCATTGCCAACAGCAGCACTAATTCCCCTTGCCTGTCTGAGCAGTTATCTCTTTGGTTTCGTCCAAAATTACCGAATCCAGATGACCTACCCAATCAAAAGTCCGAAAGAAGGTACAACCAAATGTTCAACCTTCTTTCAGACTTTTTGTTGGGTAGGTCATCTGGATTTGGTCATTTTAGGGAAGCAGCGGCTGCGGGGTTCCCCCCCCAACCCCTGCTCACTATACTGTACAGTATAATAGCTTATCCAAAGGGGAAAAAAAGGGAAAGGACCATGTAGCACCGGTTCCTGATCATGGAAGTGAAATGGAGCTGGCATTGCAGGGAACAGCGAGACGGAATTGAAGGTAAGTAGGGGGGTAGTGGGTGGGGGTGTGGCGGGGGTGTTGGTGGGGTGGGTAGGGCTAGGGGTGTTTAGGGGTTTGGACATTTCAGGAATGTTCAGGGGAGATTATTTCCAACAAACAATCTTAAATCGGTTCTCCCTCGAACATTTAATCCACGGTAAAACAACCCCAAATCATCTCTTTGGTAACCATAAAGAATCAGGAATGTTTTAGAGTAGACTTCGTTGACCCAGAAGGTCATCAATGTGGTCGGTCCAGAATGAGAATAATTATGAATGATTATGTACACATATGTAATCGCTACTTGAGCAAAGAAACCCTTTTTTTTGTTAACGGAGTTAAGGGTACAATGGAATTTATGAAAAAGGCAGAATCCCACAAGCTACCCCACCTTTACGCACAAGACTGAGTGTGTTCAACACAAAACTACTGTTCATAAATCGGTTGGTGCATAGGGTAAGGTCACTTAAAAAACATTTTATTCAGAAAAACATATAAAATCCTCATAAGGCGGAGTACATTGCCTAGCACAAAAAATGATTGTATTGTAAAACAAAAAAATGAGACAAGACAGCAAAGATGTTTTCCAGTGCTAGATGCAGATGTTAATGATGTATGACTAAGTTCATAGTGCTGTTAGTAACACATGTGAAAAAGCAGTACATGCTGTAAATCAAAACAGCAATCCACTAGTAGTGTCAACAGGCAGTGTGTTTCTGGATTAAAGGGAAGGACAGTGTGGACACATCAGTTCCTTGTAGGATTAGACCCTTTAATCCGTCTTCAGGACACATAGGAAATGGTGATGTATGGACATTGAGAGGTTCATCGCCCGTCAAATGCTGTTTGGCCCGGAAAAATACACAAACACAATAGGCAAGAATTAATTAGAAACTGACCTGCAATCCAGAGTACTAAGAATAAGGGAAAGGAGCAAAGGATTTCTTAGTATAGCCCTAGAATTTGACTTTTTAATGTCCTGGCCCCATTGTTTGCGCCTACACTGCATGGCATCACGTGTACACATGTTGACCCCCTGACCCTGGCAATGGGCCCTACTAACGCACCTACCTCTCAATAAAAGCTGATGCATTTGCCCCGGAAGAACCCTCCTATCCATGCACCAACCCGGTAACACTAGCGGATCCCTCAACCCCAGTAAAAAAGAACGACCCATCCACAAACCCCTCAAGATGAGCTGATCTCTCACTCCCAGTAGAACCCTAATAACCCCATACTCACTGGCCCGATGTCCACAGTAGAACCCTCCTAATCACTCACCAACCCCTCAATGCAAGCTGATCCCTTGACTTTGTTAGAACCCTCCTCCTCATGTTGTTACTCCTCAATGAAAGCTGATCAATTGACCCTGGTAAAGCTCTCCCCTTCCTGCATCTCTCGATTGTACAAGCTGCAGCGTTGACCGTGGATGAACCCTCCTACCCATGTGCCAACCCCTAAATACAAGCCGGTCCCTTGACCCTGGTAGAACTTTTGTACCCATGTACCTCTCACTCAATAGCCAATACAGACGCATGCCCTTCACTGGGAAGAACTCTCATACCCATTGCACTCACCCCTCAATGCAATCCCTTAGCCCTGATACAATCCTAATACCTATCGACCTATCCCTTAAAAATTGAGCTGATCTCTTAACCCCAGTAGAAGTCTCCTACCACCATACTTGCGGGCCCATTGACCCCAGAAGAACACTCCTACCCAACTAATGACTTGGCCCTGTTAGAACGCTCCTCTGCATGCATTTACTCCTCAATAAAAGCTGATCCCATTACCCTGTTAGGGCCCTCCTCCACACTATGTACTCCTCAGTAACATGTGTTCCATTTACCCCGGCAAGACCTTCCTTCCCTACACACCTACGCCTCAACCCAAGTTGATCACTTCTCCTGGTAGAACCCTCCTGCACACACACACCTGACCCCAACACGAGCTTATTCTTAAGCTTTCATAGACCTCTCCTGACTACACACCTACCCCTCAATGCATGCTGATCTCTAGACCTGCTAGCACTCTCCCATGCACACACCTGGCCCCAACACAAGCAAATTCTTTAACCTTTGTATAACTCTCCACCTACACACCGACCTCTTAAGGCAGGCTGATCGCTTGACATAGTAGCACCCCCTATGCACATACCTAGCCCCATAACAAGCTTATTCTTTGATCTTCATAGAACTCTCCTAACTGCACACCTACCCCTCAATGCAAGCTGATCTCTTGACCTGCTAGCACTCTCCCATGCACACACCTGGCCCCAACACAAGTTTATTCTTTGACTTTAGTAGAACTCTCCTGACTACACACCTACCCCTCAATGCAAGCTGATCTCTTGACCTGCTAGCACTCTCCCATGCACACACCTACCCACCAACACAAGCTTATTATTTGACCTTAGTAGAACTCTGCTAACACAGCACCTACTTGGCAATGAAAGCTGATTCCTTGTTCCAGGTGGAACCCTCTTACCTACGCACCCACCCCTCTCAACACAAGCTGATCTACCCACATGCCTGCACCTGAACACAGGCTGATGCCTGGACTCCAGTAGAACACTCTTACCCAAACGTCTACCCTTAAACACAGACTGATACCTAAGCACAAATGACATGCCTACACAAGCACACACTATGCATAAAACACACTACAAACTCTTTACATGCACAGAGACGCTGAAATCTCAACTAGGCCAAGATTAATTGCCTGGTCCCGCTGTACAGGCAGGACACGTGTTTTAGTGGCATGCGATCAATATTTAACTGTCCCTCTCTCGCTAACTTTGTGAGTGCCTCCACGCCCGCTCCTGTGCCACACAACATGTATAATTCATGTTCAAATCCAGGTGAATTAATGGCGCCGTCGGATTCCGAGAATCTGCCGTGCGCGAAGAAGCGAGCGTCTTCCGCATCTGCTCTCCTCCCTGCGCCTCCGAGAAGGGGGGCGGGGGGGAGTAGAGGAGCCTGTCTCTGGATGGCCCGGGCAGGAAGTGTTCACCCCAGCCTGGGCTCTCTGGATGGCCGAGTCACTGATCCGGAGAGAGGGCAGGAAGTGTTCACCGCAGGCCTGGGCTCTCTGGATGGCCGAGTCACTGATCCAGAGAGAGGGCAGGAAGTGTTCACCCCAGGCCTGGGCTCTCTGGATGGCCGAGTAACTGATCCGGAGAGAGGGCAGGAAGTGTTAATCCCAGGCCTGGGCTCTCTGGATGGCCGAGTCACTGATCCGGAGAGAGGGCAGGAAGTGTGCACCCCAGACCTGGGCTCTCTGGATGGCCGAGTCACTGATCCGGAGAGAGGGCAGGAAGTGTTCACCCCAGACCTGGGCTCTCTGGATGGCCGAGTCACTGGTCCGGAGAGAGGGCAGGAAGTGTTCACCCCAGACCTGGGCACTCTGGATGGCCGAGTCACTGTTCCGGAGAGAGGGCAGGAAGTGTTCTTCCCAGGCCTGGGCTCTATGGATGGCCGAGTCACTGATCCGGAGAGAGGGCAGGAAGTGTTCACCCCAGGCCTGGGCTCTCTGGATGGCCGAGTCACTGATCCGGAGAGGGCAGGAAGTGTTCACCCCAGGCCTGGGCTCTCTGGATGGCCAAGTCACTGGTCCGGAGAGAGGGCAGGAAGTGTTCACCCCAGGCCTGGGCTCTCTATATGGCCGAGTCACTGATCCGGAGAGAGGGCAGGAAGTGTTCACCCCAGGCCTGGGCTTCACAGATCCGGAGAGAGGGCAGGAGAGAGGGCAGGAAGTGTTCACCCCAGGCCTGGGCTCTCTGGATGGCCGAGTCACTGATCCGGAGAGAGGGCAGGAAGTGTTCACCCCAGGCCTGGGCTCTCTGGATGGCCGAGTCACTGATCCGGAGAGAGGACAGGAAGTGTTCATCCCCGACCTGGGCACTCTAGATGGCCGAGTCACTGATCCAGAGAGAGGGCAGGCAGTGTTCACCCCAGACCTGGGCACTCTGGATGGCCGAGTCACTGATCCGGAGAGAGGGCAGAAAGTGTTCACCCCAGGCCTGGGCTTTCTGGATGGCCGAGTCACTGATCCGGAGAGAGGGCAGGAAGTGTTCACACCAGGCCTGGGCACTCTGGATGGCCGAGTCACTGATCCGGAGAGAGGGCAGGAAGTGTTCACCCCAGGCCTGGGCTCTCTGGATGGCCGAGTCACTGATCCGGAGAGAGGGCAGGAAGTGTTCACCCCAGGCCTGGGCTCTCTGGATGGCCGAATCACTGATCCGGAGGGAGGGCAGGAAGTGTTCACCCCAGGCCTGGGCTCTCTGTTTGGTCGAGTCACCGATCCGAACAGAGGGCAGGAAGTGTTCACCCCAGGCCTGGTCTAATCGAGGAGATGAATTGCAAAGATTCAATTGCTTCCTGCTGATGAAGCCAAAGGTCAGCCATTAGACGGACGAGCCTGTATGCACATTTTCAGACCCCTGCCAGACTGTGGCTCCCAGTTAGTAGGGTTGGGCCAGTTTCAGTCATGTGGCACACTCTGACCCAGTCCAACCGACATTATCCTCCAATTGGGACAGTGAGTTGCTGCTAGCTAGACTGGGCGAAGGGTGCCCAGTTCTTCTCATCCCTCTTCTTCATCCTACATTCTATGGACAGCACATCTGTGCTGTAAATCTGTAAATATGCTACATATTTTGGCTGTATCCTTTATGCACTGTATATATGTGAAAACTCTGTAATTCCAAGCTTAAAGTATACTTGTAACTGTCTAGCGCCCAAATACCCCTGGGTTTGGCGCACCATACTAATAAATAAACAAACATAAACAAACAAACTTTGTGTCCAGCTAACCCCTGCCCTTCTCAAGTTTTGTCCAATAATAGCACTTACTTAAATAAGCTGCCTCCTACGCAATTTTTCCTGCCATCTTTGTAATACTGCACTGCTCTTTCACGTGGTATCGACACTACGTCGGCGTGTTGGGCCTTACAGAGGACATTTGGTCATTGGTCGGTCTGCTGCCAGGCACTTATGTTGTAGAACAGCTGTAGTCGGTCTGCCACTGGCTGGGGATTAAGAGATGGTGAAACTATTTTGGTGGAGTAAGAAGGTCATGTCAGGGACATCATTTCACCAAAATGCCAGGGGTAGCAGAAGTGACATCATATGACCCGGGACCTCTGACGACATGACAGTAAATGATGTCATTTGACCCCACCCCGAAGTGACATATGTTTCAGGATTTCTGTCAGACTAGGGCAGTCTGTCTGCATGCTCATCAGTCTTGAACACACTACAAACTTACTGGGTAATTCATAGAATTTCGCACAAAAGTGCTGCACGCGTCTGGCGCACAGTGTCCCCGTGCGATACGCTTCGCCAGCCGCGTGCGATAAAATCCATTTAATCGCACAGCGTATTCATGGATTTTAGCCTCCAAAACCAGCCGTGGCGCAGCGACCCTGCAGCAGCGCCAGTTACGCCCCCAAGAACGCCCTCGCGCAAGGAAAATCCATCAAAATCCCCAATTCATCGCAAATGTCTGCGCTAACCCTGGACCAGTTTACAGGGCTGCCAAACAGCAAACGCCAAGCGGGGAACGTGTATTTCAGGGGTTCGCGGAAAGTTTCACACGCGATCCCAACAGGGTACGTGTATTTCAGGGGTGCGCGGGAAGATCCACACGCAATTGGCCTGGGTATGTGTATTTCGGGGTGCGCGTGAATTTTCACACGCGATTCCAGCAGGATACGTGTATCTCAAGGTGCTCGGGAATTTCCATACGCGAATTCAGCAGGGTATGTGTATTTCAGGGGTGCGCGGGAAGTTCCACACGCGATTGGCCTGGGTACGTGTATTTCGGGGTGCGCATGAAGTTTCACACGCGAATCCTGCAGGGTACGTGTATTTCGAGGTGCGCGGGAAGTTTCACACGCGAATTCAGCAGGGTACGTGTATTTCAGGGGTGCGCGGGAAGTTCCACACGCGATTCCCCTGGGTACGTGTATTTCGGGGTGCACATGCAGTTTCACATGCAAATCCTGCAGGGTACGTGTATTTCGGGGTGCGCGGGAAGTTTCACACGCGAATTCAGCAGGGTACGTGTATTTCAGGGGTTCCGGGGAGTACTACACGTGAATTGGCCGTTTGGGTCCTCCCAGGTGTTCCCTCTACACCCTCCACGGCCCCTGCAGGCATCCCATACCACAGGGGACTACCCTGCACCCCTGCTCATGTCCCGCAGGCAGCCCATCCACCATGGGCATGCCCCCCAGCCAAGCCACATGTCACCTTGCACTACTGATCAACAACGCATGTCTCCCAGCACCCCCACCCCCCAGCACTGTGGGGCACCTGCCAGCAGGCCCCCACACATGTCCAACTCATGTCCCCCTGCACCCTCACCCCCCAGCATCCAGGGGCACCCTCCACCAGGCCCCCACTCATGTCCAACTCATGTCTCCCAGCACCACCACCCCCCAGCAGTCATGGGCACCCTCCACCAGGCCCCCACTCATGTCTCCCAGCACCCCCAGCAGTGCAGGGCACCTGCCAGCAGGCCCCCACTCATGTCTCCCAGCACCCCCACCCCCCAGCATCCAGGGGCACCCTCCACCAGGCCCCCACTCATGTCCAACTCATGTCTCCCAGCACCACCACCCCCCAGCAGTCATGGGCACCCTCCACCAGGCCCCCACTCATGTCTCCCAGCACCCCCAGCAGTGCAGGGCACCTGACAGCAGGCCCCCATTCATGTCCAACTCATGTCCCCCTGCACCCCTACCCCCCAGCACTGTGGGGCACCTGCCAGCAGGCCCCCACTCATGTCCAACCCATGTCTCCCAGCACCCCCACCCCCCAGCATCCAGGGGCACCCTCCACGAGGCCCCCACTCATGTCTCCCAGCACCCCCACCCCCCAGCAGTGCAGGGCACATGCCAGCAGGCCCCCACTCATGTCTCCCAGCACCCCACCCACCAGCAGTGCAGGGCACCTGCCAGCAGGCCCCCACTCATGTCTCCCAGCACCCCCACCCCCCAGCAGTGCAGGGCACCTGCCAGCAGGCCCCCACTCATGTCCAACTCATGTCTCCCTGCACCTCTACCCCCCAGCAGTGCAGGGCACCTGCCAGCAGGCCCCCACTCATGTCCAACTCATGTCCCCCTGCACCACCACCCCCCAGCACTGTGGGGCACCTGCCAGCAGGCCCCCACTCATGTCCAACTCATGTCTCCCAGCACCCCCACCCCCAAGCAGTGCAGGGCACCTGCCAGCAGGCCCCCACTCATATCCAACTCATGTCCCCCTGCACCCCCATCCCCCAGCACTGTGGGGCACCTGCCAGCAGGGCCCCACTCATGTCCCCCTGCACCACCACCCCCCAGCATCCAGGGGCACCCTCCACCAGGCCCCCACTCATGTCCAACTCAAGTCCCCCTGCATCCCCACCCCCCAGCAGTCAGGGGCACCCTCCACCAGGCCCCCACTCATGTCCCACTCATGTCCCCCAGCACCCCCACCCCCCAGCAGTGCAGGGCACCTGCCAGCAGGCCCCCATACATGTCCCCCCAACACCTCATGACGATCCATATTCATGGCCCCCATGCCCCTCAATACACTGCCTACGCCACCCCAGTCCGAACACACCACCAGGTATGGCATCCACCCCACAAAGAAATCACCAGCACATGATGCATCCCAAATGGCTAGTCTGCACATCAACATATATCCGTCAAACCCACACAATGACAGCATGTGAATGAAAAAACACACTTTGCGACATGCATGAAACCAAAGAGAGAATACCACACATTGAAGTACCAAATGTATTAAACAGAAAAGCAAGGCAATGAAATGGAAGAGAAGAAAATGGAAATAATAAATGAAATCCAGCATGTCCAATAAATGAAAACGATGCATGGAATCCAAATGAAAAGCAATCCAAAAGCAAGTCTCCAAAGTGTCAGTCTGAGAAAATAAATCCAAAATGCAAAATTAATAAAAATCCATTGATCCATGGGAAAAAAAATCAACAATCCAAATCCATTGTCAAACTATGTACAAAGTGAACATCCAGGGTCCATGTGCCCAATCCTTTAAATGAAACCTATAAAATAAAATCCTACCTAATGAAGAACTATATACAAGAAGTTGGGGCATTGTCCAAGCGCCCCAAAACAAAACAAAACCGAAAGGAAACTTAACACTAAAGAACTATTTACAAGGGCAGCAGACTAGTCCGACGACTCACTTCTGGATGTTCCGGGCCAGGGCATCATCGAACTCCTGCTCAATGTCCCTGAGTCAGTCCTCTTCCATGGCCCCGAGGGTCCGCAGAGATGACGACATGTTCTCCTCCAACTCCCTGCGGATTGCCTCGAGGCACTCGGCCCGCCTCAGGGCCCTCTGCATGGAGTTCTCCGCCCTGACCATCGTGAGCCGTGCCTCTTCCGCCCGCTGCCGCTCTGCATCTATGGCGTGGCCCAACCGCTGCCACATGGAAGACACTTCCTGTCCTGGGTCCTCCTGCCCTCCGGCCGATGCCTGCCCCTCCGATGTCGAAGGCCCCGAGCCATCATGGCTCCCACCTCGTTGCTGCTGCTGCTGTGCCTGTGCCCTGGCTCCTGCTGCCTGCACATCCTCCACCGGCCGGGGTGCAGTCGTTGATGTGGCCACCCCTGCTGGACGTCCGACTCCCGACTGTGGCAGGGATGTGTCCTCCACCAGCCTGGCCGCACCGTCAGAGGCAGCTCCACAGGGCACCCAGGTGACAAATGGGTGGAAAGATGGCACGGAGGACGACTGGCGCATAGGGTGTTCAGTTGAGGAGGGGGTCGGAACAAGCTCCAGCAAACGGAGGAATCCGGCCTGGGTGACCTGTCCCAGTAGGCCGACGCGGTCAACGAGCCATTCGAGATGACGTGCAGTCCCCTCATGAAAAGACTGCAGGTCACCTTGCACGGCCCGTTGACGCAACGCCACACCAGTCAGGACAGGCTCAACCCGTACCTGGATATCCACGTCCGCAGGCAGAGGAAAGCCAGTTGTTGTAAGCTCATCCCCTGCCTGAAAACGGGTCTGGACGTAGGCATCCCTGCTGGTGCAAGATGATGCAGTGACAGGATCAGGGACAGGATTGCATACAGGCACCTCCGCGGCAGCCTGTCCTGCCTCCTGTCCCTGGTCCTGCACTGCACCACTAGCACCAGTGGAATCCCCACCTCCAGACCCCCTCTCTGTCGCTTGCACGGCCTCCTCCTCCACCAAACCCCCCACCAACCTGGATGACTCCGTGCCATCTTCCCCCGTTGGGCCCCGTGGGGTCCCAGCTGCCCCTTCTGCTGCCGAGGAGTCCAACTCCGACCTCTGCCTCTTGGACCTCCCCCCGGCAGCTGCGGTCTGGGACGCGGCACCGGACTCATCACTCCCCGACGAGATGACAAACTGGGAGGGGAGCCGGGCCTTGCGTCTCCGGCTGGCGGTGCGATCCCTGCCGCTGTGCTCCACAGCACCTTCTCCGCCCTCTTCATCAGTTGACGCTGCAGGGGAGAAATGAAACACAGGCATCAGGGCACTGTACAATGGACACATACACACATGACAGTTGTACATGAGTGGCATTGGCAAACCTCAGACATGGCATCACAATCGCCAACACACATGTCATTTCAACTCGCACACATGAGCCATACCACAGCCATATCGCAACAGCCAGCACCATCCATACACATACAACAGCATGAGCAGGCAAAGGTGAGCCAGACATCACATGCAACACAGGGAGTGCACTACATATGCACACACACCACCACACTTGCATGCATGTGTACACCTCTGCCAACTGTCGCAGTGTTGAGATCGGCATCCATGTCACATCTGCCAATCAGTCTTCCACATCCCGGTGTCACATGCATCCATGTTGCATCACTGTTGCACCCTTGTCAAATACACACACATGCACATGTACACAGTGCAGATACATGCAGCTAAAACCAACATCCATGTGTGACATTACGAACATGCCTACTTACAAACACATTCATTCAAACATGTGTGCCCACACATCTGCATTTGGCATGCAAGCCTACACACACAAGCACCATCCATGTCTCACACATGAGAGCCCTTGCATGTGTTAGCCTCACGGCCTTGTACACCCCCCCCATACTTGGCCCCATAACAACACATGTGCAACCTGCACACTACTGGCACACCACCACACGCACAGCTTACAATCAGGATGCATGTACACTTACCGCTCGACTCCAGACAGGTCTGGCTCTCAAGGACCTGGACGTGGCGCGCTGGGGATATGCGTTCCAGGACCCTCATCTGATCTTCCGACAAGTGGCCCCGGCGCCCCTTAGCATCCGCTGCCTTCAAGAGGCGCTGTGGCGTGGCCTAGACCTGCTGACCTGAAAGTCAGCCATGGAGTCACCCTGTGCCAGGTCTGGTGCCACAATGGCTGGTCCAACAAGGGCTGAGCAGGGATGGTGTCAGCCACGTTACCCTCAACCAGGGGGGGGGGTATGGGTGTCCCTGACTGGTCATCCACACATGGAGGGCTAGGGACACCCTGCAAGTCCCGGCCACATCCCCTACCGTATCCACCACGCCCACCTCTTGAGTCTCAGCCACCTTTGCCACCCTTACCGCGTGCTCGCCTCCCAACCACGGCACTGATGCTGTTGTGCGTATGGGAGTTGCAGTAAACTATTGTCCTGGGCAATTGGGGGTTAAAGGGGTAGGGTACTAGATGGAATTCGTACCCTAGTGCTCTAGCAAGGCTGTATGTGACCCCTGGGGGAAGATGACGGGTCACGCAACGCACAGACACCCCAAAAAAGGGAGATAATGTGCACGCAACCCCTCCTAGACCACGTGCGTAGAAAAATAAACCTGCACTACGCTGTGGCACCCAGAAACACAAAAATGAATGTATGCGTGTCACACGCAGCCTAGAATGACCTTTGAAGGGGTACGCGACACACGGGGCAAGAACAGATGTTAAATAGGTGCGCGACTCACCGTCTGCCTGGAAAAATAGCGTGAAAAAGACGCAACACCCCCGCCAAAAGAAGAATTGTACGCTTTCTGAGGAGAAACAGGCCCAGGAAAAAGACAAAAAGAGAAAAAGCTGTCAGAGGTAACAGGGAGTACGAACTTGGAACACCGTGAAGTAAATCGTGTGTGAACCGACAAGAAGTACAGATTTCACCTACTCGCTCTCCACGAAAAGCACGTACAAGGAAATGGCGTTCTACATGTACCTTTTAAACATGCCCACACGTCCAGCGTCACTTCCGCGTGTATGTAGGCCCTATCCTCCAATTACACGAGCGGACACTCTGACGTGCAGTCATTGGACGTGTAACATGCACCCGTGTACAGGGAAACGCCCGCGCACGCACTTCACAGACGCGCCTACGCGCTGAGGCCCTTTCCACCAATTACACGCTTTGACACTCTGACGTGCTTATTTTTTCTATGCGCCATGGAAAACGCACGTGCGCGTAACGTCATAGACGCGCCTACACGCTGGGGGCCTTTGGGCCAATGAATTTGCGTACGTGTGCTGACGCGCTTACGCGCTAAGGGCCTTTCCTCGAATTACACGCAGACGTGCTGGATTTTCACGTGCCAAATCACTCCGTATCAAGCTGGCCACGTGTAAGCCCAGAAGGCTGAATTACTGCCCCCCAGAGCCCCGAGCACGCTCCCACCTGCCATCTGCTGCTGCCTGACTGCCTGCTACCCACGTGCCCTGCCATTTGCTGCCTGCACATCAGCCAGGGGTGCTGTTGCTGTGACCACCCCTGCGGGAACCGAAGACTCCCGACTGGGATTCCATCGCTCCACAGACCAGCCCCAGGACCCAGTTGCCCACCCACTCCTGCCTCTGGGGTTGTCATGTCGGGCACTGCAACATCTGGCACCACTGGCAACCCCAGGCCAGAGAGGCAGAGGGGCACCAGCTTCACTGCCACCGAAGTTGGTGTCCTGGTGGAGCAAGTCCTGGGGAAGTATGATGCCCTCTTCGGAAGTTGGCGCGCCGACAAGGAAGGACGGACTCGGATCTGGACGGACATCGTGACTGCCATCAACACGGAGGGGGTGGCAGTCCGACTATTCCATCATGTCAAGAAGTGCTGGGAGGACTTCAGGTCCAGGACCCTCATGAGTGGGGGCCTGGTGGAGGGTGCCCCTGGATGCTGGGGGGTGGTGGTGCAGGGGGACATGAGTGGGGGCCTGGTGGAGGGTGCCCCTGACTGCTGGGGGGTGGGGGTGCAGGGAGACATGAGTTGGACATGAGTGGGGGCCTGGTGGAGGGTGCCCCTGGATTCTGGGGGGTGGGGGTGCAGGGGGACATGAGTTGGACCTGAGTGGGGGCCTGCTGGCAGGTGCCCTGCACTGCTGGGGGGTGGGGGTGCTGGGAGACATGAGTGGGGGCCTGGTGGAGGGTGCCCCTGACTGCTGGGGGGTAGGGGTGCAGGGAGACATGAGTTGGACATGAGTGGGGGCCTGCTGGCAGGTGCCCCACAGTGCTGGGGGGTGGGGGTAAAGGGGGACATGCGTTGGACATGAGTGGGGGCCTGCTGGCAGGTGCCCCACAGTGCAGGGGGGTGGGGGTGCAGGGGGACATGAGTTGGACATGAGTGGGGGCCTGCTGGCAGGTGCCCTGCACTGCTGGGGGGTGGGGGTGCTGGGAGACATGAGTGGGGGCCTGGTGGAGGGTGCCCCTGACTGCTGGGGGGTGAGGTGCTGGGAGACATGAGTGGGGGCTTGGTGGAGGGTGCCCCTGACTGCTGGGGGTTGGGGGTGCTGGGAGACATGAGTTGGACATGAGTGGGGGCCTGCTGGCAGGTGCCCCACAGTGCTGGGGGGTGGGGGCGCAGGGGGACATGAGTTGGACATGAGTGGGGGCCTGCTGGCAGGTGCCCCTGGATGCTGGGGGGTGGGGGTTCAGGGGGACATGAGTGGGGGCCTGGTGGAGGGTGCCCCTGGATGCTGTGGGGTGGGGGTGCAGGGAGACATGAGTGGGGGCCTGGTGGAGAGTGCCCCTGACTGCTGGGAGGTGGAGGTGCAGGGAGACATGAGTTGGACATGAGTGGGGGCCTGGTGGATGGTGCCCCTGGATGCTGGGGGGTGGGGGTGCTGGGGGACATGAGTGGGGGCCTGGTGGAGGGTGCCCTGACTGCTGGGGGGTGGGGTTGCAGGGAGACATGAGTTGGACATGAGTGGGGGCCTGGTGGAGGGTGCCCCTGGATTCTGGGGGGTGGGGGTGCTGGGAGACATGCATTGGTGGGCAGTAGTGCAAGGTGACATGTGGGTTGGCTGGGGGGCATGGCCAGGTGGATGGGCTGCCTGCGGGACATGTGCAGGGGTGCAGGGTAGTCTCCTGTGGTGTGGGCTGCCTGCAGGGGCCGTGGAGGGTGTAGAGGGAACACCTGGGAGGACCCACACAGCCAATTCACGTGTAGTACTCCCCGGCACCCCCAAAATACACGTAGGCTGCTGGATTCGCGTGTGGAACTTCCCGCACACCCGAAGTACACGTACCCTGCTAAAATCGCGTGTGGAACTTCGCGCGCACCCCGAAATACACATACCCTGCAAATTTGCGTGTTAAACTTCCCGCACACCTTGGAATACACGTACCCTTCTGAAATCACGTGTGAAACTTCACGCGCACCCCGAAATACATGTACCAAGGACAATCGCATGTGGAACTTCCCGCGCACCCCCAAATACACATACCCAGGCCAATCGCGTGTGAAACTTCCCGCGCACCCCGAAAAACACGCGCACGCTATTTTTCACACAGCGGGTGTCCGTGTTTGTCACGTACCCCTTTGCACCTCATTTGTCCTAGAGGGCCACAGTATGGATCATTCATCATAGCTGTATATAGGTTCTTTGTGTTAGCGCACATTTTGGCGCACATTTATTTCAGGCGCAGGGACGCTACCGCCTGCTTTCTTGTGGCGGACTTGTTTGGCCCTGTGCGCGTCTTTGCCCGTGCGCTGGTTTGCCCTATTCGATTCCATGAATACGAGTTGTAGGCGAGCGTGTGGGCGTTCCGCGCACTTGCCTCCTGTACTTCCCCCGTGACGCCCATATTTTCACGCGTTGTTCCCCATTCTGAGTGTTACACCCCGTGTTCCGCCTACTTTTGTTATGTGCGTCGCGCTATGTGCGATTTCGCTGTGGCCGTGGCGCACGCCGTTGGATGACCTGTGCGCCGGCATGCGCCGCACACTTTTTCAGCGCACATCCAATATTTTTCTCACGCACGGACTTCCATGAATCGATGTGCGCTGGTTTCCCTGCGATTTTCGCACTTTCACTCCGATTCGCACGTTTTGGCACCTCTGCGCCGGAATTTTCGGCACACATTAATTCCATCAATCGCCCTATTAGTCTTTAAGAGTGGCCCTCAGCAGCATCAAACTGAATCTTTATCACAAAATGTTTCTGATGACTCTCTGTTTCAATCGCTGACATGCAAATGGCGGCAACCTAGTGTGGCTGCCCCGATAACTATTGCCTTCGATTTCACTTCTTCATAAGCCAGATCCGACAACAGCTTGACCTGGGACTTCAAGCCATCCACCCACTCCTCAATAACATTGGATAACTTTCTGAAGCCCCCCACTGCCATCTGTGCAGAACAGGAAGCTTAAATGCTGGTGCAAAGGGACACAAGGACTCCCCCGCCCCCAAATAGGCTCTCTATACTAGTGAGTTTCCCTTCTTATCATTGCGTTCTGCTCTGCTGCTTCTTCTGGAGCCATGGATGAGCGGCCAATGAAGCCAGAGAGACTATTGTCCACCTGGACTGTCTCTGGAAAAGATACCTCACACAGTAAGCGGATACCGCTTCGCCATGAAACTGGGACCCACAATCCCCTCCTGTTCCGGCCAGTCTTTGAGGACCTCATCTTTCCTCTCTGCAATCAAGAGACGGTAGGGGAAGAGGTGTTTACAATCCATGATCAAACTACAGCATGGTGTGAATGCAAACTCTCACAAATTGAAGGCAGCTAGAATGTAGATTATGCTCTGTGTCCTCCAAACTCTACAAAATCGCTTTCTGCCTGGTTGGGGGTCCTAGGAGCCCCTCCCATTCCGACACGGAGCGTCGCGGCCATTATATGGAACCAAAACGTTTCATTAATTCTATCTATAAATAAGAATGTTCAGAGATGCTTCTATTAGCTAAAGGCGACCCAAAGCATTCTGGGATATTTCTCATGTGCCCATCATGTAATGATTGTTGAGTCTTTCCTTGCGTCAAGACTTGGTTAGAAAAATTCTATTTCCCTAACCTTCTTTTTCCCCAAAGGGCAATCTACCCTCTGATTTCGGGCCTTGATCCCGGCCCATCCAGCCGCATACCCGCCCAGCTCCTGGCAACCCTTGCTCTTGGGTCTGTATTTGCAACCCTACAGTCCCCTTCCTGCTCTTATTAGACACCCGTTGTCTGCGCCTTATTCTTGCACTTACCACCTGCTGGCCGCACGACCTGTTGTTGTTTTGATCTCGGGTTCAGCACTTTCCACTCCTCCCCTGTCCCTTGCACGTTCTCAGTGTCACTGGGCCAAATAAGATTGTTGTTTTGTCCTCCCTTGTTCCCCTCCCTTGCCTCGGCACGTTCTGAAACAGTTGTATATGGGCGTGATATAAATAAAATATCATATATCATATCATATTGTACTGGGGCTTCCAAGCAACGCTCTGTCATTTATAACATCTATAACAGGCGTCAACATGGCTACTGTTGTAGTGGCCTCGCTGAGCACATATCGCACCTGCCCGTCCACAGCTGCCCCGGTTACCAGTCAGCCGACAGTGTAAGTTTAAGCATTGTTATAACTCAAAGGGCCTGATTCTGAGGTGCGTGTTATATTGGAAAAGTGCCTAGAAAGACACTTCACCATGAAGACATGTATTTTGATGTAATACTGGAGTGGTGGCAGTAGATGACGTCTGCCACTCCTGCAAAGCTGAGATTAGCGGCATGGCAACGGCCTTGCCAACCACCTCACATGCAAGGGGCTGGCAAGGACTGTATTCAGAGGCCAGAACACCCTTCCTGCGCCAGCCACTTTACCCTGGGAAGTGCTGGTAAACTCCACAGCACTCTTTTCCCCTTTATAAACATAGGGTTTCTCAGTCTGCAGCACCACTTTTCTAGTTTAATGAAAGTTTAAGAAAATATTCTTAAATTAGAAAAAGTGGCAGTCTTCTGAGAAATGCTTGCAATGCCACTGCAGCAAGTTTCCCTCACAAAAAGTGTTTTTAGCAGCTTTTGCGGCTGGGAAGCACGCCATTACCCCTCCGATATTTCAACCCATTTGAGAATGATGGTGCTGGAAACTGGAGGTGATTATTTTTAGAACAAGCTCAGAATCAGCCCAAGAATGTCCTACGATGCTCGTCCACTGTTCTTGAGATGCAAGTTTTTGTTAAATACCCTCCAATTCGTTCTCTTCCTTCATAGAATACACTTCTTCTGTAAATGTCAGCATGATATAAATGGGAAAGTCTTTTGGGTTCGAGCGCCAGAGTCATTGAACAGTTCACCAATTCATTTAAAAAGAATTGATAACCAGTGGTGGCTGGTGAATTTGTGTAATTGGAGGGGTGTAAATATTAGCTACAAATATGCAAGAGTGGTCAAGCTTAGCAAGGGAGCCCAAACCAACCAAGAGAGGTCAGTGGGGGTTCACCTGAGAACATTTTTGTAATTTTTGAATTATGGGTTAGAATATACATTATACAGCACAATTCTGGTGAAAAGTTGTGTAAAAAGCCAGTTTGCAATCGGTTTTTTAGGGTAACTCGTGAAAAAATGCAATAGATGCAAGTCACCCACAGTGCATAGGAGCATTTCCCAGCATACCTTTATGATGCCTTTTCCCACAATTTATGCCATTATAAAACATTTCACACTGGCTGTGCCCATATATTTCCATGCTGGCTGCACAAATGTATGCCAGTATTCTCGTATGAGAAGATACTCATGTTTGCTTTGAGCATAATGTAGTAATGATACTATAAGAAAACATGTCCACGCTGGCTCTGCCAAATATATGACAGTACCCCCATGTAAGAACATACTGCTGTGTTGGTATAGCCATTCAAAACGTCATGCCACAATAAGAAAACATGTCCAAACTGGCTTCACTAATATATGCCAGTCTAGACACGTAATGACACTTATATCTGATATATTGATTTATCATAGATGCCCAGTATAAAATGCGATGTTACAGTAAGATATTATAGCTAGAATGGCAGGACCGAAATGCCAGTCTAACCACATAATAACACTTATTATGCTTGCTTTTCATAGATGCCCACTAAAAAATGGCAAGACACAGTAAGAAATGGCTAGAAATGCTACACCAAAATGCCAGTCTGGCAACATAATACACTTATCATGGTTGCTATCATAGATTCCCAGTAAAAAATAAGTCACAGTAAACAATGGCTAGAATGGCAGCACCAAAATGTCAGTCTAGCCACATAATAATACTTAGTATGGTTGCTTTACCATATATAATCATTAAAAAACAAATCAAGCCACAGTAAGACATGGCTAGACTAGCTACACCAAAATGTCAGTCTTGCCACATAATAACACTTGTCATGCTTGCTTTATCATAGTTGCCCAATAAAAAATATCAAGCTACAGTAAGGAATGGCTAAACTGGCAGCACCAAAATTAAAGTCTAGACACATAATAACATGGGTGCAGGAGCCGGAACACCACTTTGTCAGTTCCCTGATCCCTTTGAATGTGTGGAGAGATGTAGGAGCACCCCTCTCACATTCAGATGTGCAGTTCTCTAGCCTGAAACCCCCAATGGTCCATGCAAGACTTGGGAAGAAAAATGCCCTAGCCTTTCACGGTCCATTGGAGACGCGCTGTGAGACAGGCATGGTATCAAAAGACGATACAGACAACAATGTTTTACGTTTTACGCAATAAACTTCTTTATTTAAGGTCTGGATGGCGTAAGGCCTAGCTTGCCCTATCTCTAATCTGGGGTTTCCCTCAACTGTAATAGTAGTTAAAATCTTTATTCGGAATAGAAATTCCCATCAAAGAACACATAGTAAAAATACATCAATAAAATTCATTAAATACAATCAAATCTTACAATCCAATCTTACAATCTATGCAAATTAACTAAAACCATTCATTATAGTATTAAAATTGCTTGCGTAACATAAGGGCTTGCTCAATGTATAGGTATGCATTGTGGGCTGTCAGCAGATCCAGGACAGATAATAAAAACCTGAGTGCTAATTGCACATTTCTATACTTAGATGCTCTTAATCTCGGAAGTATGGCTCTTTCCTTGGTTTTATTACATTGGGGCAAAAGAATAGAAAGTGTAGCAGGACATTTCTATCGCTGTCACATCAAGTGCAACTCCTTCTCTCACTGTGATTTGTTGATGAGAAAAGTGGCCTTTCCCCGGGGAACAAAAGATTTGCTCTCGAGGCCATAATTGCTGCTCTTTTTCTCAGGGTGGTAAACCATTGGACAGAGGCGGGCCTTGCAGTTTTAGGGGAAACATTGCAGTAATAAAATTGTACACTCAGCTTCTGCAATTCATTGTTGCTCCTTATTCTCGCTCTATGAGGAGAGAAGATTTTATTAATTCTCTCTTATCAGAGTTGCCTGTCTGCCGTTCATCGCTGAATGACTGCCCATGGGTCAAGCTCTTGTAAAGATGATATTATATATTTCAGCCAAGGTGAAGCAGCCCAGGAATTTGTGGTCATAAGGTCCCTCAACAGGGCTCTGGTTATTGACAATTGTGGTCTCTGCCTTAACTGTATCCAGTAAATCAAGGGTTGTATTGCAACAAGGTCTTCCATGTAGGCTAATTCGAGCTCTTTATGCAACAGGTGTGCTGGAAATCCTTGTGGCAAACCCATGATTTTCAAAGGAACACATTGTCAGTTTTTTTGTTTTTTTGTTTGATGGTGACCCCATGCGGCCACGCCGTATGTCAGCAAAGGTACTATGATTTGAAGGGTGTTATCCATGGGCAAACCACCCAATCTTAATTTGGGATGCCTTTACAGTTTGCTGCTTTAAATGAAAAAGCCAGCCAAAATCACTAGAGATCATCACCGCAAGGTAACAAAATGATTTGACCCATTCAATACTTTTTTCTGCTGCTAGTATGGTATTCCCTCGTGGTTTGCTGTTGCCAATTGTAGCCACGCATCTTGGCACATTGAGGACACATGGACAACCCAGGGTGTAAAGTCGTCCCTCCAAAACCCCCTTAAGAGCACTCCAATGCAGTCTCCCGGTATGAAGGACACAGGGACATGGGAGTTAAGATATAAGGCAGGGCCATACCCGCAGTGCTTACCCGAGGACGGAATACGCTCCGGATTGTGGGTGACTCGAGTACGATACGCACAGAACAGTCTAAGGAAGGCACGGGGGTCGGAGTGGAACGGGGAACACTAGCGACGAGAAAGGGGTGAACCGAGGAGCGGCCCCCTGGAGGCAGAGACCATGGTGCCCGGAACAGCACAGACAGAAAAAGGGGGTGGAGCCAACCAGGGTAGACCGGGAAACCTCCTGGATGCTGTTTGGGGAAGGGAACGGGCAGGGGATATAAAAGAGCCCCAACTCGAGACTCACTGTTCTTTGTTTTCCGCTTGCTGCAGGACCCGATGCTGGGATACCACTCAGCTTATTAGGATCAGAACCGAGCAACGAAGGGCTGAAAGACCGGCTCCCTATCAACAGCGGTGATCGGAGTTCTCCTCCCAAGGGAAATCACAACCCAGCACTAAAATTTGACAAACATTAGCCTAAGCCCTTCCTTGGAAATGTAATCCTGAATAAAGGACTTTCATTTGTTTCAAAACCCTGCAGCTGTTGTACTTCATTTCTACACCAATGCACATAACCTTTGATTTCCCAGCATTGATCACCAGGCCTCTTACTTACATGTAGTCATTAAAACCATCTATCAATCCCTGGAGGGTGTGTTTTGTCCTGGCCATCAGGACTGCATCGTCTACATACAAAAATGCACACACCCTTCGGTTGGCTATCCTTGGGACATCACTTACCAAGTTAGCTAGAGCATTCGGCATTGAGTTTATATAGAGATTGTAATTGTAATTGTTTATTTGCAAAGCGCTTATACACAAGTGAAATGCTTCAAAGCGCTTCCAGGCGGGAAGGGAGCAAGGGAATACAGAGTCATTCTTAGGCCTTGAAGTTTCCAAATGATCAACAGAAAATTACTAGCATACTATGATTGAAAAGAAGTGAGGCCAGGACACAGCCCTGTTGCAAGAGATCTTAAATGCCTGTGTTTCTTGGCCTTGCTTACCTGTTCTTACCTTTGTCGTCAGATTACTATGCATGTGAACCAAGACCTTTAGCAGCTCACCCGGTATTCCCATGAGTGCAGCCTACTCCAGAGTTTACCATAGACCACACTATCAAAGGCAGTCGAGAGGTCCATGAACTCTAGATAGATTGTGCCCTTGTGGATTGAACATATTTATCCAGAACCAAGCATAGATTTACTATCTGGTCAACTGTTCCAATACCCTCTCGAAAACCATATTGGTAATCTGAGAGGATGTGGTTCTCAGTGACTCAAGCCATGATCTTTTGATGTAATAATCGCCCAAACCACTTAGCTGAAGTATCAATAAGGGGAAACTGGAGATGACATGTTGGATTGGTTCTGTCTCCCTTTTTTAAAATTGGGACAATGATTGCTTCCGTCCATGAATTTGGTAAAATCTTCAAATGCAAAATTATGTTAAATATCAAGGTAACAATCGGTACCAAGATAGTTTTCTCATATTTAAAGAATCCTACTGGAATTGAATCCAGTCCTGCCGCTGTACCGTTTGCAGATGCAGTAAGGGCTATCACAACCTCGTTCATCGACACCACCAGATTATGGCCCATATTATGGATGTTATTGGAAGTCATTCTACCACTGGTGCCATCAACTTTCTCAAGGTCGCGATTTCATATAGTGCCGAGAAATGCTCAGTCCACCTTGCCTCACCCACCTGTTCAGTATGCTCTTTTACTAGTGCGTTTTCAGTGCACTGGCCATCCGCGATTACCTTCCAATAGCCCCTTGTTTTGCCCGATAAGGCAGCCCTCTCTAATTTGAGCCTGGAAAGTTCTAGTTGCTCTGATTTCCTAGATTTTACTGTGGGCTTGTACAGTGCTCTGGCTTAGATGATGTGTTCTGGGGACTTATTTCGGCATCTTAGTAATTGCCAGAGTATCTTTTTTGCCAGTTTGCATTCAGCATTATACCACATGCCGATCTTTTTTGGCCGGATTGCCGGACTGTAACAGATTGCCTGAATTCTTGTGATACGCAGGTCATTATTCCTGTCCATGCTAGCCATTTGTCCTCCATAGGGGTCTCTGGGTTCAGGCATTTTTCTACATTTTCTATGGTTGTGTACATTGCCCTCTGTACTAAATGATTGTGGTCCAGCATGCCCCCTCGCACTGTTTTATACCTACCGGTGTTTGTTAATTTTGTCCCAGTGATGGGTCTCTCATTCCCCGACCATAATCCTACAACAGGAGGATTGTGTTAGCTTTCGACCCTGGGGAGTATCTGGAAAACCTTTATCCAGTGCCAGTCCTCTACACCCAGGATAATATAGTTGATTATCGAGCAATATTTCATGTTCACAAAAGTGTGTTTGCCTGGTGTATCAGACCTGAATCTACCATTTACTGCTCTAAGTCCCAGCCTTGTCAAGATATCCATAAATGTCCTGCCCAGAGTGTCTTTCACAGCCTCTGACAGGTACAGTGGATAGATGCCAAATGCTATCGTCAGTCCCTGTATATATCCCTATTTTTAGGTTTCAAAAACCACAAATGAGCAACTAAGGAAAGTCTAGGTTTGTAAGTCCAAAACAAAGGGTTGTCTGTGTCAAAACCTATGCTTGCCCTTACATCTAACTCAACACTTGTGTAGGGATTTTCTTGCTCAACAAAAATAGTGTTAAAAAGAAAATGCAAAAACTGAGTTCTACTGGAGCTCTTCTTTGGCTCCCTTGTCCAAGTTCAAAGCATATTAGTTCATAAAGCAGTGTTTCAGAGGAGCTCACAGGTTCCCTTCCCCACGTTTTAAGCACTGGTTCACAAAACAATGTTCCAAAGGAGCTCAAGGGTCCCTTTGCCAAGCTTTAAGCACTGGTTCACAAAACAATGTTCCAAAGGAGCTCCGGGTTCCTTTTCCCACACTCTCTTCATTGTGTTTTGTACGCAGTCACTCTGATACAATGTTTTACACACTTTAGTTTCCCTTTGTTCCGTAGCTCCATTCAGCTCATTGTACACTTGTACACTCGATTGTCCTCTTGTTAAGGCTTATCGCCTTCATTCAGAGACTTTCGACAACGTGCCGACTGCATGCGACCACTCCGCTACACTGTTTCCACTCACTTGCATTCACTCGTGCACACGGGTTTCTTAACACATGAAACTCACTGGTCGCTCTTTGGGATCTTGCCGCTTCTTTGCTCCCACGGTTTCTGCCATAAGGCACTCCTGGGTTGCTTCTCCACCCGGGGGGATGAGCACTCTGAAGCCACCATTAATGGACTGCCTGTCCACACAGGTTCCTCTTACTACTGCTGACGACTTTCTGGAGACTCAATTCGCTCACCATGCTCCCCCAGTCAACTTCTCTCTGCTTCACCATAGCATTTTAGCGTTCCAATTTCTTGTGCTCTACAGCATATCGGCGTGGCTTCCTTTATGCTCCTCTACCAGTGTGCTCTCTTTGCCCTCTGGGGTTTTCTCCTTTTATACAGCTGTCAGTCAATAATAGGTTGCAGGTGCAGGTATCAGACTCAATTGCTTGACTTTGTCTGACCCTAATAATGCGACATATTTTGTGTCAGTAAATGTATTTCTCTATAGCCCTCTTCCTCGTCTCAGTACTATACGGGTGTTTCCTAAGGGAGTTCTGCATTACTCTTTGAGACTTCTTCCTCGTCCCAGTACTTAATGTAAATTCAGAGGGTACGCCAGGATATGAATGACAATATCCTATAAAGGCTGAGAGAAAGGGTAAATCGATGTTGGAAAAGGGGGGATGCCATGTCTCGCCCTCAGGCACCTCCTCCCCAATCCCCAAGGACCCTCCACTCAGATGATCCTCTCTTGCTTGTTCAGCCCCAGGGTCGGGATCCAAAGGCGCTTCCTTTCCTCCACTCTGCAAAGCTGTGCTTTACAACAGCTCTAGCAAGACTGTAGAAAATGGTGCAAGAAAATACATTTAAATGACCACCATTAGTGAGTCCTTGTCCCCTTCCAATCACCCACCATTCGAACCTCTTAAGGGATATGCCCATGTCAATAGCCACACACTACCCTCCTATTATCTACAAACACGGCTGCACCTACAGTAATTCATATGCCGATTACGGCCGAGCTGGGCTTTTTGGGTGCTTGGTAATGTGTTTTATGTCCCAAGCAGTCTATTGGATTGAAATAAACAACACCAATACAGGAATGCAAGACAGCCTAGTGTCATGTTACCCTGGGCAAGCCGCAGGTTCGAATCCCCATTAGGGGAGGAGTTTTTTTTTAAATTGCCATCCTGGAAATGTAATTCTGGTTAAATAAAGTAGGGGATCGATCATGGATTGCCCAAGAAGTAAGGGAACGTTGAATCCCTTAGTTCATGCCCACTTTGACCTCTGCTGATTGATGTTTAAAACAATAAAATTGCCAAAACCAGACATCATAATTGAGTTTGAGACAATATGTGCCTGTGCTCAGAAATAAGTCCAGGGGCTCAGCCCTGGTAAACACGGCCAGAAATGAAGCATTAAGTATTTGCACTTCCCAACAGGGCTTCAATTTGTCAGCAAGCATACTTACCTACATGTGTGCTATATTGTAATAAGCACAGTAGCTGCCCGGGACAGCAAGGCTGCTGTGCTTTTTTTTCTCTTTTTATTAAAAGGAAACGGGGATAGTACTGTGAAATGGGGGGAGGGGTGGGAGGGGTGACCCTTCTTTTTTATTGCAAGTATCGGTAATGGCCACTTTCCCTTTGCATGAGTGAGTATGTCTGGGGTCTCCATCGCTCTGTGTTTGGTCTGTGATTGATTTAGCTGTGCATGATTGATGCAAGCCGCATGAAGTGCATATCAGTCTGAGGCCACCCCTGGGCCCAGGATGGCAGTACATGGCATTATGAGGCTAGACCAACCCTTATGACTGATGTAAGTGGGCATAAAGTGCATATCAGTCTGAGGCCACCCCTGGGCCCAGGATGGCAGTACATGGCATTATGAGGCTAGACCAACCCTTATGATTCATGTAAGTGGGCATGAAGTTGCATATCAGTCTGAGGCCACCCCTGGGCCGGGGGTGGCATTACATGGCATTATGGGGGCAGACCAACCCATATGATTGATGTAAGTGGACACAAAGTTGCATACCAGTATGAGACCACCCCCAAGCCCAGGACTGCAGTACATGGCATTATGGGGGCAGACCAACCCTTATGATTCATCTAAGTGGGCATGAAGTTGCATATCAGTCTGAGGCCACCCCTGGGCCCAGGATGGCAGTACATGGCATTATGAGGCTAGACCAACCCTTACGATTGATGCAACCGGGCATGAAGTTGCATATCAGTCATAGGCCACCCCTGGGCCGGGGGTGGCATCACATGGCATTATAGGGGCAGACCAACCCTTATGATTGATGTAAGTGGGCATGAAGTTGCATACCAGTATGAGACCACCCCCAAGCCCAGGACTGCAGTACATGGCATTATGGGGGCAGACCAACCCTTATGATTGATGTAAGTGGACACAAAGTTGCATACCAGTATGAGACCACCCCCAAGCCCAGGACTGCAGTACATGGCATTATGGGGGCAGACCAACCCATATGATTGATGTAAGTGGACACAAAGTTGCATACCAGTATGAGACCACCCCCAAGCCCAGGACTGCAGTACATGGCATTATGGGGGCAGACCAACCCTTATGATTGATGTAAGTGGGCATGAAGTTGCATATCAGTCTGAGGCCACCCCTGGGCCCAGGATGGCAGAACATGGCATTATGAGGCTAGACCAACCCTTATGACTGATGTAAGTGGGCATAAAGTGCATATCAGTCTGAGGCCACCCCTGGGCCCAGGATGGCAGTACATGGCATTATGAGGCTAGACCAACCCTTATGATTGATGCAACCGGGCATGAAGTTGCATATCAGTCATAGGCCACCCCTGGGCCGGGGGTGGCATTACATGGCATTATAGGGGCAGACCAACCCTTATGATTGATGTAAGTGGGCATGAAGTTGCATACCAGTATGAGACCACCCCCAAGCCCAGGACTGCAGTACATGGCATTATGGGGGCAGACCAACCCTTATGATTGATGTAAGTGGACACAAAGTTGCATACCAGTATGAGACCACCCCCAAGCCCAGGACTGCAGTACATGGCATTATGGGGGCAGACCAACCCATATGATTGATGTAAGTGGACACAAAGTTGCATACCAGTATGAGACCACCCCCAAGCCCAGGACTGCAGTACATGGCATTATGGGGGCAGACCAACCCTTATGATTGATGTAAGTGGGCATGAAGTTGCATATCAGTCTGAGGCCACCCCTGGGCCCAGGATGGCAGAACATGGCATTATGAGGCTAGACCAACCCTTATGACTGATGTAAGTGGGCATAAAGTGCATATCAGTCTGAGGCCACCCCTGGGCCCAGGATGGCAGTACATGGCATTATGAGGCTAGACCAACCCTTATGATTGATGCAAGTGGGCATGAAGTTGCATATCAGTATGACGCCACCGCTGGGCCCATGACGGCAGTACATGGCATTATGGGGCAGCCCTAGGCTATGGATGGCTGACACTTTACGTCTAGGGATATCGCGGCAGGGCCTGTGTGCCTTCTCTTTGTGCCTCTCCCTCCTGTGGTACTTCTCGCCTCCCAATTCGCTCCCTCCATGTGCATCTTCTTACGGTGGCGTTTCCCATGTGCTGCTGCCCTGGTGGTCCTTTCCAGTAGCATTTCTCTCTGTACCCATTCAACTGTAGCCAAGTTTCCCTTTTGCCCCATACTGCTGTGGTCATTCCCTCTCCTGTACCCCACACTAGAGCATTGTGTCTGTCTAACTTCTGCCCCTTGGAAACTTCCCCCGGCTCCTATCTGCCCGTGGCTCCTGGCATTCCTTTCCTGTCTTCCATGGGTTGCTCTCCACCTCTCCATCCTTACCCCAGACATGCTGAAACCTAGCCATATAAAACAGCCCAAACTATTGGCTTTACCCATGCTTGTTTTAGGTTTCATTTCATCTTCAGGTCTTTGCTTTTCCCCTGTTTGCAATTTTCTGGGGTTCTGGAATTATTCAATATTCTCATTATGACAGGTGCAGAGCCCTGTGGGACACAACAATCTATTGGTGCCTGGAGCATTCACTCACAGGACAGCTTCATGTGCTGAGAGTTTAGTGCTTGCTCAAAAATACTCTCAACCAAAGCACTGCATTTTTTGGTGCTTCGGTTGGTTATATATATATATATATATATATATATATATGTATTTGTAATATGTAATAACATGTGTTGTTTTGTATGGCTGTATATGAATTTTAAGCTTTTTTTTATTAACTTTTTTACTGTAATATTGTTTTTATGGTTAATAATGCAGAATAAAGCTTGTTTGAACACATATATAAATTGCTTGCTGTGTTGTGGACGTTGGCAAAAAAGGTGCCACGCTAAAATGGCCGGTGCCGAAAGCACTGTTCTGGAAGATCCGGCTTTGGATCAGAGCCTCCACCCCCTAATTTTTTTAGGCACCAGCTCCTCTGCTCCCCGGGATTCCCCAACGCCCCATCCAATTGGTTTAATTGTGGGTGCTGCTTTCCCGGCCTTTGCAGTTACCGCGCCGGCAGGCAGACTAGTGGAGTTTTCGGTGACCTCAGCCAGGTGAAAAGTTTTCGGCTGGTGAAAGGACTCTCATTAGGTGTGCCGGACAATTTGCAATTGGCAGAAAATACCGCCAGGCAATAACAATGATTACCGCCGGGCGGTACTCTACCGCCAGGTGGTAACCATATTTCCCGCCTTCTGTGAAATGACACCCTATTCCGACATCCACTCCCCTTATCCTCTCTGCTACGTTCGATTTATTGTTTGAAATTCCCTTTTTTATTTTAGTTACGGAAACCAAATGCAGAATGTTGTATGTATATTAAAAATATTAAGCTTCCGGCGTGGCGATGAGAAAATGAGCCCAAAATATTTAACAACTAGCATTTATAAGGAAACTATGTCTAGTGTGCGTAAAGGTTACCTAGAAAGAGAATAAAGTAGTCTAAAAATCCCAGAATGGGAATCCGTGCATTATTTATGAGAAAGGAGAGGTTTATTTGTGGTGAAACACACACGCAATATAGGCCTACATCCAGGGCTCAAGTGGAGGGTACACGCGGGAGGACGGAGTACCCCCACCTTTTTCAGAGGGCGCCGTGATATGTGGATTTCTGGTGACGTCACACTGAGCCCCCCCCCCTCCTCCCGCTTTTTATTTCAGGACTTGACCCCAGGGATACATGAAAAGCACTGCGCTTGAGGGGCCTCGGCGCAGCAGAAGCCTCCCGTGTGTCTGCATTAGAGCGGGAAACGCACTCCATTTTGCGTTAATTATGCTCTGTGAACTCTTGTCAAAAACAATAAGCGCTTTGTTATAAACAGCGGCGAACGTGGCGCGAATGAAGTCGAGGAACTAGAATAGGCAGCGTGTGAAACAGGATTTTCTATTAGGGGAGACAAGCTGCGGAGCCCGGCGCCTGTCTCGTTCCATTCGCTTATATCGCTGACGACGCCACGTTCCGCTCATTAGGCGCGTTTACATATTCATGAGAGCAACGGCATATCCGCCTCGCTTTCGGTGATAATTGAGGCCTGCGCGCTACCTGTGTGGTGCGCGTAAGAGGATGTTATCCACGCTGTGGGTTGAAGTAACCAAGGTGGGGGTTCTTGCACCAAACACCAGACAGGAACCCGATAAATTATATGATATGATATTTATAATGCGCTTAATGCCCAGAGGTTTCTAAACGCGGACCCGGGAATCGAACCTGTGCTGCTCCGTGTCATCTTACTTCCATGGCGAGCACGTTGCAGTTAAGCTATCCTCCCGAGACCATCCTGCAGGGTTTATCGTGCCCAGTTGTAGTACAGGAAGAAACACGGGCCCATACGCTCCAGCCCAGCTCACTCTAACTGCAACCCGCAAAACCCATGCACACAAACCACAAAAACCTTCCACAGCCCAGCCATTCCACTGCCTCCAGCACAATACTACATGTGTGCCTGTGATGGAAGGCGGAGCGGCTGTAATGTGCTGTGTTGGCACTTGGCATGTCGTAAAGTATTTCCTGGAGTTGCAGCTTAGCAGCATTGGGGGCATTAGTAGTGACAGACGCCGCAAACACCCTCAAATGCCCTAGGAAAGGACCCCCTTCACTGGCTTGAAAGGTTGTTGGCCAGCCCTGCTTGAAGACGGGCTTGATCATTCCCAGGAGCCTTCTGCACAGTTTTCAATAGCAGTTCTTCTGTGGTGTCAAAGCCCCATCACAATCCCAACTCTTGCCTCCCAGAAGCCTTTACTGTCACTAAGCTAATGCATCCCCTAAACCATGTGTCAAAAGAGACAAATCGCTCTGACTGAGGGACAGAAACCCACCAAGACTTATTGTGAGTATTTCAGGTCAGGACGTCATTTCACCAAAATGCCAGGGGTAGCGGAAGTGACATCACATGACCCTTGACCTCTGATGACATCACAGGAACTGGTGTTATTTGACCCCTCCCCAAAGTGACATCACAGGAAGCGATGGACCAAAACCTTTCACCCCTTGACAAAACAGGAAGTGGCATCCCATAGCATTGTTCCTACCTACACCACGAAAAATGTGGTTACGATATCACTGTAATATATATATGTCATACAAGAATCGATCACCATATGTAGTGTTAATATCAGTGTGTATAGGCCCATATTACAAAATTACTGTGAATGCAAGCAGACGTCCAAGGCCAAATGATAATGATGTGTTATTATATAGCAGATACGCTGAAGAGCTTCATATAGAACAAATTTACATACAATATCACCCAACCTGTGTTGGTACTCATTTATCCACCTCAGAAGGATAAAAGGCTGATTTGGCCTTGCCCGGATTCGACACTGCAACTTGCAGATCACACACACATTGTAGCAGCAAGTGCCCAACCCACTGAGAAATCTTAACGGCTATAACTATCTTACCGGCTATAGTAAAATGAGCAATTACATGTCTGAATCTTCTCAAAGTCAGAAAGCAATTTACACTCTGTAGTGGATACCATTAAACTGGTAACTAAGATTGAACAGCAGGCCAGTTCATCTGCAGGTCTTGTGTAAAGTTGACCAAATGTCAAGCCGCGTGGATCTACTTTTCAGGCTTCAGAGGTTGGCAAAATACATACCATTGGGAGGGTTCATAACCGTGTACTAAAGAATTTAGAGTAGTGCAGAGAAAACAGCGCACTCACACGGCATCCCGTACTCTGGCCACTCGTTACCTCATACATGCAAACAAACATCCTGAAGAACATGCCAGGGAGATAGGAAAGATAGACACATTACAACAAAGCATTGGTTGTGGCACAATGAAATCAAGGGCCGCTTTATGTGCTACGGTCAACCATTTCTACACTGTACACAAGCTTTTTGGTATAAGGATTTTGTCAAGTGACCGAGGACACCGAGATGGAATGTCTTGTGATGATCATAACAGAGACAAAGACAGTAAAAAAAATGCTATAACCAAAACTTGTGAAAAGCAAAATACATAGTCCGAAATGGATTCTTATTCTACTCTAAATGCTTTTTCAAAGTTTTTGTCTGCATTGTGAATTTCAGGTGTTTAAGAACAGACTAAATCAGTGGCTCACCCCCCTAAAGTGTGCCTGAAATAAACCTTTAATGAGTCTAGAAATTATTATATAGAACTCAAGAAAGACAAATTATTTGTTATTCCTATTCTTTCTTATTTAGGGTCACTGCTCAAAGTGTTACACTCGTGGAACCCCCTGTTTTCTTTAGAGGCCTGAACAGGAAAGCCAGCCACTCCAGTAACATGGTGCTAGCCACAGCCCAGGAGCATCCATTTAAAAAAAAAAAGAAAAATAATATATGTTTTTTTAGGTGTAGCAAGTGTGCCCTGAAGGGGCGCAGCTGCAACTTCTGGCGACCCCCAAATGACTTCCCTGATTTCAGGCCCAGTACCGTGTTGCATCGTCCGACGCAACCAGGAAGGTGGGAGGATGCAGCAAAGAGCCAAAGATGAGCAGGTGAGTCAGAAAGGCTTTATTAATGCAGGCTTGCTCCTGATGTGGGAGCCGCATCTTCTCCAGTCCTACAGCGACCATCTCTCCGGTCTCCTGTACGGCGCATCACACAGGAGCATTCAAAGGATGCTCCTGCGTGACTCGTCGCACAGGTAACACGACAGGCACCCACGAGCTCACACACAGTGATGGGCGCGCAGCCATAGTCCCTCCTACACACCTTCCCCCCTAACTAAACAAACTCAACACATAGTCCTTGAATTTGACAGGTGGTCCTCGCACATGTGCGCCACACACAATATCTCCTTGTTCGGCTTGCAGGTCGCTCACACCCCGAACTGAAACATCATGCAACCACTTGTATCTTTCCTGGCACATCTCTGCCTTATTAATAAGCTCCTCCTTGTTTACCATAACGGGACCAGAGGTCCCCAGCCATTCCGGGGTCAGCTCATCAACCGGTTTCCTGCCCCTCAATGGCACAAAGGGCGTGACTCCTGTAGTGGAATGGGGCGTGGTTCTATAAGTCTAGAGCTTCTCACAAATCAAACTTACAACATCCAAATTTCTAATTTTAGCCAGCTGAAGTGTCCCCTTCCCCACCCTGTTAAACGTTCCACCATTTCATTTTGGCATGGACAATACAAGGCCGTAGTCTCTTGGCGAACCGCTGCCCCCTCAAGTAATCAGCCACCACATTGGACTTGAATTGCACACCATTGTCAGTGAACAGGGTGGACGTAAACCCTCCCACTCTAAAAATGGCATCCGTAACTCAACCACAGACTTTGCTGTGGCTTTGTCTGACAAGCCCACACAAGGCCCTTGGAATAGTGGTCCATGAGTAGAAACATACATTGTTTTCCCCTGATAACACTTGGCTAAAGGGCCAATTATATCCAACGCTACCCTCTCCCAGGGCTTTGTAGGGAATTTCATGGGACACAATGGAGGTTCCGCCACTACGTGGGACTTATAAGTAGATGCCATGGTACACAACGCCTAACTAAATTATCCGCCTCAGCATCCTTGCCCGGCCCCCAATACGCTTCTATTATTCTATTTTTGGTCAGATTCCTTCCTAGATGTCCTTTGTGGGCGATCTCTAGAGTGAGACTTCTCATCCCCTTCAGTGGAATGATTTTCTCACCTCTGCACAAGATGGTACCATCCATCCACAACTCTTCTTTGACCTGCTCGAACTGTGCAAACACTCTGCAACCTCCTTCGGCCAACCGCTCTTTAATAGCTGGCAAACCGTATCAATTTCTGGATCTCCCTCACTTTCCTCACACCTTCTGACCAAGGCCAACACTTCATTGTGACCAGCCGCCACAATCTGGGGCCACCCCTTCTCACAAATCTCCCCCCCCCATCAAGGCAAAGACGGGGAAGACCATCCCTGACCACATTCTGTGAGCCTGGGACATAGACCACAGAAAGATTATAATCCTCAAAGCTAGAGCCCAATGATTGACCCTCAGCGACCCCCCCCACACCTTTCCTAATCAACCTATGAACTAATAGATTGTGGTCAGTCTTTAAGGTGAATGGTACACTCCACAAAAATAGCTTAAAGTGGTTGATCGCCACAAAACAGGCCAGAGTCTCTCTCTCTACAGTAGAGTAGTTCCTCTATGGGCCTTGTAGAGCTCTGGAGGCAAAGCAATTAGGCACTCTCTGCGTTCCTGCACCTGCATAAGGGCAGCCCTTGGTACCACTGTGCTAGCGTCAGTCATTAGGACGGTCTTGCAACAAGGATTGGACATGCTAAGTGTGGGGGCACCCGCAATACTGTTCCTCACCTGGGAGAATGATCCCTCACACTTTATGTCCCATACAAATTTGGCACTTGTCTTCAACAGTTCCCTCAATGGGGCACAAATGGTAGCAAACCCTTCTATAAATTTAGAATCATACTCAGCCAAACCTAAGAACGCTTTCAGCGTGTCCTGGTTCTGAGGCACTGGGGCCTTCGGCACTGCCTCCACTAACTTGGCCTTGGGCCTGATGCCTTGATGGTCAATAACATGCCCTAGATAAAACACATCCATCATCCTTTAGTTGCATGTCTCTTTCTTAACAGTAAGACCAGTCTGAGCCAAAATCTGCAATACCTCACACACACATATTCCTCATGGCGCTCGGGATAATGAGCAAACACCAGAATACCATCCTGAAAGCACTTTACATAGGACAAACCCATGAACAACTGTTCCATGTTTCTTTGGAACACTGCTGCAACTGACGCCAACCCAAACGCATCCTTTTGAACGTGTAGGCCCCAAACGGTGTAACAAATGAGGTTCGAAGTTTAGAGTCAGATGCAATACAATGTGATGATAAGCGCTAGATAAATCATTCATAGAAAAACACTTGGCTCCATGCAGTAGGGTGATAATTTCCTGTACTTTGGGCAAAGGATGTCGATCCACCTAGATATTATTGTTGAGGGATCTGAGGTCTACACACAATCTTATATTGGTGTCTCGCTTTTTTGTAATTACCACGGGAACAACCACTCAGCAGCTTCGATAGGTACAATCACATCAATCGCACACAACTTGTCAAGCTCAGATTTGAGTTTCTACCTCCTAATAGGGGAACAGGAAAAACCTCTATGCCCCCTTTTTAATATCAGTATGTGGCGAAAACGCTTCAGACAATCCAGACAGTTGGAAAACTCAATTCATTCTCCACTAACATAACAGACAGCAGAGCATTTGGGTTCAGAACAATGCACTGCCCTTTCTGATTTTTCCAGCTTAGTAAGGGCACAGCCTTGTCAGCCACATACAATGCAGCTTGTATAGCCCTATGCTTAAATGTAATTTCAACAGATTTCGGCTCCTATATATTCAATAGCAAGCCGCCATATCCCTTAGGACATATGTCTGAGGCATCAAAATCACTCACATAAAAACCTAGGCATCTTTAAAGCATCTACCCCCACGACCGTGTATCTGGAACCCGAATCAGCAATCATTCTCAAGTTCCGCCTTCACTTCACACCAAGTTGCATCAACATTCTCACCATCGACACTGGCAATAAGCAGATCACTCACACCCTCTTGCAACAGATTATCTTCCTCCTCATCTTATATCACTTCCCCTCTACTACTGCACGCTCTAGTCATGTACCCCTTCCTATTGCATTTCTTGCATATAGCATTCTTGGCAGGGCAACGTACATTGGTTGAAATGTGATCCCCCTCTCCACAAGCATAACACATTACATTGACTCTAGAGGCTTGCGGCCGAGACCCTTGAAAAGAGCCAGCCCTCGCCTGGCTGCAAGGAGCGCGTCTTGGGAGTTTTATGGGGCATATTGCTCACATTGTTCACCTCCCCTCTGGGAGCATTCAAGATCACGGAGTAGGCAGAGGCTTCCTCATCAAATTTGGCCATGGCAATGGCCAGGTCCAAGGAAAGGTCCCTCACCCTCAGACGTCTCTCCTGCAGCTTCTTGTCAACTGTACATCTCACGATCTTGTCACATACCAGACTGTCATTGAGCATCCCAAATTCACAATTTTTTGTCAAGTCCAGCAGAGAAGCCACAAACATCTTAACCCTTTCTCCTGGCTGCTGCAAGCATGAAAAGAAGAGATGGTGCTCCATGACAATGTTTATGCAGAGACTAAACTGGGCAGCCAGGCACACTCAGTAGCTTGGCAGACATCTTGAGCATATACCTGGCCTTCTGAAAATGGGAACATATGCAAAGTTTCAAAAATCCTTCACCCGTCTACTCCTAGACAGTTGAGAAGTTTGTTTCCTTTCTGGGTCAAACCCTTTCTCACCAATTGCAACAAGATGGGTGTCCAAGGTTTTCTTCCACTGGATCCATGTGATGCAGTCAGGCAGCTGGTTGGCACAGAGGCAGCACAAACCCCTATGTCCCCCTGAGAGTCTTGGCATCTGCACCAGTGATTATGCAGGTAAACCACGACCCCCCCATGGGGAAAGAGGGTTAGGTTCCACGGCTTTTCCACTACATTCAGCACCCTCAAGCGGCGAGGCGCACGCAGTGATATCTCCTTTCATTTATAGGTGATCCGCATATTCGTGACGGCTAGGATGCAGTTGCAGACGCCGATTTGCTAACACTGACTGCGTGCATGCAAAGGAGCTATTCATTTTCCTCTGCATATACAGGGTGAGAGCTTTTACTTACCTTTGTATACACATTAATTGCTTCATCACATAGAGAATCAGACCACGGCAGCCAACCTTTTCCTCTGTTTGTGTTTCCATTTACAGGCGCACATCAATTAGGCTACACTATTAAGGTTATGTGTGGACTACACCATTACTGGGTAAGATTTCTCCTTACCTTTGCCCTTATTTGTGAGGGGCATTTATTGAACCAGTAGCACAATCGAACTGCAGTAGATCAGTCATTATGTATGTCTTACCGCATGTATTTATTCACAGATGCACATTCGCTGTGCTCCACACCCGTGTATGAACTTTGACTGTGCTTGGAAACTTCAATCTATTTTTCCATGCAATGTGTTTACAGCAGAGTAAGTTAGTTTGTTTCCCATCTCCTCAGAAATTGGCCTTTTAGCTACTCATTGCTGTCCCGGCAACAGAACACTCAGACACTTTTTTAATTAATTGTAGAAACATACCACAGGCTGTGAGGAACCTACAGCACAATTCACATCCTGATGAAGGCCGTTAGATTGGTGCTTTCCAAAATGCAATAGGCCGAAACACTATTGTGTCGACTCTTGTTTGTCTTCACAAGCCAATGTGGCAGAAAACAAATCATGTTTAACTCTTTATTGTTTTTACAATAACCCTGTTAAAAAACAAGGCTGTATATGTAAAGAATTCCAAGGCGATTGAAAAAATGTATGAATTGCAGTAATTGTTTATTTCTTTGTTATGAATGTGTAAGGTTCGCTATATGTCCTCATGGTATGTCTGTTGGGTGTCCTGACCCACGTTTGAGCTATCATGCTGCAACATTTGGTGCTGTGGGCTTAGAAAATCCAAGATGGCCAAAAAGCCCACATGTACGCCAGAATAGGAAAACTGTGCAGTACTGGCATGGAAAACATCATGATGGCCAGAACTTTCCAGAAAATGCACAGGGAAATGCATGAAGAATAGGCTGCCACCCATTTTTGCCTATGTTATGAGCACAGGGGGGCAGTGCCTAAACCCACCATTGGGCTACCCACACAGTAGCCTGAAACCATTGGGAATGGCAATGCTGATTGCCAAAAGCAACCTAGAACTATGGGAAGTCATTTTCTTGAATCCCAAAAATGGTTGCATTACCAGTACTCACCACTATCAGAAAGCCGGCGTTTTAAAACCACCAGACTTTTGTGTAAAACTGAACAAATGAAACAAAACCAGACCAAGGAAAGACTTGCTAAGAGGTGGATACAATGTAAAACTATACTCTGAAATGACTTGAAGGAAGTAATTATTTGCTTGACATCTACCCCCACAGGAGTTAAAACCTCCTCAGCCACTCTTCCCCTTGCCAAAAGGAGTTGTCACCTCTCTGATTAGATTAGGGGTGGAGCAGCTACAGGGAGTTGAACAAAGGCCTGTCCTGGGCCCAGGCAGATGGTTTTTTAGGGTGGTCGTAAATGGCTTCCTTTTGAACAAAGCCCTTCCTTGACTCAGGCAGATGGTTTAGGGGAGGTCGTAAAGTGGCTTCCTCTTGGCAGAAACGGAGAGAGGTAGCCCCTCTGAGGACAGGCTGAGCTTAAAGAAAGTGGATAGTCTGGTTTCTCCACCATGTGACCTGGGAAGACACACCCCTGTTGGCCAGAATATGATTTTAAGAAAGATGTATAACTCATGGTGCGGACTTGTCAAAATTATCTAAATGATACCATAATTCTTGTGATTTTTCTGCCCACATTTTAAGAGGTTTTAGGACCTGGTGGTATGATCTGGGGGGTTGCTAGCGGAAAATAGGGTTTCACTCCAAATGTCTGCATGTTAAAAATCTGACACTTCATCAATTAATGTCCATACTTCTTGTGCACATGTGTGTAATTTTGGGTAAATGTCCGATATTGCAAAACCAGTTAAAAAGTGCAAAATGTTGCCATTTCTGAATGCAAGCCCCCAGGAAGAGCAGAGTTTGAACAGAGTATACCTCATGTGATATGTGATGGGTGCATGTAATTTTAAACAACTGTGTATCTGTGCAATATGTATTTGAATCAAATATCGATTTGTGGGCAAACTGACCAGGGGAGGATCCTCTGACCCATAAAACCTACAGCATCACTCTGACTCACATTTCCTTCCCCCAATCATGGGAGAGGGGAGAATAGGGCCAATGACAAGTAGAAAGGGGCAGGCTTAGCTAGGCCCAGGCACACACCCACTTTCAAAACACATAAAAAGAGACTGCTGGGACAGGTAGGGAGATTTAAATCCAGTTGCTGCAACGCGCTCTGCCGGACCACACAACATCCAGAAGATACCAGATCCAACACTTAGACTTTAAAACTCCAAAGAACTTGATTCAGAACTCAAAGCAAGGGCCTAAACCCACAAACTGAGACCTCTTCTCAGCAGGCCTCAGCATCCAGCAAACCTAACAGCGGTAGCAGCATCCAGGAGCCGTGCAGATCAGCGCTGTGTCCAGAGAAAGCTGTGCAGAAAGATCCAGGAGCTGTGCACAGAAGCTGTACCCAGAGATCCAGGAGCCGGGCCAGGAGCAGTGTCAGACCAGACCAGCAGAGCATAGACCAGACACTGTGCGCAGAGACCGTCCGTGGCGAAACCAGAACCGAAGCCATCTTGACCCGATCCGTGAGACCTAGACCTTCCAAATACATTGTGAGTACAGCTAGGACGGTGTGAAACCAAATCTCTTAGTTTCCAGTGATATAATTCAATCTATTTAATCTAAGTAGAACTGCCTCCTAACTGTCACTTGTCAATTCTGCAGCCGCATAACTGTCACCTGTCATTTTTAAAAGCTGTCACCTGTCATTTTTAAAAGCTGTCACCTGTCAATTTGAGTTACTTTAAATTCGAAAAATGACCTTTACAAAATCGTTCATATCTTTGGAACCGTTGGTTTAACTTTCCTCTGAAAGCTTAGAATCTTAGCTTTTCAACGAACCTAGAACTGACTTGCTTCTCCTTATACTTTTGCCGTAATCGTGATTCACGCATTCGCGAATTTTGCCGCGATTCGCGATTTGGTTAAAAATCCAGCCACGTGTGAAAACAGCAGCTGCCTTGCTTTCCTTTGCCAAAAATTCGTTTAACCTGCTACTTACTCCTAGAGCATTGTTAAAGGGAGCCTGAGCTCATCCCAAGTATCTTTCACTCACCCTGAACCTCCTAAAGAGAATTAAAACCACTTTCAGCATATTCCTCACTTCATTGCCAGCACATATAAAAGCATTTTGGGCCTGTGTTTCAACTTCTATCCGTAGTCTAAGCTTGCTGGGGTGAACTGAATTACATTTGATTGCATGTCTGAGAACTGTGTGCTACTCTTCATTTCCTTACATTGCATAAGGGGGGGCGTGGATTGCCAGAGAAAAGTGATTACATTGTTTTGTTGAAATCATATTGATTATTTTCTGTACTGCATTTTCATTCAACATTGCATCCATCTGAACTTATATAAAGCATTCTCTACCACCTTATTCTACTGTTCCTATTCACAAGTGTGCTACCTCATCCTTATACTACTCCTGGGTAACCAAATCAGTTTACTAGTAGGATATTATTCACTGTTGATCACTGCTCATGTTTTAAGTGTGATATTAATTATTAATTCATTATAAAAGTGTGATATACATATATATACTGTTAATTTTTTTTTCAAATAAACCTTTTAAACTTGCAAAACAGAACTACTTCTTGGCTCAGTGGGGCCAGGGGGATTCTAAGAGAGGGGTGTTATATAGGGGTAGTCATCCAGAACTCATGAACTGGACATAAAGATATATCAATAAGGGTTTCCATTCAGTATCCCAGACTAGGCATTGACTTAGCTGTAGTGTTGAATTGAATCTTCTTACAAAGTGGGGGCTCGTCCGGGATGTCTGGGTTAGATCTATCACTTGTGCAGCTTAATACAGTGTGCTAACTGACGGGATACATACATCCGGTCGGATCACCACGCTGTTTTACGCTGTAAAGCACTCTTCAAAGGGACACTCTAAGGAAAAGGTCTGTTTTGCAAAAATAAAATACTAATTTCTGTAAGTCAGGACAGAGATCAATCTCTAGAATGACGACCTTGGTAGACATGAAAATAGCGAGGGAGCACCTCTTACATAAGCTATTTGTGAGAGGTGAGTGGACTCACCAGGACCAAACGGTCTGGTTGCAGGCCATCGCGCAACAGGTCACTGAAACAGGGTCAGCCATATGGAGAGATCAGGGTCCATTACATGTGGCCCTGAGTGAACTATATATGGCTCCTAAAGCCAAAGATGAACACAATAAGATTGCCAGGATAGCGGCATACCTGTACCTATATATGGGAGACATGCAGGATAAATGTACTGAAAGCCAAGATCTGGCAAATAAGCGACAGATGGCATTAGAGAAGGTCCAATCTGACCTGGTCTCTTCTGAGCAGAGGCTGCAGAGGAGCCAGGAGTTAGAAAATGATAGTAGGCAGTATATCATTAAAATAAAAGAGGATATGGACATCCTTCAACAGGAAAAGGCTGACCAGGATACCAGATTTCTGGCCTTGCAAAAGGAGTACCAAGAAGGTCTGGACTCCCTACTACAGAGCCAGAAAAAGCTGGAGCAACAATTAGATTTCAATAGAGTATGTGCTGAGCAGGTAGTCACCCTGCAAAGCCACCTAGATAGGGAAAAGGCAGAAAGCAATAAATTGATTCTGAAAGACCTGGATACCCAGGCACAGTTTGATCAGGAGCGCCAGAGAGCTGGTGCCTTCCAAAGGCAAAGAGAGGACCTGGCGGCACAGATGCAGACTCTTAGTCAGGAAAGGGACACCTTAGGCCAGGAAGTCTGCCATTTAAAAACGAAAATGGAAGAAAATCACCTGGCCCTCCAGGGACGGGGTGACCTCCAAAAAGAACACCAGAACTTGTTAGAGCACACCAGGACGGTGGAGGATGCTCTAGCAAGAAAGGAGCAGGCCAATAGGGACACAACTCAGGAGGTAACCCTCCTGCAGCAGAGACTGGCTCAGTACTCCAGGACCAATCAGGAGGCACAGAGAGAAGATGAGGCTCTCTGTCAGCACAATGATAGGCTCCAGCAACAGGTAGCGATGCAGGAGAGACTGATAGAGTCGAGTAAGGCCTTAACTGAGGAACTGAAAGCGCAGGCTCTTGCATTGCAACAGGGAGCAGGGGCGGATAGAGACCAGGTTCGCTGGGAGAGGGAGACTCCTGAGCATAACCTCAGGATCCCTAGTACCAGAGGCCTTCATATCTCTCAGTCCCTGGACTCTGCCACCCCCATGTCCCCTGGCGCTCATGAGCCCAGGGCCACGGGGTTGGCAGATTACTATCCAACCAGAAGTATGGGGCTCATAGGCCAGTACCTCCCAGGAATGGAGGGGCGGGCATCTGGGTATGGGCACCCAAGCACAGTGCAATTTAGTGGGGAACCCCAGGAGAGTAGGCCCATTAAGGGCATCCTGAAAACGTCTGCCCAATTAGGTCTGGGCGGGGGGGTACCCATCAAATCCTGGCAGCAAGGAGGAATCTGAAGACTCCTCTGAACGGCGCAGGACACAGGAGACCAGGTCCCCACATTCTGCCAGCCATTCCCAGGCTCGCAGAATCCGGGAAAACCTGGAAGATCAGACAGGAACCTCTGGGAGCAGTGCTTCTGAGTCAGAGGATGAATGGACCAGGGTTACCCGAACCAAAAAGGCCAATAAGGCAAAAAGGGCCTTGCTTAAGGACCCATTGAAGCAAATAAAGGCAATAAGGAGTGTCATCACGCCTTATCATAAGAACGCCAAGTATTCCGTTTGGGAACACTTGGAGCTCTATGAGCAAATGATGGAGGCTTTCCATTTGAAGGACAGCAGTAGCTGCATCCAGTACGTCAAATGGACATTCTCCCCAGAATACTCCAGTTTCTTTGCGGGGCTGGAGGACCAAAATCATTTAAGATGGTCCACCTATAAGGCGGCCATCTTGAAACATTTTTCTGTTCACAGAAATCCTCAAGAGGCTCGCAAGGCAGCCTACAATTTGCAATGTGGGGAGGATCAGGCCCCACAAGAATTTGTGCAAGAATTAAAGCGTGCTTTTGCGCAGACCACCAGAAGGGTGCGCACAGGCAGCAAAGAGTTTGTCAATACATTTTTCCATGCTCTCCCTAAATATATAATGACCCAGCTCGTGAGAGATTTTCATGAGAAAAGATCTTTAGACTGGGTCATTGAACAGGCTACCCGGATCTATGAGGTGCAGAAGCCTATCAAAAATAAAAATAACGCGCCGAAAAACCCCAAAACCAACAGCACCCCTGCTACTGCCAAGGTGGCAGAGGTAAAGGTTGCCCCTGTTTTAGATTTGGAGATGGGGGGGCCTAAAAACCTGCCTGCACCAAATAATTCACAGCCCAGAAGGCCCTCGGGCCAGTCACAGACAGGGAGTCGAGGAGGTAGGCCCACAAATGGGGTCCCCCGCTCCCCTTACTATGTAAGTCCCCGCTATAAGGGAAACCGACCAATCCTGGGTTATGTGTGGTCTCCTCCAGCCCAAGGGGGGGGATCCGGCCAAGCAACTAACCCAGGGAACTTCCCTCCCAACTTCCCACAGGAGTGCAGAAATTCTCCAAATCCTGCGCAGAACTTTTTCCCCAGGTATCCACCCAATTTCCAGCCCCAAAATCATCCATCCTTCTTTCCCCAATTCCCTGAGCCCAGACAACCTAATCCGGGAGAGGGGAGGCCAAGGGTGGAGGGGTACCAAACCCTTCCCAACCAGGGGTACTACCAGAGAAGGGATAGCTACCCTTCCCGGGATCAGCCCAGGGGAGAAAATAGAGCCCTGTATCAGCCTGAGCGGGTTTCACAACTTGAGCACCAGGTCCAAAATATGGCACGGGATCTGGGTCACGTACTGAGGGTTCAACAGAACCCTCAGATGAGCATGCCACCGCAGAATGCCCCAAACTCTGGACCTGGTGCTCCAGAACAATGACGGGGGCAGCACCCCGATAACACACCGGTTCCCAGGGAGGAGGCACGAGGGGAAGGGGGGTGTAAAGCCTTGGAGGAAGCCTCCTTCCCAACTTGTAAACAGCCCCAGGAAAACCAGGAACCGGAAACAAAATCTCCTGCCCCTGAAAGCCTGCCTCCCAAGGAGCAGAGGGGGGGTAGGAGAAACAAGGGACCCAAACAGACCCACTTTGTGGAGGAGGTACAGGTCTTCCAATTTGAGGGAGAGGGATCCTCAGAATATCCTGGGAAAAGGATCTTCTCCTTCATAGATGGGGGAACTCCTCCCAAAGAATAATGGGTCCCAAGGGATTCCAATCCAGACTGGGGAGATATGGAGACTGAGCTACCGCCGCCCATCATCTCATCCCAGAACCCAGAATACCGAAATCCCCTGGTTCAAACCCAACCTGGTGACTGCCTCCAAAAAGGGGGGGGCGGCCCAGAACCGGAACCAGGGGAACCCACAATGGCAATGATCTCCAGTTGCCAACTTTTTCTTTCAGATTCCCAAGACTCTCCACAGAATTCTGCCCAAATCTCTTCTCTCACCATGTCCAAAACCAGAAAGTAGCCCACCAGTTGTCCAAAAATGTGCATTATCTGTGCCCCCTTGAGGAGAAGGAGGGAAGATACTATGCCCCGGTACAAGTACAGGGGCAGGGTACAATTTTGGCACTGGTGGACACTGGATCCCAATCTACCCTTCTGTCCAAAAGGGCCTTTGAGGAACTAAATGCAGGAAGGGGGGAGAATTACCAAATTCCTCTCACCTCTCTTCCTGGACAACTGCAGAACTTTGATGGGAAGGAAATTCCCGTTGAGGGGACTGCAGACTTGGACATTAAAATTGGGCGACACAAGGTGAAACACCCGGTCATAGTAGTGACTCCAGAGGGCACCCCATGTTTACTAGGGAATGACCTCCTGAGAAGGTTGTCACCCCTAATAGATTGTGTAAACAAGGTCCTCTGGACCCAGACTAGCCGACCAATAAAATTAAAACAGAGTGTCAACCATGTTAGTTTAAACGGCACCTGCCACATGGTTGAACAAAAATCTGACCAAGTAGAATTTCACTTCCAGAACAACCAAATTCCAGACGTGACAGTAATAGCAGTAGGACAACAGACTGGTGATGGGGGGTCCTCTCTATTTCTGAAAATCAACCTTCCTTCCAGTTTAAGGTGGTATTCCACACTGGAAGGAAACACCCTGAAATTCTTTATTAATCCACAATCAGAAACTCCCACTCCTATAGTCCAGAAAGATGTGAAATCAGCTCAGAGCCTGGCTGATATTCAGCAAATTGGAGAGCAGTTGTTCATCCCTATTCAGTTAAATGATGGGAAGGACTCTGTTCTCGCTTGAGTGTGCGTGAACAATGGTAAGAGCTTCATCAGCGAAGCCATGTTCCGCCAACTCCCAAAAGATCCAGCCATTCCCACATTCAAACTGATAGACAAATGGGAAATGGACCTGGAAGCACCCAATTCCAAACATCTCCTGCCAAGCAGGTGTATGCTCAAAATCTCCATTGGCAACAAGAGCATAGTCCACAATTGTTGGGTCGTGCGAGACGTCACTGCCGCTTTTTACTTAGGCAGTGACATTCTCAATCACTTTGCCATTAGCTTGGACCTAATAAACTTCAAAGCTTGGTCCCGATTAGCGTATAATCCCATGGGCTTTGATGATCCAGAAAAAGCATTTAGGTCAGCTCAATTGCTACCTTATGCAGTTGAAATTCAGATCAAAGAGGAAGTCACCATCCCAGAAAGGACCCGACAATTCTCCCTGGAAGTGAAAGTTAAAAGAGGACAAAAATTGCAAAACCCTGATGCTTATATACATCTAAATGCTTCTCTCCAGCAGCAAGGGTTGGGGGTAAACCCAACTCCATTAGTCAACATAGAACATGACATCATTCTAATAGAGGTGGATAACAGCGACTTAAAGAGTATTACTCTAGCCGCAGGCACCATTATTGGAATGGCGGTTCATGACCGACATTTTTCCATCGATTTAGGAAATGAACTGTTCGGACCAATCCCCAAGGACTGCTTTGACAGTGACAATGATGACAATACAACACCAGACAGGATTTTTACCCGGCATGGGGGGAACTTCCTGGTGTACACTTCCTGCCCCTATGGTAAGGAAGATGTGACTTGTGACTTCAGGAGGGATGAGGTGATTTTCCAGGTCCATGAGGGTTGCCTTTCCCACCTGAGGCCTCCAGTCCAAATCAGCACTCTGACCAGGGACTTCTCCACCTAGCTGGAGGAGGCTGCTGAAATAGCCAAACCAGAAGTCTTTCCAGGCTTCAGGCAGATGGTGGAAGAGAGAGTCAACCTAGCTGATGCCTGTGTGACTCTGGAACAGAAGCAAAAGTTGAAACAAGTTTTCTTGGATTTCCAAGATCTCTTTGCGGTAGACTCATATGACTGTGGTCGCACCGACATCCACACAACAACAATTCCCACAGACCCTGGAATGACTCCAGTGTTTGTGAAGCAATATCGTTTGCCTCTCGCATCCATGGAGTCCCTTACTGAAATAATTAAGAACCTTGATTCCCGGGGAATAATTCGTCCAATACACAGCACTTTCAATAATCCGGTGCTGGGAATATTGAAGCCAAATGGCCAGTGGAGACTCTGCGCCGACCTCAGGGAGCTCAACAAACGGGTCCATACTTCCCGATGGCCTCTGCCCTACATTGACCAAGGGCTGGCCCAGATTCAGGGGTCACAGGTATTCACAGCAATAGACCTGACCAATAGATACTGGACCGTGCCTGTCAGTAGGGAGGAACTATAGAAACTGGCTTTTACCTTTGGGGGCCAGCAGTACACATGGACCCGGACTCACTTCGGATACCTCAACTACGGCAATGAATTCAACATTTTCCTACACAAGGCCATGCTCGACCTGGGTGTGAGGGGTAACCTGGCTTATGTGGATGATGTCCTCATCAAAAGTTCATCTGTGGAGGAACACTTAGCGGAGATCCGTTATGTTCTGACCCAGTTGAGGGCCGCCGGAGCAAAACTTTCCTTTCAGAAAGCACAGTGGTGTAGAACCCGTGTTAATTTCTTGGGGCATGAGATTACTCCTCAGGGTCTCTGTCCCCAAGAAAAGAAAGTGGAAGCACTCCAGAAACTGAAAGACCCCACAACTCTGCGGGATCTAAGGAGCCTCCTTGGACTGACTAATTACAGCAAAAAGTTCATTGAGGGCTACGCAGAGATCACCAGACCCCTGATTCATCTCCTGAAGTTGGGGTCAAGTGGGAATGGGGTCCAGAACAAGCCGAGGCAGTAAGACAACTCAAAAGAGGCCTCTCACAAGTGCCCTGCCTAGCTTACCCTGTCAGAAACAAGGAGTTCTTCCTGGAGACAGGGTTCTCTAATACGTGCTTGACGGCAGTATTATACCAAAAGCATGACGAGGTCAATAAAGTAATATCCTATGCGAGCAAAACTTTATCCTCTGTGGAGGAAAAATTCAACGATTGTGAGAAGGCACTACTGGCAACGGTGTGGGCATTGAAGAATTACCGCCCGTTCATCCATGGGGAACACATCATAGTGGAGACTCCACACCAGCCTCTGCAATATCTCCAAAGTGACAGAATCCGGGCCAGAAATGTGAGTAATTCCCGAATTACTTCCTGGATTCTGTCAATGCAAGGCTTTCCTGTGGAGGTCAGATATGGCCAAAACAAGAAGAGTCCCCTCGCGCAAGGTCTGGCTGACTTGCATGATTGTGCCAGAGAAAACTGTCTCGAGGACGAAAGTCTAAAAATCAAGGACAACATGGAGGCATACCTTAATTCCCCAGACAAAGTCTTTGAAGAGGCCAAGTGTGAGGGAATGCCCACTGTGTATGTGGATGGATGCTCTTACCATGTTGACAACAACGGGGAGAAAGAACTGGTGGCCGGCGTAGGGAATGCATGGGTGAATGAGTCCCCAGAACCCTCCGCTGGATACAAAACTGGTCCCCGAAGTAGTCAGGTGGCAGAATTGATGGCTGTGCATCAAGCCATCCTCACTGCTGTCCAACATCAACTCCACGAACTGGTCATAATCACAGATTCTGATTATGTACGGAACGGGTTCGTGGAGCACCTGGTTCATTGGAAAACCAGAGGCATGTTATGTGCTAACAACAAACCCTTGAAACATGGGAAGTTGATCCAAAACATTGATGATCTGGTCACCTCGAATGGGATGACCATCTACTGGAAAAAGATCAAGGGTCATTCCAAAGTAGAGGGACCAGACAAAACTGGAAATGACTTAGCTGATCACCTGGCCAAAACCAGGGCCATCCAAGGGGATCTAATCGAAATAGAGTCCCTGTTGGGGGAAATCCAGGTCACTGCTATCACTACGTCCCAGACAAATGCTCACAATGATCTTTCAACTGCCCAATGGAGCAAGGAGACCCCTGATGCTGATTTGATTACAGCTCAGAAGGGGGATCCAATTATTGGTAAGTTTTACCAACACCTTGAGGACCCTGAGAACTTTCCCCTGATGGATACCGATTACATTGGAAAAGAGGACCTAAGAGTGTTGATGAAATGTCCAAAAATGTTCCGAATCCAAGACGGTTTGTTGGTAAGGAAATCCCAAGCTGGCCATGATCAGTTGGTGGTTCCTACCTCATTCCGAAGCCTGATGCTAAGTCAAGCCCATGATGCGGCCACCGCCGGTCATAGGGGGTTTCACACAACATTGGAAATCTTAAGAGAGGTTGCATACTGGCCACACATGGGGCAGGACCTCGACCAATACTTGAATGGGTGTCTTGTGTGTGCACAATTTCAGCCATCATCCCTCACGCACCGTGCACCCCTCCAAAAGAGGGGGATGACACTGCCATGGTCAGATTTGCAAATCGACTTTGTAGGCCCTGTGATTCGCTCGTCTAGAGGAAACAAGTACATGTTGACCGTTACATGCTTGTTTACCAAGTGGGTGGAATGTCTCCCAGCCCCAAACTGCAAGGCAGAAACTGCAGCTGCCCTGATGATTAACCACATCTTTTCCCGTTTTGGTCTACCTCAAAGGATTGAGTCAGACAGAGGTAGCCACTTCACCAGTGAAGTGATGACAAAGATGTGGGAGATACTGGGGGTCAAAAGAAAGCTACATATTGCTTACAGGCCATCTTATTCTGGAGCAGTAGAACGTTACAACCGGACAATTGTGAGCATCTTAAAAAAGTTTGTGGCAGATTCTGGGCCAAGTTGGGATATCCGATTACCTCTGGTCCTAAAGGCCATCAGATCTACCCCTTCATCTGCAACCAAAATGTCACCATTTGAGTTGATGACTGGCCGCAAGATCGTGCTTACTCAGAATTTGCTCTACAGAACCCAAGAGCAAACGTTGATAAATGCCTCCACAACTCATGAGTATGTGGCGAATTTAAGGAAACACCTTCAACATGCTTTTGCCTATGCTCAGCGGAATCTAGAAAGATCAGCCGAGAGTATGAAGACCCAGTATGACCTGAAAACTTCCAGGAAGGAATATCAGGTGGGGGACCGGGTCTATTTATACAACTTCCAAAGAAAACAGGCAAAACAGCGAAAATTCTTGCCTACATGGAAGGGACCCTTTGAGATTATAGACAAGATCTCCCCTGTTGCCTACAAGATCCGCATCCCCAAAGGCGGTTTGGCAGAGGGGGAAGACAAGTGGGTCCACATAAACCAGTTGAAGTGTTGCCATCCCAGGCACACTTTGCAGCAACTGGAGGAGTCCTCTGTAATCCCAGAGCGTACCGCTCCAGAGTAATTCAATTCCAACCCTAAAATATCCTACATATAGCCTATCAAATTCTGTGTTCCTCAAGTTTATGTGTTCCTGTCGCTTAATTTTAAAAAATGTGCATGTTCATATCTGTTGAGTTCTAAAATATATATGCCACCCCACTATATCAATGGTGGGGGAGAAATGTCCATGAATAGGTATTGCCGCTTTTCCTTTGTCGTCCTAGGAGAAAGAAAACCTGGAGACTGGCCAAGGAGGACGATCCGGAGACCAGGAGCAGAGACCCAAGGGGCCTGGGGTACCGCCCAATATTCCCATCAGGACACCGGCGAGGAGAACCGATCGATCAGTACCGGATGGAGGAAAAGATGCTGAACTGTGCCATTTGCAGAATTGGAAGAAGATTATGCGGACATATACAGTGCGTGGGTCATAACCTTCTGTGCACCCGACTCCACATCGACTCAAATTTAAAGTGCAGTTGCGTGGGGGGGGGCTTTGTTGGGTGTCCTGGCCCACGTTTGAGCTATCATGCTGCAACATTTGGTGCTGTAGGCTTAGAAAATCCAAGATGGCCAAAAAGCCCCATGTACGCCAGAATAGGAAAACTGTGCAGTACTGGCATGGAAAACATCATGATGGCCAGAACTTCCCAGAAAATGCACAGGGAAATGCATGAAGAATAGGCTGCCACCCATTTTTGCCTATGTTGTGAGCACAGGAGGGTACTGCCTAAAACCACCATTGGGCTACCCACACAGTAGCCTGAAACCATTGGGAATGGCAATCCTGATTGCCAAAAGCAACCAGAACTGTGGGGAAGTCATTTTCTTAAATCCCAAAAATGGTTGCATTACCAGTACTCACCACTATCAGAAAGCCGGCGTTTTAAAACCACCAGACTTTTGTGTAAAACTGAAGAAATGAAACAAAACCAGACCAAGGAAAGACTTGCTAAGAGGTGGATACAATGTAAAACTATACTCTGAAATGACTTGAAGGAAGTAATTATTTGCCTGACATCTACCCCCACAGGAGTTAAAACCTGCTCAGCCACTCTTCCCCTTGCCAAAAGGAGTTGTCACCTCTCTGATTAGATTAGGGGCGGAGCAGCTACAGGGAGTTGAACAAAGGCCTGTCCTGGGCCCAGGCAGATGGTTTATTAGGGTGGTCGTAAATGGCTTCCTTTTGAACAAAGCCCTTCCTTGACTCAGGCAGATGGTTTATAGGGGAGGTCGTAAAGTGGCTGCCTCTTGGCAGAAACGGGGAGGGGAAGCCCCTCTGAGGACAGGCTGAGCTTAAAGAAAGTGGATAGACTGGTTTCTCCACCATGTGACCTGGGAAGACACACCCCTGTTGGCCAGAATATGATTTTAAGAAAGATGTATAACTCATGGTGCGGACTTGTCAAAATTATCTAAATAATACCATAATTCTTGTGATTTTTCTGCCCACATTTTAAGAGGTTTTAGGACCTGGTGGTATGATCTGGGGGGTTGCTAGCGGAAAATAGGGTTTCACTCCAAATGTCTGTATGTTAAAAATCTGACACTTCATCAATTAATGTCCATACTTCTTGTGCACATGTGTGTAATTTTGGGTAAATGTCCGATATTGCAAAACCAGTTAAAAAGTGCAAAATGTTGCCATTTCTGAATGCAAGCCCCCAGGAAGAGCAGAGTTTGAACAGAGTATACCTCATGTGATATGTGATGGGTGCATGTAATTTTAATCAACTGTGTATCTGTGCAATATGTATTTGAATCAAATATAGATTTGTGGGCAAACTGAGCAGGGGAGGATCCTCTGACCCATTAAACCTACAGCATCACTCTGACTCACATTTCCTTCCCCCAATCATGGGAGAGGGGAGAATTGGGCCAATGACAAGTAGAAAGGGGCAGGCTTTGCTAGGCCCAGGCACACACCCACTTTCAAAACACATAAAAAGAGACTGCTGGGACAGGTAGAGAGATTCAAATCCAGTTGCTGCAACGCGCTCTGCCGGACCACACAACATCCAGAAGATACCAGATCCAACACTTAGACTTTAAAACTCCAAAGAACTTGATTCAGAACTCAAAGCAAGGGCCTAAACCCACAAACTGAGAACTCTTCGCAGCAGGCCTCAGCATCCAGCAAACCTAACAGCGGTAGCAACATCCAGGAGCCGTGCAGATCTGCGCTGTGTCCAGAGAAAGCTGTGCAGAAAGATCCAGGAGCTGTGCACAGACGCTGTACCCAGAGATCCAGGAGCCGGGCCAGGAGCAGTGTCAGACCAGACCAGCAGGGCAGAGACCAGACGCTGTGCGCAGAGACCGTCCGGGGCGAAACCAGAACCGAAGCCATCTTGACCCGATCCGTGAGACCTACACCTTCCAAATACATTGTGAGTACAGCTAGGACGGTGTGAAACCAAATCTCTTAGTTTCCAGTGATATAATTCAATCTATTTAATCTAAGTAGAACTGCCTCCTAACTGTCACTTGTCAATTCTGCAGCCGCATAGCTGTCACCTGTCATTTTTAAAAGCTGTCACCTGTCATTTTTAAAAGCTGTCACCTGTCAATTTGAGTTACTTTAAATTCGAAAAACGACCTTTACAAAATCGTCATATCTTTGGAACCGTTTGGGCTAGAAACTTGGTTTAACTTTCCTCTGAAAGCTTAGAATCTTGGATTTTCAACAAACCTAGAACCGACTTGCTACTCCTTATACTTTTGCCGTAATCGTGATTCACGCATTCACAAATTTCGCCGCGATTCGCAATTTGGTTAAAAATCCAGCCACGTGTGAAAACAGCAGCTTCCTTGCTTTCCTTTGCCAAAAATTCGTTTAACCTGCTAGTTACACCTAGAGCAATGTTAAAGGGAGCCTGAGCTCATCCCAAGTATCTTTCACTCACCCTGAACCTCCTAAAGGGAATTAAAACCATTTTCAGCATATTCCTCACTTCATTGCCAGCACATATAAAAGCATTTTGGGCCTGTGTTTCAACTTCTATCCGTAGTCTAAGCTTGCTGGGGTGAACTGAATTACATTTGATTGCATGTCTGAGAACTGTGTGCTACTCTTCATTTCCTTACATTGCATAAGGGGGGGAGTGGATTGCCAGAGAAAAGTGATTACATTGTTTTGTTGAAATCATATTGAGTATTTTCTGTACTGCATTTTCATTCAACATTGCATCCATCTGAACTTATATAAAGCATTCTATACCACCTTATTGTTCTGTTCCTATTCACAAGTGTGCTACCTCATCCTTATACTACTCCTGGGTAACCAAATCAGTTTACTAGTAGGATATTATTCACTGTTGATCACTGCTCATGTTTTAAGTGTGATATTAATTATTAATTCATTATAAAAGTGTGATATACATATATATACTGTTAATTCTTTTTTCAAATAAACCTTTTAAACTTGCAAAACAGAACTACTTCTTGGCTCAGTGGGGCCAGGGGGATTCTAAGAGAGGGGTGTTATATAGGGGTAGTCATCCAGAACTCATGAACTGGACATAAAGATATATCAATAAGGGTTTCCATTCAGTATCCCAGACTAGGCATTGACTTAGCTGTAGTGTTGAATTGAATCTTCTTACATGACTCACTTATGAATGTATTTTGCATAAAATAACCACACTCTATGTGGGAACAAAACTGCTGAACGGTCAGTGTTTATCTATTGTCATTCTGTCCGGGATCGCTCTGACCAATTGTTTATATATATCTTGTAGAACCTGGACTGGTCAGAGAATAACCAGGTGCCCCCACCCCCTCTTTTCCTTATACTTCCGGTGGCACAGCCTGTCCATGTCTTCTTGCCCAGTGCCCAGTGTGTAAGCATCACAAAGGGAAGTTTGGAATTCACCTTTGAAGTTTGTTAGAGCCTCCATTCCAAGTTTGCTAATTGGCTAGAGAGCTGTAAACTGTGAGAAAAAAACAAAGGATATGTTTAGAATGCAGGCGTCTACTGTGATTAGAGCCTGAATTCAACTTCCAATGTGACCAAATGGACTTGTTAAGGTTGGTCCAGAATCAAACTACTTTTTTTTAAAAAGTACATCCCTTCTTGTAGTGATGAATTCGCCAGCCAAGAAGTCCTTCTTTTGTAAGCTATTGAAAGTGCCTTTGACAATGTAAAATGAGATTTTACAAAGCAGAGTGCAAAAGTAAAGAGTAAATAACAGATAAAATGACCCTAGTCTTCGCTTTCAGGAGCTGTTTTGTAAAGAATGGTGTTTGCTGCACATGCCCAATGCACCAACCACAAGGCTGTCAGACAATACTGCAGTGATGGTCCCTAATACGGGTGAAACCTATAGGCAGTTGTCTGCAGCTTTGAGAACTGTCTAGGCTTGAAGGAGCTATGTGTAAAATACTGCTGACCTCTAAAACGAAGATATTTTTCTGGAGCTTGCTAAAGGCTTGCATTTTGGCTCATTTGCATCCCCAAAAAAGCTTTGCACATGTGGCTGTGAACTGGAGATGAACTGGATGGCACTGTGGCATTTGTGATTTGGCTAAAAAGGCCTATGCTACCAAAAAAAAAAAATGAAAAATGCCGCCTGCAAATAATGGTTTGCAGGCATCGTGTACAACGGATTCCTTTGAAACCTGCCTGCTTTTTGCAGGTTGTAAATGTCTTTATTTATTTATTTATTGCATTTACTACACACCCAAACCTGGAGGTATCAAGGCGTAGGTTACTTGCGGACTTGGCTAGTTACAGATTATGCTACAACACAGAATCCAGAGCATACAATCAAATATTTGATCCACACCATGTAATTTGATACACAATGTTGGTGGAGCCGAACTAGGAAGAACACCAAACTCCTACAGTCAAGAACCTGGAGGCGGTGTGCATACAAATTCATTAGTTGAACGCCGGCATGAAAATGCAAGATGGCTTTAAACCCTGTGCTGGAGACAAACCTGGAATGCACGACTTCCTGCACCTAAACCCGCCTTCGAAAAGTAAGAGCATCTGGAGAGCAGTAAAGCCAGGCGTAAACTGCATCAGACTTTCCCGTCAGAACTTGCTTGACCACTCCCGCCTTTATAAAACGTCCGCCTTTATTTTTACGATCAGTTTGCTAAGTAATTGGTTCATTCTGTAAAAAGTGTTAATTGCACATATCGGACCTCCACCATCAACACTTTCCTGCTGCGGAGTGAGGCAAAGTGTGTAATCCTTAGTTTTACACCTTGATTTAACATGCTGGGGAAGCAGAGTGAAGGGTCATTTTATAAAAATTGGAATCCGAGCTAGTTCAGAGAGGACCGTGAACATTTGTGAGGAGGGGAGTCGTGAATACATGCGGATGGCTGGACTGTGGAGGTGGGTGGAGCCTCTACATTGGCCCACAGAGATCTTTAATCCAGATAAAGTACCAATTCTACCCTAGATATGTGTATGTATGCATGGGTTTGGCATTGGGCAACTGTTTTGATTCTGTGAAAGTCAGATTGACCAACCAAAGAAGGTTTGAGAACATCAAAAAACAATCTTGCAGCATAACATTGCCTCCCAGAATGCCTCTCTCAGAAAACTGCAAATAAAGTATCAATGGCAAAAAAGGACAAATGAATCCTGTTGATGCCCCATGTGGGTGTGAAGTGAGCGGACACTCATGTGAGTGCCCAATGCTCTCCCTGGACCACCTTCATTCTCCCTCCAAAGTATCCGAGCCTGAAAAACAGAGACCCCTTACAAGCCCCGCCCCATGCGCTGTCCCCTGTGGATGAAAAGAATTGGTGCACCCCCTGACCAATTACGCCATCGGAATAGAGTAACTCGGGGTATTCAACCCCTGAACACATTTTATCTCATTTAGGATTTTATTACAGACTCATGAAGCTCACCAAGTGTACAATAACATATACATCAGGGCGCAGCCAGTATAACCAATGACTAAGCATAGACCGAAGGCACTCACATACTCCAATGACATGTGCCTACTGCACCAAGTACTGAGGTCTGATTGGCTTTCCCGCCTGTCCCCATGTGGAAAGCCCCTCCCCCCCGTGTCTCTTATACAGGACAAAATGCACACTGCACACTGCAAGATCCCGGGCTCCCTCTTACCACCACTGAGTGCAGTCTCCACTTGGATGACGCCCTGTCGTGAGTCGAAGGCCCTAATCAGGCCTATGCGGGCCTCACTTACATCACCCTTACTCCTTGGTACCCCTTGACAAAGGTCCATTACCTCTCATGACCTGGGCCATCGTTGCAGGACTTGCAGCTCATCTAAGCCCCAAGCATCACAGGCCTTACACAGGCAGCGCCCCATGTGCTCAGAGCCTCAAAACAGATCAATTGGCAACCACAGTCTTCACCAGTGCCACCTATTGGCCATGTTGCACACATTATTACAGTAGATGCCCCCAGAGCGGGCTGCACCACCACTCCCCGACTGCCACGCGGGTGTGAGTATATCCCCCTCCTCAGCGTGCCTTCGCTGATCTGGAGTAAGACATTTGCCACCCGTAGAAATGAGGTTCGAGTTGAGACTCATGTGAACTGGCACATATCCGGATCAACTCCGACCACGCCCTGAAGGACACCACTCATCTCACCCTCACACACCAGATGTCTCCACTCCTGCCGACTCATGTAGAGGAACTTCTTCATTGGGGCGCATCCAGAGGCAGTACAATGCAGCGGCTGGGATGAACACGCCATTCTTGAGACAAAAATAGCACTAAAGGGAGAAAAGCAGGTAGTGAGTCCGTAAATTCCCAAAAGTTCCACTTTTTGTGTAGAAGGAGAGTGCCAGCGCCAAAATGGCCCCAAGCTTATTACCCTTGCAACATCCTCACAGCCATATCCTGCAGATAAAGGACATTAAAAGTAGCTAACCACTGGCTCTAGGATGCTCTGAGATTTTCTGTATAGAATCCAGGGTCTGCAAACATTGGATCTGCAGACGTTTTAGGCTACAACTTCCATCAGCCCTAGCCAGCATAGTCAATGATGGAGGATCATGGGAATCATTGTCCAGCACATCTGGAGTGTCACAGGTTGCAGACCCATACATGTTCTATGAATTCTGGAGAAATGTAAGGAGCAAAACAGAAATGATAACAATGAGTGGTCCAGAAGAAGGGTTTTATCCTTCCTTCAGCCAGTGTGTTGAGAAGATCAACACTTTGCTTTCCACCGTAGAAGCCATCCCAGCTTTTCTAATACTTGTGTATCTCTCTCCAAAAGTGTAATTGTTCTTAATAAAGATTCTGGAAACAAGACTCATGTAAATGGTATTTTTAACAAGAAGAGGTATTATATTATTAAATAGGAGGTCATTTGCACTCACCATCACTCGACCCCAAGAATTACAGAACATTCATCAACCAGTGCAGGTTGCATTTTCTTTGTCGCCCCTTGGCTTTTCATAACTCCACCACCAAGGTGGATTTTATGCTGTCACATTTGGGGGGCATGGCTGCTGCCTTGGCTAATCTTCCTGGAAACCAATGATCCTACCTTATACGATTTCGATCCCCTGTTAGGAGCTATGAATATGATGTTCGATGCTAAGTTTAAGGCACAGGCGTCGGACCTGGAGTTCCTGGCCTTGACGCAGGGGAAACAAAATCTCCTGACGTACCTGGCCCGTTTCAATTAACTGGCAGCAGAAACCACCTGGCCAGAACAGAAAAAAGCAGTTGTCTTTTATCGAGGTCTTCTGGATGAACTGAAAATGCCTTATCGGTGGTAACATCCATACGGTCCAGCTTCCTGGAGCTCTTAGATCAGGTACTACAGATTGATGCCCGACTCATATGAAGACTGGGCGAACGTTGTACCCCCGAGATGTGCTCAGGTAAAACTGAGGCTGCACCCATGGCCTTTCCGGTGAGCCAGAGCCAATGCAGATAGGAGCTACGTGGGGCCCCTTGATCAAAGAAGAGAGAGAGAAATAGATAGCCAACAACCTCTGTCTCTATTGTGGGCAAACTGGACATTTTATCTGAGTTTGCCCAAAAAGACCTGCCAAACAGTTGGGAAATGCCAAGACTCGTCCCTAAATAGGGCCACTGGGATGAGTCAGCCTTCCATTGGCTCTGAGTACGCTTCTTCAATACTGCACATTTATTTGCCTATGTTCTTTTCTGTGCCTGGATACCAAACATTCACAATTCCGGTGATGATTGACTCTGGGGTAACAGGCAATTACATGGATCAGCAGTTGGCTCAGATAACCGGGATTCCTATACATCCCAAAGATGTCCCAGAGACCATGTGGGCAGTCAATGGTTCTTGTCTAGTGTCCGGGCAGGTAACAGAACAGACCAAACCCATTCTTATAAGTAGACAGGAAGGACACTCTGAATGGATGGCTTTCGACCTAATAGCCGTCCCTAAATTCTGGGTTATATTGGGTCTTCCTTGGCTGCAGAAAAACAATCCGGTCATCGATTGGATGGAACAGGCCATGCATTTGTCTATTCCAGGATGCAGGGAACACTGCCTATCTACTCGGTCAGATGCTGTTTCTCCTTGTCTGGCATTAGTAGCTGGCTTATCTACAGTGAGTGCCACTAAACAGGGTTCAACAACCTCTGTCCCCATGGAATACCAGGATTTTTGTGATATTTTTGATAAGGGTATGTACGAACAACCACCACCTCATCAGGAGTATGACTATCCAATAGATCTGGTACCGTTGCCTCCATACTCCATGGCTGCATCTATTCTTTCACACCCAAGAAAGAGGACTTTCTCAAGGAATACATGGAGAAGGCCCTACGCCTGGGTCACATACATCCTTCTTGGTCTCCGGCTGCTTCACCCATCTTCTTTGTGCCCATGAAAGGTGGGGAACTGCGTCCTTGTGTGGACTACAGGGCGCTGAATGCTGCTACCAAAAACTACTAGTACCTGTTGCCATTGATATCGGAATTATTGGATGAGCTGCAATCCTCAGTCGTTTTTACCAAAGTCGACCTTCAGGGAGCTTGCAATCTAGTTTGCATAAGGCATGGCAATGAATGGAAAACCTCCTTTAAAACTAGTTAAGTATCTCGTCATGCCTTTTGGCCTTTTTAACGCCCCCACCACATTTCAGCACTTTGTCCATGATATATTCCGGGATATACTTGACTGCTTTGTTCTGGTGTACCTGGATGACATGTTGATATTCTCTGAATCTCATGAGAAACACATCCAACATGTGTGCATCGTTCTACAAAGGTTGAGAGACAGTGCACTATACGCTAAGTGGAAAAATGTGTTTTCCATGCCTCTTCAGTCGAGTTCTTGGGATTTGTCCTTTCCCACAGTGGGTACACATGAGTGATGTCAAAATACGAGCAGTACTCAATTGGCCGGTGCCCACCTTCTTTAAGGCCCTACAATCCTATTTGGGCTTTGCCAATTTTTATAGGCACTTTATTGCCTCATTTTTCGCCATAGTGGTTCCACTGACTCGCCTCACCAGCCCTTCCATCCCATTTGTCTTGAACACAGAAACACAAACAGCGTTTCAGGCTCTGAAGGACACCTTTACATCAGCCCCGGTCCTGCGACATCCAGACCCTTCCCAACCATTCATCATGAAAGCCGATGCCTCAGCCATAGCTATCAGTGCCATCCTTTCACAAAAGTGTCTCACCACACATCGCTTACATCCGTGGCATATTTCTCCAGGACCCTATTGTCATGTGAAAGGAATTACATGATCATGTAGAGGGAGCTGTTGGCAATCAGAGCAGCTTTCAAGGAGTGGCAACACCATTTATTAGGCGCTCGACATCCAGTAACGATGTACTCTGATCACTGCAACTTGCAGGCCTTGTCACGTGCTAAATGCACCAACGCACGCCAGATACGTTGGCATTTGTTTTTGCCATGTTCGATTTTGTGATTACGTATCACCCTGGTCCACTACACAGCAAAGCTGATGCGCTATCTAGGGTTTGTGGGGACCTGAATGTATTCCATGCAAAAACCCTGTTATTGCCAATGAATTCAGTGGTCTGCGTTTGTTCAGCCTCCTTCTCCTTACTGGACAATATCCGGCGTTGGGTAAAAGATCATCCATCTGACACCAGTTCTTAAAATATACTACTTGTCGATGGTTTACCATACGTACCCAATCACTAGTATATTCCTGATGACTCTACGCATCTCTTGGCCCTCAAATGGTCTCACACCGCCAAATTAGTCACCCATCCGGGTTGACAGAAGACTCTAGAACTGCTACAAAGATGGTGTTGGTGGCCCTATATGAAAAGGGACGTCACAGACTATGTACTGAAATGCGTTGTGTGCGCACAGTGTAAAACCATCCCTGGTAAGCCAATGGCTTTGCTGCAAGCAATGCCAATTCCACATAAGTCCTGGTACGTGGTCTCCATGGCCTTCATAGTGGAAATGCCACCAGTACGAGGAATGACCACCATTCTGGTGGTGGTCCTTGTCTTTACTAAAATGGCATGCGTTATCCCCTGCCAGGGACTCCCCACGGCCTCTGAACTGGCTACCTTGTTTTTTGTGCATGTTGTCCGGTTCTTTGGTTTGCCTTCCATCCTTGTCATGCACCGGGGATCTCAATTCACATCACGCTTTTGGTTGGCTCTGACCGGCTCTCCTGGTGTTGATGCACGCTTTTCCTCATCTTATCAAACAGATGGCCAAACTGAGAGAACCAATGCCACCATGGAACAGTACCTGGGATGCTTGTGTTTGCAGTACCAATCAGACTGTCTTACAGTGTTAGGGGTGGCTGAATTCGCTTATAATAATTCTCGACACTCTTTGGTTGGATGCTCTCCTTTCTTTGCCCTGTACGGTCAACACAATCGGATCCTGCCACACGTGTTATCTAAAACCATACACCAGCAACTGGCCTCTTCTTACCAGCCTGGGGGTAACGTCTGGTTGGCTACTAAGTATCTGCGCATCTCAGGTAAATGCAAGCTTCTTCCACAATACTTAGATCCGTATCTCATGGACAAGTGTATTAATCCAGCCGCCTTCCGTATCAAGATCCCTCCAAACTGGCATGTACATCCTGTTTTCTACATTGCTCTGCTGGAGCCATATGTGGACGGCACTAGATTGCCTGCTAGACCAGCTCCCGTTAATGTTCATGGGAAAGACGAGTACGAGGAGCAAGCCATTCTTGACAACAGGGTTATGAGGGGGATTCGCTATTATTTGATCGACTGGAATGGTTATGGTCCGGAGGATGGGAGATGGGAGCTTGCTGTACATATGCGTGCTTCTCTCTTTCTACAAGCCTTTTGTACCTCCTACTTGCATGCTTCTCAGGGACAGGGTCCTTTGGGGAGGGGTACTGTCATGGGCCATCCCCCCCCCACTAACCCTCGTTCCCCCGTGCTACACTGCCTCGACAGTGGTGGTTGCCGGGCAGTGCACGGCACATCGGATGCCCCAAACTACAGCTCCCAGAAGTCCTGGTACTCTGCTCCCATGACACGTCACGTGTTTGGGCTGCCGATGCAACCCAGAAGCTGCTGGTATTTTAGCAATGGAACCCTGCCGGGCAGCGCTCTTTAATCGTTGTGTTCTGCCCAGCAGGCAGCTTTCCGTGGTTGTTGCTTGGCACTTGCTGTCTTCCTGGTTTCCAGACGTCTTTGACCTCTGCTTCCCTGTACCTGCCTTTGCTTTGCCCCTGTCTGATTTCAGCGCTTCAATCTGTTGGTCTGATCACCCGGCTACCCTTGAACTCGGCTCCGCTCCCTAGAATCTGCCCTGCTTTACCCTTGTACAATTATTTCCATTGGACTGATCTTCTGGCTCCCCTTGAACTCAGCTCTCTCCCTGGACTGCCTGCTCTCTTCCTGATTGCCAGGGTCTGCCTTGTGTCTCTATCCTTGGATTATCCACTCTTCTTCCCCAACGAACTGCAAGTACTCCCTCATCCTGGACAGCATTGGGTTTCTGGACTCTTGTGTTTGAACTGGTTTTCTCTTGGACCTGGATGTTCTTGGTTTTCATTTTCTTTTTTGGCTTTTCATCATCCTTGGCTCTGAGTCTCTTTTTCTTTTGGAACTTCTCCTATGGATTCTGGACTACCATCTTGATCCCTAGTTTGCGCCCTCGTGCCGTTCGTGTCAGGTATCCGTGAGGTGAATTGACTTCGTTGAAGTTCTTCCTGGTGACTTATCCTTTGGGACACCTGTACACTCCTCCCATCCTTGGCAGAAGCTCATCAAGTAGATTCATCATCCTCATCTACACCAAAACAGGCAGGAGTTGGGGTGCTGTCTGAGGGAGGTGTTTTTGACCAGCATACGGCTGCTGAATAGGTACCTTAACGTAATGTATGTGTTGTTTCCCTCTTTTAGCTCTGTTGTTGCTCCTGCCTTTTCACCTGAGCTCCTAGCCTGTCTGTTGCATTATTTGCTCTCTGCAGGCAGCACTCTCGGGAGGAAAGTCTCCCTGTGAAAGGAGACCTTGGTCGCTCAATTGGGCTCAGGTTAGTAGAGATGGACCAGATCCTGACATTCTCAACCTGAGGTGCCTGTCCTTGTAACTCAATAATCTGGGTACTGGTAATGCAGTATATGGGACTTCTAGTTGCTGCATGCTGGCTATTTCTGGGTATGCTAAGATATCTGGCACTGGGAGGTAGGGCGCTATTTTGGCTGCTTGGTTGGCTGCCTCGTTACTGAGAGAAATTAGGTAGGTGTTGTTTGTATGTGCGGCACACTCGACAACAGCAACAAGTGTAGGCCACCAGTGGGCATGAATCAATCTGTCTAACAGTGTGTAATGCTGCACTGGAGATCCATCTGCCCTTCAGAAACCTCTCCTCTTCCATCATGATAGTCCTGAATGAATGGTTATAGTAACATATGCTGAATCGGAATAGATAGTAACCCAACACCCATGGGATTCCAGCACCTCTATAGGGTATTGAGCTCTGCAGTTTGGGCAGAGTAATGCATGCATAAGCTTTTCTAGATGAATATTTAATATTCTTCATCTACTAGATGAACTACTGCAGCACCTGTATTACCGTCTCCTGGTCAATAGTTGCTGACCCATCAACATCGTCAGAACAGTCATATGTGACACAGTCATACACAACATTAGCATCAGTAACTCGTTCAGTTATGAACGTGGCTGGGTTCACAGTCTTCCACCTGACAATGTGGATGGATGGGCTGGATAGTATGACCTTGTACGCTGAAGCTCTTTGTGTTGTTAATGTAGATTTGAAACTCTCTAGCATGGCAAATGCTAAATGTTATTCATGCAATGTTACTGAGCATCCCAATGTGACGGTGGCAGACTTTTCTATTTTGAAGGTTGCTGCTGCCAGAGCTTGTTCGCATGGGAATTTACCCTGCGTTACTCAGTCCAGCATGCCACTGTAGTAAGCCAAAGGCTTGTGGTGCATAGTGCTTTTTTGCATTAGAACTGGTGTCATAATCTGTCCATCTGAGTGTGAAAACAAATAGAATTCTTATGTTTAGTCAGGTGTTGCTAGAACTGGGGCTGTACCAATGAAGACCGTGAGCTCTTGGAAACTTGGAAGCATTTCATTGGTCTACATGATGGTGCTCTTTGTCTTTTGTGCCTCTTTGAGTGCATGCTTTAATGGTCACACATATGTGGTGTAATCAAATATCCAGGCCCTGCAGTAATTACATAATCCTAGAAATTCTGGCATGTCTTTTACTGTCACTGGCTGGTGTGTGCTGCACACTTCAGTTGCATGTTCAGGCTTTACTTTCTTGCCATTAATGGAAATCTGTTATCCTAAATATAATACTTCTGTTGACAGTACTGCATTTTGCTCTATCTACTTTGTCAGCAAGCAATTTCAACCACCCGATGGAGTCCTCCCTGCACTGCTGCTCATTGGTGCTACACACCAGCAAATCGTCAATGTATTGAATTATGGTATATTGTATAAATCTGCATGCAGTACTCTGTTAAAGATACTGGGGATCTTCGCTGTACTCCTTTGGGAGCCCTGTATGTTGAAATTGCATCCCACGATATGTAAATGCAGTGAGGTATTGAGAATCAGGGTGCCGCAGGATGGAAAAGAGTGTTTTTCAAATCAATTACTGTGAAGTGGATGGCTGTGGTGGGTATATTACATAATATTGTCGCGGGGTTAGGTGTAACAGGGAATTCATCCTCTTCTATAGTGTTTAGAGGGCAAAAATCCTGAATCATCCTCCAACTCGACCCCTTCGATTTTTTGACAAGGTTTAGAGTCGTGTTGCAGGGGGCGATGATGCCCTGGTGTAACCGAGCTGGGGTGGTGTCGTGCATCCCCTCCTCAGTATCTTTAGGTAGTGGGTACTGTTTAACTCTGAGCAATATTGCACCTGGTTCGAGTGTGATGCGTATTGGTGTGACACTTCATAAGAGCCCTACATTGTGGGGGTTACTTGTCCATAACCTGTCAGGTACTTGCACTAAATCACTTTGGGAAAAGGGTGGGGACCTGTCCTACTGATAACATGGAACATGAAATGTGTCAATATTGCACCATTATTTCACATGGGACACAAACTGGCAATTGTATCTCTCCACCATTGTCCATGTCTTCAAACAACTCGCTCACTGGCTGGGCTGGGTCGATGCACAGAACCGTGCACCATCCTCCTCTCTCTGCATCTGTCCCTATCAATACAATCTTGTATTTTGACACCACCACCCTTTCTAAATTGAGTGCAATAATGGTCCCTGCAACATGTTCTTGAGGCTAGTCTGGTCTAAACAAAAATTCAGACGCCACTCTCCAAGACTGGTTAGCCACATTTGGCACTGCATTTAGTAATACTGTAACTCCGTCCATGAACAGATCTGGGTGCACTGTTATTCCCCTAGTTGCTGCTACATTCCCTGATGCATGGACAATTAACATTGCTCTTACATAGCATATTCCTGGGGTGGAACACACAACCCCTCCTTCTCTGAATGAGATGGTCATATTCAACTTACTCAGCATGTCTCTGCCCAAACATTTACAGGGGATACCATTGAAAATAACAATGGTGCTCGTACTACCCTGTTACTTACCTTGATAGGTAATTCATCTGTGAATGGAACCAATTTTATTCCCCCAGAGAACCCCTGTGTGTCTATTACCTCACCTGACAAAAGGAAATGCCCCTCCGGAATACATGATTTTACCTGTGTCTAGCATAAAAACAAATGGTTTGTCTCCTAGCTCCACACCCACCAATGATTTCGCATCTGGGTTAGCAGAACAGACAGGACTGGGCACGCTAAGGTTCTGTAATGAATCGATTGGAATCATCATGGATTCCCTGGTAGGGACCTCCGCCCACATGGGCAGGGGATGGCAGCCGCTACCTGATCCTAACCCTGGGGTCTGGTTTTATGAGGGAGGATCACATGGGAGGATATAACTAGAGGGGAGAAATGTTTTACCCCATTGACTAAGACGTGGTAAGCCCCCCTTTCCAATGAGGAAGACCCTCTGATACTCGCGTTCTTAATGGCCTATTGTCGTTCTAGTCAGGCCTCCACCTTTGGCCCAAAAACCCACGACCCACACATATCACTGTTTGTTTCTAATGGGCCTTTATGTGACATCCCTGAAAAATACCATTTAAGAGTTAAAAGTCCAATGAAATTCATGGACTTCAACTCCTATAATCACTCAGTTACTGAGACGAGGAGGAGGATGAGGGAGTTTGTGCAAAGTGACAGGTGCTCAGAGTACAACATGCAGGCTAGTTGTTTTTTCAAGCCTTCAATGCGCAGGACATTTAAAGATGGCAAACGCACTGTCAAGTCCAGCAGTGTTGGGGAGGGGACATTGCCACCCATGCTCAGGCTTACGAATGTGAGGCACATTGACGGAGCTGGCGAAATGCAGAAGACCACTGGGACAGGAAGAGAAGTGCAAGAAGGGTCTTGAAGATGCTGAGAGCCACACAGGAGCTCCTGGAGGCTTGAGCCACTCAACACAACAGGATTCTCCAGTCCGGGCCAAGAAGGAAAGCTGGCGTGTGACCATGGAGCCACACATTACGCTGGAAAATCACCTGCAGACTGGAAAGAGGGTGGAGGAATTGCACAGCAGAGGTGCTAGCAGCATTGGAGATGCTGGAAGGAACCAGCATGTCTGTTCAAAGCAGTGGCATTCCAACAAACACACCAACAAGTGTTTGAATGGTACCAGATTGCTGATGCAGAACATACACAAAGTTTGTTTAAATGTAATCAAGGCAAAGTACAAATTCAGCACCCAATAAGAAGAATGTTTGAATGCAGACAAGGCAAAGTTCAAAGGCCAACGTTGTGATAATCAAAGAATTGTGAATTTGTGAAACGTATAAAGAAGTCCTAGCAGGTGAGTACACCGGGCAGATTAAATTGTATAATGATTCCTGGCAGAGGAGCATACCAGGTGATCTGAGAAACCATTAGAAAAGTCCTAGCAGGCGAGTACACCAGGCAGCTGAAATAGTATGAATATTCCTGGCAGGGAAGTATACCAGGTGATCTGCAAAGCTATCAGAAATACTACAGATAGACTGTTACAGAACCTACTGTTTAAACAGGAATGTTGTGAGTTCAGTGAAGACACAAAGGAAGTGTTAGATAAAGAGACATTGTTACCATCCTATCTAAGAATCCAGGGGCAGGGGACCAACCCCTGGATCCAAGGGTCTTTACTGTGGAGAACGTTTTTCGTTAGACTCATCCTTATACTTTTGGTTTCGAACACTTTTTGCCAACATCAAGATAAAGACATTTCCTTGCACCCTTGGTTGTTTTTGTTTGTAGTGTGAGAGTCGGAATAGGCTGTTTTGGAGACAAGGATGACTTTCTTTAATAACTGACATCCTTATGCAGACAGACCCTTAGCTTTAGTTTATAGGTAGGGAAGTTCCTCTTTAGAATAGGGCTAGAGAGGTATTTCCCAATCCCCTTTCTGTTTAATAAAATGTCTGATCTTGAGAATATGACAAATTTGTGTCCGGCTTTCATTTCTGACCACTCACAGCTCTCTGTAGGCTGTCCTTATCTGGGTAAGTGTTTGTGCCCGGGAAAATGAAGGGATTTCCTCCAACCACATATGCTCCCTGATAGTTCATTACAGCACCATGAGGTACTGCATTGTTGTTAGGTACTTGAAGGGTCTGTGGCAGCGTGCAGTGTATTGTATACGCTGGTGCTCCTTTGGGTACCAGTGCTTTCCGCTGTGGGAACTGTGGTGGGAGATCAGGAAATGCCACGGGTAGTGGTGTGCCGTACGGAGCATTTGTGGGTGCTTGGACATAGGGTTGTGGATATGGGGTGGGGTGGCCTTGTGCATACAGGCGCATTTGCTGGGTGTATATAGCCACTTGTCTGCTCCTACACTCCTATGAAAAGTGACCCATTCTCTGACATGTCCAATGTTGCCCCATGTTCCTCTCCTTGGGCCCATCCCTCCAAAGCCACCTCACGGGATACCCTACTGGGGGCCATCCCTGGTACTGAGCTTGATACCTACCATTCCAGTCATATCAACCTCCCCATGCAGGGGCTGCTCTAACCTCTCCCACAATCACCCTCTGATCAGTCTGCCCTTCTTGTGGCCCAGTTACTACCGCTCCCTCTACTGACAGTTTCGAGATTGACCCTGGAGATTGTCCAGGGTCAACGTTCTTCTTTGCACTGTGAGAATGGCATGGTGCCCAGAGATAGACACAGACACAAGGATACAAGTATTGAAAAACCTTGTTTATAAAAATGGGGTTTGAAGAATGCCTAACTTGCCCTATTTATAAATGGGAGTAGTCTCGACCATTAAAATAAAGAAGAAAGAATAGTCCAAAGTTTCTTCTCAACTCCCTTCCCCAAGCTTAAGTCACTCGGGAGCTCCAAAAGTTCTGTTTGCTCCAAACAGTTCACAAAAAGGCAGTTCAATAGTTTTGTTATTTGGCACAGTTCATGTACTTCTCTCAGGCTTCCCTCTCCTGATTCAATGCTCTCTAGTATATCACAGTTTTGCATTAACAATGTTCTCTTTCTCAGGCTTCCCTTGCCAGATTCAATGCTCTCTAGAATAACACAGTTCTACTTTAACAATGTTCCTGGGTGGATCTTTCCGACTTTCCTCCCTGGAGCTTAGACAAACATTACTTGTTACTTTGAACTCTTTAGTACTTTACATTACAATATTTCATCATCTTGATACACAGGGTTCCCTTCCCCCAATTGTCCTGCTTTTCTCGTGCGGTTTATGTCAAAGACTTTCAAAGCGGCACAGCTTTACTTATTCCCATGCACGACTACTCTGACACTGTTGCATTCCGGTTATCGTATTTCTCAAACTCTGTTAGTTTTTTCTTAAGTGTGCCTTCTAGCACGACAAGTTCCACTTCCTTGTCTCCGTCTAAAATGTGATCCTTAGCAACCCAACAAGTTCCACTTCTTGTCAATTCATTTAATCACTCAGTTCTGTTTCATCCGATCCCCATCGGAATCTAGCTTCACTCAATATTCTCTTTCGTAGCCTTTCCCGTCGACTTTCAATTTCATTAACTTTATTCAATGCGCTTTTCACCTCAGCGATACTTTGTTTAACTTTCACATTTCAATGAGACTTTCGACAATGCAGTATTCCACAGGGACACTCTGTTACTTTGTTTCATCACAGTTCATAACAATCAAAGCTTTCTTTCAACACATCTCGCTTTTTACGTGTATCTTCTGGGCTCTCTCATGACTTTGAACTCAGCGGCTGTACTTGAACGTGTCCCACACGTTTCTTTGATCCTAGGTCAGGGTCTCTTCCCATCCTACCCATCAGATCTTCCTGGGTGGTTTCACTGTCCCAGGGAAACAATCAATCTCTTGGCACAGCGTTCGGGGAGGTTAACTAGCTTCTCGGCTTCCTTTGTCGAACCCTTTCGGCTTCTTGGACACATGGCTCCCTCGCCACGCTAACTCCTGCTTCAACCTGCAGCCTTGTAGAGTCTCAGCATCATGTTCTCACAAGCCTGGTACTCAACAGCCTCTGCACAGCTGCTCGCCATCTCGTTTGCTCTCCTTCTCAAACTGGCATTTGCCTCCCTGGCTTTCCGTCCTCCCTTTGTGAATCTGAGTTCCATCTTTTATACTTAGTTTGGTTCTCAATTGGATTCAGGTGTTGTGATCATAGCTAAGTGCCTCACTTCGCCTGTCCTCATTAGATTGACATTCGTAGAAAGAGAAGAGTCCCTTTAAGTGTAGGTGTCCGTCGTAATGTTATTGAGATGGGAGAAGTATTGAGGGTTCTGAGGAAACCAGGGATCTGGCTGACAGTAGTCTGAGGGGATGTCAGGTAGGGGGTTATCTGAAAGGGGGGATACCATGTCTCACCCTCGGGTAATCCCTCGCCAATTACAAGGGACCCTCCACCCAGGTGATCTTCCCTCGCTAGTCCTCCCCCAGGGTCAGGATTCAAAAGTGATGCCCCTCCATTGGCCACCTGTTATGAAGATTCCCTGGGAGTGGGCAGAGAAAACCCCATAGGTTTTTCACAGCGCAGTGAAGGATAAACATCTGGGTACAGGTAGGCATAGAGGTTTCGTCCCTATCAGCATAGACGGTGCTCAACTGAGACTAGGCATTTTGTTTAGACTCCAGGTGGCAAATGTAATCCGAACTGGAGCATCTTTCACAGGTATTGTACTCAAATGATCACAAATTCTAGGGAGCTTCTGTCATGAATTTACAGGGATACAGAAGTTGGCAGCATCTTAGTCCACTGTGGCTATCTGGTCACCTTTTTGCGACCCAGAAATTACCCTTTGAAGGGTCGCCATCTTGACTTTCTGTTCCTTTATGTTTTTGTTGAGGTGTCTGATTTCAAATATGGGCCTCTGTTGTCCAGGTCCTTTCTTACAGGAAGTAGCATGGGTAACATGGATATTCATGGATAACATCACGTGACACATAAACTATTCACTCTGACCCCCAAATGCCAGAACCACAAAGCACCTCAATACCTAATTGACTGCCGCACGGTCTCCTGCTCCAGTCGTATCCTTTGGTCTCATGACCAGACACAGTTAGTGCAGCCCAGGTTCAAGCTGACCAAATTAGCGGAACTATAATTAATGTTCAGGCACCTTCTGCCTGGAATAAGCTTCCTCTTGCCCTCAAATCAGTAAACTCTCTCAAAGATGTTAAGAAACTGATCAAGATGTATCTGTTCAACCTTAAACCCGGTTAAGTTATGTGCTCTCCTGGCTTGCCCTACCCTCCCTCGGCACCCCCTTGACGTGTTGTCTGCCTTGTCTGCGTTCTGTGTGCGCCCTGAGACCTTTGGGGGAGCGGTGCTTCACAAAAATTACAATAAATAAATAAAACCCCAACGCTTCTGTCAGCTGGGCACCTTGCAAAGTTCCTTTGACATGGAGTGCCCATATTTCTGTTGCCAACAGTGTTGGGTGAAGTTGGCGCTGTGCAGAGGTGCTATGTTTATTCTTCTCAGAAATTCTAGAGCATGTTTGTCTTCAATGATTTGAAGAACCCATGTGTCTGATGTGACTTCTCACCTCCGATGGAGGTGGAGGTGGCTGATCCCCCCATCATAAGTGGGTGAAGAAGACGGATGGAGGATTGTCCAAAGAGTCGTGACTATAGGAGGAGTGTGAACTACCCTGGATCCTTCCTCTGTTCCCTTTCAATGTATATGTTGGCTGGCCCTGCAAGTACCTAGGACAGGTGACAATGGCATGTAGAAAGGATCCTCCGGTGTTACACGCTCCAGGGACCTACACTGGAAAAGGAATAGTACCGTCGATGTTCTCTAAGCATGCCCGTGGCATGTCCTGCTTAAGTATCTGAATGTACCTCTTTCGAGGTTCCATCAAGGGTCCTTTCTGAAAAGATCCTTTTCATCCTATGTCCAGTCCAGGGTCCTGGCTACTACCTCAGGCTTGAAGTTGGCTGCCTTTTCCCAGGCTTAGGGAAGCAGCACTGTCGCATTGGTCCTCTGAAACAAAACTACATCTGCAATGCACAGTGCAGGGTCAATAGCATGGCTAGACACAATCTCTGCTCCTTGGATGATCTGCTTTGTTTAGGACTTCTTATCCTGAAGCTAGCAGTCACCTGACTCAAACATCTTGTTAAGGCGGGCTAGTCCAGCACAGAAGCCTACCAAATGGAGGGGTAGCCTTCACCTGTCAGCTCCCTGTGGCCTCCACCGCCTTTCCTCTTAATTGCACTGTCTAAATCTGCAAAATCGCTGTCAGGCCTATTTGCTGGCCCCCAATCTTAAATGTACTTTTTACGCACTTACTCTTCCTGTGCAGACTATTATCGTCTCCGAATTTTAAGGGCTCTGAGTGACTGTTTGTTTTTCCCCATGTTCCCACCCTTCTTGAGCGCTTTACAAATAAACAATACCATACCACACCAACTAGGCCGCGGGCCTTTTTGGGAGGCTAGGTAACCCGCGCTGGCTTCCTCCCCATTCAATGCACCCCATGGGGTTTTGCACCATTCGAAGAGGGAATGGCCAGCAAGTCACCCCTTACTTTGCATTGCTTGAATGCCTTGTTGTTTGAATATGTTCTCGCCCCCTCGTGTATGCAACAAGGATTGCACGATAAGCTTTCCAGCACCACTGCAAAGCATGGTGTATTCATCTGCCTCTACAATATGAAGCACAGGTTGTGAGAATAGGTCAAGATTAACATTGTCTGGTCCCTTTTTTACCCCGGAAAAGACCCGCCCCCTCTCCGACCTGCACACACCCCATTGGTGTCTTCAAGAGTCTGTCCTTACATCTCCCCACCCCCACCCTTTCAAATCAGATGCCAGAGAGATACGATCCCAAACATCTAACACAAATCACCTACCCTCAGGGGCAAAGTGAGGCCCATGTCCATGCAGCCCCTGCGTGGTGGGTAATGGGTAGGGTACTTCTGCTTACAGCCTGGATCCTGCAACTGCAGAACGCTGTCACTGCAAAGGCATGGGCAGAGTCTGGAGAGTTGTAGACTACCCCTAATGGAGCTCATTTTTACACACTCAGCCTCAAGTATAGATGGGGTGTTAGGTTTAGGTATTTATTAAAGTAGTGGATCTGGGGGGGAGTTTGCAGGGATCTCCCCCTGCCAAATTTGTAAAGAAAAATCGAGCAAATGGGTCTAAAACAAATTTTATCGAGGAAACTAATGGCATCAAGAAACGCGCCCTGTTACCCTTGGGTTACGTGTGCTATATAAATAAATAAATAAACAAATAATTAAGAAACATCGTAAATCTGGGGATGAGCGCTCTGGCATGCCATTCAATGACCTTGAGATGAGACCAATTCCCATATCATCCTGGTCAAGTTTTCACAAATCCTCTTATGCAAGTAGTGGAAATGAAGTCAGCCAGACTCCCCTTGCATTACAGTTTATGCAATTAGTGTGCTATGTTCTAATGCATTGGGCCTTATTCCTACATTCCTAGTTCGACGAACCGGTGATACAAAATGGAGGCAATTCTGATCTTGCCACTTTTTTTCGTAGCAACGGAATTATCGCAATTTTTACTGCTCTGCCAAATCCCGAGTTTGGCGTTAAAGTGGAGGACTTGACACCAGCACCACTGCTGTGTCCTGAGTGTATTTCCATCCCTTTAACTCATCCTCCTCCTGCCAGCACTACCAGCACCCACCTCCGCAAGGGAACAGTCTGCCAGTTCACTCTGACTGGCACGTTTTATACTCGCGGACCAGGGCAGAAGCCTCACCTGCCTTCACTCGGCATTAAGACCAAGGAAAGGGAGACCGGCACCTCTACAGGACGCAGTCCCTTGCAAGATACAGTGCCCTGTCAAGGACAGGGAGCCCGGCACCTCTACAGGACGCAGTCCCTTCAAAGATACAGTGCCCTGTCAAGGACAGGGAACCCGGCACCTCTACAGGACGCAGTCCCTTGCAAGATACAGTGCCCTGTCAAGGACAGGGAGCCCGGCACCTCTACAGGACGCAGTCCCTTCAAAGATACAGTGCCCTGTCAAGGACAGGGAGCCCGGCACCTCCACAGGACGCAGTCCCTTCAAAGATACAGTGCCCTGTCAAGGACAGGGAGCCCGGCACCTCCACAGGACGCAGTCCCTTCAAACATATACAGTGCCCTGTCAAGGACAGGGAGCCCGGCACCTCCACAGGACGCAGTCCCTTCAAACATACAGTGCCCTGTCAAGGACAGGGAGCCCGGCACCTCTACAGGACGCAGTCCCTTGCAAGATACAGTGCCCTGTCAAAGACAGGGAGCCCGGCACCTCTACAGGACGCAGTCCCTTGCAAGATACAGTGCCCTGTCAAGGACAGGGAGCCCGGCACCTCTACAGGACGCAGTCCCTTCAAACATACAGTGCCCTGTCAAGGACAGGGAGCCCGGCACCTCTACAGGACGCAGTCCCTTCAAAGATACAGTGCCCTGTCAAGGACAGGGAGACCGGCACCTCTACAGGACGCAGTCCCTTGCAAGATACAGTGCCCTGTCAAGGACAGGGAGCCCGGCACCTCTACAGGACGCAGTCCCTTCAAAGATACAGTGCCCTGTCAAGGACAGGGAGCCCGGCACCTCTACAGGACGCAGTCCCTTGCAAGATACAGTGCCCTGTCAAGGACAGGGAGCCCAGCACCTCTACAGGACGCAGTCCCTTCAAAGATACAGTGCCCTGTCAAGGACAGGAAGCGGCGGCACCTCTACAGGACGCAGTCCCTTCAAAGATACAGTGCCCTGTCAAGGACAGGGAGCCCGGCACCTCTACAGGACGCAGTCCCTTGCAAGATACAGTGCCCTGTCAAGGACAGGGAACCCGGCACCTCTACACGACGCAGTCCCTTCAAAGATACAGTGCCCTGTCAAGGACAGGGAGCCCGGCACCTCTACAGGACGCAGTCCCTTGCAAGATACAGTGCCCTGTCAAGGACAGGGAGCCCGGCACCTCTACAGGACGCAGTCCCTTCAAAGATACAGTGCCCTGTCAAGGACAGGAAGCGGCGGCACCTCTACAGGACGCAGTCCCTTCAAAGATACAGTGCCCTGTCAAGGACAGGGAGCCCGGCACCTCTACAGGACGCAGTCCCTTGCAAGATACAGTGCCCTGTCAAGGACAGGGAACCCAGCACCTCTACACGACGCAGTCCCTTCAAAGATACAGTGCCCTGTCAAGGACAGGAAGCGGCGGCACCTCTACAGGTTGAGTCCCTTCAAAGATACGGTGCCCTGTCAAGGACAGGGAGCCCGGCACCTCTACAGGACGCAGTCCCTTGCAAGATACAGTGCCCTGTCAAGGACAGGGAACCCGGCACCTCTACACGACGCAGTCCCTTCAAAGATACAGTGCCCTGTCAAGGACAGGGAGCCCGGCACCTCTACAGGACGCAGTCTCTTCAAAGATACAGTGCCCTGTCAAGGACAGGGAGCCCGGCACCTCTACAGGACGCAGTCCCTTGCAAGATACAGTGCCCTGTCAAGGACAGGGAACCCGGCACCTCTACACGACGCAGTCCCTTCAAAGATACAGTGCCCTGTCAAGGACAGGGAGCCCGGCACCTCTACAGGACGCAGTCTCTTCAAAGATACAGTGCCCTGTCAAGGACAGGGAGCCCGGCACCTCTACAGGACGCAGTCCCTTGCAAGATACAGTGCCCTGTCAAGGACAGGGAACCCGGCACCTCTACACGACGCAGTCCCTTCAAAGATACAGTGCCCTGTCAAGGACAGGGAGCCCGGCACCTCTACAGGACGCAGTCCCTTCAAAGATACAGTGCCCTGTCAAGGACAGGGAGCCCGGCACCTCTACAGGACGCAGTCCCTTCAAAGATACAGTGCCCTGTCAAGGACAGGGAGCCCGGCACCTCTACAGGACGCAGTCCCTTGCAAGATACAGTGCCCTGTCAAGGACAGGGAGCCCGGCACCTCTACAGGACGCAGTCCCTTCAAAGATACAGTGCCCTGTCAAGGACAGGGAGCCCGGCACCTCTACAGGACGCAGTCCCTTGCAAGATACAGTGCCCTGTCAAGGACAGGGAGCCCGGCACCTCTACACGACGCAGTCCCTTCAAAGATACAGTGCCCTGTCAAGGACAGGGAGCCCGGCACCTCTACAGGACGCAGTCCCTTGCAAGATACAGTGCCCTGTCAAGGACAGGGAACCCGGCACCTCTACAGGACGCAGTCCCTTGCAAGATACAGTGCCCTGTCAAGGACAGGGAGCCCGGCACCTCTACAGGACGCAGTCCCTTGCAAGATACAGTGCCCTGTCAAGGACAGGGAGCCCGGCACCTCTACAGGACGCAGTCCCTTGCAAGATACAGTGCCCTGTCAAGGACAGGGAGCCCGGCACCTCTACAGGACGCAGTCCCTTCAAAGATACAGTGCCCTGTCAAGGACAGGGAGACCGGCACCTCTACAGGACGCAGTCCCTTCAAAGATACAGTGCCCTGTCAAGGACAGGGAGCCCGGCACCTCTACAGGACGCAGTCCCTTGCAAGATACAGTGCCCTGTCAAGGACAGGGAACCCGGCACCTCTACACGACGCAGTCCCTTCAAAGATACAGTGCCCTGTCAAGGACAGGGAGCCCGGCACCTCTACAGGACGCATTCCCTTCAAAGATACAGTGCCCTGTCAAGGACAGGGAGCCCGGCACCTCTACAGGACGCAGTCCCTTGCAAGATACAGTGCCCTGTCAAGGACAGGGAGCCCGGCACCTCTACACGACGCAGTCCCTTCAAAGATACAGTGCCCTGTCAAGGACAGGGAGCCCGGCACCTCTACAGGACGCAGTCCCTTGCAAGATACAGTGCCCTGTCAAGGACAGGGAACCCGGCACCTCTACAGGACGCAGTCCCTTCAAAGATACAGTGCCCTGTCAAGGACAGGGAGCCCGGCACCTCTACAGGACGCAGTCCCTTGCAAGATACAGTGCCCTGTCAAGGACAGGGAGCCCGGCACCTCTACAGGACGCAGTCCCTTCAAAGATACAGTGCCCTGTCAAGGACAGGGAGCCCGGCACCTCTACAGGACGCAGTCCCTTGCAAGATACAGTGCCCTGTCAAGGACAGGGAACCCGGCACCTCTACAGGACGCAGTCCCTTCAAAGATACAGTGCCCTGTCAAGGACAGGGAGCCCGGCACCTCTACAGGACGCAGTCCCTTCAAAGATACAGTGCCCTGTCAAAGACAGGGAGACCGGCACCTCTACAGGACGCAGTCCCTTCAAAGATACAGTGCCCTGTCAAGGACAGGGAGCCCGGCACCTCTACAGGACGCAGTCCCTTGCAAGATACAGTGCCCTGTCAAGGACAGGGAACCCGGCACCTCTACAGGACGCAGTCCCTTCAAAGATACAGTGCCCTGTCAAGGACAGGGAGCCCGGCACCTCTACAGGACGCATTCCCTTCAAAGATACAGTGCCCTGTCAAGGACAGGGAGCCCGGCACCTCTACAGGACGCAGTCCCTTGCAAGATACAGTGCCCTGTCAAGGACAGGGAGCCCGGCACCTCTACACGACGCAGTCCCTTCAAAGATACAGTGCCCTGTCAAGGACAGGGAGCCCGGCACCTCTACAGGACGCAGTCCCTTGCAAGATACAGTGCCCTGTCAAGGACAGGGAACCCGGCACCTCTACAGGACGCAGTCCCTTCAAAGATACAGTGCCCTGTCAAGGACAGGGAGCCCGGCACCTCTACAGGACGCAGTCCCTTGCAAGATACAGTGCCAAGGACAGGGAGCCCGGCACCTCTACCCTGTCTCCTTTCAGGATGCTGCTGTCCTATCAAGGACTGCGAGTCGTGTGCTTTGCTGGAGGTGAGGCGTGGGACCTGATTCCAACTTTAAATGATATTTCTCCTCCTCACGGGTAGAATTTAATTCTAGCACAGATCAGGTTTGTAGTTACATTTTCCATCGAGGAACATAGAGGGCAAACCTGCAGCGGTTCCATGTCATTTCGAGGGATGATTTTTCGCTGGGTTTTTTGCCTTGAATTTTTTAACAAAGAAAACATTGAATTTTTGTTTTCATTATTTTTGGGGGCTCACACCCAAACCCCCATGCCCTTTCAGTTTTTATCTATTCCCAAACACCCACATCCCATATATATAATTTTCTAACCCCCCCCCAAAGAAATTCAAGGTTTTTTTGTCAAAACATTAGTGGTAAAAAAAAAAACCAGCAAAAAAACATCCAACGATGAAAGGACGTTGTACCCCTGCAGCAGGTTGCAATAATCTGAATTCTATCTACAAGTCACAGGGTACAGCCACCAGTACTATACCTACATATTTTAATATAAACACCCACCTTTTGCAGGCATCTGTTTTACCTCAAAACCCACAGGTTTAAATTTGATGGACGGGAGGACAGAGAGGGAGGGAAATAGAACGGAAGCAGGAAGGAAGGCAGGTAAAGACAGGAAAATAAAGAGTCAGGGAAATCTGCGGAAATGCAGAGATTATAGTGGGAAGCGAGGGAAGATGGGTGCGGAAAAGAGAGAGGCAAGTGGGTTTGGGAAGAGAGGAGAGCAAAGAAGAAAGAATCAGGGAGATATGGGGTGTGGCATGTGGAGAGAAAGAGGGGAAATGAGAAGAAGCGGGAGAGACTGAGTGAAATTGAAGAGTGTGAGTGGGAGAGAGGAAAGGGAAGAGGGCAGAAAACGGTTGCAATAAATAGCATGTAAAATGACAACTGTACGGTTCCATGTGTTAATATCCCCGCCAAGATATCGGCATACAAAAATATTGACATATTTCTGCGGCGATATTAAGCCATGGAACTTGCGGGGGACAACCCCGCAACTCCCATATTTTTTTTAATGGAGCGGGGGAGACCCTCACAATCCCCTATACCAATAACCGCATAAATGATCCCCACTAATAATATCGCCTATGGCCTTACCTCACGACCAAATATATGGCAATATTATTGGTAGGTATAACATTACCTGATACCAACTGTATAACGCAGATGCCTGAACAAGAGCCTGAGAGGGGGAACCCCATGTCATCATGTCTTTAGAATAAAAGGTGTTCACGTTTAATTCAAGATATATGGAAGATTTGAGCTATAAAATAGTAAAAATACAGAGCAAAAGAGATGCAAGAAGAATAGTGAGGCAGCATCAGCCTAGTAAAATGATAATGATGAGTTATTTATATAGCGCCTTAATCCAAAGCTCTTTACAGAGCACATATTTACATACAATGTCACCCAACTGAAATTGGTACTCATTTATTGACCTCGGAAGGATGAAAGGCTGAGTTGGCCTTGCCGGGATTCGAACCTGCGACGTGCAGATCACGCTCTGATCGCAGCAGCGAGCGCTCAACCCGCTGAGCTATCTTACCGGCCTCCATCTTCCCTTCCCATCTGCTGCAGACTTTCTATTCCATCCACTCTCCCTCCACCTCTGACCACCCCAGTCAATTTACATACACTCCTTCTTCCCACCATTCCTGTTTATCACCACTCCAACACAGTACAAGCAGCCTCATTATGTCTTCTTGGACTGGCTTAGAAGAGTTAAGGATGAACCCCTCTCGTCTCTGCGTGGGATGAGCAAGGGGGCCCCCAGCCCTCATTCCATGTCTGCTTCTGTGCACTCAACAATGCCTCTCTTAACACTGTGGCTACTCCCATCATTCTGGGAACTAGTGGCATGGGGACCTGGCATCTTGTAACGAAAGGCAGTCCCCTCCTATCCTAGAGTACTGCACCATGGAATGGTGCAGTTTATAACTTAAAGAAAGCACAAAATTATATTTTTGCTGCATTTTAAGCACATTTTTAAATGACTCGAGTGTGTGAGGTAGTGCTACTTTTCAGGAGGGATATACAGTGCAACAGCAACCAGAAATGTACCCAGTATCCTTAGGGTGACATACACATTTGCAAACATCTGCAGGTTTTTATGGTGAATGTAAGGGGTCACTTAGTATATATGGAGCAACACTAGTATATTAAACCACAAGTGAGGCTTTTTTGGAATAGCATACACTGCAAACCGAATAACTTCTAGAGGCACCTTATTTGACAGGTAAGGCACAGTGAAATTCAATGATTTGCCCAGGATCACACATGTGGTGAAGCCAGAATTTCAGACTAGTCTGAAATGTAAGTACTTGACCAAATATCTTTCCAGCTCAAATTGGTACAAATATGTGTTAATGTTTGGGTTTCAAAATCTAAATTAATACTCCATTTTGTACAGATGACTTTAAAAGTGCACAAGTCACATGATAAACCAGCTTCACAGTGTATACATTATTGTAGAAACAGGTTGATAAAAAAAAGTGCATAGGGGTAATATTGTGTTGCATCCCAAATTGCGTGGAGGGGACCACTTCTCTTTACATTTGGGCAAAATTGCCCTTCTTTACAATTGTAATTGTTTCCACCATGTAGTAGAAAAGTAAATAGCAAGACACAGAGGAAAAGCCCTTACACTCTTCCCTTGTCCACTACATGTATGTACATGCCTCTCACAATTAACGATTGAAGAATCATCTACAAAGGATTCCTTTGGAATCTGCCAACTTTTACCAGCTGCAAACATCAAGCGGATTCAATGCTGATCTATGGTTTTTCTGCCAGCATAAAAAAACACGCTGGTGAAAAATAAAGCAGTTTTGGCAGGGTGGCCTGGAAGAGCAGGCACATGAGCTAAGTCTGATCTGCTCTCCAAACTCATTTGCCAAATTGTATAAAATCCCACAGGTGTAAAAAAATAAAGTATATGCTTATTAAACCTTGTATACGTCTAAAGAAACACATGTTGCAGAATAAGTGACTGCCAGTTACCTATTGCCAACACTAATCACTTCCAGTTGTAAATGGTCTGATGGGGAGACATGCTAAAAACATAAGGCTCACAGGAAGGTCATGTGCCGCCCTGGCTGTTTGTCCTTGATATGCAAGAGGCAGAGCAAGGGAGGCATGTGGTCATTTGTCCCTTGTCCGACTGTTAAAACCAACTCTGACTGCAGATATGGTTTTGTCCAATTTATTCAGGAGGATGATATGCTCCTATTGCCACTTTACAACAGAATTCCATGTTTTAACCAACTACTTGAAGGTTTTTACGACTTTTTGGTACAAATCTTAATACTTTTACAGCATTGGGGTTAAGGATTTAGTATTTGCAAAATAGAAAATCTCGCCCCGTACTGAAGACCAAAGGTTGGCACCCATGTGGGGAAGGCCTATGGCTTACCAATGTCCAAGCTCCTGACAGATCTGGGAGCGGGCAGGCCCGGTGGTTTCGGCAGGATCGTATTTTTTCTCCCATCTTCCTCTTTTAATAACTCCAGGGATTACCACACGAAGTGGGTTGCAGTCCCTTGCCGCCAGGGCCACCCTCATACGATTCTCTATCCTCAAGCATTGGTAAACGTCACAGGCCTCAGTTACCCCATATAACCAGTGATTACCCTGCCTGATTCCAGCGGCTGCTGGATAACTATAACCATAACCCACCACAATTACCCCAAATGCCTTCCAAGGACTCTACAAGCAAAGCCAGAAGGGGTTACTTTTTGTAATAATTAAAGATCCTTAGTCATCGTGTGTAGGTTCCATAAGTAGGCTTTATTCCATATGACACATAGGGCCTCATTACACGGATGGCGCTAAGGGATTACCGGCACCGGTAAGGGCACCGGTGCCGGTAATCCCTTAGCGCCATACTACGAGGTCCCTCAGCGGGTCCCGTCCTTAACGTGTGGCCAGACCACACGTTAAGGAAGGGACCCGCTGAGGTACTTCAGGGCAAATAACGGTACCGCTATTAGCGGTACCATTATTTGCTCCTTCCCCATTCCCATTGAGCCCTATGGGGGCTCAAATGGGAATGTGGAAGGGCCTTGGTGAATGGGGAATTACCGCCCGCCAACCTTGGAATGGGGCAGTAATTCCCCCATTCACCAAGGCGGACTCGGTAAAATACCGGCGGCAACCATGGCGCTAATAGCGCCATGGTTACTGCCGTCCATGTAATGAGGCCCACAGTCTCTTTAAGATGGTAAACATGAACCACTGGATCCCATCACCCAGGCTCGGCCTATCCATCTGACATTCTCTGGAACCTTCACAACAGGCATTCCTACACTCACAACCAAACATTCTCTCATGCATTCCCCAGCACCTGCATTCACACCAAGCACAATAGAACACTTTTCATCCCCCCTGACCCTCTGCCACTAGTGGAGACTCCAGGAGGGTCTTCACGACCACCAACCGATGATCCAGTCTCTATGACAAGTGTCTCATCAATGATGGAAGCCCATCACATCCTACGATGACCATCAACATTGGTGAAAGCCAAGATACTATGATGGAAGAAAACTAGAGTGGATGAGTGTCAAAATCGAATCAACAGAAGAAGAGGTCCTTGCATAGGCCTTAGGGTGAAACACCTAGAGGAAGCCCAAACCGCGCATCACAATTTACAGGAGCATGAGTTCGCACCATCCAAAGCTCTGGAAGCCAAAGTTTAGCAGCTGTAAAACATCACAGGAGCATCAAAGTTGAAAATCCTTGGTGTGCTGGTGCTTGGTGATGGCAAAGACCTGGTGCTCATATATCACTGATGTCCTTCCAAAGACCCCCAAACCTCCTAAACCCACCAGGTCAATCACAATTAACCAAGCAGCTCATTTATCCACCCGGGGTCTGGGAGGGACACATTCCATTGATGGTCCTCCAAAAGTATACTTGGGAACCCCCAACAAAAATGAATCCTGAAGGAAGCTGCCAAGAAGAAAGAGCTGTTGTTTTGGGAGAAGGCAATCCTGTTTTTCCCTGATGTGTGATGCGAGACCTAGTTGGGGAGAGTGGAGGTGTAACAGATGAACAACCTTTGGAAAAGCTAAGAGTTTTGGCTTTTGTGTTACCAGGTGCTGCCATAATGGTACAGCCTGGCTAGAAGGTAACAGCGGTAAAATAGTACTAATACTTGGGCATATGACAGAGGTGTCTGGCGAATTCCTATCGAACGCCTAAGTAAGTCACAACTGCCGGCTTTGCCCTTGCTGCAATTAACCAATTAACTCTTAGAAGATTGCTTGAAAATAACACTGGCAGGCCCTTACACTACAAAGATTGATGTTTCTGGTTGATTAAGCTAGCTTAATGAGATCCCAGGAGGATGCCTTTTGGAAAGGGGGGCCAGGTAGTGGGTGGGAATGGCTATAAGGATGAGCATGGCCATGGGCAGTCAATGGGTGGGCACATAACCAACCACTGACATGCTGTGTGTCCCTCCACACATCCCATTTCCATTCTACCTGTACTCATATGCAATAGTTTTAGCTTATAGATGGTACTTTAGCACCACCTAATACTCTCCCTCCCTCTAGACCACTACGTTCCTCTGGCACCAACTCTTTGTGTGTAAAGCGTTTCGCTAAACTGAGGGTAAGTGGTCGATCTCTTTCTTCAGCTGGCTCCCTTCTATGGAACAGCCTCCCACTGCCTCTGCACCTTGAGCAGGAAATTCAATTCCAGAAGCTCCTTAAGACCTTCCTCTTCACCTCCTCCTTCCCTTCTTCCCTCCTCTACTATTCCCACAGTTGCTGTGATTGGTGTCCGGCGCCCTTATGCATCCTGACCTCCTACACTCGATCGCCCCAGCTCCTGTCTACCCTCAGCACTTGCCCTGGCACAGCCTCCGCCCTGGAGGTTCGCACTTACACATAACATGGCTCCAGGCCGAGTAGCACTCAACATTCCAAGCACTTCATCTGTGGCTCACCCATGAGCTCGGACTCCCCAGCACTTACCTCCTCTACCCTCTTCCTTGCTGCACTGGCACGTTCTGAATACTCACAAGGCATAGTAGGTTTGTTCTTTTTGGTAGGTATATAGTACCGCTAGTGTTGATGGAGTTGCTCAATAACATGAAGGAAATATGTGTTGCCTTTGTTCTGCGCCAGGGGAGTGAAGAAGAGGTTTTGGTGAGGCCGAGTTCAAGGCTGTTTAGAGCAAGCTGATGTCTGTTGTGTACCCTCCTTGCTCTCTTTCACCTTCTGTCCTCCTACCCAGACCCCTGCAGTTGCTTGGGGTATGGGATGGTATGCGGGCCTCATCACGGGTTTAGAGAAACGGTAAGTCCCCATTCCCCATTGGGCCCAATGGGGAATTTCCGGCGCTACTACCGGCGGCGGTATTACAGTCAAGTGCCGAAAATAAGCAAAATCCTGGCGGATTTGCACCCAGCTCAGAGCTAGGGGTAAATCCTGCCAAACTCGTGATTTGGCAAACCCCTAAATGCAGCGGTAATAGCATTACCGCCGCATTTAAAGGTTACCGCCAAACTCGTGATGAGGCAGTTTTATTAGATTGGATCTCAGCAATGTTCAGAAGTAGCACCATGGCGATAAAGGCCAAGTCGTGGGCAGCAAACCATCAGGATTTAATGAGAAAGAAGCCAGGTCATTTACTGTGAGATAAGGACTGGCAATGGCTGTTAGAGCCTTCCAGGAAGGGCTTTAAAACCATTAGCACACCGCGGTAACCTTCCGGGTGCTAAGGACTACGTTCTTTGCCGGTTAAATACTACAAATAAGAAGACTGTCATAGAAATGGTGCATAGGGTTCTGTGGGGAGCCCCGCTTCCATTTCCATGGCAGTCGCTGATGGTGGCATAAAGTCAGGGGCGCCAAGTTAGGCTGAAGGTAAGTGGTGTATTTTATGTTAAAGTGAGAACGAATTTGATGGGGAGTTTGATTGGGCAGAGAGGTTTGCTGGCAGGGAGCTGCACGAGGAGAGCAGGTGGAGCAGGGGTGATGGTACTGGCAGCCAGCAGCTGCCTGGGAAATCAGGCCTACACTGACTGGTAAGGCCCATGATCGGAGCAGCCTGATTGGTTGGTTGCTCGCACCCACCCATGTGCTAATGATCTACAGACTAGACTCACTGTATTGAAACTCTCTAACCGTTTCTAATATCCGTTGTACTGTGTCTTCTTTGTCCTTTTATTTCCTCTTGAAAGTTGTGTGTAGTTATTTGGATGTGCACTGCGCACCGCTGGTTTCTCGACGCTCTCGTGGGTCTGAAATGAAAGCAGCTGCATAAGGAAGTAGATAGAAAAGACATGGGCCCGATTCATGGAATATTTGCCGGCATATTAGAATCGTGCAAAGTGTATTGTTGCAGTGCAAAGTCCGGGCAAAGTCAGCGCATGGTCATTTTTGCAGTTCAGAAATACACTGTGCACGGTTCCATGAATCAGGGTTTGTGTCGGCAGGGCAAAGTCACTTTTCAGCAGTGCAATGTCAGTTTGCACCGTGCAAATATTCCATGAATCGGGCACATGGTGTTCTGCTTAGCTGTGGGTGCTTGTAGAACCAGGAGTAAGTGGCGTCTCTGTGGGTTGCTTTTCAAGGTGGATTGAGATGTATTCCAAAGACTTTTGGTTTCCGGGTGAGATGACTGAGGTCTGAGAACATCTGTGTGTTTTGGCCAGTGTGGGTCATTGTACATGTTGATTTAGAGAGGAGTAATATTGTGACTTTATTGGTGTGGGCTCAGGCTTTTCTTTGGCCGTTTGTGTTGGTGAGCGCCTGCTGAGTCAGGTGTGTGAAAGATTCTGTTAGTTGGTTCCCTTTTTAACGCATTATTGTGAGCGTAGGGGCTTGCCCTGCTTGGATTTCTCATTGCTTTCGGTGTTGGAGTTCAGAGTCGCATGGTCCAGGCTCAGGCATCTCATCGTTTAGGTAAAGGCTATGGGCTGATTGGTAGATTACAGGATAAAATGTCCCTCGAATGGTTTAGGGCAGAGGTCTGCAACCTTTGGCTCGCCATGTGTTTTTGGACTACAACTCCCATCAGCCCAAGCCAGCAAAATCAATGGTGAGGGATCACGGGAGTCGTAGTCCAAAACATCCACCAAAAGTTGTAGACCCCTGATTTAGCGGTTCTGAATGCCTAAAGTGATAGCCAGTTGGTGATCTGCAAATGGCAGCAATCTGTCTTTGGTTGTGGGGTTCAGGCGGCCAGATGAATGAGTGAATCAAATGAACAATTTACACAGCATGGACGACATAATTGAAAACCTTTCTAAGCACTAACAGGCCAGTGCTTTAAATGGAAAAAAAGAAGTGCCGGTACTCATGAAGCTATGAAGCCGAACATTCTGGAGCAGTGCTTTCGGCACTGCACGGCACATCGGGCACAAGTCCCTTTCAGGCGCACCCTGTTGTTTGCAGGCAATGCCCAGTGAGATTAAATTATGTGCCAAAGAGCACACACTTTGGAAAAGCAGTGTATCAGAGATCCTGTCACACAAACTTCCAGTTTGTTCTTATGCATTGCGTTAAAAAGTTTGAATATCTATATTAAATTAAAACTCGTATTATTCGTATCATACTAGCAGATATTATAGCTGTAAACAAAGCTTCAAAAGGGGAGTTTTATTACTGCTCACTCGGTAGGGAACCAGAGCTGTGTGCGAGTTTTCAGTCAAAAAACTTCCATCACAATTCCAATTACTTAAACATTTATATATTAGAGTAGAACTACTAATAACAAACAAACCCTTTTGAAAGTAACTTTCCATGCTTTCCAACTCAGTACCTGCTCCATCAAAGGATGCCACTGGTAACAAGTGAAGCCCACTTAGCGAAACGGTGTTCTGCCCCTGGTGTGCTGAGAGCAGAGTAGCTGCATGTTTGTCGCTCCTTTTGTTCTGCAGGTGGGCTCTGAAGGAGGCGCTATGGGTACTGCGGGTGGTGGAGAGAGGAGACGGCAGAGGCTGCAGAAGCTTAGTCAAGTTGAGATCAAGTGAAATGAAAAGCTTTCAATTTCACCTCCCAACATAGTTGAGTACCGGTACTCTATTTCAGGCGTTGAGAAGTGCAGGTACTGAAATGCTCAGAAATAAGAAGTGCAGGTACTTAGGGCCGGGTAGTACCGGCCCATTTAAAGCACTGACTAACCCTGAATCAAGCCTCAAATAAAGCCTGCCTGAATCAAGCCTCAAATAAAACCTGCCTACTCGTGCCTTCATCTGACTGCCCAAGTGTGACAACCTGTGGTTCAATGCTCCTGTGTAAGGATGGAGTGACACAAAGAAAGGTTCCATCCTGGATTGTGGATGGCTTGTGTTTTGAACAGTCCCCAAATGTGCTTGTGTGGCTGTCTTTCATCCAGGCTTGGAACCTGATACCTCAGGGTTAGGCTGCGCTATACAAATAATAAAGTAAACTAAGCCTCGGGGATCACTCAGGTCACTGTTTGAACCTCACTGATCTAAAGACAGAAAGGTTCTTCTCCCGCAGAGACGTGAGTGGAAGATGGCCATCACTCAAGATTCCCAAAACACGGGACATTTGAGGCTCTACTGAAGGCCATTGGCAGGCGTGCCAAAGTGATGGAGACACATCCGAGAAGCTGCCACCTCCTCCAGGAAGAATCAGTGAGATTACAAGGCACCACCCCGGATCACGATAGGAGAAACTCACAAGATAGATATTCTCGGGAGGATATCTCAGGGGCAACCTGCCCGCCTTGGAAGCAAGACGACACGGAGCAACACAGTTTCGATCCTCGGGTCCACGCTTAGAAACCTTTGGGTATTAAGCGCGTTATAAATAACCAATTACATTTAAACGGGCAGCAACTCCTCTAATGAAGTCGTCCCAATGGTGTAGACTCTTAGGCAGAAAGAGAAGCTAAGTTGCGGAATCGGACTGCAGAATTTGTGTTTCCCCTGGCAGGCAGCTAAGAGTCCTAAAAATTGGAGCAGCTGCATTCTGCACTACCCAAAGCCTCTCCGGCTATTCGTGAGGAAGCTCTAAATGAGGGCCCATGCGGTGCTGCACCGCATTGAGACTGCTACCAATTACTCTAGCACAGAAGGACTGAGAATTTGATGCACTTCAGAAGCACTTGAGAGCAAGCGCACCGCATTTTGAACACTGCCGAAATCTGTGCTTACCCTAAGGGACCTGCAACATTGGTCTCCCCTAATTTTGAGGACGGCCACGCCCATGTTGCCTTCCCATTGATCTGCTGGCTAGGGATGATGGGAGTTGGAGTCCGTATCATCTGAAAAGTCAAAGGTTTCAGACCCCTGGCCTAAGAGTTTGCCGCCTGAGGCCCTGGAGGTTGTTTTAGAGCCATTGTCTATCACGGAAGAACACCCGCCCCATCCACAGTTCCTGCTCTATGGCTGTGTGTACTCGGCAAACACATGGACTCAAACATTGCCAGCCATAGGAAACTGGGCCATCTCAATTTTTATAGTGATCAAAACGCCCACAGGGATTAATCACAAATAATTTTAAAAGATGCAGCCTCGTTATATCTCTGTTCAGTGTATCTTGGCTTTTGTCACCAGATTTTAATTAGTATCTGGTATCTGCAATAAACAGTAAACATAAAGAGCTTTGCAAAAATGTATTAGACTGTTTGTTTTCACACTCTAATGCATATTTGCACAAATTTACCATGAAAAAGAACGAAAACATGCTAAGCTCTTGGGCTGCATCCCAGCCATCCTGGAACAGAACCTGGAATGACTAAGAATGCCACCAAGTCGTATTATGCGCCCGCAGCGAGGTGGCGCGTATTCTCTGTGTGCAGGAGCCGTGCTGAGCCGCTGGAGTGCGGACGGTCCTTTATCTGCGCGGTGCGCTCCGGGCGCAAAGTCATTGCTCTCCCAACTTATTGTGATCCTGGAGGGTGCAATACAAGCATAGCGCTGGATGACAAAAGTAGGGGTGCTGTCAACATGTATTTCAGACTAAAAATTCTATATTTATTTAGCACTTTGATCCAAAGCGCTTTACATAGCACATATTTACATACATAATTATTACCCAATAGAAACTGGTACTCACTTTATCAGCCTCAGAAGGATGAAAGGCTGAGTAGGATTTGCTGGAATTTGCACCTGCGACCTGCAGATCAAACGCACATCACAGCAATGAGCGCTTAACCCACTGAGCCATCTTACACGTTTTTTGTCCGTCCGTGCAATTTTAAACTTTTCCACCACGTCGCCGAAAAGTAAAGTAGAAACCACACGCAAACTCGCCTATACATCCTACTGTTCCACTAGATCTGTTGGAAGGGGTACATTTAGTTTAACGCCAGCATAAAAATGCATGTGTAGTTTTGAGGAGAAGCAGGGAAGCATGACGGCCACAGTAAATCCATTGACTGTCTCTGAATACAAAAAGATGGCTAAACCGGTTTAGGTCTATTTGACCGAAGAAATTGACCTTTTTCAATTTGACCAAATTTCTTTTTTTCTTTTTTTGTTTGAAAAATGCAGGGGGAGACCCCCGCCTCCCTCCCCACTTCCCCCCACCTTAACCTATTCCCTTACCCCACCCCACATATATATTTAATTTAAATTCACCGAAATTACCCCCCCAAAAAACAACAAAAAAATTCGGTCAAATTAAAAAAGTCAATTTGGTTTGCGATCAAGTATGCTAATTCCGGCTACACCAAGAGTTAGAACAGAGGGAACATGTCTTAGCAGCTTCTTTAAGGATCAGTGGGTGGAACTTTAAAAATTAGCCCCATACCCTTTACGGAGGAGGTGGTGATTGCGCACCTGCGGCTATGTTTTCTTGATGACTTGTCACATTATTGCTGCCATTGTTTTCTCTATGACCTATACAGTGCTCTGTTATGTATTAGCATAATTGTCCTAAAAACATTTGACCTAAAACATTTGATCGAATTTGTTTGACCTTTAATTCGGTCAAATTCAATGAAATATATAGATGGGGTGGGTAAGGGTATAGATTAGGTTGAGGGAAGTGGGGGAGTTGCAGGGGGTCTCCTCCCGCATTTTAGACTGACAAAAAGGTCAAATAAACTCAATCAAACGTTTTAGGTCAAATAGATCCAAACCCTCTGTTTCTACTGAGCTAGGCTCACGCTATAAAAATATACAATAAGGAAAATATAAATAATCATGATTGTTACTTAGTCCATAGATTACACATTATTTGAGATGCCATCTTTTGTGCTGCTTGACAAACCTACACAAACTGTCCCAAAAATGTCTGGCTGCCTTTGAATATTTCTGGAACGTTTTGTGTTAGTCCATCTGGCTATAGGGAGTGGGTGCTAGGCTGGCAGCACAAGTTGATTGACTGGTTAGTTTATTGGTTGTAAAGACTTAACACATTCACCTCCAAAGAGGCATCACAGTGCCGGACAGATGGGAAGCAATACACATAAAAATAAGATACAAGCGTCCAAGGGTACCCAGGCGGGCACAAGTATCACAAAGCTGAGTAACATGCCCGCAGTGAACACCATTGAAATGGGCATTGGATTGCCAGCACATTCATGGAAATAAACAAAGAACATGCCATTAGGCCCAACCAAGCGGAATGGGGAGGTCTTGAGGGTGGGGGGCGGTTTAGGATATAGAGGACTTTTCGTGCTTTGTTTTTAATCAAACCTTTCACAAAAAGCAAGTTAATACAAATTTGCACAACAATGTCAAAGACCATCTTATGATATTTATTTATTTGATTATTTTCTATTTATTTGTAGAAGTCACAGGAAAGCAAGGCATTTTTGGTACCAAAACGCATACAGAATTTACCATTGATAACAGAGCTGAGGACATGGGTCCTTTACAGTGGGGTTGAGAGAATGTGACTTGAAGACCAGATGTTGCAGGGGAAGGTGGAACCATAAACCAGGGACGAGGGCTGGACAGAATGACATAGGAACGGGATGCTGGAGGAAGCTCTGAATTAAGGATGGAGGGTTGTCAGTGAGGGTAGAGAGAGAGAGGGAAGCAGGGTGATGGCATAAAGTAGAGTGCTAGGAAACATCCTTGAGAAAGGAGGAGGGCTTTGAAATTGGATTTAAATAGTGGTAGAGTAGCATGGAGAGAGAGAGGAAGGCTTTTTCTTATACCAATTGGGTATGCCCTGCGACTTATATATGTGGAATATGCAGTTACTTGTCGCGTCTTCTGAGTGTATTGCAGAAAAAAACAAATCTGATAAGTAAAAATCCTTATATGTGTACTCATCAAAGACAAGCGCCAAATTAGTTTCAAAACATTTTTTTTATTAGTGAGTAGTTAGAGTGAAAGTCCTCTATCTACTCACTAATTAAAGGAAAACATTTTTTAAACTAAACCTGGCGCTTGTTGAGTACACATATGAAGTCCTAGACAATGCTGAGTTAATACGCTAGATCCATCATGAGGAGAGGCATCACAAGAAAAGGAGGCAGTGATCTGCGGGGAACAAAGAGAAAACAAGGACTAGGTGGGAAGTTACGGAATACAGGAGCCGGCAGAAGAACAGGATTGAAAGAATGAGGGACAAAGACAGGTGTGACAAATCTGAGGATGTTGTCCCTTCTCCCCTGTCATGGGGCCAGGGCGGTGCGTTGACAGTACAATAATCCCCCTGTGGGTGGTTCACTGGGGAGGATCGCATGGGAGAGGAACCCCTCATGGGATTAGAGACGGCCCTCCCAGGAGAACACGGTATCCCTGCCAATCATCTGACCCTAGACCCCCTTTCAGCAACCCTAAGAACAACCCCTTCCCTAATAAGCTCATGAGTTTTTGTCCTCTTACCCTTCCACTAGAAAATATTGGGACGAGGAAGAATAGGTGTCATCTAAGTGAAGATCCCTTTCCAAGTACTATGACAAAAAAGATTCCCAGTGACTCGCAAGGGAGTCAGAAGATCAGTACTGTGATGAGGGTGAAGTGCAGGGGCATGACGATTACCAAAAGGAACCTGGTTGAGCATTCTAGTGTATCCTCAAATCCTATTGGCCAGCTTCAGAATAAAAGAGGAAAAAGACTCAGAACGTGTGAGAGGAGCCCTCCCTCAGTAAACAATGTGGAATGAGTAAAGCCAGTCCAGAGAAGCCAGAAAAGGGATGACTGGGACGCTTAGCTAGAGGCAGTAGCATCTCTGACAAATCCAAGAAGGAGAGACTGGCACAGCAGAAGGAGAGATAGCTACCCAGCTCAGCAGGAAAGCTGGGGCTCACAGTCTGCTGGACTTGCACCGACCCAAGGAGAGACAGGGTCATCAGAGGGAGACATAGCCATTCCCTGAACGTTACCGGAGCCTCGAAAAGCGACGCAGCTCCCTGGGAGCTGCTGGTACCTAGAAGAAAGTCTCAGACAGGTATGCAGATTGACTGGGAGGTGCTAGAGGTCTGGGAAAGCAGCGGGGTCAGCCCAGAAGCTGGAGGAAGAGGGTCTGGGATCCTGAAGCAAATGAGAAATAAAGAATAAGAGGGTCTGGTACCATGCCCTTTGAAAGTCAGAGGGAGAAAAATGCAGATGGATACTTGGCAGGAGAGTGAACCAAGTGGAAGGAATGCGACGGTGTGAGTCTGAGAACCGCACCCAAAAGAGTGTCTGGGGCACTGAAGTGAATGAGAGACAACTGTATACTTAGCGGGAGAGTGAACCAAGCAGATACAATGCAACAGTTTGAGTCTGGGACCCGCACCCATTTGAGAAGCTAAAGTTTAAAGCAAAGAGGGTCTGAGGTGCTGTTAGAAGAAAAGAGACAGTGCATAAGAATACACTGTCTTGGCAGGAGAGTGAAACAAGCCACTTTGCAAGTCTTGGATCTGCACCCACATCAGAGGTTGAGAATAAAGAGGGGCAAGAGCCCTAAGGATGATAAAATGAATTGTATGCTTGGTAGTGGAGCGTGCCAAGCTGGTAGGATCAGTGGTGGAAGTGTATGAAAAGAAGTAGTGGAACTATGTTCCCTGCTGGCCTGCCCCACTCCCCACAAACACCATTGCCACAATCCCTCTGACGCACAACCCACTAAACAAATGCACCTGCTGTTTAAGGGAATGTTCAATGCAGTGGACTGAAGTGCAGGTTCCAACTGCTTCCTACCCTTTTATTTTAAAACAAAACCATTCTGAATGGTTTCTTTGTAAAATGAAAGTATAGGAACGGTAAAACTTAATTTAAAAAAGTAGAGGAGTACCACTGACAATCACTCCAGCACACTTCAACTACTTGGTAGGATACAAAAACTGTGAAGCCAAGAAACAGTTCCCCGTGAATCATCAAGTGACTAAGGATAAGAGAAAGCCTAGGGGAAAGAAGCCCAACCCTAGCATTTGTTATTACCAGGGAGACTGAGAACCTTTCGGTTTGAAAAGACAAGAACACTTGTTCATTGTGTATTTCGTCACCCTTTATTACCAGAGAACTGGCAACCTTTCTGTTTGAAAGCGCAAGGAACACTTTTTGCTTTAAGAAGAGACCTTCCTTGCACAGTTATCTTAGATCATTAGTGGTAGGGACAAAAGTAGGTTTTGGGACACAACAGTGACAGACCTTTCAGTTCCAGACTTCCTGACAATTTCATTTGTTTACTTTGCAGTAGGGAAACCCCTCCTAGCTTAGGGATAGAGAGTCATTCTTCTGACCTTTTCCTATTTAATAAAGATTTAAACCCATAAATATGCCACCATTGTTTCTGAGCCTTACTTCTGCATCCTTACACAGAGTACTGGAAGCAAAATATGCAGCGAACAAGCGCGCGACTTATCGGAAAGCTTGTCGAACGCCGTCCACTGCACTCGCTGGTCTCTTATTTTTCAACTCGCCTCGGAGAGCAACGTGTGATGCGAGCACATTTCATGCAGCATGCAAGGAATGTTGGGGATCATAGACCCCAGCACCATGGCAGCCTCCAGTCACGGCCATACCAACCCTGCACCTGTGATGCATGATGGATACGGCTATGCACTCTTACATCAGCGAGGTAGTAGGGGAAAGCCCATGGATAGTTTTGAAGATGATAGGAAGAAGTTGATACTTAGCTCTTTGTTTCATAGATCTCCAGCCAATTTGGCAAAGGGCAGAGGAGGTAGAGGTGACGCGAGAAAGGTTGAAAAGTGTGTGGACCATGAACTTGTGGACTTTGTCCAGAAGTGAAAAAGCCACAGTGAAGATTGGCATAGTAGTCAGATCTAGAAAGGACTAAGATGGAGATTAGCTGTTCAGCAGTACTGAAAGGAAGAAAAGGACAGATTCTCCTGATATTGAGGAGATTGAATCTAGCCGCAGCGGCAGATTTGGAAATGAAGAGCGAGATGTTGTGTGATGGATTGTAGTTGACACCAAGGTTATGAGTGGAGCAGAGTAAGGAAGGTAGCCAGGAGAGAAGAGAAGAAGAGGGGTAGAGGAAGACAGCCTGTTTGGCTTGGAAGTAGAGAACTTCAGTCTTAGTGGAGTTTAGTATGAGCGAGTGACACGCCATCCAATATTGGATAGCAGAAAGGCAGTTTGCCATTTTTAGCAACAGTACGTCGGATAAGGAGGCAATCGAGAAGAAGATCTGAGTGTCGTCAGTGAAAAGCTGATAGGAAAAACTGTAAGAGGAGATCAGGGCACCAAGAGCTGAAGTATAGAGCGTGAAGAGAAGTGGAACAAGGACAGACCCTTACGGAACACCAATAGTAAGGGGGCGTGAGTGGGGAGATAAGACTATTCCAGGATACCTGAAAGTGTCTAGGGACAAGGTATGAAGAGAACCAAGCAAGGGCCGTATCTCTGATGCCAAGAAGAGATAATGTAGAGAGAAGGTCAGAATGGTCGACAGTATTGAAGGTAGCGGAGAGCCCGAGAAGAATAAGAATAAATGAACGGTTTGCATGACGTGCAGAAGAAAAAAGTTGCAGACATTGAAGAAGGCTGTCTTGGCAGAATACAGAGGACAGAAACCAGATTGAAGAGGGTCTCGGAGGTTGTGAGTATCGAGAAACTCAGTCAGTCGATTGAATACTGATCGCACTAGGATTTTGGAATAGTGTGGTCAATGAAAGTTGACAGGACAGTTAGGATCGAGACCAGCTTTCTTAAGGAGAGGAATGACAGTAGCTGACTTATAGGATGAGGAAAAGTAGCATTATCAAGAGGTGAGTTGAAGAGGAACGTAAGATGTGGAGCTACACTGGGAGCTATGAGCTTTGCAAAGTGCAGGAATGGTGGGTCAGCGGTGGCACAGGAAGGGCTAGCCATGAAGAGTAAGGTAAGAATCTCATCAAGGTCAGTGGGCAATAGAGGGCAAAAGAAGACATAGTAGCAGCAGAGGAGGGCAGGAGTGGAAGATAGTAGGAGGAGGGGATAGAAGGTAACTAGCCAGAGTACTGCAAATGGTAGTGTAATAAAGTGACCTCTTAGGCTACTTGTGGTTGCTTCAAGTTTAATGACAGCTTCTTAAATTACAGTTACAAAAGTAAGTTACATAGAACAAGGCACTGGCACCCATCACCCAGGCAGGGACTCTCTAACTGCTTGGGCTTGGAACCCTCAACCAAACATTCTCTCATTCACAGCACAACATTCCACGTGACATCACAGGCTTCCATCACGCAAAGACAAGCACTTCACAACACATCTCCTTCCCTTATAACAACACCACACACACACACACACACACGAAGGCAAATCACAACAGGTAGAAATTGTAGAAGCAAAGTAGAGAGCAAGATCATTTGGAGAAAGAGTGGAGGAGATGAAGGAGGGTTTATGAAGTGAGAGAATTGATTTGGGAGATTTTTGGAGGAGACTGGGTTGGGAGGATTGGCACTAAATGACTGAGATAGAATTCACATTCGGTAGAGTCAAGAGCCGAGGAGCTGTTTTAAAGAGCAGTGAGGTAGAGTTGGAGATCTGAGGAGTGTCCTGACCCTTGCCAAGTGTGAAGCTTTTTCCGCATTGTTGATTACAGGGTGTGCATGAGAGGTATAATCCAGGGGCATGGAGGGGAGGATTGAAGAGTAAATGTGGAAAGAGGAAAGCAAGAGCAGAAGGAAACATAAAGGGCAGTTAGTAAAGGCTTATTCAGTGGATGGAAAGGTGAGTTCATCATAGGAGGAGAGAGAGTGGTGTAGGTCAGTGTGGAAGTCAAGGAGTCTGGAGGAGGAAACATGCACCTAGTAACAGTAGTATTAGATGGCGAGAGCGAGGATGAAGCAGGAGTGGAGATTGAGGCAAAGACGATAGAGTGATCAGAGGGAGAATGAGCGGTTGAGATATTAGAGTCAGAGAGTTGAGAGGAGATGAGAATAAGGTTGCGAGAGATTCCATTGGAATGGGTTAGCCGAGAGTGGACAGAAGAGAGTGGGTGTTTAAGGAGAAGAGAGTTAAAGTCAGTCGATAGAGCAGCAGAGAGATGGAAGGTTTCAGTCACCAATGACAATGAGGTGGTGATCGGGAGCGAGAGTCAATTAGTTAGGAGAGGTGGTCAAAGAATTGACTTACCGGGTCAGGTGGCCAATAGAGAGATAATTTGTATGCCGTAGGGGGCAGTGATTGTGGAGATAGTGAAAGAGGGATAATTAGCAGGAGATAGGGGAGTAGGAGAGATGGGAAGTTAGGAAGAGGAAAAATGTCCTACACATCCACCCATGCCAGTGAGGCGGGGAGATTGGGTGAAGTTGTAGGCAGAGTCATGAAGGGCAGCATGGGTTGCAAAAGCAGAAGGAGGTGTACAGGTATCTGTAAGGGTAATGAAGTAAGAGAAGGAGAATGAAAGAGAAAGAAGCCAGAGGTAAAGAGGTTTTTATTACAGAAGAACTGCACATTCCAAGGACCAACAGAAAGAGAGTGAAATGTAGAAGCATAGAGATGTTGAGTCTGAGAAATAGAGATGCTCTGGGGTTATATGCAAGAAGAGGAAGTGTAATGAAAGCTGGAGTTGGAGTAGGTTTTGTGAATGGAATGGAGCAAGAAAAGTGATGGTGTTGAGGAAAAGAGATGATAGGGATGGGTAGAGAGTTGAGATGGTTCTGAGCGGAGAAGAGTGCAGATAGACGTTAAAGGGAAAGGAAGAGATATCATGAGAATTGCATGGTGAGGGTGAGAAGAAGCAGTAATGGGTACTTACATACAAATAGCAGGACACAGCAAAGCAAAGGCTCCTAGGCAAGATGCTGAGGGAAGATGGATACGAGAATGCCCTTTACTTCAACGTCCTTAACTGCTGATGCCCATGAGCTAGACTCCACTTTGGAACTACTAAACTATGTGACAGGGCAAAGTCGCTTTAAGAAGTCCGCCACTCTTAGCTTTAGGACCTCGGTCACATGATCTGAGACCAATATCCCCAATTGGTTGTTAGAATGGATGCAGGTCCATGGGAAACTGGAGGCAGTGCAGTCTGACAACAGAAGTTGGTGTTGGACTCTCCAGTGGGCTATGTCACCTTAAGATGGCCACCGCTTTCAGCTCCAGGACCCCGCTCATGTGATCTGAGATCATTACCCTCAAATGGTGGTTAAAATGGAGGTAGGTCTGTGGGAAACTGGAGTCAATGTAGCGTGGGAGCAGGAGTTGCTGGGCCCTCCGGTGGGCAAAACCACCTTAAAATGTCCGCTGCTTTTTGCACCGGTACTCTGGTCACGTGATTTATTAATTTATTTATTGTATTTATTTCAGCGCACAAAGCCCTGAGGCATCTAGGTGCTAGTTACAGAAAGTGCATAGTACATTAGGGCAGTGCAAGAGTACACGTATTGGCTGCAGACAGAATAGGTGAGTGTATACAGACTAGTGAGGCCTCACCTCATGGTGCGGGGGGCTACATCAAGTGTACAGGTACAAATAGGTAAGATGTGATATAGTATGGATGCACAGATTGGGAAAGCCTCACCCCATGGAGCCGGGGGCTACATCAAGTGTACAGGTACAAATAGGTAAGCTGCGACATAGCATGGCTGCACAGATTGGGAAAGTCTCACTTCATGGTGCCGGGGGCTACATCAAGTGTACAGGTACAAATAGGTAAGATGTGATATAGTATGGATGCACAGAAGGAGGCAAGATAATATGGATGCACAGATTGATTGGGAACGCCTCACATCATGGTGTGGGGGTTACATCAAGTGTACAGGTACAAATAGATAAGCTGCAAGATAATATGGATGCACAAATTGGGAAAGCCTCACCTCATGGTGCGCGTGGCTACATCAAGTGTACAGGTACAAATAGGTAAGCTGCGACATAGCATGGCTGCACAGTTTGGGAAAGCCTCGCCTCATGGTGCAGGGGCTACATCAAGTTTACAGGTACAAATAGGTAAGATGTGATATAGTATTGACGCACAGAAGGATGCAAGATAATATGGAGGGCTACATCAAGTGTACAGGTACAAATAGGTAAGCTGCAAGATAATATGGATGCACAAATTGGGAAAGCCTGATGTGGGGGGCTACATCAAGTGTACAGTTACAAATAGGTAAGATGTGATATAGTATGGATGCACAGATTTGGAAAGCCTCACCTTATGGTGAGGGGGCTACATCAAGTGTACAGGTACAAATAGGTAAGATGTGATATAGTATTGATGCACAGAAGGATGCAAGATAATATGGAGGGCTGCATCAAGTGTACAGGTACAAATAGGTAAGCTGCAACAAAATAAGTATGCACAGATGGGGAAAGCCTCACCTCGTGGTGTGGGGACTACTGTAAGTGTACAGGAACAAATAGGTTATATGCAACATAGTATGGATGCACAAATTTGGAAAGCCTCACCTCATGGTGAGGGGGGGTACATCAAGTGAACAAGTATGCAGGGCAACATCAGGTAAGTAAGCAAAACATAAATAATAGAATATGTATGAGTGCATACTTTAGAGAAACATGATTAGCATAAGGCTGAGAGAAAAAGAAAGGCGCGTTATAGACATATTACACATATAGCAATAGGCAGAATGTCATAGTCGGTTTGTTTCCAGTATGATATGTCATGATATGATATGGCATTTATAACGCGCCTATACACAAGTGTTTCAAGGTGTGACGCGGCAAGGGAGGGGGAACAAAGGGAGGACAGACAACGATCCTACTAGGCCAGGCGTCATTCAGATCGTGCAAGTTCATGGGATGGGGAAGGGAGAAAGTGCAGGGGGAAGGGTGGGGGACAGTGCAGTACATGTGCATAGAATAATAACAATAAGTAATGTAGTGGCCAGCGGGTGGCAAGTGCAAAAGTAAGTGCAGACTTCAGGTGTCAATTGCTGGTAGTGGAACTGTAGGGATACAGAAACAGTCCCCAAGAGTGGGGGTTCCCAGGCAGGCAGTGCAGGTGTGTGTGACTGGAGGCGGAGGGACCTGGGCCCGAGAACAGAGGGTGGCCAGGTGACCAGTGCAGATTCGGTTTCAGCCAGGAGGACAGCAGGGGAGGGGAGGAGAACAGGCAGAAGCAAAGAGAAAGGTTTTGAGGTGCTTCCGGAACCGTAGATGGTTCTCCTCAAGTTTCAGGGAGGCAGGGAGGCTGTTCCAGAGAGAGGCCCCAGCCGAAATAAAGAGATCTACCACCAACTCATTGCTTGGAGAAGCGACTGACCCTAAGGGAGTTGGAGGCGGATGAGCGAAGAGCTTGAAAGGGAAGATATTTAGGAAGAGAGAGTTGAAGGTATTGGGGTCCCAGAAGGCCTTGTGGACAATGCAGAGGGTTTTGAACTTGATCCTCGCAGCCACTGGGAGCCAGTGCAGAGATTTCAGTCCTGGAGAGATACGATCTCTGAGGTTGAGGACAAGGACAAGTCTTGCAGTACTGTTGTGGATGAGTTGCAGAGGGCGGAGAGTAGAGGCAGTAACATTTAGAAAGAGGCTGTTGCAGTAGCCCATTCTAGAGAGAACCAGAGCTCTGGAGACAGTGAGCTCCTGGGAGAAGGAGAGGAAAGGTAGAATACCTATGAGGAGGTGCAGCTGGTAGTGTGACTTCTTAGAGATGTCTGAGATGTGAGGAGAGAAGGAGAGTGTGGAGTCGAAGATGACTCCGAGGTTTATAGCCTCGCAGGTAGGAGCAGGAGGAGGTCCAAGAGAGGCCGGCCAGAGAGCAACAGGAATGGAGGGAGCGAGTGTACCAATGAGGAGAATCTCAGTCTTACTGTCATTAAGGCAGAGATCATTGGCGGCACACCACTCCTGGATAGCAGACAGACAGTCAGTGATGAGAGAAGGAGAAGATGTGGCCGAAGGTAGCCTGAAAATGAGCTGAGTGTCATCTGAATAGCACTGAAAGTTGGGGCAGAGAGCAGCAATGCAGTGGGCAAGAAGTTCCAGGTATAGGTTGAACAGCCAGGGAGAGAGGTTAGACCCCTGTAATCAGATTAGCACAGGGCTAATAATGTCAAAATCGGGGGTCTTATGGTCATATTGCTGGGTTAGCAAGGTGAAGACAGTCAAAAAGGCATGTTTCCTGGTATGTCACAAATTTCTTGTTAGGAAAAGAGTTAAGGTTGTGGGCGTTGGAGACGTCTTCGCAGGACAAATCCGGTCGGAAGAAAAAGAGAGGGTAAGGGCTGGATGTCGGAGGGATGGGGCTCCGGTTATTGGGAGTCAATTGGGCATTTTTCTGTATGACTGTTCTAGGCAGTGCAGCGTTAGCAGTGCAGGGATCATCGGGCGGCATAATGGCATTATTCGGTGCGGCAATATAGGGTAGGGCAAAGAAAACAATGCAAGGGTTATTGAGAGGCAAAACTGCAGGTGTGCGTGCATGAAGCAGATTTAGTGGTGCACCAGAGGCTCACGGTAATGTGTCTTACCTACAGCATTACATTTTGGTGGTGTGCTGGACGTATGCTCGCTGAGTGGGGAATTTGAGTAGAAACACCAGACCGTTGATTGACTCGCTGAGCCCTCCAGGTCCTGACAGGACGTGACAGGAAAGGGCTTTACATATAGACCTTGTGGGTGGGCCCTGAGCGGCTTCACCTGTTGGCTCAATTCCTGGCTGGGATAAGAAACAGCCATTGGCTAGCCCAGCATCATGGGCATAGATTAACGTGGAATGCAGGGTAGATTGTCGCGCTGGTGGCTCCAGGCTCTCGATGGTGATGTGAGCCGAGCTTGATGGTGTCGGCCATCTTAGATGGGAGCTCACACTCCGAAGCAATGCAGGGAGGCTAGTTAGATGCCTCAATGGTAGTCACTGCAGCAGGATCAGGGTCTTGAGTGCGGGGGCTGCATTGGGCACCTACTAATAAAGGTGACCTGACAGGAAAGGGCCTTACATGTGGGCCTTGTGCGTGGCCCATGAGTGGATTAGCCGGTCGGCTCTTTTCCTGGCTGGGATAAGAAGCAGCCGTTGGCCAACCCAGCATCACAGGCAAGATGTTCCTGGATTCCAGGGTAGATTGTCGTGCTGGGAGGCCAGTGCGCATAACTGGTGGTTAGAATGGAGACAAGTCCATGGCAAAGCTGGGAGCAGTGCTGGTTGGGAGCAGGAGTTGTTGCTGGAAGTGGAAAGATCTCTCAAAGTGGTGGTTGCAGTGTTAGACGTCCCCTAGATCAATCCTGGATGTTTCTTGCAGGTCCCCTTACCTCTGAAGGCAGCCTCAGCCAGATGGAATGAGTACCTCGGGTGATGTAATAAACTCTGTGTTGCTCCCAGCCAGTTGAAGTCCTCTTTGTAGGTTGGGAAGACCTTCCAAAGATTGCGGTTCTGGGGTCAGACCTCACCTGAGCAGCCCCAGATCGATCTTAGATGTTTCTTGTAGGCCCCCTGACCTCTTCAGGCAGCCTCAGTCAGATGGAACGAGTGGCTCTTGTGGTGTTGTAGTGAGATCTGTGATGCTCTCAACGCAGTTGAAGCCCCTTTTGGAGGTGCCAAGACCTTTCAAAGATGGCGACTGTTGGGTCAGAGGTCACCTGAGTAGCCTTTAGATCGATCCTGGATGCTTTTTGCAGGTCCCCTGACCTCTGCAGACAGCCTCAACCAGATGGAATAAGCGCCCCTGGTGGTGTTGTGAGGAGCTGTGTGTTGCTCTCAGCCCAGGTGAAGTCCCTTTCACACATCACATGAATTCATCCAACATATCCTGCAGTTTAATACACATTACACCATGAGCAGGTCTATGCTGTGTTCAATGTGCATTGGTGCATTTCTAGTTGCTGCTCTCAGTAAACGATTGAGGCAGCAGATCAGAGCGGTACAGATGTGTAGATGCACATATCTAGAACACAGCCACCCGCTGACCCTATCATAACCTTGAAAACCAATGCCACCAGGTAAGAAGGCTTTGTTTACTGCCGAGTCCATTCCACGTCTTGACTTTAATTATATATTTTTTGCGGAATTGGTCATGCATATTTCAACCCTTAATAGCAGAACGCCTGAGAGAGGCATCTCACTAACTTTACAAGAAAATATCAATTAATATTGCACGCGCCCTTTTGGGTAAGAAGGACATGACCATGGAATTGATCGCATGTTCTGCCTTTGCCTTCCAAGGACATTAACTAATTTAATGTTCTCTCTATTTTTTCTCCACCCTCCCCTATTTCTTTTGCTATGGATTGACAACTGTTTTACAATTAACTGTATTCCAAACAAATGAATGTTCTTTGCTGTTATGTTCATTTTTGACCCAACATTGATATCAATGGTATTTTCCAAACACCACCCCGCAATATTGATGCTATTTTTTTATCTTGCGATGCACCGCCTTGAGAAAGAGCGTGAAGGTCGAAACAAATGTTGATATCAATTCATGCAACAAACCCATTCGACTTTTTGGCCGTGAGGAAGACTGTGAAGGTCAAAACACGGGTTGATTTTCGGACCACCTAGCTCGTTGGTTTTTGCTATACCAAGACGAGTATGTTTTTCTATCAAGTAGAAATTAATTAAATGACCTTATAACTGTTCTCATTAGCAGTATTTTTTTAACAAACATCAATAAATCAGATAACAGAAACTGTTGCATAATAAGGGGCATTTCTAGTAATTGAACCATTGTTGTTTATTTTGCCCGGCAAAACTAGAATAATCATTTTAACAAACACCCGTTTCTGCGCGACTGTACTATTGTAAACAGCTCCATACAGATATATTGCTGAGGCCAGGGGCAGAGCCACTGTACCACATAAGCACACACTGCACCCGTCAGCCATTAAAACATAACAGGCGCGGTCGAATCGGCATCACGTGGCCCCAAATCCTTTGACCACGTTCCAAGAGCATTACCAGGTGCTAACGGCCCTCGGTCCAAGTAAAAGGTCAGAGGGAAGCAAGAGCGTTTCACCAAGGCCAAGGACGTTACCACCTGGCAATGGCCAGAGGAAGGAGGCATTAACCCTGTTAAAACATTCCACCCAATGAGGGTAGAATTTTACATTTAAAGCAAAGAGAGACAAATGAGAAACCTTAGAACAAAGGACTGCTTGCTCAACCGATCTCCCGATGAAAAATGGAGAAAAGAAAATGGCCACCATAGTCCTTTTCCTTGTCTATGGCTGTGGCCAGACAGGAGGAGTGTTGGGATGGGAGCGCAATGCTTACTACAAAGGATGGGACTGCAAACCAAGAGAGGTCAGGAAGAAAGAGCCAAGTTCAGTACGAGGGGAAAGGTTCCGGTATATTCAGTGACTCCCTTTCTTCACCTAACTGCTACCAGAAACCTAGACCACATGCAGTCAGGAAGTTGGAAGATGGGTGGGGAGACTCTCAGGAGGAGACTAGAGGACTTTGCAAGTGAGACACGAGAGGCACTGCAGGAGCATGCAGACATCCTGAAGGATGCATGAAAATACCTCAGCCCACATGCATACATGCAGCCCAGAACCTGCGGTACCCAGGGGTGTATCCAGCACTACAAGAGTGGGGGGCTAGGGGCGAGCCACGAAAAAAGTCCTGTTACTTTCTCCCTAAATGCAGTGCGCACAATTCCATACGGTCTCATTCGTGCCCCCAAACCGCCAACTCCTGCCCTAATCAACTTTTTTTGGTAACATTAGTGGCAGATGGTATTTGAACACATAAAACCTAAAAAAAACTGCAGGATCATTACTGATGCATGAAACTAATCTATTAGAGCTCTGCCCAGGCGCTGTTGGGAAAAATACATGCAACCCCCCTAATTTGAATATGGATTGCTCCAACAGAAGTCCCTTCACAGAAAAGGACATTGCAAGGAGCATCATCAGTCTTTGATACTTGGATGAACCATGGAAGTGGCTTTAGAATAAGTTGCATAAGTAAGCCATGTTGCAAAATACCGAAATTGCACTGTTATTATATATGGAGCAACTCTACAGTCATTAGACTTTTTTTTATAATAGCACGATATATCAAGATAATCTATGAAGGCATCAGAATCACTTACAGAGCTGCAGATAAGACACCGTGTGATCAAATGATTTGCCCAGGATCACACATTTTGGTTAAATGGTGAAACCGGGATGTGGACAATTTAAGCAACTGAGCACATCTTTCCAGGGTTATTTGATAAAGATATTTATTAAGGTTTTGCTTTGGATTTCATGTGCTTAAATAATACTTTATTTTCTAGCAATGCCTTGGAAGTAAACCACATTACATATTAAACTAGCCTTTCATAGTAAACTAACTATACGCTATATACATTGTCATAGAAATACATTGAGCAAGAAGAGTATGGCTTTAGTTTTATTCTCCCCATCCTGCATACAAGTCACAATCGCATCATGCAGATTAATGTGAGCATAACACATCCCCCTTGGGTTTTAAAGTCATAGGGCCTCAGTACGACCCTGGTCGGAATGGCCCGGTAGTTCCCCATTCAGGGAACCCGGACACGAGTTACGGGGTAGCCATGCCCATATTAAGGGCATGGCTACCTCCAAACTTGTAATGTGGCCCATAGTCATTATTTCATAAAGCATGCAACATTATGCACCCTTATAATGACAGGTCATGGAGGACCCTGGTGCCCAGTGAGACTCTGAGGGTACCAAGCAACCAGTCAGTGCCGCAGACAGGTAGGTTAGCAAGGAATTGAGAGAGAGAAGGGAGAGAAGGCAGAGGAGAAAAGGAAGGTCTTGAGCCACTTCCGGGACGTCTGGTGGTCCGGCTGAAGTTTAAAAGGGTCTGAGAGGCAGTTCCAGAGGGAGGCACCTGCAGAGGAGAGAGATCTACCCCCCATTATTTGCTTGGAGACGCGTCTGACCCTCAGAGAGTTAGAGGTAGCTAGCAAAGGGCTCTAGAACAAGGTATTTAGGTATTTAGGCAGAGAGAGTTGGATATAGTGAGGGCCCCGGCCCCAGAAATCCTTGTGGACGATGCAGAGGGTCTTGAACTTGATCCTTGTCACCACCAGGAGCCAGTGGAGAGATTTCAGGGCAGGAGAGATGCGGTCCCTGGGCTTTAGGCCAATGATAAGTTTATCAGGCCTGTTCTGGATTAGTTACAGGAGGCAAAGAGTAAAGTAAGGAAGACTGAGAACGAGGCTGTTGCAGTAGTCCAGCCTGGAGAAAATCAGGGCTCTGGAGACAGTGAGCTTCTGGTGGAAGTTGAGAAAAGGTAGAATACCTTTGAGGAGGCCCAGCTGGAAGTGGGTCTTCTTGGCAAGGTCCCTAATGCGAGGAGAGAAGGAGAGAGGGGAGTCTAAGACGACACAATGGTTTTTTG